>NC_044576.1:16644023-18092148 GCF_901933205.1 Camarhynchus parvulus | reverse complement strand
AATGGGAGCTAAAGTTTATGTACTCAGTTTAAGAAAGGCCTTACAGAGCTCCCCTGTGGTCTTTTGGCAATTTGATTTAATTTAGTCTGTTCCTCCAACAAATAATTTTTAAATTAAAAGCGAGGGAGAAAAAAGAAACCAACCCAAACACCGCAGTGCATTTGTCCAGTGCTCTGACTTGGTTGATTACAGCTCTCTAGCTTCCAGGAAATCTTGGAAAGCTTTAAAAGCCAGATAACTCTTACTGGATCCACAAAATCTTTTTTGCTATGTGTCTCCCTTTACTTGACCCCAGTAGGGCTCAGCACATCAGACAGGGAGGCAGGAGTCCCCTGCCTCTGTAGAAAGTGACCACAGCCACACACACAGCCAAGGGGTGCTACACAGGGCTCCATACAGGTGGGGCAGCAGGAGCTATTCCTGGCAGATCCCCTGCACCACTAAAGAAGTAAGAGAAGGGTTTAAACTCACACTTTCAACCCAAACAGTGGAGGCAATATTACTTTCAGCATCTGTTACACACAGGTAAACTAACAACACTGTTTTCTTCTGGATCTCTTCTTTTGGCACTTGGGCTTGCCTTCTTCTGGTCTACACAGCCTCTGATCAGTCAAGTCGTCAGACACTTCCAAGGACACACCTCCTTCTTTTCCTGCCTGAATTCATAGCCTGAAACCTTCACCTGCCCCTCTGCAGAGGTGTGTGGGTCATTGCCCCATGCCCTGACATCTCTCCCCAGTTCTGGTCATGCTAAGGACAATCTGCAAGGCCAGCCATGCAAACATCAGCTTTCCTCTACTGTCCCTGAGGGTACAGCCCTAACTCGCCTCTTTCCAGCCTGAGACTGCAGCAATTTTAGCACAGAGATATGCACTGCAATGTGCCAAAAGGGAATGGAAGTCAAAGAGGTAGAAGGAGCCAGAAAAGCAGATCTTATTCTGACACATGTACGAATCTCTGCACTAAACATCACACACTGCAGTAAGAAATGACATGTCTCCAGACACCTTCTCAGCCTGGAGGGTTACACTGCCAGAGTGCTGTTTCTCTTCTGAATCACTGAGCACTGTCATAGCTACAGCGTGCCAAAATCAAGAAGAAAACACATGACAAAAGTTACCAAAGCTTATTTGGCAAGTGTTGTATTGCACTAAAGATGTACAAACAAACAATGCTGTGCTTTAAAAAAAACAATTGTTTCCTGTAACCAGAAAAACAAGACTTTGGTGTTTAAACCACCACCAAGCAACTTCAGTAGCACAGTGACTGTAGAACTTTGCTGGGACGTTGATTTAATGCATAAAATATCTCAATAAACCAACACCATTTCAAGAAACACCTGTTCTTGTCTGCTTCCTATACAAGTTTTGGCATGATTGACTCTTGCTTAGCATTGAAATCAGATGAAATCATAGCCCAAAGCATTATACTGAGAATTAAAGGGATGAGTTAACCAACACCATCAGAAGCCCTAAATTCTCATTCAAGTCAACTCTGGTGGGCTACATGCCCTTTGGAAGAAATTACTGTATATTTCTTGCAAAGCACTTAAGAAATCACTTTTTGTCCTTCAATTCAATTTTATCAGGAAAATAACCAGACAAGGAATGAGTTTCAGGTTTCAGTTGTTCCAAGTCACTTATCTTTTTCCATATTAAAATGGAACAAAAAGAGAAGCAGTCATTTTTGCAGTATTTTGAAGGCTGCTTCATGCAGAAAAACCAATGCCAACATTTTGAGTCAATATTACAGCTATCAAGTCCTTCACTATACTAATGATCTGCAAGCAAGTATCACTTTACATCCTCCTTCATATATTATCTCCCTTACACCTAATCAATCCCATTGTGATCTCAATGTGATTTGTAGAATCCCTTGTTATTTGTCAGTGGGAGGGAAGGGCCAGCGTCTTCAGGGACTCCTCCATAAGCCAAAAGAATACACATCAATTGGTAACATTTAGAGGCTCTTGCAATCACTCTTTACAAATTCCACTCTAATTGCCAGGCTGCCATGGACCATGCTGTGTGCCAGCAGTTCCAGTAATAGGCTTCTTCACATGAGGAGTGAAAGAGATCTGGCAGTAAGTGGTAGGTAGTGTCAGTGGCTTTCCTGGGTAATTTCCTGAGCTCCTACAGAAAATGAACCTGTAAGACAGATGCCTTAGAGTTCAGGAGGCATAATCAGACACAGATGTGAAACAAGGGCAGCTCTTTGAGTGAGAGGAATACATAATTTTGAACACACTGCTGCATTGGTGGCTAATTAGTTCCAATAAAATTGGGTGTGTGCTGTTTGTCAGGGCCCTGAAGCCATTAACTCCATTAACTCCCAGAACACAGAAAACAAAACACTCTGCCCGACCCACTTGCACTGTAATCGAGACAAAAGTGCTCATGTTGAGATTATCTTTTTAAAGATGTCTTAACAAAACAACTGTTTCATATACTCACTAGAAGTACTTCCACCACCCTTCTTAACTACAAGGAAGTAGTAGGAGTAACTCAAGTAGCTCTACTACAAGAAGGAGAAGTAACTCCCTCTCTGACCACCAGGTACAGCCCTATCCTGCTCCTGAGATCTGTCTGCAGGTGCAAAGGCCAGGCAAAGCTGAAATATGCAAGTCTAAGTCCAGGCTTTCTGAAAAGTCACCTCCCATTTCTTCCAGTGATGGAGAATTGGGATTTTTTTTTTTGCCAGGCTTTTTATTCACCAAGCCAAGACACTGCTCAGCCCCAGTATCCTGACCATCTGATCCTCTCATTGCAGGGATAAATAAGAAGAGAACAGGCCAGGCTTCTCTTTAATCAGTCCTGTACTCCCCGAGAAGGCCAGAAGGCAGGCAGGATCAGAAGAGAGAAGCTCTGGTCATTGCAGGTCATGGCTGAATTTGCTTTCTGGCTTCCTTCCAAAGCAATACCTTCTCTTGGATCAGAGTTTATTTTGCATTCTGAAAATATTCTCAACAACACCGTTTCCTTTTTCAGGTTATTTTTTGCCCAGCCCTTTGGGAGCCTCTGCTGCATGCTGGCCAGCATGTGTGCGTGAGCACATACATGCCTGGCTCTCACAGCACCACCCAGGGCAGCTCAGAGCCTTCCCAGCAGCTTCTGACCCCTGCAACCTCTAGCAAGTCTTGAGTGGTTACTCCATGCCGGGCAGGTGCAAACATGTGGCAATAGAAACAACTACTGATCCCATTAACCTAGGTCCAAAGCATGTCCAGCTCTCTCACTCAAAACTCTTTTTTCTGAACATCACGCTGTGAAGTTAAATCATGCAGGACACCTCTCCAAGTGATTGAGACAGAAGCCACCCTACTACCAACATTGGCAACACTTCAGCCAGGCCTGCCTGGCCTTTCTGATACTCCTTTGAAATCACAGACACCTTGTACATATTAACCAAGGTCCTCTCCCAGAGGTCAGGCTGTAGATACCATGAAGGCAGCTGCAGAGAAGAGCTACATTCCCATCTGGCATCCTCTGATCTAGGATCTCCAGTTCAGCTGTCCTAACTCTGCTCTTGCTAAAGCCAAAGATCCAGTTTGCATAGTATCCCCTTCTGAACTTCCAGTTCAGACACCAGACTTAGCAAACAGTCTCAAATCTTCCAGATGACAGTAACGCTGGGTCACAGCTGACCGCTTCTCCATGGAGGAAATGGAAGATTAAACAGCTCTCTGGTTCCCCCAGCAACAAAAACTCGGGGCATTTCCTTCAGCCCCATGCTTTAGTTTCTCAGAGGATGTTTACCCACACGCTGCCAGAGCTAGTGATGTACTGCAGGTTTGGAGACTTGTCATGAACCAGCCACAGGACGGATTGAGGAGCAGACTGTGATTGCATGGTGTTTCTGAAGGTGAAGAATGGCTCAGTGACTAGGAGCAAAGGACATTGATTAATCTTACTTAAAAATTACACAGCTTACTTGTCCCCACAGAGTATTTCTGTTGTACCAGAAAAACTGCAGCCTGAATCATATGAGACACCACATTCTGTATTTAAAAAGGCCTCTGTATTTTCTCAGCCACCATGGAGCTGGGTCAGGAAATGCTTTCCATGGATGTTGGACTGAATGCAAAAAGACAAGGCTGGTGACTTAGCTGCTGCCTCCTGAACAACAACAAGGCCTGTTCACCTTTTAGAAAAGGAAAAGTTGATCTAGAGCCAAAAAATTTACAGTGATACTGTAAACTCTGACTCTAGTTTTTGGGTCAAGTTGCAGAAGCAGATGGGCCACTGTGGCACCTAAACAGTATGCTATTGTTGGAAAATGTAGTTTTCTTGAACTTTAGATTTTCTGTTGGAAAACAATGCCAGTAGAATTCCTTTTGTTGATACCTATTTATTGAGCTACCACTTCAAATGTACAGTAGAAGGTGGCCTTACTGTAAAAGTTCTTTTCCAACAGCATTCCTAAAGCTCTTCCACCTGGATTTATGTTCCTCCTGTTAAATAAATACAATAGCCCATACTGCTAATGGTGAATAAGCCATGGTTGGTTTGTGTTTCAGTAAAAGTTTAACTCTTGACAAATAGAGATGGTCATATTATTATATATATGATGTGAACTGGAGAGTAGTGCAATACTAAATGGTTTAATGAGCTGGAAGAAAGAAATTGTTTTTGCAGGCCTACTAATATCTATAATTCATCCAAATAATTGGCAAATGGAAGATCCATAGCAGCCAAATAATCCTGGCCATTCCCACCCGTCAAGCAAAAAAAAAAATTGATGATTAAACAAAATGTCTGAATCTGTTGATAGCAATAAAACCTTGTGAGTTGAGACAGGATCTTAGCTAGCAGAATCCATGGAGACCAGGAATGCTCTATGCTGGCTAGATTCCACCAGGACAAATTGTGGTTGGGCTGGCAAAACAAGCTGCTACATTACCCTCGATGGAGATGCAGTGGCAGAAAATAAAATTGCTGGATATAAATGATCTGCTGCTATTGCTTATACATAGCTTTCTGGAAGGCAGAGTTCTGTAGCCTTCTTGGCCAGTCTGTGTCAGCCATCATGTGAATTTCTGTCAAGACCAAGGTTCATGAGAAGATGGATGTGCCCCCATGCCTCCCAAACCATATTCCAGTGAGAGGAGCTTTTAGACATGAGAAAGTAGCATGTCAGAAAAACAAAACCACCCTGATTTCAGTGAAGCCTCTTTCTTATGGCTACCACCCACTCAGCTTCACAGAAATAAACATTGCAAAGTGGACACACAGCCTGCAGTACCCAGACACTGATGGGGTGCTCTGGGATGTATTAAACATTCTGACACAGAACAGCAGCACCAGTGAACTCGTGAGGTAACAGCAAATATACACAGAGCTAAGCACTGGTCTCATGTGCTGCTAGGACAACCAGAGCTGGGGTTCCCTTTCTGGCAGCAATCCAATTCTTGAAAAATTCTGCTGTTAGATGCAACCCCAAGTCAGCTGTCAACACCCTCTGGCTTCTGGACCTACACACTGCTGTTAACATCTGCCTCTGAACAGATGATCTGAGCCTCCCCAGATTCTCTTGATTCTAGGTAGTGACCAGGCTCGTGCCTCAGGCCAATGCAGCTGTAGTTAATGGAAACTCTAGTGTGCAATTGCACCAAGAGCAGGCTTTGCCATTAGCAAGGATCCATGCTTTAGATTCTTCCAGGATGTGTTACTGATGCTCCCTAACATGGAAACCATAACACAAGCGAGACTTGACAGTGTTGAAAATTTTCCCTCTTCATCTCAATAAACTCAATATTCTTGGTCCTTGAATCATTCAAATTACTTCTAGGACATCACCAAGTAATCAGGTTCTGGCCATGAAAACAAGCAGACAACATCCTGGAAAAAAAAATCAAGAATAACTATTTGACTTCCTTGTGATCTATTACTTTTGCAAATATATGGAAACTCAGGTATAAATATGTGCTTCACCTGAGTTCATAATTTAACACAAGCTACATGAACCAGAAACCATCTTGCAAAATCCAAGATTGACTATTCCTTATTGACTCTTGAGTTGGCGAGGGGGGCAGAAAGCAGCAGTATGTGTTCATCTGGTTTATAACAGCCACTGAAAAGCTCATTCCAGAAATATAATGGTGCAATCCAACCATCTCCATGTGCTCCCACACATGCTGTTCAAAGCAAGGCTTTTCCCTGTTCTCAGCAGTGCATAACTGTGCTTTCACCATGGAAGAAGAAAGCACCATGGACTTGAAGAGCACTCTCAACATACATTAGTTTTTAAGAAAAATCTGCACAAGAAACCTCAAGCACTTCTTCAATAATTTGCAACTGTTCTCTGTTCTCTCTGCATCTGGTTTAATCTTGCTTTCATTCCAATTTATTTCAAGTTAAGCCTCCTGGTTATTAACTGGAACAAATTGCTGTCGTGTTCCCTTCAGCTCAGTAATCAGGGGAAGATTTTATATCCATAAAATCGCATTAGATGGTTGTGATAACACTTTTGGGGGAAGGGGAGTTAATACAAAACTCCTGCCAGATTGAACACATTGGATACTTTCTCTTGAGCTGCCACAGGAGGATATGCTCCCCACCTCCAAGAGAGTGACTCAAGTGAGTGCTGTCCACGTAAACCACCAGCAATGCATAAAGAAATGTCCTGTCATACTTCCTAGCTTTGCATTAAATGGGTCCTTCTGACAAGGAAGAGCAAAGGAAGTTGCAGCTCACATGCCCTTGATTATAAGTAAATCAAGAGACAGCTGGGAAGTTAATCTCAGATGTAGCATTTGCAGAGCATTGTCTTTGAAGCAATGCATCACTTCCTTGTGATATACTGCCCTCCCATAAGCAGCTGTGAGTCCTTTAAAATATTCCTTTCCTAAGGATGACATACACAGACAACAGTTAGCTGTTTGAAGCACATATTGGTATGCTTAACACCAAGGAGGCACAAAACCTGCACCTGGGCTGTGTCACACAACCATGTGCAAAACTGGAACCCAGGGACTGCTCCTATGGCCTCCTTGTCAGGTGGAATTCTGCTGTCAACCTCAATGTGAACATCATTCCTGAAGGTTCTGACAGCAGTTCCCTGAGCAAACTAAATTGATTCCTGGGCTCACTGTTGCTGAAAGAGTGAAAGGATGCTGCTGACACTCTCCACTGATAATTTGCACCAACATTAGTGAACTGAATCAGGACACAGATGGACCCAACAAACAGTAGAGTTGGCAGAAGTAATGAGAGGGGATGACACAACCAGAATCAAGAGCAAGAGACACACAGTTCTTAACAAAAGTGTGTTAAACAAAATTTTGTCAAAGCAAACTCTAAAAAATAAGGTAAAACTGAGAAGCAGTTGCATAACAACTGCAAACACTCACTCAGCAGCAGAGGGGTGCACAACAGCACCCTGTTCACCCACAGCACAGCTGCCAGGTAGCTTCCATCAGCTGGGAAACTCTGTCTCCAATACAAAGGTCCCAAGTGCCAGGAGGGAGCTATCCTGCTCTGACCTACCACCACCTGGTTGTATTAGTTGGTCACAATTCAAGGCTTCAGGGAGTTTCAAAGCATGCTGTGTTCCTAGCTGATAGCATGTTTATGAACATGCTCTGTTCCTATTTGGCACTGGGTCATCACTGTATAATTCAGGAGTCACAAGCTGTCAGGCTGCCAGCAGCACACTGTACATGCAGCACGATGTGTTTTATTGTTTCACCATTGTTTAAGTTTATATAAAATCTTAATTGCAAATGGAAAAAAATCTGCCTAGTCAATCAGGCCTGTTCTGAAGAGTTTCCAAAAGCCTGCTCTGAGTTTCATAATTGGGAAGTTCAACCCAGCCCAGAAAAGATTTACTGGAGTTAACAATAAGAAAGGACTTGCTTGAAACTGTTCCCAAACGCCGAATCAAGACAGAAAATCAGCTGGAGAGCACCATCTATTGGCCAGAAGAATGGCTGGATCGCTAACCTTTCTCTTTTTAGAGTCAAACCGAAGGCAGCTCCCGGCTCTGCACCACCGCCCTGCAGGGAGAGGGACATTCCAACCATGGCACACCCACTGACCCGCCCGGGGACGGCTCTTCCATGTGCCCGACAGAAATTTTGGCTTGAACAAATGTGACCAAGGGCCAACTGCTGAGGGGAGGAC
Source organism: Camarhynchus parvulus (assembly GCF_901933205.1). Taxonomy (NCBI): domain Eukaryota; kingdom Metazoa; phylum Chordata; class Aves; order Passeriformes; family Thraupidae; genus Camarhynchus; species Camarhynchus parvulus. The sequence continues at coordinate 18,084,028 of NC_044576.1, read as the reverse complement.
AGTACAACAGTCCCAGTTCTTTATATCAGTGCCATTTTCCTCCCCTCTTGGTCTGGTGATTTCATGGCACAGCTAAGTTAGCAGTGTTTTCTGATTCTGGCTTTAGACAACCACTGACCCCCACCCAAAGGTCCATCCCACAAATGAGCAGCATCCACACTGGCGAAACCAGTGTTAAACTGGCACCTGGTGGCTGTCTGCCCATGGCACAGAGTAAATTCATCAGCCCTTCAGCCTCTTTCTCCCCCTGCACACAGCAGCATGTCCTGGGTGCCTCTGCACAGAAGGGACAGGAGAGGGTTAGCTTATATCTGTGCATTATTTCTGTGGCACTGTCAGCAGATCCACAGATGACTGGTTTATCCAGAAAGTATTTTTGACTGCAGAATTAAGTTTCTGAGGATTCCTACTCCAAGCTGGTCTTATCTTTAGGCTATCTCTGTTTAGATTTCAAGGACTGGCCTATGAATCCTACTTTTAACTGCAAAACACATCTCCCTGGGGAACACTTTCATTAGAGCTGGCTAACATTTTTGGCCACACAAACAGGAAAGAAATCTTAAGTACCTTTTCACTGCCTTTTGTCTAATGACCAGTTGTGTTTATTAGAAACACCATGAATGCATAAAAATTAAATAAATGCTGTCCTTTTGCCCAGGGAGGCTGACCCAGGCCACCACCAAACTCCGTGGCACTGGCACTCTCCTGGAAAAGCTCATTAGAACTCAAATAGGTTGAAAGGTCTCGCTCAGTGTCCACCTCCAGCAAAATCAGAGGGACCTGGCTGTGTTACAAACACCAGAGAGGCACTCAGCCCCACAGCAAAGGCACTGCTGCAGGTAACCAAGATCAGTTTCCCAGAGCAAAGCCAGTGATTCAGGTCCTGACTGGACATGAGAAAGGCTCTGAACTGCCTGAGCAGCTCCTCCTGTGAGTCACAGGAGAACCACTTCTATCACATGTGGTCTCTGGAGAATTTCCAGCTCCAGTAGTTTTCCAAAGACTTTTTTGCAGAAGCTGTACAAAGTTGAAAAAAATATAACTTATCAGCCATGATTGTTAATTAACTATCTGTGATATCAAGGAATTAAATAACCACTATAAACTGTGTTTTGGTTTGAGCTAAAATGGAATTTTCCAGAGAAACAGAAAAGCTGTTTTGGTGAATCATAAATATTTAGTATATTTTTTTCCTAGAAAGAAATCTGTTAATAATTGTGTTTGGAGTTTTTAATCTTTTTTTTTTTTTTCAGGAGGGGTGCTAATTTTGGAGTGGGTACAAATGTCAAACTTCAGAGCAACCAAAAATCAACCAATCAGAAAATCACAGCTCAAATCAAACACTGGATGAGGAAGTAAATCTGACAGTGGCAACAACTGCAGCCCCAAAGGCCTGCCCACCCTAGCAAGTTTCCTAATTTAAAAGCACAGGAAACAATACAAAACTAGATTTCATAGGAGAGAGAGGTCCTCTTTTGTCAGGGCTCTTTCTATGATCCCCATTCAAACTGGCACAGAACACAGTAGGGGATGTGGCAGTGCAGGAATGGAAAAACAAACCATGGTAAATTGCAACAAGTGTTGAAATAAATCAGAACATATAAAGTAAACTCTATGGCAAATTTCTGTTATGGGGTAGCCAGGAGAAAAATCAGAAGCAAAAGTTATGGCTGCAAATAACTTGACACAATTAGGAGACAGATTAATCAGCCTGTAAGTTACTCCAAAAGAGGCAGGCAAGGGAATGTCCAGCAAAAAGCACCCTGTCTAAGCTGCCTAAGTGGAATTCCACTGGGAGAAGGCCAGCAGGTCTGAGGTCTCAGAGCTCAGAGCACAAATTGGAAAATAATGAAGCTGGTCCGCTGTGATTGCTACAGAGGTGACAGAGCTGCAAAACAAAGGGATTCTGGAGCTGGGGCAGTGGGAGAGATCAGCTTGCACACACAGCAAGGGGTTGGGTTACATGTAATTGCTCCTGTGAAGAGTGGGTGGTTTGCAAGTGTTATGACAGCTGCAGAGCAGAGGATGTCTCTGCTATGAGACAACACAAAGCTGGACCAGAAAACAGGGAGGCAAAAGTCACCGAACTTTCTAGCCCAGGGCAAGTACCCCATCCCAAGGCACTTGCACTGTGCAGGGACTCCAGGAGCAGGAAAGTTTATCGGCACTCACACTCATCCATTTGTTCCTCCGTGCAGCACAAAGTGGCTCTACAAAGACTAAGAAATAAACTTCAGGATATCTAACAGGTCCCTTCACAGCACAAATCCATGTGTTAACCATATGAGTGGGACTTTCTTTTCTCAACTTGGCAGGGCAGGGCTGGGCGATGGTGATTTTTCAATCCAGACCTACCATATTTATCATGTTTTCATCCTCATTACTAGAAGACAAAAAAGCTGTAACTGCATGTTCTTAACATGACAGATTGTCTTGCCAATATAACATGTATTCAGAAGTTACTGGAACTGCACAGCCAATTACAGCATGATTTTAACCTTTAAATGACTGATAATAAATAACCTCACCTTTAACTCCATTTTTACATCTTTACATCTTTTATCTAGTAATGCATTAGGCAGCCAGTCCCTCTTGTCTGCATTTTCTATTTAAAATACTTAATATGAATGAGTGAGCAGCAGACAGGCTAACACATTCCTACACCAACAGCTCCCACACACAAGAGCTCGCCTCAAGGCTTGCTGCTTTTATAAAGCTCTCTATCTCATGCCAGTTTGGGTGCAGTGCTCACAAAGCATCCCCTTGTATCCAAGAAAACTGGGCACTGGGTCCTTGTTAATGCACATGCAGGGAGCAAGCCTGGCACTCTGCCACAGCCAAAACACGAGCAGGCCCCCAGGCTCAGGCTGGCCAGCTGGCTGGGGCTCTCCGCCTGCTGGCACCACCACTGCCTCATCTGCCAGCCCTGCTGCACTTCCAGCTCTTCCCCACCTTGTAGGACCATGTGGGTGGTGGTTTCTTCCTTACTGGCATCAGTATCCAAAACCCTTTTGAAATGCTTCACATGATGAGTTTGTGGCGCAAGCAGGGTATGCTTTCAAATATCCCCTTCTGATTTTATTCCACTGAATCCTATTTTGCCTGTACAGTCATCAATCTCTAAACTGTATTAAGGTACCACTTTGTTTTCCTGTTCTGGGGAAACTGGCAAGTGAAAAATGTATTTGAATAAAAAGGGAAAATATCCTGAAGTGTTAAGACTTCCCTCTGCCACAGAGGAACAGATCAGCATTATAATCACAGAGAGCAAGACATCTTAACAGCTTGTTTTTGATACTGCAGCAACAAATGTTCTTCCAAAGTGCTTTTCATATCATATAAATGAAATGGGGACCCCTATCCACCCACCCTGCTGCCCTGGTGCCCAGCATTCCCAACACTTAATGCCCATGTGGCCACTTCAACTGCTTGGCTGGCCTTTGTTCATCCATGTCCTGAACCCTGCAATCGTTTCCCCAAGGATATAAGCCATTACAAACCTTAATGGCAGAGCTCACTTTAGCTCAATCTGGACAGACCCAAGTGTTTTCAGCACAGGAGGTCTCTCATTTCAATCCTTGGGGAATGTGCCTAGACAAAACCAATAGAGGCAGATTGTGCCTTGAAGGCTTGGGCCCATGTGGGAGCACCACTGAGCTGCATGATCCGGGCAGAAGCTCAAAATGTGATTCTCCAGGAGGAAGTGCAGTCCTTCCATCGACTGACAGCCATCTCTTCTATGCTGAAAAGCATTGCCCCCTTTCTTATTACCACCTTATTGAGGGTGGCTTGTGTCTAATTGAGTGTGGCTTGTGACAATTTCTCTAAGCTCTGAAAGTAAGACCCAGTAAACTGAAGGGGAAGGAGCCAGTAGGAAAAAAAGCAGTAAACAGATGAAGACCTTGTATCTGTCCCATTCAACATAATCTTTAAAAAAAGCAAGACTAGGGCATCTCTGTCTCATGTGCTGAAAGAATGCCTTTTGGTTCTGCTGATGTGCTTTCTTCCGGACCTGGTTGAGAGTTGTCCCTGATGCAGAGCACAAACATGTCTAGTCCATCACAAAGTTTGACTGTGTCAGGAAATCTAGGAGTGAAACAGAGAACGATGCTTCAGAATCCCCTTTTCTGTCCCTCACACCTCCCTGTCCTTGCAGAAAGGGCAGACAGCCAGCAGGGTGGTTTGCTGCAAGGGGAGGCAAAGCAGCACAAAATGCTCACAGAGCACATAAAAAGAGGCACTTCTGCATCAGGTCCCTTCTGCACATACTAGGGGAAGGGAGGGTGAGCTGGGAATCTGCAGCCTGGGGGCCACAACTGCACACTCAGGCACACTCTGCTTCTTTCTCCCCAGCCCCTCATTATTCAGTCACACAATAGTGGCTCACAAAAGCCTATTTGACCTTCACTGAGGAAAAATTCTCTCGCCTCTGATTTAACAGATCTAGCATTTTCAGCAGACAGAGGCTCTTTGGCCTGTTGTCATTCCTTATGAGAGTTTACCTAAGAAAAGGCTGAGAAATTCTGCTCTTCCACTGTAAACTAGTACATACAAACCCTGTGCAGGACCTGACCCTGTAAAAGCCACAGCAGCACTGCCAGTGATTTTACTTGGCCATGATTTCACACTTAGTTTTCTACTGAAAGAGGAAAGACAAGTCCCCACTCCTTCCCCTGCCCCCATTCTCCCAGTTATCCTCATCTACAGCACAATTTGCACAAGACATTCTTTGTTATTTTGCTTTCCTGTAGTAGCACAAATTCACATGCAACAACCTTGGCCCTTTTGATGTCAGATACGACTCATGAGATAGATGCTGGCTTTACTGATTAATCTTACTTATGCATGTCTTATTCCTCCCCTATGACTTACCAAGAGCATTTATTTCTGCTACACTAGGAACAAAATCTCAGCTATGTCTCTGGAGCATTACATATTGCAGACTCTGTCTCTTTGGCCCCCTGCATTAATTTTCTTCAAATGACACCAAGGGGCCAATATGTTAAGTTTGCACTATTGGTCTGACAAAATTTTGGCTTCTATTTATAATCATTTGTATAAAAAGCATCAGTTTGGGTTAGCTTAGGCCTATTGTGGAGGGAATCACTCTAGCACAGATAATTCCAAAAGTGCTTTCACTTTCTGTACTTGCTGAGGTTTGTGTTTTTGAGGCAGTGTAAATTGTATCAGGGATACTGACAACTCTCTCATGAGCAATTGGAGGTGTACACTGGAAGACTCTATTAATTCCAGCTTTGGTCTCATGCCCTTTTTAAGAGGATTTCTTTATAGAATTAGGTATTGATCCTACTCTAGTTATTGGAGTTGATTCACAGCTGCATGACTCCATGGCCTGCTGGCATAAACAGTCTAAAATCAGATTAATACTATGAGCAGCAACACACAAGGTGCAACAAGAGCAATTCCAATTACGTACTAAGGATGGAGCTATCTGAACTGCTATGGACCTCTGCCCCAGCGTTTTACTTTCCTTACTGTTCTTTTTCTTTATCTTTCAGAAACAAGAATCTAAAATTATTCCTCACACATTATTCTCTCAGGTTTGGGTAATCGTGGTTGTATGTAACCCATGCTACAGGCCTTCTGATGTTTCTTTAGGCTGACTTAACTGTAATAAATTCAGCTGTCATTAAGTTCTTTGATATTTAGTCTAAATCTTGGGATTTGACATTGTCGTAATACTTCCAGTTATAAATGAATGTTGTTCCCAGCAACTTTACAGAGAGAAGGACTGTAAACCAGCACATCTTTAACCAAAATATTCAGAGAACACCAAGGTTTCCCTAACAGTGATAGGTGGCTCCCACACAACCAAAGGAATTCTCTCCTGTTTATTCCATGGTTGTTCATGTATATGTTGAAAAAATTCTTGCAAGCTTCCTTCTGGTGCAGGAGCTGTGAGTTCCTAGATCTGCTCACTCATCCTGCTCATCTGGAAAGCATACTGAACACTGAAAGGGTTGTATTGTGCCAGGAGCCTACTCCCAGCATCTTTCCTCCAGCCTGACAGTGCACTGCATGGTGCAGAAATCTACCTCACCCAGCAGCTCTGGGAAGACCAATGTTCCCTACACTGACACTGATACACAGCAGGACAGACATTTCCAGGACTGTCACACATCCCACCTGACTGTGAGGGAAAAGCTGCACCATGCCAACATTCCCATACATGGAAAGGATGCAAAGCTTCCACTAGAAAAAAAACTTGGAGTCTGTGAACCAATTCTTGATCTACTTTTGTCTTATTCTTGCAACAAGATATGGGAAAGGGAAAGAAGTGTGCCAACATACTAAATAGATTGAACAAGGACATATATTTTAATGCAGGACTTATTGGCTCATAGTTCCTACTGTGTCCTGAAGGAAAGCATAGCAATACCTTTTGTAGATACTTAAACAAGGGTATTGCTGGCCAGCCATGTGGAAAAATACAAGCCAGAGCTCCTACATTCTAAAAGCATACAGTGTACACCCCACACCATAGCAAGCATTAAACTCAACAATCCTAAGTTAAAAACAGAGGACTATTCATTGAGGAATCCTGATCTGAAGTTCTGCTTTTTGAGCACTTGAAAACTAAGAAAATAAACCAATAAGGTAACTGATTGATCTATATTTGGAAAAAAAAATAGTTTGATATAACCAGCAAGAGAATATAGCAAATTAGAACCATCCCTTGCAAAAAACAGACCAGCATGGACAGGCTCCCAAACAACTCATGTCTGCCTGCTTCTAGCTACATTCTGATCATATTTGTCAGCCTCTGGAATTTAGGAAATACAAGTTTTTACATGTGTTCCTCTGAAAAGCCCAACAAACTTTTGCAACTTAAACTTCATATTGTCATAATGAAAAGCATCTTAGTAGAGGCTCTATAGAGCCTGGATCTGCTCTGGTGTAGTCTAGGGAAGGTTGCTTATGGATTTCAACCTTTTAGACTCAAATATAAAAAAGTTCATTCACACAAAGCAGCTCACTGAAGCCAAATAACAAGGCTTAGCCTAGGCTGCCCTGAGATATTTTATTACAGATGAAACCAATTCCCTTTGAAGATAAGGGAATGCTTTAGTTGATGGACTCTATTTTGCTTTTGGCAAGATCTGTGTAAATCTGGAGTAATGCCATTAACTTTATAAAAACCTCACCCCAGATTTACAGTGATGTCACTAGGAGCAGGATCCAAGCTCTGGTTGATTGAAAAAGAGTACCAAACACTTTAATTGAAACCGAATCTTAAAGTAACCAGTGGGAAGATATTTTCTCAATTGCACTTGTGATTATTGTTAATTTGTAGTGAGTTATTAATGTAACCATTAAAGTTGAAGAACTCATATAAATCAGTATAATTTATGAGAGGAATTGAGCATACCTAATTAACTCAAATTGTTGGTTATTAATTTCTATTTTTTTAAACCAAGTAACCAAGGCTCTTAATGCTATAGCTGGAGCCATAAAACAAAATCTAGTCTGTTTTGACAATGTACAGATATTTGGGATTTAGAGCATAATTGAAAGGCCCACATTTTCTTTAGTGCAATTTCCCTCAACTCAAACACAAAGTGATATGCAGGGAGAATTATGTTCTTTCTTAGTCACTCAATGCTTTGCTTCCAAAATATTTGAATTTTGGACCAAAATAGCCCAAAACATATATGGGAAAAAAATCTTTTAAGTAAAAAACCCACCATATTCTTCAAAATCTTTTATTCTGATTTTTGCGACTACTTTTTCCATATGATTCTTAATGCCAAAGCATTAAGGCAATGGTGAACAAGTTAGAGTCATGCCATACTTTTAAATGATACTTCACATAACATTAGGAAATCGTTTGAGTTCCTGGCAAAGTCTACTTCTTCCTTTATAAGTATTTAAGGCCCAGGGGGACCATTGTCATAATTTGGTCTGGTCTTCTGCTAAACAGGCAGCCAAGCATTGGGAGGGAATATAGTGTGTATATTGTTAGTGGTGAGGCTTTGCATATCCAGTCCAGACATGGAAGACACTTCCATAGGGCCACTTGGAAGCTTGCACTGTTCTTACCATCTTGAGCTACCCGGCTTAATTGATGGAAATTCTCTATATTTATTCAGCCATCATAAGACATTTCATGATACAGAGCTAGGATTATACAACAGCATAGATACCTCAGGGATGATTTTTATCTTTTCACCCCAGTCTAACTTGCATCTAGTACTGCCTACCATTAGTTCACAGCCTCTAGAGGCATTTGATGGAAGCATGGTACTTTTTAAACCTCCCAACACACACAGTGAAACCTACATTGAGTAAGGTCCCTCACTGACGCTCACCTTGGGTCATTCTGAGCCTGCAAGGGCATTACTATTTCCTCAGCAATGTCAGCAGCCAGAACATTTATCCAGATCCTATTTCATGTTACAACAGGCTCCTTGTCTCAGAAGATGTCATAGGGTCAGCAGAATAGATCTGGAGAAAAGTCCAGAAATGCAAAGGAGAGCACCAACCTCAGAATAAGCCACAAAGGGGTGGTAAAGCACATTGTACCACAGGCAACAGCAAGCCACTGTACAGCAGAAAGATGAAAGATGTTTTCATACTATTCTGAGAATTTATACTCAGGGTCTAGTATGTAATCCCAAGCTTTATGACAGTCTGATCAGCTTCTTCTGATTCAATTCTTTCTAATTCTCACCTCATGCCCCCTGGATCCATTTAAAACAGTCCAGTTAAAATTATTTTCTTGGCCTGGTATCTCACCACGTCATATAAACCAAATCTGAGCCAGAGGCAAATCCAGCTCAGCCTGTGGTTCAGGTTTGGGTTTAAATCAAAAGAATGTTTGTGATTTGAGTAGATGGAACATTAACAAGTAACAACAATATAATAGCCTATAATAATAAGTTTACTTTGCAAGAATAGAGTCACAGATGAGTCAAAAGAGGAAACTAATCCCCTGGGTGATATGGTGGTAGGATTAATATGGTATGAACATAGTTAGATCTCCGGAGACATGCAAACCTATCCAAAAGGCAGTAGGGTTTGTTTGGCACCAAGCTTCCAACTTTGACTCCATCCTAATAAAAACCAGAGTTGTATATATATATTTGTTTTCCCCTAACTTATTTAAATGTATTTCAACAATTTAAAGAGCAAAACCTTCCCAAACTACCAAGGTCTGGGCGCCTCTATTTTTGCAACTCCAACAATTTTACTAAGACATCTCCTACTCTGTGACATTTTAATTATTCACAGCACCAGTGCACTACAAGTGAAACATGCTGTGTATTCTCCATTCACTCATTCATTAGTTTTAATTAAACCCTCTAATTTTATTTATGCTGTCATGGACTGATTAACAATTTGCAGCACAAACCAGGAAGTTTTAAACAGCACCTTGAGAAATCTTCCTTGCTCTAAACAGGGATCTGCTATAATAAGTACAAATCTGCTGGATTGTGTTCTGAAAGGCAAAGGGAACTACATCAGCAGCTTTCACAATGCAATTTTCTTTCAGCTGTTTAACAAACCATATATCAAGGCCTTTGGTGAGGAACACAGATGATGAGGTATCCAAGGGATTCAACAGAATGAAACTGCAGACAGACACTGTGAAAGTTCCTTTATTAGAAGCAGTCTAGGGCTGAGATGGAGCAGCATGATGCAACAGGAACAAAGTACCAAGTCCTACTCCAGCAGAGACTCAGGACACTTTAAGTGTTGCCAAAAAGGACAAGAGGTACTGCCTGCAACTTGTTAAAGGATAAATTCATGGAACAGCTTAAGTAACTGTAAACAGAATCTTTACAGCTGTAATTTACACATTTTATTATTCTTTTAAATTCCTATCATCCATTTGAAGTGTCTTCTGAGCACATTCTGACAATAGACCTGTCTCTCAAGGCCTCCATCTCAGTGATCTTTGAGCATCTGAACTCCTCAGCATGTGTGATACACCTTGAAATGCAAAGATTTAAGTTCACTCAAAGCAGCCACCCACATATCTCAGTGCAGTGTCCTGCTCAGCAATTAATTCTGGTCTCCAGATTTCAAAGCAGGCCTTCCCTCACTCTTCATATCTGTTGCTTCCTCTCTGGTCCACATCTACACATTTCCTTTTCACATTTGTTTCTGTCCCCACCTGCACATCTCAGCTCTGCCTCTCTTGCTCCTTCAGCAGTGTTTCATTCCCTCCTACCTGTTGGAAAAGACTGCTTCAGACCACTTTTTCCACCTTTGCCTGTTAGGTGTAGTTGTGCTCACCAACTGAGTCAAGGCAGATAAAATTCTGGGAGAATAAATAAGCATCTCCATTGAACAGGACTCATTGAAAGATTTGGGGAGGATATGCAGAGCTCCTGGGCCCTTTCTTTTATCATACTTTCCTTTTTAGCTCTCTGCTCAGTAAAATACATGCTTTATACAACTCTGAGTTGCTGGCAACTGCTGTGGAGCCCACAAATAACTATTCCCATTCTTCTGTGGTCTTTTTGTGCAACGTAGAAAAATGCAGTTTACAGGCATTGAAGTCTATAATGAACCAGGGAGCTGTGCACTACCCCCCATTTTTATGGCACAGGATCCATGCTGCAATAGGACAAGCTAATAGAGTAAAGAGGGAGAGGAAAAACCTCTTCAGGGACAGCAACCATTCCTACATAGCCACCACCATTAAGTCAATCCTATTATTTTGCTTATAGGCTTGAAATTAGGGAGAAATGAATACAGAGTGAAGCACCAGTATTTCATCTTTCTGACTTCTGCCCTGAGTACAAACTGAGGCCAGACAGCAAAATCTGTTTGAGTGTGTCAATCTGAACTAAAACAACACAATTCTTTATCCTTTGGCACACTTCTTTACCCTTTGAAATCTGCTCCCACAACAATTCAGCAATGGGCTATTTATAGAGGCTGCAGTACCTCCGGGCCTGGAGCAAAGTGCTGTCCCAGGAGAGCCCAGCTAAGACAAAGCACAGCAGCACCGGCTGGATCTGCCCACCTCATCAGGAGGGTTGGATTTCACTCTGGCCAAGAGCGTTCTCAGCAACAAATGAGGTCTCCCATAATGTATTCCAATAAAAACAGAGGCTTTAAAAAGAAATCAGTGTTTTGTTCCCTTCCAAGACATATAAATCATTCTAAATTGTGCTATTTTGGAAGCTTTTGTGATTTCTTTTAGGCGATGCCTCCCTCTAGTGTTAAAGCCAGCAGGTGGCCACCACCGGGTCTCTGACAGCCCAGTTTTTGAGGAGGTGAAAGATTTTCAAGTACTCAAATATTTATTATGATTCTCTTCCTGGGACCATCGACAGTTCAAACACAGGTTGTGCAGGACTGCCAGCGAGCTTTGGGGAGCATCAGAGGTGTTAGTAGTCATTGCAAGGAGACCTAGACAAGTGGAGAGCAGGTGGAAAGCAGCAGCCCTTGGCTGCAGTAGAAGATCCTGGTTCTGGGGTGCAAGAGCCAGAGCCTCGTCCTAAGCTTTTCAGTGAGAAACTACAAAGTATGCAATATGTGAAAGGCTGCTTTGAAAAGACAACAAACACCCAGGTTTGCCTTCCCTCTTTGCCTGCAGAAGATTGATGTCAAGAGCCTATTACCTGCTTACTCGGTTCTTAAAACTTCTATAATTTATTTCTCGTTTTAATACAGGGCCTTAAAAAACATTGTGCACACACATCTATGAAAGTTATGTAGCAAAGACACACGAGAAGCAATGATCTGGTTGCAAGCTCAGAAAAAGGCCTTCACATAGAAAGTCACTTTTTAATTCCTTTGGAGAAAAACACAGCCCAAATAACCGCAAACACAGAGCTTGCCTAAAAGATTGGTATTATCAAGAACTTCCTTACATGTGAGCTGTTGTCTAGCAATATTTGTTGGAAATAAAAAAGGTAAGCAATCTAACCAGAGAAAAGCAGTGGGAGAAACCTTCACTTCTGGAATTTGTTCCCATTTGCAGTCATTAGTTTTCCAACCTAGTAGTGCATTAGGAGTAGATTTCTGCATTTAATTTCTTAAATGCACCACAGCAGGGAGAGTGAGGGAAGAAAAAAAAAACAACAATTTTATTTCTCTGCAATATGAAGAGTAGCAGTTATTGCTTGCCAACCACACAATTATTTTCAAAGAGCTTAGCATCTCTCTTAGGTTGATATATTAGCTTTATTACACTGCCATGGCTCTGAGAGATACTTGCCACTCAACTCGTTGGTACAAAGAGATACAGATGCTTTATTACTGTGGATGGAATTCCCATTTCTGCCAATGCTGCCGGCAATTCTGTGCCCTCCTGAGAAGCAATGCAGCTTTTAAATCATTTATTATCTATTTTCATCACAACTTCACAGTTTTGGCATTTTGTTTTAAAAGTATCAGTGTGCCTCAGTGTATAGCATTTTCACCACCAGCACAGAAATCTCCTAGGGTGTTGGCTCAGACCCACAGTTGATGCTTTATCAGGAAAAGACTGAAAAACAGAGAAGCTAAACTGATATGCATTAAAATCTGGTACTGCCATCTGTTTTTTCAGGAGAACAGTGCTGCCTGTGGGCACTAGGACACTCCATACCTGACTAACTGACCCCTCCAAAACAGTGTTGGGATTTTAGGCTTCTAAGTTGGCCTCAGGCAGGGCAAGTGTAGCCAGCTGATCAGCTCAGCCACAAAAGTGGTATTTCTAGGAACAGCTACAGCACAGGGAAGCACATTACTGCTTAGGGAAGTTTTAGGTGAAACCTCTGTTGTCCACGCCATTTCAGAAATCTAAGCAGGTAAGGGAAAGTTTACTCTTCTGAAATTCAACCTCAAGATTTTACAAAGTTGTGGCTTATTCTAAAATTTCATTGAAGTCTTTCCTTCCTCTGTATTTAACAGACCAGCCTCTCTTTTAAGCACATGACTTTTTTTTTAAGCTAGTGTGTTTCAGGCTACATGAAAGATAGCTAGAAGGATCAGCCCTGGAACAATCTACCAAGTCATGTAGTGGATTTTCTACTGTTCAGTGAATTTAAATCAAAATGTGATATCCTGGCAAGCCATCTGTGCCACCTTGTCTCCAAGACTCAGGCCTGATGTAGAAGTTACTGAGTATTTTCAGTGTCACACAGGAGATCAGAAAGAATGATCTAATGGCCCTGTCTGGGCTTAAGCTCTATGAATAAATGAAAATCTTAGGCCTAAGCACTTTGGGACAAAGGAACATCTTTAAATATTTAGCAAAGCACTGCATCCACTGGGACTGCTCCACAAAGAAAAGTGGCAGTCATATGCCTGAGGCTCAGCCATCTCAGGTCACCTTAATGCATGTAAACACTGGTGTGATGAGAGCTCAAAGATGCTCACATCCCACGGTCACTTAACTCTGAAAATGTACTGGTTTGGATTAGTTTTTTTCTTAGACAGTCAATCCAAGCCTTTCTGTGTGCTTACTCTACTGTGATCAGTCATAGTCCACATAGAGCATTTCCTCAGAACAAAATCCATAAATATATTCTATCACAAAATCCTTCCTTAGTCCCCAGTTTGGCAAAATACAGACCAAACTCTGTGGAGGAAAGGCCTACTTGAAAAGCAAGAATGAGGATTTGGCCAGCTGGCAGCAGGTCACATCCTTAACAGCACAACCAGGCTGTCCAGCACAAAGGGCTTGAGAGAATCATCTCCTGCTAAGAACCAGCACCTAGACACGGTAGGTTGTTACTGGTTATACTGGGTGCATCCCTGGGATGTGTTTATCACAGTTACAGGGATAACTTCAGAGCAGGAAACTGAAAAAAATCACAGACTAAAAATTAAATCACTGCCCCTTCCCCCCTCATCACTGACCATAATTTACAGAACTTAATTTTTCATTACCCAATTCAGAGTCACAGAAACAAACTGCTTCCTTTCCAAGTTGTTATTCTATTTGAGCTTCCTTGGGGTCTGTTTGAGTTTTTTCACATCCCTCCAGATCCAACAGCTGAGCTCTGAGCTGCTGTTTCACATTGTCTGCCAGGATCCTTCCCAGAAACCCCATAAGACTGATAGTAAGGGAAGACACAGGTTAACTTCCCAGACTTGCTAGTTCAAGTAAAAGAGTCTAATATCTGCATATCAAAACTTGCCAAAACCAGCTCCAGCAACAGTTGTCATCACTAATGCTTGCATACAGGGAGGGTGAAGACTGTGTCTATGTTACAACATTAAAAAAACTAATCGAACAAGCAGAACTTGTCCTGCCTATGAAACCACACTGCCAATGGTTTAGCAGAGTAGCTGCACTGCAGCAAGCAGTTATCTACACATAGAAAATATAAAAAAAAGGAAAACAAAATGAACATAAATGCAATTAAATGCTTCAGCAAAAAATAAACATGCATGCATACATGTGAAAATATCAGAATGTGTATGTAGCCAAAACCAGAACTAAACTTTTGGTTCATTAGAAATTAATTTTCTATGTGAAAATGATCGCACTGAAAATATAACTTCAAAGACATTCTGTGTATAATCCAGGTTTTGTCCTTTTACAGCCTTTGTAATAGACCGTTCCAGGCAATAGGTGAGGCTGAAAACAGAGGGAAAGGACAGATCTCCCCAGCTTGGGTAAAACTGTGTGTCAAGATTGAAAAGTTAAAGAAAGGCATCGTGTTGCAAATGCACCAAGGATGGACCACCATGGAACAAGCTTTAAAAGCCTGTGGGATCTCTCCCTGCTCTGACTTTAATGGAGCCATAGAGATTTTCAGCTGCTGGAGGACCTGGTTCAGTACACTCCAGTCAAACAGCCTCCATGCACACAACCTGTGGGCCTGACCCAGTTTGCCCAGACTCATTGTACAATTTGCTTTTTACTGACAGAGTTTATTCCCAGGGTCTGAGGTGTTTCATGGACAGACATCATTGATAAGCTGCCAAAAGGAACTCCCATGTTTTTACGTCATGGTTCCAGAACACTCCCAAGAAGACCATGTTCAGTCCCATATATGCCCTTATATACAGAGCACAATAGGGATCTTTATCAGCAAGCTCTGCCTGGGATCCTTGGAGTCACAGTCAGGATACAGCATATAACTGTTTTGCTTTGCATGTACCTGCTTTGATGCAACAATATTTAATGTTTGATTATAGCCCTTCTTCCCATCTTAGTAGTGACCATCTCCAACATTAGTGATCTCTTAACCCATAAAAGTCTGCTACCATGTAGGAAAATCTTCCATTTCCTCCTTTAGGAAAGAAGCAGCCTGTCATTTGAAAACTTCTCTCCTAGCTAATAATATACAAAGCCCTTTTTTATGCTTCCAGGACAACTTATCTTTTGACCTTCAGTAATCAGTTTGTGGAAAACTGAGCCTACCCCTCCATGCCATAGTTTAGTTTTGACAACACCTTGACATTGCTCTGTCTTTACATGTCCTGGTTGCTGCCTTTCTCAGCCTGCTGAAAGACTTTGCACTTCACATTTTAAATTGTTTCAGCAGTTACAGAACATTATTCCTTCTACTTAGAACATGGCAATGAAGATTTAGAAGTTTCCTCATTGTAGTCACTAAATACTACAGGATATTTGCAGTAACAGTGTATTTCAGAGCAAAGGAAACAAAGAAGAGTTTATCAATGTAGCACTGCTTTATTTGCATGATGACCTTTCAGGTCCAGGTCTTAAAGGTATTAGAAAACCCATTCTGTGTTTTCCTGAGACTCAGAGACATTACCAGGCAGTAATAAATTAATGGAAAAGAAGGAAATGTCAAGGACCTGAAACTGTAGTTCAGAATAAAGCCGGAAAAAAACCCCAGCAACATGTTTGGGAACTACTTATTAACACACGTGTGTTCTGCTACACATTTATCCTCCCACAGCTGGACCAAGGCTGCCAGCAGTAAACTCAGTTCTGCTGCGCGAAGGAGGGGGAGCTGGATGCGGGAGTTTCAGGACGCTGAATGGGGAGGCAGAAGAAGGGGTAAACAGGCAGAGGAAGCGGCGGAACCAGCGAGACGGAGTTAATTTCTGCTCTCGTCGCCAGCTCAGCTCCGGGAGGCCCTGACGGGACCGGGACCGGGACCGGGTCCGGGCCCGCCGCGGTATCCCCGCGCTGTCCCCGCCGCTGCGGAAGTGACGCGCGGCGCGGCGCAGTGCCGCCCAGGCGCAGGCGCGGAGCCGGAACCGGAGCCGTGCCGGTGGAGCAGTGCGGCCCGGCCTGGCCTGGCCCGGCCCGGCGGTGCCGCTCCCGGTGCCGCTCCCGCTGCGCTGCGGGACGCAGCTCGGCTCGGGCACAGCCCGGCGGCAGCCGGAGCCCCGCGCCTGCCCGTCCCGGCCGCGCTTTGTCCAGCGCTCGCTCGCACACAGAGGTGGGTGAAGCACCGCCTCTGCCCCAGCCCCGCTTGGTTCACCGCGGCCGGGCGGGCCGGGCGTGGTGCGGTACCTGCTGCCTGAAAGCAGGACCTGCTGCCTGAATGCAGGACCAGGCTCTGTGCGGGCGTGTTCCCCGCGGGTGGGGGGAAACCATGAGGTGGGACTGAGATCCATGGGCTGCCGTGCTAGGAGAGGGTGCTGAACCATACCAGCTCTAGGCTTGCCTTAGTAAGTCAGTCCAGCATTGATTTCCTGAGAAATAAGGTGCTTTGTGCTCCACTTTAAAGTTTGAATTGTTAACCTAAACTTATGGACTGCTACACTCACAATGGCAAGTCTTAACCTGTTTCCAAAAGTTGTATTTTTAGGGTTTGGGTATATTAAGTTGTATATGTTTTTGTTATGTCACAGTCTTCTGGAGCATGACCGTTTACACACAAGACTGAGTTCACTCTCTGAAGTAGTAATTTTTACACGTTGTCTTATTTGTCTTCATATTAGTGTCTTCCAGAAGGGTTAAATGTAGTTGTCTATGAGGTTTTGGTCACTCTTTTGGTTGTGAAAGTTGGTGTGGAGATGCCTCTGCAGGGAGGACTGGTGGAGAAGTAGACTACCAGATGTTTTGAAACAAGAATTTATTATAAACATGTTTATTGGTTTGCTTACTTTTTGGGGGGGCACAGTCTTCATGAGGAGCTTTGTACGTGTGGATGTTCTTATGATAATGTCCTTCTTCTTTGTTGCCTTTGAGCAGAGGATGCCAGCACACAAGAGTCACCCCCCGGACAGTATCCAAGAGCCAGAGTCTGCCACTACTTCAAGCAATGATTGCCTGAATAATGATGAGGACTTGGGAGCTGAACAGGAAAATGGCATTTGTGACAATGGTGTGGGTAACAGTACCGGAGTTCCCAGCTCTGACTGCCAGGCTTCCACTTCCATGGCTGTTCCTTTGGAGGTGCCCAGAAGAGGGCATCCCCTTTTACAGATCAACAGGCAGCAGATTCAGTCTGTCTCATGTAGTGCACATGCTGCTGAGCTCAAAGATTTAGGAGTTGATGTCTATGACCAGGATGTCTTGGAGCAAGGAGTTCTTCAGCAAGTAGATAATGCAATTAATGAAGCGACTAAAGCAGCAAAAATAGCTAATGCATCAAAAGAGTATGAGTCAGTACTGGAGGATTTGAGGTAAATTGTGTTTTTTCTTTCTGTTTTTTTCGGCTACTGACAATCTAATGAGACTTGGTGTCTCCTGTTTTTAAAATCTTAAAGAGGAAAAGATGTTTTTAAAGTGCTTGATCACACGTACTCTTTGGAGTCACGTTTAAAAATGAAGAAAATATTTTTCACATTAGACAATGCTTCATTGCTCTTACTTGACTAATCTAGTCATGCATCAAGACAGCAGGGTAGAGTGCACCTCCTTTTTCTGCTTTGTCTCCTACCTCACCAAGATGCATCTGTTTTCTGGGCAGTGGAGAATGGCATTATACTCTGTTATTCAAAGTTACAGTCAGAAGAAGTGTCACTTCCTCAATTCTGTATGGTTTGTGGGGTCATCTATTTTGAGTTATGTTCCTTCTGTAACTTGGATGACTCCATCTCATGAACGTCCTAGAGCCAAAACAGCCTTATCACAAATGTTTGTAAGAAGTGCTTAATGATACCTTAAAGGAATCAAATGTTTAGCAAACATTGATACTATTGACAGTAGAAGACTTTGAGGAGTAGGACCCAGTGATCTTTCAAATTTTGATCTCCCTTTCTGTTTCTAGTCTCATTGTAGAGTTACCATGTGAACTATTGCAGGTAAATCATTCTTCCTGAGTGTTTCACTGTATTGCATGAATGGTAATTTTTTAGGGCTCAAGAGTGCTTAAGTCTCAATTATATGTACTTCATTAATTTTCTAGCTTGGGTGTGGAGATGTGAAGTTAAATAAGTTTGCAGCACTGAAATCTAATTTCAAGTGTTGTGGAGCCGAAGAACATAATGAGTAAGGTGTTACTGAGAGAAAGAATGGAGCAGCATAATCATTACCATTAAAGTATGTGATTATTGAAAGAGTGACACACAACGCTGTTAATTAGTTTATGTTTTCCCATTTTTCTTTCAGAAGCATCCTATGGTTTTTCTTATCCCTCTATTTTCACCTTTCCCTCGAAGTCGTAAAACAAGATTTACATGAGGGAATGCAAATGGTTTATGCAGATTTGCTGAGTCTTGTCTGCATAAAATGTAATGTGAGAATCTGAAAGTTGAATTTTGATAAAATTAACAGGTGTAGCTGACTTTGAGCGGAGGGACTACCAAAACTGACATGAGTAAAGAGTAATATAATTGCTTAAAATCCTGTAGCAGAGTGAATGCATGACTAGAGAAAAAATCAGGCAAGAAGTGTTTTTTGAGTAGTTGGCACAGAGTTCATGGTAGAAGCCAGATTATTCGATAATATACACAAAAATTTAAGCAGAAAAATGAGAATAAAATATTTGAAGTTAAATCCTGTGTAAATTACAAAGTCCTGTTAATTAAAGTTTTGTGGAAGAAAAGTGCCGGGAGACTCCAGGGTCAGGGAAGCAAGAGCCAAAATTAGGAGATGTGCAGGAGGATGGTGTACTGCAAGCAGCACAACTGGAGAGTGAGAAAGAAAGGGAATGGTTCAAAAATGTTAAAAGAGAATGGAGAAGTGAGGATGGAAGTAATTGCTGGTAGAATATATCTCCTAGGAAGGATAACAGTGGTAGAATTCAGATTAGAGCTGGAAGTAAACATGGCCTAAAAATTTCCTTCCTGGCAGCGGAGGAGACTTCCTTACTGCTTTCCTTTGCATCCAGAGGGAATAACAGCTGCTTTGCAGGTCTTGTGATCAGTTGTCTTTGACTTCTTTCATAATGCCTTGAGATTCTCATTTGTGTATCCTTACAAAGTATTCTGATATATGAATTAACAAACCTAGGTTTCTTGCTTTTGATGGTGGGACACTTCCTTATTCCTTGCAAATGAACTCAACAGCAGAAACATTAGGTTGTAGCATGTAGTTCTACTTGAATTTCATATTTTATATGGAAACATGAAAAATGAGAGTGCATGGGTAGAAGTTTAATGTTGATGTGCTCTTAATTCTTTGAACCAGTCTGTCTCATGAAATTGCATTTTTGTCTTGTAATCTACTTTTTGCATGAAAGGTAAAAAATACAGGTTTCCTTATATAATGGCATCAAACCATTAAAACTATTTCAATTTTTGGGTTGTTTTGTTTACCTTGAATAATGAAAATAACCACTCTTGCTTGTCAGCATCACACTTGTAACTTTTGAATACTAAATACTACAGTGGTTGTCAGTTCACATTCTTCTGCAATTTGACTATTGCCAAAATTTAGTTTAAAAATATTTTATGATGTACAACTTTAAGTGTTAGTCTTTCCAGTGTTGTTTAAATATATTATGCTTATTCAGAACCTTGCCTTTACACCTTTTTAAGTCTTATGTTAAATCTCCTGGAATTTTTAAATTGTCAGAATTGAGAGTCTGCTTTTTTTCTTTCTAGAATTTACCAATTCATTGCAATCTTATTATTTTTTTCAGATCATGTACAACATCTCTGAGACATATAAATAAAATTATTGAGGAACTTTCACCTCAAGCTGCTGACAACAAAAATATTAACAGAAAACTAGATTCTGTAAAACGGCAAAAATATAACAAGGTAATTGGATTACAGTAATTTCCTGTTAACAATACTGAGTTTGTACTTTGTCTTAAGCTTTGGCTTTTGTTATATAATTCTTAATTACATAGTTCAGAGTCAGTCTAGAATTGCTGCTCCTTTCCTTTGAGATGATTTCATACTAATTTAAAGAATTTAAGGT
Organism: Camarhynchus parvulus; assembly: GCF_901933205.1. Lineage (NCBI taxonomy): Eukaryota > Metazoa > Chordata > Aves > Passeriformes > Thraupidae > Camarhynchus > Camarhynchus parvulus. Next base: position 18,063,819 of record NC_044576.1, on the reverse strand, counting down.
GCTGAAGTTTTTTTAATCTGAGTTTTGGAATAAGATATAAAACTGAAGTTCCAGTCTTCCAGTTCAGAAGATTGATTTGCATTAATTTAATTAAAACCCTCATAGTAATATTTAGAGAATTGACCAAGCCTTGTTAGGGCATGATTCAGTAGTTTAACTAAATCTCAGGTCTCATGGTTATTCCTTCCCTGTGTTCTTTTCCTTAACCCTCTTTCATTACCTGTATCTTGTCAGTACACATAGTTTCTCTCTGTGAGCCCCTTTAACTCATTGCTTTGTCAGAAACTGCTGCAGCTTTTTTCTGGCAGAGCAGAGAGTTAAGGGAGTTCTAAAGCAATCTGGCTGGCATCAGGGTAATGTAGGCAATAGACCTTTACAGCTGTGAATAGGAAAGAGATTTGAAAAAAGAAACTTCTACTACTCAGGAGTGTAGCACCTTGATCAGCTCATTGTCTGCTGGAAGTTCACCCTAATACTTTCTCTAATGATAAACCTGACTGTGAAACTTACTGTCCTTTGCCCTCAGTAGGCCAGTCTTAGGTCATTTGCCACTGACTCACTCACTTGCAGTTTTTTAACCTTGATAATTTTAGAAACCTGGATAATACACTGCTTTTAATTTAGCCAATTAAGAAAGTGATGAGACAGTACAGAGCAGTGGCAAAGGACTAGGAAAAAGCAGCTGGAAATAGTAGGAAGAAATGCATTTAAACCAGACTTACTGTTAAAGAATGATCACTATTCTGCATGTTTTGATACTGCTTGAAGAGATTTGCACACGTGTTAGTTGCAGGGGAAGTTCAGACCTCCTTGCAAGTTTGTTGTTAACCATCTTTGAAGTGAAAGAAAAGAATCTTTTGAAAATCTTAAGCCATAAAAGTGGTCCTAATAACCTGAATTTTGCAATGGATTTGGTTTTTACTGAAGTATGTGCCTTTCTAGGTAAAGCATGCTTCCAAAGCATGGAGTTACAAATGTGAAGGTTACATTGTCTGTATCTTTGTTTTACTGGTCGGAATGTTTTGTTTCATAAAGGAAAGTTAGCAACATCAAGGAGCCATACCATCACAACTAGTTACACTGTTGAGGATGTTACAATCAGAAAAAAGGTGTAACAGAGGAATTATTAACTAAGAATGATTTTCATAGCAGTAATAAACTATATTCCTTACATAATCTGTAACATTGATATTTTGAAGTCATTTCACTTTTTATTTTTTGCTGTTAAATTAACCATGACCACTCCTGAACTAATCATGTACAAAAGCCTATCAGGATGTTGGACTGATTTACCATTTCAGTTCCTTTGTAAAAAAAATTCCAAAACTTCTGGGATGATGAATAAATCTTAGTAAATCCTACAGCTCTTATATGTGGCTTGGTAGTTGTGAACTCAGTCTTGCAATCATGAGCAAATCTCTTGGTGTTCTCTGCATCTCAGCAGTCTGCTTTGATGGGCTTCCTTCGCTGGAATCAACACATAAAATGGCCTTATGAAATGTACATAAAAATGCAGTGTGCACATGAATTTTGTGTGTGTAAACAGCCTGATCTTACTATACACATATGGTAAGATAATCATACACCCAAAATTGTGTCTTCTCTGGGTTGGAGCCCTCCGGTATTTTGGTGACACTTTTTTTACACTTTTATTCTCACATGTGATACTGTAAATATTTGAGTGTGAGATTCTGCTTGAAACTAGTGCAAATATATTGATTTAAGTGTTGTTTAAAAGGTTAGCAAATTTATAAAGTAGACTAAAAATTAAATTACTTAATTCTTGTTGAAGGAGCAACAGCTGAAGAAGATAAAAGCAAAACAAAAACGTCTTCAAGGAATACTTGGTTTAACAGACTTTGCTGATGAAGCAAATGAGATTGAATATGAGGAAGATGAAGGTATGTGTAGGAAAAGGCTGAAAGATCTGTTCTACTTTGTAATGCCTTTTTTCTGTTTGAAGCTATTTTGTAAGATTTTTGCCAGAAAGTATATAAATTTCAGTGGCTGGCATTCAAAGAGAGTTAAGAACACTTATTCTGTACACCTGCAGATTTGTAAATCTTGGCATATTCATGTGGGAAGTTTTAAAAAATGGATGTTAATCTTTGTTCAGCTGTGTAGGGATGACTGAGGCACATTAGAGTATTGGGCTTAATAAATTGGAAATCCTGACATTTTTTTTCACAGCTAATTTGATAAAGATGACTAACATCATGATTGAATTACATTTTATATGCTGGATGCTATCAATCAGCATTAACAAAATTGGTTTTTCTTTCTGTTGGGAAGTATCACTAGAAATGGAAGAGGGAAGTGCTCTTCTTCTCAGGCTGCAGTGTGATTTTTAAAATTAAAAGTAAGTTTTCTTCCAGAATATATGTTGCCTCAGTGTTTTGCTAGGTGTTCTTTCTCCTTGCTCTCTGCAAGCTAAGTTTGGCCACAGTCAATAACCTGCCATATTCTGCAGGGCAAGTTTGGGTCCCATTTGTGTCTGCGCATCACCTGTGGGTTATATTATTATTTGCAGAGGTGAAAAAACTCTTTGTGCTGTTTGACTCTTGCACGTGTGTCTGGAGTAGATTCCCATCTTGTACAGCTCATGCTTCTCTCCTGATTGAACAACACTTAAAGGAGTCAAAGCCTCAGTTAACTTTTCTCAGTAGAAAAGCATATTAAATCATATTTTCTTTGGAGGGCTCATGCAGCAAAACTCAGGCACCCAGTGTTATGAAATGTAACTAAGAAGTGAGTGGAGCCCAACAGAAGAAATGGAGCAGTTCCAATAGGAAGAGGTGGAGATGGAGGGGTTTTCATGCCTGGTGCACTGTGATTACTGATTAAACATATGATAGATACAGTGCTTTAAAGTGGGACATTTAAAGCTGTACTGGCAATCCTCATAGACTTATTTTTAAATTCTGGGTCCTTGTACTAGATTTCAGGGCAGAATTCCCCTTCAACTTCCTGAATTCGAGAGCTTTTCTTTTTCTTTGGTTTCAAACAGCAGTTACAGTCTGTGTATAGTAAGTGTACCTAAAAGTGCTCTTTTATGGCAGAGTGCTGTGCAGCCAATCTGACTTTAAAAGTCATCATCTTCATATTAGTATTGTAGGCTAGGGAGACAGGTTTTGGGTTTTTCGGTTTCATTTTATTGTTTGTTGTTTTCTCGTTGGGTTTTTTTGAAGCATATGGTAGGACAGTCTGTGTCTTGTGACATTTTTGTTGTGATGTGGTAATCAAAGTGTCAAATTTCAAGCTTTTGAATAGGACTGAAAAATCAATAATAAAATTGAAATGGGCAGTGTTGCTGCAGATGGGGACACAGTGGTTTCTTGTTCTGAACATGGTGACATATTGACAGTTGACAACATAGGTGATACATCAGAGTTCATGTATCATCGGGAATTGTAATTTTATGGTAGTTCTTGCTGCTGTGCATGGTTTCAGAAATATTTGCATTTTGATAGTACATGTAACACCCTTGCTCCTGTGTTTTAGCTACACAGAAGGTGTTAAAGGCATACTGTATGTTCTGACTTTTGTTGCAGAACCTGGTCCATCATCCCTTGGCAGTATGCTTATGCCTGCTCAGGAAACAGAGTGGGCAGAGCTCATCCGAACTGGTCAGATGACTCCATTTGGAACTAAAATACCTCAGAAGCCAGAGAGGAAGGCACGACAGTTAAGGCTAAATGAAACATCTGATTTTGAGAAGTACTTAGCAGACCAGGCTAAATTGTCATCTGAAAGAAAGAAGTTATCCCGTCACAAAGGAGCAAAGAAGAAAGCACAAGACAAAAATGTTCAGTGTGTGGCTCCTGCAGCTGCCACAAAGGAGAAAAGTGGTAAAGCCCTCTCAAAAACAGATAAGCGTTTAAAAAAACACTTGAGAGAGCTTCAGAAGCATGCCCTTCAGATTCATTCCAAGGCCAGGATTCCAAAGGAACAGAAATATCTTGAGGCCAAGAAGTGCAGGTATGAACAAGAGGATGATAGTGGGGAGTCTGAGTATGTACCTGATGAGGAGCTCTTTGATCCAGAAGCAGCAGAAGAGGAAGAAGAGCAGGCATCTTCTCTTACTGAGAATGATTCTGATTATGAACTTAAGAGTTTATCAAGAAAGAGGGTCAAGAAGGGTTTTAAAGAAGCTGAAAATGATGCTGACTATGTTCCAAGCTCTGAGGAAGAGGAGCATACACCAGGGAAGCACAAAGTGAGACGATGGAGAGATGATGGAGATGTGGACTATTATAAACAGAGACTAAGGTTAGTCCTAGACATTTTTATTAATAATAATAAATTAGTATGTTGAACATGCAAAGGACAATAGCTATAATAGACTGCTAGGGAGTGTGTTGAAGTAAGGGAAATGAGGTGAATCCTTCCAGAAGGATTCAAACATGGGGCTTAATTAAATTAACTTTGCTGTTGAACTTTTCTTGTTGTTATAGGTCCTTATTTGTGGATCACCTGTGCTTTATCACTACATCAACCACTGTGATTTATGAAATTTGTATAACCTATGTGTTGGTGATCCACAGGCATGTTGTTTCTTTTCTAGTATAAGGGTTGAGCTTCATATAATAAACTTTAGCTTGTTGATGGCATGTGTACTTTTAATTAAGTACCTTTACTGAATATCCTTCAGGTAGTTACATAGAAAGTCATGGAACATGAAAACAGCTTCTTTAGAGTGAGAGGAAGAACATGTATTAGAACAGTCAGTGAAGAGTGGTTGATGTAGTGATAAAGCCTAGCATAGGAACTTGATTAATGCTTGGGAAGCTCAAATTTTACACTTCTGTGGAAATACAAAGTCTTATGCATTTAAATGGTACTCTGTCAGAGAATATCAAGAAGTAGAGGTATAAGCACCATCTCCCCTGTGGTGAGAGCCTGGGTTGCTGTGGAGGAAGAGGTATCTTCTGGTAGCAGAAGTGCTCTCAGTTGGAGAAAATCTCATGTAGGAAGAGCCCAACTTCACTTTCACATCCCAAGTTATAAAGGCAGATTAGGAACTGATATAATGCAATACATTTGCAAACCCAGGATGTTGCTTTTCAAAAGTAAGGCATAGTTTATCGCTCTTGAATAGAAATTCTGGCAAGAGGCTAATCTGAACAATGTCCAAAGGGTCAAAAAATATATTTTCTATGGGATGCATTAACAAATCTAACTGTTCTTAATTGGTAAAATATTTACTGGTTTATTGAATAAAACTGTATTCTTCACATTTAAAGTAGACCAATATTAAATCATTTTTAATTCAGTGTTTTCATCAAGAGTAATTTATTTTGATTGAAAGTTTTAATATGACTCACAGTTTAAATTCATTCAAAAACGTTTTTTAATAACGTTAAGATTGTGACAATTTATCCTTAGCAAAGTCATATCATAGGCTGCATTTCTTTTGGTTACTGAAGTTACAATAAAAGCCTAAATGAATTTTAGAAATATCAATAACTGTAATTGCTACCAAAACACTACATATCTTAAAAATTTCATAGCTACAGTTATTGTGGCTGTTAAGCTGCAGCTGTCCACATTGATGTTTTTATGCTGACACCCCCAGGTAATCTTCATTATGGGAAATGCCATGAGAAAATAAAATGTAGTGAATTAAGAAACATATTAAGAATGCTATAGAAATGCTGTCATTTGCTTACATTTATATCTTGTTTCATGTCAGTTTTACTTTTGAATTCAAACAAATGGGTGAGATTATGGTATATTTTACCCGTGAGAGAGGCAGAGGAAAGTCCTTCAGGATTACTTTATTCTTCTGAACATCTAGTCTTGTGCTTGGCAATGAATTCAGTCCTACACTCTTAGAGACTGAAAATGAGTTTCCTTAACATTAAAACTTTTCAGAGATGGGACTTCAAGAGACTGGTCTGTGTCAAGGGGAAACTACATTGATGTTGTTAAAGCAGGATAATTAGCTAACTGCATGACTGCAGAGCATCTCTAGAACAAGAGACTGTTGTCAGAATGGGAGCTGTTGTCTGTAGGAAATGTCAGGCAGGAGAGCAGCCTGTCCTTCTAAAGACTGCTTCCAGAGGTTGGCCTAGTCACTCAAAGCAAGGTGTGAGCAATGGAACATGAAAAAGTAAAATTTAGCTATGCAGAGTCAGCTTAGGCTATCAGAAATTTCAGGGCTTTTTTCCCTTGTGTGGGTCTTGCCTTTCTCTAGTTACTGGAGCCACGTTTCTGTGTAGCCATGCAGATGAACAAAATCTTCTCTTCTGAAAGGTCTATGCCTAAGGTGAATTCATAGCTTGCTAGAATAGTGGACAGTACCAGGGAACATCAGGTTTATGGAGAGTAAGGGAAATAGGATACTGTCATGTATCTATAGGCAATTCAAATATTCACTGAAAATTAGTGTGTTGTTGTTCCCAGCTATCCACACTGGCTATTACCAGCTGAACCTAGAGGCTTAGGTAGTCGTTCTCTAGGATGGTACTGGAATGTCTCAGAGACTTGATCTGCATCAACAGGTATATTGAGAGATCAAAACCTGTTCCCTCCTGCCCAATGGAATGCTCAGATGTCGTGGTTAAACCCCAGCCAGCAGCCAGGCCCCACACAGGGGAGTCAGTCAATTTATTTGAAGACTATGGAAAGAATGAAAATGAACCTGTTTTTTAACTTCTTTTACCAAGAAGCACAAAACAATAGTAAAATAGTAACCTTGAATGCCTATTAAATGTGTAGGAAGTAAAACTTTTTTGGTTTTTTTTTCTCAACAAGAAAACTGCTACTTTTTTTTGTATTATTCTCAAGCTTTGCAGATATGGAAACTGTAAAGTATCAAGATTTTGTTAATATTACTTCAAGTTTTCCTTTACATATATTAAAATGCCAAGCATAAGTATAAAGTAAATTTTTTCTGCTTATATGTAGTTAATGCATTACATTATTGACATCAGGATGGTGTCAGTATAAGGTAATAGCTTGGAGTCAAAATAAACCTTAGCAGTCTGAAGTACATTCTTCCCTTACCAGTTGTCAGTATGTATCTGCCTGCTGCTTCAAGGGAGGAATTACAAGTCATATTGTGGGAGATCAGTACTGTATCTCTGTTTTCTTGTGTATTCTGTATAGTTTGTTAAGTACAGTTGTTTGACTTCTATTGCTGTCAAGTGCACAGAGGCAAGGCTGGGAAAGCTGCTTCTTTTCTTGTCTCTCAAGTGATATCCAGGCAATTGAGTAGCAGGAAGCTTTGACTGTTGGTACACAAAGCAGTTGATTCATAAAGAAAACAATTGTTTTAAATTAAATTGGTTTTCATAGATCAGTTTTCATGTGCTAGCTTTCTGTGATGTATCTGAGTTACTGAATCTCTTTGTGTTTCAAAGTTCTAGGTTAAAAAATGGTTAAATATTACCTTTCCTGAAAGATACTTTCTTAAAGCATTCTTACTGCTCTTTAAAGTGACAAAGCCAGGACACAAATGAAGATATATTTTCTCTCACTCACTGAGTACACCTTTCATTCTAAACTCAAGTGTGTACTTGTCTACATCAGTCTAAATTTACTTATGGAGGCTTGTGGTACTAACTGCATGTATTTCATCTGTTAGGACATACCAATTAAATCCACCCATATAGACCATAAAAAGTTAGATCAAAAAAGCAATACTGAATGCGTCAATTTAGCAAATTAGAATAATCTGTAAGGGATTCTTAGCTGTATAAAATAGAAAACACATTGTGCTTCACAAATGCAAACTATATTAAATAGTCAGCTTGGTTCCTGACTGCATTTAAAAAAAAAAAAAGTTAAATTGTGCTCATTACTGTTTTGGGTGCAGAATTTCTTTCTAGGGTATTGCAATAAGTGTGAAATGGGTTTAGTATCTGAATACATTCCTATATTAAGAAGAAATTTAATTGTATGATATATGGCTTTCATACTTCACTTTCAGGGATAAAATTACATTTATGTCAGTGACAATGGACAATATAAGACAGATTTCTTAAAGGTTATGCTTCTCTCTTTTAAAGAGACTTTGGTAATACAGTAAAACCTGTATTTTCTAATTGTTTAAACATACTAATGACGTTGAGCTGATGTGTGTAAGGAATATATTGACCAAATGAGCAGTAAGTTGCTGTGTATTTAAGTCAAAGATGAAGACCACTATTTCTCCCTCCAAACTCTGACTTCCAGGGAAAGGTACAAGACCAGATTAGCCAACAAACTGACGTGGTCTTGGAAGTAGTGTTTGTCCTCCTATTGCTTCAGCCATTTAGATATTTACACTTTTCTACATAAAATAGTGATATTTCAATGTAGAATATCTTAATGGTGTGTGTTACATTAAGTTCACAGCTTTTCAGAAACTGAATAGCTTCTTCAGACTCTGAAAGTTGTTTGTGATAACAGGTTGCTGTTATTTCTTTAAACTGGTAATTGATGGCTAAAAACCTCTAGGTATTTGGAAGAGATGTAGTACTTCAGTGAAGTAACAGAGAATTGTTTTTCAGGAAAATGAAGTACAGGGTTTATATAGTTCAAATTCTATATATTATCCATGTATAATTTTAGGAGAAATCCCAATGTTGGTTACACTTCTTGAAGAAAGTGTACTAGCTCTATGCAGGTGAAGTGCCTAAATTCCTGGACAGCTTCGAGTTAACCTCGTAGTTTCCTTTTGGTTGTTTCTGGATCACTTTTCCCGATGCACACTAGAGGGCAATCTGCTCCTTCCCAGGGGAGGCTGCTGCTCCTGTGCTGGCTGGTTGTGATTCGTGTTGGAGTGCAAAATTAATAGCAAATTCTTGTACAAATTATTGCCCTGCTCGGGTTTAGTATGGATTGTTTACCTACATGTCTCTTTAGAAACTTTGTAATCTGTAGTTGTTTTGATTTTAGTATGGTAAGTAGGAGTTTCCTTCCTTGGTTTGAGTCCTGTCATTACCCAGTCAGATGAAATAATCGAGTTGTGGCATGTCTCGGTTCTAGTAGTGATGCAGTCTGAAGCAGTGACTATCAGCATTTGTCGATTTGAATTTCTTTTCTGGAATTCAGAAAAGTAAGACCCTCTGTGCCTGATAGTATAATGTTGTAGAACTGAAAGAAACATAAATGCATTCTTATGCTATGACTCTAGAAGGTATCGTATCAGCCTGCTAGACTCCAGACCCTGAGTGTAATTTTGTAATTTAGCAGACTGCTACTCTAAGATAGAGATTTCCATTCCTGTTAGGATAGGTTTATAAAGGAGGAAAACCTTGACACTTCATGTGTTTTTAGTAAGTTCTTTTTTACAACTTAGCTGTATTCATGATTTCATGTAATGAAATAAGAAGAATCCTGTATAAACATTAGCAAATCATCAGTTTTAAACAGCAAACTGATGGCTGTCTGTTCATCTAGTTTTTTCCCCTCTCTTTTTCCCCTCATCATTATTTTTGCTTCTGAAGACATCTTAAGAGATCAAAATATGCTTCAGTGAAACTGGCTCTGTAAACCTGACCGGCGTTGTGTTGTCTTAGTTTTTCAGTTCTTTCATTCTTGACAGTGATTGGAGCTTATGTGTATTTGGAGATGGTGGTGTTTATTTTGAGTTAATAGAACAATACCAACTTCATGACTAGTTCCATAAAGGCAGACTTGAAGTATTTTCTCAAAAGGTACTGCTGAAAAGTCCATCTAGAGACCTCACACAATCAGCTTGCTTTCATGAGAAAGAGTGTATGATCGTATTGCTTGCATGTGAAGTGTTGAGCTTCTTCCCTGCTCTCTTGTTCCTAACACAAGTGTTATTAAACAAATTTGCCAGGTATGCAGAGACCATTAAGTGGGAGTTTGCTTTTGCATTGCATTCAGAACAGTAGCTTATGGATGTTTTTGATATGTTGTGTGCCTTCCCGGTTTCTGTAGGGATTATGTCAGTTTACCCACCACGTTCAGTGTGCCTGCAGTAAATAGCACTTCCAGGAGAGAATTCCAGCAAATGCCAAATTGTCAGTGAAGCGCTGTTGGTCGAGTAGCACATAGCCAGCTAGAGTACACTTCAGCTTTACAGGAAGATGGGTTTGGGTCACTGAAAGACAAGTTCATCATTTTGTTGGAATGTTGAAGATCCTTTGGTACTTTCTCAGCAGTGGGGGAATGATGGGACAGGAGGGTAATTCTCTTAAGTTGCCTGGAGTCCAAATAAGTTGAGGCTGCAAACCACAAATCACACTGTAATTCCAGAACCTCATAAAACTCATTCTCTTAATAATGACTGCATTACAGATTTAGAGCATGTCACTCTGAAGATGGTGATATTTCCAACTGAGTCTTCTGTATAAGATTATACACTGCTTCACTTTTCTCTACAGGAAGGAAGGAACACTTAAATTTAAGTGTTCAATTAAATTAATAAAATAGCTTTGGCACACCTAAACTTTATCAATACTTTGGTGGAAGGGGGGTTTAAGGGGAGTGAGATTTAGGAGTTTAAAGTTGCCAGGCTTTTTGGTGCTATTAACTGTTGATTCCATTATATTAGCAATTTTGTCTATAGAAAATTAGAAAATTGTAACTAGCTATAAAACATGTACCTTTTATAATACACCTTAATATATCAGACATCTCAAGCCTTTACTTGCATAATTCTCTCCTCCAAAGGATAGCTATTTTAAATCATGACATCAGAGCATGTGGGGTTTTTTGGGTTTTTTTACTTGATCAAAATTCGGTGTCATTTTCATGCAGAATCTTTTCCATGCTGTAATTGAATGTTGATTCCTTGTGTTACTCCAGGAAGTGGCAAAAAGAACGTTTGAAGGATAAAGAACATCAAACAGCTGAGGAACTTTCTGAAGAAAGTGACGTTGAATTTGAAGAGGGTTTCAAAGTACCAGGATTTCTCTTCAAAAAGCTTTTTAAGTATGTATTGTGTACTTTATTTCAATATGATGCCACTGTATGCTGTTAATAATATTAGTAGTAATAGTCATAGTGAGTTCCAGATGACCTTTGCTGTAACTTTTACTTCAGTGAATGATGCCTCAACTTTTCCTTCAATTGTTTCAGTAGGATTCTTTCTTTAAAAAAATTCAGGATCAAACTTCAAAGAAATAAACTTATTGTGAGCACAAAATGCAATTATGTGGAGGTGATAACTGGCTGATGTGAATATTGTAAATGCGTATTAGCTAAACTATGAATTGAGAAGTGCTCCTTGTCTATTTGTAAAAATGCATTCTTTTATTGATATATTATGTATGCTTGCTCCTAATTCAGGTGTGGAGTGGTAGAATAATTTTACTTTGAAACATAAGATGATGGTAAGATGTGATAAAAGAAAACAAGAAATATGGTGTTTCTCTGATTGAGTGGAGTGAAATTTTCTGCCAGTAGAAAATATGGAGAACTTTTTTTTTTAAGTAACTACTACAAGTCTTCTCAAAGTAACTGTTTGTAATTCATATTATAAAATAATCTTGAACATTTTGCCAGGTAAAATTTTAAAATATAGAGAGTGAATTCTTAATTCCTCTGGTAGATGGAAAACAACTCTACAACTCATTCTTTAGTTATTTAATGCTTAATTACAGATTTCAACATAAGTGTTTTCTGTTTCAGTTTTTTAAAACATAGTGCCCAGTGATGTCTTCAAGTTCATCTCAAAAAAAAACAACAAAAAACTACAAGTTAGCAGCTAACCAGTTAATTTTATCCATAATCTCTCCCTTCAATTTCATGCATAATGGGCTTGAATTCAGTTTTGTTGGCAATATTTCACACAGCAGGAAAATCTTCTCTTCTCTTGAAAGCAAAGTCTGTTGAAATCTTATTGTAGTAGAAAGCCCTGGTTTATAATGGGGGTGTGTGGTAACCCTTCCAAGAGAACCACTTAGTCTTGACCTCAGAGAAATTATTACTGTTGTCCTGTAGTCCTCAGAAGGAAAGCACTAGCTCTGAAATGGGGTTGAATTAATGCCTTGGTTGCTGGGACCATCCAGAGCCAATATGTGGTCTCCAGTTGTTTATGCGAAGGTACTGCACAAGTATTCATCTTGAGGACGGATGTGCGGTCTGAGCAACCCGAAGGGAAATGAAATAGAGCAGTCACTAAAAATTAATCTTGAAGATGCAAGCCTCACTAATGAAGGGTATCCCTGCAAGCATGAGTCAGTTGGCAAAACTTCTTAAGTGGTTAGAAAGATCAATTGCGATTAATGATTTGTCTGACTTGTAACTTAAATGCTGAAATCTCCAGTGTAGGAAAGCCCATAGTCAATAGGCATAGTTAAATTCCAAAGAAGTTAGCTCATGCTGGAAGTAGGAGACCCTCATCCTTTGGTAAGCCTGTTAAAGTGGACAGTCTGTTTCTTCTTCCATGCACATTTGTCTGCTTTGCTAAATATTGATCAGGAATAACATGGATGCTGCTGTGGAACAAAACTGAGCAGACCTGCAAACATTGCCTTTTTCCATCTGCATAAGGCTGCGTGAATGCTCTCTCTTTGAAAAAGAAAGCAGCCTTCATCACTGTTCGTTTCCAGTGTGTGATTTCCCTGATAAATCTGAAACACAATTTTGTCTCTGCAACAATGCAGCTGAACTCTGGTATCTGCTGTGGTGAATTTTGAAGGATGCATCACAGCATGATTGCTCATGTGAAACACAATACAAGGTAACTATTTTGGAAGACCAGCAGTACTTCTATTTACTTCCAAAATATTTTTGGAATTTAAAAAAACAAACAAACAAAAACAAAACAAAAAAATTGGTGCAATAAAAGTGTAAGGTTGAAAATAATTAATTGTCTTTCCATATAACCACAAAAAAGGAGGAGGGTGTTTTCCTTTAAGTTTTGAATATTTAGATTGCATGTTTATATGATCATACAAAGCACCTGCATCTTTCATGTTTTTATATAACCATGAAGTAGACTTTTTCACAAGCTTATTTATCTACTGTAAAACTTTCTCAGGATAAGGAAGGAGAGGGAGAAATATGTTTATAAATTAATCTAATTTTAAAGCTCTTGTATTATTTTTTAGGGTTACATACAGTTTATATTAAGAAGTTATTGAATGGTTGTCTTCTGAAGAGACATGCTGAAACATGCTGAAGGTGCTGGGGGAGCACCTTCTGACTGGAATTAGGGTTATTTTCAATTCTTTAATGTTTTTCAGAAGATGTTTTGTCTTCATAAAATGTAGTAATGATAGCATCTTAATCCAATTATAGCTAATCCTGCAAGCCATTTCATAGTTGTTTTATAGATTGCTGCATTTTAAGGTGAATTAATTTCTAATAAAAGCGTTTCTTAAGGGCTTCGTAGTATAATGCTTTTGAGACACCAGCAGATAGTGTGATGTCTGAACCATTAGATGTGTTCTTTGATCATCTTTTTTTAACTACTCAAGCCATTTCTTTGTCTCCATTTAGCATTCTCTAAATCCATACCAAACTCATCACAAATTGATTTTTAATAGTACTTTGTAGACACTAGTGTCATTAGCTGTCAGTAGTCCTAAATATTATTTGTTCAAGGATGGAAACAGGATTTTGAAATGCACACAAGAAATCACCTAAAATGAATGGCTCCTATTTAAAAAGTGTTCTGTGCTGTGCTCTTCACTCCAGAAATTCATGCCATCAAGAAAATTATCAGTAACCTTTTTTTTCCTGTAAGTTACAAGGCACTGAGGTGCTGAAACATGTTTGATTTTTTAAATGTGATTTAAAGGTATGGTTTTTCATTTACTTCTTCTGTTTTCAATTTAACACATGGTATTTTATTCCTACTGGTCTCATTATTTCATGTTGTTATAAAAAGGTGTGTCCTAAAGTGATTCTCAACCCAGCATCTTATCTTCACCTTTTTAGCTTGCTGTCATAAATCTTGCTTTCTAGTCTGCTTCTTTTAAGTGGAATGTATTTTACATTGTTGCTTGTGCTATTTCCAGTGAAGGGATTGGGAGTAGAAACTGCCCTGATGCTCTCACATAATGCTCTGCTGTATCCCCTGCACTGCAATAGTTTCGATTGCTTAGTCTTGGTTTTTTTCTTCATTGAAAGAGACTAAATGTTATTAAATAAATTTATGTTTTAAAAAAGCATGATTTGGCAGATGTGATCAGTTTTTATAGTAGAGTATGAAGTCTGTACCCCTTACAAGTCAACCTTTTCCTTTAGTTCAATGAGTATGTTCCAAATAATATTATTTACTAGACCCTTGCATCTTGTCTTTTCTGAAAAGCTAATGCTTCATAAGAGTAACTTTCGAAGTTGCTTTTAGCACTTAAAATATATATGAAATAAAATACCCTCTAATTGCAATGACTGTCAGTTTAATTAGAAATGTTTTAGTGTTGCATAAAGAACGAAAGTCACATGTAATGTCTGAGTGCATCAAAAATGTATGACCTAGTAAATACAGCACTCATGTAAAACACACATCCAGCATGTTACAGTAACTGGTATGAGAACCTTGCCAAATGATTAATTCATGAGTACTTTCTGTTATGATCTGTATTATCAAACATTTGCCATCTTCTTTTTCCTTGTTTTAGGTACCAGCAGACAGGTGTTAGGTGGCTTTGGGAATTGCACTGCCAGCAGGCAGGAGGAATTCTGGGAGATGAGATGGGATTGGGCAAGACCATTCAGATAATTGCCTTCTTGGCAGGTCTGAGCTACAGCAATATGAGGACTCGTGGTTCAAATTACAGGCAAGTGCTTCTCTGCAGACTGTCAGTCTGTGGAGCTCAATTAATATTTCATCAGATGTATTACTGGTGGAGGAGGGTCCTGTGAATTATTAATGACATTTCAATTACAATATTCCTTTAATTCTTTTAGTGGGGGACATCAAAGGAAAAATTTTACGAGACAATGGAGCTGTAGGGCAGGAAAAATTAAACATGTAACACTTTTAATGAATTCCAGGCATTGATGCTTCATTTTGCAGATGAGCCACACTAGATATTTTGGGTCAATACGGTGTCTAAGGTTACCTTCCACAAATGGATTGTTTACAAACTCAATTACATTAATATCAATAGTTTACACAATATGGAATTTTAAATTAGATGTAATACCTTTAGTTCCATTTATTAAATTTTACATTAAAATATTTGTTCTGGCAAGCCACCAGGTAAGTGTTTTACAGGAAGTAGCAAGCTGATTTGCAATGAAAGTTAGAGTTTCTGATGGGCAGGGAATTATCCATGCCAAAAATTAGTAGTAAGACTAAAACCAGTAACTTATGCAGAGGAATTTCCATCTGCTTTTCAAAACATATGCTAGTGTGACTGGCCTTTCTTACAAGGTATTTTGTTTTTTTGTTACTAAACAATGCTTTAAAATTTCTTCTTCATAGGTGGCATTGCTGGCAAGATACTTGTTTGTGTCCTCAGATTTGCAAATGCACGCATGAATAGTACTTGCTTTTTCTACTTCTATTGGCCTGTTTACTTGATGTAAATAGCTACATGAAATTTAGCAGCTATCATAGTACTGTACTAAACAAATAATTACCTTTGTGTAGAGGTATGTTTAAATTATGTTTAGCTTGTATGTGAATTGTAAAATAATGCTTTAAAGAGAAAATATTCCTGTTTTCTCTCTGGTTTCTTTCTACTATAGTCTTAATATAAAAATAAACCCCACAGATCCTTCACTCAGGCCAGCTAATTTACTTTAATATGGTTGCCTAGTTAAGGATGTTATTGAACAGATTATTTTATATTCCCTACCCCACTTGGGAGACCACTGAGTTGATGGAAATCCTTCAGGGACATCTCTTGACACTGTTAAATAGTGCAAAACTACACTAAAAGTTTGAAAAGGCCAAAATCGATTTGCCCGCCTAAGCTGCAGTGCTCTTTCTGCATGTAAGATAATGTGTTGAGTTTCATGTTTTGGCTGGTGCATGTCACTGCATGATGACAGTAATTCTGTGGGAGGAAACAAGGTTTAATGTATTGGTGAAGCTTGCTCTGATTTTGTGTGTGTGATGCTGTAAGGCAGACAGTCTAAACAACTTCACCTTTCATAGTCAAGTGTTTTCCTGCCCTGGGCTGAGAAGGCAGTAATACTGGTTACCAGTAGTACTGGTTAACTTGTTTCTACTAGAAAGAGCGTAGTCTGATAGGCAGGAGACTTCCTGGACAGCCTCTCTGCAAGGCCAGCACTAAGAGGGGACAAAGCTGTGTGCTCAGTCCAGCCTAGCTTGGGTTTCCTTACCTTGGTGTGTAACAAAAACCTTTCGCTACAGACTTGCCTTCATTTATTTGAAACATCAGATGGGAAACTGACAGAAAGTTTATACACTGATTATTTACCCATCTGTGCTCTTCAGGATTCTGAGACATAAACATAAACAGCTCAATCTCTACTTTGAGTGGCAGAGATTAATTTCCATGGTGCTTAGGTAAATAAAAATCCATTGCCCCAGTAAGTGTGTTCCTCTTGCTGCCCTGTTCTCTTATTTTCACTAGGGTTTAGTTATTGTTTCAGCTTGAAAACATGATTTGCCAGTTCTTGGCAACATTTGGTTATAATGAAACATGTTTTCCTGTGCTAACTTTTTCAGTGTTTAAAGATTATAAATATAGCATGAGTACAGTTTGCTTTTTCTGGGTATAAGTTGCAGGAATTGGAACTTAGATGCAATTCCAATTGCATCCAATTAAATAACAACAAATAAAGGATTCTTGTGAATTTGGCCTTTCTAAACCAGAAGCAACAGAAGAAGAAAGAGATTTGGATATATTGACCAAATATGACATTGACCATAAGCTATTAGTACAATGCAGCTGTGAAAAGGGGACAGAATACAATATAGCAATATATTTGCAGTAGGAACAGGGCAGTATTATTATCTTGGTACAAGGCACTAGTAAGACTTTGGTTTTGAATGTTTTAAGTGTCACCTTTGTTCAAGGAAAACAAATATAAATTGGATAGGCAGCAGAGCAGATCTTGCAGTGTTGCAGTGATTAGGAGAATGAAGGATGCCTCCCAAGTGTAGCAAGCAGAAGTATATGATTTGTTTTGTTTTGTGGAACAGCTCAGACTGGAAGAAGCTGGATGACTCTTTTATATAAATAAATAAAAGCTCTCAGGAGAATAATAAAATGTTGGCTAGTGGAAAGTGGATAGAGTCAGAGTAGACACAGAAGAGTTTTCACACAGCCAGGCAGAGAGGGAGTGGAGTTTCTGAAAATTGATCCAAGGAGGTGTGAACTCTTTGTGTAAGCTGAGGAGGGAAAAAATCTGGATAAACCTTACATGTGAGCTTGTGTGAATACAGACCAGGGGAATAAACAGATATATTTTGTTACTACCCATGAAGAGTAAGAAACTAGTATGTTCTGGGAATGTTGGCTTTTTTGCTGTAGGTATTTTTAAAATGAGTAGCAGTGATTATTTGGATTTATAGCATAGTTGAAGTTATTTTTCATGTCTCCAAGTTGTTTCTTCCCTTTGGATTGCGGGGAGTTTTTAATTAGACCATGTAAGGTTATGTTATATTTGTTCATAATAAGCAATGTCCAGGTTGTTGTTCTGCATATGTATAAGCTTTTAATAAAGAATATTATTTCTTCATGGTAGCAGTTTCTGAAGGTATTAAGGGGTTTAGGTTTTTTTAAGCAGGATGTTGCTGTTGTCTGAGAAATCCTTTATCAGTGTGTGATCTTGAATGTATACTGTGATCTTTTGCTTTGTTTATTTTGTGTCACTTGGATAGTACATAGACACAGATCAGTGTATGACAACTGAAGCTATTGCCTTTGTTTGCAGAGTCATTTTTTTTCCATTTTTTAAAGAGCAAATATATTTGAAAAATAACTGCTAGTAACCACTACTTAATATATTATTATAC
The DNA here is from genome assembly GCF_901933205.1 of Camarhynchus parvulus. NCBI lineage: Eukaryota > Metazoa > Chordata > Aves > Passeriformes > Thraupidae > Camarhynchus > Camarhynchus parvulus. The sequence continues at coordinate 18,045,971 of NC_044576.1, read as the reverse complement.
GGGATTGTTGGTATTTATTTGTGGCAGTAGTATTTTTTACTTGGCTGGTGTGCAAGGGATTTTTCCCTTCTTAACCTTAAGAGCAGCTCTGAACTTAATATACCGAAAGACTTGGTTTCAGAGCTCTTTAGTAATTCTCAGAAGCAGTAATAAAATTACAAATAAAAAACTTATGAGACAGTTTGAGCCAAGCTCAGATCTCAACATCCATGGATGATATAGTCTGCCACTTTAGAGTCCTTGTCTTATCAATAAACTATGGTGATGAGAGTACAGTATATTACCAACATGAAGCAGAACACCTGTGTGTAAGTTCATTTGTGAGACTCTAGCTACACATTCTGTATAATAGAAGTAATAAAATAATTGCTTGTTAATGATTTCTTTTCACTTATAGAAGCAGCAGTCACTAAAACCTGATTTGTAATATCACAGGAGGAAGTTCCCATATGCCTTATTGTTTGGAGATTTTCTATTCCTGTTTAGCTTGATAGATGCATCCATTAACTGTTCAATGAGTAGATTCTTTTAGCAGTACCCTCTTCATCTTCCTTTGAAAAACAGACTTCCAGGAAAACAAATTGCCAATTAATTTCCATGGCTCTCGTATTCCACTTAAACCGTAAAGTATGTCATTTTAATGTGTGTATTTTAATGAGCCACTTAATACAAATTATTTATTTCACATCAAGGGTTTTTTTTCCTTGAATACTCTATTTTAGGTACCAAGGATTGGGTCCAACAGTGATTGTCTGTCCAGCTACTGTGCTGCATCAGTGGGTAAAAGAATTCCACACTTGGTGGCCTCCATTTAGAGTTGCTGTGCTCCATGAAACTGGTTCTTATACAAAGAGTAAGGTAATGATTGACATTCATTTTGTAATTCTTGAGGCCTTTTTTTTTTTTTTGTCACTAGCAAAAAAAAAATCCCCTGTTGCTTAATTGCTTAATGCTTCTGTGTAGGAAAGGGTTTCTTGTGCCCTTTCTCTGAATGTATTAAAAGAACAAAAAGTTCACTGTCTTGTATAGATTTCATAGTAAACTGGACTAAAAGAGGGTTGACATAGAATACATGTTTATTATGATGAAAACTTGTATTGCCTGAATAAATTAAACATAGTAACAGGTTTCTTGCTTGAGTTTTCCTTGTGCTGTAGTCCACGCTAGGAGCTTGACTAGACTGTTTGTACACCAGATAAATGCTTGTAGCACTTGTGAATTCTCTTCTTGCATTTCTTTGCATCACTGTGTCATTGATCTGATATCTAATGTGTTTTGCATGCATGGATAATTTCTCTTCAGCTGGTTGCTGTCAGTTGGTATCACTCAGTCTCATTTTCTGTAATGACAGAGTAACTTTGTTCGTTTACATTGTTTCAAGCATTGCCCTGTCTTTCAGTTTTCTTTGACAGTCTCTTCATATGCATGTTCTTAGTTTGTTGCTTGAGTTGGAAAGCCTGACTTGTCTGAAGTTTGAAACTTTGGTACCTTGCAGGAACAAAACAAGGAAAACTTAGATTTTTATTTTCTCCATCATATTTCAAATGTTTAAATGAGTTTTCAGGATTCAGCAAAGCATTTTTAAATTTCTCTTTAAATATTTATTGAATTTCTTGTAATAACATTAAGATTATGTGGTACTTAATTGCACTTGATTAAACGTATTCTGAAGTAATTGATGCAGTTACAATACCTAGCAAAAAAGGAGTAGCACACTCTAATATGCTAATAGCTTCCTGTTGTTCAATTAACTTGGTGTGTTTTCAAGCCCTAAAAATCTGTTGACCTCAATAACACGGTCGCATGTCTTCCTAAATTAAATCATGTGTGCTTATTTTGGGCTGTTTCTTAGTTAATGGACTTGACAGACTGACTCAAATTTTTCCATCTGCAGGAATAGTAAGGTTTTCAAGATTTCACCTTCCCACTATCATCATTCAAATGCATATTCAACAACTTAAAATTAAAGATGTAAGCTCTTTGGAGCAGATTTATAGAACTGAACCTCATCTTCTAAGAGCTGCAACAGTGCTTTAAATAAGTGTCACTGATAAGGTCTTAACCACATGCACATTTTTTTCCTAGATGCCTCTTAATCAGAGAAGAGCAAGCCAAAGTAAGGAAAAAAAAACAACTTTCCTGTTTTACTTCCCCTTATACCTGCAGTAAAAGTTTGCTACTAATAAATTAGCATAAGTAACACTTGTACACTGAAAATATATCACATAAAATACAGGACAGGTGATTTACACCTGCCTAGGATTTCTTTTCAAAATACATTATGAATACTTTAGTTCTGATCTTACAGCAATTCCATCTGCTGACAATCTATGGCATTGCAGAAGACCACTTTCGCATATCTTAACTTTGTAATGCTCATCCAGGAACCATTCTGCCTTTAAGCTCTAGCATAAGACATAAAAGAATAATTTAAGTTAAATAAATATAAAAAGAATGGTTAAACTGTGTAAGTTCTTTGAGATTAATTTTACTTAGCCAAAAGCCAACTCCCTGTTCACCTGTAGTCTCAGTGTGGCACAGGCTTGTTTGGAATTAACAGACAATTCCAGGATTCACCTGTTCTATTTGTGTATCCTAGTTTATCCTAAAGTAAATGAGAAGAGTTTCATGTTGGACAGCTCCAGAGAGAGGATTGGGGAACTGAGCTTTGCTATCAGCTTTGGAGTGAGAAAGGTCATTTCAGCCTGTAAAGAGGCTACAGTTTTCTGAACCAGTGGAGGAGCATTTTTGTCCTCCAGACTAAATGAATGTCAGACAGTGAAGATCTTAATGGATTTTGAGAACTACCTTATCCTGTAGTGGTTGGCCAGCAGGTTGTGGTAAAACCCAGTATTGCAGCTTGTTCTCTACAAGTCTGTGAAAGAGGCATAGGTGATTTCTAAGGACAAAGATTAATTACAACACTATTGGATGAGAATTTCGGAGAAAAAGGGTTAAGTAATGACAGATATCCCATAAGGCAGGACAGTGTTTTATAGCAGAAACACACAACAGCTGAAGTTTCATTTGATAAAATTTAAGTCGATGTTTGAGGTGAGATGGATGTATGTAATTTTTCCCATAACATTGTCAGGAATCCTGAAATCATAGCAAATACTAAATCTTTCAACATTGGTGAAATCATACAGTTTTATGAATAGACATTTTCTGGTGTACCTTCTAAGATGCACAAGCATTGATGCAAGAGCCTGTCTCCCAGCTCTTCAAAGGTGCCCACAGAAGTATTTCACTTGACAGTGAAGAGTAGGGAAGACATCTGTTCTGATTGTTTCATCATAAATTGATTCTAGGCAATACTTCCCACAGCTGTTCAGTTAGTGACACTTCTTTAGTGTTACAGATGGACTTTGAGCAACGTGGTAAGTGAAAGGCTCTCTGATTTTTACCTTTTTAACAGTCTGTTTTGGTTTTCTTTGCAAGCAGCTATAGGATTTTCACAATAATAGTGTGAAATAACAGCCTGAATTGTGAGCACCAGATTGGCTGCAAATCTTGTCAGACTGTTTCAGCTCAGTCATTGAGGCATCTCACTACTATAATATTTGTGGAGTTTTCAGCATATGCAAAGCTTCAAAAGAGACCCTCATTATTCTTTTTCTAAAATAACAATGGTAGAAAATTCTGACAGTAAAGGAGGGAAATATAAATTTCCCATTTCACCCGTTGGACTATGACTAAAGGTCTTCAGCTGTCTATAAGGGGAGAGAGATTGGTATTTTAGATGATCAAAGGAAGACACAGTAGCAAGTGGGAGGGATTTCCAAGACTTTTGAGCTTGTTTAAGGCATTCAGATGAAATGCAAAACTTGCTCTTTTTTTAAAATTATTATTATTTGTGATTACAGAAGATTATTTAGCTTTTCTAGGATGATAAATGTCCTTAAGTTGGAGCAGTAGGTGGAACCAGATTTAAGTAATAGTCTTCCCCTGTGAAATCAGCTTTCAGTTTAAATAAGGTATAGCATTTGTGGCTAAATGTCCTGAAGTGCTGTCTTATGCTATTAAGCTCCTACTATGGTTTGTCCTGATGTTTTAAAACTTCTGTGGGCACATGAGCATTTGTAAATCATAGAATGTTAAGAGGCAACGTGAACTTTGGTTATCACGTTTATTAACATATCACATATGGAAGGAGGTTGTATTTTTTAAGTTCAAGGCTGAACTTTTAATTTCCTAATCTTTAGAAGAGGTATCACTGAGGTTAACAATTCCTTCTGATGTTAGTCGCATACTGTTTGTAAGTGTATTAGTAACACACTCTAATGTGCTAATAGCTTCCTGTTGTTCAATTAACTTGGTGTTAAATACAAATACATCAGTATTTAACTTTGCATTCCCTTATTCTGGTCAAATGCAGGACAGACAATGCAACCCTAGAAAGCAATTGTCAAGTTCATGATCCTTGCAGCTGTGAAACCATCTACTTGTCACTCATGGAAAATTTTAGACCTTCTAGCCTCACAGTACAGTACATAATCTACATGTAAAAAAGGCAATTTCAGAGGTTACAGTCACTAGCATGATTGCATATGGAACCTGTGTTTTAGCAAAAGGCTCTGAGTTAAGGACCAAACTCAGATAAAATTAGTATCATGCTCCAAGAAGTAGCATTCTTGTTAAATATGTAGTACGTGTTTTAGCTCTTTTTATTGCAACTTTTACATTATTAAACATTACAATGTGTTCCTTTGAAGCCTCTTCGTGGTGCCATTTAGGTTTTTTTTTTTGTTGGGGCAAGGAAATAATAAAGGGATTTTATATGTTGAATTTATGGATCCCCAGGCCTCATGGTTGGTTATGAGATGGTGATAAGCCTGCTGAAGAATGCATTTTTGATTCACAAATGATATATGGTTGGATAAGTGACTAGGTACTATCTCTGACTTCGTGCTTGCCTCAAAGATATCTGAATGTTTAGTGAATTTTGTAGTTGTCACTAGTCTTTAAGTTCAGTTTTAACATACACATTTTGGTCTAAGAAAATTACCATTTTTAATAACAATACATAAGAGTTCCGATTTCAGGTCCTCTTAAATATTTTTAAAATACTATCAAAAAAAGGAAAAAAATCTTACTCCTGTAAACATCAGTCCAAAAAATTGTCCTGTGTTTGTACCTTCAGAAAAAAATGTGTAGGTACATTGAGGTACTAGGAGGAAAAAAAAGCATTTGCTTAGAGACATGTCCTGAGAATAAGTAATGAACCTTTTAGCTGTAAGAAATGGTGCTTGCCAAAATTCATCCAGTCTTTGTACATCTCCTGTGTACATCTCCAGTGAAGACGAGACAACACCATCAACTTATTACCTAAGGTTGGGAGAAAATACTGTCCCTGAACTGTAAAGGCCTGAAGTACTGTGCTGAGCAAAAATGCAAGTTCATAATTATTCAATGTACTCACATGTTCCTCTATTCATTAGCATCAGATAGAGGCCAGAGTCCAGAATTTCAAAATTAGGTAACTCCTGTGTAATCTGGCATTAGTAGGATTTGTCTCTCTCAAGCACACTTTTTTTTAACTTAGTGTAACAGTGCATATCCTGAAATATTTCATTGAAGTGTATTTCCAGAGAAAAAATAAAATTTAGACATGCCTTAATCTAACTAAACAAGATTAAAGAAATAAAATATATATATATAAAATAAATATATAAATATATATATTATATATGTATTTTATATTTTAATATATTTTCTATACAAATTATTGTAAAATAGCCTAAATTATAAAATACCACACCCTCAAGAGTTTGTATCCAGTATTAGATCCGTTAGCATGTTTTAAAATATTTAGAATTATTCCAAGAACTGCACTTAAAGTGAAGGCAACCTTGAAAGGATACCCAATGCAGTAAAATGAGACTTATAAGTGTTGTAGTGTGAGTTGATAAAATTGTGTTGTTCTGTTTCTTCATTGTCAGCACAAATCCTTGTTTATTAAAAATTTAGCTTGAAGGAAACTTTAATTAATTACAGGTTCAGTAAATCCTGACTAGGATTCTGCCTTGGTGTGTTTACAATGAATGGCCTTCATGTGCCTGTGTTTCACTTCTGTTCTCTCTGCTACCTGACAGCGTGATTTATGGCTGTTGTTTTCTATGAGTCCACTGTTTGCCCTCTAGGAGGGATTGGTCTCTTGAGCTTCCATAATAACAGCAGCACTTTCACAAAACATCTTTTAATGACAAGAGTGTAGCATTCTGTAAGTCAGGCTAATTGCAGACATACCCTATTAATTGCAAAAATTAGGAGAGGTTACATATTTTACAAGCTTTTAATTTTAAATCACCCGAGATGATTTGTCTTAAGTGTTTGGGTAGTGATGTCTACAATATTCTATGACAGACCATTGCTGAGACTTGAGAAAAGTTGCAGACTATGGATAATGTACCAGCTAGAATTAAGCTTTAGATGTCCACACCTGCAGAGAAATCCTACTCTGTCTGTAATATAAATTATTCTAGAGATTACATATTCTCTTGAGACTCATGATAACATTAAATAATGTGTTGTGGTTTTATCAGGAAATGATAATCAGAAAGCAGATATTCTTGAACAGTTAAAAGTTTTTTGAATCTTGGGGTGTATGTGAGTAAGTGATTTTACAGTAAAAGGTCATGGATATTGACACCATCTGAGTTTTTGACATGAGTTTTTCCTTTTTGTTTGGTTTTTAATTGTTTTTTGTGGGTTGTCTTTTAATTAAAAGGCACTTCTAGTAACAAGGGGTTTGTCTTTACTTTAGCAAATTTAGTGGTGTTTGTACTTTCTGTTTTTCCCTTCTCATCATCTGCTGTTTAAGTCTTCTAGATTTATACATGGAGGATAACTGCAATAAAGATAAGTCCTGAACACTGTCAAAAATGATATAGAGTGTCCCTGCCCTACATAACTTGCAGCTATAAAGGCTAGTAAAAACTTGGGGAAAGGTTAAAGCTTACAAGAAGCATGAAATTTGAAGATTGGTAGCAACTATATTAGTCTTATAATGAGAAAGGTTAGACAGAATTTAGGATTAAACAAATAGATTTTTGTATTTGTTTTTCAGTATTTCACTTGTTTCATTTTTCCCTGACACTCTTGCTTGCAGTACACAAAGCTGTGTTTGTGAAGAAAATATAGGAAAACTTGAAGAAACCCATTACCTTCATCAAATCCAATGTTTGTTTTTTCAGACATTGCCTTTAAAAATTGAAAATAAAAACCACTGTTTCCTTCTGACCAGGCTTTTGGTAAATTCTGATTTGCTATAACACAGTATTCAAGTGCTTCATTTCTTTCACAGATGAGCCATGAATAACATAATCAAAATCTTGCATATACTTATTTTCTTTGCAAAGTAAATTATAGATCTACTTTTATAATACTTTTTATACATACCTTGGATAGCAAATCTCCGTGTTTGTAGGTCTGAGGATTCTGTCCCACTGACAATGTTCATCTTTTGTTTTCAGGTGAAATTAATTCATGAAATTGCTTCATGCCATGGGATTTTAATTACATCTTACTCGTACATTCGTCTGATGCAAGACAACATCCACACGTATGATTGGCACTATGTCATTCTGGATGAGGGTCACAAAATCCGAAATCCAAATGCTGCAGTCACACTTGCATGCAAGCAGGTACTTCATAAAAAATAAATTTAAGTGCTCTGGAGGGAGGTTCCAATGTCTAGTAGCCTATTATAAAAAATATGTTTAATCATTAAAAAAGAATAAAAGCATACATCACAATGGTCTGTATTTGACTGTTTAACTTACTTAACATTTTTAATGAATTTACATGGGTAAATTTACACAAGTATGCTGAAGAAAAAAATTAAAAATTTTAAATTGCATAGTAATTTACCAGTACTGATAAATGTCAGATTGCTGGTGTGAATTTTCTACTAACAGTTTATGAACAGTGTACTGGAGAAATCTGGTTTTTTCATCAGTGTGAGGCCACATATTCTGACATGAGAATTTATTGATGGTGAAGTTGAATATCCTCTGAGGTATGAGGCAGGATACACCAGGAACCATAAAAATAACTTTCTTTTGGTTTTGTGGTTTTTATTAATAGTTCCGCACACCCCATCGAATCATCTTGTCTGGCTCCCCTATGCAAAATAACCTAAAGGAGCTCTGGTCCCTCTTTGACTTTATATTCCCAGGAAAATTGGGAACCCTCCCTGTGTTCATGGAGCAGTTTTCTGTCCCAATAACCATGGGAGGATATTGCAATGCTTCTCCTGTCCAGGTAAATAAATCCAAAATATCATTTTGCTTGAAGGAAACTGTTCCAGCTGTTTCTGTTGTTTCTAAACCAACTTCTAAATGTACTTAATTCTGTATGTTCCTAGACACTAACCAGAAAAAGAGCTGTGTGTATGCATTACTGCTGCTTGTGTAAAAAAATCATTCAACTGAGACAGTTTCATTTATACAGGAGTGCACCTTATATACAAGGTTTTCTTGTCAAAAGCCCTAAAGTTTAGGTCATTAGAAGTGTTCTTTGATATGAAGATAAACAGATTGGAGTGGAAGATGACTGATCCCACATTTTATTGTATTTAAATAGAACTTTCCTGTTTGCTATCAAGCTTTAGCAAATTATGCAGTAAGTGCAATCCTTAAATCCAGTCCAGAAACAGTTTTTATAAATTAGGTGTTGGAAGTCTGGAAGTAGATAAACTAATTTTGAAAGCAAAAAATTACTTGGGAAATTATTTTGAATAAGTGTCTATTAATCTTTGTAGTTGTGGTTCTCAGTATTGAGGACAGCTTAAATATTTTTCTGTTTCTAACTAGATAGTAAATAAATTGTCTGCATCATAATCTGCAGACTAAGTTTTATATACATGCTATTAAATTTGTATCCTTCTAACTACTGTTTGTTGTTTTTCCATGCTTGCATTGGTGAAGTTTTATTTTCTTTTCAAGTTTAAGTACTTCTCTTGTATAAGTACTAGTAATGTACTAAGTTGGCCTTTCAATTGTTTATGTATATCAATAATTTATTATATTGTTTGCCTTGTTTTAAGACAAATTAAGGTATTTTTAGCCATTATTACAGTTAATACCTATCTCACACATCCATTACCCCTTATACAACTGTATTTTCCATTTAGGGCCAGAGTGACCTTTAGTTTCTGTCATCATGGGGATTTTTCTTGTACCTATTTTTTTTAGAGGTCTCAAGTGTGCACTAATCTTCACTTATTGTCTGGTAACCACCACCATTGCTGCAGGCTTCTTTTTTGATCTTCAGTATATTAGTATTAGCACTTTTTCATGAGGATCTTGGTTTTGTACAGATTTATTCTCACTTCTTTCTTTGGTTTCTAAATTAAAAATTTTATTCTGGTCTCTTTAAAAGAGTAATCTGAGGTATCTGAGGAAGCCTTCCTTACTCAGTTTCATTGTTGCTAACATAAATTTTATTGCAATTCATGTTGTGTTGAACATGTAACTATAGATTTTATTTCTTTTTATTTTATTTTATTTTTATTTAATTTTAATTTTTTTAATTATTATCTACTTTTATTAGGATTTTCCTATTGCCGATTATATAATTTTCTAGTTGCTAGAATTAATATCAAGAACCAAAATACAATTTGTGCCTTTTCTTCCTTTTTTCAGGTAAAAACTGCATACAAATGTGCCTGTGTGTTACGGGACACCATAAACCCCTACTTGCTGCGAAGAATGAAGGCTGATGTAAAAATGAGCCTTTCACTCCCAGATAAAAATGAACAGGTTTGCTTATTTTTACTACTGGATCTGAGTCCTCACTCTCCCCAAAACCCAGTCTTTCATGAAAGTTTGGAAATAATTTGTGCTAGTAGCAGATAAAATGGTGGTTTAACTAAACATAAGGTGCAGAGCTTTCAAGATTCATATTCTTTCACCATTGTACTGAGTATTAAATTACTGCTGTCTTGCAGGGTCTGTATGAGTTCACTTATCTAAAAAGTAAAGGATAGATGAAGTGTAGTCAGGGCTACTTAATGCTGTCCCCTTGGGTCTCAAGTGCATTGAAATGAGTTGTCTGTCTGTTTCCTTTTGTACAGCAGGAAACAATTCAGCATTGTTTCCTGTCCTAGAAAGATTAATTTGGGCAGCAAATAATACAGAAATAATTGCTGGCAGTTGTTCATATTGCAAGCTAGCAGGCCTATACATTATAAGACATTTTCAAAATACTATCCTTGTGGTCTGAAACTTGTTTGCTTTACTGCAAGATGGCATGTTTCTTTAGGAAACATTTTCATTCAAAGTAGAGGAGGTTGAAGGTATTGGTTAAGTGAAATACCTGCAAATACTCACTTGTAATTATTAGCTGCTTCTTCAGGTTTCAGTGCTTCAGGCATTTATGTTCTGTTCTGACTCCTTTCCTGTCTTCTCACTTTAAAAGAGAAGTGGACATGGTAGTCTTTGTAAGACAGTGCTGAAAGGTACATAATAAATAAATAAATAAATAGGCCATACTGTGTATATGCAGCCTAATGATCTTTTTTTAACCAATTTTTTAATTTCTATATACAATTTTTAACCAACTTCTTAATGTCTAGATATTAAAGAGTCTGGGCTCCTTAATCTAAAGAGTGTGATCATAGACAGTTTAATTTGATTTTTGCTCTTGCCAGTCACAGGGCACTACATCAGTTTGATATAGAGCATAATATTGGGTGCCTTGCAGGATGTAAAGAAGTGATTTTGTTCAATTTTAGCCCATCAGAGCACCTGAGAAATCATTATATTTCATGCTTAAGGTCTGAAGACAGGACAGATCATGTCTGCTAAACTTCCAAGAATTTGCAAGTTGTAAGGGAGGTGACAGATGCACAATGGAAAGAGTTTACTATGAACAGCTTTGAGAGAATGCTAATGTTGCACAGTTACCTCATTAAAACTAGAAAATGGCAGCACTTCCGAAACTAAAGCGATTTGAGGGAAAAATCTAACTATTGGGAAAGAGCACATAAAACTCACTAAACTCATCTTGATGATCATGTTCATTCTCTAAATTATTTTTCTTTTTATTTCCAGTGATTTCTATGCAGTATATTTTGATTTAGTATTTCTGTATGTCACAGATCTCTGAACTTCCATTGTAGCACATGGTAAAATTCTAAAATTCCCACAGGCTGGGCTTGAGTGGTTGGTTTGTTTTGTAGGTCCTCTTTTGCCGTTTGACAGAGGAGCAGCGTCAAATCTATCAAAATTACATCAACTCCAAAGAAGTTTACCAGATTCTCAATGGAGACATGCAGGTGGGCATTAATAAGGATAGTGACAGGTATGGTTTGATGGATAAAATCATGGACTGGCCCTTGCACTCTTCTAGCTGAATTCTGAGCCATAAGGGAAACAAACACACTGATCTATACTCAGTTTTTGAAGTAGTCTATTTTTTTTCTCAGAAATGTTAGATGAGATATAGTTGAGTTAGGGATCCGTATGTAGTGACATGACCAGATAAAAGTAGGAATGGAATGAGCTTCACAGTATGTTTGTGATCTTGGGAACAAATTCTGGCTTTTTGGATGACCTGTTGTAGGTAACTGTGCCCATGCTTTTAACTAATTGCCCTAGAAAGCCAAGGAAAAGCATAGTTACTCCTGAGAGTACAATTCAGGTGTGATAACTTTGTTGTGATTTCACGGTATTAACAGAAGGCAGAGCAAATAAGCAAACATCCTTGTTACTGTCTTACTAGTCACTTCTCAACATCTTCTGCCTCCATCCTCACAATGTAAGTGCTGAAATTGCTGTGGAAGGCATAGTTGGGGTACATTTTCAGTTGCTGGCTGCTGCTGCCTGTGTAGAATCTGCTATTCCTTGTGACTCCTCCATTGCACACATCTGGTTTGTTTGACATTTTTATGCATGCAATGGATGTGTCTCCCTTCCATTTTAGCCCTTGTTAGTAGGAGGAGAGGTATTATGTGTTGGCTATAATGTGTAATTCACCATATTTTCGTGTCTTGTGAGCTGTGAAATCCATTCTTGCTTCATACCCAGTGACTCCAGTCAGCACAGCCGTATATATTGCAGTCCCATACACAGAACACATTGACCTTAATACTGTTTTGACATTTTTTAATTTTCCAGATCTCAAAAAGGTATAGTGGGCAAGTTTTTTTCAAGTGCACATAGCCATTTTAATTATCCCAGTGAAAATTTCTTTATGGAGCTTGTTCTTTTAGAGATAGCTTGTACAAGACTATCTGCAGAAATTTACCAAAGATGTTACAAAATGGGCTATCATACTTACTAGGGATCTGAACATTTTGAACAGTAGATTTCAATGTTTTTATTAGATATTCTGTGATGACAACAGCAAATCCCAGCTGAAAAACAACATTGTAAAAACAAACCATAAATTATGGGCAGGCTCATCCAGCTTGTAGTGCTAAAATATTGAGGGATTCACTGTTTCAAGCTAGTTCATTTTTCAGAATATTCAGAAGTAAAAATGACACTTGTAATATTATTGAATGAATAACTGAATAGAACTCTCCTAACATGGCATCAAAAGTGGTATTTTCAGTTTTGTATGTTTGTTCAAATATGTTAATTCATTTATTCTTTGTTATCATGCATTCTGGTGGGCATAATGACTATCCTCAAGGTCTGTCTTAAGTTACCTGCTAATATGATAGGAGTTGGAAGGAAAGACATGATAATTTCATGATTTCAAGAAACAAATTGGTGGCATTTTTCCTTTTGAGTGAGAAAAACATGGCCTAACAGCTAGGGAGGGACTGGTTTTACTAGTGTGGATATTGTTGCAGAATTCCCTTAACATTGTCACCAGAATAGGCTCACAAGTACGTAAAATTTCAATCACTTTCTTTTGTATTGATTTTTCCTAAAACTTTCCCTTAAGCAAGTATTAGCATGAAAACATTATTAAAAATAAACATTAATGGTGAGTGGATGAATCTATTGCTGTTTATTTTTTTTTCCCCAAGCCATAAAGACAAGTATTTGTCATGAAAAAAGAAATATTTTTCTCTTGTATTCTTTAGATTCTTTTAGGGCTATCAACTTTGAGAAAGATTTGCAATCACCCTGACTTCGTTGCTGATAGTCCCAGACTTTTGAAGAGCGTGCCAGATGTTGAAGCAGAGGATCCAAATCAATTTGGATATTGGAAACGTTCTGGAAAAATGATAGTGGTAGAATCCTTGCTGAAAATATGGCACAAGCAAGGTCACAGAGTGCTATTCTTTACTCAGTCAAGACAGGTAAGATGAGCTAATTGTTCACAGTTTTAGCTATTACTATTACTTAAAATGTATGTGCGAGTTACAAAAAACCTGTAAGTAGAACCAAGTAGAACCACCTTTTGTAGTATCTTTCTCATAAAATCAATATCTTACTGAAAAAGTTACTGAAATGACTGATATCTTTGGAATCAGTCATAATCAGAGACCAGTTCCCAAACTCAGTAAGCTTTACTGAAATGACACAGCATTGTGGCAGTGGCCCAGTTTCAATACACTGGGTTAAAGCTGTATCAGTTGTGCCCACGTGGTCCCAGGCTGTCCCTACTGTGTAGTTCCAGGACACAGTTGGTGTCACTTTGCATGCTCTGTGTGGTGCCTGTGCACCTCTGATCCTCAGAATCGCTCCCTTTGGGACAGTGGCACAGACAGTGACCTTTGTTTGTTTTCCCTGTGTACTCACAGTTTTGTCTTCCTTCTGTGGATTTCCTTGGGATGCTGCACACCAGCCTGTTTAATTGTCTTGAAGCCATGGCCCTGGACTTCCAAATCAAGCTCAAATATTCCACTGCATTCAGCTGTGAATTTTTTTTTGCCCCATTTACATGAGTTGGTTTTCTGTCATTTAAGAAAGAGTTTCAAGTTTTTCATTGTAGTTCTTTGTTTGATTGACGCTGCAGTTAGTGCCAGAAAGTCTTACAGGTTCATCATACAGATGCTCAGTCTTCACATCTGGATTTCATTAAATCTTTTCCATCACCACAGATGATGCAGATACTTGAAGTCTTTGTAAGATACAGAAACTATTCCTACCTCAGGATGGATGGCACCACGGCCGTAGCTTCCAGACAGCCTCTTGTAACAAAATACAATGAGGTGAGATGTTCCATCCCACACATGAATACATATTGAGTGTGATTGAGTTCTTCCATTCCTTTTTGTTCTGTTTTTAAATATACTACTTCAGGTTGGAGACACAAACCTGGGGAGTTCAGGGAAATGAAACCCTTGTCTTTGTGAGAGAGGGGAAAAAAGTAATCTCTTATTTCATACATAAGTTGGGTTTTCTGCTAAGGAAAGAAACACATTTGAGAAGGGGGAAAAGCAATTTTATTGGATCACAGTAAGTGAAATTTAGATCAGACTACTTTTATTTGTCAAAAGAAATACTAGATGAGCAAGAAAATGTGTTTCTTCTCTTGGCTTCCTTTGCATCTTTGCATATAAGACTGATAAAATAATCCAGGAAAAAATTAATTTTTTTAATGTTACATTTTGCTAATTCTTGCTTTATAAATTCTCTCTTGTGTCACAGGACAAATCCATATTTCTTTTTCTTCTAACAACTCGTGTTGGTGGCATTGGAGTTAACTTGGTTGGTGCTGACCGAGTTATTATTTATGATCCTGACTGGAACCCCAGTGTAGACACACAGGTGAGTTTGATTTATTACATTCCATTTGCCAGCCGAGTTGAAATAAAACTGAAGCCAAAATGAGATTTATCTCCTCAAATAGTGTTAAAGCACTATGTTGCTCTTTCCTAAGTTGCTGTTCCCAGCAATGGTCACTTAAGGGTGCAGCTCCACATTATGATTACTCTTGTGGCAAAGCCAATTTGAGTGGTTACCACCACATCCCCTATATGCTGTTCAACCTTACCACTCTTCAGTATTGTTGATTCATGTAGTCAGTTACAGTGCAGTCAAACAAACAGTTCAAATGGCCTGTGTTTTTAAAATAAATAAACCAGATGTTTCTGAAGGGAAAGTACAGCTGTGCAAGCTCTTGAACAGGCAGGACTGTTGGTGGTGACAATGCAGGGTGAGGAGAGCAGATGCTGCTCAAATTGGCTTTCTCACTAGATAATGATATGTAGCTGTGACCTTAGAGAGCTGCTGTAAGCTTTTAGAAGCTGCTCATTATCTCATCTCACAGTGTGGTAAGACTCTGATTTATCAAATCATGTAGCAGTTATATGGTGCTTACAAGTTTGAGAGGAAAAAGTTTTTTATAGAAATGCTATGTAGCTCTGAGATCTGCAAGTGTCTGACTTACAGTGCTCTGTATTAGTGGTTGGTTCAAGATGTTTGTAGGAAAGATTTCAGTTAAATTGAAGAAGAAAAGTTCGAAGGAAAGGTGTGTATTAGCACTCTGTTGGGAAATTTCCTTCTGGAATAGGTCTATGTAAAGTACACATTCTAGGTAAAAGTTCTGATTTTAACATAATCTATGTATTGGTAATTTTTGCATAGATTTCTTGGTACAATTGGAGACTTTCTAGATCTTATTCCTCTCCTGCTGAGTTAATTATCCTATGCTCTAGAAATGCCACTTCTTGAAGTATTTGTTGAATGTCCAAACTAAGTTTGAAAGAGTGTTATCATTAGCTCTCTGTCAGACACGTTGGAGAGGCTCATATCTGGTAACCAAACCTTTGCGTTCCAGGCTCGGGAACGTGCTTGGAGAATAGGCCAGAAGAAAGAGGTGACTGTGTATAGGCTGCTCACTGCAGGGACTATTGAGGAGAAGATATACCACAGGTCAGTCAGAAGGATTTCTTGGATACAGCTGCATGCTCAGGAAAATGCTTTTAGCAAATCCAAGGTGGCATAACAGTGACAAAACTGTGCATGTGCGCACATTGCTTGTAATCCCCAACCTTGGTCATAGTGGACACATCATGGAAAACTTTTTAAAAAGTTTCTACTGAGAAATGGAGGACCTTTTTCTTGTACTAGACTCCCAGCTGCACTGCTCCATCCCTAGCAGCAAGACCCATGTGCTAAATGTACCTTATCAGTCTGTTCCAGCAGCTGTGTGCAGCACATCCAGAATTCCCTATAAAACATAGTATGAGGCATAGACATGAAACAGTGAGCACCTTATTCAAAACATGAGACTCAACTAGTCTGAAATGCAAATTCAAATCATCAAGTTCTTTATATTCTCCTTGGGATGTATCAAGATGTATGTGGTACATAGATCTATTTACTACTGTGCAAACCCAATTTGATTTTATTCCCAATTCATTCCAAAGTGAAAGAATTAAAACCCAATAACTACCAGTCATCTTCATGTTATTTATTCCAAAGTGTAGATAAAGCCTTTGAAGTGCTTGTATTTCAAAATCAATGAAATCTTGTTGGTTTGCTTTCCCATTCAGCTTTCTCAGTAGTTAGCTTCACTCACATGAATTCCAGATGAATGTACATGGGAATCCTGTGTCTAGACTTCACTCTTCAGAACTGAAATGCTCTCTTGGAAAATTCAGAACAAAAAGCTCTAAATAATGAAATGCCCACACTTACTGTTTTCCTATGTTTTCTTGCCTGTAAATGAAAACTTAGTTTTTTGACCACTGAATTTAAAAATCGTTTCCCAGCTTAATCTGAGCAGAACCAAAAGTGTGATAAAACAGTTCGAGAGAACTATTTCCCATTCCATTTAGGGATGTACTTTTTGTACAGAATAAAACAGCTTTTGCTCTAGGCACTATGTACTACAGACATGGCACAGAAGCAGTTTTACCATACTTGAAGATTCTTGCAGCCTTGTACAGATTTGTTCCTTTTGGTCCTCTGTAGGTGGGCCCACAAGTCTGATTCCCCTTTTCAGTGTCTCTCATCCAGTCATCACCATCAGACTGAGCTACTCTGCTGCTTTTGATTCCTCCAATCAATTGAACCCATAAAATGCTGTCATTTTAACAAGCTGTAGTTTTTTCTTTCAGGAGCTTTCTGTTTGTTTTATTGTTACATATGCAAGCTTTTCAATTTTAATGGACAAAAAAGTTCTAGCTGTGAAATTATTTATTGCTTAGTTAAGGGATGCCTCATAGGACTTCTCAGGATAGTGGTTACCTGTTGTGTTATGGGGTTGTTGCAAAATAATAAATCCCTGTGTTTAACAATTTACTTGGTTGTTTGAAAGTTACTAACTCAAGACAGTCTTTTAGAAACTAACATTGTCTTCCCACTGCTTAATTGTTCTGCAGGGTAATGTTTGTGCATATAGTTTTCTGTTTAAGTACTGTACTCGGTACTTAAACATAGCTAGACATTGTTTCATGCACCAAATGTTCTCTTTTTTAGACAAATCTTCAAACAGTTTTTAACAAACAGAGTGCTGAAAGACCCTAAGCAGAATCGCTTCTTCAAATCCAATGACCTTTATGAACTATTTACTCTGAACAGCCCAGATGTGTCTCAGGGGACAGAAACAAGTGCAATTTTTGCAGGTACATGGGAGTTTTTTCCTGTTTGTTTGGAAGAAAAAATGTCTTAATTGTTTGTTCAATGGATACTAATTTTATTCATCCCTCAGGTACTGGTTCAGATGTTCAAGTCCCAAAGCCACCAGCTAATGGCACTTCTAAATGTGATGTCCATCTTGCAGAAAGCAGCTCACACAAGAAGAAGAAATCCTCCAATTCCTATTCCACCACACACATGAAAGATTCTTCTTCTAAAGCAATAGAGACAAGTGAGGAAACCAAGGGAACCTTGGAGGCCTTTGACCAAAATAGCTACGCAAAAGATAATGCACAAGCTGCTGCTGACACAAATTCATTCAATGAAAGCAAGAAGGAATGCTTGGAAAGTGATGACAAATGCATGTCCCAGTCAGTGCCATGCAGTGCAGGGTCTGCAGAGAATGCAGAAGGTCTGACTGCTGTGGTGGCTGGTGAGGGATGTGGTGCTGCTAATGCAGATGCCAGGACAGATCTTAGCCTCCCTTGTGATGCAGCTGGCTCTTGGGAAAAGCAAGATGCTAAAACTGAAGATGGGCAATTTGATAATAATCATTTTAAGTGTATCTCAAAAACAAAGCACAAGGTGGATATGCTGTCACATGAGAGCCACAGAGATAAGTCTAAGAAGAAAC
Source organism: Camarhynchus parvulus (assembly GCF_901933205.1). Classification (NCBI taxonomy): domain Eukaryota; kingdom Metazoa; phylum Chordata; class Aves; order Passeriformes; family Thraupidae; genus Camarhynchus; species Camarhynchus parvulus. Next base: position 18,027,845 of record NC_044576.1, on the reverse strand, counting down.
ATCACAAGGATGCTAAATTTGAAGGACAGCGCATTCCTCATCTAGTGAAACAAAAGCAATACAGAAGGGAGAACAGTGAAGAGCAAGACTCAAAGAAAAATGATGACTATGTCTTACAGAAACTTTTCAAGAAATCAGGTAACAGTTGTTGTTTGGCTGCCGACTAAACAGATATATATAAAACCTATGCAAATGAGGGAAAGAGCCGATCTGTTACTCTGATGGTTAGAGCTACAATAAAAAACGTGTTAGTTCTGTTACTTTAGTGAAACATAAAATGTTCGTTGTTTAAATTTAATTTAAATTTAATTCCAGTTGACTTTAATTCCAGTAACAAATTTGCTAATTAACTTGGCACAAACTGTTCAGAGAGATCCACATTTCTGGATATAGAAGTATATGCAGTGTTTCTCCTGGATATTTCCAGGATGTAATCAACCTTCATTTACACAAGGGTTTCCCTTCTGTCTGTCCTGTCCATAACAATGGAAATGATCAATTTGCCCACATAATTGCCAGGTCTGTTGTGACTAATGACCTCATCAGCACACCAGAAGTGATTTGCTGTCAGATTGATTACTTAACTGATAACAAAAGGGGTTCTTTCATTAGAAATTACTCTACTGATGTACTTAATATAATCACCCTGAAGAAGGAAAAATGCAATTGTGGCATTCACTTAAAAAGTGAGTATTTGATTTTCTCATAAATTAAGAAGTGTCCCCCTTCACCTTTTTTATCCTCTGGTTTTAGGGGTACACAGTGTTATGAAGCATGATGCCATTATGGATGCCTCCAATGCAGATCATGTGCTGGAGGAAGCAGAAGCAAGCAGAGTGGCCCAGGACGCTTTGAGAGCCCTGAGACTCTCTCGTCAGCAGTGTTTAGGAGCCTCTTCTGGTGTGCCAACCTGGACAGGCACGAGTGGTCTTTCAGGTGCACCATCAGGAATAAAGTGAGTTCAGTTCTCATTCTGCTGTCCCAAAAACAGAGGAGTTGCTTAGGATGTTAAAGATATACATTTTTTTTACTTAGTATTTGCAGCAACATGTATCAGTCGTGCATCTTGTATATTTAATATAGACATGAAAGCATATTAAAAGCACAGGTAGTCCATTCTGAAGTACAAAGAAAGCATTATTGTTGCACAGTAGAAGAGAGAGCTTAGCAGAGGGCTCTTGAGAACCCTAAACATAAACCCAGTCTGTCTTTGAAAAACTATCATAGTCATTTTGAGAAGGATGTTTCATGGAATTAATTCTTTCATGGGTTTTTAGGAGTCGGTTTGGCCAAAAAAGAAACTCCATGCTGCTTTCTTCACATTCCACTTGTGCATCACCTGCAAAGAAGCAGAAGGTAAGAAGCAGAAACTAACATTTCTGTTTTAATAGCTGATATATGTGAATTGTTATGATTTATGCAATAAATCCAACTTAGATGTGTCATACACATTGTTGTTTGATAATGTAGAATTCTAGAATTTTTAGTTACCTGTGACTTTGATTTTTTGTTTTGATGAAGTCTAGTTAGATACAGCAGTTACAAATTGCACCATTATTTGCTTATCTGTCTCAAAACCAGCAAAGCTTTTCTTTTGCTTCTTAAATTCTGAAGTTGAGACCAGAATACATCACCTCTTTATGGTATATTTCAGATGACCAAGTTCTGAGTGGTGGTGTTTGTTATTTAAGTCTAAACAACAGGCAGATTTTGTTTAATAGATTCTGTGGGTCTCAAAATGCAATTTCCCCCATAGTCTGTGTGTTTATTTGCAGGATGGAGATACAACAAAGAAACAAAATATAAGGAAGTGTAGTTCCAGTGAGCACTTCAATGGAAAATCTGGAGAATCATCATCCCGTGCTCTGGACTCTTCATCTCTATTAGCTCGTATGAGGGCAAGAAACCACCTTGTTTTACCACAGCAGAGAAGGGATGAGGGCGATGAGAATCATCAGCCAGCACCCGCCCCAGTGCAGGGTTCCACAGAATACGACGAGCTGCTCGTGGATCTGCGGAACTTCCTGGCCTTCCAGGCCCGCGTGGACGGCGAGGCCAGCACTCGGGAGCTGCTGCAGGAGTTTGAGTCCAAACTGCCTGCAGAGCACTCCTGTGTCTTCAGAGAGCTGCTCCGCAATATCTGCACCTTCCATAGGAGCCCAAACGGGGAGGGGGTCTGGAGGCTAAAGCCAGAATTCCGGTGACCCTTGATCAGTGAAGGCACCTCTCGGTCCAGCTGAACACCGTTCTCCTCTCTAAGGAGGAACACTGAGTGACTTTGAAAATTTTGAAGTATTTTGTATTCCTGAATACAGTCAGTGGTGCAGGACTTGTTGCAGGCTTAAAGCTAATTTAATTTCTGATTTATACTATTTATATAAAAGTGCCATCTACCTCACAGATGAAACAATACAAACTATCAGCACCTTTTCTTCAAAAGAAATCTTAATATAAATGGGGTGAAGAACATATACTGACCTTTTATTACAATAAGATCTATGGATTTGCCATGGATTGTAAGACTTTGATTTCTGTGAAATTCTGGAAAACTACTTCCTTGATTTCCTGTTTATTACTTGAATGGCCATAGGGCACACAGTGTGCCATAAAAAAAAAAAGGGCAGAGGGGAGATGATTGTAGTTAGCATGAGAGATTCACTTGTACTGACAAGTGCATCAGAATAATTTTCTGTAACTTGCGTCAGTAGTGAGAATTTTGTTGTAATGTTTAACTAACTTGGGAAATAATTCTAATGCCATGAAGGTTTAATCACAAAAAATTGAAAGTGTAGTAGGATATTGAGTTAACTGACAATTGACAATTATGGAAAACTTACTAAATTCCAGAGCACCCATTAACACCATAATCAGCAATCCAGTTACAATCCCATACACCACTGGCAAGTGCTTGCTCTACAGTATTTTTTAAAACTGAGGCAACAGTAACTGTTATGTTTGTCACAGGTTGTGGACTTACTAAATGTTCGTATGTTTCACTGTGATTTATGGCCAGTTACCTCCTACCACTTAAAATTTTATACCTTGATATAGACTGGGGTGTTAGCTGGTCAGAGGGAGAAGGGTGTAACTGTATTTTACTCACCATAATCATTTTTGGGCATTGTTGGAGCATATATCAAAGTTACATCTCATTCATCTTCGATGGGTAGGGAAAACTTGAACTTACCCAACTGTCAAGAAACTTTTAATACCAATTATTTGTAGCAAATCCAAGTACAGCACTGGGTCTGTCTTCAGGGGACTCGTGTGCTACACAAGAAAATGTTAAGGTGGAAAATGTGGACAGATTTTGAGAAGAAAACCACATTGTTGCAGCAACACTGAATTACTGTATGGCTTAAACTAGGAGTAGTTACATATGCCTAACGTCCTTCCTATCCCTAAGCTATGGAAAGCTGAGCTAGTTTTAGCTTTTTTGTTCACTATGAAATTATCTTGTTTACTTTAAGTGGAAGTATAAAAATTCAAAGATGAATGGTGAAACAAGAATACAAACTTTCTTTTTGTATAAAAAAAACAACCTTTTAGAGACTTCCAATTGCTTTTCCTCTTATTTTTGTTCAGTGATAAAGGGTCTGTAGAGATTTGCAAGAAGTGATCCTTCTTCGCTTTTCAGAGGCTGGAATTAGGCAGGGCAGACAATTCAAGAATGTTTATTTTCCTATCAGCATTTGAAGATGGGACTTCTCCTAACATCTTTTTCTCTGATCCCATTTAGATTCACTTACATTCCCTCTTTCAAAAACAGGTGAAACAAGGAACTTGGGCTGCAACTGCTGTTGAAATGACTTGAAATGGCTCAGAAGAAGAGTAAAAACAAACCAATTTTCTGTTTTCTTCATATCTATGCAGACTATGAATCGGTTTGGGTGTCATGTCCCTATCTCTACTTATCCCAGCAGCAAACCAGGAATTCAGCAGTCAGCAAAGCTGCTGTTGTCACCTTAGTTTATTTAAACTCCCATTTTAAAGACTTCATTCCTGTATACTAAGGAGAGTTTGCAGCTTCTTGATCTGTTAATGTAAATAGACTTGCATGTACTTTTTATAAATTCTTGGCTTTTATGGACTTATTAAAAAAGGAAAAACAAAAGTGTGTTCTAGAATTCATTGGGCACTGGGAAGAGCGGGCAAGGAGGCATCCTCTCCTGTATGCTGTGCACTGATCAAATTATTCATATTATCTTTAATTATATTTCCATTATCCATACAATTTCAAATTATGCATCCTAACTATCTTTTTTCCAGTACTTGCATTTGTTGAAAATCTTTAAGGACTGACAAAGTACTAATATAATGCCCAAAAAATATTTGTAAGTAGTTGATCTCAAAAGCATATGTGATAAAGATTTACTGATTTATGGGTAAAAGTTTTCCTAAAATATAATATAGCTACTATAAATTTTAATGTGGTAGAGTTATTTCAGAAAAATCCTACTTTCAGTCCATAAAATGTCTGATTTTTGTTTGTTTAGCTTTACCTGTGTAAAGTGAATTCCTTTCACATCTTCACAAAATACCTGAAGCAGTTCCTCACTAACAGTGTTGCATAGTCAAACAAATCTTGTATTTTAGCTGTAACTGTTTCTCAGTTTCCAAGTACTCAGTGCTGTAGTTGGTAGTTGCTACTTTATTTGTGCATGATTCCAAAAATCACTCATGTGGAACGCGTGTGTTCTTATATTTTGTTTTCTTACCTCAGTAAAAAAAGGGGATAAAGAAAAATCAAAATACAGATGTTAATTTAGGAATAAAGCTGGGAAAAAAAACCACTAAATCTTACTATGGAAAGACATGTCAGCATGGAACAGTGATTATAAACTTTAAATTGAAAAAAGCATACCACAAGGAACTACTGAAAATATCTTTCCTGTAAAGATGCTAAAAGCTGAGCACCCTGCTACTGTGGGATGTGACCTACCATCCACACAGCTGAGCAGACAAATGCAGTTGAATAAAAATCTAGAAAGTTAAATAGCAGAAACTTTGATTTCTCAGTAAGCAGTTGTGGGAACTGTGTACACTGCTTAGGTACAACATGCTGAATTGATACTTTAACAGCAGAAGTTAAAACGTCATCATTGTTCCTTCTGGTTTCAAGCCATATTTGTAAAGGGGGAGGTAAGAAAAACTTCTTGCTCATGAAGATGTTTTCCCTTGTCCTCCCATCCCATCCTCCTTTTACATTATTCCAGGTGCTTACTCTCCTATGTTCACCCTTTTGCTGAAGATGTATAGCCAACCGACACATCTCTGGTGTAGAACTAAATTTTGACATAGAGAAAAATAACCTTAGCTAAAGGTTGTAGGCCTTTGACTTTTCTGGACTATAATGACCCACCACATAAGAAATGTAAGTTGCTGAATGGATAGATTGATTAGAAATGGTAATTAAAAACTGTATTTTTAAATGCCTAACTTCTCTCTGTGGCTCATCCTCTTCTCAAAGGGCTGCACCATGTGGAGAATTGAGGCTGTTGCACATAATAAATGTCATCCTCCCAAATAAAGCTATAAAGAAGTGGGTTTTAGATCTGCAAGTTTTGGCTTCAGGTGACAATCACCTATAGACAGTTGTACTCAAGTCGTAAGGTCAGCTTTGCTTCTGATTCCAAGATTGCTAAACTTGGCTAAATGTTACTGTCTTCTACTGCTGCAATTCTCTGCCTTTCAATAGGCTATAACAGAAGGGACAAACTTGATTGTTATTTTCTTTTCTCCTAAAATATTTTTATTTTTAAAATAAGGAACTGGGTAGATGAATAATTAAAACTGGTAGGATAATATCTAACTTGAATTCCTTTTGCATACTGCTGTGATTCATATGTAAAATCCAGTCATCACAGTTTAAGCAGTTTCTCTCTTGAAGGGAGGAGGTGTTAAGGAACAGTGGAACAGCTGCATCTCAGTGATTCAGCAAGGAAAAATGATGCCATGCCTTTTGTGGTGCTGGTGGCTGTGCCTTCTCAAAAGATATATAAAAATGGTAAAAAATTTAAATATGAAGAGACCCTATAGCATTTTTTTCCAAATTTGGCATATTTCCAATATACGGGCTAAGAAATTACTAAATTTCTTCCTAATTTTTCCTCATGTTTTACATTTGGTAACATAGTCACTGAGATTGATTTAAAACGTGGAGTAATCTACCTGCTGGGTCTTTTAGGAGCAGGAATGTCTGGAATTTCTGCTATAAACCTCTGGGTACTCTAATTCCTGCACTGGTTTCTCCATCTGATGGATGCAGTCTTTAGAGGGAAGCAATACATCTTTCAGGTCCTTCAAAAATCCTTCAAGAAATGATAGCACAGTACAAAGAAGTCCTGGTTGGAAAAACAGGTAATATGGTATTTTATTGTCTAGATCATTCATCCAGCAATTCTAAGTTACACAAAACTATCACAGAAAATTGCTGAGTGCAGTTTTTGAAGGGCTTGCATAGGGCACATGTTTGGAGTCAGGGTGTGCCGGCGAGTCTGCACTTGGGAGTTTATCTCCTCTGGGAGAGATATTTATTTATCTATTAGATACATGGTAAAAACACTCTGCTACTTAGGGCCATTTATAATGTCCATACTCCAACACAGAGACTAAATGCTGAATATACTAAATGCTTACTAACTCAGTGGCTCTCTCCATCTACCCAGCCCTCACGGGATTGCTATTCTGGGCTCTGGGGTGATGTCACCTCTCCTACTTCACACACAGCATTGCTGATGTGGTACAGTCCTGTGCCTTCAGCTGAAACTTAGTAGATGAAGCTTTCCTTAGTAATTCTTAACTTATTCTGGTGGGCGTGGTTTTGCTACCTCTCCTACCACTACAAGTAGAGAGGAGTCTGACATCTTTCATGCAAGGGCCATTCCTCTTTTTTTTTTTTTTAATGAGCCTAAGCTGCCATGGAACTGAATGAAACACCTTGTGTTCTTGCTCCCTGCCTAAAAAACACGGGGAAGACTGCAGAGGATCGTTGTTGCATTCACAGAGCAGAAAAGTAATCTTTTCCCCAGAAAGAATAGACCTGCTGTGAGTCATTAAATTAGGAACTACAGAACCAGCACAGAAAACGTAGGAAGTGTCAGGCAGCTGTGTTAAGAAGCAGCTTCCAGCCTGCTCTACCCATGCCATAACCATGCTTTTTCAGTATTGCTATGCTATATTCACCACAATGGCATCAAAGACGATGTGGCAGGCCGTGCAGTAAATACCCCCATTGTTACCCATACACTATACCTGAGAGCCAGATGATTGTGAAGCCTTCAGACCCAGCAAGCTGTTTATCCAGTCATTTGAGAGAGAAGGGAAAGCAATGCCAATGCTGAACTCTAGAGAATCCACCTAAAATTTTAAGTTAACTACCTATCATAGTTCCCTACAGATTCACAGCTTTTCCTGGGCTCCCAAAGCCACACTGCTCACAACACCTAAGTTGAGAGAACCTATTTTTGTTGTACAGAACAGGCAGGTAGAAGCTTTGCACTAATTGCAAACCAGGACTTGAGAATCATCAGAGGAGCTATGACCAACTCCTGCATAAGGCTTACATAAGTGGTGAGTCATGCAGTCTTACAAAAGAAGAGGGAGAGAGGCTTTCATTATGTTGTTTGCCTAATCAGAAATATGAAAATAAAAGAACACAGCACTCAGTGGGTTACGTTTGGCTAACTGTAGGCTGAAATTTCTGCAGTTGCACTACGATAGAGGCATTTCGTTGTTTGTAGTCCCAGCTTATATTAAACAGAGAGGATTTTTTTCATAAATCTTTGCCTCTGGGGCAGAGTTAAGGTTCTTAGGGAACCCTAGCTATGTGTTCCCAGGCATTAATGTCTGGAAGCAGCACCATGAGAGTAAAAATGAAGGTATATGCCTAGAGAGGATACTGGGAGTAAATGAAGAGACCCAAGGGCAGGGTAGAGTTTGTGAGGATAAGAATGTGAAAAAGCAGTGAAGTGGAAGCAAAGCTTTTTAGGTTGACTGAAAAACAGTGTAGTGATGATTTCTCCTGTCTTACTAGTCTTTTTCCAAGCTCTCAGACAGGTAGCTGAATGGGTAGTATTCTATTCATCATGGTTGTTAGGCATGAGCTGAGATCCCTGCAGCCCTTTCAAGCCAACTGGGGAATTTTGGGGATCAAAGCTGGCTGAAGCTTTATGTGCAGCAACAGCGCTCTTTGTACTGGTCTGATTAACTCACCCCTGCTTCTCATTTTCCTCCATTCATCTTTTGCACTTCATGGGGCAAAAATTCAGCACTGTGTGGAGCTGTGGCCTCTTTGTCCCCACCTTATTCTCCTATAGGTCCATCTGGTTGCTCAGTGCAAATACTCCTGTCTAACATCGTGTGGCTAAGCAGAGGAGCTAGTAGACATTTTTATCTGCCCCACAAAATACCTCCCAATATTTTCCTGGCTGGAAAGAGAACACAGTGCAATGTGGCACAAGAAGAACAGACACTGCTGCATGAACCATCAGGAAGCTCTATTTGCTCCTCTGTAAGTTGCCAGACTGTCTTGAAAAGCACGACCATGCAGGATCCTTAGGGCTTGGGGCTGGTTCGTTTGGGCTGGTTTTCCGTTTCAGTATTTCTTCGGGGATGTGGAATCCCTTTCATCAACCAATGGGTGGGGAGAAAAAGGCAAATTATTGAAAGCTAGTTGACTCTGGGAAATAGTTAAGCCTTAAAATAGCTCGTCAGAATATGTATTCCTGCCCCTATCCCTGAATACGCCGAAGCCTGGCTGTTCTTGGTGCAGCGCACTAGCAGAACCCCGGACTCAGTCCTTAAAGCCTCCTTCCCCTGGGCAGCTGTAGGGCCGGAGTTTGGGCCTGGGGAGCTGCAGCCTCCGTCCTGCAGCCCGGCCAAGCCCCCGGTACCGGGGCCGTACCAGCGTCCGATGTGGGACGGGAGGGTGCCGGGGACCCCGGGCGTTCCGCAGGCTGTGGATGGGAAGGGGCCGGGGACCCCGGGCATTCCGGAGGCAGGGAAGTACGGAAGCTCACGCCTAGGTCCCAGTATACTTTTTATTGCTGCGGCAACGACAGGAAACATCACCTGGGCTCAGCAATCTCCAAATGATAGCCTTTTTCGGCTGAAGAAAGAGACGGTCGATTGAAAGGATAGGGGTTTCGCAAGTGCGGCGTTCTTCGCTGACACCTGGCCCTGTCCCCGGCAGCCCGAGGCGGCCCGGCGGCCGCTCCGATGCCAACGAGCGCACGGCGCTGCCCCATCGAGCCCTTAAGCGCCGCTGATGGCCCGGGCGCGGCGCGGCCGCCCCTGCCCGGGGCCTTTGGCCCTCGGGGCTGCGCGGCCTGAGCGGCGCTCGGCTCTCCTGCCTGGCCGCGCCCAGCCGGGCCGGGCCGGGCCCGCCGCAGGGCCGCTGTCCCCTCACGCAGCGCGGTCACGGCCGCGGGGCGGCCCTGCCGAGCCCGCGCCGCCGTCCATGGCGACTCGCCCGCCGTGCCTGTGGCTGTGCCTGGCCGGGCTGTTGAGCCTGCGGGCGGCCGGAGCCCTGCCCGGGCGCCCCGACCCGCGGGACGCCGTGCTGGCGGCGGCCTTGCAGCGCCTGCGGGAGGTCTTCGACATCGAGGAGCTGCCGCCCGACGTGCTGCCCCGCAAGAAGCCGCCCCAGTTCATGGTGGATCTCTTCAACAAGGTGGCTGACGCCAACGGCATCACCCGCGCCCCGGGGCTGCTGCAGGGAGACGTGGTGCGCAGCTTCGAGGACCGAGGTGGGCCCGGGCGACGGGGCCGAGCCCCGGTGAATCCGGGGCAGGGGGCAGGCCCGAGGGGTCTGGCAGTGTTCTAAAGAAGGGTCTTTTCCAGTTCACGTGAACCACCACCACTTCTACTTCGACATCAGCGCGATGGAGAAGAGCGAGCAGATGCTGAAAGCCGAGTTCAGGGTCTTCAAACTTAAGAGGGCACATCGGTCCAGAAGGTCCGACACGCAACACTTCTGCAAAGTAAGTGGGGAAATATTTAAACACTTAATTCTGCTATCTTTGTTATTAATACTGAAAATAAGGAGTGCAACTACGTGTCACACAAACCTGCTTTGTTGTTATTTTTGTTTTGTCATCCTCACTCTTTCTTTGCCTCCACCATGCAGAAGTAATCTAAAGTTTTGACTTCGGCGTTATGCTGACCTGTGTGCTATGGCAGTGGGCCTTCCCTAAAGATACCAATGTCAGACCTGTCCCAAGTGTACTTTTCGAAGATTTGAGATATTTCGAAATTCGAATTGAAATTTATCTGCTGGAGCTGCTCTGAAAAATAGTGGTAGCAGCCAGGGATTCATGGGAAAACAAGGTGGATAAGGAAATTGAGTGTATCTATTCCTCTGGCGAAGGGCAGGATTGGAGTTTTTGCAGACCTGAGGACAAGTATGTGAAGGAATGGAAAACTTTGACGGTATCAGGTGTTCAAAACAGGATGGGGATGGTTAGGATAATTTTCTATAGTACCTATGTCAGGTATCCTGCCTCTGAAGTAGATGTGTGTAGCGATAACTTTTTCTGTTAAACTGTCCCAAATCTACTTTTTACCTCTTTTAGAGTGACGGTACAGTTTTACAGCTGTGATGTAGCAGAAGCCTGCATAATCTTCATCCTCCTAGTTTGCTGTAAGAACAATCAAATTAATTTCTTCTTGGTTTTGTTGTATGTTGCTGTTATTTAGGTGGAAGTGTATGAGCTCTTGGAGAGTGAAAATAAGCCACAGAAAAAACATCTCATTGCATCGAGATTATTGTCCCTCTACACGGAAGGCTGGGAAGTCTTCAACGTCACACAGACAGTAAGCAGAGAAGTCTGGCTTATTTTTTTTCTTAAACTCTTGAAATGACACCTTACAACTCCAGCATTGCCATTAAGCTGGGTTTTGAGGTCAGTTCAAACAGAAGGGACAGCAGCAGAGGGAGAAGCTTTCTCTCTACCCTTAAAAGTACACCTGGTGCTACCTGAAATAAAGAAGTGTTTTTGAGCTGCTAGGAGCACAAGCATGGTGAGAACTGAGTAACCCAAACCTAGCCAATTAAGGGACATCAGGCCAAGTACTGATTAAAACCTTGTGTTAGTCTTTAGACTGCCAAAGCAAACGGCATTGGTTGCCTTCTAAGAGTAGGTTTTAATTTCTCCTTTTTATTCTGGCAGCATTTCTGTAGAGCAGTATTGCTTCAACGTTGTGTTTCCGGAGTTTGTCATGGTTGGATTGCCTGTCATTCAACTTCTGCCATAGACTTCTGTATCTGTGAGCTTCAGGATCTGCTTTGTAGTTATCCATAAATTATAATTGTAGGTGAATGCCTTCCATAGCAAAAGAACCCACACGTGGATTAAAGCTGTATTCTGGGACAGTGTTTTTCATTGCCTAAGCTTTATGATCAGACTGAACAGTGTGCTTGGATGATTGGTTGAGTTCCATCTTAAGTCATAATACTCCTGCTAGAGAATGACCTGGCCTAATCGATCAATGTGCAATTATAACAATTAGATAAATAAATTTGCTTGGTTGTGAATTTCTTCAGATGCCATGTTTTTTAGATTTACATAAGTCTTAACGGTATGAAAAGTCTGGAGAGTTCAGATTGCTATGAAAAATAAATTTCTGCTGAAAGTCAGAGAGAGCTTACTTTGATATTAAAAAGTGTTGAGTGTACACTCAAGTGCTGGTAAATTCTTTAAAATTAATTATCTTTATGTAAATGTAGCTTTGGGGAATCCGTATGCTATTTTGTATATTAAGTGTTGAATTACTTGTTTAAATATTCAAGTCAATGGAGTCTCAGCTATAGTTATCTCGCTTCTATTATAATATATGTCCTTATGCTCTCATAGCTTGTTGCCTATTCTCTTTTCCTAATATAAACTTATTATAAACATTGCTTAATTGTAATGCTGTAATTAGAATATTGAAACAATATTTTTTCTTTTCCTTGTCTTCACCAGGTTTCCAAGTGGGTTGGAAACAGCAGCTCCAACCATGGCTTTTGGATAACTGCGACACATGTTTCCAACCATGGAATGAAACACGACGTGGTTACATTTGCCAAGAGCCAGAGCACTTTGCAGGAGAGCAGAAATGCTCTCCTTGTTCTCTTCACCAACAGTAACAAACGGAGGTCTCACAGCTTCGTACCCTCCGCTACAAGTAAGTGCACTTTTAGAGTATGAATGGCCTGTTCATCTTCTGTCACCTCCTGCTACCTCATGTAGACCTAACCTCAGTTATTTATTTGGTTTATTGCAGTATTGAACAGGTTTGAAGTTTTGCTTTGTCAGTGATCTAAATTTGATTTGATAGTCCTTTCTAGTAGGTCACCAGCATCCTAAATTGCCCCTCCCCTCACAAAAACTGTGTGTGCCAGAAATATTCCTAAGGAGAATCGGGTTTATTTAGTTTGTAAAGGGGTGGGAGTTCTATTTTTTAAGTACTGCTTATATTATTTTTGTGGTGGTGAAATTTGCATGAAATTTGTATGTTAGGTTTATACTGAACAAAACTCAGTGACCTGGAATGCTTTGTCCGAATTCCGGTAAAGTATCTGTAAGTAGAGTCATTAAGTGTGATTTTAAGAGTGAAAAAGGTTGTTAAACAAGCAATTTGAACTTCTCTGTCCTTGGTTTTTAAGCACCTTTTTAACTTCAATGACTAATTAGCATTGTGACTAAAGGCTGCTTTCATCAAAGACAACGCCCTCGTGCCTTAAAATACAAAACAGTGTCTTACCTCTCCCACTGGCCTTAGTGTAAAATCAGCTAAGGCTGGATTTTAGGGCCTGATAAATGCAAAGAGCTTGAAGGAGGGGCAAAAATCATGCTGTTCTGGCTTTCCAGGCTTTTCTGGTAAACGGTTGTATTGTCATATTAGAAGCTAGGTAGGACAATATTAAGAAGTAGGTGGTGAAATTGATTAGAAATAAAATTTTAAAATTAAAAATTAGGCTGGTCTGTTTATTTTTGTTTTCCAAATAAAAATTAATAGTGAAATCCTAGATCTAGTTTAATAAGCATCAAGCTCTGCACGGGATACTGTGTCAGGATTGAGAAATTTCTTAACGAAGAAACTCTCCAGACCTGCCCGTTGTTAGTGGTCAGTGACCACACAGATTGTTCTACATATCAGTGAGTTCCAGCTTATGTACATGGATCTCCGTGGATCCCAGGGCTTCTCAGAAGACACTTTAAGCATCCTATTGTCAGTACACTTCATTCCTTAGCAGTGTTCTGTAAACCTGGTGATGGTTTTTTCTAGGATCAAAAGTTTGAAAAATACATTTTTTACAAAGTTACTTAGCACGTTACCAGGTTGCTGCACATTCTGCTTTGCAAGTGTATGGGTATAGTTCCTGGGAGAATACTGGAGAGAAAAAGGCTGTGATCTCCACCCTCTGTTAGCACTGCCCAGAATAATGTGTGTTGTAGGAGTGGCTGTATGAAGACAGTTAATACCATTCTGACTAGATTCAGCCCTGAAGAGGAACTGTGGAGTTCAGAATATTTGGTAGATCATTGTGGTGTTTTTTTTTTTTCCTATTTCTGCTAAACTGGGGCTTTTCCAGGACACAAGATTTGACAGATTAGGAAGTATGGCTGAAGTGGCAATTGAATACACACCCCTTCTGGTACATTCACAGGTTAGGTGCCGTTTTAAAATCTGCTCTGAAGGCTTTGATGTAGATTTACTTAATAGACTTTCACATAGAATACCATACTTTGTAAATGAACTTTGTTTGTGAAATACTGACATACAGCTTCCTTTCAGAATCAGAAACAAACCACCCTGCCAAATCTTCACGTGTTCCTCGTGACACTGCTGTCAAGGAAAGCAGCAGTGCCAACATGAGCAGGAGATCCCGAGCTGCTGCAGCCCCTGCTGCCAGAAGCCTGTTGGCAGCGTGTCACAGGAGGGAGCTCTATGTGGACTTCCATGCTATTGGCTGGTCAGGATGGATTATTCACCCAAGTGGATACAATGCATTTTATTGCAGAGGATCCTGCATCTTCCCTTTGGGGGAAAGTCTAAATGCAACAAACCATGCTACAGTTCAGTCCATTGTTTATACGCTGAAATTGTCTCAAGATGTCAGCATGCCCTGCTGTGTGCCAGATGAATTGAAGTCCCTCAATCTCCTCTACTTTGATGACAAACAGAATGTCGTCCTTAAAAATTATAAAGACATGGTGGCAACAAGGTGTGGTTGTCATTAGCAAGACTTCTTTTTTCTCTGCATTTGTGTGCACCTGGATTCAGTTCCCCATTTGCCACTGAAGATACTAAAGGAGATGGCATTTCAGTTTACAGGGCAGGAGAGACAGAAACTGGTCTGTGCTTCAAATCCTGCTCCTCTCACCATGGCTGTGGGAAGGTGGCTGGCTTGTGAAGAGCTGTGGACTTCAAGACCTCCATGGAGTGCTCTTTGAGTGCTGTTCACCAAAGAAAATATTAAAATCAGGAACTTGCTATGTGAAGGAGTTGAAGCACATTAGGTTGACTGTTCAAATTAAGGTCTTGTTCTGTATACCAAGGCTCAGAATTTCTAGTGATTTAACAGACATGGCATCCTGCCTCCATCCAGGATGGGATGCAGGTGTCAGTAGCACAGCCCTTATCAGTTTTGGATGCATGATCCAGTGGGGATGTGAAGTCCTACTTTGAGCTTTCAGGGTAAGTATTTGCTCAGAGCTATTTTCAGAGGTTTCTACCACTTGCAGATCATGCATTACCAGGAAATGGACTTCTGAGCTTTATGCGGCTCTACCAAATGCAGAGAATTCCTCGTAAGTCCCCATGGGACTTGCTAGCCAGTCTGAAGGAGCCCATGGGTCAGTATTTGTCTGGGAATCAGCATACTTGGCTTCTAACTCAGGGCTGCAGTTCTGTGGTGAGGCAGTGCCTGTCCCTGTAATGGCTGTCAGGGCGTGTGGCACCAGAGACTGCCTCTGTGTATTTGCTGTACTGTGGGATCCTAAGCTGGGTCAGAATCCTCGTGGTTTAGTAAGAAGAAAGAAAACCATGGAGCTTTGGAGGTCCATGCGAATGTGCTAGATACTGGCCTGGTCCAGTGTCTGTGGCAAGTTTTGTTAGAATGTACACTGTACCTGCTGATTCCCTCCCTTCTTTGAAGAATAGAGGGCACAGGCTTGGATGGGGCCCCTTGAGATCTTTCAGTGTCCTACATTTTCCTGCAGCTTACCAGCCCATTGCTGTTTCTCAGTCAGTTCATTGAGGTGTATCTTAAGCCTGGTTGGTTTCTTGTTTCCATTAACCCTTGAAGGAGGCTGACCTCTCACAGAATGTGGCATCTTCCTTGGCTAGAATCTTCATGGAGAATTTTTTTACTACAATGAGACTTAAAAAAAAAAAAGTAATGTTTTTCTTTCTGTAAATACTGATGTGTATAATAAATTTATTTAATTTAAAACCTAAACACTTGGGCTATATTAAATTAATCTGAAATATAGAATGCAAATTTTTAAATAAATGTAATGTAACATTGGTATGGTTTGTGTGTTGTATTTGAACCTTTCCTAGAGTCATGAATCAAATAATTTTCCAGAAGAAAGGACGTTCCCAATGGCTTCAGTGGGTACTGTATCAAGTCCTTTGTGCCAAAGAGTATAACAGATAAGCAGGATAGATAGACATGTTTCCCTTCAGGGAGTATCCAGTAGTTATTCCTCAAGTGGAAGTGTTTTGGTCTTGGTATGTGGTTGCCCTGGTACAGTAGAATGTAAAACTGGTAGCAGGGTGGTTCTAACTGCTGCAGCAGCCACACCCAGCCATGGGATTCAGTGCCATTGCCAAAGGGACCTTGGGAAGCATAGAGAGCCAAAAAGGATTTCCCTTTAACTGTTTTATTTCCCAGGCTGCTCTTATGCACTTTCCCTTTTCACAGCAGAAGTACCTGCAGTGTTTTCACTCTGTAGGAACTACGCCTTGGGAGTGGCAAGATGCATCTACAGTGAGGGTCTGGACCAGGTTGTTTCTGAATGGTGACTTCTGTTGATGTTTTATTTTTGCTTCTTGTGGTAGAGGCCCTAAGAACTGAAGCCAGAAGTTTTTACTGGCAGCATTTGGAGTGGATTGGCAGAGGCAGGATCTGTGTCCAACATTGCATCTTCTGTCCATGCATGACAAATGCTTCCAGCACCATTAGCTGTATATCAGCTTCATCCTTCACTGCTCAACCCAGAGAACTGCCCATTGTTTTTCTAGGATGTCGTAATGTGTTTCTTGTTGTTTCAGATGCCAGGAAAAAAATTTCTACTGAAAAGCAAGTATGATTAATAAATAAATGATGGGCACACTGAATATTAGCTAACATAGTGCTGCCCTACAATAGGTGAAATATGCACAGGCAAGCTAGGAGCACTAGGTAGTTTTGCACACATTAAATTATTTTTTTTCTGCACCACTCAACTTAGTCTTATTATGCCCCATTAAACCCTGATAATTAAAACAAAATATATTGGAATTGTTTATCCTGGACTTTGTAAGGAAATGAAGTTCATAATAATGCCAAGGGAAAAAATTTACACTACACCACAACTTGTAATTAGAATAACAATTAAGCACAAGTAGGTTCTTTCTTTTTGTTGCCTTTTTTTTTTTTTTTTTTTCTTTTAAAATAAAGGTGAATTTTCTTCTCATTCATTAACTGAAACATGTACAAATTCCAAAATAAGAAGAAAATCCTACTCACGGTAGAGCTGAAGGGTTACACTCAGCCCTATGACAAAGCATTTGGTCCAAGTTTGGAACTAAAGTGGTCCAGGCACGTGAGGTATGTGCAGTCACACTCTGCTCCTTAAGGTGGGGAGAGCACTAAGCCTTGTCCTGACAACATGGCAGTGGGGTCTCAGTGTGTTGTGGGGGTGAACCAACAGTAAAGAGCACAAATTCACAGGAGTGGTCTCCTGATTGTAGAAATGTTTGTTTTAAGGGATTTCTGTGGTGCTTCTATCACAAGGTATAGATGATGGGCAGGTGCTTCTTGGCACTGAAGCAGGGGAAAGGATCTGCTGGGGGTGTCCAGGTAAGGCAGAAACGATGGGCTTGGGAAAATTGATATGAGGCGATTTACTTTTTTTAGGGGTGGGCACAGGGATGGGGTGAGCTGGGGAGGAAGAGAAAACTTCTATGTGCCTGCCCTGAGGAAGCTGGAGCACAGCGGTGCTGTAAGCTCTCTTCTATCCACTCTGCAGGCTGGAAAATGCTGTTTGGTATGAGGCAATCTTCTAGGAATGCTCGGTGTTTCTTCCAGACTGCCAAGGGTAATTACTATGTTCCTGTTCTTCATGTAGGAAATGGGGCAATTATTTGAAAGAGCCGTGGAGGATAGTATTTATTCATAGTCCTGGAGCTTGGCTCCGGGAAAGAGGAGTGACTGGATGTTCTATGGTAAATTCCAGGGCTTTCCTAACCCTCCAGACTATCCCCAGTCCCCTCCAGATTGCACATACAAATGCGTGTACACACGTGGGCTCATTCTTATGTACACCCACGTGCACATGGATTCATGTTCAAAGGCAGTTTCGCTCCTGGTTCAGCCCCAAGGATGGTGCAACTTTCCCAGAACTGAGATGGAGTGCTTGCGCTAATGTGAGAGCATTGCCACATCCAGAGGGTGCATTTCAATGGCTTTGTGCAAAAGTATGTCACACCTAGGCCACTTCTCTGCTGGCCTGGAGTGCAGCCCGCCTCCAAGGAGAGTAGTTAGTAGGTGTGAATTTGCCTTACCTTTGGTGAATGAGACAACTGTGAATTAAAGCAGCTAGTAAAATGTTTCATTTCTTCCTATTGGGTTTACTGCTAGAAGCCATTCATAGAATAAAAGAGACTGCTAACTTTCTGTTGTCACAGAATGTGTGCAGCTTTAGATTCTTGCATATACTAACTGCCCTTACTCAGAGCTAGATCATGGTCTGCCTTATCGTGGAAAACAGAAGCTGCAGATTTTCCCTGAGAAAATGACCCGATACTGAGAAGTGACTAAACTTTAACTGAAACCACGATTTGTTGATGCTGTAAATTCAGGCCTTGTGACACAAAGCAGCATAAACCCCAATATGCTGGTTCAGATCTGCTCACAGAAACCTTGCTTGATTAACCATTAATTTGCATGGTATTGTCAGGCAGCACAAAACTGGCATGTGTATTTAAAAATCTTTGTAGATTTTCTGCTGTGATCCACATTGTAATCAACTCTTCATCTGCATCTTATTTTCTGCTAAATGTGCTGAGCCAGTGTTTGTGGCCAAGCAACTGTGTCCTCAAAAGCCATAGACTGAAAGACCTTCCCTTGGAAGTCTTTATTCAAAACTCTTGCTTAGAAGACTTGTTTTATCTGAGAAGAAGCGCCTTTATATGGTATATTCACTAAAAACTCAGATAATGCCCCTGAAAACCAGTGTTGTTTTGCCTCATCCTGGCATAGACCCTGCCTGTGCTAAGCGCAGGTTTGGTAAAGGCGCAGCTTCAGGCAGAGAGTGGCTGATACTGAGAAAGGCACCTGGCAGACTAATCTGGTGTGCCACTAGAGGTGCCACAAGGTTCCTTCTTGTTTTCCATTGAGAGGGAAGGCAAGAGTGAATTATGGGCTCTTCATAGGATCCTGGCCAGCTCTGAAGGGAAACATACAGCACTAAGAGAACTATATGGAGGGCAGTGGTGAAAGTCTGCGTGTACATACATGAAGCTTTTTTCAACCTGGGTTGAATAACACTTGCCAGGACATAAACAAGACAAGAAATCATGGGATCAGGCCTGGCATACTGAATGACTTCTCGTTGGTATGTAATTTAAGCTAATATCCCTTTCAGTCTCATGCACTTCCTTTGCCATGTCATGAAAGTTCTATCCAATTCAATTGATTGCTTAGCCCTTGTCTAGGTTCTGAGACCTTCCTCTCTGATGTTGCATGTTCCTTTATCTAACAGTCATGTAAGTTCTGTTAACAACACCTCTCAAATGAGGAGAAAATATATACCAGTATATGCATACCAGTATATGAAGTCTCCATTAAAGGCAGAAGAAGAGAGAGAAGGAAGGCTTACTATAAATGGGACCAGGAATGTAGAAGTTCAATTACCAGAATTCATTTTCTTTGCACATGTTAAACCTGTTGTAGCTACTGTAACTAGCACATGCAGATGGGTCGAATTGCTGCTTTCCAGCTTGACCTAATTGATGCTCTGATTTGCAGTCACCTTACCTCTATGAGTCCATGTTTCATTACATTTTACCCTTGCTCCTGAAATCCTAAAATTCCCATGGGGAAAAATAGACTATAGCAATCTAGAGCTTTTGTGTATGAGCTGACAATCCTTTCTCCCCTGTAAATTTCTTCATCTACCCATGAACAGTGGAAATACAGTAGGTTGACAAAGAGGCTTATTAGTTACCCCCAAATACTCCTTATTTAGGCTGGCATAACTACTTATAACTCACTGGGAGTTTTACTTAAACGCTGAATGAAAACTGCAGTGATATAAAAGCTTAGAGATAATTTCATAACCTAATTGGGGTGTTTATATTACAGGACTCTGCTATTCTCAGTCCCTGCCTGTAATTGCAAAGAAAGAGTTCTGTGATGAGGAATGTGTCAGTATTTTCCATGTAAAATTATTTAAAGAAAAGCTTTTGAAATACGAAATCATCATGGTTTTAGCTTTAAATAAGCAATTCAGTCATCATTTAAAAAAAAACCTCTAATGTCTCCTGCAGCTTTGATTTCAAACACGTCACATTCTTCATTAAAGCAATCATTGTTAAAACAGAGGGACATAAAGCAACATAGGATTTATTCCTTCATTAAACTGATGATCCGTATATGAAGCCAATTAACATTATGAGTCTGGTGAACATCAAGTGTAAAGAGGTTACAGAAAATTAAAAGCAGTCACCTTGGTCTTTAGATAAAGAAAGAACACTTTTACATTATAAATTATAAGAGTGTCCAAGCGGGACAAATCGGCAAATTTGGTTAATTGGAAAATACATTTTACTGCACATGAATTAGGATAAAATAACCTTTTAGCTGCTAGCCTTTTTCTGTGGCCAGGTATTGAGAATCACGGGAAAGGAAGCATTTGGACATGGAGGGGCAGGAGAGCCATTTCATCAAACTGAGCTGTTCCTTGAGCTTTCGAATGATCCCCTCAAAGCTCAGTGCTTCCAAGAAAAACATCCATTCAGTGCTTTTGCTCAGCAGTTCAGCCCTAGGTTTTGTTTTCATGGGTGAAATATAAGAGGTGTGTTTGTGTGTGCAGCACAGGAATGGTTCTGCTCTAAGACAGACACAATCAGTAAAGTGTCTATCCTGAATTATATTTATTTGGACTTTTTCTTGCAGACCTAGTAACTAATACTGACGTCACAACAGTCGCAGTAATAACAACAGTAATAATAATCGCAATGAAAATTAAGTTTATGAAGGAGACTTTACCTTTACATTAAAAGGTTGTTTTTTTTTTTCCTGAAATATTGTAGCTCTGTATGTTATTTCACTCCTGTTTTAGTGCTTTGGTAGCTCGATCAGAGAAACTACCCGAGAAATACTAGTCATGATCCCAAACAACTTACTGCATATTTTTTCCACTGTAGTCTCAGACTGGCAGGAAAGCGTCTGCAGCAGGGGGACACGGAGGGCGGCCGGGGCAGCTCTGCCCGCAGCCGTTCCCCGGGGAGGGACGGGCGGGCCGGGGCCGGGGCCGGGGCCGGGGCCGGGGCCGGGGCCGGAGCTGTGGGCGCTCTCCGTGGTGCTGAAGCGCCGCCGCCCCGGGGCTCCGTCCGCCCGAGAGCAGCGCCCAGGACTCCCCAGCGCTAACTTTTAATTATGTCAGCCCCGCGTTCTGTGCATTAAAATTAAACAGACGCCGAGCTGGCGAGGGGTGGGGGATTATATATTGCTTAGTTATCTCCTTGTTTTGCAGCTGCTGGTCCTTGGGAGAAAGTTGAGTCTCGACCAGCTCAGGATTCTTTTGCTTCTATTTAAAAAGCAGCAACTTGGAGCACTTCCCCGTGCTCCATTCCGCCTTCTCCCCCTCCTGTAATACGCTGAACTTGCAGCCTTCGAACTGCTGGGGAAAGTGAGTCTTGGAGCCAAAACAGCAATGCAGCCCCCTGACTAGAGCAAGGCCTGAGAGCACCATAATGAAGTTATTATTATTTTATTAGGGGTTCTTATGATAAAACACTATCTCACTCATCTCTTCCCAACGTCAGAGAAAAAGGAAAAGGCACATCTGCCTCTGTGCAAAGGGATCCTACAGTACTGGCCCCGTGTGGATTTTAAAGCTCAGGAGGGGGATACTGTCAGGAGAGATGCAGGCAGTACCTCTAGGTTATGGCCTTCTTTTTAAGGTGACTTGACCTAAAGCTTGTGCTGCTATTTTATCGAGTGCAGTCAGATTCAGAACATTGGTCTTTGATCTTGCATGGCGCTGTAAAAGCCATCTCAATTTGTAATATATTTTACTGCTTAGAGATTTGCCTGGATGGTGAGCAAATGTCTGTTGTCAAACAAAGATATTCCTAAAAGTGTGTGTGTAGACATGTAAACATATAAAAACACCTGAAGACAGCCTTCTACATCTGTTACTACTGTGCTAAAATTATAAGTGAATGGATAAGACAGGATCAGATCAAATCAATTTGTATCTCTAGTAAAATTAATTTTTGCCTTGCTTTGCTAAATTAATGCTTCACAGGATGGAAGCATAACTCCAACTTGAATATACGTTAGGGGAATTTCCACATCTATGCCTAATGTAAAAGACAGAGCAGGTGATATTTCTAAGGCTTATTAGTATTTATTTAATGAGATCATATGTACAGAATCAACTTTCCAAAGACATCATCTCTTCCATATCACTATTTCTGCACCTGTATTGCCTGTATCCATCTCCTTTGCTCTGGTATGAATGTGCTGTCTTTAAACTCCCATCAGATCTAAGAGAGCCTGTGTAGATTTGCTCACCCTTCCTGCACAGAACATTACAATCTTTATAAAATATTAAATTTGTGTAGTCTGCCGGAGAAGCAATTGTTCCAAAATAAAATCAGCAGTCTAGACGAAACATAGACACCAGAACTTATCAACAGTTGTCTGACTTACATCTTCTGATGCATCTTGAGTGGGTCATAATACCAACTTTATTTTCAGTGGTGCATAAATTAATTACACGCATTTAATAACCAAAATATCATTATATTCCCCCTTTAATATCATAAAGGCTTTACGCCAGGGAAGCACTTAATGTGCAGGGGGCCATAACAGGCTATTATCCTTGTGTAATGCTATTACAGAACCAATTATGCGCCATTATACTTGCTTTTTTTGCAGTTTATGTGATTTGATCCAATCCCACGTCCCTGACTTGAAAATTTCATCTGGGTACTTTAAAGTCTAATTTTCACCCGGGCTGAGGCAAGGGCCATCTCTCTCCGCTGAGCCTATGTCTCGGATGCATTTTAAAAGTAATTGCGAAGGGTCCCGCCGCATATCATTTGCAGACGGGAAGCGAGCATAAATCCAGAGACCCCTCGCTGCGAACAAAATCAAACTTTGCCGTGGTACGATCGCTTGGAAAGGCGAGGCGTGTGCAGAGCGGCCCCCCAAAACCCATCCGGCGGCAATTACCCGGCGCTCCGGCAGCGCTTGGGGCCCCCCCGGCCCGCACCCCGGGGCACCCCGGGGCGGGGGGGACACGCAGGGGTCTGCGAGCCCCGGAGCGCCAGCGCTCGGAAAATAATGGGATTGTGTTGCTGCCGTTCACATTCCTGGCGTTTGCTGAGAAATTACGGTTTTTTTCTTTTCATCCTCTCCACCCCCCCTGCTCTGCACACCACGTGGGCCATTTGTAGGGCCCAATAGACCTATCCAAGTTACTCACTGTAGACAGCGCTGGAAATAATCAGATTAAGGCCAATTATGCGTGAGATTATAAAGGCAAGTGCTGAGAGGCAGAGCATGTTGTAGACAGATATAAAGACATCTGGCCACTTCCAGAACTCCACAGAGCCCTTCTGTCTCTGCAGCCAACAACTCGCAGCGCCTTATTCTAAAGCAAAACACCCCCAAACCTTACCGGTGATTTTTACTTCTGTTCGGTTTAGGTATGGATTACTATATTCATGTACCTTCTAGATTTTTTGTTTGTTTGTTTGTTTTTAGTATGACTGCATATAAATTTGAGTTATTGCTTGGGGTTTTTTTCCTTGCTGAGGACATTAGCTCCCAGTGTGTTGGATGCTTCAAAAAGAAGGCAGCTTTTAAGCTTTATTGCTGTTTCATTTTGGCTGAATAATTTAGATTTTCTTTTAAGCCGTTCAATCTTACCTACAAACATTTTTTTTCTTTATGTAACTATTTTCTCCATAAAGGAATATTTGAGATAGATAGATAGATAGATAGATAGATAGATAGATAGATAGATAGATATAGATAGATAGATAGAGAGATAGAGACATGTAGAGGTGGATGGATGGATGGATAGATATAGAGATGGATGGATAAATAGAAAAATAAGAGAGGCACAATCTGCTATTCCGGGCAGGAAAAAAAAAAAAAAAAAAAAAACCAACAAAGTTTTGCTGATTCTGATTACTGTACGCCTACCACGGAGTTTTCTGCCTTTGGCTATTTTAATTCGTTGCACAGGGTCAGACGCTACTTTATTTTCTTCCTTCGGGATGGGCGTTAGGGTTATCAATAGGTTTCTTCAGGTGCTTTCTTCTGGCTCTTCACCTGTCTGTTCTTTCCCTCTGTGTGTTCAGACCTGCAGGAGGCACCTCGGCGGTCTGTCGCGGTGCCCGACCCGGGAGCTGGTGCGGGTCCGTCGGTGCGGGGGCTGCGCGGGAGCCCCGCGCCCCGCGGGCTGGCCCCGGTGCCGGCCGCCGTCGGGCTCGCAGCTGCGAGCAGCGGGCGCCCACCCAGCCTCAGGGCCATGTTCTACTTCCACTGCCCCCCGCAGCTAGAGGGTGAGTGTTGTCGCACAGAGATGCGTAAGTACAAGAGCTGAACTTCGAGGTGTCTGTGGGCGGGGGGTGCGCTGGGGACGGAAGGAGAAACTGTGACCGAACTTGCGCCGCGACTGTCGCGTACAAATGAGTGCTGGGATAAGATGCAATTTTATAGAGAGACAACTAAATAGCATCCTTTTCCTTAAGAAAATACAACCCTGTCCCCCTCCCCCCCTCCTAGCTTTTCCCTCTTGTCACAGGAAGGAAAGAAGGATTGCATTACTTTTTTTTTTTTTTTAATTTGATTCCTGCTGGAAAGGGCTTGGTTTTACACCCCCACCCCCGTCATTTTGCCACCTGCCTCCCCTCTGTGGATAGCGATCCCGCAGTTGAGCCTCAGGCTAAGAGAGAGATGCTTTTCTCCCCTCCCAGCACAGATGTTGGTGTCATGGCTGTAATCGGGACACTTTCAGGACGTGGTCACGCCTCCTCCCTCCAGCCAAAGGGACCGCATAAATCTTTAATGCTATTTTACAAACATTCTGTGGGAGGATGGGGAAAAATGAGGTACAACAAAAGGAAAAAAAACCGGGGGAAAATAAATATTTGGGAGGATTATTTTTCTTTGTATTATTGGTTAAAGACTTTTATTATTATTATTATTATTATTATTATTATTATTATTATTATATTATTATTATTATTATTATTATTATTATTATTGCTGTTGTTGTTGTAGTTTATTTCCTTTCTAAAAATTGTCTGCCTTCAGGATTTCCCCATGTCACCCCCACAGATGCCCAGGCCCCTCTGCCCCTCTCTCTCCGGCCGCTGCTCGCAGTGCGCGGAGCATCCCCGCGGCCGCGCAGCCCCAGCCCCTGGCGGGGCTGTCCCGCCGTGCCCGAGCACCGCCGGGCCCCGGGGCTGCACGGCGGGGAAAGCGACCCGGCCCCGTAAAACGGCCCGGCCAGGACACCCCGCTCCTTGCACGGGCATCACCCGGCGGGAAGGGGCTTTCCCTGCGGCGGCGCGGGCAGGAAGAAGTGGTCCAGCGGTTTCATCCCACTTCGGGGAGGGTCAGCCCCTCTTTAAGCACGGCTTCCCAGGGGCAGTGGACCCAAGCCGGTCTGTGCATCCCGGCTGGAATATTCAGTCCCCAAAGTTTTCTCCGGGCGGGACAGGGGAGCCGGACTGGCCAGGACAGTGCGAGGGTCCCTCTCGCCAGTGTCCCCGGACTCTGGGGCGGCTTTGTTTGCTTGTTTTTGGCAGACAGTTTTGGAAACGTGTTCTTGTTTTTGTTTGTTTGTTTGTTTGTTTGCTGTACGTTTGTTTCTCTGCGGCAGCGTGGGGCCGGTGCCTGTGTTTGGCGGCCCGAGGCGGGGAGCGGCCCCGCAGGCTGGAGCCTCTCCCGGCGCTGTCCGGGGCCGGCCCCTCGCTCTCACGGCCCGGGCAGCAGCGGGGCGGGGGGAAGGGGCGATCTGTCCTGCCAAAGGGTGCAAACAGCCCTGGGCATCACAAGTAAAAAAATAAAATCATATGTAACTCCGTCCAAACCCCCTCACCGACCCATCACCAAACCAAAGGGGGAACAGAAAATCTCTGCCCGGCCAGCGCTTGGGCAGCCGAGGAGGCCCGGTGCCGCAGGAAGGTGATCACTTTCTGAGGGACAGTATTTTGTTCTCTGATGAGCCTCTCACAGGCCCACACGGTGTGAGGTCTGTGCGAGGAGAGGGCTCGGGGCCGTGTTTATCTTCCAAATGATGCTGCAAGATGAGCGGTGACCTCCAGCCCAGAGTACCCCAGAGCACCCCAGGGGCAGGTCTGCAAGTTGGGTCCCAGGGACACCCAGCAACACTTCTGGGGGTTCTGGTGTTTTTCTGTTCTGTGAGGCTTTATTTTTGTTTGGTTTTGTTTGCTCGTTTGTGGCTTTTGATTTGCAGTTCTTTTTGTTTTTTGTTTTTTTTTTTTTTTTGGTTTGGGGTTGATTTCTTTGGTTTTATTTTTTGCTTTGGTTTAAGTTTTGAGTGGTTTTTTCGTCTGTTTTGTTTTGTTTGTCAGCGAACAGAGAGGGAGTGACACATTTCAACACGGGCTCGCACGGCTGATGTGTGACTGGGGGGAGCCGCAAGGCCGGGGTCCGCTCCATGGGACGTGATTCACACTGCCTTCTCCCGACCCCCGGTCTGGGGACAAACCCCCGGTGCCCCAGTCGGGCCCTCGAAAGCCGCTCGGGGAAGGGCAGGGCGGCCTCCCCAGCCCCGCTAACCACTCCCGGCGGTTCAGCCGTGCCCGAGCGGCCGGTGCTGGGCTGCACCGAGTGCCGTGCCCACGCTCTCCTCGGGCAGCCAGGGCGAGCAGCCGGGGCCGGTCCGGCCGCTCCCGCGGGTGCGTGCAGAGGAGCCAGCCAGGGCCCCGCTGCCCCCTCGGCCGGGCAGGGGCTTCCGCGGGCTCCCCCGGCAGACGGGCAGGGCCTTTGCCAGCTGCTGTCCACGCGCCAAAGCCTCGTCTCTTCCTTCTTTAAAAACACAAATGGCCTAAAAAATGTTCATTCCCGGGCCGGGGTGCGCTCCGGGCGGCAGAACCGCCCGGTGCCCGCAGCAGCCCCCGGCCCCGCGGAGCTGGGGCAGCGCTGCCCGCCCGAGCGGCTCCGTGCCCGGCCCGGTGTCCCCGGGGCACTGCGGCCCTAACGCGGCTCTCGGCCCGCAGGCGCTGCCCCCTTCGGAGGTCACTCCGCCGGCGACTTCGACGACGGGTTCCTGCGAAGGAAGCAGCGCCGCAACCGCACCACGTTCACCTTGCAGCAGGTAGGAGCCCGCTTCCCTCTGCCCCCGGCCTCGGCACCCACTGCCCTCTGCTTGCCTGCACCACACTGGCTCCCTGCCTCCCCCATGCCTGCTCCCTGCCGGCTCCCAGCCTCCTTCCCGCATGCCCTGTGCCATGCCAGCCCATCCTGCCTGCCCTGTTGCCTCGGTGGCCCCGTTTTCCTCATCCATGCCTGGCAGACACCCCCGTGGGGCGGCCAGATCCTCACGGATCCCTCACAGATCTCTTCTCTCCTTCCCTCCATCAGCTCGAGGCCCTGGAAGCCGTTTTTGCTCAAACCCACTACCCCGATGTGTTCACTCGGGAAGAGCTGGCTCTGAAAATCAACCTCACGGAGGCCAGGGTGCAGGTAAACATCCTGGGGAATTACTTAACTCGGATATTCAAACTGGCAAACTTTTTTTTTTTTTTGACATCATGACTGCAGAGTGCACATTTGGCCAAAGAACGCAAATGAAGACGATCTGTCATTTTCATGATGCACTTTAATAACATCAACATAATGTGGAATATTAGATTAGGTTGATTAATCGGTCATTCATAATTAACTAGTGATAATGTTCTACACTAATTTGTCCGCGTCTCCAAGGTACTAAATTACATCAATGCACATCCATTTCCTTGCTTTTGGAGGGGGGGCGTGGTGCAGAGAAAAAAGCTGAGACGTGATTCTCCAAAGCAGCTATGACCACTGTCGAGCAGTGGGGTTAGGCAACTGCAGGGAGCCCAGCTGCCAGGAAGAAAGCTTCTGCACCTCTTCAACTTTTCTCCCTTTTGCCTTCTTTCTAAACACTTAATTTAGGCAGATAAAGAGCCTGCAGAGCAATTCCCACACCTTTAATGTGATCCAATAAATACCATGATTACTCTTTCCACAGCCACACTTTTCCAGCCCTTCCTTTCTTCCTTCTCCTTACCTTTTTCCTTATTTTTTCTTTCCTTTTTTTCCATATGTTTGTTTTTCCATATCCAGTCCATATGTATGTGTAGGTGCTCTGCTAAGAGAAGCAGTGCTGCAGTCATCAGGGATGGATCCCTATAACTCTTCAGGCATCCACAACAGAGTTGCAAACCATTTTTTGAACACGATTATGCATTCATTTTTATTTATGGGACTTTTCTGCACGGTGTTCTTCTATTTTTTTTTAATTTAGGTGCTTGGGGTTAAGACTATGCAAAGATCTAATTGTAGGAAATATAATAGCTTGCCTTTTGTTCCCTAGGGTCATGTTAGTATCTCTTAAAACCCAATGGCTGGAGAGAGATAATGGAATTCACCACAGTAAATTGGGGATTGTAAACAAATTATTTCTCCTATAATCAGATTATGTGATCCTGATTATTAAATCTGAACATGAATCATTGGTCATATGCGGGCAAATTAAACTGATTATTATTTGGAAATGAAAATCTCCTTTTACCACTGCATTGTAGGTACTGACTTAAAAAAATAATAAAAAATGCCATTTTGGCTATTGGTGCCTAAAGACTGAACTGCAAATTGAGATAAATGGGACAATTATTGAGCATTCAGAAGTGGAAGATCATAACTTCTTCCTGAAAGGTGCAAGGGTGAGATAGGGGTGGTGACAATTAGATTGCTGAGGACGGGTGTTTAGCCTTGTTGTTGGCTATTATGCAAACAGACAATAGATGCAAGCATTTGTTTAGCCTGCTTTCATGCAGGGACATGGGGAAACACAGAGGATGGGAGATATGTTTACATTATACCCCTTGCTCATTCAAATATGATTAATGTGCTATAAAGCAGAGTCTTAATCGAAGATGATGTTGTCAAACAATAACTAAATAGGGAAATAAACGACTTCATCATGCTCTTTCCTCAGAAGCAGGCGAACTGTCAGTGCAAAGTCATTAAAATATGATAATGAAAAATAGCTCAATTAAATATTGTTATAGCTGTGACCTTCATTCAATTAAGACACAAGAAAGTGTCTGCATTTTGCTTTGCATTTAACTGCTCTAAATTTAGAATATAGATAAAATCATTATTCAATGTTTGCTGATACATGCAATTAAAAGGCAGCTAACTAAAATGCAATTGGAGAAGGAGAAGAATAATAAGAACAACAATCTCGCCTATACTTGAATTCATGTATTAAAATGTGGATTTCCTGACCTCCAGAGAGGCTTGGCATTTGCCACCTCAAACATTGTACTTTCAGCATATCAGCTCCTAGGTTAATAGGAAAAAAAAGTTTTCAGACTAATAATCAGAAAAAAATCAAGAATATGAATATTTGTTTTGCATATGGGGGAAAAAAAAGGTTTGGAAATTGGCATTCTATTCTAAATTCATAGTGTGGCCTGAGGTTGGGGCAGTTGCACAAAAACATTATTAAACTGCAGGATGATGTTCCAAAATTAGTACCTATCTGCTTTTGAGTCCTCTGAAAGCAGACTGGCCGTGAGAGGAAGAACAGCCAGTATCAGCCCTCTCCAGAAAATGGGCTGGATAAGATGGTCAGATCCACATCTTTTCACTTCTGACCTCTCTGATTCTAGCAGCAGCTGATTTAAAGACTTATATATGTTTTCATCAGAGTACTTAGATATGTATTTAACTCTAAATTTTTGTTGTGACATGCCTTTTGGATGTCTTTAGACATTTCTGGCTTGCTTTCCAGATGCAGAAATATTATAAATACAAATGTCATCCTGAGACTCAACTAGAATAGCAATGGGGATACAAAATAAGAGGAAGATTTAGCCAAACGAGTAAATGACAGATTTGACTAGAGTAACAATTTACAATCTCCTTGCTTCACATTTGGCTAAACCTGGTTTTCACCTAGGATTGCTCTCCTGCTCCAGGTGTGGTTCCAAAATCGAAGGGCTAAATGGAGAAAAACAGAGAGGGGTGCTTCTGACCAAGAGGGTTCCAAGGAAACCATGGCTGAGGTGGCACCTCCTGCAAGGAATTTAAATTCCCCTTCTCCAACAGACCAAACCAGGAATAAAAAAGAGGGTCTGGAAATCCAGCAGAGGTAAGAGTAATATATGATATCATCTGCCTTCCTGTCTGTGGGGCAAGACTGCCTTGTATGTGTGTATGTGCAGATTTGCTGCTACGCCTTGACCTAGAGGTATCATCTTTCGAAAATGAGGTGTTTCTTGTGCAATCCACTGTTCCCTGTGGAGAAGCTGAGGAGCTGGTGGCTGTGGGAGACTGGTGTTATCCAGCCAGGGTCACATCTAGTTGTGTGCTGAGACACCACCAATGAGTTTGAGTGCATGCACAAATGCAATCAGCGGGTTCTGGTTTTGTAAGGAATTTGTCTTCTTTTCTCCGTCAGCCTGAGCCGAGCAGTGGGTCCTACAGGACCTTTCTTCCCTTCCTGCCTGCCAGGGACTCTTCTCAACACAGCCACCTATGCACAAGCTTTATCCCACGTCGCCTCTCTAAAAGGTAAATTATTTTACTTTACTTGGGAGTAAGATCAAAGAGCATCCCTTTCAAGCTAAGTGGCATGGTACCACTGCTCTCTGTGGGGAAACCTTTGGGAAATGGCAGACCCCTCTTTCTGTTTAGGCTGGCAGTATTTGCACTGACCAGTGCTACACATACTGAAGTGAGTCTCCTATAGTATCTTGTAGCATCATTTGTGGCAAAATTCCTTCATTTTACTCTGAGAGCTACTTTTTGTGAGGTCAGGTTTTCTCTGAAGGAGTAAGACAGGTAGGGTTTGCTCCTTTGGAGTTTTTGTTGCATATGCTTTTTTTTTAAGGCTTAAATTTATTCTAATAAATTAGTTATATACATCCTTGTGCATTATGTAGTACCTGGCACCATTACTGATGCCTCATCCGCTCTTTGCATGTGGTTTCCTTTGCAGTGCATCTCTGCACAATCCAGACCTTTCTCTTCTTGGACAATAGGTCCCCTTTGAGAACTTGAATAAAGCATGTTCCTGGGGACAGGGGAGGATACAAAGTAATTCCCCATTACCTGGGACCCCGGCTTCAGGAAGGGTACATCCCGTGTCTATGTACTTTCGGTATCCAGCAGCAGTATGCAACTTTTAAAAATAAATCACCTACTCATCCATTAGCTGTTCTTAGTCTAACAATTTATAAGACTAAGAGTGTAAGCAGGATGAATTCAATTTATAGATTTATAGGATGCAAAGCCTCATAGCAGTGCCAAGCACAAAGAAGCACATACATTTACTCCGTGTCCCAATGTGCTGCAAGAACTTGTGAGGCAAGTTTCTCAGTTAAAGGACCACCACTATAAAGAAAAATGTCTTCTAATACATCTCATTGTATCCTCTGGCATACCTCACGCTGCTTGTATTTCCAGTTAAATCAGCACTGCCAAGCTGAATTCCTGGAGTGAGTTCTGTGTTAAGTCCAGTGTACTGCCCCCTGCACCCCCTTCCCTCCTGTCTCAAAAAAAGCTGAAGCCAAACACATCACACAGTTACTGCTCTTTTGGTAGGTGTGAGAGCTGGAATTTTGAATCAAGAAAGGACACACAGGTGTGACCTGAACCCTAAAACTTAAAGGCTAATTGTCACCTGTGGGTGGGCAGCAGGTGTTTAGAGTGCCTGAGTCCTCTTGATCTCTGCCCCATGAAGTCTTGGGGCTGCAAATTTTGACTTTTTCCATTGGGAAGCCTCTCTGGAGTAGCTAAGCTGAAATTTTTCAGGCAAAGAAATTTTTCACTGTTAACTGTAGTCCCAGACAGGTTGAAAAGTGTGGAAATAGAATTGTGTTCAGTGAATAATTTCAATGACAGTAAAGGGGGCTTTTTTCCTTACAGTTTACATTCAAACATTTTCAAATTAAATGCATCAATATATGTTCTCACCGGTTTCATGTTTAAATGTAGTTAAATTTTAAGAAAAAATTGCCCAAATAAACAAAGCCAAGCAAAATGACATAAAAAAAAAAATTGTTGTGAGGGGTTGGTATTTTTAGCTGGTTTTTTTTTTTGTTTGAGGTTGGATTTTGTTGTTGTTGTTTTTGTTTGTTTATTTTTAGTTTTTTTTATTTGGAAGACTTCCTGATACTCTTTTCTTTGATTTTACAGCTTAGCCAATAAATTGAGAAATGAATAATTTGCTCTTTTTTGCTTGATTGAAGTTTTACAGCCTAGGGGCAGGCAAAGAGAAAAAGTTCTATTCCTGAATCTTTTGTAGGTATTAAATAGTCAGTTGCCCAGACTAAGAGGCAATGACCCTGAAAAAAACTGTAAATAGAGATTTTTTATTTATACAATTTGTATAGGAATGGCCAGTTATCAGATGCCTGCCTATTGTCCTGGTGGATGTTGTCAGTTAGACATGCAGTTCATTACTGAAATGTCTGCTTTATATTTCTTGCCTGGCACTAGAAATCTCCAGGTACATGCAAGGGAACTGGGATAAAGTAGCATATTTTGATTTTATGAAATGCAGTTACAGATTTGCACATCTCTGTATGCACCTACCAGGAGCTGTGTGTGCCTGTCAGTGCATTGTTATCCTGGCAAGGGACTGGTAGTCTGAGCTGCTGCTTTGAGGGGAGCTCTTCTTCTGCTGCCAGCTCTGCTGCTAGGTCTTAGTAATGTCAAATTCTGGCTGTGAGATTAAGGGGGAAGAATTTATCATTATATGAGGGACCAAATCTGATATATAGAAGCAGAGAATAATTGTAACATCTCTCTTGTGGCATTGATATATGGAGTATTGTGTCCTCCTTCTTTGGCCCATCTCCACAAGTTCCTCTTTCCCCATTTCTTCAAGAGTAATGCCCTTGGGCTGGGGTAGAGCTGTGCACAGCAGTCACTGAGTTTTGGTCCTGTTAACTGGTGACCAGGGCAACCTCTGGATCTTCTCAATGGACCAAAGGTATCACAGGCCTAATGCACAGTTTGCTTTTCTTTGGTATGGAAACTCCAGGTAAATGATGTTTCATCTAAACAGTGATGTTCATCTAAACAGTGCATTTGAGAGCACAACCAAACTCATGCGTCAGTCTGGAGGAAAAGATAATGGTTGTGAGAAGGAAGGAAAGGACAAGGGGAGACACAGTGTCCACAAAACCTTGATGTGACTTTGTCATATGCTCAGTTCAGTTTGTTTGACTCTCATTTCCATTTGAGACAGGAGCTGTGTGCACATAGGCAATAGTATATGTCCTTATACATCTTAATTAAGGGAACTAAGCCTCTCCCTTGAAAATCTAGTTGCATTTTGCTGCAGAAATGATGCCAGAACTCTGCCACAGTCAGTCTGGAGGCATAGGACTTTATGTCACACAAATCCCATAAAACTCAGCACAGGGCATAAAGTTATGAGCTGCTTGATTTTTGGATTGTTTGGATAAGGGAAAACCCAGCAAACAGAAAGTTTTTTCCAAAATTTTGCAAATTTTATTAAAGAGTGAAATAATTGAGAGATCTTCCCAGTATTTGTCTTGTGTCAGCCATGCTTTGAAACGACCAGGAATTCTCTGTGCTTTTAAAAGCAAAATAGTTTCTCCAGAATCAAATTACTATTTCACTATGAAAGGATGCCTGGCCCTGCTTTCTTCTATGCAAGTATCAAACACAATGCAGCTCCTCTATATGGATCTTGTAAACAGATATATATTCCCACCATTGGGAGAACAATCCTGGCCAGTAAAGGGAATCACATCTTCAGTACAGCCATAAGAGCTGCCTGCAAAAAAAAAGAGCACTCTCAGCACATCAGGTTCTACTAGGAAGTGTAGGTTGTTTTCTTAATCTTTTGAGGAGACAAGATGTGTTTTGTTGGACTTGTGAGACAACACTTGCTGGTGTTGGTGAATAATATTTGACTGATGCTTTAGAAGGAGACAAAATCAATACAGTGAATAACAAGTGATGATGGTGATGTAAGTAATTAATAATTATTTTATGCTCTCAGGGACCATTTTCCTTCTGTCATCTGAGAGTTCTTCATCTTTAGTAGAAAAAACCTCTCTTTCTCTTTCTCTGACTTTGCTTGGCTCCAGACCCAGGTCTCCAGAGCTACATAAAGTGCTTAGGCCACAAGATTCTGGGATCTAATTTGTAATATAAGGATGTAATAGCTGAGGGTGAAGTTGGTCTGCAAGAGATAGGAAATCTTAAGACAACTGAGTCTGGAGCAGGGACTAAGACGGCAACTTTGCTTTTGGAAGGACTGTGAAGAGCATGTTAGGCTTGCCTCATGTGGCTCTGGACCCCCCATGTGCCATTTCTAGGATATAGGGATATTGTTGGAGCATGAGACCAGGTCTGCTCTGATGAATGAGAAGAAAGCTATTTTCCCTAAGCACTATGGCACTATGCCCCATGAACTCTGCTGTCTCTGAAACCAAGATTTTTTTTTTCCATCAAAGCAAGGATATTGGCACTACAGGATGTTCTGTTAATAAAATGGAATGGCTATACTATGCAAAGAAAACTGTTATTCAGAATATAGACTTTTTCCAGAGAAGAGTATATTATCACTGGATAGTTTTCTCTGTTTCTATTGAATATTCTCTGCTCAATAATACAACAGACATTTTCCTGTCTCCTGTCTCTCTAGAGTTTAGCACATTGGAGGCTGTACTCAATAGCAAACATCTGTTAACCACTGTATCCTCTCCCTACGTACTATTCTGTCAGGAAATACAATTCCTCATTTGAAAAATTAGCACAACATCATAATTTCTGGGGTATACAGTGTTTCCTACTTCAGGGGTTTAGTACTTCACCACTGGCCATAATGAGGAAAAGGTTGACTCGCAGAGATGAAATTTCTGATGTTCATTACTCTCTAAAATTGCCCTGATTTGACAACTATGCTACTTCATCGTGGTGACTTCGACAGTTCCATGATCTTCTAAGATGAAACACTTACTGTAAGCCAGGAATCTGCAGTCCATTTAGTAGATTTAATTGCAGACCTCAAAGATGGAGGGAAAATACTTGTTTTATTTATGGGCTATATAACTATAGAGTCATCTGGAGAAGCTAGTGTTCTGTGCAGAGAGAGACCTCAAAGTACCTTCTTAATGGATGACAGCATGAATGCAATTCATTAATGCAGAAGATGTTATTAATGGGTGTAAACAAGAATCTCCGTTTTTCAGCGGATGTGTTCTGCCATTCTGGTGGCTGAGGCCAAGAGTGTGTCTGTTACGTTCCGCTGAAATTTCCCCAGACCCATGATGAGTGAAGTGTATGAGGAGAGAAATAATTACACTTGCCAGGGAATTACTTTCATAATTCACCCACAGCTCTTCTCTGTGCAAGTTATAGCTCAGTTGGTTTTCACGGCACCCCCACACCACCGAGAGAGAAGCACGATTGTATTATGCACATCCAAATGGGTATTGCAGGCCACTGGTGATTAGGCTCTTTTATGGTTTGCTGCTACTGTGGTTGCTGTTCATATTAGGGAGGCTTAATTGCAGTACCCAGGAAAAAAACCCTAAAACATAACTAGAACTGCCCGTCCATTACATTTCAATTGCTATTATGGAAAGATGGAGGGAATTTGCTCAGTTCCGTTGGGCAATTCCCATTGCCAAGGTGATGAAAGAAGTGTTCAAGGACCTAACTCACCCTTGAACTGGTGTTTACTGAACTGAAGCTCCCATGTTTACCGTAAGACTGGGGATGAGAATAAAACTTTTGGAGTCTTTTATTTTCAGTGTCATTCTTGATTATGGATTTACTGACTTTCTGATGTAACACAGTCAATATATTAAGTGGGTTTGCTTGGCATTTTTCTTAGTTTATCTGCCACTCTGACTTCAGAGAATCTAAAACATTTCTTTAGCTTGCTGCAGATGCACACACAAAGAGAAAATTATTTTGATTCCCATATCACAGGTCCCCAGCTTTAGCACTGCCCTACCTCACAGGTAGAGATCTTTAGTCTTTTTCACTAGGAAATACAAAGGTACTTGGAGCCCTAAGAACATGCGTAGGAAATAGGTGCTGTCTTGTTCCTCCAGGACAAATCTTGATTAAATCTTGATCCAAGTGGACCTTGGCTGGGCAGGGGTTCCTGTTGATGAGGTTGCCAAGCTGACAGCATTCAAAGGACAGGTTCTGTTCTCCCAGCTTTTTTGCGGGCTTTGCTGCCAGCCTTCCTGCCCTAACAGGCAAGTCTTGGCTTCTGAATTTTTTTTTTTTTTGAGAGTACTATTGGCACAAATAAAGGAGGATGAAATCCTCCAGTTCCAGTGTTGAGTTACTTTGACGAAAAGGCTC
Source organism: Camarhynchus parvulus (assembly GCF_901933205.1). Taxonomy (NCBI): domain Eukaryota; kingdom Metazoa; phylum Chordata; class Aves; order Passeriformes; family Thraupidae; genus Camarhynchus; species Camarhynchus parvulus. Next base: position 17,991,817 of record NC_044576.1, on the reverse strand, counting down.
CTGATGATGGAACATCTGAGCCAGATCATCAGCTCTTTGTTGTTTCCACTGGGCAGAGAGGGGTCACAGCCAAGGAGATGTGAAATTATAACATTTGGATTCTGCTGTCACCTCTGAAGCGCTCTTCCAGCCTCTGGACAGCACAGGGTACCTTCCACACTTAACCAGCTTCTCAGTAGAAGGAGAAACCATCTAGTATAATTCCAGCAGCCTTGAGGCTACCCCAAATTAAACTGGGACCATCTGCTGCTTCTCCATTTCAGGATTGAGTTCATCCTTTTCTTGTTCTGAACTTCCTGATTCAGAGCTCAAGAAGATTTGAATAAAGTCACTTCTATGTTTCCTACTTTTGACTTAGGCTTTGATTGACAGAATGTTGGTGTCATCTGTGAAGTGCAAGAGGGACCTCCCATTGACTCAGCTCCCACTGGTAATCAACACTACAATCTTGAAATTGTTGTTGACCTTTCAATCCTCATGAAAGGGATTAGAGCTGAAGCAAACCAATGTGACTACCATGAGAAGATAACAATAATTAAATAAAACATAATGTTTTCTCTGAAAATTAAACATCATACATTGAGATATGGGAATGTTAGATGGGATTTTTTCTTTCCTTCCCTCCATGTCAGGTTGTAATTCAGCTGTCCATATCAAATGCTGATATGCACAAATAATGAAAGAGGAAAGGAATGTGGAGTTTGCCTTTTGGAAAGACTACCTATTAAATTCTTTAAGCCCTTGACTTGAAACACAAAATGCATATTTAAAAATTTATATTGATGTTTATGTATCAGCATGTTCCCCACTCCTATCCCTCTCTTCCCACCTTAAACTGAACCATAGAACTGCACAAAAGAGTCCACAACGAAAAGTGTAGATCAAATATTGTTACAATTTAAATGTGATGTTGGCAGAGACAAGACAAAACTAATTTAATTTTTCCTGTCAGTCTCTGTAGTAGATCAATTAAACTGCCAAGTGGATCAAATATTTCAGACTGTATTTATTACATTAAGTATTTATGTTCAGGCTGGGCATTTAAAGCATGATCTCATATAGGAATAGAAGGAGGTTCTGATCAATCCAGCAGAATTTGCTGTAAGTTAATGGAAATCTAATTGCGTATTTTAATTTTGTGTACAGAAGGCAGTAAGTTCCTGAAAGAAAGCAAACAGTGCCCTGTCCATATTGCAGCAACTTGATACAAATCCTGATAAACTAATCTCAGATTGTCATAGACGTTGGTGGGGGCTGCATCAAGATTTAGGGTTGATGGCTTAACCTTCACTGATTCTGATGGGAGCTGGATGCCTGAAGTCCTCTGAAGATTTGAAATAAGTAGGAACAATCCCTTTCCCACTGTGGGCTCAGGGCTACTGCCATAAGATATTAAAAACTACTGCTGCCTGCTATATATGGATGCCTCTGTCTTGGTCATTGTCACTTTTCTGGTGACTGATGGGAAGGTGGAGACCTTGGACTCCTGAGTGTCCCAGTGTTGGCCTTGGCTTAGTGCTGGCAAAGTCCAGTACATTTCACTGGACTTATTATCTGCAGATTCAGATGATTGTAAGGTAGAGCCAACCTTCTTTACAACATACACTAAAAAGGAACAGGGCTAAATCCTTTTCTCCTCTATTCTAGCTGGACCCTGGAGCAAATGATGATTTTTACTTTACTTTTTTTTCATATGTGAGCTGTTTGCAAGTATTTTAACATCAGTGGAAATGAAAGGAATGGTTTATGGGTGAATTATTGCTAGAGGTAGCTTTGTTTCCGCCACAGGTAACTGCACCCTCAGGTTGCAGAGCCACTAGGTAATATCAGGGCAAATTATTAAGCAAAGATCTTAGGCTGGTACTGAATACTGATAAATATTTTATTCCTCTAACAATGGAATGAAAATTATTCTTAGGGAATGGAGCCGATTCCTGCTTTTTTAAAAAGAGGAAGACTGCTTTCCACTTCTCCCCACCTCCCACTAAGCAATGTCTGTGCTCAGTCCTGCATTAGGCACTGCAGGCCAGCCCTCCCCTCTGCCTGGGAGCTGAACAGCTATCTTTGAAAGCCTCATTCAGTTTGTGTTAGAAAGCAGCACTGCAAAGGCAGTTGATGGTCCTGCAGGCCTCCCAGCTCCCCTATCTTTGAGCAGAATAGTGGGACTTGGTGCAAAAAACCTACTGCAAACTGCAGGGACTCTGAAGAGCCTCTCCTCCCTCTTGTTAAAACAGTGGCTGTGATTCAATGGGGCAAAAAAATTACTTTATGAGTGTGGCTGGTGGTGGCAAAAACTGTAAGTTGTGTTACTGAGTAGATTTTATTATAAACCCTCCTTCTGACCCGCTCAAAACAGCCACAGAATTCAAGACTGAGCTTCCTAGAGCTAAAAGCAAGAGAAGCAGAGGATTTTAGTCAAGTGCTGAAACTTGCTTGTGCTTAAATGCCTGGACCCATGAAAATGTTGGTCTGCTGATCATATGCTTTATCAGAGAAGTATTACAAGAGAAAAGGGTTCTTTCAATTTATATTAATAAGCTGTCCTTTGTAGATGCCTTTTTTTTTTTAAATGCAAGGAATACTTTTTCCTGAATGTTACTGGCAACCACAAATCTCTGACAATTGCTGTGGAGAAGTCTTGCCAACATCTCAAAAACAAACAATGGTCTGCCTTCATTCCTAGCAGATGGGTGCTGACCCGTTGCTACCAAGAACAGAAGCGTAAAACTCTGGAGGTTATTAGTTCTATCACTTAGTCATGAGCCATTTAACTCAAATATTAACTGCAGAAATTAAAGCAAGTCCTTGGCTTGGAAAGATCAGGGGAAGATACTGCATTGTGTCAGGATGTGTGGGTGCCAGTAGTTGGCTGGGCTGTTTCTTGTTGAAAGGTTGCATATCAGCAAAGACAGGCTTCTGCCAGGGGTGTACATGAGGATGTGGAGCTGGTGTGGCCTCTAAGACCCCTGGAAACGTGGTGACTAATGGTGTCTGTTTTTTTAACCAAAGAGTAAGTACAAGAAGTAGCTCAGGCATCCCACCCTGCCTCCCCATCCCACTCTGTCACATTCTCCATCATTCAATAGATGCCTCTAAGCTGAATACCAGCGTGGGTTTTGGATGGACTGCATGTCCTGCCCAGTAATCAACCTACACTTCCAGGTGTGCTTGTTTGGAAACTGGCCCAAGCTCCAGCATTATCAAAGAGAAACCAGAGGAAGAGCTTCAGGAAAGCAGCTGGTGGAGTGAGGACTGTCTCTGTCAGTGGGTTGCAGGGAAGGTTTTGGCTTCAAGAGAGAGTAATCACTCCATCTGTGCTGCAGTGTTTCCCTGCCTGCTTGGAACAGTCACATGTCTCAAATGACAGGGTAGAGATGCTCTGGCCCATCTCTCCTGATGGGACTCTAAAGCTGTATCACAGCAGCAGCTTTAGGTAGCTTTGGCTCACTTCTGAGGCTGTTCTCTTTGAGGTGTCACCCTGAAGCAGCACAGACACTGAATGGGTAAAGGTAGAATGGACTCTTGCAGGTAGACATGGTGTCAGTAGTTGGCAGGGGCTTTGCCAAGAGAAAGTATCTCATTTTACAGCGAGATAGGAGAAGGTCATCATAACGTGGAATATTTTCACCTTTCTCTCTGCTGTAAACTTTCAGGCAAAGATGAGTGACAGAACCCCTACGCTCACTCACCAAATACTGCTGCCTACATTGATCAGGCTCAGTGTGCAGGTGGAGGGCAGGGAACACGTTCAGCATGGGGCTGATGGTAGCCACAGAACAGCAGCTTGATATGAGGGGAGGGACTGAGCTGAGCCTTGCTTATAGGGAAATCTCATGTGTGATCTGAACTTCACTGCTCACTTCTGTCTCTACTTCCCTCTTGCACTCTGTTTGTCACCCTGGATGACTCACAGTGTAAGATCCTTCTCACAGAAGGATCAGCAGAACAGGAGATGGGTTTTCTAGCCCTAGTGATCCAGAGAACACCTGTTTTCCCACTAAAGGTCAACCCCATCTCTGTCCTCATCAGACCGACCATGGAGGGAAGAGATGTTTTCCATGAGCTTCCCCAGCAGTGACTGTGCTTCTCTCCCTCCTCCCCAGGGAGCCCGCTGTGCTCGTGCTGCGTTCCAGACCCCATGGGCCTGTCCTTCCTGCCCACCTACGGCTGCCAGAGCAACCGCACGGCCAGCGTGGCGGCGCTGCGCATGAAGGCGCGCGAGCACTCGGAGGCCGTGCTGCAGTCTGCCAACCTGCTGCCCGCCGCCAGCAGCAGCCCCACGCCCCCCGCCAAGCCCGGCCCCGAGGGCAGCCAGGACAAGCAGCCCCCTGCAGCCAAGGAGCACATGGAGGGCGAGAAGAGCGTATGAGAGCGGAGTTCTGCCGCCCGTGCCCTGCCACAGGGTGAACTGCAGTGTGGCCGTGCCCAGTGGGACGTCAGGGGCCACCAGGGACCTGCACAGCTGAGCGGCCTCTTTGGCTGCCTTTCATGCACCCTTGCTTTTCTTGTGTCGCTGTAGGTTCGTTTCCCTGATTTATCAGCACTATCTGTGTTTGGAAACTTTGGTGAAACTGTTTTTATTCCCCCCTTGCCCCATACATCCCAGGGACACTGAAAAGATCCTGGCTTGCTCCTGCACATCTCGACTTCCCATCCTGTGTGAAATGGATGGTTGGAAGCAACACATCACTTCCAGATGTGAGTTCTGGGGCAAGAGATGTACCCAGGCACCAGTTACTCCACTGCTCACAACAGAGGGGAAGGAATGTCCAGGTATATCCCAATTTGGCCTGCTATTTTCTGGAGGCACTTGACTTCAACCAAACCTATCCCAGGCAATCCAGGTGTAAGAGAAGCAGAAAATAGAACAAAAATCTTCTTTTTTTTTTCTTCTTTTTTCTTTTCTCTGAAGGTGAAACTTCTCATCCATAGATTACTGGAAAGTTGCTGAGATGAGTTTACTTGTGACTAAAACCCTTGCACTAGGCTCTGTGTGAACATTGGTGAATTACTCTTGCCATTCGCTGCATTAGACATGAAAAACACATGACTTCAGAGTGGCATTCACAGCTTCAAACAGTAATGCTGGTATTTAATGGAAAGTGAATTGTGTCTAGATCTGCACAAAGCTGGGGGTATTTTGACATAATTGTCTTGGAAAAAGAGACTGGAAGACAAAAATAATCCCTCATTTCAAGACTGCAAATATGTTTTTCCATGTTTTATTTTTAATAAGGAGGAAATAAAGCTTGGAGGGATATCCCTTTATGCCATCCAAATTTATACTATTCCATTTACTGAAAGCTTGTTGTAATGAATCTAGATATGAAAAGATACTAATTATTACAGACTGGGAACAGTGCAAGGGAGAAATTGATGCCTTAGTAAATTTAGTCTTATGTCTCACCCAAACCTCCTCAAAGCAAAGCAGACTTAGATCTGAAGAGCAGCCATTTTAATCTCACTTTTTTTTTCCCATGGGAACTGTATGTGAGGGTTTAAACTTAGGCAGTTGGACTTGATGTTTCCAGGTGCCATTTGCAGATTCCTTAGGCTTGTCCACAGGTGTCCCTGGAAAACAGGCTGAAACCACCTTTCTGAAATTTTGATCAAGTAACATGGAGGCTAGTGGAAGGATCCCTGTCACCTCTGATCCTGCACATTGTGCTGAGGACCTCCTGAAATGTGCTCAGCACAGGGTTTGTTTGGCTGTTCACAGGATCCAGGTTTGGGGATGCGCTTGGAAAGGCATTCCTGAGTAAGGTTGGCAGCAGAATTTTGTCTCCTCCATGTAAGTGATTTCAGCCCATAAATTTCACAGACCTCTGTGGGGCTCACAGGACCCTTTCATACTGCCTGGTGCACACCTTCCTTTCCATGAGGCATGGCCTGATGTCAGCACCCACTCAAAGGGTGGGAGCCCTGGTGTTCCTGGGGTTGCTTGGCAGCACCCAGCAGCATCACTGTGGAGGAGCCAAGGGTACCAGGCACCCTCAGAGTGGAGTTTGTGTCTTCTGGGCACGAGCCAGCAGAGAGGGCATTGCTGGGTTTGTCCTTCTGTCAGACAACAAAAAAAAGTCAGGCAGAGCCCACATGCATCAAATGGAGTAATTTTATTTTACTTCTGCCACATAGTGCGTTTCTTTTGGGGATTCTTAACTGTCCTAATACAGGGAGGGGAACATACAGTAGCCTGTGGTCTGCTTTTGTACTTCAGGAGCTGCTCTGCTGAACTGTGGGTGGAGCTGGCTTCTCTGGCTGCAAGTTACGGCTTAGCTTAACAACAGCAACAATGCTTCCACCAAAATAAAAGAGATCACTGTGTGCTTTGTTGTGGGGTGTGGTTGGAGGAGAGAGTATCACTGTTTTCTTAGTGATGTTCCCAATCATAATTTTTTTTTATTCCTCCTAAAAAAAGACTAAAAAAAATATTCCAGTCCAAAGAGGCAGGCCCAACTTTGTTTCAACATAATTACCTTGCATTCAGTTGAACTTCAGCCCTTCTGTACACTAACTCTTCAATCTAATTGTTTGATTAAACTCGTATTTCCTCCAGAAAGGTACATAAATAAGTGAATTGTTGAGCAAATTAAGAATACTTAACAGCATTGCATCTGAAAAGTAGTTACGCTGATTAAATTTTCTGTCCTTGAGGATTTTCAGGAAATTACTTTTGATCGTCAATAACACAATTAAGTAAACTACACGCACATTAGCATGAATAATTGATAAGAAATTATGTATTACCACGAAGCACTGATTTAATAATTCATGATGCGACACTCTAGTGACTGTGCAAAACTGGATAACATCGACAAGTCTGCCTGATGTTGCTGGAAATGCTGCAAATACAAACAAGCCCACAGTTTTGTTGTACAATAAAGGAAAGTATCTGATGCATGCTGTAGTTTCTGTTTGTTTAATACTTGAATAAATTTAGAAAGAAGACCCTGAAAAGATCCTGTACTGTTTTCATTCAGATCAATTTCTCTGTGCAAGCACCTTTCACATTGATGACTGCCCAGTTCTGCTCAGACCACAGTAATGTTGCAGAGTGAGGGAGGCTCTCCCATGCACAGCTGGAACCTGCTGTGTGTCTCAGAACTTGCAAAATTAGGGGGCTCAAAGCTTTACAAAGCCTCCTGGTAAGGAGCAAAACAGCATTAGACCCCCCTTAAGCCTGAGCTCTTCAGTGTCTGATGTGTCTGCGATTACAATTATTCAGTAAAATTTTGTGGGTGATTGCTCTAAGCCAAAAATGAGGCTGGTTTGTGTGTTTTGAGTGCATACAACATCGTGTAAAACCCTAGGCCAATTCTCTTACAATTCTTGCAGTTTGCTGAAGGGAAGCAGATGAATATTCATGTTCTTCTCAGCATATTGGAGCAACCAGGGCTGGGTGAGCCCTCTTCCTCTAAGCCTTTGATCTGAGACCTGGCTGCTGAGGCCAGTGCATCCCTCAGCAAACCCCAAGAGAGTTTGCTTGAAGTCACACAGCAATAGCACAAGGGCAAGAGCAAAACTCCAGAGATCTGTGTCTCAGTCATGCTTGTTTCCAGCCACCAGACCCTGCTCCCTCCCAGATGGACTGCCCACTGCAGATAAGCCACCTGCCTACTTTCTGTGCTGTCATATATCAGGGCTATGCCACTTAAACCACTCTAATGGCCATTTCAGTAGCTCTGATTAAGTCTGGCATTTAAAAGTTTATAACTCAGCTATAAAAAGTCACTCAGGCTGAACCCCAGCTTGAGAGGCCCAAGCCCAAGGAGATGATTTACATGAGAGCTATTCCAAAACTAGCCTGCATGGTATTTTTTTGGTTATGTGAAGGAAAATTGTAAGCCCACGGTTTAAGGGACGGATGTAAGATAAATCTGTTTTGTTTGACAGCTCACTGCATTGTCACTGGATCCTATGAAATAATTTTTTCTGAATTTCTGTACTGGCATGAGCCATGCGTAGCATGAGCGGTTACTGTGACAACATTTCTTGCTTGAGTTTGGCAAAGAGTGTCCAGTTCTGAGCTCCTTTCTCAACAAATCACAGACACCCACAATGCCCAGGCTCTCCCTCATCCCCTACCTTCCCTGCATCCTCATTCATGGCTCTGTGGAAAGCCCATGGTCCTTCCTCCAGCCCTGGTGCTGACTCTCCACCCCCATGCTGCAGTTCCTGCTGCTCCAGGGCCCAGCCTGGCACTGGGGAGGCTTTGGCAGGGCCATCCAGGAGCCCGTGCTCAGGACAAGCGTGGGGTGACCACAACACATTGGGCTGGGTGTTGTTCATGGGCCTTGCTGCAAAGTGCCACACCATGGGGCTTCTTTATAAGGCTGCTTGCCATTCTCTCAGCTCTCCACGCTTGTTACCTCTTATACATCTGATTAGGTCTCCTTATGCCTGTGTACATTACAACAGGAAATGTGGAGCTGTGTTTTCACTTTTGCTCAGTTATGCTTTAGGCTAGTCCTTCCTACACTGCATGCTGGATAGTAATGAGATTGTTGGTCTAATTGGTTCTTTATTAGGAGTATTATTTACAACAATGCTGAAGGCCATGTGCATGCAGATCTTGGCTTACCATTAAACTCTTCCCTCTTGCAGTCAGTGCCCTCCTCTCTGTTCCCCACAGACTGTTGCCCTTGGTGAATTTGGGATGACCTCTCCACTTCCCAGAGGAGAACCCCATCCCAGGTCATGGCCAAGGATAAAAGCCTGCTGGCAGGGCTCTGTCTCTGGAAGTCTGCACTTCTGCTGTGCACTCAAGCTCTCTGCTTCCCCGCAGCAGAAAGAAGCCAGCACACTGTGGGAGGAAGTCATTTGCTGCCGGGTGGACCACAAGGGAGCAGGCGATGGAGATGAAATGCTTGTGGTGTGCTGCTGTGGCACATTCTCCCTCTAGAAGAGCTGTGCTCGATAAGGATCCTGCTGTGCTTGGCTGGCGGTGCGGTGGAAGCAGCGTGTGGAGCAGGGGAAGTGAGATGCCCTGGGTTGATACCTGAGCCTCGAGGACATAACTCAGACCTCTGCACTGAAGAGTTTGACACCCTTCTCTGAGATCACAGTGCGGCTCGAGGGCGGGGGGGTGGCACCACCACAATGCCATAAATAAAAGCGTAATAGAGTACAATAAACAATGCTTCATTCTTTCCACTTAAAAACTTCCTTTGCAATGTAGTAAAATATTGACTTTGGGTGGCCATATTACCACAAAATAAGATCTTTTCCTGATAGCTACCAAAGAAGCATTTAACAGTCCTGGCTTGTGAAAATGTGGATTTCATTGGCCTGTAGCACATCTAGCCTTAGTTGAAAGTGATGTGTTGACAATATATTAATAATCCAACCACAGTGGCTTTGTTGTCTGCCCTAAGTTGTCTGCCACAAGTAGGTGCTGATCTGCTGTTTCAGAAGCCTGAACATCATATTTTGGAGTTGTGAGACATTTCTTGTGGTAAACTAGTAATAGTTAAATCTCACCAGAATTTAAAATATTGGCTTGCATAACTCTTCAAGTATTTAATTTCAGTGGCTTCTTCTGTAGTCAGTGTTTTTTCAATATAACATCCATAATATGAAACAGATAAGGCAAAAACCACCACCACTTGTGTCATTTTACCTAGAAGGGTTTTCACATGCAGAGCAACAAAAGGCAGCTTCTAGAACTCTGTTCTGATGGGCCTGGAAGTTACTGGTCTGTTACTGGTCTCAGACAGTGCAGCTAAATAACTCTACAGTGTCCTGGACCATCTGAGAGTGTGACAGCTATTTGTACAGGGAAAATATCCACTCCTTTGGGCTGGTCTAATGGCAGGGTGGCTGTTACTATCCTGCTTTCTCAGTTCCAGCACAAGACAGAGTACTGTGACATTAAGTTATATACAGGTGAACACCTGGAATATGTTATCCTACATGACTTACTTACCCATCTTCTGCCCTAACAATGGCCTGAACACACTCTGAGAAGTGCCTTCAGCCCAGTCTGGGAGATCTCTGATAGTGTGCTAGGAAAATGCACCCTGAGAGCAGCCATCAGAAGGCAGACCAGACACAGCCAGCCTGAGACACTGCTCCTTGGGACTGGTCAAGGCCAGGAGAAAACTTCATTTTTAATTAAACTGCGTTTGCTTTGTCAGCCAAACTGGTTTACCTTTCAGTTCTTCTGTTTCAGAATTCTTTTTTATTAAACTCCAGCATTCAGTATTGGCCCTAGAGACTAACACTTGCTATAGTGGCAAATTTATTAGGGCTCCCCTAGGCACAAATAGGCCAAGATTTTTATTATGTGCACACAGCTTCTTTACACCCGCACTGTACATGAGGCAATGTGTTAAATAAGATCCAAAGCCCATTAAATGAAGAAGCCCATCTCTGCAAAGAAGACTCCCCAGGAACCTAAACTCTGCCTGTTATATCCCAGCTGGCTCACCCTCGCTCCATCGTGCTGGCTGAAGCCATCAGGTTTTGGCAGATGCTTGAGAACCAAGATGCTGGTGTGATCACCAGCCTTGGCAGAGCAAGGGATAGGAGCATCCCTGGGAGTTGTTACTTTTTATTAGAAATATTTCTGTAGCAGTGCACAAGAAATTGGCTGCTGGCAGGGAAGGAATATGTACAGGAGAAAAGAGCTGATCCTATTTCTCCTCTGAACCATTACTTTAGAGCTAAACCCAGCTGGGACTGAGCCAGAGGTTCTCCGGGGAGGATTTGACAATCACTATCCAACAAGGGTCAGAAAGGAAGTTTCAAAATCACTCTCAGAAAGCCAAATACTTGAATACTTCTCCAGTGGATCTGAACCTGGGAGCAATCCAGATTGATGTTGCTGCTTATTCAGATAAATAACACAGACAACAAGCAGCCAGACACCCTGTGTGTGTGTGTGTGTGTGTGAGCATGCACATTCAAACCACAGCCTCCTCTCTCTGTTGGTGGAGTTTCCCTCCACCGAGCTCAGGAGCAGCATTTATGTGAGTCAGCTTCATGCACCCCACAGAGCCCTTTCTCTGTCAGTGAAGCCCAGGACTCACTGCACAAGGTTTCATCCCTACCTCCACTATGAGGCTCTGGGTGGAGCTCACAACCTGGCTCCAAGCTGGAAGGAAGGGAAGGGGGAGAATTCTTGCACAGTAGATTTTTACTGGCTGACCCTTTGCACTGACAAGCCAACCTGAGCCCTATACTGGTCTGTGCAGACATTCTGAAGGGAGATATTTCTTGTTAAGAGGTTCCCTCTTCTAGTAATTGAATGAGTCTCCACAGCCTGAGAGGTGACTTGTCCCTTCACAGAGAGCTCACAAGACATCTGGGACGCCTCAGTGTCACCCTGCTTCTCAATGCCGCACTACGTTTTCTGCATCACATCATCACAGAGGTGAGTAGCAGTACAGCTGAAGATGCAAGTGGTACTGTTTGTCTCACACAAAGGGGTCACTAGGGTCTAGGTCTTGGCTGAAATTCTCTTCTGAAGTAGCTGGTTGGTTGGATTAATTTTTTTTGTTATAATGTCATAGGTCTGCTGCTCTGTACAAATATCAAATGTCTACAGAGCTGTGGAGGTTGAGAAGCCTCTTGTCTATAGGAAACTCTGCAAATCTTCAAATTCCTAACCAGTTCAGATGATATCAAACTTTTAAGAAAATAATCCACTGAGTTAAGAGCTATGCTTTTTCACCAGCTTGATGAATCACATACATATTAAAATTTAGTGACACCGGTACTCTTCTGTTGTTCAATACACAATTTGCCAGACACTGTGAAAGCAGGAGAGGAGGGAATAAATGAGAGTCTTTGCTATTAGTTAGATTTTAGAATTACATTACCAAGCCAAAAAAGTAGGAGCCAGGGTACTGGAAACACCTTATTCTTGCTGCCGCTGCATGGGAAGGTAATTTAACCTTGATTCCATACTCTCTGTCTCTGGGACTTATATGTGCCCAACAAAAACAGCTCCTGCATGTACAGGTGGATGTATCTGGCCCACAATTTAACAAGGCCCCTAGCACCCACCACAAGGGAGAATTGCATTGCCCAGATGCTACTTTTGTAAATGATGACATTGTTTAAGCACATTGCTTTCACTTGATCCTTTCCCCCTGCCTTCTCTCAGGGACCCTCTCTCTTCCTGAGCTCAGCTCCTCACATTTCTATCAGCAGGAGGGAACATTTTGGGCTTGCTACAGGCAGACTGGGAAATTCTTGTGCTGGCAGAGCTGGCAATAAGCAGCAAGGAGCAAAAAGTCTTCTAAACAGCCCAGCATGTTACGGAGGATGATGTCTGCTGTGTGCTCTGTTAGCTAACAGCATGTACACAGCAATGTGAGCATTAATTTGGGGGAATTAGGAATGACTGAGGGTTTAGTCTGATTCAGGCAGGATTTAGGATTAGCTATAATAAAGAACACACAAATTGGGATCATGGGGTTTTATCTGTGGTCTCTGAGCATCACAGGCTTCCTCCTGCTCAGCCTGATTGTATGTGACCATGGCTGATAATGCTGCTCCAGCAAATGCCCATAGTACACATGCAGTCATATGTATAAAACCTTTGTTTTACCCCCAGCCCAGCTCTATTTACAGGATGAAGGGTATTTACCGGCTGAAGGAGCCCTTCAAGTGCAGTGTGGATGTACCATTGCCCTTACATTAGTGCCATTTCACAACCACTGGAAGCTTTCCAAGGACCAGGCTGTTGTTTGGGATTTTCAGATGAGAAGCATGCAAATTGTCAAGTGTAAACCACGTGGTTGGCGTCCTGCTGAGCCTGATCAGATAACCTCCCAGCATACCCCAGGGATGCAGATATTGCACACCATTAAACATGCCTCGGGTGCCCAGAAGGATATAAATCCACAGGCAGGTTTCTGTAGCCCTGGAAAGCGCGGTGAGCCCGCAGCGAGAGCGGCCCCCTGCAGCGCGAATAGAAGGCTGCCAGCCTGGAGCTGCGCGCACGGCAGCTGCATGCGGAGCCGCGGACAGTCCGGCACAAGAGGGAGCTCCGCCGTGCCTCATCGCGACAGCCGGCGCTGGGAGCGCTTGTCTGCGACCGCATCAGAGGCTGTTCCCCTCACATAGCCATTTTCGTGACCGTAGCATCTCTTCTTCATTCCAAAATGCACAAAAAACCCCCCTAAACCACCACACCAACAGCAAAACAAACCAACCAAAACCCCAAACACTGTGGAAAAAAGGTCAAGTCGATATTCAGCTCGACAAACTCAAGAGAAATAAACCAAAAACCATTTTGTGATATTTGAAACCCTTTTCTTTACCTTCAAATTCATAATACATGTTTTTAAATTAATGATTTCTTTAAAAAGTACTTTCAGTCCAATAGAAAAGGAACAGGACCATTTACTTAGATATTCATGCAAGCAAACAAGGACCTCTCAATAATTTTTGAGCAAATTTCCCGCCTGAGAAGACAGCAAATGAAAAGAAATTAACACTCCAAATATGTAGGTTTCTTACCAGAAATTTCAGTGCTGTCAAAGCAGTGTCTTTTTCAGCAAAGAAGGTGTTTTATTGGAAAATTCCTGCTAAGGTGCAGTCATGTGGCTTGGCTGTGTCAGTAGGTTTTTGGTCCAGTACTCCAGGTGGTATTTGATCCTGCGTGGTTTATGTTAGGGCTCATCTGGTTGCTAAGGAAAGGGGTTTATGGCAGCAGGGTCAGTGCTAGGGCCAGTTCTGGGTCTGATCCTGTTGCCAGGAGGAGTGTTTGTGTCTGGGGCTGATAATGCAGGGGGTTCAGGAAGGGGACACAGTAAGCAAAAGGGCATCTCCATCTCCATCCAGCTTTCCACCTGGCCCTGGACTCACCAAGGGCACCACCTTTAGCAATAGGGGGCAATCTGTGAGTGACCACCCTCCCTTCAGCAGAGAGATGGAGATGTGAGGGCATCCCAGGTACAATCCTAGTCCTGGCACGAATGTGGAAAGAAGCAAACCTTCATCTCCCTGGGTTAGTGGAACATGGGAATCCCAGGGGAAATGGAGCTCCCCTGTGGAGCTGCAAGTAACAGGACATGTGCACAGACAAGTGGGAACTGGAAAGGACATTGTCCAGACACTCCACAAGTACATGAAGTCCATATCTATAAGTTTATATAGACATGTAAACATTCCTAGATGCATCTCTACACAGGTATGGGGGGACTATTGACAATAACATTGTCTTAGTGTAAAGTGATTGGAAATTCTGTTTTCATTCTTTTTCTAACTTATAGAAGTTTCAAATAGCACAGACAGTCTTGGCATGGAATAATTCTGGAATGTTTTCACCCACATTCCTTGGGAAGGGATGCAGTCCCAGGGCACCTGTTCCAGGCTGTCAGTGCTCACCAGCAGAAACTGATTCTGCCAACAGACTTTCAGGAATCTCAGGGCAAGCAGAGAGAGTTTCTCTTGGACCAGGTCCTGTTCTCAGCCCCTGTAGCTTATCAGTGTTAGGAATAGGAAGATCAATGTTTATCTCAGACTCTGTCATCTCTGCCCTGTCAATGTAAGAATGGTCCTGAAGAAGGCCACCTTAGCTCACCTGAAATTCTTCATGTTGGGGACATCACTGACAATGCTGGCACAGCAATGATTCCATTTTCGTGTGCTCTGAATGCTGCCATTCCCCATGCCAGCTGTAAGCAGGAGTGTGAACACACTGGGGAGCTCCATGGCAAGGGAGCCCAAGCCAGCAAAGGCTGCCTGAATCAGTCTGTCAGGCACCTTGCCTTTGACAAGCCCTGGCTTTGCAAAGTGCAGCTCCAGCTTTGAACATTTTCTGCTTTTTGCCAGTCCCACTTCTTTCCATTGTTAGAAGGATTTCAAACATTGTCCCTGCTTCTCACAAAGTCTTCCCTCTCTCCTTCTTTCAAAGTACCCCAGGCCTCAATTTATTCAATATGGATTTGGGCACAGGAAAGTGCTTATCTTTTACCACTGCAAGCTGCTTCCCCCAAGGCTTGAGTTAAATCTGCTTTAATAAAAACACAGAGCTTTAGTCAATTGGGACAGAAATGATTTCTCTTCTGCGCTATTGGAATGCTGCTTTCTATGTTCAATAGCATATTAGAAGGAAGTCTCTAATTGGCCATATAGTACCAAAGATCTGAGTATCTAATGTGAGAAATCAACATCATGAAAACTTTGAGAATATCAAAAAGAAGCAAGGGAAGACCACAGGTCATTTTCAGCCATTCCCTATCCATTTAAACCCCATAATTACAATATTATATTTAGTATCAGGGGATGGTGTTAAATGTGAAATCATCATAAGACCAGAATAATCATCCTAAACACAAAATAAATTAATCACTGACCTCTGCTGTTATAATGAGGATTTCACAAAAAAAACCCAAACGCATTGAAGTCCAATTTACTCAAATGTTCCATGTTCTTTATCTCCTATAAGGCTCTGAAGCAGAGTTTCTTTAATAAAAATGACTGATGTACACCAGTTGCTCCAAATTACACATTTATATGTATTCACTAGAGCCCATGTAACCCATCATGTGCAATATCACCAGCTTCTGATACAGTTTTTCACTGAGAGAAGGGATAAAACTTAGAGTTTTTATTTACACAGAAATGAAACAGAGCATATCCCCCAAATACAGATGTGCAAGCCTGTCAATCTATTTCTGGTAAAAACATAACCAGCCAACTATTCTCTTTATGGCCTGTTATATTCATATTACAGTAGCACTTTCACTGTCAGCAAGGACTCCTTGGCTACTCAGGGATCAAAGCAGAGCAAACCTAAATAAAATTGCCAGTCTGGACAAGGACTGAGCCAAAATCACTCTGAGAAGAGTCTCCACTGTGTTTCATAACACAACACACAATAGGAGAAAATAAGGAGAAATATGAAAAAAGACAAGCTATACACCTGGTAACTGTGGATAGGACACAAGGAGTACAAAAGCCCTGATCTCCTCTGGGTGGTGGCAAGAAGGTGATCATCTCCCAGTGCTTTTGGACTGGGTGCTGGCACATATCTCCATGGTCCTCTGCTCAGACAGACCACTGCCCTTGCACAACAGGGAGGGTGGGAACCATCACAGAAGTCGTGGGCAAAGGTGCTTCTGCCCAGCGTCCTGCTCCCTCTCTTCAGGAAGGGGAGGAAGGGGGATGAAGCCCTGCATCCACTCATCTCCTAGATCTTTTAATTGTATACCACACACACACCCCACACACATACACACACACACACACTTCCTTGTTCTCAACTTTCTCTGCCAGCATAACTGGAGATAGAATTACAATGACACATAATTACAATGAAAAAGCTGGCTGGAAGTCATTCCAGTATTATAAAACAAGTCCCATTTATTTTGTTTATTAATTAATAAATAATTACTTATTTGCAAATACAGTTGCATCGATGGAACATATATCTTCTTGGACAGATCACTTAGGAAGGCACTGAACTCCCAAGGAGGAGATGACAAAAATCCATGCATGTAGGCCATTTCAATTAAACTAAACTCTCTAAAACAAACCCAGCATTTTCCACGAGGAAATTCAAGCCCCTGGGACAGAGCTGTGGGACGGCAGTCCAAGTCTGCATGTGACAGCTGGACTGTTGGCATTGCAGTCACCCCACAAGGAGAAGGAGATTCAGAGGGAGGCAGTTCTGGCCCTAGAACGAAGGACTAGCTAAGTCAGGTTTGGCCTCAGTCACACCTGCCAAGGAAGAATCACCACGGTAAAGGAGCCTCAGGGCACCAAGAAATGCAACATGCACAAAGGCCACGGTGCAGGAGAAGGAAACAGGGAAAGCAATGGCCCCTGCTCCCTTCAGCCTGCTGTGCTGCCATGCATACCAAGAACCTGCTGTGTTCTTTAGTCCTAACCACAGCCTGCTGGCACGGCAGAACTCGGCTTGGTTTGCCTCAACACCTCTTTCACCTACAACTTAATGTCACTGTCACAAAACACTGCTTTCCTACAACTGCTTTCAGGACTATTGCACGTTTCCCATAGCACCCCTCCCCCCAAAAAAGGGTCAATTTACAGCTCTCATTCTGCCTAATACTGACCTCTTCAGCCTTGTTTCCCACAGCAGCAAGGGAAAACATCCCCCCAACAAACACGAACACAATAGGGCAAGGAACGAAAAGTATTTGTTATTTGAAAAGTGTCATTTGTCTTTCTTTAACACACAAACATTTTGTGTTCACCACCACAGGCATTACTGCTTTCTTATACTGATATGCAAATGGCAGTTTTATAGGTATGTTACATATATATAGGGCTGTTTACATGGATACATGGGTGTGTTTGTTCACACACATTCCCTCAGCCTAGCAAGAAGCTGATCCAGCTGGGACCTGGAACAATACTTTTCCAATATCATTCATGCCCTGTGTCAAAGTGCAGAAAGCTTTGGATACAAGACAAAATCCACTTTCCACTACTCTCAGAAGTCCCCCGTTTGTTTAATTTAACAGAATCATAGAATCATTAAGGTTGGAAAAGACCTCTAAAATCCTTGTGACCAACAGTTAACTTAGCACCAAGTGTTCACCACACCTTTTGAACACTTCCAAGGATGGTGATTCCACTGCTTCCCTGGGCAGCTTATTCCAGTGACTGAGCACCCTTACAGTGAAGAAATGTTTCCTAGTGTCTCATCTAAACCTCCGTGGAAATTACCCCTCAGGTAATTTCCTCAGGTGCTGTCACTTGTTACCTTGGAGAAGACCCTCACCTTGCTACAACAATTTACCTACAAATTCTCCAGGTCAAAAACCCCTCTGGGAGCTGTTCAGAGACACAGTCCACTGTGAATGCAGCTCCCTGAAGCTAGCAGAAAGGGCTGATGGAAATGAAGAAGTCCTACTTGAAATGTATTTGGTATCCAACTTAGGACTGGCTCCTCTTTAAATGCCCATGTTTCAGTTCACCTTAACAGCAGAGGGAAAAATACACCCTGCTTTCCTCACATACCTGGCAGCAGTATAATGGAGCATCCCACTCTCCACAATAAGAGTTTTAGGAGACCCTTGACAAAAGGGTTCAGAAGCGCGCATGTTTACAAAATAAATGACAGTTAAAGAAGTAAAAGGGACCTTTTTAAATACATGTATATATTTTTGTCATCAAATTACCATTCATTTTTAAATCTGTGCACAGATACTTCATATCCATAGTCTTCCCTTGGGAAGGAAGCTTTTATCCTGTCCTCTGAGAGCCTAATTCTTGACTTGTGGCCCTTAAGGGCATTAAAATTTCTAGTATCATACACACACACACACACACACACACACACACACACACACACACACACACACACACACACACACACAAAAGGCTTGTTCACTCTGATAGGCTTTAAGATTTCATAGGTTTTGTCTAAATGCACCATGGAAAACTCTAATGGATCTATTTGTCTATATTTTAACATGCGGATGAGATGCTGCTCTATACTGGATAGACATTATGCTGTATAGAGTGACAGCAACAGAGAAGTGTAACATGACTAGCGCCATCAGTTTACAAAGTACTGGTGACTAAAAAAATATTTATAGTAAGAGCCACTTCCCTCAATTTAACAACTTGAAAATGAATTCTTGTTCTGGAAACACTCTTGATTTTCATGCTTTTTATAAAAAACATTCTTTCAAAATGAGCCCTTTTTCAGAGGAGATTGCATTTCTTGAGTTCCAAGTCAAAGTTAATTTAAATTTTAATGTTTTCAGAACAGGATCACAGGATAATTCAGGCTGCAAAAGATCTCAGGAGATCTCTGTGTGAATCTCCTGGTCAAGGAGGGTTGGCTCTGATGACACCCCAGGTTGTTCAGAGCTTTATTCAGTCAGGTGTTGAAAACTTTCCAGGGTGGAAAACTGAACAATAAATGTTTATTCAAATATGGGCATTTGGCTGAATATGCTTAAAACTCAAACATACCAGTACAAGCTTCTTCATTTCCAACCCACACCTCTGCTGCAATCAAACCTACCAAATCACAAAATGTGTAACAGGTGAAATCAACCATAGAAAATCATTAAAATCATTAATCCAAACCCCACTGTAATCAGTGAAGTGATGCCCTTAGTGTTTGTGTAGGAGAAATGCCTCAGAAAGTGGCACTGATGAAAGGAACTGTCTGGTGGGACTAGGATAGGCTGTGAACACATGGCTCTTGTCAGGGATGGAGGAAGGCTGAGAGCTGAATTCAGGTTAAGGAAGGAGAAAAAACACAAAGTGGGTCTGTGTCCCAGGAGAGGCTTCAGTCCTGGGAAATTTTCTGAAGGAAATCTCTGTCACAAATATTAACCCTGGGAGAGTGGAGCAGTGCCTGTGTCCTGTCTCCACACTGTATTCATTAACAGAAGGCCTGATTCATCCCTTTCTTTTCAGGAAGTCAAGAGCTGCTTCACTGAAAGAAATCCCGTAAAAATTGCCTAAGATATGAATCAGGCTGAAAGTCACTGGCATAATTCTTCCTTTGAGCTTCTGCACTTCAGCTATAACTGGGGAAAACAGTATGAAAATGAGACACAAAAAACTAAGCCAATACTCCAAATACAGATATTTACAAGCAGGCACAATACATTCAATTTTTCCATCTTTTCACCTAGGTTTCCTCATTAACTATGATGATAAAAAAGAGCTTATGCAAGGATGAGTGATATTTTCATACAGATTTTCAAAGAAAAGTGATAATTCAAAGAAGCACTTTTCTAGAAATCAATACTTTGGACATTCTGAATATGTTGTTTGTTTGTTTGTTTGTATTATATCACAGAATTCAGAAGATCAAACTTAGATACATTTTTCAGGTTTTAAAAGTTAGTTCCATGTTTCAGTGCGAGCCTGAAAACAAAACACATTTCAATTACAATAGCTAAGAACTTCTTGTCCTAACAAACAGTTAAATACTGTTGTGGGATTTCATTCAACCTTGCTCCTTACCAAAATATTTCAGGCCAAGTATCAAGATAACCTGAAGTTTTAAGTTGCCTTATAAATAAACCCTGACTCTGGGGAAACCTATTTGGATGTTATCAAGAAATATAAAGAATTCAGCAGCATATTACTGGGCACTGCAAAAGTATATGGGAAATCTAGAGCAGCTGCAACTGTATTCTGGTTGTTTAAAAGGGTTTTTTTTTGACATGGTTGTTGTATTGTGCATCCAGTATACAATCTTCTTGTCAATGACATCAGGGCAATCAAAGTGTGCAAAAAATGGACCTTGCATATATGGCATATTTGTAGCCACAGACTTTCTACCTGTCAGTACAGTTCAAAGGCAGTGAGCGAGGAAAGTTCAGTAGAAGCAGCATCAGTTCCAGGTCTCATAGGATGCATAGGATGGTCTCACAGATTTTATTTAGTGTCATGTATCATGCAACACATCTGGGCAACCGGACACTTGCTTTGGCTATCCCAGCCTTCTTAATGACAAAGCAGCAGCAGCAGCAAGCAGTGGCTTTACATTGTCAAATGTATTTGTCTAGCTGGCATTGCCCCTTCATCTCACTGATAATTTGGTGCTTACTCAATTTCTCTTTTCTTCAGAGTGGTCATTACCTTGCATCTTTCAACATGAACAGTTTTCTTTTCCTTTCCCACCCAAACCACAATGAGATTCAGACAAAGTGTTGTACAAATATCAAATCTGCATGTGCTTTTGTGTGCATGTGTCTGTCCAAACAGTTCTTAAAAACACTAGCTGGCATGTTTTGTTACTTCAGTTTTCAAGATACTCCTTCAGCAGCAAAATCATCTAAATTGGTGAGGGTGACAATGCTAGTATTTTGGGTTGGGCTCACATCCTTGCCTAAGTGAACTTGAGTTTCTCCAGCATCTTGATGGTAGGAGTAGGAGGCTGGTTCAGTATCCACAGACTCACAGTATCTGTAGTCCTGCTGGCCATCTTCAGGTAGTTCAGCTGGTTCTGGTGCAGCAGGCACTGACCAGGCAGGTTCAGAGAGTTGAGAAGGTGATTTCAGCACAGCTACTGATGAGGCTGGTAAAGGCAGCACTCTAGGGTAGGAGGCATAGGGAGAATTCTTCGTTTCTAAAGAGGTGGACTGGTGTAAATTCTGTTCCAAGGAAGGGACTGAGACTTGAACATATTTGCCTGTTTCTGGGTCATAAAATGTCTTTACATTAACTTCAGCTGGTAAATCAACTACGTAGTATTGACCAGAGTCAGGGTCCTGGAGGAGTTTCCTCTGGGTTGTAGAGGGTGAAGAGCTTGCTGCTGGTGCAAGTCTAGATTTCCCAGAAGTGGTTTCTGTGGGAGTAAAAGTTGAGTGAAGGAGAGGATGAAGGGGAGAATATACTAAGGGTGAAGCAGATACTGCTGTCTCTCCAGAATGAGTAGGCTTTCTCCCTACAGCATCTACATGTTCAGTCTGATGGTTTTTCTGCTGCTCTTGCACCTTTTTCCTCTTGTTTGCCAGCTTTTTAGCCCGACGCAGAGCCTTTTCTGTTTTTGGTGGCACAGTGGGTGGCTTGCCTGCTGGTCTCCCACCAAGTCCCCTGGGCTCCAGTCTCCCATCTTCCCCTGTGACATCCAAAAGTAGGTTCCTCTGTGCAGAATTGATTATCTCTTCTGCAGGCATATAAGCTTGCCTCTCTAGTGCCATGTTCAACAAGGCAGGATTTGTAACATCTCCTGTCTCTCTAAGGCCAGAAGTAGTTGGTTTATCTGAAAATGAACTGGCAGCAAGAGAGTGCATCATGTTTCCTGACCTGGAGCTTCTAACAGCAGGGCATGAAAGATTGTCTAACAAAGGTGCACCTTCTGTATGCAGGATATCCTCTAAAGTGTCATTGGATACAGAAGAACATGTGTGGTCCTCTAATATGGAGCCAGTCACAGGGGAAATTGTCTGCCTAGTGATTATTTTTTTGGTGCAAGACCCCCCTTTGCGGTTAGATAAATGATGGTTCTTAAAGTAATTTGTCTTTCTTTCTGCAGCATAGCTGGGGTTGTTTTGTTCTTGGTCATTTTCCACACCTCTAATTGGCTGTTCTAAGCTGTGTCTTGCCTTTGTAAGCTTCTTTTCACTTCTACAGACACTTTCTTCATCCATTTTCCCAAATTTATTTAACAACACATAAATCTTTTCATCTTCTTCCGTCAGTTTTCCAAATGAAAAGCCCTCTGTATTTTCCAGAAGACTGGGATCCACTGTTACTGAAGTAGATCCAGACTCACTGGCTTCTTTTTCTCTGTCAGTTGCTCCATCTCTCACGTTCTGCTGCCCTCCGTGTCTCGATGCCCACCAGCCAACCTCCTGGGCATGTAACATATTTCTGTGCCTCTTGTTGTACACTGCTGGGGACATAAACTTACGTTCCATTTCCCTATAACTGCTGCTCACTGAGTCATCCAGGGAGAATGACCGGAGTAGGGGCAGCTTGACAGCCCTTATCACCTGAGGCGACCTGAATGTGTTATCTTTAATCATAAACAGACTGGGTTTGGTTGAGCTTGAAGATGATGGTGTTTGTGGTTCCTCAGACCTGGAGATGGACGTGTCTCTCATACTGTCAGATGCAGAATTTGTGCTGTTGGCCTCTTCCCTTTTCTCTCTCCCTAGCTTCTCTTTCATCAAGCTCCTCTGTTCATTCCCAGTAACACTTCCCTCCCTCTTCTCTGCTGCACCAGTTCCAGGGCTGATACAAGCGCAATATTGCAATTCATCTTCCCCAACCTCTTTCCCTCTCTCCTTGTGTCTTTTCTTACTTCCTGAACCCATTTCACTGTCAGTCCTCTGGCTTTCTTGGAGGCACGTCTGCTCCATCAGGGACACAGGCAGAAATGGCTCTTCCTGAAGTGGCTGTTCCACTGTGGAGACGAAGGATTGCTCCGAGGAACTAGTGCTTCTTTTGCCTCGTGCTTCATGGCCAGGTACCACAATGGTGGTTTGGGCGCCGCTGTAAGGCTCATCTTCTTCTGGTGAGAGTTGGTTTAGGAGTGTTTTGAAGGCAAAATTTTCATTCTGAATAGCAGCTTGTCTTTCATTTTCCTCACCCTGCACATTGTGATTTTGCATGGGCTGCCCAGCTTTTGTACCTACATTGTCTCTACTGAATGGTCTCTGTGCTGTATACTGCTGATGTTTTCCTAAGTCAAGTTCATTTGATTCATGTCTGAACGAGGGGAAATTTTCATTAACCTCTGTGTTTTTAACCAGATCCTGGTGTTTTGAATTGTCTTGCTTCATGCTGTCTCCAGTTTGGTAAAATGGAAGGTCTTCTGTTGTCTGGGGTGAACTCAAAGTCAGAGAATTGCCTGTGAAGTGTCCAGTTAAATCGGTTTTATTATCATTCTCATGAACACTGCTAGACAATACATAAGCTATATCACTCAATTCATCTTTCTCTGTAATATTTTTCTCACTTTTGTCGTGTGAAGTTGAGAACGAGGCATACATTTTTGTACTCTCCTGCATATTTTCCCTGGTTTTATTTTTCTCCTCCAAGGCCCTTAACAGGGGAGAAGGGGTATAAATGCTTTTAACACGTTTGCGCACATCCTTTAAGTTAAATAACAGACTCGATGCTGTCAACCTGCAACTATCCCAGGACCTGTAATCATCCAAGGTGCCCTCCTCAGGGTCTCTTGAGGCTGTGCTCTCTGTGGGAGGAGGTGTCAGTGGGATCAGCTCCCTTTCAGCAGTGTCCCCCTCCTGTTTTGGTGGTATGACAGGTGTTAGGAGTTCGCTGATGTTGAAAGAGGGGCTGATGGATCCAGGGGAGTTTGCCTGCTTAGCCAGAGGAGTGACACCTAGACCAGGGTCAGCACCAGTCGCCTTTTCAGACAATGAGGTCCTGTGGCTGTCTGTGACCTTCTCCTTTGCAGCCTGTCTCTTCCCTGCTGCCCTTTCTGCAGCCCTCTGTCTCCTCCAGGGCGGGCAGGCATTGCCCAGCTGGGGGCTCTGGGATTCCTCCTCAGCCGAGCTGGCCTGGGGTTTCGGTGGAGGAGGACTGGGTGTCTCAAACCTGAGTGAGGGTGAAACCATGCTGTAGGACACAGACTGGGGTGACACAGAGGCTTGGGACAAGGCAGTGGGGGACAGTCGAGCTGGCACTGGGGGTGGTGGCACAGGAGGGGCTTCAGGGCTAGAGGGTGCTGGGGGATGGCAGGGGGGTGGGAGAGGAGGGGCTGGTGGGGCAGGGGGTGGCCGAGGGGGACTCTGGGGTACATGGTTCCTAGGGGGAGGGGTGGGAGGGAAAACAACAGGGAATTTGGTTTCTAAAGGGTGGGGACCCTGAGGTACAACTCGGAGAGAGAAAGAAGCTTCTTTTAGAGTTGGCTTCCTCTGAAAATCTTTCTCTTTCTTCTTAGCAACAGTGGCCGTGGCAGGTGACAATTTATGTTCACCTGTGTGTGATCCTTTAACAAATGGTGATTCTTCCAGGTATGCAAGACCTTCCTTTTCCATTTTTATGTCCTCCTTTTCTGTCATTTTTTTATGATGAACATTCCATGATTCAAAAGCACTATTCTCACTGTGAAGAAAACTACCTTTTTTTGCTGGCTCACTAACTTTCAAGTTTCTGTTTTTTAAAGCCTTCTTAGAAGAATGGGAAAAATTTGACTTGGCTACTTTTGACATCTCAATCAGCACAGGATAATAACCATCAGAGTCCCCATAACTCAGGTCTATTTTATTAGGTCTTCTCTGTGGCTCATGTTTGTCGCTGAGGCAGTGGCTACCTTGACTAGCCTCAGAAAATTCAGAAAGTTCCTTGTGGATGCTTAAAATGTCTCTATCACCCCAAGAAGCAGTATCATTGCCCTGATTTATTTTGTATTTTTGAAAGCTATTCTTAATGGGCTGCTTATTTGTTATCAGAGAACTTCCTGACCCTTGGTCTGCAGTCTTGTCAAATGTCTTAATCAATGAGGACACTTTTGAAACATGCTTATTGTTCCTTGAACCAGGGACTGGCAAGCTCAATTTCCTTTCCATGGCAAAGGTGTTGTTTTTAGCAATCCTCTTCTCCTCCAAAGCACACTTAGGTAACTGCTGGAATGTAGAAGCCCATATTGTATGCTCATTGTTTCTTGCTGTTAGCTTGTCACAGACATTGCTTTTCTGGATGTCATGGTTTAATGTCCCTGAGTGAATTTTAGCAGACAACTGGAGGGCAAAGTCAGGTGAAATGGAAAGTTCTGGTTCATTGTAAGGGTCTTCAAGTTCTGCTACACACAAACTTTTGAAAGCCCGAGCTGTGAGGCTGCTCACTTCTCTGTCTGTGTCATCCAGGAGACTCCCAATACTTGAGGAATCACTGTGTCCTTCTGTATGTTTCTTATTTCCCTGCATTGTTCATGAGAGTCATGGGTGAAGTATCCAAAGGATTAATTTCAGATGTTGAATAGGCAGGTGACTCTGTGAGGCAGACCCAGCTGTTTGCAATTCACAAGGACAAAGACATTCTTCCAGATGGGGCTGCTGCACATTGACTCACAGAGCAGCTGAAGGAAACTTTCTTCTCTGTAAAGCCAAAAATTACAAATTACCATTTTTCTATATTAACACTATTAGACAGAGAGCATTTTCCAGATATATCAGTCACTGACTAATTTTGTGATGTTAGCAACACAATGAACAACATAAAAAAATCACTGTTATTTTGATCAATTCAAGTTGCTCATGGTAGATAGTTTAATTTCTGCAAAGATCCATTAAAAAAAGTATTTTCATTTTATATTTTTTTGAGCTCTTAAACAAGGTATAAGAAACAAATTTCAAGTACTTCCCCTTCCATTACCAACCATAAACACTTCCAAGTGCTGTGCATCCATTTAGAAAAGGAGATTAGCCACTTTTGGCCAGGAAGAATTAGCAACAAAAATTGCTTAAAAACAGTTGTCACTGAGTACATCATTGCATGCTAGGTCCAAAATGAAAGAAAAGTTGATAAAACTTATTTGTCACAGCTTTGTCATGATAATTGCCATGAACACAACCCTTGTTTGAGAAAACAGTGTCACTACAGGTAAAAAGGATTACTGTGCATGTTCCAGACAAAGAGTGCTGGGATACAATTTAGGCACCCACAGCAGGATACAGTGGGGTTGTGTTGGTCTGCTGGACTGCAGAGGCTGCTAACATCAGCTTAGCCAGCAGAAGGCAGGAGTGCCCTGGGGACTGTGGCAGACCCACTACAGTAGCACAGGAAACATTTGATTTCAGTTCCAGCACTGCTGAGAGCTAAAGGCAACCCATTCAACACAATTATAAGATACCACAGACTGATTATGACACACAGTCAGGGCCCACAGTACTGAGGTTTTTGTGTATCTCCTGTTCAAACATAGGATGGGGGAATCTTTTCATTGAATAAGCAAAAACAACATAGACCCTTTGGCTGTACTTGAAATCTCTACACTAAAACTTCTCACAGTTTCTCTGTAAATTCTTTAGAGGTTTATTCTCACATCCGAGGACTTGAGCAGAGTTTTGACTAACTGCAGGGAGACTCAGTTTAAAAGCATACTTCAGAACTGGTTAAAACTTTAACGAAAGTCTGGTCTGTATCTCCATTTCCTCCTTACAATGGCATTATGAACTTGTGATGAACTGAAACACCACAGTTCACATCTACAGTAGAAGACTTCTACATCTCAAGCTTGAATCCACTGATTCAGCTTGTAGAACTGAGCAATGAAATTCAGATCTAGATTCCAGCCTCTCCAGGTGTCCAAATCCCTGATTCCAGCTTGGTCCACCTCAGTGAAACTCTTGGAAAGGACCGGTTTTTCTCTGTGATGAACCAGTGCTGGTCAAAGTATGAAAGGTAAGAGAAACTGAGTTTAATTAGCTAAATTATTCTGGCTCAGTTGTTTCCTCAAATGAAAACACTCCTCACCTTCCTTTTCTAAATAAAAGAATCTCAGCCAACCTATTTTTAGACTCCAAGTATCATAGTGAATTTAGAGCCTATCCTTCCAGCCATGCAATTCCAATGACTTATGCATAACTACAATAGATTTACACCACAAATAAAGTGAGCCTAACAGAGCTTCTCCATCTTACTTTGTACAAAGATTTTTCAAACATGAGCTTCACTCCCTTCACAGACATACATCCTTGTGTATAATGCAGCAAGAAAAAAGACAAGACGAAAGGTCATCCTGCTCCTGGTTTTGATTCTTAACTGTTATATAAATGAGAAATACAAGTACATACCTGCCTTATAATTTTGCTTCTTGTTTTTAGAACTCACTCTCATACTTGTATTTGGCTTCTTTTCTGATCTTTAGTGAGGAGGTAGAAATAGTCCAGTGATGTAGATTCCACAGAAGTAGTGTCCCAGGATGTCTCTGGCCTTCAGCATTTTTTTTTGATCCTAAGTGAACTCTGCAATTCGAAAACAAAGATATTTTTTTGCATGATCTGAGGATAGTTTTGTTCATTTGTTCACTCCCATTTTACAACCATTTTAGGGCAGATTTACAGGATTTCTTACAAAAAGAGACAGTTGTCCCTCCCAGAGTGACAATAGCCAAATACCTGTTGGGTTTGATAGCTTGTGGAGCACAGTCAGGTTCCCAGCAAACAACTGTCACAATCTCCAGCACACCCTGGTAGCCCCAGCAGGGACTGGCAGCTGAGTGAGCAATGTTTTCCTGGCATTTTGCCCTTTGCAAAGGCAGGGTGATGACTCCAGGCTAAAAAGAAGAATTCTTCCCTGCTGTGCCACCCTTTCAAAGGGACTGAGAGGAAAATATATGCCTCCACTCCACCTGTATATGGATTGCTACTGTCAACAAATACAGATGTCAATCTGGTCAACTTGGAACTGAAGCAGCTGAGGTTTGAAAGTCCTTGGTTTTCACTGTCCCTGTGGTAAAGGAGATGAAAGGTGGACAGCTGGCATGGTAAGAGGCAATAAACAAAACATCTTTTTACTTCCATGCATGACCCAGAGGCTGCACATGCTAAAGGAAAGCTCAGCCATGGTGAACATGAACTGCTGCCATTCTTCTGTGGAAACCCCCAAGGTTCAGGCCAGTTTGCCTAATCTTTGCAAGAATATATAAATTTCCTACAAGGAGAACTGTCTGGCCCTGAGGTAGTGCAGATAGCACAGTCTTCTCAAAGGAACCTTCTGAGTCAGCTCGTGATATTCCAAATCTATGGGCAAAAGTGGCAATCACCCATTGTGATTGTGTCCTGCACCTCACCTGAGGAATGGCAGTTGTGTGTTTAGGGATAAGCTTGTACCAATCACAGCTTTTTGTTGTCTAAGATGTGTGAGTAAAAAACAAGTTAAACTAAAGGAAAAGCAAGCAAACAACAAACAGTGCTACGTCTTGTTACAGCCAGATGTAAAAGGGTATCCTCACTCCAGAGATGCACAGTCAGTTCTCTCTTTACTCAGAGGTTAAATTACAGTTTTACTGCTTCTGTGGTACTCTTAACAGTGCAAAGCCAACACAGACATGGGAGATGGTGATTAAGTTCTGTCTCACTCATTAACGGGGCTGCTGACTACTTTCCAGTAGCACAATGTTTATCAGTGCTTAGTGGTGGTGGAGCCTGAACTAGCAGGAATCTTGGCTTTCAGATCTCATGGACGGAGGTCTGCAGAAATATATTGTCCCTTGTAAACTGAGAACTTTTGCTGAAAAGTGAGTAGAGTAACTATAAGCATTGGAGATCATGATGTAATCTCAGCAATTATTTTCCTAGATGGAGTCACAGTTACAAAAACAACTCGGCGCCACTGATGAAGGAAAGAATAGTGACTGCCACTGTCCCTGAAACCCTTGTGACAATCCTTGTCTTGCCTGGACACAATACAAGTGCTTGTAAAGTGTAATGTTTCAAGCTGGAAAGGCTGCATCTCCACCAAGTGTTCAAGGTGCAGACCATTCCTGGGACTGGATGGAAACAGCAGCACTGTACTGAGGTAGCTATTCCTTGTATAAATATGACAACAACTTCTTAGGCAAAGAAGCTGTTCCTGACTGGTTTAAAAACCTGGTAAAGTCCCATTTCTTTACCTTTTGGACAAATATGGCCAGTAACAAACAAGGTGCAGTATTTGAGCTTAGGTCAGGATTCAGCTTGCTCAAACATTTAAGGATGTCTGAATTTAGTCTATGTTAAAGAAAAAGGAAGGCAATGTTGGGCATCTGAAACCACTTGGAAATGCTGAGAAATGTGTGAGGTGTTAGCGGTAGGCATCATCAGATACAAGCTACTGAAAAATTTGCATGAACACATATTTCAAGCAAGTTTAATCCAGAAACCAACCTCCTCTCTCTTTTAAATAGGTGGCTTTTTTCAGTGTTTCTCTTAAGTGCCCAGCAAGTTGTGATGAGGAGGTTAAATTACAGATACTATTCCTGGCCTGGCACAGACTGAATGTCAGCCTTTTTTTTCACTAGACAGGAGCTGGGTAAACCAGCAAACTTGGCTGGAGCATATGACATCACTGCTGCTGCAATATATAAAGGGCCAGTTGGTTCCCCCACCCCCCTGGGCTGGTATTTGGCTGAAGGGTTATGCCATGAGACATCACAGTGGCATTTTGGCAGCAACCTCTGGGAGTTGCATAGCAGTCTGAAGTCAGCAGCACGGCATTACCCATGAGAATGAGAAGGAAAGATTTATTTTTTTTTAATCTTTGTGAGCTGGTTTCTTCACGTGGCGCTCTCTCTGTGGCATCCATCCACGGCTCCAGCTCAAAACTCAGAGCCCTGTGTTGACTACTGGCTGATGTTTATTCAGCAGCATGCTCTACTTCCACACATGCTGCTTCTCTAAGTTTCCAGGGGCTCATGATGACAATGAATAGTTAATGCTCCTTGCCATGGGAAATAGGAGAATCCCTAATGAATTCATGACTTTTTTGCATAGGTTCATAATTGTTCATGGCACACACAGGACTTCATAACCAGATGAGAGCTCTGGATGGAAAAAGATCCCTTCAGCTTTGTGTCATCAAGCTGAGGCAGCGCTCCCAGCCATGGCAGCTCCTCCCTGGCCCCAGTGGGGCTGGCTCAGTGAGGTCCTTGGATATTGCTGAAAATCCTGCATGGCAGCAGGGATCAGCGCATGAATGAGTACGGAGCTGCTGCTGCTGGTCAGTGATCACAGCACTGATGGATTCATTGCACATTTAGGAAAACAAACAAAAAGGTGTCAGGGAGTTAACATGTGGACCCGGGGGAGGATCACAACACCCTCAACAAGCAGGGGAGCTGCCTCCAAGAGAGGCAGCAGTGTTCTAGCCACATTTCCCTGAACTGTCAAGAAAGGCAATTTCTAAATTGAGGTGGACATAAAATTAAATCTATTAGCACAAGCCTCTGTTTCCCTCATCCAACAAGATCACTTTCACCAATTCTTTGTAATCATAAAAGGAAACCAAAGTGAATTCTCTTGCCTGGGGAAAGGGAAACCACTTTACTCAAATACAAATACCCACCACAGCAGATGGAAGATGAAGAAGTGGATCTTTCCTGCTTAGGGTGAAAATTCCAAACACTGGCAGAAATGACTAGCATAGAACAAGGTGACCTCAGCTATTCCAACATCAAGTCTTTGATCATTGCGCTGGAAAGCAAGGCAAAGAAACCAAGTGTCTGAACCGAACCAGTGCAGGAAATGGGTCCATTCCCCTTGAGGGTTTGGCCTGGCAATTATGGCTCGAACGACTTGTTCTGGGCCAGAGAAGAGGAGAGACTGTTCTTGACTTTGGGCCAGCTTCTGCTCTCAGTTACACTGGTATAAATCTAGAGTCATTTTACAGACGTCAGTAGAATAACAGAGAACAGAACTGGTGACTGAATACACCTATTTTCTCAGCCAGCACTGTACACTATCCAGAAGCTACATCTGCAACTGTAACCACAGTAAAGTGAAATTCATCTGAGAAGAGCCAAACCTCACCCCCATGAGGTATTCAGACCAACATGCAAAGGAAAGGGGTTAGAACCAATACCACATTGTTATGCCACCAAATTGTGCCCTCTAGACAATTCTGATTTTCTCACCTGTATTGCTCATCACTGAAAATAGCAGTACATTTGGGTTAAAGTAATGTTGCTCTTTTCTGCAATATTCACTAGAATACACAGACCTAAGAGTGGTGGGGTAGGCATGGTATAGTTCCAGACTGCATCAGCAGAGCTGGCTGTCAAACTGAATTGCCATCATGTGGACAATATCAACTTTTGGAAACATGTTTGTGTGTGTATTAGGGGAGGTTGTTCTCATTTAGATAGTTTTTGAAATTTCACATGGAATAAAGATTCTGAAGAGAAATTAAACTGGGAATTTCAAAATTTCATTTAGAATTAAAAACCTTTTTTTAATTTTAGATTATTTCACCATTTTCAGTGAAAAAAGGCTGTGAGAAATAATATGTATATATACTATAATAGTTATAATAGTATATTATTAATGTTCTTAAATCAAAGAGGGTATATGCTATTTAGCATTAACTGAAATATTTCATTTTATTTTCTATGTCAAACAATACTCTGATGGTACTGCAACAGAGAATATGATCTTGTTTTGAAATTTCCCTAAGTAAATATTTCAAATTATAAAGCCCATAAATTTTGAATTATCTTTCTAGGGGAAATGTCATTAAAATGAATATGATTGTGATTTTATTTGTTTAATCAAACCTCTTCTCTTTTTTTTTTTTTTTTTCTGAAAAAAAGAACTGAAGTCTTTTTCTTCCAGTGAGCTCTACTGAAGCTACTTCATTTGTTCCAATGGAAGCTGGAACCAGGGACTCATCAGTTCAAGGAAGGTCAGTGTAGGCTGGTGGAAGTATGAACACAAGGAAGACATGTACCTAGTTAATGACTGTGTTCTGTATCCTGCTGTGTCCTTTCCTCAAAGGAGGTGAACCTCTTGCAGCCCCAGCTGAAACGCTTACCTTTCCAGCTCAGACCACAAAGCTTCAAACACTGGAAGATGAAGACCTCACATGAAGAAAAGTGGGAGGAACAGAGACTGCAAGTGTCTCTACCTTTCCCTTTCTGGTTCAGTGGCAAAGACCCAGCAGTTATTTCCAGCCGGTCTCCGGACTGCCTTTCCCAATGTCCTCCAAATGCCCCATCCTGCCAACAGGCCTGTTACGTCTGGAAGAAGGAGATGTCTCTCAGAAAGGGTTGTATCTGGACTGAGGCTTTCTTGCAACTCCTGTTTATCCGTTCCATCTCCTGATTCACTGCCTTTGAAGAGCCAGGAGCATGCAGACGTGACAGGGGAAGTCAAAGGCACAGAGCACATGACTGACACAGGCCAGGGGCAGGTACAGCACTTGACAAACAGCACGAGTCTATGAGAAACACAAGGCACAAGGGATGGTGCTCCTCCTATGACCTGCAGTCAGCACAGACAAGTGACATTTCAGCAACTGAACCCAAACAGTGCGTTTCTTGGCATTAAATGTCTGCCTGGAAAAGGCCACTGTCTGTAACTAGGTCAGTCACTGTACACCAAGATATTTATACAGCTCCCCAGCAATATGGTATATGAACACCTCGTGGCTATTTATCTTTGCAAACTCTCCCGCTGCAAGCAGGATGTGTGTCTAATCCACAGGTCAGCAGCTAAGGCTGATTTGCCTTAGACTTTGCCTTCAACTGGCTAATCTGCCCAAGATCAAAGAGGACATTTGTGGCAGGGCAGGGAACCAAATCTATGTTTTCTGAATTGCACAAGAAGAGCTTAACCTTTCTTAGGTAAGGCAAAAATATGCCTTCCCACTGCCCTTCATAGCTCATGGTACTTTAATCTCTGGGAGCCCACCCCAGCCCCCTTGCAGCTGAGTATGGCGCTGTAGCTTGGCATTACATTGTATAGTGAAACCCAACCAGACTTGGAGGTGACTGACTGCAAAGACCTCTGCTTCGTCTCAGGTGCTTGATACCTAAATCTTGCTAAGATTGTTAAAACTCAAGCCTTCCTCACTAGCTGGCAGTGACAGCTGACATTACAATGGTACAGTGCCCTCCCTGAGCACTGGAAGGATTTTGGCTGATGAGACAGGTATTCATCTCTCTCCATTCTCAAGAAAGTGTTACATGATGAAAGCTTCTGAGTTTTCCCTTCTTGAATAAGAGAAAGGAGATTTTCCCACAGCAGAGGGAAAGCTGTGGAGTATCACAGCATTGCAATGGCTAGAGGTGGAAGATGACAAAGGGGGAAGGGAAATAAAATATATATAAAATATATAAAAATATATAATTTTATAATTATATATTTATAATTTTATGATATATATAAAATAAAATACGGTCAAGAAAACAAATATAATGGTTTGGATACCTTGTAATCAGGAGCACACCAGACAGTCCCAGTCCCTATCAGCAAGTGTGTTAGACACAAACGGGAGACAGGTGTATTCTCCTCTGTGACCTACACGAGGAAATCTGCAGCTAGCAACAAGCCATGCCTCACTTCTCTTTCCAGGCTGGGGAACCTGAAACCATCCCCCACTTACACTGCTCATCAGCCCCAACACACTGATACCATCAGCATTGTCAAGTTTGCACTTAAACCATTTAAGCTTCTTGACAAGGAGAGTCTGACCCACACCCACCAGACAGGATACTGTCTCAGGAAATAACAGGCTCGCAGAAAAAAAGGATTATTCTTTTACTGGTAGTTTCATCTGCTCTTTTTCTTTATAACTTCTGGATATTTTCAAGATTTGGACAAAGACTTTGCTGAATCTGTTTTCTATTAAGAAGAAAATTCAAAATCCTTGTACGTGCTAGGTTCAAAATTGTTCCAACTTCTAAGCAGTTTTATCACCCACTGAATTCCACAGGATTTACAGACAGGCAATATACCAAAATACCACAGACAAAAAGATGTAGGTATCAAAGGTGAGGGAGAAGGTGGAGACTTTGGTTTTCAAAATATTCTGGTTCAGGCTGCAGGAACAGAGCTATTTCTCACTTACACCTTGCTCTAGGTTTCAAATGCAGCCAGAAGAGCTGTGCTCCTGAGCACACAGCATGGCAGGGAGGGTGAAACTCAGTGCATGCCAGAGCACATGATCCAAGCACACAGCCATCCTTTCACATAACATCTCTCCTCCACTGACAAACTGCTCCTCAACCATTTGTGATTATAACAGAGCATTCCAGTTGAAGGACAAAAGCTGTGGCTTGCCTTCTGCCTGCTATTTGGAGCATGGCCATGGGACAGCTACACACCTATGGGAGACCTCTGGGAGGGCAGGGGAGAGCCCCCTCTCCCTTGCCCCAGGTATCTCTGGAGGCCATGCTACTTTCCTCCTTTTGAGGAGCAAAAGCCAGGAGTAAAATTCCACCCCAAGCAAGACAACAGTTCCTTCCAGCTGCCTCTTTCTGCATTGTGCACAGGAGTTGCTTTGGTTTTGCCCTGCAGATTCCCTATTCAGAGACTGATTAATTGTTATGATTTAATGGTGTGTCCCCAAGCCAATCCCTCATTTTTTTCACAGTTAATGCACTTGCTATGGTGTTTCTTGTGATTATTCTGTAAAGGATATATGCAAAAGACAGAAAAGCAAACATCAAGAGTTTTAAGGAGAATCCACACTTGTTCCCCAAGAGACAGACCCTGATGACTCTGGTAGAGTCAGTCCCTCAGCAGCTGCAGTGATGCTGTCAGCATGGGGCTTCCCTAGACCCTCTGAAGAAGCCTGCAGACAAACAATAGCACCAGCTTAGTCAGCCTAGTGCTGTCACCAGCTACTTCTCCTTTCCCATCCCTTCTCCTCAATTCTCCCACACACCACAGAGGTGGCAACCCTAGCTACATTTCTGTGGCTTCATTCAATTCACAAGTCTGGTGAAAGACTGGTGTCTCAATTTTGGAGAGACAGACCAAGTCCTAATATCACTACTTCAAAGCAGATCAGTCAAAATAAAGAGTCTCAGTGAACAGTATCATGATAAGGAGTGCTGCCCCAGCCCAAACCCTGACACAGCTTGCAGGGGTCAGTTCCCCCTGAGTATGATGTTGTTTCTGCACCAGCATCCTGGGCAGTCCTGGGCACTTATCCCAATTTCTGCACAACGAAGCCCTGTGCTTTGAAATATGCAAAGGACAGAGACTGGGACACATGAAATACACCTCAACAAAACAAAAGCCATCAGAAGAGTGCAAAATTGTACATGAGTCTATAACAAAGCAGACAGACAAGCCAAGCTGGCCTCAAGATATGACAGCTTATGTCTGACCCAGGTAAAGTTGATAAACAGAGCTACATCTGAGGCTGAGGATCTGCAGGAGCTGCAAATTGCCAGAGACTGCTGTTTGCTGACTTTGCATGTTAAAGTGTAGCCAAATGTTAAACACATACATTTCTTTGAGAGACTCTTCCAAAAAACTGGAAGTGGAAAGTATGAATTAGGTGGCCTTCATGTACCTGACCGTCATAGCCTTCTCACAGTCCCCAAAACAGCCTTTGACACAGTGTATAGGTAACAGGGAAAGCATCCTTGAAATTAATGGAATGTGGCTATGTGAGAGGCTGAAAATAAAGATGCATCCCTATTTGACCTTCTTGGCTCATAAAAAGATGGGCCTGACTGTTACCAGATGATTTAGATTAATCATTGCTAGCTACTGCCTTGTATATCATTATTTGCAAGCACAGGTGATGGATGTTAAAGAAACTTAGAACTATAATTAAATATCTGCTTTCTATTCCTGTCCAAAGAAGATCATTTGGCAGGGAAACCCAAGGGAAACCTTACTTCTAGGTGAGGGTTGTCCTCTTACAGCTTCAATGCTGCCTTAATTTCTCTGAGGCTGCTAAAGGACAGGGGTCTTGGTGGCAGTCTCTTCCACCGCACACACTTGCAAGCCATAAAAACCTGGCAAGAAGCAAGAGAGTCATAACACACCAAGCTCAACACACACATACACACACAAATACACATATATAATATATACATGTATATACATATATACACACATACAACTTCAGATATAATCACTGATCCATCCAAATGCATATGCAGGCTTGATTGAAGAGGAACAACCTCATCTTCAGGGTAAAGTTCCCCTCTGAGTGAAGACATGCAGCAGCTCCCACTGTGGTCCTCTCCCCACACAACTGTCAGCTGGCTCACAGACCGCTGATCCCAAAATGCAACACAACCTCAGGCAATGCACAGTTACCTCTAAGAGCAATGAACTCACCCTCTGCTCAGAGCAGCCACAGCTCTGTGTGACCTGGCAACCCAGCTGCAGCCAGGCCTGCAGCTAAAAACCACTTGCAGAATTTGCCTCTGCCAGCAATTTTCCCGGTGTGTAACTCAGCTGGACTAAAGAAAGACTGATACAAATGAGTGGAATTTTCTTCCAGCATGGCTCATAGAGTTAGTTGACTTTGTTTCTGGTCTTGGAGGGGTTAGCAGTTTTGTGGACTTTTCCCACAGCTCTGGTAATGCAAGTACAGGTAAGACAAGCATTTCAGAGAAGCAGGTAGGAATAAGAGGCTACAGAGCAAAACTTCTGAGTGCTTTTGGCTTGCAGTGCAGGGATGCAATAGCACCTGCAAACCTCCACCCAGCTGTGGCCTCAATGTTACAGCTGTTTGAGTAAGTAAGCTGAGAATGCATATATAAATACCATGGAAGCATGGAGAAACGGAGCTGGGCTCCAGTGGACTGGCAATGTTTTACATCTTAGTGTTTGTCACAGACCTCATCCTTCAAGAATTTAACTGAGGACATTTGTTTTTTAAGTGGTCAGTTCTTTGAAGAAGTGAAGGAAGAGAGCCACAGACTTTAATTCTGTCCAGAAAGCTTATTTGTCCTTCTTATTTCTTCTCTCTTATCCTTCTCCCCTGCCTCCCTCCCAGAAATGGCAGAGGACTAGAGAGGAACCCTCTAGCAGGCACTGTACAAATCCAGTGTGAATCAGTCACTCTGATCTGCTGCTGTAAAACTTTTCTCTATTCAGATTTAATCAAATTGCCCGTTTACAAGCTATTTTAAAAAGCATTGGCAGTTTGGCTTCTCAAGCTCAATTTTAATTATTTCTGTCCCTTTTTTGCTACTGAGTTCTGCAGCACTAATAAAATGCAATTCCTTGTGATAGGAGACTAAGAAGTTCTGCAACAACTGGAGCAAGAAAACCTATGCCATTTAAGAAATCTTTCAACAATTAAAACTGGATGCAAGTCATAGTCACAGTCATTTATAGTGGCCTCTTAGCACTGCATAGGTATTTGAACTATCTTAATTTTTCAGGCTCTGTAGCGTGGTAACTACTTTTTATAAAATATTTAAATTATTCTATTCCTATTTGCTCCAAAAAAAGAAACATCCAACAGCCTTCCAAACCATATACAAATCACTAAAGTTTTAAAGAGTAGCTTTATCTGTAGGCAGTAATCACCCGGAAAGTAAAACCAATGTATATTTCCTTAAAGTTGTTTACAGCACAATGTACAAAAATTAAATGAAGCTTCATATCAATTTAGTGCTCTTTTAAAAAGATTATGCCTCTTTGCAAAATAATTACATGTCATAAACAGTATTCACTGCAAACAAATCTATGTGTATGTCTCTTTCCATACACAGACTTTCAGAGGCAATCTTGCTTTTCTCTGAGAAAAAAAAAGCTGGACAAAATGAAAGGACACTCCACCTCTAATCACTGAAAAAAGGTTTAAATGATGTTTGATTTCTCCTAACTGATCAATCCCATTACTGATCCTTGAGTGTACACACGTTCACACACTCAGAAACCACCATTCTCCACAATTTCCCTGTTTTAAAACCACCCAGACACTTCCCCCTTACCTTCTATGCTCCAGCTTCCTGATAGGGACAATGCAGGGCTGTGCTTTCTTCCTTTAAGTCAAAGCCCCAGCACATTTTAGAGCAGCCTGCTTGCTATTAGCAGTTCCCATTACTTATGTGTGTCGGACTCTTCCTCTGAACATGGTTATTTTAATAAAAACAACGACTGAAAAATAAACAAAAACAATAAAAGTGGAGGAGCTAAGCCTTGAATCCTCGCAGACCTGCCCAGCCAGGTGAAGTGAAATGAGCAAGGAATCCGAAGTTAGTAAAATGTGTTTAAATAGTTATAAGGCAAGGGGAAACCAAGCGGAGATCATGGTGGGGAAGAGGCAAACACACGTATTGGAATAACCACGCGGTGTCGAGTAACAGACAGATGAAACAAACAGTCATCAGCTATTTTTACATCCACGTTGGCCATTGGTAATTCTTCAGAGATAACTAATTCATACAGCAATGCTGGGCCATGGGCTCGCTGCTGCCAGTGACTCAAACCTCAGAGCACTGCAGTTTTGTACCTACAGGTGGGAGGCAAAGTGTTTATTGGGGTCACCACTAAAAATACTGCGTACATATGCACACGAGTAACACATTGCTGTCCTGTGGGGCTTTTTCATAAATAGCTCATTTCATCATCAAGGCTGGACACATGTAGCCAGTGTTCTTGGACTTCTTGGAGTAAGGACCTCTTCCACTGTCCCTCCAAAGCAAACAAGATCAAGCACATGCCAGCATTGGGTTTCATTTGGCGCACTGCAATAGGATGTTGGATAATGGGAAAAATATGCCATGAAGTCAACAAGCTCCATTTCTGTACTGCAGAGCTGAACAATGGATAGCACCCTGAGCCATGCTGAGTGCACACAGCTCCTTACTGGAGTCATGGGACTCTCCTGGGGTTCAGCATCATGTTGGACTTGAACCACAGCCTACAGCAAAATGAAGAGCAGGATCTCCTGAGATTACAGTCCAAATCCTGCTTCCATGGCAGATCGGGACTCCACATGAGCCCAGTAGTCATTTGTACATTAAAAAACCTTCTAATTACACTGCTATAGCACCAGCAAGTTTCTGCAGCCTGGGAATCTCCAAGCACTAGGACACTTGTGATGAACTAATTATCCCTGAGATCCAAGAGCAGCCCAGGCTTACCCCTCCTTGGAGGGACAATGACCTGCCTTCTCCAAAGCAACCTTCAGCTTTGAATTCCCGACCTGAGGGAAGTGTATTTTTCAACTTAAATTTCAGGAGAAAGATTTTGCAAAGATGACTCTCCTGAAGTCCTGTTCAGGGCTTTTTGTGCTCAAGTATTTCTAACTCATCCCAAACTGAATGCTCGTCTTGCCAAACATCAGGGAACTTCTAAGTGCTGAGTTCTGACCTAGAACTACAGAGTTCCAACAGCTCCCCATGCTCTGCACCTATAACAGCACTTATGCACAAAGGTCTGGCATCATCAGTCATGGCACCTATGGACTGAGACATAGGAGAGAACTGGTGCATACTGAAAAAGATGTTTGGGATTACAAGAGACAGTGGAAAAAGTAGTTTTCAGGCACCCACTGCCACTAAAGTAGGCAAAACTGTCTGCATGTGTGTCTGTCTTCCCCACAGATTTCTAAAGAGGGGAGGAATGTATTTCTGGAATAGTTGTGCTAAAAATAAACCCATCTCTGCTGTCTATGAAGAGAGGCAGGTATAGCCCTGCTTTCTGTAAGCCCTGAACTTGTGAACTGCTGAGAGCTGAATCACAACTAGAAAGATCCCTGTGAAAATGGCAAATGCTAATGCAGGAAGGTTGGCTGATTGCTTGGAAAATCCAAAACAGGCCTCTCACATGAAAGCAACTGGGGTTAACACTATTCATCAGGATAAATGTGGTTCACAGACTCCAGCTTTGAAAGGACTCAAATCTTGGGATAGGCATTAAGCTTATTCAAATACTGTGGTAGTAAATATTTGCTAATTCACTGTTCAGATGAGACTCTGGGATCAGATGGGCTGTCATTAAAATAAAACCTCTTCTGGGGAAAATTACTGAATAACACACAGGAAACACAACCCAGTGGCACTTAGATGTTGTTATCTCACTCCCAGGAAATTTAAAAACCAGAAATTCCTGCTGCTTTCTTTCAGTGAGTGTCAAGCAATAACAGATCACACTGAACTTTTTCAGACAGCAATTTGGACTGAAATTTCAAACTTGTATGAAAACAGTATGCAATTTGCACAAATACGTCAATGGAAAATGTATGTATGTATGTTTGTATGCATAATGAACTCCATCTTTCACACACACACTTGAAACTTTGTATGCTTGGCAATGCTGAGAACTCTGACAAGAGAGCCTTATGCAAGAGCAGTAGCTTTCAGCCTTTTCTGATTTGTATCCCATCCCAACACTTTCTCTAGGGAAATAAATGGAGTTCTACCCTACTGACAGAGAGAGTTTTTTTCCTTTGTTACCTTAGCTGCAAATCCCAGGGAAGCAGTATGCAGACCTCAAGGGGTCAATGCACCAACCACATGCAAAAAGTCCCTGGTACATGGAAACCACAGAGTGGAACTGATTATAAACAGAAATGAAAACACCACCCTGGACTAGGAAAACTCAAGCATCAAACTGTTTTGGTTGTAGAAATGAAATGTTTTATAATTCTCAAGGCATTAACAAGCAAGGGGTCTGTTTAGGAACCCATGAGAGCAATAGGACTATATTGAGTTTTCAGTTGTTTGATTACAGCACTTTTTGTTCAGCAGAGCAACACTGGTTCAGTTCCTACCTGGCAGCCACAGATTGAATGATTTATTGACTATTATCACAGTGAGTGGAATAACTTAATGTCTGGGCACTGGACAAGGAGTGTAGGTGAGTGCAGAACGTTGGCTGGACAGAGCAGCCTCTGGGTCATATCAGCTGAACAAAAGCAGTGAAGCAGTGAATTGCTGATACAGGTATTTTCTGTCCCAAGGGAGCACAAGATCAAGGGTGCATTTTCTGCTCAGTTCCTCCTGCTAGCCAACACAGGCTGTGCTGCACGTGGCATCAGGGGAAACGACAGGTCATGTTCCTCTCTGTCTGTGCCCAGCCCCTTAAACATCCTGGTCTGAACCAGATTCTGTACTGGCAAACACAGCTGAGAAGATGTATGGGAGGACATAAAGATCCCCAGCACCTGAGAACCACTAGCAGTCCTATGGTCTCTTTCCCTGGGGACACTTCTCCACCTTTCTGGAAGAGCTGCTTGTCCCTTCATGCAGAATTTGTGCAATGAGACAGACGCAGGACTCATCCCCAGCCTCTCCCCAGGACTACTCCCTAGGGTTCAAACCTTGCCAGAAGATAAAGCTCATTGGTGCCAACTCCAGGGACTCCTAGAATTCTGACAAGGAGAGAACTTTTTTAAGCCATTGCATTTTTTTCCTATTTGTCCTTATCGAAGCTTTGAATGAAGCCTAGCAAAGTAAAAAGTCTCTGCAAAAGGAAGCTCTGGAAGAAATCTGTGAAGGGTTCAAGAAAAAGAAATATTTCCTTAATTTCATCTCTTATAATTTTATAATATGGTGTTTAATAAAATAAAATGTCAAAATTATTTTCATCCTACCCTCAGAAAGTAGTAAAAAATATTATTTCCTAAAAAAATTGTTATGTTTCTTATCTGAAATCAGATTTCTTATGAAACACAACAAACTTTGCTACATTTTGACTCTGACTGCATTTACAATCACTGGCAGACTTTGGTTCCACCATCTTTTTGTCTACCTGTGAATAAGACCTTAAAGGCAATTTTAAAAGAATTTCTCATCTCCTGCTCTCCTCTCCCTGCTGCTGTGCCATCAATAGCACCCAGACTCAGCTGACTCAGAAAGAACTTGTCTGGATTCCAGCCTGGAACACTCGTCCTAAAACTCTGTGAAGTGCCCGACCATGGCATCAGTCGGGGGCTCAGCATCTCTCTTTCGGCTTTTGGGGAGAGAATGTAGACTAGAAGGACTCTAAAAACACAGCCTCAGGGACATTTTGGCAAGGATGTCAGTCACAACCTCAGCCTGCATATTTCCCCCAAATCAAACTGATATTTCAGTCAGGAGCAGTCACATTTTACCAGTACCAGCTCTCTACAGTGATCACACCTGAGGAACCCCAGGAAGATGCTTTTGCATAACTGCTTCACTATTAAACACTGCCAAGAGTGGAAGACAGATGTGGCAATAAAGAAAGTAACTATAGAGAATGTTAAACAGCAGAAGAGGGCTAAATTATTCTACAAATAAAGATTAAACTTGCAAAGCACTCTTCTACCTGAGCCCATTTTTCAAAGGGT
This sequence comes from Camarhynchus parvulus, assembly GCF_901933205.1. Taxonomy (NCBI): domain Eukaryota; kingdom Metazoa; phylum Chordata; class Aves; order Passeriformes; family Thraupidae; genus Camarhynchus; species Camarhynchus parvulus. Next base: position 17,949,730 of record NC_044576.1, on the reverse strand, counting down.
TTGCACTACCTAAAATAGCCAAAATAACATGCTAAGTACCCATCTGCCTTCTGGGCATTGATTTTTCTTGGAAATTTTTCCCTTCTCATCAGGATATGTCAGCACAGCTGACAGCACCTTGCAATTTGCAGGAGAGGTTCAGCCTGTGCCAGGACATACAATAAACCAGTCTTAAGCTAAAGTTTAAGAAATGAGCACACTAGTGACATATCAGATTTGGGAAAAAATACCAGTAAATACTGGGAGTGATCTAAAATTAGTTCTCATTTAAAACATTATGTAGAAGCCAACGACATTTAAAGATGCTAAGCAAAATGCATTAGGTAATTTATAAACATAGCTACAATCCATCTAATTTAAGAAAAGGTTGGAAGAATGTGGGGTCACTGGCCTAGTGTAAATATTTCCCATTTACAAATTGCAAAGCAAAAACCAGAGACCACAGGCTAATTAAAATAGCTGGACAAACAATGATGGGAACCATAAGGGGCTATTTTTAGGGGATCGTGTGAGAGCCCAGGCAGCCAGAAGTCCAGTCAATCCAGAGGTGTCACATGGCTGCTCTCAGTCCTTTGCACTCTCTCACCCCACCACAGACAAGGTGAACCAGACAGTATGATATTTGTTTCAGCCCCACACACCTCCATCCAGATTTCATGTAGTATTTTGCTCTTTACACAACACATTGGATGAATTCCCGTGGAAGTATCCATGGAATCACCATCCTTATCCTGTCCCAGGTGCCTCCACAGCTGAGAGATGGGGTTTGGGCAGTGAGAGCAGGGCTGACTCCCCCCAGATGCTGGAAAATGACAAGAGGAAATTGTGGTATGCTGCACTACAAGAGGAAGTTGTGTTATGCTGCAATTCAGCTGGTACTGCAGAGGTACTGTGGTACAAACGTGTGTTTATCTCTGGGTGAAGAGAGGTGAAGAGAGATGAAGAGAGAAAAGATAAAACATTAAAACTTGTTATAGTCTAATGAGTTGCCTGAATTACATGGGTTTTCATTTTCTGGTTTGTAGAATACACTTTCTCTGGGCCAAGAAGAAGAAAGAGTGAAGCACAGCAGAAGAAAATAATTTTATAATACAGTTTTATTCCTCAGAAGTCATTGAAGCATCAAAACATGCCTGCATTATCTCAAAAACTCAAGAGTCCTGCAAAATGGGTTCAGAAGACATTGGGGTGCAAAATATCTCCCTGCATAGTTTTATACTGGAGCACCAGTGGACAGTGAAGGGGCGGCCAGCTGGTTTAGGAGAAAGGTTTCAGCCCAGATTTGACTCAGACAGGGAAGAAATTTAAATTTGCACTTCCTCCTTCTCAAACCAACTTTCTTCCTAGTTCAGAATGCTTGTCAGGAAAGGGTTATTGGAAACCAAAAAGGTTTTGAAAAATATTCAATTTTTGCATGTCTTGGCAGAAAAAAGGGTGCCAGGAGTATGCAATGTACAGCAAACACACTTGCCTAACCTGATTCCAGTCCACCAGCAGAACAGAGCACATCCCTTAACTGCAAGAAGGAACACAGCTGTTTGGATTTCTCATTCTAGTAATCTGAATAATTATAGCACTCTCTCTCCAAAATGATATGACTTTAAGCCATGTTTAAGAAAAGTAAGCAATCTAAAATCAGCATTCAGTCAGCCAGAAAGCACTAGAGAGAGAAGGAGAAGCTCATGCCCATCTTTTCAGAAAAAGCCAATGTGTAATTGTTCAAGGTTTTGCTGAATGTCAGGAATGGAAGATTAACAAGGAGTGAGATTATCAGTGTCTGTAGGAGGAACTCACGCAAACACAGCAAGGCCAAGAACAGCTAAAAACCTGGCCTGAAAGATAGCAAATGTGCTTCTCTGCAGAACAGAGCTGAATAATGACTGAGAAGAAAGGAGCCAAATGAGGAACAGAAAAGGCACCACTGCAGAAAAGCAAGGAAATGGAAACAGGGCACTCAGAGTCAGAAATCCCCGGTGCTGCTACACCGCAGGAATCGGCTCAGCTCCTCCGCGGGCAGCACACCTGGGCTGGCTGACACTGCCCAGCACCACCTGAGAGATCCATGGCAAAACCTGCCCAGGGAACTGGCTGAACTGGGAGGCTATGGATGGATTTTCATTCTTTCCCTATAGCTGAACTTGGAGAATGGAGTCAGTGATATATGTGGAGTAGATGGGAAGATGCCATCAGAGAACACCCTAAGAATTTCCCCAGGCCTAAAAACTATGTCACAACCTGTTAATGGCGAATAATTAGATGAGTCCCAGGTAATCAGAGACTATTTCTAGTACTAAAGTGATTCCTGGGACTGAAAGTCACCATACAAAATGTACCAAAGTGGCTGGTATCAATAAAGCGACAAATGCAAACAAAATAATTCTTTACTCTCATTCTGTTAAGGAAAATACATGTAGTTTGAATTATGATCATATAAACCACTGCCTTCAGACATTTTTGGAATGTTTCTAGTCTGCTAAACTCATTAGAAAATTCACACTGTCAAATATTTGAATAAAAATATAATGGGGACAAAGAGATAAATACTCTCTTTTCAAAAAAGTCACAACTAGTTTCCTTTAAACTTTACAAAAGAGTTTTAGATAAAATAAGACAAACATAAAACAATAATGAAATTATTACGGGTGAAAATTCTAATGTAGCAAACAGGTACATGATTATCTTCTTTCAGAGATTAGGGACTCTTCTCTTAGGAACAAAAGTAAACATGTTCACCAAATCAAGGCTTCTAGCTGATCCATAACAACACTCATACAGATATTGTCCTTGATTTCAGAAGTGTTTACACTCAATGCAGAGCATTTAAGCACTGCAAGCTCAAACTGCATTTTCATTGCAGTTTTTTAGTGACAGAAAGTATTGCTGTTTCAAAACACAGCAGATATTCCTACACCCAATGTTCCCACATCCATTCAGAAAATGACTGCACATGCAGGCAGGCCTGAACAAAGAGGCAAGGTTTGATGGCTCCACTGGCAACACTTTTAACAGTGCCCATGTCATTTGGGATCACAGCTCCCTCTGATTTCCATATTCCAGCCCTATTGAAGGACAGCAGCATCTCACACATTTCAAAGTGGTGCACAAAACCTGGATATTTTGGAAATTGATGTTTACTGCAGAAGCAGCCTGGCATATGCAGCTGAGCCAGCTCTAATCAACAGAAACTATTCCACAGACATGAGTGGGAGCTGGAACATGCTCTGCTTGCTTATTGCTTCAGACAGAGTTTGTGCTGTCCTCGCAGGAGGGATGCTATGAGACCTTGGACTAGTCTTTTTCCAGCTTAGTTGAGCATGACAAGCAGGAAACATCTCCATTGAAAAAAAAAAACCAAAACATCTCTACCCTTTCTGAAAGGCTACAGATTTTTAGGAAAACAACCGAAGAAAAAATTACAAAACTTCCACGCTAGTAATGCAAGAGCAGAAGAAAGCAAGGAACAGGTGTTTTGTATCAAAATGCGTAAAAATGGAACACTCTTTAAAAAGAATACTTTTATATCATTCAGCACTAGATGCCTTGATGAATGGTTAATTACAGTGTGCTGATTCACATTTTCCTTCACATCTTTCACAGCTTTACCATTTATTTGGGCATCAATGTAAAAAAATTCTAGTCATGAAATTTCATAGTTCCTTCAAAAATCATTTGCAGACTCACTGCTCCAAAAAAATCACACAGTTCTTCTATTTACTATTTGAGCTACATTAGTTTGTGAAGTCCAGGAGATTTTAATAATACTCATCCAGTATATCAGTGGTTTCCACTGTGGCTGGTACCAGAGTGAGCAAACACCTAATCTTGCAATTAGAGATGATCTGTAAATCCAGGCCTATGTACACATGGTTGTGTTGCTTAAGACAAAAAATCCCTGTCAATCCCACTGTCAATTTGAACAAAATCGCCCTGCAAAATACATAGAGATTCATATCAAATACTTGCATTGGTATTCCTTCCAGATCTCACCTTTAAACACCTACAACATGGTAGCTTCAGAGCAACCAGATTAAATGCTCAAGTTTATACCGAGAACTTATAAAAAAGCCATATTTCCCCTCTTCTGGCATTATGGACTATGTAATAGCTTATGCTGAGTCCTGGATGGAAAATCTCCAAGGGAGCATTTTTACTAGCACATTCTGCCTTCTGCAAATTACTGTGGTATGATTGCAATACCTTTGTGCTTTTTTCTAACGCTGGTCATATTTTAAAAGTGCCTATTGCTCTTGAGTCTAGAGCTGCATAAACAAAAACAATAATAATTAATAACTTTTGCAATTATCTTCTGCCAACAGAAATCTCAGCTTCAGCTTCAACTGGATACATTCATTGTCTTAAGTTGTTATCTAGGGTTGCTATGCACTAACTGTTGGTATGTTCCATCCCAAAGGCGGCTCCTTGGGAAACTTTGAAGCTCTATAAATAGAAGATATTATTTATTATTATTTTGAGGGCACAGGAATGCACCAATTCACCCTCAGGGGACAGAGACACTCAAGAACACTTGTTTCAGTGTTGGATGCAGAAATAGTTCACAATGTGAGGTAGAGAACAGCTCTAGTGCCAAATATCCTGTATAAGCAAGAAGGAGAGATCAGTGGACAAAATCCATCACACCCACTGCTCGCCTTTTACAAGTTTAAACTGAGCTTGGCTCCTTTCCTCTTCCCTGCAGGTTAGCAGACCCCTCTGGGATATCTGACATGCCCTTCTTCCTGTAAGGAAGAATCACAAGCTCAGGACACCTGGCAGACAAGAGAGGAAGCCTTCCTGATGGCTTAGCCAGGCACCAAGTGCTGAGACAGCTGAAGAGAGGTGGCAGGACTTTGGCCCTAGAAAGGGGACAGAAACCCAGCAATGACTGAGATCCCCTGAGCAAGGAAATACAAAGGAAATATACACCAGAGGAAATTTAAAGGGAGCAGGGATAATGAGAAAATCTTAAAAATTAAAGAAAAGAATAAAGGGAAAACTAGGAGCAGCAGAACATGCAAAGTCATTGTTTTTCCTCTGAAATTTGAAGGTTTGATCCTATATCTGTATATTCATTGTGAATTGTCCTTTCTGTTGGCTGCTGCTAGGGTTTGGGTTACCCAGCTAAGACAGATGACATACAAGTCATTTAAGGGCTCAGGTGCCTCCTTACCAAGTGGATTTTGCAGTGTGCTGTGCTGGGAGGCGTGAAGCAGAGACTCAGCCTGGCACCAAGCACCCTTCCTGGGCACTGGAAGGTGTCCCAAGCACACCAGTGCTTGCAGTGCTGCTCAGGGGGAATTGTGCTGTGTCCCAGGGGTCACAGCAGCTCAGGTGTCTGCGCTACAGAGACACAATCCTGACTGCTGGAATACCACGGGCTGGACAGACCTAAGCCTACAGATGTATCATGGCAAGACACCTGAGAATACCTTCTGCTAGAAGCTCTTGCATATCTGTCATGTTGTTAATCATTTTATCCCAAGCATGATCTCTTTGCTTTGAAATTAGAAATGCCTTCCATTGTGGAGTTAATTCACAATCTTAACAACACTAGAAGGCAGGTTTTTGTGGTCAAATATATTGCTACATTAATAATTTCAGAATATTACATGAAGCACAAAAAGAAAAGAAGTGAATAAATTAACAGAAGAAGCCTGCATGGCTCACTAGAGAATTAAAGTGCCATTTTATTACACACACCTCAGAGTTAAAGTTTTAATTTTCTTTTAAAAGATCTCAATATATAACTTTCGTCCTCCATATTCAAAAACACTTAGAGAGGATGATTTGTTCTTTTCTTGTAATCCACAGGACAAATAAAGCTACAGTCAAGCGATGCTGACCAAATCTCTGCAATTTCCCTGTGATAACAGAATTGTTCTTATTTTTTATTCATTATTGCTCTAATAAGGAACTTTTCTCCAAGGATCCTGATGTTCTTTAAATACAAATGAATGAGTCTTTCCCAATCCCTTGTGAACTGCTCTGCGGTCTTGTTTTCAAACAGATTAAAAAGGAGCACACCGAGGCACAGAGGGGTTACTGGCCTTATTTCCACAGGAACTGACTTTGAAACAGTTCCTAGTTAGCGATTTGGCTCGGGTCAAACCTCTAGCTCTAAGTTGGAGGCAGTTCCAAGAATTATTCCCAGTCCCTTGCTTGGGACAAGCCTCCCTGCCCTGATGCATGGCTGCACACATTCTTAGAGTACAAACACAGCAAGAACTGCCACTTGTGGGTTTCACTTGCTCTGCTGAGCCGGCACTGAGGAGCTTTTAAAAGTGGAAAGGCATTCAGAGGCATCTTTTTCTTTTACAAGCTGCAGACATTTGCCTCTTAGTGAAGAAGGTCATCAACCAGGCACAGAGATCTCTGCGAATATCACTGCAGCAGTTTCCAAATGGCTCCTGGATGCAGCAGCTCTCCTCACTGCCTTATATTGCAGACCAGCAGAGTTATATTTGGAGGCAGATATTGGGATTATGTTCCCAAGAGGCTCTGATAGAGTAAGTTCAGAGTGTGTTGTCATGATGGACATGCACACATGTGCCCTAGCAGAGTAGAGGTCAGCCATCATTCATGAATATGTGGAGACCACTTACAGTCCAGTTACAGCATATGCTAGTAACACGTGTTCCCCACACACCCTGTTTTCTCCCCAGTAAGCTGCTATATTTTTAATGTCTCCATTAGCTTTTGGAACAACTGACAGCTTTAATCTTTTCCCTGCAATGAGCTCCATTGTGGAAACATCATGCAGCTTTCAATCACAAGCCAAATGGCTAAAGACTTTAACAGGAGATTCCAATTCCAGAATAGGAAGCCTACCCAGTCAACCCTACACCTTTAATATAATTATTCTTATAATTATTATGAATGCACCTGGTTCCTGCAGTACTATTTGTCTTCAGAAATGCCCTTGCTGAAATTGCAGGTGAGTGTCTGCGATTCTGTCTTTAATGTGCCTGTACCTAAGGCAAGGTTGCTGGCCCTTGTACTTCTATGGGGAGACAGAAGATTCAGCATTTAAAGCAGAAACACCAACTTATGCCCAAAACATATCAATTTTTACATTTGTTTCAGCACAAGAAATGATTCTTTCATTTAAAGGGAGAAAAGTGCCATTAAATGGTTTCTCTATAAGGCTGTCAGTCCTCAGTCACCCTCAAAACCATGAGTTATGTTCACAGCTGCTAAAGAAAAATCAACTGGTGTTGCAAAGATTCAACATGGCAAGCAAATAGAAATACTATAAAACATCTGCTGTCCTGAAGTCTTGTCTGTTCAAGAGATGCTGTCAGCCCCATCAGCAATGAAGATGTGCTCGGGTATGAGATAAAATGATGTTTCTCTAAGGGCCATGTGATTTAGTCTGGAAGCAGTAAATTAACCAAGGCTCTTAATTTAGATATCACTGAAAAATATACATTTTGCTATCAAAAGTTGGCTCAGTTTTAGTGGAAATGTCCAGATATGGAGAGGCATGAAGCTGTGCCCTCTCAGGTTGTTCAGTTTTGCAGAGATACAAGGAATAGAAAGAGGTAAAAATCACACTTCTGTCACTGAAGGAAGCCCACTTTGAACAGCAATTTAACTCAATTTAGAAAACTATTCAGTTAAAGCAGACCCATCTCTTGGTATAATCCCTTTGATTTTAGCTTTACAGCAGTATTTTCACTAAGGGGCCACTGGCTGAAGAAAGAGCAGAGCAGGTCACTGAAGCTGCATTTACACATGCTGTGCTGATTGCTGCCAAGCCAGTGAGGGTGTTAGTGCCCAGCAGTTTTCTGGCTTAACCTTAACGCCCATCTCCCCTCTCTGGATCTTGCTGGCCTCTCTGGATGCCTCAGGTGTGGCCCTGAAGAAACAGAACAGACTGAAAGTCTCCCGATAAGAACTTAAACTAAAGTTCATCTTTCTGGCAGAACTGAGTTAGGAAGAAACCACACATAATTATGTTGGCAGCCAAGGGAAGAAAATAAGCCCCTGGAAACCAAGTAAGGGATATATTTGTGTGATAAGCTGTGGTTAGCTGGCAGTGATAAGAGATCTTACCATTTTTAATCTTAAATAAGAGTTACATTTAGAGTAAAAAGCGCATTTAAACTGCTCATGTTCATGCTGTGGTATTGTCAATTGCTACAAAACACTAAAGGTGACTCTGGTGGCATGAAACCTCAGGGAAGGTATCTCCCTCTTGCTGTTATATTCCTTTCTTGAAGGTGTCCTTCCCAACTTGGGCACAGCCCAGCCAGGAGCTGTGCTCCCTGTATCCTCCATGATGCCACACCTTCCTGTGGGTGCAGGGGTGCAGGCTGTATCACCCTGTCACACTGTCAGGATATGATTCTGATCATGCTTTCAGTTCATGTGACGCTTATCTCCACTTTTTCCAGGTGAGCAAGGAGATAGCATCCCTCATTTCCCTGGCTGCTCCTCTACGCCATCCACTCTCATGATTTCTGAAGGCATAACACATCCTCCTGTTTTCTCCCACATGGGAGCAAACAAGTTAGTTATTGTAAAGTTATCAACAACTTTTCAGCAGGAGCACTTGGGACAAACACCTGCCAGTTGTTGACAATGTGCTTTTGTAGGTCACCATTCACCCTCACACTCCCATTCAACAAATGAATGACAAATAGGAAGTAAACCAGCACAAGAGCAACAGCAAAATGAGCTCACTGATATGAATCTTCAAGAAACTGCTGCTGCAGAGAAATGTGCCATGGGCCATGAGTCCCATAAGTCAGGATACCCACACACTGAAGTCTCTATTCAGGCAGCTAGGCAGGCAGAAAAAGAAATGGTAATTAAACACATAGGTGGAGATTTTTATTTTTACAATACTACACAGCTGGAGAAACCTTGGGACCACTGAGTGAAGTCCTGATCATCAATATCCAAACTCTCTCATGGATGATTCTCCAAACACCAGCAGCAGCCAGAGACCTTGATGACACAATTGCTTTCCTGCATTTACTGAATTGCTTTAGTTTTCAAGCAAATCTACAGAACCATAAATGCTCGACTTAAGGGTAGAACCGTGAGTTTAGCTCCCATGTGGCTTGATGACTTCCTAAAGAAAAGTGCTTTGTGAGGACAGCCCTCTTGGAGAAGGGGCAGGTTGGGGTCATGCAGGAGGAAGCCCTGCAGGGCTCCAGGGGAGGCACCTCCAGCTTTCCACTACCTGGGTCACAGGGATGTGCTCTGCAATCAAGTCACTTGTACCTCTCTTGAACTTAGACCCTGCAGGCAACAACAGAGCAAGCAATCACACAGCATTTCTTTATCTTCATGGGCACACTCCAAAGTCCTATTTTCAAAAACAATGTGATTACTTATGAGAGTAAGTCCCAATGAAAATTACTTTTTGCAAGTGGTACTGAATCCATTTTGCACTTTCACAGTTGTATCTTGACATCTCTTGTTCAGGATAGCTGGCAAATCCTTTTATCCAGCTGCTGACAGCCTCTCACAGAGCACAGCTCTTCAGGCTCCTAGAAAACATCAATTTCTAAACAGGGAAAAAGCCAAAACTGACCAGATCTTGTGACAGCAACAGACCAGCTCTGAGGAGCAGTTTAAACATGAAACTCTGGAGCTTTCTTGCTACCAACTTTTTCATTATTTCTATGGCTTAGAAAGAAGAAGGTGCTGACAAGATTCCACATCAGTCCTTCAGAGAGTCTAGCCTTCTCTAGCATCCTTCAACAGGAAGATACCCAGATTATCCACAATCCAATATATTTAAGCCTTCGCAAGTCACAGTGAGTTCAGGAGGAGAAACACACCAGAGGGTAACAAAAGGACTGTCCTCTAAATCTTCACTATCAGGGATTTCAGAGGGCAATGTGAGATGCACCTAGTCCATTGTGATAGGAGAAGACCTTGAGGCAGGCAGTCTTCAGACCTACACTGGGAAGGGCAGGGTGCGCCCTTCTCCTGAGAGGCAAATAAAGAGAGAAAGCATTTTTGCTGGAGATTGACAGATTAGACATTTCTTCTCCAATACTAAGGAGTTCAAGAGAGATTTTATGTATGCTCAAAGGAATGAACAAATCTTTGTAAATGCTGATAGACTGTAAATAAATAAATGAAATATTAACCATCGTTTCCATCAAACTCTAGGAGAAATCTATCTTTGCATCATTTGGATAAGGCTCTGTCACTAGTTTAGCCTTGCCATTTTTAGAAATTATTAGAGTTCTATAGCAGGTCTGAAATTCTATGCCAGTGAGACTGTGATTTTAATGCCTATTAATGGCAGAAATGGGGGAGGGGAAAGGAAGTTGGTGTGATTCCCTTATAGAGTACAATACTAAATAAGAAGATTCCAGCTGTGCAACAGGAAAGTTAAAATGGTTTGTTTAGATCATTAATATTGCAATGAAAACTAATTAAACCTAGAGCTACAAGGAGGAGCTCATTAGAGATTTGAATAGAGGCAGCATAACACTCAGCAGCCTCCAGTTTTAGCAGCTTCTTTTATCACACCAAGTGGGATAGCAAGAGCTCACTGAAGAGACAAGGATAGTCTGAAGAGCCAAGGGGATATGGACACTCAGTCCATGGGATCAACTGCAAGAGGCACCTGATTGCTACAGGGCTTCTTTGGAAAATGCTGCATGAGCTTGGTAGCTCTGCAGAATGAGCCAAGCCCTTTTACTGGCTCCCTGCTCAGACTAACATTGCTGCTATGCTATATCTCTGTCCCCTTGTCTGACCTGACATCTGAAACTTCATCTAAAATTTCCTTAGCCTAAGAGCCCTCAAATATGCTTTACAAAATATACCTACTCATTTAGCATCAGTCCCCACATGCCCACCCCAGACACGGCACTTCATAGTCTGTAGTTTAAGCATGACCCTCAGTTTTGCAATTCCTTTCTCCTTTAACATGTCATGCCACCTTTGCTGTAGTCAAAGGTGTCCCTGCCCCTGTTCTGTGGCCATCAGTGTCCTCCTACAGCTATTTAACTCCTCTAACTTCTGATAGTGTCATTGCCTCCCTCCCCCATGGCCTCCCTACATCCCTACCCCCTCAAACCCTGCTCCCAGCTTCACACAGAAGCCAGGGACTGTACTAACCTCTTCCATGGGCATTTGTCTCAGAAGTGAATAATGATCAGACTGTGCTTCCCTAGGTCTTGCATCCTTGCAACTTCAAGTAAATACTGAAGCCCCAACTAAGCTGTTAATTATCCATGGTAAGTGCTGGTAAAGGTGCTTGTATTTCACTCCAGTAGAGGCTGCCAGGGTGAAGGAATGACCTCTTAATGCTGATCATAATGGACTTCATGGGGGAGAGTCCTGCAAGAAAAAAGACACCTGGTAATTTTACTGATGTTGTCTAAACGTTGCTGGATTGGAGTCTGTCCTACTGATGACTTGAGAAATTTAGAAATCCTTCAGTCATAAAGAAAACAGAGTAAGATACTAAAGCAGTGACACACTAAGCTGCACACACGTAACTCAGACTAGAATTTTTCCTACATGACTTAGACAATTGAATGCCAAAGGAACATGATATGTGAGGCACCGGAACTGATGAGGCACCAGAACTGAGGACGCACTGCAAGAAGTTGCTCAGAGAAGTTGGGGGTACCCCACCCCTGCAAGTGTTCAGGGCTGGTTTGGGCTCTGAGGAACATGGTCTAGTGAAAAGTGCCCCTGCCCAAGACAGAGAGGTTGAAACTAGATGATCTCGAAGGTTCTTTTCCACCCAAACCATTCTATGATGCTACCAAATGAACCCTTGCCTCCCTTAATCACAGTGTCAGACCATGCGAACCACTGAAAAATCTTCCATTTTCAAGTCAGAAATTTCCCACCACTACAGCAGGTGCTGACTCAGGTTTTTATTATTTTTGTCCATCTTTGGACATCAGAGAAATAAATTTTGAACAAAACCTTCTGCTGCATCTGCATTCACTGCTAGATGATAGTACAGTCAAAGGACTGGACTGGAAAAGGCAAAAGCTCAAAAAAGGAGAAAACAGACAATTAATATTGAAGATCCCAAGAGATGAGAATGGATCCAAGCAAGTCAAGAGGACATCAGTTCCAGCCCAGCCTGCACTTCCAGGCAGGTGTTATCAAGCCATGACTTCCTTAGATAGCCAAGGAGAAGAAAATAATGGAAAAACGCTGTAAAAGTAAAAATTAATCACTGGACATGAAAAATGTCCAGAAGCATTGGACATGTCTTCACACTGGAAATGTCTAGGCAAACCCAGAGCTGTGAGCTATGGGCAGAAACGGCCCCACAGGCTGCAGGAGTGGCACCACTGCAAAGACCACTCTCCCTGGCATCCCAGTGGTGGATGGTGGCATTAAGGATACTCATCACCAAAAGGGGATGGTTTTGATTTTCTGCAGCCAAAACAGGGACATGTAGATGTGATCTCCTCCTCACTCATTCTGCAAACCCTTGCTTAGCTGAACCCCAAAGAGACTTCGGGTACATGGGCCAGGCTCAGGTGCCAGCAAGACCACAGAGAAAGTAAGAGCCCAAGAGAAGCCAAAGTGCACTTCAGATTTCCCTTGAACACAAGAGTCCCAGCCTAAGCTGATATCCATGTACACTGAACAGATTTATACAAACCCTGCAAAATTCACACCAAGAGATCAGGGGTAATATTATGTGTACAGTTTCCACTTCTTCCCTGGGGGAGAAACAGAGGAATTTGTCATGATGTCACTTGTGCCCCTTTATAGCAATCCTCAGAACTTACATTCTACTTTCTATTTTACCCTCCCTGATGCTCCCCCTCAACCAGAGCCCTCAACAGCATGGTTTTGGAATGACAAATATCTTCACAGGCTTGAGTGACTGCAGTAACCTCACATTCCCTTTCCTGGTGCAGCTTGCATATCACAAATTGACATAGTTCGAAGTCAGCCCTTGAATACTTCACATGCTGGTTCTGCTGCTTCCCCCCATGGCATCAACAGCTTTAAGCAACCCCATGCTGCCCCTGACTTCGTTCATCTGATATGCTTTAGACTGATAAACAAGGCCAGTGACAAACAAAATGGAAGGAAATTAAGAAACATGTTATGGCCGAGCTCTTGATTTCTACAGAGCAATGAAGACCACATTTACATAAGCTGCCAATCAGTGACCACTTCACATTTGTTGTCCACCACCTAAAGCTTTTAAGGATACCTTCAAATTAATCTAATTCACTAGGGGCTCTGTGTGAGGGGAACCAGAGGTGCAGGAGTCTGCAAGCTCAATAGAGATAGACAATGCAGGGGAATGGCATCTACCAGAACCTGTGGTGCTGCAAGGATTCAGTGAGAAAGGCAGTCTTGTTTCAGATCCCTCCCATAAGATTAATTTGGGCTGTGATGCAGGCAGACGTTAGTACACAGCAAAAGCTGAATGCCTTGGCTGTCACTTGATCAGGCATAGTGATGATTTTACTAGCAAAGTGCCTCTGCACTGAGATGCTGTTTCTGCTAACTGCCTATCATTATCTCTACCTCCATAGGAAAGACTTCAGGCCTCATCAATCAGAAAGATAACATAGGTTAGATCCTATAAGATTCTATCTTAAACCATAATGTAGATACTTAAATTCCTGTTGAAGGAGTTAAAACAAGTTTTTACATCCCTGTATCTATATATAACTTATAGGATTAAAGAAAGAAGGGAGGTAACATATTTAACACTCTTACCTCAGCTATCTAAATTTGAATTTTAGTGCCATTCTTCCTTTGTCTATAAACATCTTTCCACTCACTTTGGCAGGCACAGCTCTACCATGCACAGATTGAGATTTCTGAATGCCTCTGTCAGAGGCTGGAAGCTTTCAGCTTTCCACAGAACTGTGCACATGAGCAGGACTGCTTTCACAGGCAGATAATGTAATCTGTTTTGGGGAATCTGCATGGAAATGAATGCTGAATTGTTGTTTAACTGTAACCTGGCGTTTATGAAGATGTCTAATGACTTCTAGTGCTCTTAGATGTAAAAGCAGAAAAAAACACATTTATAATCCCAAAGAAGGGATTAGCTTGTTTTTGCCTCTTATAGTCTATTAAAGATGCAACATTTGCTTTAAGTCAAGAGAAGTCCCAGCTTCTTAAATGCCTTGTGTAAGTGCAAATATTAGCTGGCACCAAAATGGGATAGAGTAGGTCTAATGTCATGTCACCAGTATTGCCCATATTACAAAGAAAGTGGCAATTCCTTTGAATAGGAACTGCATGGTTTGTCCAAGTAACTCTGCTCTATGTACATTCAAAATTGGCTTCTGACAACAGGATTTCAAAAGTAAAGTGCAACATGTTTGTACATGCAAGGAATAATATAAATGAGCTGTAGGACCCCAGCTGTCCACTGTTCACTAGGCATAGTTGCCCTTGACTAGCAGTCTGACAGCAAAACTTCCTTATCACTAAATCAAACATACACACACACCCAAAACCACAAGCTGAACATTTCTACCCAGAAACTAACCAGGCTTTCTTGTAGAAGTTACATATTTCACGTTTCATGTCCCCTCTTTTGATGGTTGAACTGACAAGCAATAGAAAAAAAAATCCCAGGGTACATCAAATTTTTGCTATGCCAGCGCAATGGATCATTCTGTTCTCTGGTTACAGCACGTCATGAGAATGCAATTCAGTGGGTGACCCAGCCAAGAGGGGATAACAGGGACATGAACTACCTGAATTACCACTCCTGAGCACTGAATGGAGCACTGAATCTACATTTTCACAAAGGAACAGCTGGAGTTTTTCAAGAGTTAATTCCTCATAAAGATGTTCAACCTTTCCACTCTTACAGCATATTTTCTTTTGAAGATTTAGTCTATCTTCTACTCCACTACCTATGTTCTTTAGTAGATCATTTGGAGGAAACTCACCATGGTTTCCTTTTAATAAAGTCCAACATGCTTATACAGATACAGATGGACAGGAGATGCAAGAATATTGGATGGAAATTGGACATACTTTACCCTTTCCTCTTGCTCTGACTACATTTTGCTCCTCCTCCACACACTCCACCTTCAGAGAGTAAGCACCTAGCCATTTTCAGACGTTGCTTAGGAGCTTTCTAAGTTATCATCATACACGTCAAAGGTATTTTAAGACACAGCTGAGTGTATCAGAATATGCAACAATGACAAAGCCAGGCTGCCTGGTGTGTTTTGTTCATGCTGTATGAATACCTACATAGGAAAAATTCCAGCAGTGCTGCTCAGTAAAGGAACTTTATCAACAAACACCCCTCCAGTGACTGAGATAACCAGAGGACCAGACAATATCATCCAATGAATACTGGAGCCCTTCATTTAGGGTCACCCAGTCCAGAACTCACTGCTCAGAGAGCCAAACTCTCCCACAATGACTTCTTTCATGAGCTTTGTGGGATTGTTTCCTCTCCCTGTAGCATCCCAGTTCCTCTGGCACTTCTACAAATACTACAGTATCTCCACTGGGGCTTACAGTGCTTCAGAGAATATACAACCTATGGAAAAATCTCCTCCTCCAGTTGCTCACTCAGACTTCAGCAATGAGACAAATAATGTAGAGACTGCTCCAGCACTGTCTTTCCTGATGCACACAGAGATTTGAGTACATGTCCCAAGGCACAATTTCTTTGCCTCCTTGCACCTCTTGGTGACAGGGGCAAGCTATAGCGTCCATCAAGTAAAATCCAGAAAACACGTTTTTAAAATGTACCAGCATCTCTGTAACACAACACATTACTTTACATGGAAAAGGAAAGA
Organism: Camarhynchus parvulus; assembly: GCF_901933205.1. NCBI lineage: Eukaryota > Metazoa > Chordata > Aves > Passeriformes > Thraupidae > Camarhynchus > Camarhynchus parvulus. Next base: position 17,933,987 of record NC_044576.1, on the reverse strand, counting down.
GAGGTGGAGGGGAATAAAAAAGGAGCAAGACTGGAATGCCAAATGGTTTCCCACAGTATTCCTTAACACCAAGGGAGGAAAGCATTGAATAACTGGTGCAGGCGTGTTTCCCTTTGTTAACACACCCGACATCTGTGATTCTGCTGCTTGCTGCCCTGTGGAATCCCTTCCAGTTGTCCCAGCAGCTCAGAGTCCTGACAGAGGGGGTGATCGAGAAAATAGCAAAGGAAGAGCAGCTGTGAGTTTTCAAGCATAGTTTCCATTTGTTCTGGATGCCCACAGCAAAAGCACCTTGATTTTTTGGCAGTAGCCAGCCTGAACATGTTTTCTTCAATTTGTTCCATGATGTGACATGACATGTTAATGGAAGGCAGCATACCCACACACAGCAGGCTGCCTGAGGTTGTCTAACCACCATGGTATCCATCGAGAAAAATGCACAACATCTTTCAATCTTTTTCAATTGGACTCAAGATTTACTTGGCCACACTCTGAAAACATATATTTGAGCCTGAGGACTGGTTCTGTGTGATGACGAGCTCTCCTTAAGCTGTTAATGAAACAAAGGAAATGACTCCTTGGATCAGATCAAGGAACTGTTTCAATCGGTGCCCAGCTGAAGTGGATGCTGGAATCCTGTCAACAGAGGATGTTGACATGAGTCAGCCAGCAATGTTTGCATGGGTCAGCCTGTAACAGAATATTCTTCTTATATAGGGTGTTTCTTTTTGATTTTTCACTTTGGGACTGCATCCCATTGCACTGACCTACTACTTTCTTTTCAAATAGGTTAGCTTGCTATTATTGAAAGAGCTTTTGTGTATTTGCCTGTCTGATTTATCCTGCTGAAATTCTTCATTTCACAACATTTGGTTTTTTCATTTTTTAAGAAAATCTCCTTTTTGAACCCACAACTATCGTGGCACCTCATGCTATCATAAGCTGTTGCCCTGGTCTTTGCTTCATGGTGTTCAGTGCCATCTGGGTCCATTTTTTGCCCCATAGAATGAATTCCACAGACAATCAAAGTTGGCCAGGACAGATTTCTTTTGAACCTCAGATGGAACAGAAGGAACAGCATTTTAGTGTGTCTCTAATTATATCCACCATGACAGTTCATATGTGTAGCAATAAAAATAACCATAAACCTACCTATCATTAAAGTAAAGCAAACAGCTCCTCTCTGTATCATCATACACAGGTACTGGAGTTGCTAATAAACCAGGAAGAGCACTGAGGCACTGGAGTAGCATCTTTCCTATCTCCACAGTTTCTTAAACAACTTTAGAGGCGTATTTTTATTAAGTATATGAAAGGCAGATGATCTTAAACCTCAAAAAGAGTCTGTATAATAATTGTGTGCTCTTCTAATGCTCTCCAAAGACCTATTCAGAGTCCGTTCTGAAAGACAATAATATATCAAGAACTTCTGCAAACTTCCTCCTAATGAACACATGCCAATTTGAGACCAAGAATTCTGGCCTCAGAGGACAAAATAACCACTGCACTTAGTCTCTGGGTGTTTTGCTACTTTATTTCAGAGTGATTCAAAATCTAATTAAATTTCTAAACTCTAATGAAATTACAGAAGAAAAATCATTTAGGATTATATTATATACAATTACTCACAGCTGAAAATTACAGTTAGCCTCTTTCACCAAGATAGGGTCTCCTGAGAAATCCTTGTTATTCATATAACGTATAAATCTGACATTACTCCCACTATTTACAGGTCGAAGGTAAAAGCAGAATTAATTAAACATATATATCCTACCCAGTGGCTGGAGGGTGAAGAACAGAGGGAAGGCTGATAATGATGACAGTGCTTGAAACCACATTTCCCAATTTGGTCAAGAATCAGAATAAACCTATTACAAAGCAGGATTATATTAAGTCTGTTTTATTCTGGTCAGTGCTTTTCCTTGCTGGAGGTATGCTGTGAATAAGAACAGTGAAGCTTATACAGTCAGCTGTGTGCAGTCACCTAGATAAGTTCTTTGAAGCATTCATGGAAAAGTAGCAATGGAATAAAGCAAATAGCTTTAGGGATTTTATCCAAATACTCAGATGCTTAGTTCCATCTCTGAAATACTGAAACTACATGAGACTGCTGATTTGGGCCATCAGAAGCAACAAAAACCAACAAAAGAAAAATAAAGCAAAACCACCCCCAAACAAAAAAAAAACCACGCCAACCACCAAGCCCCAAAACAAAACAAGCAAGCTGACATTCCTGTTATTACTTCTAGAAAAGGTTTTCAGGAACCTTGAAGCATGGGATCATTTGCAGATGAAACATGAGGTACAAAAACACTGGAGGTTTCTTACAAGGGTCCTGATCTTTCCCATCCAGCTAGTGCAGAGATTTTTGTTTGCTTGGTTCTGGTGTTTCCAACTCTGGTCCCATAGAGAACCAGGAGCAGAGAAAGAGCAAAAATGAACTACACACACACACACACACGTGTGTGTGTGCACACCAAAAGTACAGGTCAAGGCAGTAATAAATACTTTCTATGACATCTGCCACACTCAACCTGTTGTACCAATGCTTCACACAGCAAGATAGGACAGGGACATCAAGACATTTTTCTTAGAAGTTGCTGTCAGGGAACTGTATTGCAATAGTTTAGCAGCCATAGTGTGCTGCTTCTCTACTTCTGAAAAAGCTGATTATGAAAGGGAAACATTCAAATGAGTGCTCTGCTGAAAACATGACAGCATTCAAGTTGAGTTCATATGAAAGGTAGCAATACTGAAAGAGAATGCCTCAGAAAACTCTTCTTCTAAGACAGAAAGTCCACTTGGTTATCGACGGATTCAGAAGATTTCAGCAGAAAAAAATTCTGGTGGTAGGACATTTTCAATTTGCAAAAACAATTGCTAGTGTTCAAAGGTCCTTTAGAGAGCAAATCTCTAATCTCAGTTGAACTAGGCTGTGCTGTTGGCTGTCCACCTTCTCCATAAAACATTTTCAAGTTTGTTTATGTATTGAGCTTAAACCAAAAAAGGGAACTTCTGTTTGCAAATCTAACTACTCAGGATATGACTGTAGTTTCTCAATAGTCATGTGACCTGCTTTAGCTTTTTTTTTCAGACGCTGCAGAAGAGCAAAATTCATGAAAACTTGAGTGAAACCACTCTGTTGTCACAAGTTCATAATGACCTTACTAACAACCTGGATATCAGCACCAACGGCATTTCTTCTCTTATGTAAGTGATCTAACTTATTTGTTTTCCATTATTTCTGAGAGCTTTTATTTCTGAGCTTGATGGGCTTATTTATTCCCGAGCTTAATTGTCTATATCTTGTGTAAAACTTTGTTTCTTGGAGAAAAAACATTTGTTGAGCCAGAGGGGTATTTTGCCGAGTTTTCTAGCTCAGGTTTCTTATTCTGGGTGCAAAGGGCTCAGCTGTGCACAGTCCAGAAGACACAGTGAAGTCAAATGCCTGCAGCTTTGCAGATTAGATATGCACCTGCTGAGCACCTGGTTTAGCACTTTGTTTCGTTCTCCCTGTCCAGGAAACAGTACTTCAGCAGAGTTTGAGGGAAAACTGACCTGCGTGCATGCTGGCTGCAAGCTGCTTTTGGACTCTGTGCCTCTCCCTTACCGAACTGCCAGAGTCCCGACTCACGTTGCTTCTAATGCTCCCTGCTGGCCCAAAGCACGGCTTTCCCACAACCTGTTTCCTACTTCGTTCTTACTCATCTCCACTTTGTGCAGGGAAGAAGCGGGGCTCACGGCTAGGAAGCCTCAGCAGGGCTGAACAGTGGGACAATGCGGTCTAACGGGAGGGGAGCTGGCAGCAGTTCCATGGGCTATTGCCGTCCCTGGGCGCTTGGTAAGGGGGCAGGCACCACCCTCTGGTGGCAAGGCTCAGCTTTTACCTAACGAGCTCCTACCATGCTACCCAGCTTCTGCAGACACTCACAGAAAATCACCATCTACACCTGGGGAACCCCACAGGAGCAGTTCGCCCCACCTGAGACATGCAGACCAGGTATTCCCGCTTGCATCCACTGGGTATCTGCTCCTGCCTCACCTTCTGCAAAGCTGTCCATAGATCTGCCGCAGTGCTCTACCCTGCCTCTGGGGCTCCCAGAGATTTGCTTCCTTTCCTATTTGCTGCCTCAATTACAAACAACAGTGAGTTCCTGGCTGCTGCAAAGCCACAGCACCAGCCATTATCTGTTGCAACGAGGAGAAATAGGAGTTGTTGGAGGAAGGGAAAAAAAGTCACGTGAACGCAGGAGGTAACAAGCAAAGGGACTAAGGCAGATGCTGCGTACTTAAAAAGACGAGGCACACATTGCTGTTATGGCTGGTTTACAATACCTAATCCGGTGGGGAAATTGAGCTCTTCCTGCTCCCTGATTTTATGCTCAAATTGCATTCTGCACCCTTTTCCTGGCCGAGCTGACCTCTGGGCAAGGCACGGCTGTGTCGCAGAGCGCCCGGGCACAGCAGTGTGACACAGAGGCTGCTCTCTGCTTGGCTCAGCTCTGTGCGCAGCAAGGCCTGGGCAGGGCTGACTCTGCCCAGAGTTACACCGAGATCACAGCCTGGAGGCTCCCAGCCCAGTGAGTTTATCTGCGGCTCCATCGCCTGCTCAGCAGCTCCAGCTCGCAGGGGGTGACCACAGCGGCAGAGCCATACTCCACGTTACAGAGCCATACTCCGCGTTACAGAGCCATACTCCGTGTTACAGAGTGATGCTCCGAGTTGCAGAGTGATGCTCTGAGTCGCAGAGTGTTTGCAGCCGGCAGGGAGAGCTTCCCCGCTGGAGCCGGGCTCCAGCCCAGCTCACCCGGCCCGGCGCGCCCAGCGCGGCTCCCGCGGCGCGTTCTCCGTTCCTCCTCCTCCAGTGCCCCCACCTGTGTGTGAGCAGGGCCCATCCAGCCCGCGGTCTGTGCCAGCAGCACACTCACCAAGGCGTTCCCCAGCGGCTGGAGGCGCAGCCCGGTGTCTCAGAGGGCTCCTGGTGCTGCCGGAGCCGGGGGCACATCCCCATCCTGTGCCAGCTGCACACCGTGCCCGAGCCAGCACATGGCACAGGGCAAACAGCACCGGCACTGGCTTCGGGGCTCTTTGAAAAATGATCCACAGGTCACTCAAGCCTGGGTATCAAATTCATCTGCTAGGTTCTTCCACACTGGAGCAAGCACTCTGCAACTCCAGAGGGTTTATTCAAGATGTGAGAGTTAGTCTAAACTCTCTACAGAGAGAGTCAGAAATCCAGCACTGGGACTAGAGAGCTGCAGAGTTTAAGCCATCATTTCCAACCCCCCCAAATGGGAGATTTTTGTACACCCCCAAAAGATCGAAATTGCAGATAAGATCAAGATCAAACAGAAAAAGCGTGTATTTGAATTAGTTAATCCACCTATTTCCGCCCAAGAAAAAACTGAAACAAATAGAATCCACCTAACACTGCCTTCAAAAGCAAACGGTATTTAAACAGCATCCAGTAAATGATATTAAACCTTAATTAAAAGCATATTGCAAGAATGAATTGAAAATATTCTCTTTAGTCTTGTGGGTTTTCAGAAATTTCCCTCCCTTTTTAAAAAGAAACTAATAATTTAATCTCAATATATTAAACTGACCTACATAAAATATTCCATGTAAAATATTATTTCTGCCATAAAACACATAATCTGTCACTGGTTTAATTCCATTAGAAAGCATACATTAAGGTCTATGTATTATGATCATTAGAATAATAAAAGTAATACAGTATCACTTTTATTATGCTTGAATTTAAAACATTTTTCATATGAGCACAAAGAATAATTAAGGGGATGGAAGAAAGGTGGTTTTTTTTTAATTTATAATGAAATAAAATCACAGGCGAGAGCAAAGAGACCAGCTTTTAATATGGAACAAACAGAACCTATGCTTTTTGTGCCCACTGTGTAGCCTTAGAGCTTTTTGTTCTCTATAATTTCCTTATCTTTGTAACTTTGATTTTGGTCATTTAGTATAGCCAGTATAAGCATAGATTCTCTACCCCTTACAACTCCTCTTCTGAGTATCATGGAGATTTTGGAGGGAAAACATTTCTGCTTGTACAAAATAAGTTTCCAGATATTTTCATTATATAGAAAAGTTTGGCAAAGAAAAAAATAAAGACTTTCAGCTCTGAATTATAGTTCCCAAAATATATTTGCTTCAAGATTTTTTTAAGCTCTTCTCCAGATTTTTGAAGCTTGATTTGTCATTTATTAAAATTTGAGAATAGAAATGTGATTAAGACCAGGAAATAAAAATAAATCAGTTGTAAGCCACCCAATATATTAGATTTTTTTGGCATAACCCTGGAAGTCCCAGGGCCCACACTCAGCTCAAGAGTTTTAGCAGTCTGAAAAGCAGACACAAGATTATTTCTTTGGTAAAGATACCAAAATGCCTTGTTTTTTAATGTAAGGACTATGCTTCAAGCTTAAAAGCAGTCATGTTTCCAGCATTCATTTTACTGGACAACAAATGAAAGTACCTCAAGAAAATAAAATACTTGTTCCACTAAATGTGGAGGGGCGGAGCTGGGACATACAATGTTGGACATCTTATCAGTAGGAAAAATGAGTGCATTTAAGACACTGAAATTCTACTTGTGTTTCAGCCAGACAATACTCCCTCCCAATTCCTGCTGTGGTGGGGAATGCTAATGCTAAAAGATGCTGTTGAGTGCAAAGCAGCTGTGTCCCCACCAGGTGCCCCTTGCACTGTCACCCCTGGCAAAGAGCAGGGACCTCGTGCTGTGCCTGCAGCACGTGCAGGAGGCAGGGGTTGAGCAGCACACAGGTTTAGAATGCAGGAGTCATATCTGCCTTTAAAGCCTTCTCATGCAGCACCCCATGCAGCTGCACATCAGTTTCATCATTTGGAGCTACTTGAAAAGCCCTTGGTGGAAATATCCTTGCACTGAAAAAACATTCAGTGTACATTTTTAACGATTTCCTATAACAACCAAGCAACATTAAAACTAAACACTACCTCTCCTTTTTCTCATTTTTTAAAAATGTTGATTCTGTTTTCTTGCTGAAGTATGTGGGAATGAATTGTTTTCTTCAAAGCCACTCCATTCTGAGGGCCTGCACACTGAGCATCAGAGTGGCTTAGTGGCTTTATGGAGTAGGAAAGAGCCAGGAGGTCTCCTTTTCATGAACAGGGAACTTGGTGTAGAACTCTCTGGACAGGTTTCCAGACCACAAAACTTCCTTGCAAGAGGAAAAGACTCTTCTCTGCCAGCAATAAATCACATTCTGAAGACTGGAAGGATTGGGATTCATGGGGAAATGGGTGTTGGGCTATGCCATATCCTTACTTATTAGCATGTTTTATTAGCTTTAGTGCATCTGTAATCTTTTCCTTGATTTATTGCAGCTCCTCTTGTATAGAGCTCTCTGGCTTGCAGTGACAAAACCATGGAATGGAAACAGTGCTAAGGCAACAAAAAATTTTGGAATTGTATTTTCTCTTCTGGTCAAAAACTGACACATTTCTATGTGCGTGGCCACATTTCTAGGATGCCTTCATTAACTTGACTGATAACATTTCACTACTACTGCAGGAAGGCTCAGATTCTATCCTAAGATTTATTAGAATCAGCTACCCCCTTGGGAAAAGCCAGAAATGGCATTCTGCTCAAGGTCCTAACAGGCTAAAATATTTCCATTCCAGATTTTTGGAGAGCAAAGGTACATGCTTCTGGAAACCCATGGGAGGAGGAAATAGGTGAGTTCATGGTGGGATTTTCACTTCCAGACAGGAAGTTAGAGGAAAAATAACAAAACTGAGTGTCCTTAGCAGACTTCATATACTTTTTAGGTGTAGAAGATAAACATTGTGAGTTTGTAGTTGCCTATGCTGCAGAGTCCTGCCATGTGACTGACTCTTTAAATTACGTGTATGAGGACAGAGCGTGGGACTCAGATCCTGAACACAGGCACTCCCTGCTTGACATATAACCCTTGTGTACACACAGTGATGCCAAATTACAACACATAGGTTACACTTTCAAATTTTCCTTTCTCCCAGCAAAGATTTACTGAGGCAGAGCAGCTGGGCAAGGCAGGAGGCTCAGGACTGGGAGGTGGATACGTGCATGTGCATATCTGGAAGCAGCAATAACAGTTTGGAAGGATGCAGATTGGCAAAGGAGTGTGGATGGGGGATTTTGCTTTTGGGGTAAAAGTAAAGCCCTGGCTCTAAAACTCAGCTGAGACCTGTGCACACCAAAAGCTGAAGTTGGTAATGATCATAAAACACCCTCGAACCCCTTAGCCACAGGTTCACATGGCTTCATTGTACACAAGGATTTTAAAGAACAGACTCAGACTCTCCTCAGCCACCTACTCTGGCTCAGCTTTTTTTTTTTAAGGGATGTGTTACATCTGAAACTCAAAGAATGTATTTATTATTTCAAGGTGTATACTCACTGAGTTGTTTTCACTATTTGCAGATTACACATATGTTATTATAGGAGTTACTCTGGGAGCAGCTCTAGCAATCGGTTTTCTGGCAGTTTTAATATGCATGATCAAAGCCAAAATGATTGACAGCGTCTTTGGAGGTAAGAAAAAAAATACTCCTGATCCCTTTTCCATAGATCTAGATCTCCTCATCTTCTGATACAGCAGATCTGAGCTTCAGTGTTAGAACTGTGTATATACAATAGTTCTGGTTTTCCTGTGAAGAACTATTTAAAATGTGTCTGAATTGCTGGACTGCTTAGAAATGCAGACTTATGCAAGTCTACTCTTAAGCCTCAAAGTTGTTTCTCATGATACCCTGGGGATATGCTACAACCTAACACAAACCAGACAAAGTATTAGCTAAGACACAGGTCTGAGAAAATTGTCATGAGATATTCCAGCTGGAAGAATCAAGAAGGGCTTTAGGAAAGCTGCATGACACAACTAATATGAAAGAGTTTTGCCTCAGAAAGGATGGCTGGATCTTTACCAACTGTAACTACATACTCCTGGTTGCCTCCTCACAAATTCTGTGGAGGCCTATCACCACTCTGTTCCTTGTTTCTCAACTAACCACATTTTTCTCTTCTCACTTTAGAGTCAGATGGCAAAATGGATAGAAGGTAAGAGTCACTGTGTTTTCTGTTATGCACAACTTCTAATTTCTCTCTCTCGTTATGCATGATGTTTCCCTACGTTGGAACGAGTGCACATAACACACACACGGTAAGCCTCTAGAGGACTGGGATATCTAGTGACTCTGCATGGAAAAAGGAATTTTCTTCTAACAGCTTCTCAACACTTCAGAAATACACAAGAAAACACAGCAGACTGAGATTCATTTTAAAATGAAAATCCTTCAAACGCTTGTGATGAAACTTCTTTTTTTTGTTTGTTCGTACCATGCATAATAACAGCAAACTGGGTAAATGGCTTCTTCTAAGGTTACTGTGTCTGCATCTCAGTTCTGAAAACCCCCTTCACACTTACAAGTCAGGGTCATGCAGTGATTGTTCCTGCTGGGAGGGATGCCTCTTTGCCCCTCACCTTCCTCCCCCTTACCCAGAAACAGTAAGGCCATTTTAGGGGTTGAGCACCTGACCAGCTCACCAGCGGCAGAGCAGTGCCAGCCTTCTTAGGCAATGGCCACTCTGCATCTCCCCCAGGGTCAGGCAGTGGGGAAGGGATGTACGGGAGCAGAGGCTCTGGACTGCAAGCTCTGGTGGCTCATGGTAACCTACAGATGTGGACACTTTTTTGTGTCCCTTGGAGACATTTTATAAGTGACTAAAAATCCCCAAACATCAATTAAAGAGCATTCTCATCAAGGGAAGACAACAGCTGTACTCCATGATTTCAGAAAGGGCTTTTGGCCTCTCTCAGAGAGCTGGACAGAAGAATGTCCCCACCACAGTCATTCCTTATAAAGAGAGCACAGCATGTGTAAACACTGAATTAAACTGAATTAAACATTGAATTAAAGACCAAAGCAAGGACACCCTTTGCAGCAGCAGCTTCAATGTTTTGTGTGCCTCACAGAGAAGGTCCCCAGTCCTGCAGCACGTGTTATTTTCCCAGGAAGACACTCTCTCAGTGTAACTGGAACAAAATGTTTCTTTTTTTTAGTAACACACCATTCTCTGACAAGACTCTGGCAATTTCTGTGTGTTAACCTGAAGTAGATTAGGACTATGATAAAGTCAGAATAACAAACACAGAATACCTGGTAAACTTTCTGATGCTTTCAGGACAGTGTAGACAGAGCACTGAATGGGAAAGTCATGAGGAAGAGCTAAGCCAGACCAGAAAAGCCAGAGACCCGAGTCAAGAGAAAAGAGAATAAAGGGATGAGAGGGACAAAGACAAGAAACACAGAAGGCAGTGGTAGATTTATTGCCTGGGTGAAATGCAGACAGGATGATCTATGAACTGTTCCACACTGGACTTCTCTAGCTCTCTTTGCTGTTTATTATGTGCCATATTTTCCTTCAGAGACAGTCTGAACATTTATTACATCACCCTCTGATCTTTCTAGGGGAAGTGGCTGACTTTGTGGTGGCAGCAAAATTTAACATCTTTAATGGTGACCTTACATTGACCTCTTTGATGTTTCCTTATCCCAATCTACAGGCATTTGCTAAAAGGTAGAGGGAAATTTCCAGTTTCATGACAAAATTCTGGTCTTAAGGCTGCAAGTGTGACACAGTACAGAAACATTTTGCCTTAGAGCCACTGACACTGACCAGTGAGACAGACTCTAATTCCACAATATTTTGGGGCAAAACTAATTATGGTAAAGATGACACTTTTATGGCTAAGTAGAAAAAAACTTAGATATCCACTGTCACTGCCTAATCAGTGCACTTCTCAATTCTGCTGTGGTAATCAGTAATTTATTATCAAATGTTTGTTCTCATTCATTTCAGGGCATCTATATATTACTCTCTGGTAGGTCACTAAGGGATTCTGTGATGCTGGTAATAATCTGTGGAAACAGAATAGACTTCTACTGGTTTTGAGGAAACCTCTGGCAGTAAAAATACCACCAGAGCTATATAAACATTTAAAAATGCCCGTAATAAACTAACACTTAGTAGGATTTATTTAGGTCACCAGAGACACATATGATAATTAGGTCTAAGTTGATTTTACTTACTTGTTTCAGTTCCCTAGGGAATTCTAATTAATGGAATTTTTAGACCAGTGGCTAGTCCTAGAAAATGCTCCGATAAAGTGAAGTCTATTATCTGAAATCACCCAATTTATTCCAACCAACCATATAGCCATCCTGAATCCCTCAGGGAAAGGCAACCTGGAACCTCTTTAGTTAAGAGACACCATCCCTTTAGGACTGGAGAGGCAAACTGGCAAATCTTCTGCACACAGCTTCATTTTCTGCTTGACCAGGGATGATTATTAGTGTTTGCTCAGGAAAAAAATACTTAATCCAACTGATAGAACACTCAACCAAATTCACCTTCAGCCAAATTTTGTTTTAAATTTTACATCATTATTCCTACAAATGCCACCAGCCACTCAACATTTTGCTAGCTTGGAAGTACTCCGAGTGTGCATCACCCAGCACTGCACTCCATAGCCAGTGGAGTTGCTCAGCCTCATACCAGCTGAAGGTCTTGATGCAGATAATCATCCTCTGTGTCAGAACCCCAGTTAGCTGGTACTGAACCCAACTGACCCCTTCCAAGAACAGATTTTCACTAAAACCAGGAAGTATTTGAATGCATCCCCCTCGATAATTTCCAAAATACTTAAAACACAAGTGTTTTGATACCCACATGCCACTGACAGCTCATTGTGAAATAATTAACAGAATTTACCACTTTATTTAGTCAGGTACATAACATTAAGATTTAAACAATCAATTCACAATGGGTTGCCCTTAAACTCAATGGGATATTTACTAACACTTGAGAAGAAAAAGGCTTGAGGCAAGATTCTGTCAGCCAACAAAACAGCAATTTATATGTCAACTGACAATTATTTAACGTCCTCTTTTTTAATTAATAGCTCATGTCAGTATCAAATGCCATCTTGGTGTAAGCTTGGTAAATTATAATGCCTAAAAATTTCATGCAAGTTTAATGTATTCATAAAAATGTCTGGGCACATTTAATGCTGGCAATATTTTGAGTTAACTACAGTGCATGTCAGCCAGATTTATTTTGACAGGAGACAAAGAAAGAGACATACAGAGACAAGGAGAAGGGTGGAGAGACAGAGAATGTTTACTAAAAAGGAAAAGGTACATATTTTAAACCTGCCACAAATGAATCTGTTGTCAACACATCCTGGCAACAGCACACACAAAATTCCCCATGCCATTCACTGGGTTCTACAGGACTCCACGTAAATCATTCAGTAGAAAATCAGGTTCTAAATGCAATACACAAGTTCTTCTGATGTTTTATGGAAGAGAGGAGGAGCTTGCCAAGCGTGTTGGTGATTTTCTTTTCCTATCCAAAGTTTCATCTAAATATTCTCTTATATTTTCCCTCCTGACTTCTAAAGGACCAACTTCTCTCTCCTGTGCTTCCTAAACACAGAATGCTTTTGAGAATTGTAGTATTCTTTAAGTGAATAGAGCAGGTCTTGGAATGTAACTGCACTTTGAAAGACTCTAATATGTTCTAAAATTCACTAAAAACAGTGCCAGACATTGCATAGGAGGTGAAATTGTCCACTTTGCAAATATAAACATCACAGATGGATGGCATGGAAAAGACAAGGTCTGGGCAATCTTATGCAGGTTTCAATGTTGAGCTGCAGTTTCTTCCAACTACCAGAACTGTGGCAGCCTAAACATCTGAACCAGGAGTCTTTTCCCTAGCATTTTGCCATGTTCAGGTCTGTAGCCTGATAGGCAGGGACAGTGAACAAGATCTGATCTAAAAATATCATATCCTTCAAACAGGTTTAAAGTCAGATAGAAAGACAGACATCTTGTTTTGGAGATGAGAACGGTTCTTTCTGATCCAAACTTGGTCTATAACACTGTGAACTGCAGAATGTATTGCTTAATAAACAGGAAGCCAAAAACATACACGAGTCCCATCACCTGCAAATGAGACATAGTCTGTCTAGTCACTGGAGTCTGAGCTCACAAATAAATTTAACTGGAGATCCAGTTTTCATGCTAGAGTGGATACTTGAAAAAAACCCACATATGGGAGTCCTTTGGAAAATGGTCCCAAAATTTACAAACCAAAATCCCTAAGTAAATACAAATTGAAAAAAAAAAGAAGTTTTGGCCATGTCTGAGAGTGTCACTGGAAGAGTGGTGCACAAGGGGAAAGGGTCAATATAGAGAGCACAGGTTTCCCAGGATGCTGGGCACTGAAATGCATTGCAGCCCCTCAGATACTGTGCCAGCTATTCACAGGTAACACTAAGTTCAGCCCACAGCCTGGCAGCAAGTTCCCTGCATCTATCCTTACTCTCCTAAAACAAGCCTATTTTTTCTTTTCCTCCCCCAGGAATATTTTAAACTATGTAATCAGTTTGATCTTCTTGGATCTACAGCAGACCAGTCATGTAGATCCAGCAGAATCTTTGACACCTCTGTGTGAATGGATTCTTTTAACATCCCGCAGTGATGACCTAAGCTGTTCTTTCACTTGCCACTCTTGGTTTCCCAAGCAGACCTTCACAGGGTCTTTCATTCTGACAAGTAGGATATTCTACGTACAATTCAATCATCACACCAACTAAGTTTTCAGAAGTTGTCAGTGGTTTACATAGAAGGAAAAACAGAGTGAGCAACAACATTTAGCTTCTTCAATGATCCAAATAAGCCTTGCAAAATCAGTCACAAATTATTCCTGTGAGGTCTGTTTTGACTACAGAGCCTCTCTTCACATTGCCACCGTGGCCTAAAACCAGTAGTGAAGAACTGTCATGAGAATGGGAGTGGAAGACAGCTTGGAGGGCTCCAGTCCTCTTAGGCAGGAGAGCATTTGCACTTCCCTGAGTAGATACCACCTGCACAAGGCGAGTGTGGCCCTGTTGATACACCAGCACAGGCTCAATTCCTCGCCCAGCACCGTAGGGATTAGTGGGTGTTGATAGGCTGAAGGCTGTATTCACTGCTTTAGGCTTCCTAGCATGCATCCTGGGAATTGAGTTTAATGGAAAATATTTAAAGCTTCACAGATGCCATAATAAAGCACGCTATTGCAAATAAATGTAAGGACAAGTAGAGATGATCTTAACAAATCCATGTGTGGGCAAATGTTTAAAAATGGGCAAATAACCTCAGCAGAAATGCCTGTCTCAACACCTTGTACATATATATTTGCATAAACAAAATGTCAATACCCATTCTGTGTTGAGGCAATAATCACCAGTGACTAGAGTAATAAACTGTTTTTCCTTCCTACTTCTGTCACTGCCCTGTCTAGCTGAACTTATTCTTCTGAACAACCTTGGACAAGTCCCTGGCTCAGGTTACCCTTTCCATAAAATGAAATTAATCTTTTTATCACACACTTCAAAATCAAGGACATTAAGCTTTGCACTGTGCTGGGGACAGCAGGCTTTGAAAAGCAGCAGTAAGACACTCTGTAGGCTCTCAGCTCCCTTAGCACCATTCCTGGATTGAGGGAATACAGACACACAGCCCCTGAAAGACAATTTATAAATATATATATACACACACCACACATATGTATGGCACAAACTTCTAGGGTGAGAATAATTCATTAAACCCATCTCAATGATGCAGCATACCTCACTGATGCCAGTTATGATCCTGATGGGCAGAGCCACACTTCTGGCTATTTTTTGCTCCTCTGGCCACCCTCCACATTCCCTGGGAGGGCACCTGGCCCAGGGTGTCTGTTCTCCTCTTGGATCTGGGGACTGCCTTTGTGGTTGACCTTTTCACAGCTGCCAAACAGGGAAGAATCCTTACTCCTTCCTACCCCTCTGCACAACTGTTTGAGGCTAGTCTTGAACAGCTCTAAATAATTTGATTGTAAGAGTTGGTGCCAAACATGCTGAGTCAGGAGAATGCTTTCCTGGTAATATTCAGACACCTGTCAGAGGCAATTCCTTCCACAGCCATCGTGGTTGCTGCTGGCAAACTTGCTGGTGCAAATGATTCCAGCACTGAACGAGTAATTCTACCCTTCCCTAGAGCTGCTGCAAGTCTGGATACAAAAAAAAAAAAAAAAAAGTGAAATGTTTCTGGAAGAGTACCCTCTTCACCCCTGTCGGCCGGCACCCAGGATAACTCAAATATTAGATGCCACTGAGCAAAGAGCCTCCTACTCCCTGGCAGCACCAGTCTGCCAAACAAACTGAGTAGCTTTGTGTTGCCTAGGGCTTGTCAGAGAAGTGACAACATGGGATTAGCTAGGAATGAAAGCTGCTATGATAGCTAAAGGACGGCTTAAAACCAACACAAACCAAGGCCTCTTGACGCAAGAGACAAGAGTGCCAGGTGTTAGTCAGACAGGAACAGCTTTGAATTAGAGCTCCTGCATATTCCAGCTCACAGGTTTTTGTGTATCACATTTAATTTCTGCACACAAATTCACACTAGTCTCATGAAACAAGAATCACCGATTTCAGATCCTTGTGGCGTTGCGAGATTTAACATAATCGAGGGCTGCAAGACAAGCTCGTGTTCCCAAGCACTGACACTAGATGGAGCAAACCTGAATAAAAGATTTAAAGCTGTGAAGAAAAAATAAAAAAGTTCCCGCATTTCTGCAACTCCAATGTGTTATTCATTTGAATTCTCACCTTTGATTATGGCACTGAAAGTCACAATTAATCACTCACTCCTTACACTTTGCAGGTCAAACTCGGGATCAAGCCAAAACAGGTATGTCCTGGGGGAAGGGGGTGCTGGTGGCACAGCTGGAGTGACAGTACTGGGCAGACCCAAAGCATAGAGGCACATCCACCTAGGGATGGGTGACACAGCCATAAAGGCTGTGGGCTTACCCGGAGCTCCTACTGACAGCCCAGATGTGCTGGGCCCTCTGCATGGGCTAAGGCAGGAAATTTAGCTGTGCTGTGCCACAGCTTCCCCTGTGGTTCGCCTGGAGCTCCCTGGCATAGGCACACTGCAAGGCTGGCTGCCCTGTGCAGCTACCCCGCAGCAGCAGGCACTCCAGGTAATAAACTCCTGGGAAAATGCAGCCACAAAAGGACCCAGGAGCTGCTCAGCTGCTCCCCACCCTGTGAAAAGGCAATAGTGGGAAGCACCCCAAATGATAATAGTCCAGTGTCTGCAATGCAGGGAGCCCTGGGATGCTACCCAAAAGTGCACAGCTTGCTGCTAGTGAATTCCTGCTTGGCAGTGACAAGGGCACCTGGAAGTCACCACAACAGCCACAAGCATGAATTTGTTCTGTTAATTCACTTAGGAAAAACAGGTGCCTCCAAAGGTACAAAGAAACATCTACTAAAAGAAAAGTTAAGTGAAAGGAATTTCATGAATGTAGCTCCAGCATCTCCATGAATTATTTTCTAGAATTCCTGTGATTTTTATCTGAGTATCTCCCAGCTCAGCTTTTACAGTGATGTTTTACCTGGCATAATACAGGTAAAACCAGTGCCAGAGAGTTATTGTTAACCTGCAATTTTTCTTTCTTTTCACAGATGACAGCAACGCAATAAGAAACCAAAGTACAAGAGATCAATAACCCTTTTGCAATCAACAGTTACCTGGTCTGAGGATCAATAGGAGTCTCTTGTGCACAGGCAGGAATCCTACCAATACCAATCCTTTTCTTTGTTCTTTAGTTGAAAGGCTGATTGATTGTTTACAGGAAGAGCTTATAGTGCTGCTAACTTCAATCACCTGCACCCAAAAGGACTGCAATCCCCCTCAGCATGGCTATGAAGGAGATGTGTGAGGAAAATAAAATAGATGAGCTCTGTTCACTAATAGATCCTCTTTATTCTGTAATAAGTATATGATTGATTTCTAAAGTCAGTGAAATACCAGGTAATCAGAAATGTGGCAATATAATTCAGCAGCCGAATTCATGGTCACACCCATATTTCAAGATAAGTAACTTGATAACTTGAAAAATCATTAATTGATGTTAGAACAAAAAAAGGCTCCTCATTTATTTCAGGAAATACATGTTTTATGTTATTAAGAAAACATTTAATTAATTTAAAGTTTTAATTTTTTAGATCTAGAACTGATGTCTTTTGTAGGTGTTAGTGATGATTTCAACCATTTAAAATTAATTACAACCCTTTAAAATTAAAAATTCCTTTTTGAAATAATGTTTTTATGCTATGTTGACACTTCATGTCAACATTGTACAAACAAGCTAATCTGTTATTTCCATAATTTCCCTATCCCTATTTTTTTAGCATAAATGCAGTAAGTTCAATCAGAATTCGTGAATCATTTCAGTTTCCCAGCACCTTCATTCTTGTTCTCGCCTTATATGTTCTGGTGGGCTTGATTACATCAAAATTTCTTTGCCTGGCTCCAATTTCAAGCTTCTTACAGTGGGAGTGATAAGAGGAAAAATTGGAGCTTTGTTTCAGAACAATGAGAGTAGTTTAAATAATTTAAAATAATTTAAAATAATTTAAGCCCAAGTTATTCTGTAAACACTTCCCAACTTTTAACAATGCTTTGAGTCAGTGGCTCTGGTCTCAGTTCAGAAAATAATGCTCTAGATTCTAATCTGTTTAATCCTCTTCTTTCAACAATGTTGTATATAACAAATTGTCATCACAAGGTGCAAGAAAACAGGGAGATTTTTGGATTTGTCAGCTGTGAGAGCTTTGGGAACTCTTGGCCAGCATCCTCTGCTATTCCTACAGCTTCTGTCAGAAACCCAGCAGAACTTCAAAGCTTGAGGGCCTCAGGTAGATGGCATGCCCAACTTAATTAAGTAGTATCCCAATATTTCACAGCAGAGCTTTATGTTGTAGCATTACAGGATGGCTCCAAACAGGATGCTACGCTATTTTACTGCAACATACCATTATCCAGAGCCAAAGACCACAACCTGTAAACAAATAGGATCTTCATAACCTTTTAGCTCAAGCCAATGTCTATAGACATATGGGTTTTTTAAACCTCTCACCTTACATACATTCTTAAAGTTCACTTTTGTACCCATTTCTGCTCTCAGTGTGACAGATCATAATAAAAATAATAAATAAAGTTTTTTCCAGCTCTCCACTAATATAAGAGATTTAATCCAACTTAAAAAACCAACCAAACAAACAAAAAAGCAATTGTAAGACTGAAGTCCAACCTAGAAATTCTGTGTGTTATTAAGAAATATCACTCAGAAAAATCATGGAGACCAGGGCCTCCTATCCAGTAACCAGCTTTCAGATCAGGCAGAGCTGATGTGCTGGGTCAGGGATTTAGAGGAAACATGCTGTTAGAGCATAAGGGCAGCTATAACAGAATTTTGTTTTTATAAAGAATAAGTTACTGTACTACTTGTAACTAACTGAAGGGATCTCAACATGGGCATTTTTTGGCTTTCACAAAGCAGGTGATTTGTCACATTTACAAAGGAAACTGAATAGTAATTTTCCCACACATTTTGAACAACAAAATGTAAAATTTATTTTGAGAGAAGAATGATATATTGGAATACTTTCCCTGGTTTTCTAGGTGTCTGTTACCCATTGCAGTAACACTGCAGTTCATTAGCAGCATTTGCTAACAGATAAACTAAAGCAGTAATGTGATACTTGTAAGTAATTTTGTGTATGTACATGTGTAAGTGAATAAAGTGTCTTGTAAGGTATCTGTTAATTGATTTGCTTCCTGTAGTATCATTTTAATTAAGACTTGGAACAGAAGAGAGAGCATGTGGTCAGGGAGGAAAGCTATCACCTTCCCTTATTTGTGTGAACAAATGTTTCAGTACACATCATTTCAGTACACTATGGGAAATAAAGATGAAAATAAATAAGAAATGCCAAGTTACAAGTAGTGGAGGAGAAAGGCCGGGAGAATTAAGGTTGGTAATCTTGATCAGGCAAATGTGATGGGGTGGTGAATAGATTATGATTTCTCAAAACCTTCTGGGGTGTGCCTTGGCTCCCTGGGAATGGGAGAAGGATGAGCAGTACTGAGACAAGACAGCTGGGCACAAGGGACCCTAAGAGCTACTGCTTCTGCTGTCACTGAGAGCTTCAGGCACACTTACAGGGGGCTGCAGTCTTTTGCCACCCCAGGGAGTTGCTGTTTTGCCCATTCCTACAAGCAGCTTTACCAACACCACTTGGAGCATCAGCAGCTCCTAAATTCAGGCCAAACTGCACAGCAGTGCTTGGAGATAATCAGTGGAGGAAAACTAAGTGAAAAAGGAACATCTGGGATGCATTCAGTCACAAGACTGAACAAAATACACTGTAAGCCCCATGAATTTTTGGTCAAGGATTCAGCCCAGGCAGTCAACTTCCAGTACAAAGTAGAACAGGCACCTATCTGCACTCACCTGTTTGCCTGTCCAGCACAGGTTATGCCTGTCCATGCTCAGCACCCCCTGTTCCCCCTGAGCTCAGGGGCATTCCCCTGAATGGTAACAGTGGGAAGCTCTTTGCAGCCAGGGTTTGGACACACGCCCCAGTATGTCATGCTGGACCTCAGCCCCTTCGCAGCAGATGCCCAGCAACAAAAAGATGCTGGTGAATGGAGTTACTCAGAAGAGCAGACAGTTGTAGGCACAAGAGGTGAGCTAAGAGGTGCAGGCACAGCATGCATTTCTAAAGAGATAACGACACAGCTTTGGCCTTAATTACAATGCAAGAGCACAGTAACAGTGAGATCATTCAAGTCAATTCCTTCTGTCAGCTGCATCAGTGCAAATCAAAACTAACTGCAGGAGTCACACAGCTTGGTGCAGTGCTTGTTCACATGATAATAAATCAGGCAAAAATCCACTGGACTCAGTACAGCTGCATGGGTAATAAAAAGGTGTCTGTGGGTAGAGTCCTGGAAATGAGGCCCCAGTGATATAAATCCACTCTAAAAAGCATGAGGAAGAGGAGAGTCTGGTTCAGCTCCTCCCAAACAGAAAGGATGACAAATGTCAATAGTCAAAACATTTGCAATATGAATTTTTTTGGCTTCTCTCATGCCTGTAAATGAAAACTCAGATCATTTTAGTCAGGAATATTTTTTCTGTTTCTCACAACTGCACTTAATCAAATAAAAAAGATTATTAAAATTCTTTGACTCACCAAGTGAATATGGGAAAACACAAAGAAAGAAAGTACCTAACTAGCAGACCTGATAAAGACAGAATGTTTACACTATACAAATAGGACCTATAGAGGCTTCAAACTTCTGAAAATTGCTCTCATTACACACGGGGAATATTACAATAGTCAGCCTAGGTCTGACAGAGGTCCATCTTCTCTGATAGCCTCTTTGCCCCAGCAAACATCTAGATGAAGCCTAAGAGCATTGCAAGCATGTGCCAATGATCTCCTAAAGGACACTACTATCCTACAGCAAACTTCTGCTCAGTGTCACTAAGCCAAAAGTGTTGAATTTATTGTTTTCTGGTGTATTTCTTCCAGTGTCAGAAGTGGTTAATTCCATAGACACTATATAGTTACACATAAAAAAATCACAAAGGCCTTTGTCCTCCCTATCAGTACCTCAGTGAATTTGTACAAATTTTCATGCTAACACATAATGAAAGCAATTCACATAGTCCTAAGAAGGCATGTTCACTCTTAACCAGGAGGAGAAATGAGACATAGAGCTGCCCAAGTGCTGCAGCAAAGGCCAGTGCAGGATCAGTGGAGCAAAGAACACAGTTTTCCAAGTTCAACATGGTGAGCTACCTAGGGGACCATCATTCTTCTCTACTACTGCCTCCAACAAAAATGCTGCTTTTGGAATGGTTAGGTGTTAAGTATTTCACCTTATTGAATATATATGGTTTCAGTTCTCATATTTCTGGCTTTAATTCCTAGACAAACCTCGTGCTTTCACTGACAGCTGCAGCAAAGGGAGCCTCAGCAAAGTCAGTGACATTACACTGGGCTTGAACACTATATGAGCTAATACCAAGCCCAAATGCATTGTAAGCAAAGTGGCACAGTGCACACACTGTCTTCTGCATCCAGACAAAGTATGTTCCTTATTTCCTGCCCCATTCCCCCTCTCTCCATGCCATGATCCACGCGCTGCTTGCAGGATGCAAGGGGGATCATTTGCACCCCTCACACCACTGCTGATGGGGATCTGTCCGGAGACAGACAATCCACAAGCCTTTCCTTTACAGATCAGATCCTATCCAGCACTATCAGAAATCTTCCTCAGTCAATGAGCAATTAAAATAATTTCCTTTAATCCTGTTCTTCAATTACTCCACAGTACTGAGGGAGGACTTGGAGGGCTTGGACCAGATGCAAGCATATTCTGTTGTGATTAAAACTGACTGAAATGCTCCAATGAATATAAACCACTGACTATTCACCTGTTTTGGGAACAACCCCTGTATGTTTTAAGCTGCTTCATGTTTAAACTCATTAGAGTGACACCAGGGAAGCAACAGAAAGCTGTGCTGAGTGCCCAAGGGCTCCTGAAGGGATACCTGCAAAGCAGCTGCTACCTTGAAATGCAGGCAAAACACAAAGTGGCTACTCAGAAGAAAAGGCCACTGTGCGCTCCTGCCTGCCAAAGGGATGCAGCGCCCAAAGCAGAGCTGGAATGGCTCTCAGGTACTCAGGGGGTCCTGGTGTGAGGAGATGACTGATGTGTGTGGTATGGGACTGTGGACAGTGGTAGGTTCACAGGGACTTGGCTGGGGATGCCTGGGAAATTGTTTTTTCTTATAAGCCAACTGATGATATAAAGGACAACTAAATATGAGAGAGAACCAACTGATGTTGGGAAGGGATAAAAAAGTGATTGCAGAGGAAAAGGCAGAGTATGTGAACTTATACTTGCACCAAATCACTGTTTTAGCAGTGAGAACAACAGGAAAAGCAGAGTGGTGACAACAATCATTATTTAATTTGGGGATTTTGCACTATCTGATACTCTGCTTGAGACACTAAACCTTCAAGTCATGCGGTTGTGGCAACATCCACTATAATTTTAAATATACCTTACTTTTGAGCACATTAATAAATAATGCAGATCTAATTCATAACATTTTCCAAATAATATTAATGAGACAATAACTCCAATCTAGTTCCTATTACAGCATGATCTACATGTACAAGATAGTGCAAATGGAAGATTATTCTCAAACCCATGTGATGTAATATTAACATAACCAATGAACTTTTGATTCAGATCCAACACCTGCCAGGCTTTTCAAACAAGATGACAAAGCTGTGACAGGACCTTCTGTGTGAGTCATAAATGCCTTCCTACCATGACTAAAGGAAAATTAAAAATATATCTCATGTTGTTGATTATTCAGTAGAAACCATTCATTGACCTAAAAGCAAGTAGTTTTTCAGGCATCCTTCTTGGGGAGGTGATGTTATTGATCAGAATTGGGCTGAGGCTTTGAGCATGTCAGGGAAAGGAGCAAAGGGTGGCTGTGAGAGCAGCAAGGCTCATCTCCAGCAGCAGCAGCAGCAAAGAGACCATACAAGGATCAGGGAGAATCCAGAGGTGGCGCCTAGACCCAAACCAAATAACAGCTGCTAGTTCTCTGCTCCCAAGCCTTCCTACTATTATCTATTATCTTCTCCTGCATAATTTGTCATAATCTGTGACTCGTAAGGCCAATTAATCATGCTTCAGAAAAAATGAGATTTCTCACAAGGAGATTATCTGTCTCTGACAAACAAGAGATAATTCAATTAGCTTCCTTTTCTAAACATTTAGTAACTGGTTTTGGTAAATTAGTCCTTTTCGTAATTTAGCTATAATTTAGGAAGATTTAATATGTCATTAGGCACATCAAATTCTATGTTAATATAACATTATGGCTGAGATTTTAATTGCCCCAGAGTCAGGAACTGTATACATAAATGGCTTGATTCCCACATGGAAGCAGCTGATAGGAAATACATAGAGCTCCACAGAGATTTTCCTTAAAATCCCTTCTTTTAGTTAAACACATGCTTAAGGACTCTGCAGAATAGAAGGCTTTCTCTGACTTGGGTAAGGACTCCAAGAATTCAGTGTAAAAGACAAATATTCACATATTTATTTGCAGAATTTCTACACACTACAGAAATTTATGGATTTAACCCCTTTCACAGTTCTCAAAGTTCTTCTTTCCCATCCTGCAATTTCCTGGGAAAATCCGAGTATCTAACAGTAGTACCTGACTGTGGCCTGTTCGATGAGAATTTCTTCTGTTTCATTCTGGAAGCAGGCCTTTTAGTCCTTTTGGACATTGCCAATTGATACTAACATAATGGCATTAAAGAAGTCGATGCAACTACACACTGAGAGTAAAAATCAGCATCTTTTTTGCTGCGGGAAAAACAAGAGAAAATCAAAGAAATTGAGTTGTATGGATGTTCAAAGGCCTAAGTAGAGAAGCAGATTTCAAAGCAATGTTAATTGCTCTACCCCAGCAGGGTCAGCCAGACTTTGCCTGGGCTGAAAGTGAAGAGAATCACTTAAAGCAGACTGATCCCCACGCACTGCTGGCTGCAGCCTGGCCATGCACGGATCCAGGGCTTCCTAACTGGTCCCTGGAACAGCTGAACAGGGCACTTCTCAGTATACTGAGTAGTAACTTGCCCATAGCAGACCCTTTCAGAGCTCGTGTTTGACTGTATGGATCCACCAAAAAGTGCTATAATTTGGAGAATCTCTCCCTTTGGAGAATTTTGGAGCTCAGGCCAAGGCAGCCTCCTGCCACCATTTGAACAGATTTGCCAGTTTCTCTCAGAATTTGATAAAAGAGCAGAAACCGCCAAGACATTTACATTCCAGCATGCTTCATGAAAGCAAGCAGCTAGAAAAAGAGGACTCAAAACCCTGTTTCAAGCTTTTCCCCAGACTGGGGCCTTCTCTAGATCTCTCCTTGCAGGTTACCTGATGCCTACTCAGATCCATGGCCTAACTTAACAAACATCAACCAAGCACATAACCAAATGCGTTGGGAAGCTGACTTCATTAGTTCTTTCTTTCTCTCCCGAGACAAATCTGCTCGCACTGGAAACACACATCTCTCAGCAGAAGTAGTAGGAAAATGGCCACAACCTGCACCAAGGCAGTTCAGCCCATCAGACTGGCACACGCTAGTTCTGTGGTAAACCATCGATTTAACAAACACTAAGGTGGTTATCACAGACCTTTTCCTCACAACCTTTCTGATTCTCAGCTGGAAAGACTGGTACCCATTTACAGCCAAGGTGACCAAGAAAAGTTTCAAGCAGCACAATCTGATTCTCTACCTGGCTTGAAAACACTCATTGCTGTCATGACAAGGGAGCTTATACCTCTGCCAAAATGCCGTATGTTGTAACCACTCTGCCATCACACTTTCATTTAGAGAAAAATAAGAATTTTCCTGAATTTCATTTTAGGGTTAAGATAATGCATGACTCATTAGAAGTCATGCTGTTCACTGGTTTTAAGCCCTAAATTAATATTTGAATATTAAATTGTGTAAAACTGAGGCTTTTTCATGAGTTATTTCATGGTAATAGGAGTCATGATTCTGCACTCAGCTGTACACCAGCAAAGACTGGAGTAACTTGATGGAATTACTGCAGGAAAGAGCAGTACAGACAGAAGGAGACTTCAGCCCATGTATTTTTTAATTTAAAATATTCCTATACTTAACTACAGTTCCAAACACAATGCTTATTACTATTAAGGGATTTATTAGGCAAGGATTTCTCTGGACAAAGCCCAGCTGACCTCAGTGGGAATTTTGCCCAAGTAAACTTCCCATTGGAGTATGCAATACTATTTGTATGCTCACAATCATAAGCATTAGCAGAGACCAGACCCACATCTGAAAACCGTTTCATTAGCTCTCAAAGGTGACATTACCAACAGAGGTGAAGCTTTAAAAACTATTGGGACAGATTCCCTCTGTGCCTTTTTGGCCTGCATGCTGTCCATTAACACTCTGCAAGCAGCTGAGATGAATTCACAGCCCTGGGCTGCAGGCTGCATTAAGCCCTTTTAATTTTCCTCCTCCACAATGCCATTGTGGGGCATAAAAGGGAGAGGTGGAAAGGTAAATGTCCTGGGGAAAATGTGCTCACAGCATGTGAGCAGCTGTGCCTTTAAAACTGCTGTATGGGACGTGTAGAAGGAAATGCTCAGTTCGATGGTGCTCCATGCAGAACAATGCTGACACATTCAGATATCACATTTACAGGCTGTCAGGCTCTCAGACTTGGCCTTAGCTCAGGACAAAAGTACAGTATCAGGGAGAATCAAACTATTCTGCAGGAATGAATAGTAGAGTGGGTAAATTCCCTACTAGTGAAAAAAAGCCGCAGAGAAGACATGCACAGTTCCTGCAGCTACAATGAATGCTATCAGAAGGATACTGGGCAGAAAGTCAATTTATTTCTGATAAAAGTTGGTTCTCAGTTGCTTGAAGTTTTATTAGTTTTCAATTAAGACAGCCAAGAGTCTCACAATGAAAATGGATTGCAGAACCTTAAGGAGGACTGCATTCTGTGCAAAAATGGAGCAAGACTGTTTTAATGCAGGGGGAATGGAAAGTATTAGAGGAGTCTGTAACAGATCTAAGACTTGAAACAGGAACATTTTTTTTTCTGGAGTGGGGAGGAAGGGGGTTGGGGGAGCATGGTAGTTGACTAGCCCTGATAAGAGCAGAGTTCATCACAAGCGTGAAGACACACATGCACAGAGAAGCCAAAGAGAGGATCATGAAAGACCCAGAAATAAACTCTGGCAAAACATCTGGAATCTGACAAGCAAAGGAAGTCACCCAGACTTAACTGAAGCTTACAGAGAGCAGGCTGCTCTGATACTGTGGCCATGATAGCATGAAAATACACCATAAGTAAAGAAATAAGGACAGGACCTGCTCATGGCATCAGAGTACAAAACAACAGCATGTGACTCGGTACACAAGCCAAAACCATGCCCAGACCTTAAAACTATTTTAGAGCTGTAATTCATGATAAGATGGCAAGGGAGGCCTGGCAAGTTCAATAATGACAACATCAACACTGCTGATTCTGGAGGTGTCTGGACACCATGGCTACAGAACATGATTTGGCTGCAGCTGTGAGCTTCTCAGTAGTATTGTATCTTCCAAGATTTAGTGAAGAAGGAAAATCTTATAGCTGATCTTAACATTCTGAGTCTGGTCAAGACAATGCACTCATTAGAGAAGGAGTGACCAAAATAACTAAAAAAGGCTTTAGTGACACTTTTGGGAAATTGGGATGCTCTCAAAGCGGGCTGAGCAGTGCTGAAAGGACACAATTGCTCCAATTCACAGGCTCCCAGGAAAGCCACTCTTTTAAAGAGAGGGCAAGCTTAGACACATTTGTCTGGGAAGGCAGGGAAGAAATATCAGTCCAGTTGTTGAACATTTGTTGTGGTTGCTAAAAGGGGCAAAACAGACCGTTCATGGAAAGCCAGGATGTCCCTGATGACAAATACTGATACAAGCAAAATCAAAGTACAACTCAGGGTATTATGATTTTTAAACTTAAACTTCAAATCTGCTTTGGCACATTTTATTAATCCAGAGATTGTGCAGCCTTTAAAAATGGAAATATCATCGCTAGAAAGAACTACAGATGCTAATAATTAGTGACACGCTACTCACATTTCATTGTAAAACAGATGTGTGTATTAATCTAATTATAATGACTAATATAACATAGGCCTTTGACATGCATATGTGAGCATAAAGTTTTCTGTGAATCAGTGCTTTAAAGATGGTTTTGATTTTGTTTACTTTCCTAAGCTCAGTGTCAGAGAAGGAAAGTATATTTGTTACAGGCCAACAGATCAAAAGAAGCAGAGAAAGTCTCTGGGTATTATCAAACCCATGTTTTGACAGTAGGCATTTGCAACGGGTGAGTGGAATGTTATGATCTCCAGCTTCACTCAAATTACTTCTTTTTAATGATAATACTTCCTTACTCTGAGGCTATACCACAAACAATTATGGAACATTTTGGAGCCTCTATTGTGTGCTATTACTTTTAAAAGATAGTATCCTGCTTCCTTCTTTTCCCTCTAATCTTTTTTTTCCTTCAGAGCAATGTTCAAATACACTCCTTTTTGGAAAATTACTTGCCTATGCCATGGCTCATATTGTGGCCATTTAGCACTGTGGTCATTCACTGTCTGGCTAGCTTTTCTTTTCAGAATGTTGACTGCCTGTGCACTGAGGAGTGTGAATAACAAAAAAAAAAAAAAAAAAAAAAAAAACCAAAACAAAAACAAAAAAAAAATCAGAATTCCGGACCAGAATCAGCAGCAGGTATTTAACAAGACACTACAAGGTACAACATGCCTTATTTGCCGGTCAAGCAGAATTTAGATGCTCTCAATCACACATCTGATTTAACTTTAGAGGTTTCCTAGATTCAAATACAGATTTCCCTTAAAGATCAGCATGATGTCTGCTGTGAGTCCCAGAGAAGGAGGTGAGTTCTCCTCCTTCCCGTTTTTGTCTCTCCACAGCTACTCAGGCACACACAAACCTTGCCTCAGGTGTGGGACACCCTTCAGCAGTCACTCCCCAGCTGGAAGCCTTTGCTCAATGTTTGCTGCGGATAACATACATTTTGATAGAATTGCACCTCCAAGAAACTGCACTGTTTTTCTAGATGTAATCCCACAAACCCATGAAAAGCAACTCAGCCACTGCTTACTGGCACTCCTCATCAACAATTCCCATCAGAACTTCCACTGCTATTTTTAATAACTTTTTACAGACTTTAACCATCAGAATAGAAATAGTCTACGCATAGGCTCTCCACAAAGAGAATTGTTTTTTCAAACTGTGCAAATATTAGTATTCTCTTTAAAACAAACAATCCAACCAACCCACCAGCAGAGCTTTGCCAATATCTGACTTAACATCAACACAGTACACTTTTAATACCTTCATGGGTGACAAAAATAATTTTTCGTTTTTCCAGGGTACAATCCCGAGTTCAAAGCTGCCTATCCCAAGCCATAGAGAATCATTCACACAGGTTTTCTGTCATGTGGAAAGTACAGAGGAAAAGCCCTCTTAGTGCTGTGCGGAGGAATTTGACGGATGCTCACTTGTAATTCTGCCCACGTCCCAGCTGCCCTGCACAGACTATTGTTCCACGTAGCCATGGAGCCAGCAAATCAGACCAGACACAGTCAAAAGGGATCTGGCTGCTACTTCACCACATCAAAATCACTAGTTTTTCATGGGTCAGGACCTCTCCTCTTCCATCAAACAATACAAATAATTTGGTGCCTTTCAAAGGCATGCTGTTGAAGCAGTTATCTTCTTCCTGCTTTAGGAGACAAACTTTGTCTATTGCCTTCTCACGTAAGGAGAGGAATGCAGGAAAAAATAATCAGATTCTTTTTTTTTAATAGGTAGTGCATATTTGAGAGCTTATTTGAAGCAACTTCTCAGACAGAAGAAGCTGGTTTGCTGATATGACATCTCTACATCTTTTCCACATGGCCACAACAATGCTAAGAAAAATATCTAGTTTTGGTTAAGGGATGCATCCAAGCTTATGGTATGTGCAGCATGTGAGATTGGCTTCTTTCTCTGCAAAGAATCTTTTAACAAGTGGCACCTGAACTTCTGTACTTTGAAAAAGACCAGACATATTTATTTTGCTCCTTATTTTTACCTTTAAAGGAAAGAAGATGAAGAAGACAATATTCAGTGCCTGACAGCTACATGGAAGAGATGCCTTTAATGTGCTACTGCATCGGCCTGTTCTTCACTTAGATGCAGTATTGAGGAACATATGTTCTCATCTGCAACACAAAAGACATTCTATTCTAAAACACCCAGTATATGAAGGACATGAAACAAACATTTTTTTTATTCAAAGCTGGGTCAAAAATTCTTCAGAGAGATCATCTTAGAAACACAAGTGAGGTAACTTTTTAAGCAGTTCACAGACCTACAGGATATTTGGATAAATACTTTTCCATTATTTCACTGTTCAGCAGGAAACACAACCACTTGTCTCATCCATAAGTCCTCCTGAAGCTTCGAGGTCAAAGTTCGACCACTACTCAAACCTATATAGCACACAAAATTTGACTGAAGTTCCCTGATTAAAATGCCTCTGATAAAGATTTTTACTGGAAGAATTCCTTAAGAAACAGTAGGCTTTTGCTTCTGTTTTTAAGTTTAAAGGATCTGTTTTAAAATTAGCAGCTGCTGAAGTGCACCGACACCATTCCTGACAACAGAGCAAAAGTGCAGCACATCTTCCAGGGACATTCCTGAGGTTAGGGAAGGATTCCCTGCTTTTCTGACAACAAACTGTGCTGTGAGTATGTGCGTGGGTATTTTGTTTTCAGCCTGGAATGTTTTAAAAAACTCAAAACTCAGAGTCACAGAGTCACAATTTATTATCCAAACAAGAAATTTGGTCAAGGATTTATTATCCTTAAGAAAAGCAGAAACAGAAGAAACTCTTGGTGGACATAGTAGAAAATGGAGATCAGAGGGTAAGACTCTATCTATGACCAAGAAGGACAAAGTAGGTCAGATACAAAATGTTGTTATTCCTTGGGATGTGAAGACCGTAAGTGTTTTTTTCTATGGTGTGTTCAAGAATTTAGTATTTCTACTAAAGGAGAAACATACAGAAATCGTAAAGCAGTCTCAAAAAAAACCCCCTCAAGACTAGAAGAGCTCTTTAGATCTCATTTATTCCAACATTTTTCCCTTTAATTCACCTTCACTCAAACCTTGCATTCCACAACCATTCAATTCTCTGCTTGGACACTACTTCAATCTTTCTCAATCCAGATCGCTGGGTAAGGGCAGATCAGAAATACCAGGAAAGGGGAAGGGGTACATTTCTTGTAATATTTCTGGTTTCTGAACAGAAGCAGGTAGGTCAAAAGAATTTATGTGGAAGCATTTATTCTAAAGATACATCAAGGCTAAATGTGCTACTTTGGAAAACGTGTTGAAGAGATGTTTGAAAACTTAAGACAATAAATCCAAGCATAACCCAACAAATCTGAGACAAGTACACTACACCTTCTGACTTAATTCACTGCTTTTGTAGTGTGACTTGCCAAGAGCCATGTAGCAGCTCTTCGACCATCCCTATGTGGGTACAGTGATTGTTTCACGATCAGCTTCACCTTAAAACTTTTTCCTTCCCATCAAGTTTTATTCTATTAGAAACCACATCTGGCACCATGGGAGCCACACCTCCACCCTGTCCACAGAGGAGGGATGCACAGGAAAACTTATGTCTCCTCAGCCCATAACTAAGTGACAAAAGAGAACATTGAGTGGTTGGGTCTGCTCAGGAGGCTCTGAGACACATCTTGCTGAGACAGCACATGCTGCAAACCATACGAAGCTGGAAAAGTCTCCTGGGAACACAATATTGCGTGTTTTCCCTGCCCTTAAGTATTTGTTTATTTCAGCCACAGTCAGAAAAAGGGCACTGAACCAGAAGAATAATTTCTTTGTCTCAGTAGAGTCATCCTTACATCAGTCAGTCCCTTAGAAAATGGCAAGAGAGAGAAATTATGGACATAAAGTCCATATAAAATATGGTGCCAACACAGATTGTGTGGAAAGCACAGACTGAATTCCATGAAGCATGAGACTTCACAGATAAACCATATCCTGAGGTCTTTCAGACAGACTTGTCCTTTCCCAAACCTGTCTGCAATACTTATCTGGGGAGAAAGGCAAGGCAGAACAGGTGATAGCACAGTGCATTGTCAGGACAACTCCCACTGACTCTGTGGTTCTGGAGTCTGTGTCCTCTCTGAGCT
This sequence comes from Camarhynchus parvulus, assembly GCF_901933205.1. Classification (NCBI taxonomy): domain Eukaryota; kingdom Metazoa; phylum Chordata; class Aves; order Passeriformes; family Thraupidae; genus Camarhynchus; species Camarhynchus parvulus. The sequence continues at coordinate 17,903,120 of NC_044576.1, read as the reverse complement.
GAGCAGAGGGGGATCAGCAGGCTCACAGGGGCTAGCTTGAAGTCCTGTCAGTAATGTTTTAACTGGGACAGATGCCTAAGGAGAATGCATGGCCAGAACATACCAATGCACTGAAAAGCCTTTGAAATCCATCTTAACATGATATTTGCTCACTGACTACCAGAAATAAGGCCACCTAAAATTGACATTTTAATATTTTTGGAGAATAGAACTTGAGCAGCAGTGGACTTTTTAATGGTTTCCAAATGACACTGCCACCTACCACTCTATGAAGGTGACGCTGCTATATTCAACTGTATGAAGGTGGAACTGTGTCTTTGTGCATGACAATCACAGTAAGACTCTTCAACTCTTGCACACACTTAACTATGCAGGAGGTACATGACAGAGCCTCTAAACACTCTTGCAAAATACCCACAGGTCTCATTTTTTTCCTCAGGATTGGCAGTGTCCTGAAAATTGGAATGATCAAACTTGAAGCAAAAGCTAAGAAAAATATACTGAATCCCCTGTGCTTTTGTGCAGTCCTAAACAGAATCATAAAAATAATAACAAAAGCAAGTTTCCTGTGCCAAAACAAAATGTGCTCTTATGTGAAGAAAGAGAAAATGAAAACTACATTACAGCATCAATAGTAAGGATTACACTTCTCCTTGAAAGTGGCTGCACAACAGCTACAAAAACTCAAACCCTACCCAGATACATCAGTATCATTCATTCATAATCCTGAAAGAAGAAAAGAAAAGGGAATGGAAGAAGGACACTTTAAACCGGGCGAAAGGAAATCGGCAGTTAACATCATCACCCTATCAATTTAGATATTTTCCAATCAGTCAGAAATAAATGGCCACAAGAAAAATATGATCAAAGCCCCAAACACTGTGTAAACATTGCATGATGTTCAGAGACATAAAAGGCACAATGCTTACAATTTGGAAGCTCTTACATAGTGTTTTTTCTGTTGATAAGGAGCTGGTTTCACAAAACTGTATTTTCCACATGCTGGTCCACCAAATAGCCATAGAAAAATACCATGGGCAGAAGCACATTGTTCAGAAGTTCTGGATTGCTACAGTTCAAAGGTAACTTGGCCCATTAAAGGAATAGGAAAATTTGGATACAAACACCCTCCATGCTTGGCAACATTGAATTAGTTTGGATTTTATCCATCTTTAATCACTGAACATTCATTTTTAATTAGGATTCCTTGGGCCATGGGAGCTACCAGCTGCTGGGCTCTGAAAAACTCATAACTCATAACTCATGTCTCTGAAGGTACATTCCAGGCAGGTAGAGAGCATCTTTGCACACTGCCTGCATGAGGTGTGGAAGGGTGATAAACTGTAGTTGCCCCGAAAGGCGATGGGCAGGTGAAAGATGAAAAGTTCAGAGAGACAGTTTATTGCTGCAGGTGGGGAGCAAACTCCCGTACATCACTCAGAACAAGTATAGCTCTCCTTAACAGCGTATCAGGTGTGAAAGCAGGCAGCCCACCCCAGCCCATCAAGAGAGAGCTGCAGCCTTGAGAAAACCTTTTTTCCATGCTAGAGCCCAGCCAAAGCAGCCCAGTGTGAGCTGCAGTGGGTACCACTGTGTCCCTCTGCCACACTACTGTAAGGGCAAACCACAATCCTGCTCACAGGAATCCTGCAGCACGTTCTGGAGACAGATTTGGGAATGCAAGTAAGACCTTTCAAAGAAAGAAGGCAGGTTAAGAACAGCCAGAGAAGGAGAACAGGACAGCAAAAGGCAAGAATCTGTGGTTACCTCTCGTGACAGATGTGACTTTGCAGAGAGGCAAAGGGGATTTGCACAGCAGGTCTCACCCCGAGCGACTAAAGCTGGTATTTCAATAACACTGCCCCAGGGAGAGAGGGGCTCCAGGCTCTGCAAACAGCCAGTCTGCGCTGTGTCAGCTGCACTGGAGTGCTGATTAGGCACTTTTCTCCTCAGAGCAGACCCATTCAGCAGGAAACGAGGCCACATGCGTGCTGCCAGAGCTGAGAAAGCCATATCCTGCGGGTCAGAGGCTCCACTCGCGTGCGTCAGCACACTTCCAGAGCAGCAAAGGGAGGTGCACGGTCTTACAGAGAGAGCTGTGCACCCAGCCTGGGGAGAAAAAGGGAATTGTACTGCATGTTCATTTGGCCTTTGGGATTTTTGGTGCTTGGGTAAACTGTGATGGCATCAGGTAAGAGACATAAAAAATCTTGAAAAAACTTTTTACAAAAGCAGCAACATCTCAGCAGCAACAAATGAGTGGAAGGGATGTAAGATTTTAACAGCAAAGAAAGTAAAATCATACAACTGCCACCTTTCCTGGTTGCCTCAATTCCAATAGCAAACCCTTCCAATAGAGGGACAAAGGAAGGTTGCATCTCACCCACCTGCAGCCCAAAAGTGAGAACTGATTTGTAAAAAGTCATCCAGCAAATCAGCATCAAACCTGGGAAGATGAGAGGTCAGAAGTTTATGTTTGCCCACAGCTCACTAGCGTGACTAGTGCTGTCTGGCCCATGAGTATATTCTAAGGGATTGGCAGAATGCAGATTTCCTCAGGTGTGTTAGGTGCTGAGTTACCTGATGAGTGCTGCTGGCAGTAAAATTTAGAGATAGCAAGAGAGAGACATGTACATAGATATGCAGGTCCTGTTCTAGCTATGCAAAGAAAAGCTCTCCTTAGCAAAAAACCTAAAAGGGCAGCATCACCTGAGCTGATTTATGCTATGACAAGCAAAATACTTTCAGCCTATACCACTTTTAAAAGTACCGTTGGAACTTTAGAATAAATATCCCTTTAAGAATCACTTTTTATGTTTTTATGTTGTTGAAGAAGTTTCAAGACAGAGCAGTAAAAGTGATTCTACACAAAAGACAGAACCCATCACACAGAGGGAACTGTCAAAAGTACAGAGATCACATGCTCAAAACAGAGAGAGTATGTTTTCAGTAAACTGTCAGACACGAGACTTCATAAACTGTCAGACATGAGAGATTTCATAAACTGTCAGACACTAGAGATTTCAGAAGTCCAGATGTGCCTTTGACTGCTCTTCTGTCTTCTATCATAGGCAAATACATTATATAAAGCTTCTCCCCAGTTAAATGATCTAGTTCTGTCCCAAAGCTTGTTAGGGTTCTTGATGCAATTAAAGGAACTGTTGGTGCCGACAGGAATAGGGATTGTTGACAAACAACAAAAACTGATACTGACTCTTGCAGCGCATCTTTCAGCTCTGTAGGGCCCAAGCACTCACATGAGACCTTAGGCAGTCCTTACTGATGTCTGTACACCAGTATTTTGTACACAGCATTAAAAGATTAGTTGGCTGAAGTAATTTATGAGAGACATGGAGTGAGGCATGAACGAGCCTAGCAGAACTATATGAGAAGGTTTAAGATGTCCACCCAGCCTAATATCTTCTCTCAAGCAACAGCAAGGAGTAGACACATTGGAAGGGTATGCAAAATCAGCCATCCCTGGTTTCCTCTCTATTAGCAGACCAAGGACATCCTGAAATGGAGTTTCCATCAGGACCATCAAACTACATAATTGCCGGTAGAATGTTTCTGGTGAATTTGTCTGTTTGTTTTTGAATTAGCTTATCTCTTTGACAAGATTTCCCTTTGCTATGTTAAAAGAGTAGATTTGAATCTACAAATTTTAATTACCCCCCCCAGGCAGCATAAATTTTAAAAACTGCTTCTGCTTCCTCAAATCTGATGATTGCTCTGTGCATAATCCAGACCCGTCACTCTCTTGTGCGAAGTGTTTGCTGTATGGACACAAAGTCTCTTCCTGGAGGAAACAAAGTGAAAGATTTTAAAGGTAGTTTTCAGACTGATGAGGATCAGATTTAGCACACGCTAAATTAGCTGTGATGCTTAAAAGCAGACATGTATTATCCTGTCTAAGTGATTACGAGGAGAGGGGTGGAGTAGCTAAATCCGTACTAATTGCCCTATCCAGGGACGCAGGAATGCCAATGTGTTTGCATCATCCACACTTCATGCAAGCTGAATATATAACCCATCATACCTCCTGGCAGAAGTATTAAATCCATATCTGGGGAGATTTGTAGGCTTTCAAGTGATAAACACTTCAAAAGGAGCACAGGGGAGAGGCAGGAATGGACTGCAAGGTGCCAACTTCCCTTGTCCATTCTGGCCTAGCAGTGTAGTACCATTTGTGAAAACAAGGACATTAATCTTAGGGTGATGCACCTGAAGCTACTATATCAATTAATTCAGGATGGTCTTAGAGAGGTTGATTATCCGTGGTCAGTGGGTGCTGTCACAGCAGAGGGTATACATGAAAGCACAAAATGGAATGGCAATGATTATAGTGACAGATGTGAAGTGCGCTCGGGTATCAACGTCTGTTCCTACCGTGAATATGTGGTGGGCTCAGATGATAAAGCTTAGGAATCCTATAGATAGCATAGCTCATACTATTCCCATGTAGCCAAATGGTTCTTTTTTATCTGCATAGTAAGTCACAATTTGGGAGATGATTCCGAATCCTGGGAGAATTAAGATGTAGTGTGTGCCATGTCCTGGCACAGGTGTCCTAAATGCCTACAGTGTGTATCCCCATGCCTGCTGATGGGCTACTCCTGCCTGCCAGGCCTCCTTGTCCCCAGGCTGCCACCAACTGAACCCACGGAATGGGAGATAATGTTAACTAGAACTGCCAGGGAGTGATGGTCCTGGTCCAGTTATGGGATGGGATGAGTGGAATGGGCATGAGGGCCAGCAAAATTCCCAACACATCCAGGAGACCCGAGAGGATGAGAGGATGCTAATATAGCCTTCCCGATTCCAGTAATCCACCCCACAGCCTCCAGCTGTTTATGCCTCACCTGCTCTTACAGAGGGTTTCTGTACTCAGGGAGGGAGGGAGTTTCTCATTTCCCCTCGACACAGATCCGTGTGTGTGTGCGTGTGCAGAGAGGATCGCGGAGGCTAGAGATGGAGCATCCCTGTCTAGCCCTGATGCCACCCTACAGGCATGGTGGGGACAGAAACGACAGGGAAAGGGACAGGACTCTGGAAAGCGCAAAGGAGTCGGGAGGGAAGGAAGAAAGCGCGAAAAAAAAAAAAAGAAAGAGGAAAAAAAAAAGGAGGAGAAAGGGGAGGAGATGAAAAGCAAGGGAAGAAGGGAGGACCGGGCGGGGAGGAGGCGAGAGGCCGGGGAGGAGAGGAGGGAGGCAGCTCGGCAGAGGGGGACGGGACGGGAGCCGGCGCCCCGCGGGCCATGCGCCTCCTGGCTACGGCGCTGGCCGCCCTGCTGGCCACGGCCTCGGCCCCAGGTAAGCGCCCGCGGGCCCCGATCCTCCCCCGGCCCCGGCGGGACCCGAGCCCCCCCCCGGGACCCCGGCCCGCCTCGGGCAGCCCCCGCCCAGCGCGGAGCGGGCCCGGGTCCCGCAGCAGCGGGCGGCGGGACGGGCGCTGGGCCGGAGCTGGGGGTCCCGGCCCCGCGGCCCCTCCGCCCGGCCGCTCCCTACCCCGCTGCGCTGCCGCTTCCCCGGCTCCCGGCGGCAGCGCTTCTTCGCAGCGGTCCGGTCCTGTTTAGAAAAGAAAGCCAGACTCTCCGTGCAAGTTCATGGAAATGGGTACTCGGCCGCCTTCTCTGCCGGGCAAAGCCGAAGCAAAGGGATATTCGGCGTTGTTTTTCCACAGGTGCCCTGATCCTGTTGGCATCAGGTGGAAATGGAACCTGTAGGTCACTTGTAAAAAGCGTCCTCCCTTTAAGACCCTTTATTCCTCTAAAAACAAAGGTATGTTGGACAGCATTATGTGTCCTGAAGCTGCAAAACAGACACAGAGTCTGGATCTGAACTTCCAGGTGCAGTGAGCTTAGAGCAGTGGGGAAGCCTTGCTCATTCAAGGTTAATTAAAGACTTGAATTCGAACTCCACTGCAGAAGGGCAGGAGATGGTGGAGGCAGAAGTTTGGTTCAAGTCCGTCTTTAGTCAATGCAGAAGCTTTCTCTGAGGGGGAGCTTCTGACTTGTGAAACTTGCTGACAGATCTGTTCAACTGAAAACAACTGGTTGTGCTCTTGCTAGCCAGTTCCTAATTATTTTCATTTAAACAAAGAGTTTTGCTGCTTCTTGGCTCATCTGCTCTTCTTAATTGTAAAGAAATCAAACGAAAGCAGGCTTTGACAGTAGCATAGCTTCACTGAACAAACTATAACAGAGATAAAAGCCATCCCATGTGCTTCTGGTCATGCAAAGCTGAGATCAGAAGGTACCCCCCTCCAGTTCCCAGCTATCGGTCCTTGCAGCCCTGGAGGCTGGGTTGCAGATTCTGCCCATTGTCTCCATGGAGGAAGAGAGAGAGGCCTGTGTACAGCACTAAACCTGGACTGTGAGCAGCTGAGCACAGGAACAGCTCCACTCCTAGCTCAACTGGAGTAGCTGGGGTTCTCCCACAAAGCCACAGATGAAACTGCTCACCACATGTAAGGACCCAGTGGCCGCTGTAAGTCCCCTGGCACTGTTCCAGCACAGACAGAGGGGAGCAGCCCTGGCATAACAAAGTTTCTAGGTGCTAGAAGTATAATTTGGTGGTCTTGACAGTGCTGTTAAAGTGTTTTGCTATGTAATATGGCAGACAGCAAAGTCCAAATCTAGGTAGTTCTTGGGCTTGAACCAGTGTAAGCAGGAGTGGACTATTTTCAAAGTGGGATTTTTTAAAACAGAGCTTAGGTAGCAGTCACCTTTCCTGAGTCCCCACAGGCGACTGAGACATGCTGGTGGAACATACCAGAGAAGCAAACAGGTAAAATGTTGTGATGGGAGCAACTAAGCAAGCTTATTGCAAAAACAAGAGAAGTTTGATGGTTAAGCACACTGCAAAGAAGTCACCAAGTCTCTGACTCTTTCTCCTCCCATTCTATAAATAATTTTCCTTTCCAAGCAGAAATGAGACTGAAACTCTTGTGGTGAGCTCCACCTGAACAGCTACATCGTACTATACCAGGAAGGCAGAAGAAGATAAACAGTGATTCCTCCCTTGAAACAGCAATCTCAAGTCTAGAAATTCAATGCTGTGTTGGCACACAAGCCTGCTCTTAAGTTGTGAGGTCTCCTGCTTTCGGCAAGGAGCCCATTACAAGGGTAAACCTCATGTTGGGGCTGACCAGTGCCTGCTATAGACAGGAGGAACATGTCCACTAGTGTCTGAGAGCCTTGAATAAGGGTTTTGCTTTCCACACAGAAGTTAAATGAGATTTTCCCTTAAAAATCCACTGTTCCTCCTCCAATGGCAGTAGGAGGATAAAGTCACATGGATACTGTTTTTCTGCTTTATATAAAGCATCACCTGACCCTGTTCAACATGAGGTGATACCATGATAAAAGCAGCATGAGATTTCCAAAACAGTTCCCATTGCTGTACTTGTGCAGCAGCATTAATGGGAGCCGCAGAAGGAAGATAAGGAGACAGGTTCCCACTTATCAGAAACATGAAGGATGCAAAATTTGATATGTCCCTATAAAAAGGCATGTCCCCAGAGGAAAAGTAGAAGCATTAGATATAAAATACCAATGTTTGTAATAGTGTAAACAGCTAGAAAGGAATCAGAATCTCAATGTACAATGCTGCTTTATCTTCTCACAGAGGTGTCCATCATCACCATATCTGACTTCCTCTGCATTTTCTCTTGGGTACTTGGCATTATGTTCTGCCTAGTTTGGAATTAAGCAATGCTTTCTTTTTATTTTTGCCTTTTATTTTGGGACTCTGTTTCACAATTACTCCTAGCCAACTTTTTCAAAAAAGAAATTCACATGTCAGGAAAATGACATAATTGTTTTTCTTTACAGTTTTCATGACATGTTCATAATTTCAGTAGAAAAAACTGTGTCTGTGTTTTTCATTTAGCCAAACCATAATTTTATAAATGATTTATTAAACTTTCATTGTCGAAGTACATTTGAGGAACCAAAAAGTGTTGAAAATCTCAAAGTTATTCCTTATTTACTAAGCAGTACAACCTTCAAATTTAATCTTATTTTGATAGCAGAGACAGCCATTTACTGGCTTCCCTTCTGCTGGTAAAGCACCAAGGTTGGTAAGTCCAGAGAATAACTGAAGTTTCATGCCCAGAAAGCTCTTGGTGGGATTCAGCCTTAATTTTAAATTTCAACATCCTGTTCTACTTTTATGCTTTCTACAATCCAAAATAACCTCTTACTTTGGCATTTACGTGCAGATGAACCTAATGCAGACAAACATAATGCATGTATAATTTTATCGATAACCTCATCCATGCTTAGCTGTAGTTTCTTCAATAATTTTGTTTTAAAAACCCAAACAGTTCTTTATACAAAATATTTTCTCCTTCATAACAAAAAAATAATGTCTACTTGGAATAAACATGTCATTCAGTAGAGACTTTGACAGAAGTGGCACAAAATAATTATCATACTATTAATTTTCGGAATTCTTCTCAAACAGTTGCAATGCACCTTCTTTAATTTAGTGGATTTACTGTATGTGAGGTGATATAATTCACCATTTCATTTCACTGCTTCACTGGGACTATAAAACCAGTGTCTCTGTCTCCAAAACTCCTTCAGAAATAGAATGGAAATACTTTACTTGCTTATTTTGAAGATAAATATATGTTTGTGTTTCAGGAGCTGATGTCAGACAATAGTCTCTGCCAAAACACTCATCCCTTTTGTTAAAATGTTCTTTGCTGATGTGTTAGAAAAGTGTCCAGAAATGAAAAAATCGTTTTCCCAGAGTTGCAATTCTCATTAGAATTTGAGTACAGTACAGTATTCACATAACAGGAAGTTCACAGTTTAGAGGACATTTCATGCTTTGCAGAGTGCATTGCAGGGAGTGCTTGCTCACTGCTGGAATATGGTTCTCTCTCTAGTGGATGCCCTCAGACTGGTAGATTACACATCACAAGTCATTGCCACAATACAGCACTGGTCAGAAATAGATCACTCTCTGATATGACTAATCAGGACTTTCTTAACGTGCATTAGGAAGGAAATAAGTGTTGATTACCATGCCCCAGAAAATCAGTCCAGTATAAATCAGTTATGTCAGGAAAGGGAAAACTTCCTCTATTTAACAACTATGGACACTTTTTTTCGGCCTTCACTTATACTGGCTCTTGCTAGAGAGACAAAGAACTGGTCTAAGTGACAGTTTAGGATGAAAAACATTGAAGACAAGAATCAGAAATTAATGGAACAATGGAATAATCATTTGTCCCTGTATGATCTCATGTCATATTTTGTCATGCAAATACTGTCAGATTAACTTAAATTTGTAGTCAGAAAAACTAGTCTGATGAATTTAATCCAAGTTTGAGATGACCATTTGATTATGACAGGGAGAACATTACTTAAAAGAGAGGACATGAGGAACGCTGGGTATAGAGAATCCAGTGGTCTTCCAGTGATAATCTAAGGAGCAGTATGATGTAAGGTCTGCACAAATGATGTCTAAAAGAAGTAGACAGAAGCATGCACATTGAAATGCTAACCTTATTAAATCAGCATAAGAAGAGGACAGCACATAGGAAAAACTGAGGATGGGGTAACAGAATTGGAGCAGGAGTTAGTACAGCTAAGTCACATACTTGAGGATTAGTAAGAATTTCTTTGATACGCTGGTGACTGAACCACAAATGACAAAGAAGGGAAAACACCCAAATATCCTATTTATTTGTCACCTGACATAAAATCACATATGAAAGTATAATGAGAAAGGACAAGATAATTCTGGGATATACCAGGCAAGGTATATCCCAGTCAAATCTGAGAAGTACTGTGAGTATTCCACAGGACATTGAAGAACTTCCTAGATGCTGCCAGTAACTGCAGTCAATTACATAAAAAAAAATGCAATCAAACCCAAAATTGAAACTGTAAACAATGCAGAGAAGGGCTGTTAGGGTGAATAGGGAAGACACTATACTAGAGGAGACTAACAGGGCTTGACTTCTTCAGCTCAACAAAGCAAAGGCTGAGGCCAGATAATTGATTTGTATATGGAGTCAGGAAGTAAGCTCTAGAGAAGAAAATGCTATTTTAAGCTTAAAGCTGGCACAGGAACAAATGAGCATAAACTGGTTATTGAAAGCATTTAGCCTGGAAGTTCTAAGAAAGATGCAAGCTGTCAGAAGAGCTGGTCACAGAGCAGCTTCCAAAACTGTTAAAAGACCAATAAAAGATTACGTGAAGCTGGTCCTGTGACGGTAGCAAGGTCTCCATGTCAGCTCTGGGTTATTGGTTAGTGAGAGAAAAAATGCTGGGGCAGACTCACTGAAGGAGGGCCCCCTGCCATCCTCAGCATTCACAGAGAGGCTGATGATGTCAGGTTCTACAAGGTCATTAAATTACTGCACACTAAACAGATGCCATCAATTTACCTGCTGTGGGCTTGCATGCTGGGACGGATTATGGTGCTGTTGTGCCAGTATGGAGGATTCTCACCATCTTTTCTTTCCTTACAGATGTTTGTGAGGCTTTAAATGTGACGGTCTCTCCTGGACCAATGGTGCAATACTCCGAGGGGGATAATGCTACCCTTTACTGCCACATTTCTCAAAAGAGGAGGACAGACAATTTGCTGGCTGTGCGGTGGGTCTTCTCTGCATCACCTGCCCAGGAGCACCTGATGATCAAAATGACAAAGTTTGGGTCTGTCCAGTACTATGGAAATTACACTCATCATTTTCACAAGCAAAGACTTCATCTTCTTAAAGAGAAACGTGGAACTATGTACAAATTTCTTATTTTAAGCCTCCAGCAAACAGATCAAGGACATTATATATGCAAAGTACAGGAAATTGGCAAACACAGAAATAAGTGGACAGCATGGTCAAATGGTACAGCAGCTACTGAAATAAGAGGTGGGAGATTACTGATTTCAAGTCTATAATTTCTTCTTGTCCTGTGATCCCTTTTTTTTCCTTGTAAATTCACCCATAAGACATTTGGATTTAGATTCTTTTTGAGTGTAATCTGTGGATAGGAGAAGAAAACTAATACTCAACTTACATTTTGCCTCTCTCTTTGTGTTTCCCTTGGTCTTAGTTCTAGCCTAGCAGCAGTTGGTAAGTAGCACTTTTACTATCACTTCAGTACTATTGTTTATACCGCTTGGAGCCAGACAGCAGAGCTAGAAAAGCAATGGCCAGCCTGCTGGTATTGAACTGTGGATAAAATGACCAGCAACAAGTGGCAGATGTGAACCAAGTTGAAAACAAGCCATCCCTTTGGGATGGATTAGCTCAAATCTTATGCCACCACACCCACACTTTCAGAGGTGGGTGAAGTTGGATTTTGAGAACAGACTACTTTGCAGAGGTGGTTTTGTTTAGCAGCTGTGCCATCAGTGCTAGCTGGCAAACTACCCCCCTGCTTGTATCTCTATAAACAGAAAAGTTTGTATCTCGCAGGGACAACTTTAAAGATAATGCCAGAAAGCAGTGTTGAGTGTTTTCTCATTCACTGAATGATATAAGTTCCTAAATGCTTGTAGTAGAAACATATGGATTTGTCAGGAGCTCTTGCAGATGGAATGGCATGTTCCAAGTAAGTGGCAGCAGAAGAAAAAGCAATATAAAATATTGTCACTCCACCTGTCATACTCTTCCTCACAAAGAGACACTCCACATCTTCCATAGCTTCTCAGACTATTGCTAATTATAACACTGAAACCTCTCATTACTTTTCATAGCTAAACTATGGAGTTAAGATCAATGAAATTATTGAAAATAAGGAAATCCATAATTTTTTAGTCCAGTCCTTAAATATTTCTACCCAGATTTCTAGTATGAGTCTGTATGAATATATAATCAGAATAGGGATTTGAGACCTCATGGCTTCATCATTTTTACACTGTCTGCTCAGCTGTATTGCTGCTCTCCACTTCAAATGGCCCAAAGCAGAGCATGAAACCTGAGGCAGGGGAGGAAGGCTGGCCAGCCTGCAGAGAGTTTTTGACACCCTGTGGGGATCTGAGGCAAGCACCACAACCACCCTGGCCCATTAAAAGCATATTTATTCTAACTCTAAATCTAGATTAAAGATACCAAAAGATATCTGAAATATTGCATGTCTTTAAATGTCACAGCAACCACTTAAAGCCTCTTGACTGGAAGCAAAGGACCACCTTTGCTAGCATTTGCCTAATGCACCCTGAGTGCACAGTACTTGCTGTGCTTGAGAGGAAAGGTAGCTCTTTTCCAAGTACTGATAAAGTTTCCAGTTTTCCCAACAGTAACAGTTGGGCTTTTCAAGGAAATTTTATTCCAAACGCATTTGGTATTTTATATTATGATCAGTTACACTTTTTATTGCAAAGGGATTTACTTATATTACAGTTAGACCCAGGATACAACAAAAGGAGCAATACAAATTACCTGAAGCATTTGGATACTTAAGTTGCACTGCTTGTGCTTTATCAAGTAAGGTAGCAGTGTTCTACCACATCACAGTTGCTGTGTTGCCTAACATTTTGTTCCAGTAATGTGTCTGCAGTTATGCCCAAATTCAAAATAGTATCTTTATGCTAAAGCACCAGACAAATTTCTTAAAACTTGCACATCAAGTAGAGGCAGAAATAGAGAGTCTCTTTTAAAAAAATATTATTTGCACAGAAAGAGGAAGTTACTGTGCAAGACGCAGATTTCCAGGGGGAAAAGAAAAGGAAAATTCTGCTTCTTCAAAATGTAACTTGCTCTTGAAGCAAGTTGACAGCTGGATCTGTAGTATCTACTGCTATTAATTTATATTCAGATTTTGTTATTTGCTAGCAAGTTTGCTTATGCAAATTTGCATAGGCCATTAATAAGTTGCAAATACATTTTGTCACAACACATAAATTTGTACAAATACACATATTGGACTTACAAAAAAAAATTGAGTTAGAGGCTACAATTCCTTTCCATGTAATGATGACATTTAAATTTTACTTACATATCTGGCTTCTGCTTTGATCTCAAAATACATTTCTTTGGAAAAGAAGCCTTTTTGTGGAGATGGAATCCTTACAGTTTTCTGTTCCTGCACTTGTGTCAACTACAGCAACTCTGTAGTGTTTTCAGAAGGTCCACCTGAAATTTGAAATTTGTTGCAGTTTGCCCATTTCAGTGTTGTGCATACAAGACATCAGATAGCATTTATAAGAATGCTATTGTTAAATCTTGTTAATAAAACCAAGAGAAATTCATGTGCCGATGTTGCCAAGAAGTGCCTCCTAATTCAGCCGCACAGTGTCTTCTGTCTAAGTTAAGGTCAACCTTTTCTCCTTCCCCCGTATTCTCATTAAAAGCATCTCTTCCTGGGCTTGTATCATCAATGTCAGACTACAACCAAGTCAATTATAGCAGAGAATACACAAAAAGCCAAATTTATCAGAGACAAAAAAAAAAAATCAGAAATATGGTTCTTCTACTCCCTTCCTATCGGAAAAATCAAAATAATCAGTATTCTTCTCAGAACAGTATTCAGCACCCCAAAAAACCATAATTTACAATTAGGCAATCCCTCACGATACTGCACATCTCTTAGGAAGATGTTCCAAATGGTTTACAAACCAAGAGAAGAGATTACTTGTAGGAGGACAAACATAGAAAATTAGGCAGTCCAACTATAATCCTACTGGCATCGACAACAAAAACAAGGAGATGATCACAACAATCTGTCTTGCTGGGAAGCGTATTTATCAGAATTTCCCACAGAAGAAAGTCTGACTTCTTAAACATTAGTTACATGTGGCAATTTCTAACAGTAAAAATTTTGCAAGATACACGAATGCAAGATTATTTTTTTTCCCAAATTGGACAAAAGCCCTTTTCTCAGGGAAGTTATCCTGAAATACTTGCCAAAAATCTACACATGTGATGCTTTCATGTAACAAATGAGTAATTTGTTAAAATATTCAGGATGAGCTTCCCCTCCCAACTGAAGAGAAGATTTCATTAGTCCTGAAAGTGTGTATCCATTGATGTAGCCCCACCCTTCTCGTGCCTGCAGGGCGCTCCTTAGTGAATTCCCTTGCCAGTAAGATCCTTGTTCTCTAGTGATTTGCCACATCAAGCTTTCTTGGAGGTTCAGACCTCACTGGCAACCTGGAGGACATTACCAGACTCCCATTTCATTGCAGTGATTGCTAGAGAAAGAAATACCATAGAATTGACCTAAGTGACATCATCTAATCTGATATCATAAAAAATATCAGCATGCATAAACAATCTGAGGAGAGCGGGGTGGGGGTTTGAACAACATTTCAGCAGTCAGAGCATTTGGATTCTGGTTCTAGGCTGTACAGCTGTTATGATATTGACAGTCATCCATCCTTCTGAAACAGAGAGGACAATTCTGTGACAATTCTGAACTGTTTCATCAAAAGGCAATTAGACAAAGAAAAATCTTGGGATACTGAAGTCTAAGGCAAAATACATTTACTTCAAGAGGTTCAAACTTTTTATGCCATGCATATTTCAATTTTTGTCATATCTTGTTTTGTTTCTTTCAGTGATTTCATCAAAATCTTCTGATCATCCCACTTTCAAGAAAAATCATGAAGCTTGGAAGTTTTTTGAAGGTAAAGATACATCTAGCTGCTACTGTGTTTATACACGATGTTAGTTTAGTCCAATGGACAGAACAACTAAAGTGCCCCAAATCAGGACCAACTTTGCTAGTTCCTGTGCAAACCCAGCCTTGCCTGAGAAATCATCCCACAATGTACAAGAGGTACTGGACAAAAGAGAATGGAAGAGTCCAGCTTCAGTTTCTCATCTATCTGATATGGCCAATGGGAAAATAACCACTGGAAATATGTTACAACACCTGAATAAAAGCCATGAGGGGAGACTAAGGCTGTAGTTTGAAAAAGAAAAAAACAATCATACAAAAATTTCAAGCCAGTGCTGCCAGCAGAAGAAGCAATTGCAGACTTTCTTCCTTCTTCCCCAGCCACTCAGCACTCTCCCCACTGCCACTTTTCTTGTTTTATTGTTTGTGTGTTTGCTTTTTTTCTTTGTTACAAAAAAAAAAAACCAACAAAGCAAAACAGCTGTTTGAGCTGGGAAATAACCCAAATGAATTCCTTTTGGGTTTTGAGTTGTTGCTCAAAAAATCTCCAAACCAGTTCTTTGTTTGCTCCTGGAAGTCACAACTCATAAGTGCAGTTATGCCTGTTTGCATTTATGCAGACTTCAACCAAATTTCGAACTGAACAGGACACTATAGGAAAGATTCAAGAGGGCTAAAGTACTTCTGAACTGTTACCCTAAATCTATTGGACCTGAGTCTGTTTAGATCTTGTAGCTTTTTTCCTGGCCCATTGTCATGAAGCATCAGCTGCAGCACTGACCATCATCTGTGCTTGGTTTCAGATCTGTACGTGTACGCAGTGTTTGTGTGCTCCATAGGAATCATCAGTGTCCTCCTGTTCACACTTGTCATTCTCTGCCAGTCCCTTCTGAACAAGAGGAGATCCACAGGTGAGTGGAATGACATTCTTGATGACTGCAAAGCCCTTGCCAAAAAGGGGGGCAGGGGGAGAGGAGAAGAGAATGCAGAGAAAGCAGGAAAAATACATATTTCCTTACCTTGATTGTAATTTTAATAAAAATTAGTAGCAAGAGAAAAATTCTTGCCAGCCAAATTAGAACACTGGCATTTTCTTCCCTTTAAATAGGGAGGAAAGAAAACTAAATTTGCTTTGGACTTTTCAAAAATCTACCTTTGCACCAACATGAGTTGAAAGTAGTTGGGACTTCTTTCAGAGGAGACCAAGTGCTGAATCAGTAAGTTGCATTCTGACCAGAAGCTAAAATTTTGCATGAGTCACATTTCTCCAAACATACAGAGGGGTTCAAAGCAATCTTAACTCTGTTCTATTTTATTCTCTTTCTTGAGTAGCTGTCAATATTCTTGGGAATTTGAGGGGTTTTATTAGCACTATCTCACTTGCAGTATTTTCTGAAACGAAAGCATCATTTCAACATTCAAATCTGTCTTTTCATTATGGTATTTCAAGATCAAGGGTTACTGTGTCATTCTTGGCCTCAGAGAGGGTTTCTCAAAGAGGCTGTATCAAAGCAGCGTTGTTGTAAACAGAAGTGCTATTTCAAATTTGTGGAGTAACCAGTGCAGGCTCTACTTTTATTTCAGTTTAAAAGTGGTTTATTTGGAGAATTCACACAAGCTGCAGGGATGAGATACCAGCACACTTAGCAGCCACCATGTCAGAGGAGAGTGTAAGGACCACCTCAGAACAGAAGATTTCAGGAGGAGTCTGGTTAGTGAGTTGCTTTGTTAATGACAGGAGAGACTAACTTTGCTGCCTCTGCAGCCTACACAGGTCCCACGAAGGAATGAGTGACTCAGATACACAAGTGAGAAGACATGTAAGCCAGAAATAGATGTATAGAGGAACCCTTGCCTGACCACAAACACATTTCAGACTGTGGCTCCATCTTCCTGGTAGTGCACTTAGCAGAGTAACTCTGATTCTAACTGAGCCCAACAACTCTGCTTGCCAAGAGGAAGGAGCAAGATCAATGTTATTCTTCTTACCCTCTTAAGTGATGACAAAGGTTTTGTGCCAAGAGAGTACCCACACTTAAGTATGTTGGTCATGGTGAGTCACCCTGAAGCCACAAGCACTAGACTGATGTATCCCAGTTTCTCTTGAGCAGACATTGGGTTAGAATTTGCTTGGTTTTGTCGATTTACTGCTGTGAGCATACAAGCAGCTTCAAGGAAAGGTCTATTTACATTGAACCAACATCAGCTAAATATTGAAATAATATACAATATAGAATAAGGGTTTACAAAAGAGAAAAAGTAGGTTATTTGGAGTTGCTAAAACATTTCTTTGCTACCCAAATATCTGAATATTTGCATGCTCAAAAACATGTCAGCACTGTGCATGAGTGTTCCCTTACTCCAGAGGGATTGGGTCTACTGTTACAGTTACTCCTATACATTGAAAACAGGCCTGACAGGTAGATGGAAGCAAAGGCTTGACTGGCTTAAACATTTCTCTGTATTAGTCCAGCTCCTGGTGCCCTCAGCACCCATTTCCTTAGGATCAAAATGCACCTCCCTGAAGCTCCCTTAGAATGGGAGAATTTAGCAAAGTCCAGATATGAAAACTTTCCCGTAGAGGGGGCAGGATCATGTGAGTGCCCTGGTGTCTGCTTTTCATGGCCCTTTAAAGAACAGAGAATGAGAAGGTAGGGGCACATCTGTGTTGCATTCAACTTCACATCATGACCCAGGGATGCTCTCTCTCATCCTTTTGAGATATAAATTGGCAGTAGGTTGACCAAAAGAGCCAGAGTCTGTCCTTTAAGAGAGGCATAGAAGCCACAAAGCCACAAAAGAGCATCTTAATAACCCTGGCTCCTAAAAGGCTGCAGTGGGGGCAGCTGCCCTTGCTCAGGACTACTGACTCAAAGGAATATGAAGAAGGATTTACACAACTCACACACACAGCTGTCAGAGACAGGATGGTGGCTGGACTGGACCTCTGATCTGATCCCAGAAGTGATCCCTTTATGCCTGTGGCCACAATCTGACTTACATTAGCGACAGCCGTGGCTCCTGTGGGTGAATGGTTTATTTCAGGCTTCTGGAAATAAATACAGGCACCACAAGGGAAATAAAAGTCTTCAAAGTAAAATTACTGGCCTGCTGTGCTTTTCCTTAGCAAGCTGTCTTTTGGCTGGGCTGACCACTGGAATGTGTGTTGCCCAGCATTTCCACAGCAGATTTTTGGTGTTGTTTAATACATTCCCCTCTCCCAAGACTAGCTATGTCTTCTTCAGTCAGACTGCATTTTAAAGCACAATACAATGTATGGTGACTATCATTAGCTCTCCAGGTGTAACAACCTGGCAACTCCATCATCTCAGCAACACAGGTCTGTCTGCAGTGCTCATTTGAAACTCATAAACTATGTTGGTGTGAAGCCACATTTTCTTTCTTTTTTCCTTTTCTTTAACAGTGAAGCATTACCTGGTGAAATGCCCCCAGAGCAGGTAGGAGATAACACATCTCTTTGCTCTAAACCAAGGTACCAGTTCTAGATTTGTTTTGCTATGTGTGCTGAAGAACAAGATTAATGTTTTCAAAATGCTTACGGGAACATAAAGATTTGCAGATCCCTAACTCCTGAATGTGCCTGCTGTGCATGAAAAGGGAGAATCTGCCTGGTCTGGCTGTAGGTCCTGCAGGTGTTCCAATGACAAGCCTCTCCTTGATGCCCTGAATTGCTTTCTGAAGAAACCTACTTTCATTCTGTGCTGGTTTCTAGGGTTCCCCAACACCTCATGGGATGGTGGTAATGGCTTAAACCCTCCAAGCACACAGACCAAATCACGGTGTTACCCAGGGAGTCCCACACCCAGGGAGGGAGTGGGGTTCAAAAGCAGATTTTCAAGGCCCACAGTCTGTTCCCAGCTGAAGACTCAAAGTGATGGGAAGAATTCTTCTGCTGCAGTGTTAATCACTGTCCCTTTAAATACCATCAGCTGCCAAAAGTTTTTTATGGTGTGGCTATAAAGCTGATGCATTTTATGATTTTCCTGATATGTATATTGGACTGGAGCTGCAGTAACAATATATGACAAATATTTTACAAACAAAAAAGATGGAAGAGGGATGCCTCATAACAACCCAGAAACACAGCTGTTTCCCAGTTTTCAGTGACAGAAACCATGTGTTTCTAGCCTTGCAGTTTAAATCCAGTACCTCTTGGTATCACATACTGTTTCTCATAGTCTCTTTAGACACTGTGGGATTCAATGCCGAGTATAGCACACCCTAGATCCTCCAACAGTGTGATTTTTAGTGCATTCTCATGGGATTATCATCTTATTCAATCTGACTGCCACTCAGATGGAAGTGAAATCAAAACAAAGCAGCACAGGGTTCAGGAGAGGCCAGTACAAACAAAACTTTCACGTTATTTATGGACGGATCTTTGTTCTGTGACCTTGACCAGCCATTGCACCACCCAAAAATTTAGAGACAGCTCAGCAGTTTTCACTTCTTCCTGGATGTTTTTGCTTTCCCCCTTCTTTATTAACTGCTGGGACAAAGTTGGAATTACAAAATACACAAACAAACAAAAAAGAATGCAGAGGGGGAGGAAACCAAAGTATATTGGTAGGGAACATAAAAAGAAAAGAAAAATGAGACTCAACTGAAAAAATGGAGCATGGCAGTCAGATAAAAATGCACACTACCAACTCTGGGTCTCTGGGAATAGATGATGTAGCAGTGATACTGCTGCAAACACTGAACTTAAAGAGAAAACACGCCAATGTGATTTCTTCACCATAAAACAAGTTCTCTAGAACTGAAAGAAATGCATGACTCTATAGGGATAAAAACATGGTTTCATGCATTTCAGTGTGAGAAGTTATGCTAATGAAATCCTCAATCACACAAATGCATGCCCAAAGTGCATTGACTTTTGGGCTTTAAAATTAAATACCTATGAAAGTGTTACAAGCATCATAATTATGTTTCACAGTTGGTACCATCTATTTTCCACCCTCTGCTCAAAACACAAACCATCACTTCCTTCAAACTCATTGCTCTTCACCTGCAAATTCCTTGTCTTGGAACTTAATTCAACACATTTAGACCCAAAGCCTACTGTCTAAAGGCCAAACTGATTAACTAATTTGCATGAGATTCTTGTCATTTAAAATTACTAGTGTGCAAAATTCAGCCTTGATTAGAGAAGCTCAACTCCAACTCCCTTAGTGATATTTCAAACAGAGAGTAGAGTCCACTTTCAAAATTACATTAATAGTCTGGTGTCTAAGAAATGTCTGTATTCCCACTGCAGTAATACCTAAGCATCTTAAAATATTTTATGTCTTGACATCAGAATGATGTTTTTGCTTTTGATTGGAATCCAAAGCACAGTGGGCTAAGTGATTTGCCCCAGGTCTCACAAAATGGCTGTGGTAGAAAAGAAAATTAAATCCAGATTTCCTGAGTATAACAAAGCAAATGTTTAGGTTTTGGGTTGCTACTTGACCAACCACAAATTAAGGAAAAAAAAATGAGTTGACCAAAACTCATTTCTTTACCACATTTTAAAAATAACTACCTAAATAAAATAGTACAGTTATTTTTAGTTTTCCAAACCACCTAATTCAGTTTTCTGGTAATTTCTTTAAATATCTTTCTTCATATTATTTTCCTTGTTATTGGATCATTTTGCCAATTTTCAGATCCAGAAAGCCCCAGGAGGTGAAGCTTTGAAAGCAGGAACATTTTTTTCTGTCTTTCATATTTGTATTGGCCTGAACTCTCTAGTCCTTCAGTTACTGCTCTTCTGGAGATAACTAATTTGAGGTAAATAAAGAGTTTTCCTCAGAAAGCTGTCTTCTCAACACTTTGGTTCTGCAGTGCCAATCTCACATTACAGGAGCACTTGCTGCCACATGGAACCAAAAATAAGAATCCAGATATCCCTGGCGCCTTTTCACACAGCTCTCCTATCTGGAAAATATCCAAGTAACTCCCAGTTCACTCAAGTGGATTTTTTGTCACCCCCCTGCAGACCTTTGACAAGAGAAAATAGCTGACTTAGATGACAAAAGGAAGAGTTCCACATCCTAGACTCTAATAAGGATAACAAAGCCAAAAATCAGTAGGTCTGGCAACAGCCATGACCTTCAGAGCAGCTGCTGCCCCATTCCATGATTATTACACATCTTCCACAGGATACTTCCCCAAACACCTATATTATTCTTGCTCTCTATAAACTCATTAGATCCTTCAAGAAATGCACAACATGACACCGTTGAAATAGAAGCCAAGGGGCTGAAGAAGGACCTGGAGATAAAAAACTAACTTTCCTTTTAGGCATAGAACAGGACAAGCTCACAAAGAGGCAGTGTTTTGGGGCCAAGGAGTCTTTTCTGAGCCTCCTTGTTTGGTTTGAGGAGCTCAGTTCTCAGACAGCAAGTACAGTTATTGTATCTCCCAGAATTAGTTAACCCTGTGTGGCCCTGGCATTTAAAAGAAAGCTGCAAGTCTCAAATACATTTCTTTGTAGCTTCACTTTTCCTTGCAAAGCAGGAATAATAACTAATGCAATGAATTGACACTAAGCTTTTTCATATAATGTGCTTAAAGAAGTCATGTCATAACAACAGCATCTTTAGGGTACACATCTGCCTTAATGACCTTGGATTATTAAAACCAAAAACATTTTAAAAAAAGCATTCTCATCTCCTTTTTGGTAGTCTTTCTTCTTAGTAGTTTGCTGTTTGTACAAAGAAGCCAAGCAGAACAATTTCATTTTCTGCTGGTTTTAAACCATTTCATCTTGATTTTAGTATAGAAACAGATGGTTGTTGTGTGATAGGTTCATAGTTGAGCAGGAAGATTTAGAAATTGTTTCAGTCCAGCCCTCAGTTTACATAAAATGTGATTTATTTGTAAATTGTGAACATATTTTATTTTTTAAACACTTTTTAGAAAGTTTGGCAGCAAACCTATGTTTTTGACTGAGTATATGAAGTAGAACTCAGGAATACCAGCAAACCAGAGTCTTTTTGCAATCCACACAAGTGTAAATCCAGAGTGATTTTACATTCATTTGAATTTACAACTGTGTAAAATGTATCTGTAATTTTGTTGTTCTTGTGTGGGCAATAGCTGAGACATCTTAACTTTCATTAAGTCTTTTGCCCTGAATATTTTATTCTATTAATATAAAGAGAATGTTCCATTATGCAAAAGAATCTGGAGAGGAACAGGAGCTTGGGACAAATGATTTAAAATTCAGTGAATTAAGTGTTATCAGTGTTACAACCATGGAGACCCTGGTTGTATTCCATGGCATAGTGGAACTCATGGCACAGAAGAGAAATGTCCCTGTTGAAGCACAGCCAAACTGCCCTAACCCTCCCCAGGGGCAGATGCAGCTGAGCAGCCACTGCTTCCCAAGTCACCTCCATCACAGTAGTCATCATAACTGAATGGTTTGCACTCTCCCTGCGCCCCAGCTGTAAGTTAAGATTCCTTTCATTACCACTTAAGTCAGGACAATTTGATTCCCCTTTATCTGCAAGCAGGGAGCCCCTGCAGAGTAGGCTCCCACAGCTCAGTGACCCACAGTGGCAGCCACTGCAACCTGACTGCAGATCCAAGCCTGAATATTCAAAGCAGGGTTTTTGATCTCAGCCTTTGGGAGGTGATAAGGGTAAAAAATCCAGCAGATAGGAGTCTGTTTACATTATAACTTGTGTTCTTCCCTCATAGCTAAGAGCGCCTTTTCAGCACAGATGTCCTGGGGAATGCCTGAGTTAGAGAGTGGAGCACAGCTTCTTGTTTTATATTCCCTGGGCACACTGGCCCCCTTGAGGAAGCCAGATTTTTCAGATGTGGGTTTTTGAGCTCCCTGAAGACATGCTGCATGCTCTCCTAGTCCCTCAGCCAGTCTTAGCCCAGACTCTGCATTGAAGATTTTGCTTTTCCATACACTTCCCATGGGAGCTTATGCAGCTGTTGTAATGTGCCTGAGCCTCTGACCCTCGAGGGCAGGTGGGCAGAAGTTCACTCTGGGTGCAGCAGTGGGGTCATACATGCTTTTAAGGAATAGGTGCTATGAAATGGATCTTGCTTAAGCCTGACAGTTTGCATTTTCTATGCCAGGATGAGTGAGACTCTTGGAGTTTCTCAGCCATACCATATGGCTGAAAAAATGCAATTTTTTCCAGAGCATTTCCAACCTCCATAAGAGGTTTTTCATTTTATACCCAGATCACATTCCAGGTTGTGGGGCATGGACTCCCACAAGTGGAAGGTGATGTGTTTGCATGAACTCACAGGGACAAACTTTCCCTCCATTGCCTTCATTTTCCCCTCACTTTTGGGCCTGTGCTTTGCAGTTCAGGGGAGACAGTTACCAGTGTGACAAGCACGTCTCCTCTACAGCCTAAGAAGGTAAAGAAAAAGAAGGAGAAAGAGAAACTGGAGCAGCCACCAGCCATCCCAGCAAAAGGTATGAAAATAGAGGCACAGAAGTATTTCAGATCCTGAGCACAACCATGGAGGGACAGCAGAGTGTGGGATGTCAGGAATCCTGCACTTTGCCAGAGTCTCTGCCTGTTCTTGCTCCCATCTGGGGGGGAGGAAATGCCCTGTACCTGCTGTGGGACAGGCTGTCACCTCCCTGCGGCTTTAGCCATCCTGAGATGCTACTCAGTGAGTCCAAGCAGGAGGTCTCAGCTCCCACTAACTAGAGGAGAGAGAGGAACCTCTGCAGCAATATTCACCCTGCTCAAAGAGAAGATTTAAGTTAGGCAAGTTGAAATGTTGGGGGTATTCTGAGGGAAGCCAGCACACTGCACTCTTTACAACTGCCCATGCAGTTTGACTTGGGAAGTCAAGCAAACTGAGCAGATAAAGACCAGCCTTTTGGGGACTTCATTTTCCAAGAGGATTTGCAGCTCCAGGGTCTGTCTCACTTTCTGAGCAACGCTGCCAGTGCTAAGCCAGTGGGAGAAAAGAGGGAAAGGACCTGAAGATTTGCTGTGGGCTAGGTCACAAATGATCAATTCCTGATCGGTTCCCAGGGGGTAAATTGCTCTAATGTTTGCATACAAACTGCATGTCTTGCATATCAGATTCTTTAATCTTACGAATTTTTCTAATTCAAAACATTCATTATGTTTCCTTGTAAAATACCTGAAATATGGTTAAACTCATATATAAGTACATGCATTTGCTTCTAATTTGCTATTAATATGTGATTTATAGATTGCTAATACATATACTGAAAATGAGAGTGAATGATAATAATGTGAAATGATGCCTTAATATTTATTTTTGTAGCTCCAATTGCCAATAATTTGCCAAAGCCCAAACTCTTGAAACCTCAAAGAAAATTGATCCTGGTGAGTAACTTTCTATGACATAATTTTCTGTATATTCTTCTCTCTCAGTACAAATGCTGTAATGTTGCCAGAACTCTAGGTTCAGATATTATCATACAGGTCCTTTTTCTTTAATAATAATTTTTCAAATGATGATTATTGTGGTTCTTTTCATTTTGAGCATTATGTTACACTGGATTATGTTTTCCAGCTTTCTAACAATTGTCATGTCTACAAACTTGGCCTGTCCTTAAGTGAAACCTGCTATTCATTCTCACGTGCTTCTAGCAGCTGGTGTTTTGGAAAAAAATACCAGTTACTGACAGAATCATAAATGTACTGTTCACACTTCTTTTGAGACTTTTCAAGTGAGAAATGGGGAGCCTTATTCTGCACTTCATTGGTGTAAGTCAGAAGTGGCTTGAATTGCCGGAATAAGATGAATATATATAGCTCATACTAAGGAAAAACCCTTCATATGACAGTTTCTCCTGGGTTTCTCAAACAAGTTTCTGTTTGAAAAATACCCTTGCAGATACATGCCAAATCAGATCAGACAAATCAGATGGATGGTGAGTTGTTCCTCTGCTTTTGTAATAAAGCAGTGCCTGGACAAGACATCCAGTGGTAATAGAGTGAGAGTTTTGTACCAACTCATTTCAGATGCCTACAGCTGTTGTGGTCTGCTCTGTTCTCTGTGTAGGCAATAGAAAGAGAGATGAGTTAGAGTCAGAGCCTGATGCTCCTGGTAATTCACACTACTGCTCTGAGTTGCCTTTTGGCAATCCTTTCTTCCTTCTCTGGCAATAGAGATCCCAGAGAGACCAACTTCCTATTTTAGGTGAAGGTGGCTGCCTAAAATTATGCCACTGGAATAACTCAAATGCCATGTGATGGTTTCACTTGCAGGTGAGGCTTAGAACTGGGAGCCTTCCCACCAATTGTCAGTAAATACCTTCTACTTTTTACAGCCCTGGACACCTGGGCATAATGCCAGGTGACTTGAGAACAGCTCAGCTAATACCTGAGGCAATTTTACTGCTGGGGTATGGAGCTCGTTCCTCTACTGTCCTGCTGAGATCACCCCTCAGCCAGTCTCTGCTTTTACAGGTCAGGCTGTGGTAGAGGAAGAGGCAGAGTTTTAAAACTCCATGAAAAAGGCCTTATGTTGACATGTGGCAGGCCAAAGCTATGCTAAGAGGACAAAGACACAGATGAGAGCACTTGGCACCCTTTGCTGTGCACCCAGAGTAAATCCCAACACCTGGGCACATCAGTAATCAGGCAGCCTTCAGCCCTCTTAGGAAAAGCTTTCACCAGTTAAAGCACTCAGATCCTTCCTGCAGGTCAATAAAGCACATAAACACACTGAACTTGAAGGAAATCTCTTTCCAGATACTTTCTCTTTCTGGAAAAATTCCAAGGATAGCCCTCAAATAGTTGCTCTTCCCTTCCTGCTACACAACACCAGTCAAGGTCCAAACACTTTGGAGGTGAGCAGGAGCAAAGCCTTTTCAAGCAATGAAATCATCTTTGTCTCCCCTAGCACAACTGAGGGTCCCCACACTGCAGGCTGACAGCAAACTCTGTCTTAATGCCTTGCTGTTGGACTTCAGTCAGGGCAGCTGTTTCCATGTGTTGCTCTCTTCCCTTTCCTGTTTCACCTCAGAGGGCACCTGGAGAGATGCAGCAGCCCCCAGACAGTTCACAATCTATGGACATGGGTTAGTTTTAAATTAAAAAGTGATGCAACAAATGCAGACTCACCTAGCAATAAAGTGCATTAAGGGACAAAGTAAACAAAGCCAAAGTCAGTCTGTAAGGCACATTCAGAAGCTGAGCAGGGCACTTCCCAGAGCAGTTTCCCAAGTCTGTTCCTCTTACCTCCTTTTATAACACAGTTGTCTATGTTTTTGTATTCTCAGGAAAAAATAATCCATACTTTCTGCTTTTAAACTACTTTTTTTTTTCAGTGAGAAAAATGAAACTAATTGAACTTAAAGAAGTTTAAAGAAAGATAAAAATACAGAAAATACAGAGAAAAAACATATAAAATATATCTAAATGAGACTATTTTTAATTTTAGTAAACTTGTCTCTCTATTTTAATTCTCAAAATATTCTCAGATTTTAAATTTTCCATCTGCTTTGGGGCAAAAAAAATTATCATCATCCTGCCAAATCTCTGCAGGATAAAATAACCTTTTCTTTCCAACTGTAATGATTGCACAGCTGGTGTCTACACTAGGTCTTTTTTCACTGATGGCACACTTACCATGTTATCACTACTGCAAAGACAGACACAAATTGCTGAGTTTCTGGGCTACTTCTGCATCTTTCCTGTGCAACTCAAGGAAGAGACTATATTGGGGCACCAGGAGAATACTCTAGAAAACTTAAGCTAACAAGCTAGAGTGTAAAGGAACATTACAAAATAATTCCAGTGTTTGGGGAAATTTTTTGTAATAGCCTAAATACCAGCAAAATTATTTCCAGAGGACATATGCTTTTGGTTTCTTGAAAGATGTTTATAATAAGCTAGAGAATTTCTTTTGTTGTTAACATGCTAGAGTGGGTTGCAGTATAATTTTACAAGAACACAATAACCTGGATAAAATATGGACATAATCTCAATGAAAATTAAAAAAAAAGAGAGAGAGAGAGAAAGCCTAATACCAAGTTCAATTGCACAGCTTTGAGTAAAGCCTTTTAAATACTCTGCTTAAGTCATATTGCTTTTGCTTTAGCCAGAAGAACAATTCTATGCTCCCCCTGTTGCAAAAATATTCCCCATCAGTGTCATTCTCTATTAGCATCAATGAGAAATGTGTACAGATCAAAGGAAATAGAGATGCTGAAATGCAAAAAGGGATGTTTTTTATAGCATGCAAGAAGCACAGAGAGTCATTATGAAGAAGAAAATTCTGGGTGCCCACAAACTCTTCTCTCTAAGGGCTGTTCTGCTGTAGCTTTAAGTACTTAGCCCTTTGAGTTGGTAGAGATAAATCTTCTACTTCCTCAACCAAATTTTCTGGTAAGGCTTTCATTGCCTCATAGAAATTGGCTGTCATAGCCCAAGAGTGTCAGTTACAGAACATCATCTGAATGAAAAGGCTTTAGTGTCTTCATGAAGGTTTAAACCATCAATCTGAGGAGCTCCTCTGTGATTCACTACAACCAATGGAAAGGGTGCAACTTCAGGTTGGAACAAACCTTCAAACCTTTACTTATGCAAAATTTTTGTTGACTTCATCATTTTCACACTAAATTTTAAGAGGAGGAGTATCTGCTCAGATAAGACAGGCTGTAGGGAATCTTCTGATTCTGCCACTGACATATGCACTCTGCTATATCATATAAATATCACACTTTGAAATCAGATATAAATCTCCTGTATTACAAATTATCCCTTGGGCTTAGTTCTTCAGACACATCCATGTAAGTGTCACAGTCCACAAGAGTTGGCTTCTGCTGTTCCTACACTGACCAACACCTTGAGTACCCTCTCTGTTGAATAGAGTATATCTGGTTGTTCCCCAGCACAGAGTACATGTTGTTCCTGTGTGACTTGTGCAGCAGAGTCCTCCCAGTGACCATGGTGCTGAGCTGTTTAAGAGAAGCACACTTCTGCCTTCAGCTCAGACAGCATGGACAGCACTGGTTATTTCAGCATGGACTGGATCACCAGTGGCTCAGGGCTACATGGTTACTGAGATCTGCTTCTGATGATGATGATGATGTAAAAACTACTTGAGAAACAGGAAGGGATTATGGTTATCTAAGGCAGAGGGAAATTTCTAGCAGTCAGTATTTTGCACAACTAGTAGGATTCCTCAGTAGCCTTAACTGTAGGTCCCACTGGCCCTTTCCTTGAGAAAGAAAAGGGAAGTGAAATACATCTGCTCAGTCATTTGTGAATTCTGAAGCTGGGAGCAATCAGGTCTTCCCTTCTACTGGATGATTTTAAACTAAAAGCTGTGCCACCCTCTATGAGAAGAGTTACTTCCTCCACAACATGTAACAATGAGTGACGATTTAAGCTCCCAATTTCTTAAGGCATTATTGATGTCCACAAACTTCCAGTAAGAACATACATATGATATACAAAGGGGTAGTGAACAGTTTTTCCCTTGACCCCTCCTATTCTTTAATAATTCCATTCAGTCCTCATAATTCCTCTCTCTGTAAGATGAATAATTCTTTTTTGTTTTCAGTTTCTCCATAGGATGTGAGATGTCCATAGGACATGAATGTCATTTGCCCATTCAGGTTGACACTTGGAACTCAACATACTCAAAGCTACTGAGTTATGCTTGCTTCCCCATTCAGATTGAAGTTATCTTTACTCCCAAGAAGGAATAATTTGTATAAATACGTAAAATTTCTTGTTGGATCAGTGTCAAGACTTGTGTATTTACAAAATGCCACAGTAGATTATTTTTGTGTGATGACACATTTGGAGTAACAAAAGTGTCACCAGTGAAGTGAAAACTTTTAATTACTTTGCTGGCTTTTTTTGAATGATAAAAAGGAATCAGCCTGATTTCCAGCAATGCTGGTTTAGAATCTAGGAATAACTGCAACTGTAAAAGCAATAGAGCATTAGCAAAGGTGAAGATGCTCTTCCCCCAAAACTCATTCAGTGGGACTTATCAAATCATCTTTGTCTCTGACTCTGTAATCATAACTTCTATGAGATTCAAGAACAAAATTTAGATGCAGTGGTGAATGAGTCTTCACAAATTGTGGTAGATATTGTCCTCAGGGAGCATAGGAAACATTTTATGCTATAGGGAGTAAAAAACAGGCATCTTAATGGGAAAAACCTGCCCTTTTAAACTGATAATGCCACTAAAAGACATAATTACTACTCTCCATATTTTCCAATGTCATATTTGTTAGCTTTAGCACTGAATGTCTCTCTTGATACTTCAGCACTTTTACTGGCCAGTAGATGGATTTCTAGAGGATAAGTAATTTTGCAGATCTAGCTTCAGAACTTCTGCAGAAGTGATTTCTGAAGCTCCTCTGTTACAGGGGAATCTATGGCTTTCTGCTAGCAGTCAAGTCACTGACATTGGTAAACACTTGAAACTCTTAAAAATTTTTTTTTTTCTGGTTTCTGAGTTATGGTACAATCTTAATGAGGAAGTCATCCCACTGAAGTTCACAGGATTTGAGCATTAAGTGTATCTGTGGCCCTCAGGAGCACTACTGATTTTAGCACAAGAAAGACCACATATTTTAAAGGGAGGGATTTTCCAATGTAGATTTAAAAACAGGACTGTCAGGTGCTTTTCTCTCTGAAGCTACAGTGAGTTTTCTCCTGCCTGACCCCACTGCCAGCATGTGCTTTCCCCAGTGTCCCTGGTGGCCCAGGCAAGGGCGTTGCAGCCCATCCACCAAACATGCTGGATCTTTTCTTCATCACATCCTCACTTTCACCTCCATCACTGCCCCTTCAGTGATGGCCAGGCTGGCAGCCATATCCCACCCCTCCACAGCTGTAAAAAGCAGATGCTTTGAAAAGGAGCTATGCAGAGGAGATGATGGGCTACCCCTTTTCCCTCAGGCTGCACTCAGCATGCAGTTTCCACCCTTCTGGGCATGCATACAGGGACAGCCAACAACCTCTTCCTGTGGAAACAAGCCCAATCAGTTGGCCTGGGGAGTCCTGTCTCAGCACTTTCTGATGGAGTGTGCTCAGCAGTGACACTGGATGCTCCTGAGCTGTGCCATCTGGACAGTATCTGCATTTTTTCTGTGGAGCTTTTTACCGACTGTGACTACAAAACAGGATGTTTCTCAAACATTAAAGGAAAATAGCCAGAGTCAAGTTTGGCTTTTGCAAGAGAAAGGGAGAGAAAAATAATGGTAGTTCCAGAGTGTGCTAGCTAAGAAGAGCTCCTTCATGGCAGTGGGGCAAAGCTGCTTGCTTGGTGCTGTGGAGTGACCTGGCAAGAAGTGCAGTTCCTAGGGACTGGATCAAACAGACAGCAGGAGCACCCCTTGACTCTGCACCTTTCCCATCTGCACTTCCTGCAGCATCCCTGGGCACCCCATGCCCACCCAACAGCAGACATGGCTGGGCCACAGGTGGCAGTTTGCCATGGACTGGCAATCACACCAGCAAACATCTGCAGAATTGGCAGGGTTTTCTCCTTGCTGACCTAAGCCATTCACTCATGAGTGCAGGGCATGCCGGTGAGGGTGGAGTTTCATTTTCAAGTGTTACTGCAGGAAACCAGAGTGACTAAAAATACTGTGAAACTCTGACTGGAATTTCATAGAATGGCTTTAGAAGGGACCTTAAAGATCATCTAGTTCCAACCCCACTGCCATGTGCACAATTTGGTACATATGCTTGTTAAATCCAGAAAACTCAGAGCCGGAAATTCAGTTTCATCTATAGTTTTTTTTTTCCCTGTGTAGAAGTCTTTCTGTATCATATCTCAAACAAAAACTACATTACTTGTGATTATATAGACGCTGAATTCAAAGAGGAGTGTTTGCAGCAATAGTCTCTAAAATATTTAAGACTGAAATGAACTGTGAAGTCAGGCCTTTTCTGCTTATTTTTGATAGTAAACTAAAAATTCACATTGGGTTTGTCATCTTCATGATAACATGTGTGGTCATGGAACTGAGATTGCAGCAGTCTCTAAGTGCAAGTTGGCATCAGTGGTTTTTCCAGAGAAGTTAAATTTAAGCGGTTATTATTTGCTTGTTTTCTTCATAAGTAATCACAAATTTGGATGAGAATAGTCTTAGTTAAAACTTCCAGAACTTTCAAGTCTGACATTGCTCACAGTAAACATCCTTGAGGCTACAAAGAAACAAAATAGCTAAGCCTGGCAGGAGCAAAATTGACATTCCTGGTAATTATGAAATAAAATTCAGAATAATTTTGATTAAAACTCCAACCCTTCTAGTTAATTTCTAACACATTCATATACTAGACAAACCCAATAAAAACAAAACTATATATACACATACTTTAGTTTCTTTTACATATTCACATGATAGACCTTGCAGATTGCTTAATAAGAAAAATGTTCCTATAAGTGAACTCTTTTGAATAGCTGCCAATGGGAAGCCCTGTGACTGGAATAAACTAAAATTAAACTGGAAGAAACCTGGAAGAGGAATCATTTTGCATTTGCCAGAAGATACACTGGAAAATCATAACTCTTCCTAATTTATATTTTGGCAAAGTGTATGATCCCAAGATGAGAAAACAGACATAGAAGATAAATACTGTATCTAGGAATGCCGCATTGGAATAGAATCCTACTTGAAAAAATATTTTCAATATTATTTTAGAACAGTGATGCAATTTTTTATAAAAGGATGTTGTAGCCCTAGAAATCCCAGAATTCCTAGAGGAAGACCCAGGACAGAAAGAGAGGGGTGAATGGCCAGTCATTCATTGTCTCTTCCTCCTCTGCCCTACCCTCCATCCCACCTGTAACACCAGTTATTGAAGTCACACAATTGTTCCAGAAAGGAGGTGGTGGCCCCGTTCCAGGTTAATCCAGCCAAGACAATATCCAATCCTAATGAGAGATGGAATTCTAGAATTAGGGTTTTTTTCCCCTGTCTGCTCAAAAAAGTTGGTTTTGGACAAACAAACCAGCAAAATTAAATTAAACATGTGGTTGATAAATGAAGTGCAGAAGAGTGTATGGAATAAAAACCTGGCTACCACAGGTACTTAAAGTGCTGTTGGCTCCAATGCACTGTTATTACACATCTTTTGCTGAAAACTGTATACCTTTCACAATTTTGAACCTCCTGTGTGTTTCCTCATATTTTCAATCAAATTATTACATACTAGAAATATGCATAAGGGAAATTATTCTACACATTTTATGGTGTGCTGTTGCTTGTAGCAGTAATTGAAGTACCTTTTCCACTTATGAAAGTACTAATTTTATTTGGTTTTATTGCTTTTCTAGATGCAATTATTTATTTAGTGTGTTTTGGCTTTATTAAATTATGTTTACTATAGGAACATCATAAAAATGTATGAAAGCAACACATCAGCCACTACTGCCCAATGACTTATTTTGGGGAATCTAGTGTTATTTTTCATATCCAAACATAATAGAATAAGGTAAGAATAAAGAGATAATCTACACTGGAAAACAATGCAATTTTGAGATAATATAATAAAACACCTGGACAATATGATTTCATAAATCTTACTTCTAAAATTTACATGAGCTGGGCATTAGGGTGGCTATTTTAGGACATGCAGCATTTTCTAAATGGAAACATAGCAAGAAATATGATTAAACAAAGGGGAAAACATATACAGATTTAGCTTGTCCTGAACAACTGGTTCCTACAGAACAATGAAAATATTTCTACCTCAACAGATGTCTGCATCAGACTTAGGAAATGTAGAGTTTTACTCTGGCAGTGACCAACAGCTTTGTTTCAAAAGTTTTATCAGATTCATTTTTAGGAGGCTTTCCACATGCAGTGTATCATTGTGCATTGAAGTGACATTAAAGCTGGCAGCAAAATTCTCAATGCCTTCAAACAGAAACTCAATATGTTGTCATACACTGAAAATAAAACCTTCAGCATTTGTTGGTGGTATTGTGGTGTCCACCCTCAATGTAACTCCTGTACTACATAACTGAACAGATAGGCACATATCATTTGAAATCTCAAAAAGAATCTCTAACTTAACATAAAAGAAAAAAAACCACTAAATGCCTAGAAACTGAGGCTAATACTTTCAGGATAACAAGAAGAGTGTAATATGAAAATTTTTCAGGCATCACAGCAGTTGACCAAGATTTTTTTTCAAGTCTTTAAGCCAAGGCCAGAATAGGAGACATGTCCTTCTAAACATTGTGGTTCAGTTCAGTCCTAATATATTTAACAAAGAAAATGTATGTTTGATTTCTCTTACAGTCAAGATCTGTCTGTATCTACAGGAATTCCTTTTGTCATTACACCAGAGAATTCAGTGAAATGTTCTCTGTTGTCAACAGCAGAGCATTTTATAGCGAATGAGGACCAGAAGTGAGATGAAATAGGGTGGCACATGGAAGTGAGGGAGGTTGGGAAGACACAGTGACCAGTGAACTGCAAAGTGCCAGCCCTGCAGGCAATGCCCTGCAAAGGGCTTGTACTCACATTGCACAGATTGGCTGACTTCAGCAACACCACCTGCAGCAGCACCTGCGCAAATTCTTTAGGATTTGATCTGCAGGGAAGAATTAAGATCAAATTAATGCTGGAAAAGTGTAAACTTTTTCACCCCGATGTAAACAACCTGAAATGCTGAGTGTGAGCAGCTGTCAAGGCAAAAGGAGAGGATTCCAGAGCAGTGCAAAGGATGGGAAGCAGGGGAGCACACAGGGGCTGATTTCAGAGGGTATTAGATGCTTATCTTTTTAGGCAGAAGACAATACAGTACTTATTCAAACACATTTCAAGGAAACAGGAATTGTTTGTATTAAATCAGAAATAAATAAGCAATGAATGAAATGTGAAACTTTTGGCCTTGGCAAATGTTTACGATTTCTTCCTAACATTTAAGTACTGTGTGGAAAATCTTGGGTTACGAACTTTGAAACTTTATGAACTTTAAAACTTCAGTTTTAAGTTTA
The DNA here is from genome assembly GCF_901933205.1 of Camarhynchus parvulus. Lineage (NCBI taxonomy): Eukaryota > Metazoa > Chordata > Aves > Passeriformes > Thraupidae > Camarhynchus > Camarhynchus parvulus. The sequence goes on along the minus strand of NC_044576.1, from coordinate 17,869,582 downwards.
CAATTGCCATTTCATAGTCTGAGAGATGCAGCCTTTTCATGGTTACTTCTTGTGACTGCAAAAATTTGCATGGCTGAAATGTTTTGGTTTTTTGATTGTCTTCTGCACTTCAACTTGAGGACACCAGTTATTTGGGTAGAACACAGTGCTCAAGAAGATAAAGAACAAATTCTCCAGTTCTTCACTGGCATAGGGCTGTAGAATTTCACCATTTTTCAGGGAGCATAAACCTCAGTCTTCTACAGATGAATTAAAATCCATTTCAAGTACTGAAGGTCTCACATACAGTTCTACAGCAACTCTTTTATTTGTTGTTACATTTTCTGAGGTGAATTAGACATGAACAACACACTCCCAACTGTGAGCAAAACACATACAGGAGCACAATACAAGATTTTCCTCCTCTAAGCCACCTGAATCTGGATGAAGCTGCCAATAGCAGTAGGCAGCTTCTGCCACACACATTAAATTTGTTCAGTAAATTTTATTGACCATCTCCCTTAGTTAAATTTTATAGTTTTTAGCCAAATTCAATCATGGTAATACAGCAGACAGTTTTGGTGGAATGGCCTTTGTTCTAAACTCTGAACTCATCTACAGCTTGGCAAAAGTGGTGAAATTCCACTGGAATGGCAGTAATTCTATCCAGTTTTTTCTGCCTTTTGCGTATTTTTAACATTTTTTGGTTCTGTTAAGAAATATACTGAGAGGCTCTGTGAGTGGCTGTGATCAGAAATGTAACTGGTCCAAGGTTTACAGCTGGAAAGCACATCTGGTATATATCTTTAAAATTGTGAAATCTGCAATAAATAAAAATAGGAAATTTAGTGTAAAGGAGGCTGAACATTTTGCTAAAATACGTCTTTCAAATCTGTAATATTTGAATTGTCAAAATATTCTATTAAATCAGAAGCAAATCTGAAAATCTTACTTAGCTCTGTTTCCTATTTTTAATACTATTTTTAATATTATTTTTATTTCATCTTCTATGAACTAGCTCTAATGCAGAGTAAATTGATTAACAACATAGCAGAATTAGAATAGGTGGGAGAAGAACTATACCCAATGTTATAAAATGTCTTCATTCAGTGGTAACACTATAACGAATTTGTTGGTTCTGTTTTGCAGCCAAAAATCGCAGAGGAGAATTTAACATATGCTGAACTTGAACTGATGAAGCCAATTCAGGAAGCCAAAGGCATTTCCAGTATGACAGTCTACGCACAGATACTCTTTGAGGAGAACAAGCTGTAACAGTCCATGCCTGTATAAATGTCCTTTGTCTGTGTTCTATTTAATTCTTGCTGTACTGTTTATTTATAAAAATCATACAAATGTCCTTATTTTTTTATTTCCATCCATGCACTTCTATTTTTCTGTGAGACCTTTAAACACGATGTAGTTGAAAGTAATCATAGAAAAAGCAGCTGGCCAACAAGTGACATCCCAGAGATACCCTTTGTGGTGTTCCATACCTCTGTTGGAAATGGACTGAAGGTCCACCTGGGGCATTTTTAACACCAAGCATTATTCCTTCTTTAATGCTGATTTGATAGGTCCAGCTGCCAACGTCAGTATCTTAGCAAGCCTCAGGAGGACAAACAGCAGGATCCATGCCCATCAACCTGCTATTGAAGGAAAAGACCACTGACCAGGAAAATGGCCACTTTAATGCATCTTGCCCCATAGGAAAAATAATAATCCAGTAAAGCTGAGACTTTTTGCTACAGCCAAGGAAAAAGCTTTTTTTCCCTTCTCCAGAAATAGTTAAAAGGGTTTGTGCTCTATGTTTTCAAATTCCCTTTCTAAATGACATTGTCTTAAAAAACTTATGTTACTTTTAGTATGGTGCTTGAAATAAAATATTTCAAAATAATTTGAATGGAACATTTATAGTTAAACCCCCATGATTTAAGGAAGAATATTCATAGCTTGAGAACATCTCAAGGATTTGATTTTTTAAAATTCTGATTGGGAGTAGGAAAAACTTGATAGTGAGTAAAAAACTGAGAGAACCAGGACACTGGTTGGTCTTGGTTTAGTCTGGTATTTCCAAACCTTCAAAAGTTTCCTCCTGTAGCCTGCACTAATGAGCTGCTGATCTAGAGGAAAAAATTACACAGCTGCTCTTTCGATATGGAACAGACTCTGTAAAGCCCTGCTGACTTTGGAGTTATTTCTTTGGAAAGAGCAGGGCTCAGGAGATAGGGAAATGAGCCTAATGTCAGGACACAAAATAACATTCCTCTTTCCTTACCTCTTGATAACTGAGAAGACATTCTTCCTTTTCCTTTGATACACTTTCATGGAAAAGGAGCCATTCTGTGCCATCCTGGGCATTTCAGTCATGAAGAGTAGCTGGACTGACATTTTCAAGCTCGTGTATCTTCAGTGTCTAAATGTTCCCAAAGCTGAGTGATAATTCCAATACCTAACATCTTTCAGCTCTTGGGAGGCTTTAACCCTTGAGTAACTGTGCAGTTCATGAAGATGTAGAAGCTTGGGCTCTTTAGGTCACCATCAGGTGATGGAGAGCTGATACTTGGCACGTGCCTTGTCTTCTCCAGGTCTGTGAGGGAGCCCCATGACAGGCACTCATTCAGCAGTATTTGATGTGGATTTTGGAGTAGCATTCCGTGGGTTCTGGAGTTATAACTAAGATGGCCCAAGCTACTTCTTCCTTTACAGGTCACACCCCTTTAGAGATAGAGCAGCTTCTCACCCGGGCTCAGAGCACAGCTGGGAATCACCGCAGGAACACTCGTGCCCTTGTTCCTGCTACATGGGAGTGCAGGAGAGGAGGGTGGCAGGACAATCAAGGATGGGGACAGGCATCCAAGGGCACCCATGTGACAGAGCACATCGCTGCCTTTTGGAGGGGTTCGCCAGAATAAGCGGGTCTGTGTAAACTGCTTTTTAACTTTTTTGAACAGTGGTAGAGATTAGGCAGCACACATAATCTGCTATTGTCTAGCCAGGATCTGTAAATATAAAATGCAGTCATCTTCTTCCACATTGGATAAAAATCTTTTCTATAAAAAGGAATTTAAGAAAAGCTTATCAGGCTGACCATTATGTACAGTACTAATTCCAATTCTATTCCTTCATCAAAATAGTTCTTTCCAAACTAAGGCCAGCTTTCATCAATAGATTTGTTAGTAATTGTTTGCATTTTTAATGTTTGCATTTGTGAGCTGTCAAAAATTATGTTTGTTTCACCTTTGCATTATTCCAGGATTTAATCACCCACCCAAAGGGCATGGTATCTTTCCTTGTTCTCTCATTCCAGTTAACACAGCAGTCAACTCATTGACCAAAACCAAACTGGTGCTAATGAGTGATTCAACATTCAGGGATCAATTTTGGAACATCCTAACTGGCTATTCAGAGAGGACATCTGTAATGCAGACAGCTGTCCAAAAGGCCTTAGAAAAATATAGAATTTATTAGTTGCTACTTTGGAATTTAAAATCCTAACACATTAATGATTTGACCACTTAGCTGTGAAAACTTTCAGGTTTGGTTAGAAACATTTCTTTTGCATAGAGCTGGCCATTGTGCCCATTGTTCAGAAGAATCCTCTACTGCATATTTATGCCCAGCATGTTGATGAATACCATTCTTTATGTATTAATATCCTATATATTCTTGTTTGTGTTTGATATCTAATTCCCCAAAATAATAGTTAATTGAACTGAATAAATTACCTTTTTTTGTAAGATTTGTTGTCTTAGTCTCTCTGTAGGATTTATTGCTTCCTAGAGAGGCATATTGCATCCTAGGTTGAAGGACATGTGCTTGTCTCTTACACATCATTTAGAAAGTCACAGTATTTAGAATTGAATTCTTCATTCTGCAGGGAATTCCAGCTTTTTAAAATGTTTTCTATTTGGAGCTGATTTCAGATGGCAGCAGAATCCCAAAAAGCAACAGACCAGTTGAGTGAAACAAGGCTAGAAATATTACTCGGGAGAACACCCATCTTCCCAAGAAGACATTTCCTCTATCTTTTCTTAAGCAATGTCCACCTAGATTTAATAATGCCAAAGCATATCTCTGGGGAAAGGAAAAATACCATCTTGCAATGAATTGCATATCTGTAAGTGCCAATGCAGCCCAGTGAAAGACTGCAGAGAAGAAAATTTCATTGAGTGTAATATGCTTTAGTGTGAGAAATGCAGAATAAATGGATTTAGCTTCTTTTAAGAGGAATTGAAAGGCCAAATTAATCCCTGGCCTAACTCTCTCTGGCTTTAGCAGAATAGCAGCAGAGCTGAAGGTGGCCCACAGGTCTTTTATAACAGGAGTTCCTATGAAGACTCTTAGTACCTTATTAAGCCGCAGTTGGAGTCTGTTGAGTCACACTATTTTGTTTACTCCTTCTGTTTTCATTGGTGAGATATGGCTTTGGGCTGAAATCTTAACAAATACAGCTCTATTAGCTTCACACCAATTTAATACCAGATGGTTAAATGTTAATGTACTGCACCCTATAGCTTTAAATAGAATTAGGTATGTTTACAGCTTTGGTTAAATGCACCTTGTTCCTCCACATTAAATTTTACTACTAGAATTCTCCATCAGCAAATAGGAGTAAATCATATTAGTGTCGCAGGCTGTGTGGGGGTTGAACCTGCAGCCCAAGGAAAAGGTATTTTATTACTCTTTATTACAAATTTCTAATTGGTAGGTGTGGTCAGCATGTCATTGTCTCTGCAATTGCAAGCAAATTATTTGTTTTAGTATAACTGCAATGTAATTGTGGGGTTCTCTTCATTAAAAAGTTCAATAAACTTGGGTCCTTAGCCAAGGTTTGGCCAGGTGCTGCTGGCAAAGAAGGACTCAGACCAGAAAAGATTGCATTTACTGTTTAATTTGTAGGTTAAATTCTGCTTTTAGAGGACTTCTTCAACACACCCTGGGTGAGTGGCATCCAGGTTCCAAGATCCTTTTTGGCTTCAGTCTAACCTGCTAGGGTAAAAGATAAAATTCCTAAATTTTGCTGCATAATAACTGGTCATCTGAGTTTTCTGCGTTGATGTGAAATGTACTCATTCCATGTGCTTTGTTTCACCAGCAAGTTTGATGCCATTTTGCTGCCTTGGTTGGGCTGATCAAAAGACTGCATGTCAGTGGAGGGCTCTTGCCCAGCAATAGGCATTTCAGGAATCCTCCCTGTCTTGGCGCCTTGTTGTGTCTCCCTTGTTCCTTACCAGCATTGCTGGGTTGTTTCCAATCACTGAGCAGCTTTACACATCTCTTTCCCCTGAACTAGTCCTGTGGGGCTGAAGCTGGAGAGTTAGGCCAGGGATTAATTTGGCCTTGCAGTTCTTCTTAAAAAGAGCTAGATCCATTTATTCCGCACTTCTCACACTAAAGCATATTATACTTGGTGAAATTTTCTTCTCTGTAATCTTGCAGTGGGTTGCTTTGGTTCTTATAGGTGTGTAATTAATTACAAGATGATGATCTTCTTTCTCCAATGATGTGACCTGACCTTATTATATCAAGGTGGACATTGCATAGGAAAAGTCAATCATGGGCTAAGTGCTCAGGTCAGAGGAAGGTCAACAATTTTGCTATTCAGCTGTTACGTGGCACCTTTTCATCTTAAAGGGTCCTGCTTTGCAAATACACTCTGCTCTCAGAGGAAAACATGCCCTTCAAAACCCTCAGACAAACATAGCTATGCTCACTTCTACCTCTACTCCCTCCTTGCTTGCTCTCAAAGAACAACCAGAGGATAGAAGAGGAGCTAACACAGAAGCCAAAATTAGTAAATCACCATGCACATGATTACAGCAAATGGCAAAGGCCGCTCCTATGCATCACTATAAAAAATAACACTAATTGGGATGCTTTGCAATTTCCTGTACAACCCATAATTAGGTTAGATAAGAAACTAGCAGTGTCTAAGTGCTATAAATGTCTAAATTAAGTTATTTTGAAAGTGCTTGGCACTTTGACATTTGAGAGTTCAGAGTAATTGGGGTATTGAAATAAAATTGCTTCTGTTATTTAAAAGGTCATTATCTTCTTCGGGTAGATATATAAGGACTATTTTCTACTCTACTGAGCTGGTCTATTTGGTTCAATTAGACCTGCTTCAGTAGATTTCTAGTGGGCTTCCTCCCACTTATCACAGCCCCAGCACTGGCACAGAGAAGGGCCTGTAAATATACAGCCCAGCTATGGAGTATATATTCAGCTCATAATCAGGCTCTGAAGAGCCCCGAGCTCCCCCCATGAACACGACAGGCTGCTACACAACAAGGTGGAAAATGAGTCCTGGCACAACAAAAGTCAACAAATGCTGGCTGAAGCCAGCCCGCCAGGCAGACAAAGGCTTTGGAGCAAATCAGGATTTCACCTTCCCAACCAAATAATCTCATAGTCTGGCAGCAGCTCTGGTTATTTCCATAACTACTGGAATTCCTTGTTTATGAGATCCACAGCCCCACTGTCACAAAAAGCCTTTTCCTTGCTTACTAGATCTGGTACTCTGCAACTGTGTCAGTCAAAGGTGGGAATTTAAATGGCTGCACCTTGACTGCATTTGATTTTGGTCAGTCCAGCAGTGTCAGTAAAATAAGGAGGAAAAGCATTGGCCAAGGAGACAATTTACCACCACTTCTCCTGGAGATGCCACAGCTAGGGGATGGTAGGGGATGGGCTGAGCACTGGAGGGGCCAAATAGCACTCTCACCCCTGTGGCTCACTTCATGTGCTCCCCCTCAGGAGAGCAGAACATCCCATCAAAACTGGAGTAGATATGGGAACAGGAGAATTTGTTGTCTCTCTTGGCCAGAGAACATATGTGCAAGGGAGAAACAAAGTCCTGTGAGCCTCGTGTCCAAACTGAACAAGGAGACAATTTCTGACCTAAACAAGGAAAGTTCCCATGCTGCTTCTACCCCCATGACTGCTCTACACCAAAGTCTCCTCATGCATAGAGTTGCAACACCCGAATATGAAACACGTCAAGTGATTGCTGGACAGAGGCACCACTGTCCCTATCAGAAGGGCTACATTTGCTCAAAACTCATTACAGCAAATCTTATGGTCGCTAGTATTCCAAGGTACTGCTGAAGGCTGCCTGGTTCTGGGTACCACATCTCTATAGGACACTTAATCCTAGTGAAGGGAACAAGGGTGAACCCTTTCAGATGAGCCCTTTAAAAAATTTAATGTGGCAAATTTTCATAAACCTCCTGATGACAGTCTGTCAGGAAAAATGTATAGAGAGGGTTGGCAATCCTCCACAGGAATTACACCAGCCTGTGCCCTCTCACACCCCCCCATCAGCCTGGGTGACTTCAATGACAATAATTGACATGCACACATCTGAACAGTGACACCAATAATGCAACAACTGATCCCTGAGTTGGGAAGAGTAGCACATAGCGACAACTACAGGGAAAACTTCCCTGTGGGAATTATAGATTGCCTTGCATAGATTTCTCAAAAAAAGTAAATTCTCTTTTTTGAGGATGCAAAGGCCTTGCTGTGCACAGGCAAATATTGCCTCACAAATGTTAACTAGCCTGAAGAATGCTAGAGATCAGACTCTACTTAATGCTCAGTGTAACACTTATAAGAGTTCTGTTGCTGAAAAAGGAAGCAAGATAGCCAGTGTAATAACCAAATAAGTGTAATTAAGGCATTTGAGGGTTTATGGTACTCAATTAGATTAAACTAGTTTTTAAAGTCATAAATGTTCGGCTGTTCCACATTTCTCTTCTTCATTTCCCTATAGGGCAGAGTTAAAACTTATTTCTGCATTTCTTATCCTAATGGCAGTGGATTTCTTCTAAGGATAATTCTAACCCTGAGCTACTTGCCCCTTGCAAAAGTGGATTCTGAGATAATTATAACAGTCTGTTGATGTTCACACTGTTCTGCTTACAGTAACAATGGAGTCGTGCTAAAAGTATTTGCTGTGGAATTGCTAGACTTCATTTTTCAAGCATATTCTAGATCTGCTACCTCTACATCCCAAGCATGTGTCACATTAGGATTCACAGTTCACAGCACTGCTGCCCCTGACCTAGCACCAAGCCTTTTCTATGTACCAGTCAAAGCCACCTCTGCATCCAGAGCTGATGGAATGTCCTGGACATTTTCATGGACATTCACAATTTACCAAATACACCGGAGACCAAAACAAATATTAAAACAGGTGATTGCAAGAAGGGTGGTTAGAGGTGGTATCCTTCAACCACTTATCACAAATTTTGAGCAAAACCTTCTTGTCCCAGAGACTTACCTGTAGAAAAATTACCTGGTAGCACTCTACCCCTGTCACACACACAGGCTGTATCAGGCCTAGAAAATTTGGTGACTGCAGCATGCTGACATTTGTGCCTTAACTCTGCAATCTGAGTCATGCTTTTGGTACTGACAGTATGTGTTTCTTCCCATGATTTATGTCATTGGGGAAAAATTCTCTGGAGGTAGAGAAGAACCCAAAATTTTTTCAACCAAGCATTGTTGTACAGCAAATCATTCCTAATGAGAACTTCTACCAGGACGAAATTGAAACCCACTTCTATTCATCTGCCTTTTGTATTCTCCCAAATTACAGCTCCTTGAAGATGAGGAGAAGCTTGACTTGGGAAAACATTTAACGTGCTGACTTCCATTCACACATGTACACTCTGGACCTGTTCTCTGTGATTCAAAACAGATGCTGCTGAAGTAACTACTGAAGATTTAAGAGAACTGATGTTAGGCACAAGGAGCTGAGTCTGTCAAATCCATGCATGGCCAGCCTACAGCTGGGCTCTTACCCCAAACAAAGGCAGGTTGATGTTTAGAGTATTGGAGGCATTCGTGCAGCTGCCCAGGCTTCACAGTGAGTGCCACTGCCAGCTCTAGAACAGGAAGCATCTGCTCTTGGCAAACACAGGCTGCATGGAAAGGCTGAAGGAGGAGGCAATTTGCAAGCTATTCAAGATGCTTACCAGGTAAATGAAAACACAGGTAGTGACCTTTGTTTCACAGCTCCTAATCACCTTTACCATGGTTCAGTAAAGCTGTATTTGCAGTTGACAGGAATCCAAGTCTTGCTGTCCATGTATCCAAATCTCAGTTTATTTCTAAGGAATGTGCAGAAGGAAGAAGAAAGAAGTAGTATAATTTTGTTGACAATTGACCTTTACCCAGTTCCTTGGGAGAAATAAAGTTAGGCTCAGTTCACCTTTGCTCCATATTTTGATTTAAATATTGGTGGGTCCTGGCCTGTGTTCAGCGTCGGTTTCCCTGAGCAGAAAGACTTTTGACTCATCAAGTCATGCACGTGGAGGTCAGAAGGAAGACCAGACACGTTATCTGTGTGTAGACATAATGCAGACTTCCTTGTATGTCTGCATCATGAGTTTACATCTAATTACTGCACTTTCCACAGGCAATTACCTCACTCACTGTGGAGATCAGGCCAATCCGGGGGGGCTGTAGTGGGGACATGTCTCAGCACTCTGTAGGGAAGGAGGCTGTTTGCTACAGGAGGATTTGCTCATTCAGCAACGTAATTCAAAGGAAGAGTCATTAGCTAAACAGTGTCCCATAGGAAGAAGAAAGTTGATCATGTAATTAAAAGAAGATAGGTAAAAACCTGTGTTCTGCTCCAGATTCCTCCTGATGATGCTAGCAAGTCTCTAGCACCAAGATTTTGGCATACAGCAGCTCCTCATGTGCAGCACACATGGGGCTTCATTCCTGCTGTGGTATCCAGTCCCAGTGCACTGGAAATCAGGGAACTGTCTGCTCAAGGATGTGTTTGGTGGTATGAACAAAATGCCCATAATGTCCTTCATGTTCTTCCTGGCACATCTCTGACCAAATCTGTGAGTTCAGGACGCTGCTCTGCCTGTGGGGCTGCTCAGCCCTTCTGCATGAGAGGTATAAGGTATTCAATCTCTTCACCAGGTCAAGGAGGAGCAGAAGGGAGAGGGAGTTATCAATTTAGCTCCTTTCAATTATGCTAAAATGTTAAAGAGGCTGATTTTTCACTGTTTTTCCATCCCCACTAGGGACACAAATGGCACTTGAATTTATTACACTATAGTCTCAGCCTTCATTTACTACAAATACTCACTTTTACCATAAAGGGAGATTGTGGAGGTAAATCCTGAAAGATGTCCAATATACTGAACTTCCAGAGAGTATAAAGGCAATGTTAGAAAGAAGACAGAAAAGAAGGAAAATTAATGAATATGTTGACCAGCCATGTCAGCTCTTTCTCCTCACTGATTCCATACATTTTGCCTGCCTTATTATAAAGAAAAAGTCAGAGATAGGAAACATTGCACCATAACACATATTCACAGTGGGGCTGGATAAAGGCACCAGCATCAGGCTGGGAATTCCAAACCTCACTTTGCAAACAAAATAGCTTTTCAAAAGGCATGCATACATTTTTATGCAAATTCAGGGAGAGGGGAAGAGTAAGAATGGAGATATTAATATTCTTGCATGTCAGTGAAGAACAAAATTACTGGGACATACTCATTTACCTGTTTGAAGCCCAAGTATTTTTTATCTCATTATATTAAAAATACAATATGTTATTATTAAGCTACACTGCTCTTTGGCATAATCAAGGCAGTTTTATTTGCTAAATAATATTTGTGAAATACAATGTATTATGTCAAATTCAGTATCTAAAATAACATTTTAAATACAAAAGTTTTCCCAAGACACTACAAAAATCTCATTGTCTATGTGCATATCTGTCAGTTTCTCTCACAAATTTGGGGTCCAGTGTCTAATTTAAATTATGCTTGACTGCAGGGTCAGTTCAACAACTCCCTTAAGATTCAGTCCCCAGCCAGAGGCTTCCAGTTTCTCTGCTTCTCTCATGCTCTGAAAGATAAATCTTCTCTCCATCCAAAGGGTTGAAAAACCAAGAAATCTTGACTGTTTCTTCCTACCCATCTACAGACCAGCAGTAGATTCTTCCCCAGTCATCACCAACTAGGAGCTTGGAGGAATTTCTTGAGAAAGAGAGAAAAAGAAAAGAAAACCATGTTTAAGAAGAAGACACAAATAGGATCAAGGCTTTTTCTGTATGTGCAGCAATTAGGAGGATACAATATTCAGAGCTGTACACTATCTTAAAATTAAAATTGAAAACCCATGTTAGAAAATATTCAGAGTTTGGTAGTTCAAAGATTGAGCTTAGAATTGGATCCAAAATTTCCTAGAGTTCAGTGGGTGAGTTGGGGACAACTTAACCAGATCAGAAGCTCTTACCCTTCTCTGAGATTCTATGGATGTTAAATAATCTGCTGTCCAGATTCAGAATTCAGACTTGTTAGCACCCTGTCCTGGCTTCAGCCAATGAAATCCCTGCTGCATGCATGCCACCAACACTAATGAAAGTAACCCTCACCCTGAACATTCCCCCTTTCAATGCACATCAACATCACACTAACTGCTCTAAAGCTGAGCATGCAGAATGCAGGAACATTTTATCAACTGTCAAAATTGCAACACTTTCTGAGAAAGAGACAATAAGTTTTTTTCAGTACATCATAACATTCTGGAGTAGGAGATAACAGCAAATATTACAGCCAGATGACTGCGGGTGGGGCTTGAGTAAACTAAAATACTGCTGGCTGTGCAAACTGAGAGGAGTTGGACAACAAAGTGGTCCTTTGGCCAAAAACTTCCTGTTCACATTTTAAGGAGGTAGTATCTCCAGCAGCTCCTAAGATAGGAGTTATTTCCATGTTGCAGAGATGGTGTAGCAGCTACTAAGTTCTGCAACTATTCTGACCAAAACCTGCTATTGCTCCTGGCTTGTCTCCTACCTATCCAATGACTCCCCCAACATCATTCATTAATGCACCTAGCCAGGCTAGCTCCTTCAGGGGCTGCTTTTGGCTACAAGAGGTCCAGCTGAACTCTCAAAAGCCCCAAACAGAGGGAATAGCAGGAGCCCAGCCCCGGGGCCCCTCTGCTGGGCAGTGGCCCTACCTGGACACGGCCAGTGCCGTCACCGCCGGGCTCGTCCTGCTCGCCCTGCCAGTCAGGGCAACGATGGGGTTCAGCTCCCGACAGAGAACAAGATGTTTTCCACACTTGTTACCTGTTGTGTGGTTTAAAAATAAATATTTAGAAAGCGTCTAGGGGGCAGCACGGATGAGATTGTTATTATTTACGGTCAGCAAGTTGTTAAGTTGAGAACAAATATATTTAATCTTGGCCTGTGCTGTTGCAAAATAGGCCCATCCCAATTTAATTTGTGGCTATGATAGTTACATGTGCTGACGTGCGGCAGTATCAATTGTGTGCTAAATTGGATTTGTGTATTATTGCTTTCTAAATTGCATGCCTAGTTCAGCAAAATTGTTCATCAGTTTTCACTGGCTCTGTGCTTAATAAGATGCCCCACAATACTTTGCTGCCAGGATATAATACAGCCTATAATTGCCTAGTAAAAAGAAATTACATAAAGCCCTAGTATTATCAACTTATCTAAATCTGCTCATAACAGAACCAATAATTAAATGCTGTGGACATTTCACATACACACACATACATACACACACCTAACAACATAACTCAATCACAGTTACTCTGGTCTTTCTAATGACTGTGTTTTGTATTAATTTTATTTTCTTTAATGCACAGAATGAGATGTGGGAATATTTGGTCATTTAAAATAATTCTGTAGTCATCTGAATAGGTTAAGGGAGTATGACCCTGCTTTGATTACACCTTTCAACTCTTTATTAAAGAATATTGTTCCTGTATCCATCTGAAAACACACAGCCTTATGCTCATGTGCAAACAGGTGTTGTCTTTACACATCACTGGATACCTGGGGTGGGCACAAATCTTTTACAGTCCTCTTGGACAAAAACCCCAAACAATAATGTTCTGCTGTGCTCCCATGGATGGCTTTTAAGTCCTCATTTGGAGAACTGCTTAAGATATACATTTTACAAATAGCTAAAATATCAGTCTGTTAAAAAACATGCATTTGGAATTATGTCTGGGAAGACCTGCCATGGGAAGTTATAGACAAGAACTTCAGAAATTCTTAAATCAAAGGAGACTTTTCTATAGGTAAAGAGAATCCACAAAATGACTACAGAATACCACAAGGATTTTGGAAAGAATGTTATGTTTTTTGCTTTGACTTATTGACAAAACAATCTTCAATTAGAGATGAGAACAAAAACAAATATGAAGTTACCACAGCCAGACTATCTCAGGTGTTCTTACACCTTTCCTAGAAGCATCTGGCTCTGGCTACTCTGAGGCATGACAAAAGGTTTGATAAGCATCTGGTTAGGCCATTAAACATACAGAAGCATATTGGAAATATCTTCACATAGCAATCTAAGCAATGCTGATGCCAAGTTCCATGAGCAGCACTTCTGAAGATCTCTGTGGTAATGCCCAATTACTGTATAATATCTTTGGGTTTTTTGTAGATGTTACATTTATAGCTCTATATTTATGCAAATTGCGTGCCTAAAATTGAAGTAATAGAGAATGTCTGTAATGAGGACCACAGCAAGTAAGTGGAGTAAATTATACATAATAACACCACAATTCCTTTCTCTTAGAAAAAGCGCCGGGAAAAGAACAAGCTATGCTATTTAGGTTGTGCCTTTAAAGCTTTCTGACAGGTTTCAGCTCCTGTATTTGTTAGAACAGAGAAGTGAGCTTGAGTTGTTTTTAGTTCCAGTCAGCACCATAGTCCCACCGTCTCATTAACCTCAGCTCTGTGAGAACTTCCAGCTGCACACAGCCTGGAATAAACAGCTCCAAGCACTAGGGGCTGCTGCTGGCCTCCCACCAGTTTGAAGGACCTCTGACTTCTTTTAAGGTGGCAAAGACAGCAAATTTCTTTGTTCCATCCCAGATCAGGATCTGGCACTGCCCACTCTGCCATGATGCCAGGATTCTTTAGTACAGACCATCAGCAGAGGTACCAAGGCAGTGGACTTTCTGGAGCCAGGACTATTTCCAGCCATTGGTTTATAGGTTCAATGCAGAAAGTTCTTCTGAGGTTGACAGAACTCATGGGAGAGCCTAAAAGCCTTCAGCTTCATCCAGGTGTGCCCATGAGATGGCTGGCTCAGGTGTGCTCTCTGTTGCCACCCACCACTGTTGCTGGTCACAGAAAGATTGCGCCAGTTGCCCACACCAGCTCCCCTTCACACCACGGTGCTCACACCCCCTCTTCCTCCTCACCACCAACCAAGCCTGCAGCACTGGGTCCCAGTGCAGCTCCAGCCCACGCTGTGGTCATACCTGTGCTGTCCAGCTCTTCCATCACACCGCTCTGCGCTCTCAGCCCAGCACCTTGCTCTGGGGTACTGCTGTATTTCATCTTCCACAGCTGTGCCAGTGAGGGGGTAAACATGGAAAAAGCATGGATTATAACAATGAGAGAAAGATTCAGCTCCTGCTTCCCAGCAAGGGGCTGGGAATTGGACTTCTAACACCAGGATGTCACAGCTGTCTCCCGGTCTGTCACCGTGCTGCAGGGTGTCACACCAGAGGAATGTATTCAGGGAGCTGGTGGGGTCACAAGGCTGACATGCTATCAAAAATCCCAGTAACCCAGGAAGTTCACCTACCATATGGGAGGCAGAATCAGCTGTGAATTCCTACTCATGAGAAAGTAGGTGTTAATATACTGAGCTGTGAACTCTCAGAAACCATATTCAAACGTTTCTAAGGAGCGATAGAATTTTTGCTTTCAGAATCACCCCAGAACATTATCAAAATTCTCCCTGTATGGCAAGAAGTCCTCTTGTCAGGAGGATAAAAGTTGATAGGAAGCCAATATTTTACTGTGATTTTCATTTTCTGCCCTCTGCTGCACTTTTAAGAAAGTGGCAGGGGCTGTTAGTAGCTCTGTCCCTTCATTTAAAATAAAAAACTCTATGTCCGGTCTACAACGAATCAGGATTCCTTTTCCTCTCTCCCATCCACCTACCCTCACCACTCCATCTGTGCTTCCTGTGATGATGATGCTGCGTGTGTCCCAGTCCATCACTTCAGCGAAGCAGCAGCAGGCGACATGGCAGCTGGGGCTGCAGGCAGTGCTGGTGCTTGCCAGGAGCTGCCCATTGACTGTCCACAGGTACACGTGAGATCCCGCACAAGACACAATGTCACCCTGGAACACAGCAAGAGGCAATGTCTCTGAGTCCCACACTCATCCTCCTCATAACTTTTAAATGCTGATTAGAAAGTGCTGAACTGCTCTGATGTAAATTCTGACCATTGTTTTTTCTACTGGGTGGAAGATGTACACCAGACAAAGTAAAAATTACTTTTCTTTTTCCATGAAAAATTCTGACACTTTTACATGACAGAAACCTGAAACAACTGTCTCAGATTTAGCAAGATAATGCAGAAAAAGGTGGGGTTTTTTCCCCACATTTTTAAATGAAAATATTTAATGAAATGTTCCCTGTTTCCCATAAAATCCAGGTTTTTAGTAAAAGAAGCAGACTGACAGTCTGACCCAGCTACCATCAGGGACAGGGGCTGTGCACAAGCAGTGCCTAGCACAGGTTGTGGGTCAGAACTAGTGCTCTTATAAGTTTTACAAATAAGCATTCCCTGAAACGAGGTCGTGGTGTTCACCTGCTTAGCTACGAAGCCTTTGGTGATTCCACAATCCTCCTCTGCCCCTCACAGGGAGTTCACTGTCATCGCATTTCTGCACCGTGTTCTGCATTTGACCAATGACCCGCTCTGCATCCAGTGACCTGCACTTGTGATGCAGAAAACATCCTTTGCACCTCTCCCCTCCACTCCATGCAGGTGCAGCCTTACCAGAGGCTGCTTATAAGGAGCAAATACACAGGTTAGTCTTCAGGGAAACACGAAGAACCAAGAGTCAATGCTGCAACTGCAAATGATCTAATCAAAAGTGCATTTTGATCAAGTTATTAATTGAAGTGCTACATGACTTTTCAACTCTTGATCCATAGTAAGAATCAGCTAAATAGAACCTCAACAGCAAAGTCATCTGATTCTGAGAAAGGACAGTGTTGCCTTAAATTAGCAGCATGCATCTGGTTTAAGTCAACTAACACCTTACTTCACCCCTGCCTCATTTGGGGCCAGGTCTCTTTACACTGCTGGGCAGAATTCTGGAGATAAAAAAAAAAAGACAGCATGTTCAAAACAGAGCTGGCAATAATTCAAGAGATTAAATTTCGGCTACCTTATCTGCATGAGAGTACATGATGCCCAGGCATTTGGCAATAATCTACAATGCTTTTCAGGTCTGGATCAGGGATTCAAAACTAACTGAAATAATTACAGCACGCTTTTACAATCCTCCTTAGTTTATGAACTTTTCAGGACAGTTCTTATTTTGTGTCTACACTACACAAATACCATGGGGTTTGGATCTATAGATGGAACTTCTAGATGTTCAAGCAACTCCAACAATCATATAATGAAGAGCAACATAGGGTTCTTATTTCATGGGGTGTTTTTCTTCAAAACTTTGCTTTGAACCATTCTGAATTTTTCAGGAAAAAACCCTTGGTAGCAATCATGTAATTTTGTGTCATTCAAAACACCATAGCACAATGGAAACACTGTTTCTATTTTCATGTAGCTTTACGTAAATATATAGAGAAGAATTAAACAAAAATTATATTTCAGAATTAAGTGTTCTGTTTTGCTCATGTCAAAAAGAATTTTTTAATCCACAAGATATGGACCTATTTTTTCCCTTGAAGCTTCAGTCATACTTTTCTAAAGTTTTTCCTCTATTAAATGAACCTTTTGATATACTATTGTCCAAACAGCTTAACCATTTGCTCTCCAATAAAGTGGAAAGCAGTCATTTGGATCAGTCACCAGACTGTTCCTGGCACAGACTGTCTCATTTTTGGACAGTTCTGGGAGAGCAGATACTTGAAAAGGCTGCTGTACTGGCTGGTGCAGAATGCACAGAACTCTGTTCCCTTGGGATCTCCAGCAGCTCTGTGCCAGCCCTCCCTTCATTTCTGAATGCTTGGCACTGCTTCAGCTCACTTCACAAGAGACCAGCAAGATATTCTGAGCTGGCCTGCTGAGGCCACTGGCCACTTTACACTGACCAGGACTGCTAGGGCCGGGGGCTGAGCTGGCACTGAACAGACAACTTAATTCCCACCCTCAAATTGCCAGCCATCAGACTGCATGGTTAATAAAGCTCTGATAGGAGATGACTGTTTTGGCACAGACCAAGTAGAGAATATCTGCCTGGTTTCTTACTGCTATGAACTCAATTTTGCTTTTGTACAATATCCAGGACTGGATTCAACCTTGACTTGCCTGAGCAGCTGAAATCCTGTTCTAGTATATTAGCAGAGAGAAAAAAAAACCAAACCCAAATATGAAAGTAACATTTCTGGGAGGTAAAAGGTTGTGAGAATAAAAATCTCATCCAGTGTGTTTACAGTAAAATCCAATACAGAATATTTTCCTATCAACATGCATGAAATTCTGGCCAGGCACAGATCTCAACAGATTTATACCCACTGCTATCAGGAGCTCTCCCTGCACCTGGGAGTAGAAAGGAAAGGAAAAATCCAACATATCACTGCAAAAGTGTAAGGCAGCTGTCACCTGAGCTGGCAGACTGCAGTCTAACATGTCTCAGCTGCATGAATGTGCAGCTCAGATGTGGCTCTGCTGCATGAATGTCAGGAGAAATTAATGAAATAACAGGGGCAGCAAGGTTATGGGTGAGCCAAATCCAGGAGGTACTAGGGTAATGCTTCATGCTCCATAAACTAAAAGTTGTTTAATCCTGCTATCTATCTATCCACAGATGCTTCTTAGCTACTTAGCTACTCAGTCTAAGATGTTGCTTTTAGTGCTTGCCTCTCATCATTAAGAACACTATTAGCAATCTCAGTAGAAAGAAAAAAAAATCAATGTATCAGACTCTCAGGATGTTTTTATGTTGGGAAAAGCACCCATTACATTATCATGAAATGTTCATGGATGCATCAGAAGAAAGATGATAAATGAAGATCTTACTGTTGAATTGTTGATGGCAACAGAACGGAGACTCTCCTCGTGGGCAGGAAGCTGCTTTATGAACGTCAGCTGGTTCAGGTCCCAGATGATGCACGTTCTGTCATCAGACCCGCTCACAAAGATGCTGTAGGTTACAGATGCAGCAAGGCAGGTCACTGCCTGAGTGTGTCCATACAAAGCCTGGTGGGGAAAAACCAACCAATAAACCACAGCACACGGTGGCTGATTTACTAGGGAATACCTCATTTGCTTAGTAAGAGCAAGCAACCTAGTCATTCTTTGGAGAACTGAAGAGGGAATGAGGGGAAAATACCAAACAATATTACAGAGAAGCATCCTTGTCCTCAACTCATAGTTGAAGAAAGCTGAGGGTCCAAGAGATGATATGACTTGCCCAAATTACACAATGATTCAGGCCCCCGGCCTACTCTTCAGACTCAAAGACAGTGCTTTGTGCTCAGCAAGAAAAAAAAAATCATTTTTCACTTCAGTCCATGCAGTTTTAACTAATATTTATGCTTGGAAATTTCTCAATATTTAAAAAACTTTTTGAAATACAATTTATCAAGATGCAATTCAGTAACCTTCTGAGTCCTATTTTTCTGTGTATCTAAACAAGTACTAATACATTTCTAATATTGGTTAAGAGGAGAAACAGCATTTATGGAGAATTCTTGCTTTAAAGCCATGTAGGAATGCCTTTCTCTTTCATCATTACACAATATTGTATTGTTGCTGTTGTTTTACAGGTTCAGAGACATAAGGAGTGCCCAGTTAAACTTAGCTTTATTTAAATATTTTCTTTTAAAAAGAAACATGCTTTAGGCAATTTAACAGCACAGAGAGAAGGCATGGATTGAAGTATGCTGCTAACAATTCTTTTATGCAATGCTCTCAAGTGACTGCAGTGTACACTTCTGCTACATAACCACAGTAAATGACAGTAAAACTGTCTGTTGTAGAGCAACAGAGAAAAAGTTCTTCACAGCTTTCCTAAAAAGCCTTTCAGGGCTCTTTTTTAGCTGCCTTACTGTGAAAAATCAGACCCATCGGTTTCATTTTTTGGTTTTCATAGGAAATGCCTATTGCTTGCTTGCTTTCTTTTTATGACATTATTAGCACATTTCTAGATTCTGTCTCAGTTCAGCTTGAGGCAGGGGAGCCACATATAGCAGATGGCTTTCCTGGACACACCTTGCCCTCTTTCCCAGCATGTGAGTGTGAGACTGAACTCTTGCTGGCTAACATGTGCTGCTGCTTGCCAAGGTCACCAGGACAACAGCAATCAAACATCAATCCACTGGTGAAGAAGCTGAGCTGCAGCAGGCTCTATATTACTGAAGGTGACACACAACTGTGAGGGATGACTTTCAGCCTGGGATATATTCCATTCACAAGAACTGTCAACTATAAATACTGGCACAAAATTAGGTCTCTAACTGTGGTTTTCAGAAGTCAGAAACACTCTCACCTAAGCATGGGAAAGAATACTCAGTGATAGCTTTGGACTGGCTGTGGAACATGTTTTTACAAAGGACTGGGCATAATCAAGTGCCTACACTTGAGAACTGCACAATACTGCTGCAAAAAGGGCTGGGACAAGGCAGATTCAAGGGCTCAAAATTTCCTCTCCTTTCTCCAAAGCATAAAACATATCCAGTGTGAAAGCATCCAAACTGCCAAATCAAGCCAAGCTAAGCTCCTTCACAAGTTTCACTAAAACATTTTTTCCCTTTTATTTTAACCCATGAAGATCCTACTTGGCAGTGAAACAATTTAAATACAAGCTGAGCGTGGAAGAGACAGATAGACCTGCACACAATACAGTATCAGCTTCAACCCAGCAGTCTCAATACACATTCATGAAAAAACGTCTCATGCTTTTGACTCCCTACATATTTTCATTATCACTCTGCAAAGATTGACCAATTTTTCCTTAATGGGAAATATCCTGCAGCACATTTGCATAAAGATCTCGAGACCTGTCTCCAAGGTATTTTAACAAATATCAAAAGACAAAAAAGAAGGATGCAAGGATCACTGCAAGGATGTTTAGTCCATGAAAACTTAAACCAAGTTTGACCATTCAACTTAACTGGCTGACAAGGACACAGACACACTGCAGATATGCTCCACACCTTCCTGAGAGGTCTGTGAGGCAGAGGGAACACCTTGCTCAAGTGTTTTGTTTGGCCCAGAAATTCTGGTGATGGGATTGCACAGATCCCTCTGCTAGTAAATTGCATGGATCAATACTGAGGCAATTATGCTCAATCTTTAGTGTTCCACAAAACTGTGCAAGCAGATCCCACTAGAGAGGCAAAAGCTACTTTTTCTGCAGAAATATAGTTTCTGTACTTTACTACATTCCAAACCAGAATGTGTCAGTCCCATGAGACAGCTGGTAAGTGAATAGCATCCACTTTATAGCACATAAGCTGTTCTTAAGCAAAGCTCACTCTCTCAGGAAATTTTTTTGTTCAGCAGAAAAAGCAGCCACCATGAAACAGTGAATTACAGGAAAGCAGAAAGTAATTCACTGGAAGACATTTAGAACCATAGTTCAAGTTTACATCCAGTCCAGACAGTCATAAAAAGGAAAAAAAAAAACCCTCCGCTGGCAAAGTAAAGGAAAAAATACAAAATTTGTAATTGCATGATCTCATACCACTTTGTGGATTTTGGGTAATACCAAATTAATCACAGTGGAACACATCAGCAAAGCTGATTTTAGATTGTTAAAGAGAAAGACATTATAATAGAGATAAAAGACAGCATCTTTGGTTGTCTGAAAACTCAGACTGACCCCCTAACTGGTATTGTTTAGATGCTGATGAAAATTATTGCTTATGATTTTCTCTACTGCTATTTCTTCCATTTCTCTATTCATGTCCTCCTTTGGAATAATAACCAGCTGAATTAAAAGGTCATTAGATCTTGTCTCATATTTCTGTCTTCTACAGCGTTTAACATCATAAACCTCAAAAGAGAGGCTGCTCTAAAACAGTTTCCACTGCTAATTTCAACACAAATTCCAACAGGAATTTCTGGTAAATGAAGATCTAAATACTTCTCTGGCATTCCAGCAGACAATGAAGTTTTCACTTCATTTAATGATAAATAAAATATGTTTTGGCTTAAGTTAGGAAGAGCACTGAACTATCTGAATACCCCTCCAGAGCAAACAAACAGAAGAAGCTTCTAACACTTGGAGACCTTGGTGATCAATGAACCCTTTGTCTGCCTAAAAGTAGCAGAGATTTTTAATCAAGAGTATCTTGCTGTCTTTAGGGAAGAATGGCCCCATGCTACCTTCCAGATATGATAGTGGTGTACTCTAGTTCTACTTGTAAAGCTGAGAACTCATCATAGTTGGACCACGCAAATCTTGCATGAGAATTCAATTTTGTAAATGAAATAGTGTGTATACAGGTGGTTGGTGACTATAGATGAGCCCTAAATCAACAACCACTTCAAGGCTTTGGATAATGAGGACAAAAAATATAGCATTCTTATTGGATGCAGCCCTCCCTCACACAGTGACAGATAAACCTTTTATGTTCTGAATTCAGGCTGAGAAAAAAAGAATCAAGAACTTTGCCTGGCTGAGGCTTCATCTCCACCAGTTAAGTTTGCAGGATATTTTAGAGATCCTGTCCATTGCTGTAGCAGCCCAGAACAAATTATAAGCACCTCTAGGTGATACTTGTTTCTGAAAATAACCCAAGGGCTGCACTTCAAGAGAGGAAAATATGCCTTTCTTCATTATTTCTTTTATCATGATGGACTTTGAAAATGCTACTAAAGGGAAAAAATCCACCAAGTGGCACTCATAGCTATGAGCTGTTGGTATAAGGCATTTAATCAGCTCCTGCCCTGATGCAGGCTGTCGCATGTCACATGCTTATTACTGCCTTTTTCCTGCCTTCTTATTCAACAAAGGTGATTCTTCTGACAATCATCTGAGAGATAAAAACCTTATCTTCTGGGTTTCATCAAGTTTCCATAGCAGAAAAGCCACAGGACTTACCTGTCTCAACTTTAGACATTTCACTTTGTCCTTGACCAGGGAGAATTCCCAGACGCACACAACTGAGCTTGTTCCAGATGTGATGATGGTAGTCGCTGAAGGACACACTGCACAGAGGCACTTTCCCCAGTCTGCCATGCACTCAAATGTAGTCACATTCTGTACAAGAAAGCATCTTTAAGTCAAATTCTCATTGGGTGATACTATGTATTTATTATTACCAAATGACAGATTCAAATTTCAAAACTGACCCTCCATATTTTAAATCTAAGAAAGAAAAGCTCATCATAACCAGTCTCTGTGTGAGCCCAGCTGTGAACATGTGGACCTGCACAGGCTGTGGCTGCATGCAGCTGTGCCATCTTCCAGGGACCAAACAGGAATGCTGAACAAAGCTCAGTATCTCATGTCTTGGGAGATCTGGGTCCCGATTCCTTTTGTGCCACACTTCCTACACAACTTCAGGAAAGCTCATTCTGCCAACCATATTGTAAAGAAGGCAAACATTCCAGGTAGATTAAAAAGAAGTCTCAGGCTGTGACAGCCACTGCCAACAGAGTTGCTGCCAGGTCCTCAAATCCTCCCTTATTTGGATTGAAAAGCCAAAAGACAAAGCATTAAATTCCATTCTGTGCTCTGTTAGGAGCATCCAAATCAGTCTAAAGCAGTGTCAGGTCTATTACACACTGCTACAATCACAGCACAAGCATCCTCCTGCACAATCTGCATTAGCTCTCCCCCATACAACTGGGACAACACTCTGGTGCCAGTGATTCTGGTGGAGTTGGATGGCACAGCTACAAATCCCCTACCACAGACAGAACAAACCTTTACCTGCTTACAAGAAGGACTAAAGTTTTTTATAAGCTCAGGTCCACTGGCACTGCTGACCCAGAGAAAATTCAAGTTGGACTCCCAACTGTTACTCACAATGACTGTGCAATCACACTCCCTATGCTCAGCATCACCCTGAGTTTTGGAGTGACAAACTGAATAATTGATGCCTGCAGCAACACTATGAACTGCTAAGCACTGATTTTATTAGACAGGGAGCAGAAACTAAAATATATCTCATGGCTTTTTCATTTCCATTGACTTTGGGTATGTCTGTAAAAACATAATGAATGCCACTTGCACAAATATTCAAGTCAGTATCTTGCTGAAGATTACTGTTATGCTATTCTGGCAACTTAGCTAACCCAGAATTCTTTGCGTAGCATTGCCCCAAATACATCCAAAAATCAGTGTATTTATGGCAGAGGAAGAAACTAGATCTGTCAAGTGCCCTAACAAGCAGTGTGATGATATAGACCATTTATTTTTAACAGCAAAGAATTAAGAGTATTAACTTCATTATTTTGAATGAATGCACTGGGCTGTGCTAGAGTCCGAGGGGCATTGACAGATGGTTCTGCCTTAATTCCAGCAGAAATTTCTGTACAATGAAATTTCTAATCAGTGACCAGGAGACCCTGTGTCGTCCTTATGACCTATGGACAACACAATCACTAGATGGAAAACTTGAGATAATTTAGAGGCAAATGTCATGTTTTTGAACAGTTTAAAATAATTTTACACTATCTTGGATATCC
This sequence comes from Camarhynchus parvulus, assembly GCF_901933205.1. Lineage (NCBI taxonomy): Eukaryota > Metazoa > Chordata > Aves > Passeriformes > Thraupidae > Camarhynchus > Camarhynchus parvulus. The sequence goes on along the minus strand of NC_044576.1, from coordinate 17,845,939 downwards.
AACTTGAGATTCTTCAAGAAAGCTGACTGTGAGAATGTCCTGTACAGCATCCTCTGAAATCAGCTCCCCAACAGCCTCTGAAATGGGTGCCCAAACCAGTCAAAGACCACAACATATAACTCATTTCTTGAATTCTTAGAGTTTTTCTTATTTACCTTCTCAGATCCATAGGTGCCAAAGCAGCAGGTGAAGTCCTCAAATCCCCAGCAGAATGTTTTACTCCAAAGAGGAGGAATCAAAATTTTATTTTTTTCAACAGCCAGAATGCCTTTCTCTGTATGAACAATGTGCCCAATAGCTCCCTTGGGATAGTCTGGCAAGACAGAGAAAATATTTAAATTTTTTGGGTTTAGAGCACTTATGTTTTCTCCTTGCACAGTTTGTGTGGTGAGGCTGGCAAGTCTCACATCTGGGCTCAGTGCTTTGCCCAGGCCTACAGACAGAAATCCACTCTGAAACTGAGATCCCACACAAAACAGTGGAAACACTCCTCTCCAGTGGACAGCATAAATGCATGTGGAGAGGGTGACTTAAAAGAAAAATTGTTCCCAACTCTACAATAGAAGTTGGAAGGAGTTTTCAGTGCCCACTCCTAATACAAGGGTACAAAAATCACAATTGGCAGAAGGGATCTTGATTGAACCAACCCATACAAAGCTGTGAGACTACTTTCGTGATCTTGAAAATACAGATTCATCCTATCCAAAAATTGTGTACTCGTTAGCTCAGAAAATGGAACACAGCCCCTGTAGCACCTTTTATAGTAACTGGTGAGAGCTTCAGATTTTGCAGACTGCTCACAAAAGGAGGAAGAATTCCACTTGAGTGAAGGAACAGCCCAGTCTCTCTTCCTGCTGAACCTTTCCCTTGAGCATTCCTAGATGGATGTGGTTTTGTGAAGAGCTAGAACAAAGAAAAATAAATCTCTATTTGCAAGACCAAAATCTCTATTTGCAAGGTGTTTCTTCTGCAGAAGAAGAAACACCTGTTTAAATCCTTATTCGCAGACTCCAGGACCACCATACATAAACCTCTTAATTAAAATAAAACCTTACACATACTGCACTTTCATCAGACTACATCCCTCCACCCCTCAGAGAGACAGAAAGTTAATCCCAACAATTCTGGACAATAAAGAAAACACAGGTGAGACTTTGAGCTGAGTTTTAATTGACCATACCTATTCCCAGACTAGTGATTACTTGTGTGGCTGTACTGAAGGAGCAGAACCCAGAGCTGATGCTGCAGCTGTGTGGGATACAACAGGAGCAGCATGGTTGGAATGTGGGGGTGCATACTGAGGTAGTACCCAGTCTGGAAAAGCCTACAGCTCATCTTTCAGCAGATTTACATCAGATGGTGTTTCTGATTTAAGTTACTATTACTGGTTTGCAGTAAAAATACTGTAAGATCAAGATAGATTATGTCCTCTACTCTCATGATAAAGTGGTACCTGCTTTGGTATCTGTCCAAAGTTGCTGATAAATCCCAGGATAGTGCCCTTAATCAGAGGGTCTTTAATGTTGTTGAGGTCCATCTTGTCTCCATAGAAGTAAGGGTGATAGGTGTTAACTGCCTCCACTGCAGCTGAGCCATGCTGCTTGTGGCCAAAAATCAGGTCTATCCAGCGATGAAGGTGGGCACTGACATAGTCACTTTCCAGTGCCTGGAACCAAAACAAAATTACCGAGTTCGCCAGACTGTATCCATTACAAATGCATTACTGCTTTGCAGTCCTTGCTGGAGACAAATCCTCTGCAAGTCAATCATCACACTTCCAGTTTCTCCACTACCACCATTCTCAGCACATCCTCATAAAACACTAAAAGAGACTAAACTGGACCCCCACAGGAAACAGAAGGACAGGGTGCCACGTTTGACTTAACAGACACCAGGAGCAATATCCTCAGAGACAACAAAGGTAGGTTCCACAAAGCAAAATGAAAGCATTCCACAGATCTTGGCACCCACTGTGATTGGCACATGGATTAATAGGACCAGAATGAACAATTACTACTGGAGAAGACTGGAAGAGATGCTTCAAGGTAATATATCCACCTAAATGTGAGCTCCATAGAAAGCTCAATGCAACCAGAGGAAAACTTGAGCTTGGAAGAACCAGACAGCAAGTTCATTAACAGGGGGCATGAGTTCAAGCTGAACCTGTGCCCACCACCAGGTTAGCCAGTCTTACCCATGGGGCTTCACTAAATACCACTGCTCCTGCCATCACCCGCCTCACCAAACCCTTGTGTTTTCCCAAACAGCCTTGCCCAATGATTCAAGCAGCAGTGTCAAGCTTTATTAAAAGCACTTTCCTATCTCTGAATCATTTGACTGAGTAATCCCTGATGTTCAGTGAAAGGTCTTCCAAGCAGACCAGCCCACCCAAAGCACAGCAGAAATAAACAAGCTAATGGGATCCAGAACAATGGCTCATTTCACAGAGCAGGCAGTTGCCCAGTGCAGCTGGTGTAAATGACCGTGCCCACAGCTATAATGATCACAGGGCAGCTCACAGAGCAAGCCCAGTGTACAATCTGTCCCTGAACAGACTCAGAACTCATTAATAAAAGCAGTTAGTCCATGAATTACAAACTGTAAATTTTGACTGGCATTCCTGCCAAAGCAAAACAGAGCAACTAACAGAGCTGTAACTGTGCAGCCTCTCAGAATTTCATGGAGCACTACGGCAAGCCCAGCCAGGGAGGGAGAACTTGTGGTTTAGGGAGGAAGTAAATACATTTATTTAGTGGACTAGATTCCTAACTTATTAAGCATGAAACAGGAAGCTGTTCAGAGTTTTATGTCAAGAAAAATTATTTGCTCTCATATTGTTGAAAGCAACAGTCAAACCCCAGAACAGTGTCAACCTCAATGTGTTTTATGCACCAAACCCATTGTGAAGCCTCCTAAAAATGGCCACAATGTCAGTAGTTAGTACATCCAGCCTTGTGGATATCATCAGAGGAGACAGAAACCCTCATGTTTCAGAATTCAAGATCTCTGACTCTTCACTTCAGGGTTAGACAAACTCTTCCGGGCAGGTTAATTAAGATTTCTTGCACTCCCCTGTGTAGTACCTAGTATCAGCTATGGTTGAAGGGACAATATTGCACTGACTGTACAGGAAATCTGATCAGGTCTGGCAAATTATTAACACAAGTCTATAAACATGATCTTTCATTTGCTAAGCTGTTCCTATTTGAGACTTAAATTAATTTATCAGCTGTGCCAATGTTATTAAATAGTACAGCCCAGTGGAAGCAGTTCTGTAAACAAATGGTAGAGAGCACCCAGTATTCACATTAAATGCACTCTGGGGGTTTTACTTCTAACTAAATCCAGATTGTTCCTGCAGGCTGAATGCTACCAGCATCTGGAGCACACAACTGGAGTGCAGTTTTTCCCTCATTTCATCCAAAACAAATCTAGTTCACACAATCTGAGATCATTCTACAGTGACACCAAAAACATGCTATGCAGTGATGACTGTAGTTTTGATTTCCAAACTGTACCATTACTCTAAAGCACAAGGCAAAAGCAGATTTCTCCATTGTATCCAAGTGCCTTTGGAGTGTTCACCATTACACAAGCAGTCAGGAGCTCAGCAGCTTATACTCCAAACAACACAATAGAATAGACAGGTTGTCTCCCTACGTTTTTCTTTAAAAAGCATCAGTGTAAAATTGCAGTATCTTTCAGTCATACATGGCTTTTTTTTCTGCAGCATAGCTGGTAGGGAAGGACAGTGTTGCCTTTCCCACATTTGGGGAACTGGGAAACAGAGATTGAGCACTTTGGAAAGACCACAAGACAGAGCATAAATTCATCACAGCTGTACACAGCAACAATCTGTGTGCACTCACACATGCAGCTCACCCTAAGAAATCTGATGGGGCAATGCAGTAGCACTAGAGAGACTTGCACCAAGATATTATGCTGCAAAGTCTGAGTTGAATGCAACAATCTTCATACAGAATTGCACTTGCATTCACTTTTATGTGGCAGATGACATCACATGGAAGACTTTCTAACTATTAATAGATAGCACTAATTGCAGTAAGTCTCAGGACCTTAGAGTTATTTGCTTTCAAATTGCCAAGGCTGACTCCATTAAGGGCAGAGAATTACATTAGGTTTCCCCCATCTCAACCCCCCAAAACAAAAAAGAACCTTTAGTTCTGGCATGACTCAGAGATGGAAATAAATAATTTAAATAAACACACAGATTGTTAGCAATGACATGGAACTCTATGCATATAAATTCCTGTGCATTATATTATGTTCTCTTATACTTGTGGGCTGAGATATGTTCATGCCACAAACCTACAGATAATCCACATCTGGTCTGGAAAGTTTGCCTTGATTGAAGGTGAATTGCTAGGCAGAGAAACAGTCATGCAAAGTTCAGAACCAACACAAACTTCAGAAAGGCAGGATGCATTTGGATCCAGCATTTTCAGTTGTGACTCTGGCCTTCAGAGCTTCATTTTCAGTGGGACCCAGACAGCATTTTATCACAAATCTTTATATTTACTGACCTGTCTGTGCAGAAAAATGAATTTATGGGGGTCCCCATCTGCCCAAGGAGGAAGCTGCACATCTCCCAGCACTGTTCCATCCTGCATGCAGCCTGCAGGAATTACAAAGGAAGAATCCAAAACAAGAACCAGACACGTTGAAAATAGGAACAACTTTACTAAAACACTGAAGTCAAAGGAAATTGAGGTGATTTTCCCACATGCAGTTTCAGGTTCATCAAACTTAGTGCCATAAAAGACTGAAGAACCAGTGTTCTGGGATTTCTGATCCAGTGATAAAGCAGTGAGAACACGTTCTAGCAATTGTCACTAAAACAGTAAAAATATGCATGTCCTCAGCACAAACCATTTTAGTGCAGAATGCAAACTCAGACAAGACAAATGTGTTTGCACAACTTTCTTTTTATACATAATCCTGCAGGCCTTACTGCCAAATATTCCTACCAAAGCAGCCACTGAGAGGGATTTTGTTCTCAAGTCCTTTGCAACCTGATCCCTTTCAGAAGGTGAGCATATGTTCTTAATTCAGAGCACAGTGTTGTGCAACTGGATGAATTCAAATCTAAATTGAGGTTCAGTTCTGAGACCAGAAGTTTCTGTACAATTTAGCAGTGAACAGATTCAGGTTCTTGGCTTTGCCCATTTTAAAATCTTCCTGTATATTTGCTCTCTACTGGCAAGATTCTGGTGCCCTTTGGGTCCTCACACTCAATTCTTGTATCTTGATTTCAACCAGGCTTTGTTTCTTGGCCTCCTCTCAGGAGGAAACTACCCTAATTGTTTCTTATCTTTCAACAAACTTCTAACAGATTTTTTCCCCCTTATTTTTATATATAAATATAGAAATATAAACATTACTATATTTTAGCATGCCTCATTTCAATAATTGCATTTAAGATACCTAAATACAATTATAGCCAGATTTGAATGGGTTAAGTTGCCTTTGCTGTCACAAATTCAGGATGATTCTTCAGGTATTTTTCCTCTGCCTTAATTGTTAACCAACCACTGTCTAGTAAAGAAAGCAGCTTTGCATTGCAAATGGTGAAAAGTCTTGTAAAGTGAAGTGAGTCAGAACTGCCATGCCTGTTTCTGACTAGTGTTTTTTCTGGATTCTCTCTGAGCCTTCATCATGGATGCAGAAAGGTCTAGAGACAGTGTACATTCAGAGGGGACTGTGATGCTGCTTGAGAATAGGGAAAATGTATCCAGTTCATGTGAGTTGTGCAGAACCTTTGAAGATGAGAGTGACGACATTTGGAAACTAATCACCTTCTGATCTCATGCAGAGTGAAAAAAACAAAAACAAAAATACCTTTCACCAGCACCATTTAACAATTGACACATCTCCAAAAGAAGAATACATTTTCAATACTTACACAAATATGATAATACAGGCCAAACTTTCAAAAACAGTCAACTAGATTGGTTATATAAAACTCCACTTCTGTGTGACAAAACACATAACTCTTTTCCCCAGAAATTAATAGGAATTACTTGCTCCTTTTCCTGGGCTGGAAACTTGGTTCTTCTGACATAATTCAGTTTCAGAAGCTTGCATTCTTGTAGTGTTATTTGAATAAAAATTGATCTCATGGTTAGAAAGACTCATCCACATAGTCCAGAGACCAACTCTCAACATATGATCTGGATCTCTCCTCTTGGTAGGATGCTGGAAGAACACTTATGTCCCTTCCAGAACTTACCAAGTTCAAAGTGATTTGCATTGGTTAGGAACTCTGGCAAGTAAAAGAACTCAGGGGTGAGCTCCCTGACATCACTCATGTTGTCCCTTGATGCTGATTCCCATGTGCTCTTGACACTGTGAAACATCCGGTCTGCAACGTCAAAACTTCCACCCTGTAAAATGGAGACAGACAAAAGGACTTCAGTGTGAGTATTCTGCTACATTAAAAGCATCTTAGCCAATTTTGCTAGAATCACTGCCCTTTTGGCTCCCCCTGCACACTTAGGTTTCAACTCCTTTAGATCTGCTCTGCTCAGTCTGGCAACTGCAAATAAAGTAATTTTTGCCAAATCTTTTTTTAGGGAGAAAATACTTTCATGAATAAGTTATCAGAAGACAGTAGTCAATAAACCCCAAGTGCTGAAGCCCCATTCCTTGCTTGTTTTTTGAGATAGACTCACACCAAAAGTTAACATATATTCCAGATGGAAAGATCCCATCCCTCTTTCCCCTAAGGTGAATTCTGGTTAGGCTTCTGGTCCAGCCTCATCTCTAAATGACAGCACAGTTCTGCTTTAGCTCCTCGTCCTTCTTCCTTATACCAGTGACAATTGTGAAGCCTTTCCACACCCATCCAAGGGACAGAGTGAAAAAGTGGCTAATCACATGAGCAAGCCTATCTGGAGTTAATCTGATGCACAAGGTCATCTTGCTCTTGATCATTATTAGGCAGGGACCCTTGGAGTCAGATTCAAATTGAAATTAAAACAGAGTAGAAGGAGGACTATAAATAAATCAACAGCTAACAAGTATCTCATTGAAGCATATTAAAGGGCTTTGTATATTTAATCTGCACACAGTGTGCTGTGTCTGGTGGTGATTGATGCTTTTTCATCTTTTTTTGCAGCTTTTATGAGAGCTGGTGGTAATCTCCTGAGAGACAATATGATTTGTAATAAAAAGATTACCTGTATTAAATAAAAATAATATATACATAGGAAATGCTGTTAGCGCGACAAATCTGTTTAAAGATATTACCACCACGAAAAAATGTGATTTTTTCCCTGGCTGTCTAATTCATTTTAGGGAAAAGTAATATCTTTAAAACTTAAGCCTGTATTATTTATAAAGGAAGCAATAACTGATTTTCCCATTTCCTATATTAATAAATTTATTTGCATATATTTATATCAGAATTAATGAGTTTTCTCTCTCTATGAATGCAAAAACTGCACTGAAAGGGAAAAAGAGAATCAAGAATTGCTTTATGCTTTTAGATTGCAAGACAACAAACTCTTATGACTTTTCTACAGCTAGACACAGTAAGTCTGTTTTCTTTCCTTTCAGTAGAGGCCTTACTGTCATCAAAAATACTGGAAAAATATGCTTTTTAAAACTACAGTCCAGCAGGATATATACAAAGCAAGTAGGCAAAATGGTCTCTAGAGAGAAGTCAGAACTTCACAAATTTGTAACACTAAGCATCCATCACCTTGGTGGCGCTTAAGACCCAAAGACCTCAGTGTTTCTAAGAGTTACTTATGAAGGTGGAAAGACTCACAAGATGCCCAGTGATGCTAAGAAGTTGTTCCCTGCTGGTAGTGGCTGCTCAAGGGTCAGTAATACCATGAGGAGTAAAGACCCTGCTCTCTATAAGTACTTTTGAGAGGGAAATGTCAGGAAAAGTCAACCTGATAGCTGAAATGCAAGAGTGGGATAAGAATAAAAGGGGATAAGAGTTGAATTGATCAAAAGGAAATCTCAATATTGAGGGCAGGTTCTAGAATGCCTTTCCAATAAAGACACTGGACATGGAAACCATACTGCTCTTTTGTGGTGTTGAGCCCAATTCCTGAAAAGAATCCCAGGAAGAACCAACCAATGCCTGTTTGAAAAGCCAATTTTCCCTCCATTCCAGTACAATATGCACAGCACATACAAGCTTTTATCCAGAGTCAGATTTCAATACACTTAAAAAAACTGAAATAAGGTTTCTCCTGTACAGTCCCACTGCTGAAAGCAGTGCTTCCTCACTTCAATGCTTCCTCACTTCAATGCTTCTGTGGTCAGGTGCAAATCAACTGTTTGACTTGAGAGACAAAATGTTATGCCAACATCAGTTTTTCACAGAGAGTGCACCCAAGTTGTTGAATGTCCTTGTAATGCATTCAGACTGTCCATTTGCAGATATAAATGTAGCTTTTTCACTTTTTAAGATGCTGAGAAACTTTCAAAGCTCTCAAAGGCAGCAGCACCCTTCCAAGGGTTTAATGTGGAAGTTCTCTTTTTACAACCTGACATTGACTTGATCATACAGTTCTCAGATCTGCTGGTTGCCTGAAAGCATCTCACAGTTAGCAATTCCTGAGCTACCACAGGACCAATCACCTGGGGGATGTGACAACACTGAGCTCAGCTGAACATGCACCAACAAAAAAGCAAAAGAATAAGAACAGAAGGAGTTCAACAGTTTCTTTTAGTGGGTCCACACCCAGAACATTTTTTGCATGTTTGAGATCTCAGTAGCCTTTGAAGATAATTATGCTCACAAAACTGCTGGTTACCTGCTGCTCACACAAACACAGCCACAAAGCATTCACTCAGACTGTGAACTCATTATGCATGAAAAGTGTGCCAGGGAGATCTAACAGCCTTTGCTGCTTACAACAAGAAATAACTGCTCCACAGTCATTCATGACTGCAGCTAACATATGGCTCACAGAGTGTGATGGCAACCATTGCCTCAGGTGGTTCACTAACCCATCAGCTACTGCTGGTAACAGCCAATATCATAGGGCTTATTACTTAATTAACACAGCACTTTATTTGTATTACTTCACTGGAAAAAAAACCCAAACCACAACAGCAAAACACGTGGAAAGCTGCAGGAGACATGGCCATCCTGAACTATGCATACAGCACTCTCCAAGTGTGAAATACTCTGGCCAAGCTATCTTCCTGTATTTCTCCACAAGTGTAGGTAGATTTCAGCAAGATACTCTTTAAAAAATACACCTTGGAGGATTGGTCCTCCTGGTAGACCCCATTATAACACAACACATGACAGAAAAGAGGGTAACAACTCTCTGCTACAGCCTAAGTGTATCTGCTTGAGCATTACCTACTGCCTGCTGAAAAAGGCAATCAGGAAATTTGGTGCCCCTATATGCTGGGCAGATGGGAAAGGTACACACAACATTCAATTTCTATAAATTCCATGGTGAAAGCCATCTGGGCACTGTATAAACAGTAACGAGTTCAGAACAAGATTACACAAAATATTCTTTCTGGAGCACTGGATGTAATCTGATCTCACTTCTTCAGGAAGTTGATCCCATGATCCCTATCATTTTACACCTACCAGAACCTATATGTCCCTCACCTGGCCCAGGAATGTTCTTTATGCCACCACAGCAAGCTCCTAGTACTTGCCAGTAGCTGCATGGCTGTACTTGTGCTTAGAAGACCTCATCTTATAGAATAACATATCAAGTCTCATCTGCCCCAAAGCCAGAAGCTTATGGTCAGACAGGCAATAAAACATTATCTATTTGTTTACATGCCTCAGCTCTCACAAAGAGAGAAATCCTTCTCCCTCGCATCAACCATGGTCCCCTTAAGCTGTTTTCACTGAATTCAACTTTCATGGCATAAATGTTGCCCCAAGTAAGCCCCAAGTCCACATATAGAGTACATCAAATGTCAGAAGAACTAATGTCCCTTCAATACACAGCCACAGTAGCACACTACATGGTTCATAACAAGGAGTAGGAGAGAAGTTATCTTGTCCCTTACCTGCAGAGAACAGAAGGTCTGGGTAAATGGTTCCATTCGGACCAGGTAAGATGCCACTATAATTGCTGATGAGTAGTGAGTACAGTAGTGGCACTGGGCTGACAGGTCTCCTGAAAATTGCACACAAATCAGATTCCAGTAAAAAACCCCACCATTTCAAGCCTATAGCATCCAGTTACCACAATACAACTAAACAGGCAACAGGTATTCTAAGCAGATGTGTTCAAAGACCTGTGAGCTTCAGCACCCTTTGCACTGAATACATGCATGGAATGTGCACAGTTACTACTGAACTATGTTCATTTTTTGCCTTCCACATTTCATTTTCGGAAGAATGAGTCATTTAACTCTCCAGATCATCCTTTTCTCTAGTAGTGCCAAAAAAGGTCTTGATCTCCAGAGGTCAACAGCCTCAATATTCTGTTTCTTTTCTCAAGGTAGCTGCTAACCTGCATGCAGCAGTCTCCTATATGTAGCTTAGTTAAAAAATAAGACCAATGTGTGCAGCTTTGCTAACAGCACCGTTTTTCCAGGGAACATTGCTTTCTGCTGTAGCTTTTTTCCTGTCCAAGGGAAGAGAACAGAGTGCAGCAGTACAAGGCACATAAGGCAGTACTTGCATTTCTTTCAAAGAGACATTTCTCTTTGAATTGTCAATCAGTTTGTATACAGCAGTGAGAGAGGCTCTCCTTGGAATGGTGTTTCCCTTAGCCACAGATCTGCAAAGTTTTTGGCTGCTCTGACGAGACTCAAGCCTCTGCTGTCTATTAGCCTCCTAGAACACTCACCCTCAGTTTTTTCCACTTCATTGAAGCGTTGGATGAACTTTTGTTTCCTCTCCACAGTCTGTGCTCCCATGGGCTTTGACAGGTCTCGAAATGCATGAGGATCAGTGAGGTTTAGAGTCTGAAAAGAAACCGAGCAGAGATGCAGATTTTAAGATCTTGGACATCATAACTATCCCAGTGACACTGGGAGTGGCAAGGCTGTGCTGGAAATTTCACTCATACAAGAAGGTTACAGGTTTACCCTCTTCTGGAACTTCACAAATAAAGGACCTGGCAGATTGCAAATTACTCTTAAGGCTTTTCTGTCCAAAACTCCTCCTCTGTGTTCACAGAAACCTGCCCATGCCTATCTGCTGAGCTGATGCAGCATGTCCTTAACTAGGTCTATATTTAATAGATGTTTATCCACAGAACATGACCCTCAGTCTGCTGACTTGAAAATAAAGTTAATCTTTTGAAATCAGTACAGTTCAAACAAACTACAAATTTTAAACCCTTGGTCTAGACCCCTCTGCTTCAGTGGCATCATTCACCAATCCTTTGCAGTTGCTACCATAGAAAGTATGGAATTCTGCAGCCAGCACTGACCTCAGAGTGGTAGTCAGCAAGGACCCATGGAAACACAGGATACTGCATGTAATCATTGTAGCTGCGGCCAGCCAGAGTGTTCAGGTACATGAGGTAATCAAAGTTGCTGATCTCCCTCTTCTGCAGGGAAAGGAAACAAGCATTAAAATCTCCAGACTCTGCCCCTAAAAAACCATGCAAAGGCACCCTCAAAGGCCTGTGGCTCCCAGGTCCACCAGGACAAGAATGACGTAAATAGTGGAATCAACCATCCTTTGCCATTCAGATCAACACAATACCTCTTATACAGCAATCCATTCCACAGAACCTGTCTTCATTCTGTCCTCTTCTTCAGACAGGCCATTTGCATTTGTCTATAATCACACAGTGCTTTTATGCTGTATTTGCATAACAGAGCACTTTTTCTTGATTTAAAATGAGCAAAATGCATGTAGACTGGATATTGGAAAACCCTGGACAACTGCCTATACAGAAAAGGCTGCAAAAAGTGCTACATATAAGCAAGAAGGTATGGATTTCTTCATTTGCCTTGAGTCACCAAGATCATGGCTACAGAAAAGTAAACACATCTCCCAGCTCAGCAAAACATCTGTGCATTGATTTTGCTGTATAGATGATCTGTGAACATTCAACTAGGTGGGTCTCTTTGGTCTCAAATTAAAAATGTGCACAAAATCACACTTAATCTGCCAGGCAGTAGCACCATATGTTTCATAGCAGGAGGAACAAAAACTCTGCAAAAACCAGATGTAAACACTGTGCTCCTCTTGCCAACAACCTCACCTCCAGCAGTGAGAGAACAGCTTAGGCCTTGAGGTACATGTGTACACACACACACACACACACACACACACACACACACACACACACACACACACACATATCTGTGTGCAGACATATCTGTGCAGTGAAATTCTTTGCTTAATTATGTGCAGCCAAGGTTTAGCTTACCTGCCACTTTTGGAGCATTGTCTTTTCCCCTCCTGAGTGCTTCCTGTATGGAACAAACATTTAATTGGAACAGCCTACTTCAGGACAATAAGAGAAAGTCAGCGCATTAACATCTGTGCTCCCTGTGCCCTCTGCTCCCATCACACAGAAATGAGAGAACACCAGCACTAGAAGGCTGAAGTTTCATCATTGACCAAATAATTCCAAAATCAGAGTGTGTTGATTAGGTTCGTGCTGTTCTGAGTTAACCCATACTGCTCAGCCTGTATTCCCACTCTCATGCCATTGTAGAGCTATAGAGTGCTCATGACAGGTACCGTTAAGCCTGTCTGATTCTATTCTGAAGCCTTATTCTCAAAAGCTCATGCTTTTCTGAAGCATTCAGAAAACACTGACTTAAAAACAGAACTCTCTCAGTCTCCATATCAAAGACTTTTGTTGCACAATCCACTTTGAAACAAATATAGTTCTTAAAGAGTGGGTTGCCATTTTAATACTTTTTAAAGTAATAAACATGTCATTTCCACATTTTTGCTTCTCAAAATGCAACTTGATGCTAAAACTTTAAATAAAAAAATAAATAAACAAACCAAAACCAGATCAACTAAAAGCAGGGGAATTCACTTGAAAATAAGAAAGAGTCAAAGGTTCTGAGGAAACAAAATTTCATTTCAACTGCACTGAACCAGAATATATGTCAGTATCTGAAGACCATGGACTTGCTTTTGTCAACATCTAGAGACCAAACTGAGACAAGTGACAACTGGATTATCATGGTTTAGCCCCAGCTGGTAAAGGAGCCCAACACAGTCACTTCGGCACTGTCCCTGCATAGGGATGAAGAAATTGCAGGAGGAAAAGTGAGAAAACGTGTGGGTTAAGGTAGTCTAACAGATAAAGCATAGGACATGCACGCAAACAAAACAAAACAAGGAATTCACTCACTACTTCCCGTTGGCAGGCCAGCATTGAGCCATCTCCATGGCTCCATCACACGTAACCATGACTTATGAAAACAAACGTCATCACTCGGAATGTCCCTGCCTCTTACTCCCCCAGGTTTATATGCCCAGTATGACACAGTTTGCTGTGGAACATGCCTTTGGCCAGTGGGGATCAGCTGGCCTCGCTGTGTTCCCTCCCAACGTTTCACACACCCCAAGCCTCGCCATGGTCCTGATGGAAAAGTTTGAGATAGAAAAGGCCTTGACCCTGTGTAAGCACTGCTCAGCAATATCTAAAGCATCTCTGAATTATCAATAGTGCTTCCAGCACAAATCCAAAAGCGATTTTCTTCTACAATGCAAAAAACTTATACCAGTCAAAACCAGTACACAGATTGAAGAGACTTTCCATCTGCCAAAGTAAACAGGCTTACTGATGTGATACTGGTGGTAAGAGAGGCTCTTCCCTTCAAGAGTAAAACAAATCCTAAGGTGCCAGCTCAGAGTCAGTGACTTCACGAAGTGTAAGGAAATCAGTTCAGCATAGGTTATAAAACTACTGCAGGAATAACTAACTCCTACTTTTTACTCCTGTGGTCTGTATTGGACCACACTAGAAATCCACAAAGCAAGGCTGAAAGTAGCTTCAAAGATCTAAATAAAACACCAGAATGGTCTATGATCATTACCATTTTATTGAATTGGCTGTAGTAATTTCTTGTCAAGGACTTATCATGCTTATGAATAATTTTACTGCTTATTCAATCATGGACCATTTAATAGTGTACATAAAGAAAAAGCACTATGGTTTACATGTAATTTTATTCTTTGCTGAGAAAAGTGTGTGTCCAAGAGAAAGGTTTTGAATGCATAAACATGAAAGCCAGGATGAATTCTAGCACATGCTCTACAATTCCTAAGCTTTGCTTAAGTCTCCTGCTAAGCATATGAAACCTAATAACGATAGGCTATGTTTCTGGAAACCAGTACACACAAAGGTGTAGAGTTCATGTCCAGTACAGATAAATATGATATTCACTCTTTGTCCAAAAAAAGACTAGCATATACAATTTACACAGTGTAAATCAGAGGAAATTCTATTGAGTAGTTGTGTTGCACCCCCAGTTTGAGCAACACATGGCTCATGAACATGGGAACTCCAAAGTACAAAAGCAGTATCATGAACACTTAGCCTTTAAAATAAAATCCTCTCTCACTCTATGTACATTTCACAGAGCGCTGCCCCAGCGGCCTTTGTAAGGCCTCCAAGACACATTTGGAACTCAGAGAGGGTATCTTAAAGGGATGTAACAGGATCAGGATTCCTGGCATTAGTTGAAGTGTGGTTGGATTAGGCTGTTTGTTACAGAGTGATCAAGTTAGGTTCTTCCCTTTCCACAGGAGCATACTCGCTCACTAAAACCATCCAGGTTTATTTTGGATTTCTGGGTGAGTTAGAGAGCAGGGGAGAGCATTATAAAATGCTTCACACAGGACTACTAAACTGTGCCCGTCTTGTGTGGATATTATGCAAATATATATATGTTGATTTGTGGGTGCCATGACCCCCTAGTAAAACACTTGCTCTACTCATCACAAGCCTTAAACAGCTAATAAGACCACACAAGGGTCAAAATAATTCTCTCTGCTGACTTTGGGAGCCACTACATAACTCAAAGAGGTTGACAAGTTCACCATGTCATGAAAATAAGTCAGGCTAAATGTAGTCTCTCCCCTGTAAAATCCGTCCCTCTGGGTCTCAGAGGATGCTCCCCCTAATTCCCCAGAGATCTGAAGTTCTCCATTCTCCTCTGTTGACTCAGGGTCTTGAAACAAGAATTGCATTACAGGCAGCTAAAGCCTATTCCAACATTCTCCTTGATAATCAATCAGCATTTTTCCAGCCAACACCTCTGTAGACAGCACAGCAAAAGCTCAGTGTAGATGAAGATCAGCTACCCTACTGCAGTAAGTGAATTTAAAAATAAATAAATAATCAAAGGCTGGTTTGTAAAAGAAACTGAGGTGCTTTATAAATAACTACAGTTCCAGAGGGAGTGAAATTATATGAACTCAAGAGAAGTACCTACAGATCTATCTATATCTTAATTTATAAGGCATTGTTAGGACACCAGCCGTGGCAGAATGTAAACACAATGTGTACTAATGATGATCCACCTTTGGCTACTCTATACGTGATTTATTAATCCCTCTTCCATTAACATCAGACTATGATCTCACCCTTGTGATAGTGAGTGTGCCATTTGCTAGAGACAGGTGGACCTCAACCCATTTGGAGATTCATTGCAGATGAGATAATCTCAACGAATAAGATTTTGCCCTTACTAAAATTAATGCAAAAATTCCAATAAATTTAATAGATTCTTAGATTTCTGCCTTAATTTTCTTTTTTTTTCCCCATCCCCCAGACTACAGTCTAAAAAAACGGTGCCTAGGCTCTCCTAAACCAACTTTGGTAATTGCAAAGATTTTTAAAGCAAAGATACTGTAAAGAAAATCTCCTTTTTGGTAAGCCACAACTTAGGTTTAAGTCATACTATTAACAGAGGAAAGAAGCCTTGAAAAGAAAAACCAACTTTTCCTTGTGAAATAATCTGTCTCTCTCAAACTTAGAAGAGTGCTAGGTTAGATTACTTTACTCTAAAGGTACAGCATCTTCCTTGTTTAACTGTATCAGTCCACCTTCTGGGTATCATTAATCTGTGCTAAAGAATTGAGATGTAATTCAAAATAAAAAATAAACACCATACTCAAGTAGGGCTCCTTGAAGCAGGGTGTCTTGAAAGGGCTGGAGGGGGGGAGAAAGGAATCTCCCTTCCGTATGGAACTCTGCTTGCACCATGCACATTCACAGTGCTTAAACCAAAGGGATAACATTTCCACTGTGGAGATGCTGCACTCAGGCATACTCCAGGTCATGAAGAAGCAAATCAAGTAAATCCAGTTTATTTGTTTAGGTGAGTAGAATGCAATCTCTAGCCCTGGAATCAGACAAGTACATTAACATCATCAGGTTCTTTATGGCAATCATATCTTGGTCCTATTATCAGCAAGAGAGGCCTCAATGTTGCATCTCCTGTAAATAACACCTAAACAAACCACTCAGCTTCTTCTCATCCTTAGCAGGATTTCTTTCAGATATTATTTTGAAATTATTGTGATCAGTTACTAAAAGCTTGAGCTTGATAACCTCAGTCACAGGGACAAATTTCAATATATTCACATGCTCCAGATGGAAGTCATTATACCAAGTGCACTTTTGAAGGGTCACTGATAGATATGGCAGAGAGATGTGACAGGTAGATACATATGAACAGATAAATTGCAGCTCAAGTACTCTCTGCTGCAGCACTGAATGAGCCTTCCCTCCTGCGCCCACATCTAACCCATCTGGCACATGGTAAGGATGACATCACAAACACCGTGAGTTTGAACACACACAGACAAGTATCTCTCACTCTGCTACAGCCAAGTAAAATGAAATAGTCAAGTGACTAAAATGGACAGTTAAGGCAATGTTAGAAGCTGACTAACAGCATCTAATGAGCTCCAGATGCTTTTTCTTTTGGCATAATTTTAAATACAACATTTCCAGGCACTGCATGCCATTCAGCTCTTTTCCATCCAGCTCAATCTTGCATTCTGGAACCAACCATTATGCTAATGATCTCCAAGGGCGTAGCACTCCTGTTGCTTGGTAACACAAGTTTCATAAGCTGCAAAAGTAACACCGAATAGCAGGACCCTGGGCTTGGGGCAAGCCTTTAGCCACTCCTCACCAGCATGCTCACACAAGCTTGAAGAGCTGTCATTCTCCATCAAGGAAGTACCATTCTGAATCCACAGGACTGTGCAAAGGAAACTGTCCTGTGCTTCGTGCTCATGGCTGTATTTACAGACTGAAAGACTAATTCATTATTCAAAGAAGAGCAGACAGAGGACACCTGCACAGTAACAGCCCACACTACTGAGAAAAACTGAGCAGCTTGTGACATCTGTACCTCATCCTCTGGGCCCTTCGAGCTACTTAGCTGGTAAGATCATATGCAGGGGGCAGCCTGGCAGAATTGTTAAGATGAAACAATGTTTTTGCTTATTCTTGGTGGGCCTTGGTTTTGCAAGTGATTTTGCACTGTGTGATAGTACGGTGGCCCTGATGTCACCTGGAAAGTAATAATATTAAGAAAGGAAACTTTTCTCAAACTGAGTTGTAGGACTGAACAGGCATAATCAACATTTAAGCAAGGAGGAATCCTGTGATTCCTGAATTTTTAATATCAGTGGCTGCAGGACTAGGGCCGTCTTACACAGAACCAAAGATAATGAGACATGGCTAAGTAAGCTCCATTATCTCCAGCTACAGCCCTGTAAAACACTGATAATTAGTCTATAAGCATGCAGAGGCAGGAGAGCTATTCATCCTCTTCAAGTTCTTAAGCACACTAAAATGTTTCTGCTGTCCTCCAGTACTAATCCCTATTTTTGGAATTGCAAATCATATTTTTCTAAGTTTGAAATATGGCTCCAACTTTTAACCCAAACTAAGTATCACTTAGAGTGAGCACTCCTTAGAGACTTGATCAGTTCATCTGAGAGGTTCATAGCTGGATGTAAAAAAAATCTGGCTGAAGTACGCTGTGGGAAGAAGCTCTTTGGAGTCTGCACATTATGCAGTGCATCATACAAAGAGATCTGTCTTGAGAACAATCATACTGATCTGTTTGGCCTTCTTTAAAACTTGAAAGGTGCATGTTCAAACTTTGTAACAGCTTGGAAAGGGTTCTTGGCAGAGAAATACTCAAACCCAGGCGGCTGAAGTGCAGCATTCGTTCTGCCAAGGCTCCAGCGCTCAGCCTCGTGCGCCAGGCTCCCTCTAGTGCTGCCAGGCACACACAGCGCAGAGGGACCCCGGCCCGGGAGCCAGGCACCAGGGCAGCGGCACAACTGAAGGATTCTTTGCCTAGACGGTATTTGGTAAAATAGGAAAAGAAAATATTTTGAGTCAATGTTCCCCTCTTGGATTTTAAATGAAAAGTAATAGAAAAAAAAATTAGGAATGGAATACAATGTTTTCTGAGATTTAAACATGTTTTTAAAAAGCATTTTAAAAGAAATTATAATTTTGAAATCAGGAAAAAAATTACATGCTTTTATTACATGTTTTTTCTTGAGGCCCCCGTTCATTTTTTAAAGGCATACTTGTTTGAGAAGCTTCATTTATCAAAAACCACTCAATGTCTTGGTCAACTCATCCAACACAAAATTCAAACAAAGAAGAAGTCAGGCCTAAACGTCATCTGGTTCATGTCAATTACAAGAAGCAGAAAGTCTTTCCATTCTGCCAGCATGTAAGAAAGCTCCCCTATAGATCTTTTCCTGAAGCATGGTAGTCACCCCACCTGTGAGCACTGGAAAGGACTCAGGGTATCCTGTATCAGCAGTAGGGCCCTGGCATTCCCTATACTGCTCAACTTTATCTTCACATAATTGCCAACAAGAATATTGTATAAAATCCTTAAAATGAGTGAGCTGTGATTAGAAAACCCTGCTGTTTTGATCTCCAGAACTTTCTACTCACTCCTGGGGAAATTATTTACTAACATCAACAAAAGTGAAAAGAGTACTTATTTACACTGTAGAGTACTTTGCTTTAGTTACCAGTCAACACATAGATAGAACAGATTGACATTGCCCCTTTGTAATATGGTTCTGTAAATACTCATGAGAGACAGAAACATGGAAGTGACATACAGAAACATTTAACTGTGAATATTTTCATATAAAATAACAAAAAAATCCTATTTTGGAACTCACCCTCAGGGCAAGACTGAATCCACTGCACTGCTTCCAGTATTTTCTGAAGCATCTGCCTCATTACAGAGCTCTTGGGAGAGTGGGTGGTAGCTGGGTTAATGCGTTTGCATTATTTGGGCTATGGCATGTAATTGAAAAGAAGCTGAAATGCCTTAGTTGTAGCTTGAGCTTCCCCTTCATGTATTCACACATGATTAATGAGTAGCCAAAAAGCCTGAAGGGTTTGAAGTGCAATCTCTCTGATAGGGACATATATTGTTGACAAATCTATATTTTGTCCTAAACAATCATTCATCAAAGCTGCAATTTGACTCTTCAAAATTAAATGCCAGAGGACCCAGACCTGAGATTACTCAGCTGTAACCTGTGCTCCTCTCTAAATGCTCACTGGAAGGGACATTGTCATCCATTTCCAGGGAATCAGCCTATCTCCTTTGCCACTAGCCATAATTAGCAGCTGTATTTGATGACCTTTGATTAGAAAGAGTTCACCAAACCTGAGAGTAAGTGGACTATACTCTTAGAGGCCTCATTCCAGGAAGCATGTAACACATGCTCAGCATCAGTAGCAGTCAAAAGTCTGACTCCTACACCTATATGGATTTTTCTGAGGGCAGTGCACCTCTGCAGTGGGAGACTCTCTACCCACAGCATGAAGAAAATAACAAGGTTGGAGTATCCAGAGGAGGAGACACTTAGCAAGGCCTGGTTCACATGGCATTAAGAAGCACTGACATCAATCTCTGTTGCAGTTTACCCTGTAAGTGATGCATGAATTGCCAATTGTTCTGGCAAGCCTGGGGGCCCACCATGTTCCTGACTCCTGGTCAAAACAAAATTCTTAATAATTTCCTTTAAACTTTTAATCTTTCAATAACATCCAGAGCCCAAATCTCAAGTCCATTACACAAGAAATTTAACCAACCTGTTAGCAAATGCCAGGCCTGTAAAGATGGCAAGTGTTAATTTGGCAGAATGAGACAATTTTGGATAGCTTCTTTTAATGCAGTCTCTAAGGACTCTGTTGAGACCCACAATATATTTTTCTCCAATCCTCAACTGGCTGATGGATAATAACATATTTCATTCAGTTTCATTATATCCTAAGCTCAAACCAGTATTTAGGAATGAAAGACAGCAAATGTGTCCCACTTGTTATTTCACCCTGTAATGTACATAGATGTCACATTGCAATGAAATGATATTATAAATTATTAGAATTTCACCTAGTGAAAATACTTCAAAGAAGAATTTTCAGAGTTGCAGATTTTCAGTTTAAAAGTTCTTACCTCAAAGAAAACCAACTTCAGAAAAGTCTAGCAGTAATGTTAACATATAACTGTGATTAGCAGCCATGGCTTTCAAAGGCCTTATTGGAGTTCTCACATTCTATCCACAGGGTCTGGTGTCTGTTTGTCAGCAGAGAGATGCCCAAGGGAAAGGGAAAAGGAAAAGGTCCACAAGGGAAAAGGATCACCTTGAAAGTGGCCAAAAATTCAATGCGGGTACTTTTTAATGGAAGGCGCCGTCTTGAGCTAAGCAAAATGGGCATTGCCGTGTTCCCCAAGTGCCTTCTGGAGCTGGCTGACGTGGAGGAAATTGATTTGAGCAGAAACATGTTAAGAAAGATTCCAAACATCATTGAGAAGTTCCAAAATCTGATGTGGCTGGACCTGCATAGTAACCAGATTGATGAGCTGCCCCCAGAGATAGGCACACTTCGCAACCTTACTTACCTGAATTTATGCAACAACAAGCTGACCACAAAAGGTCTGCCAGAGGAGTTGACCCTTCTCAGGAACCTGCGTACTCTCAACCTTGGCTTAAACTGTCTTGAGAGTATTCCCACCACTCTTGGGTCCCTGAAGGAACTTATTGAGCTAGGTCTCTTTGACAACTCCTTGACCATCATCCCGAAGAGTGTGAAAAAGCTCCCCAAGATTGAGAGAATGAATGTAAAAAGAAACCCTTTGCCAGAATTTGCAAAGGAAGAGGAGCCAATTGACACCATTAAACGCATAGAATCGCTTTACTTAGTAGAAAAGAAAGACCTGTGCAATTCCTGCCTGCAGACCTGCCAGGGTGAGAGGGACGAGCTGCACAAGTTGGAGGACATGACACCCGGCCCCTCAGAGAAGCCAGATTTCACTTCACTCATTACACCCAATTCTACTGCAATAGAAAACCAAGAAGAGTGGAGAATAAAAGACGACAATCCTTCAAATACACCAAGGCACTCTCCAGACCCTGAAGATCCATGAAGTCCAACCCAAGAAAATAAAAAGCTGACTTCCCTCCTCCTCTGTTTTCCTGCAGTTCTGCTCTTTAAAGATCAGCTTGGTTTTAGAAACAAATGTCTGTGGTCTCTAGAATGAAAACCATAACAATTAAAGCAGATGTGTATTTGGAAAAGGCTATTTACATCTGGGCCTGTCCCTACAACATGTTCTTCATGTTTGGGCTTTTTGGGGTATTTTGTGTATGCAGTGTCCAGTGAAAGCATCTTTTAAACAATAGGTTTTTCTAGTAAATCCATTCCCACCATTAAGCCCCAAATATTATTTCTGCTCATTTTCATAGGGTGAGACACAGTTGAACTAGTCTCAGTAAATACCATTTGGAGGAAAAGGAAAAGACTTGGGAACTTTCTGCTGCCGGTGGTTGGCACGAAGCTCTCAGAGTCTCAAACAGGCACTGTCAGTGTAGGAACTGCGAGCCTGTTCCAATTCAGCAGAGGCAGCAAACACAAGTGTTATGCTCAGGAGTAACTAAGCAGTACAAACACAACACTTAGACATAGACAGCCAGTGATCCTGGTTGCCATCAAGGGGCCAGATTCTGCAAGTTCTTTGGGATTTTGAGTGCTATACCTAGGTGCAGCAATCTCCAACTTGTACAACACAATCAGCATGACTGCCTGTACTCATAGTGTTTTGCCAGCCTCTGAATCTCTCTCCAAGGAGGATGTAGAAGGGATAGGAAAAATAATTTTCTTTTTAAGGGTCCCAGGCTTATCACTTAAGCAGTGACTAAAGTGATTAAGAGAAGAGTCACGGTCTTCCATGATCCAAGAGTCAGCTTCTGCATTGACAAAGTCAAGTCTGGTGCCCTCACAGCACTTTTAACCTTCTGCTGACATGTGCATATGGACATATGCACCTGGGCACACACATTCTCTTGCTGAAATCACATCTGTAGGGCAGAGAGTGCTGGCATCCTTCAAACAGCAAAATACAGGGACAATCAATGAGCAGATTATAAAAGCGCTCAGGCATGACATGAAAAGGGCTGGCAGTTGCCATAATAACCTATGGTGACAGCAAACTTCTGAATATATTTGAATGAAGAATAAAGTGCCAGGAGCACTTTATTTTTTAAATGACTACTGTAGAGCCTGGGAACTCCTGCATGTTTCCTATGGACTAGGTGGAAAAACTGATAAGGGATTTCCCAGAAATTCTATTACCTCAATGTCCTGTGATGCATCAAACTAGCAATTTCTTCTTTCCATGCTTCAACTGTGCAATTATTAATGGTGTGTCTGGGCAAAGAATTTATTCTGGCTTGCCTCCTTGTCTCAGGTATGACAGGAAAAGCTGCAAAGATGTGGAAGTTTGCCATTGTCACCTTAGACAGGGAAGAAGCCCCAAGTGCTGCTTTTGAAATTTTCTAACTCTGAAACAGCTCCCCAGTTCAAACAAGGGAAGAGTAAACTCATCAAATCCTCAGTCCATAAGTTCTGACGGGTAAAGGGAAGCACACCTGCTGAGGTAATTTTCTCTAACTTTCCACTTTAACACAACTTTTCTGGCTTCAGTAATTAGGCAGTGATTATAATAAACATTACATTTATTTTATTTTAGTTCATGCTATGACATGGTCCAGCCAAAGCTATGCCAAAGGCCCTTCACATTCTCAGAGTGAATTAGTTGTACAGTGGAAAAATCTAAAGGCAGAGCCTTACTGGAATTCAGGACAGGCTACTTTAGACCTAGGCATGCAGCCTGTCTCAAATTCTGAGATTAACCATGAGTCAAGTGTTTCTTCCAATAACCACCAGCCCAGTTAATGCCCAAATTTCTTGACGCTCTAATGCGTCTTCTCTCAAGACATTCACACCTCCTGAGCTCCCAGCAAGCAGGGGGAAAGGAAATCCTAGAGCCAGTTGCTGTTTACACAGAGCAGATGTCGTGCTCCACAGCCAGCCCTCTCCTCTGGCTTAGGTTAGGCTCTAGCTGGAGCTGGTTCCACATTGCACTGGTACTTTTAGCCAGGTGATAAAAGTGAAAGCACTTTCTTCACTGAAAATGCTCACTTACAAGATAGGTAATGATCTGCAATGGGTAGACTGAAAATTAAAATGAGTATAGATGACACAGGCTGCAACAACTCAGAGGCAATGTGCACCTCAGGTCTCAACACAATTCCAGCCTCAGCAATCATTTCAGTGGACCCCTGTTAGGCACTTAGGGCTGTGCTCCCCAGATATCTAAATTGAGAAAAGTTACTCTAACTCATGGAATGCATGAAACATTCTCTCAAGCACCTCCCACTAGGAGCAAACTTTTTTCCTGCAACAGTAAATCTGAGGCACAAGCTAGAATCTCTTCTGTGCAGCTAATACAACATGCCAAAACATCCATATGTACACCACTGCCTCCCCTGAGCACACAGTGAAGAGGTTGTTATGCAAAAGCATTATGGATTAGCTCTGTCCTCACCTCACTATCGCTTCCCACAGTAACCATTTATGTAGAGTTTATCAATAAAGTGATACAAAGGAGATAATAATTATTAATCATCTATGCACAGTCAGTTTTTTGAGACTCATCTTCATACTGTGATGAAGTATGCTAGGATGCTTTTTGAAGTCCTAGTAACACCTTTGAATCTTTAAAAGGATGGATACAAATAGATATGTTTCTGTATTCTTTTTAAAGGTGCAACTTATTCACATAATTGCACTTATTACAATTATCCAATGTTTCCTATGTTTTACCTTATATTTAGGGATTCTTCTGTTATCCCCTTCGATTTCAAAGCAGGTTGGAAAGAACAGAATCTATAGGAGATATGAAAGGTCACATTATAGTTATGCAAATGGTTATTAGGACATATTACATATCTATATAACTGCTTTGTCCTCACAACTTTCTTCAGGAAACCACAGCATTGTCCTGAGACTCTAACCTAGGACAAAGCTATAAGACAACAGGCAAAAGCATACATCTAATATTAAGGAGTTGCTATGGGCTGGATAAAAGCAGTTCCTTTCTCCAACAGGACTTTGAATTTACATACACGGTTATGGATTTTTTGGTTTAAGGTGCTATTAAAGTCAGAGAATAAGAACCACTCAGACATTTATTTAGCAAAAATGGCAGAAAGAGGCACCAACCCTCATCTCAGCCATTCATATTTACAATTGCTGTGGATTTATGATATCTGACAAACTATACCCTTGAAATACACAGTTTTGGTGATCTTCAGCTGAGGATCAAAACCTTGTCTTGAGCTGCCTTTGAAAGATTCCCCCAGGAGATTCTTGTCAGAACTCAAAGACAGCAAAGATAAGGGCTGGCTCTGGGGCAGATCCTGGGGATTCTAAGTAACTTCACTATTCAGCCTCTTTGGAAAGGAAGAACAAATCTGCACTGACTTTTTTATGCAATACTGCAATAGGAGTTGTTCAGAGATTTCAGGAGCAGAAGGAATTCCTATGATTCTTTAGAAGTTAACAGTACCAATGCTCAGTTTGGACTGCAGAATTTAGTACAGGAAGCACTAGTACTGAGGTGGATTTTCCTGTGCAGAGGCCAGAGAATGCAATCCTGATCTAATGGCCAGAGCTGCAGTAGACAATGACGCGCAAGAAAACAAAGTGTAAATTAATCCCTTCATAGTCTTACATTCAAGTTCCATTAAACAAGACAAGCACATAAGGAGAATTTTTTTTACAAATGCCATTGTTAAAGTTAACTCTACAAAGATAAAATCAGAGAGACAAAAAATATGTTATTCCTAAAGAATCTAGTGATTCTATGAGGGTTGGATGAAACCTTCTTTCACCCAGTACTGTGAGGTGAGGTAGAGGTGCCTCTCATCTCAGTGGGAGGAAGGAAAACAGCTACAGTCAAAATTTCCTGGGATGAAGGGACACACAACATCACTGGGTGCTATAAAAGTCCTGCATATTAGGTCTCTTGATAAATCAATGGCTATATAATGCTCCAAACAGTCCACAGGTCAGCAAAAGGAAAATTTCACAGCTAAACTGTAACCCATTAAAACTCAAGGAGAAAATGGAAAACAATGATCCTGCAGCAACACAACACAGATACCTGACACCAGGATAAATAAGAGTGGTATACCAAGCATCACCAGGAGCATTCCCACGTTATTGTGAGCTAGTCATTACCTTTTAAATATCTTATTTCGGTCACTGTCATGGAAGACAAGAAATCTGGAGTAGCCATTTTTGAAGAATATTTCCAAGGCGATCTCCTGGAAAGGTAAATAATTTAGTGTGAGGAGCTGCAGAGCAAAGCCTAGTGCTGCAAAGGGTCCATCATGGCCTGTGCAATTCTTCAGAGCTTTAAGAAAAAGACCTTGACTTTTCTGACAAATGTGCAGAACTAAAGCAAAATTTGTCTATCATCCTAAATTTCTTCAACTGTAGGGATGGTCCTACAAGGTGACTAGCAGTTCAAACACTTCTTTGAAGCAAAACCAAACTCCAGATATTGGTTCCATCACTCACCTTTTCCTTTGCTGCTGGAACATTTTTATTGTGAAAGCTCAGTGTGATTAATAACACAATAGTAGCATTAAGGTACAACTAGGTGATAAAGACAACACAGAGGGGATTCTAAATAAGAGCTTCTTTTAGAAAGCAACTATACTACTTGCTAAATTGAGACAGAGCTCAACAGAACTCCCAAATAGTTTCTCCTGACTAGAAGCACCAAAGGAGAAAGAGTAGTTTATGACATTTTGCACCAAAACTTTGAGGAATTGAAATTGAAAAAAACTTCACTCCCTTTTCCCTGTCCCCAAAATGTCTCTATACTTTGTTTTGCTGAGCATTTGAATATCATTCTCTTATTTACTTAGTGAGAGGTCCTTTTCCCCCCCAAGTCACTCAAGTAAAACTATAAATAACATGCAGTGTCTGGGAACCCAGACATGAGTTTCAATCCAAATGTGGCAGGTGCAATACAAACCTAGAGAAACACTCTGATGGCAGGTGGCCCATACATAATTCACAAATAAAATATAAAGCAGAAAGGTAATATGAGAGCAGCTATGACAATAAACAGCTTGCAGCATTTGCTCTGGAGCTCAGCTTTCCAAACCAGCTCTGCTCCAGTGTTGCCATTACAGAACTGGGCCGGTGCTTTGCTCTGAACTGGACTATGTGCATGGACAAGAGGAGACCAGCAGAGGAACAGTCACTGCCTAAACAGCAGATCTACCTGTCCTGCAGGGAGAGCACAAGGAATCAGCTTTCCTCTTTTTCTACAATGATTTTTCAAAGAAGTTTTTGCATAGAGTCCCAGCAGAAGCCTGATACAGATACCTTAGTTTTCAGTTCATTAACTGAACAAAACAACCCTAGAACAACAACAAAAAGACCATGGAACAACAATAAAAAACCTCAAACCACAAAACCCCTCAAACCAACAAGCTCAGCCTTTGCCCCAGTCCCATTCAAAGACTGTTTCTACTCATCTCCACTTTTCACTTTGGGTCACACCAAAAATTTCTATTTTGTATGGTTAAAAAAAACATGGAACACTGCTAGCCCAACAATTAATAAGCCAGCCACTCCAGTCAGGGTGTGCAAACACTGTGGTGTGTATAAAAAGGAGTTCGTATTAGCAAAGGCTAATAGAGCAATGATGTGACAAAAAGCATTTTGATACTCAAGCAAAGACATATCAGCAATCTTAGTGGAAACTGAGCAAGTGGTTTTCAGTCAGATGTCATTACTGCTGTTGCAGCTTTCCCTCAAATGACTGAGCATGTTAGTTCCTACCTGCAGGAGAAAGCGCATCAGATGGATCTCTTTGATATCCTGATACGAATAACGGGAACACATCTGGTCTCCCACAGCATGGTCTTTATGACATAAGTTGAAAATAAATGGATCACTGATTCTGGAGGAGAAAAATAAATTAAAAAAAAATGAAACAAAGAAAAAACAAACCTGGAGAGCCCTCTTGAACATTTAAGTCCTCCCCTAAAGAAAAATAATAATACCAAGAGATATCAAGATCAACTGGGACATACATAAACTGAAAACAAAGCTAAATAAATAAAGCTCAACACTAAAGGCAGATTTTCTATTAGTTAACCAAATAAAGAGCCTGTGGAGGCTGAGGGTAAGTTTGAGGTTATTTTAGTATATGCAAGTAGGCAGACAGCAATGTTTTGCTCACGTTGGAGTTGGAGAATCAGCAAGGCAAGAAACTTGTTGGGAGAACTTGAAAGCCCAAGTCAAGGGTACAATAGCTGTGTGTCCATATGATGCTTAAACAGCAATCACTTGGAATTAATAATTAAGCAAATAATTCATTTTTATTTTAGTAGTGTATATGTATTAGAATTGCAATCAACAGCCTAGCCCACAGAAAATCCCTTAGAAAAACAATCTAAGCTTTTATCAGATCCAGTCCAATCGATCCTTGAGTCACCTGATCAGATTGACTGATATTAGACTTTGTCAGATTTGGATGCAGAGCAGACAGAGAGTGAAAGTGCTGAGCTACTCACTGTCCCACTGGGCGTTGCACATGAGCACACAGTATGCACAAAGAGCTTGGTCTAACAGACTCATTTGCAATATTGATCGCTCTCAATAAATCATGAGTCAAGAGATGATAGCAGAGTGCCAAATATTAATTATGATTCTGTCTTGGAGAAACAAACAAAAAACTTATGAGACAATGAAGCTAAAGGCTCCTGTCCTAACTGTTCCATATGAATAAAAGATGTGAGTTACTCAGAAAGAAACTTTAACATTTTAACATAACCGAAAACCAGCAATGTAGGTGTGAGACTGTCCACCATCTGTTGAAGATGGGTGTTCTCATGGCACCTCCAAAGCCTGTGAACAAGGGCCTATGTTAGTTATGTTAAACAGTTTTTGTAACAAATGGGAAAGATGAAAAACTTCTTGCTGTGCTATTATTCTGCTTGAAATCCCCACAAAATCTGTGCAAACTCAAGGTATCCAAGTGCCAGTACTGAAGATGACCAAGCAGATCTCTGGAAGGGAGGAAGGAATGACTCACCTGGACAAGCAGTGACGAGTACAATAGACTTCCTCCTGAAGGGATAACACAAAGCACTCACAGATGTAAAAGTGCTCTTGGCCAAAGAGCAGCACCCCTTCCAGTGCTGTATGACCCTGCACGACAGCCACAGAGCACTTGAACGTCACCTAGAACAGAGGAAAGCATAATAAGGAGCTGGTAACACAGGAGACAGAGGCAGCAGGGAGCCAGAGCCAGTGATGCAGAAGAACACAAGTTTGTACCAAAGAAACTGCCTTATTGATTCTTCACAGTGACAGTCACAAAATCACTGCATGACAGACAGAAGTCCAATCAGAATATAGGAATCTATCTAATTGTCTTAAGGATTAGGATAAACATTCTAGAATATTTTTTAATTTCCCTTGATATACTAAGGCTCAATCTCTTGTTTTTACTCCCAAGTAAACTAATTTAGCCCTTATAAGAGAGGAATTTTTAAAACACAATTTAAAAACATGGGGAATTTTTAAACTAAGTATTTTGTTTGTTATATATGCCAGTTGATAGAAAGTTCTTGGGAATTGACCAGTTTTCATAAAGAAAATAAAGTCTTTTTTTCTGGAACATTTTTTATGGCTGAGAGATGGTGCAGAAAGTTAACAAAGCAATTTTGAAATCAGAAAATTGTGTGGCCTGCAGAAAATGTAAAAGTTCTGATTTTAAATCAAGCAGTAGTTCATTGCAAAGAACATCCCTTACATTTAGAAGCATGGAGTTCCTTATTTTTGTCTGCTCATAAAACATTCTATATATACTCAGCTCCAAAAGCTAAGTCCACTGGTTAGTACAGTCAACTGGGATGATCAAGGTCAACTCAGTGTTGTGCCCAGTTTCAACCAGAGTTTTCAACCAGTACCTCCTCTGTTCCTAGGAAGGGGGTAGAAGCTAAATCATCCATTAGCCCAGC
Source organism: Camarhynchus parvulus (assembly GCF_901933205.1). Lineage (NCBI taxonomy): Eukaryota > Metazoa > Chordata > Aves > Passeriformes > Thraupidae > Camarhynchus > Camarhynchus parvulus. Next base: position 17,816,580 of record NC_044576.1, on the reverse strand, counting down.
CTCAAAAATAATGCTCCCAAAATTTTAAAACACTAATACCACCTTACATACTAAGAAAAGCGCTCACTGCTGAGCTCCTCCTCTAAATCAGCACAATCCTGAATTGCACAGGATCCAGAAATGAGTGTAGAATTTTGCAAGCTGAGTCCATCTCAAGCTGCAAGGACCAGAGGGCTACATACAAATGGATTAGAGAGGTATTTACACAACAGGACAACTTTCCTAGTTCAGAAATGTAACGCAGTGTTCCTAAGAGAACAGACTGATAAGTATGAGAAGTATCACAAAATCCGTTTTCCTCTTAAGATCTCAATGATCTTATCTCTACTAAACTTCATAAGGACTAGGGAGGTGTATTATTTTATGGGGCATGCAAAATTGACCCAGAAATGGAATTAGTTTTACTAGATCATGTAAAGTCTATATGATAATATGTAGAGTAAGTATGGTTCTACTTCACTCTTTGCTTTTGTTCCTAAACTCACTGTTTCTGAAGACAAATCAACAACCCTCCTAGCTGTCCCAAACTACACATGATCTAGCTAAGGTCAGATAAAGCAGACCCACACTGCTTCACAAACTTTTAGTCTTTGATGTTAGGATAACATAAATATTAAATTCATAAGAAAATGAAATAAAATCTTGTTTCCACACTTAAGGACTTTACTGACAAGCCATTATTTTACGAACAAATGGGGTGCTTCATTTTGAAATCACTTAGTGGGCACAGCAGGTTGTTTCCCTCATTCTGGGTTTAAGGGAAAAAACCAGCCCTGGGAGATTTCTGTGGGTAACTTTTCATGAAAATCTCTTCAGTCTCTCTCCCCTCTAAATGATTTCTAAGAGGAAGGTAGCATTTTTCCATCACCTCTCCCACAGGAATGCCTCTCTCTGCAGGGATATGCCAACCACAGAACTCTTGGCTGGAGCGCCTGCCATTACGTGGTTAGAGACACGTATGCTTGCACTGAGAATACTGGGGAATTCTGCTCACATTAGCAAACCACATGGTTTCCTGAAGTAATTAAATAGGAAAAAGATTGCTTCTTCCCAAAAGGAAGGTAACTGAATACTGAAACATCAGGCAGTTGCATAAAGCAGCTCCATGGGCACAAAGTTAAAATCCAGACTTGTAAGAAATCCACCTCACCAAACCCAGAGATCATGTGTGTGGGTATAGGAGGCACGTGGACCATGAAGGAGGCCTATGATCACTAATGTGGTCTGGTACAAAAAACCACTGTGCTATTCTGCTTAGGGCAGAACCAGGGCACTTTAGTAGGCCTTGTTGAGGGGGAAGAGCACTTAACCTGTCTTTCGCAAACCTTAAACTCTAAGCCCAAGTATTGTGTACTATCCAACCAGAAACAGTCAACAGTAACAATCCCTTTCTTCAATTCTATATTATTTCTTCAAACTTATCATTTTAAATAAATCTGCATTATTTGAAATACAAGAGCCCTTGAGATGAGTCAATTTTTTTCATTTGGCGAATGTGACTTATGTTATTGCTGATGAGTAACAAAGATCTGACTGAGTTGTACTGCACAATCTCCACCAGGACAGTGCTATACCTGCAAGTCTTGTACCTTCAGTCTTGCACTGAAACGCAAAGCAGCTTGACATTATCATAAATTAAACAAAAACTTTCATTTTCTGTCAAAACAGATCAAAACCCAGTTCACAAGCTACTAGAATCATTAATCAATGAAGCAAACATGACATAAAATAATTGAATAATTACCTTCTAAGGTATTGCCCAAAGCCCTGCACTCTTGATTGCTCTGTTCATTCAGATGTACAAGGGAACATATTCACTCAAACTCGCACACTGACACACACACACTCAATGACTTTTCTGAGCAGTCCAGGAAATAAAATGGCTCCCGTTGCCTGCTTAAAGTGCAAACAGCTCAGGAAGCAGCCACTGACAAGGCAGGACCTCTGTGCACTAAGTGAGCACAGGACAGCTAATGTCACTCCCCGCTGCTTTTGTTAATACTTCTGTCAGCTTGGCGAGGCAGTGACTGCTGCTGGGAAAGAACATGCCTGGCATTTCTGATGGCTTCCTGCAGAGTTACATGGAGAAGAGACAGACAGCCTGAAGGCTCAAAATGAGATCAGTGCATGGAAATCATGCCTCACATTTTCATGCCTGTCTCCTTCTGCTGGGGAGAGGTATGGGGAGGAAGGGGCAAAAGGAGGAGGGGCAGAGAAATGAATTCTGCTACAGAAACAGACTGCATCAAGAACTCTGAGAAAGTCATATTAGAGAGCACAGGTGTGACACCTCAGCCAGTGGCAAAGCATCAAGAAAATCTGGTGATGGTATTGAGATATTTTAATAAAACATCTATTTCTATATCTGTGTACAACTACCACAGCACTGTGAGGTCTGAGTTTACACACTATAAGTATTTGGCTTCCTCTATGGGATGCTAACTCCTAGGCCACTGAGAGAATGATGCCACTGAAAAAACCAGGTACACTGCAAAAGATGAGGTAATGAGGCCAAGTTGTCAATTTCATTGATGTTGTCTCAATTAAATTGACAACATCAAAGGTGCCATGTTCCTAAGAGTCACCCTTATTTACTTCACAACTCATCTTCTCCCCCAGTGCTCCTGTACCTTACGCCTCTTCCTAGTATTGGGAAGAAACGTTGGTGTAGGGCATCCAGTCCAGCACAAGAGCAAAGAAGGAACAGAAATGTTTTGAATAGATAACACATGCTAGAAGCATCAAAGAGGAAGCATGGACAGTTTATATGGCCTTAGGGGGAAGAATCTGTCCAGTACTCATGGGGAGACAGAAAGAAAGACATGTAAAAGGAGGAAGGAAATATTTTCTGGTATTCTTCAGGGAGACATGTAAACACCACTGAACTAGCAACCTATACAAAACTGGCATTCTCTTCCAGAGGTTATAAATAAATTTGATGTAGGCACTGCTGTGAGCACGAGTAAAGGTTGCAGAGCAGCACAGGAGTTCTCGGAGTCTCAGAATTTGCCATGTCGTAGGCAAATCCCGACAGGGTCTCATAAGAGAATATCTTGCTTGCCAGGCCCAAATTTTTTTCTTTTACTTCAAGGAATTAATGTTAATTGCTCTTCAAGAAAAGTCTGGAGTTCATACACAGTCTGGAAAACTGTATTTCCTGTAAGGAAACACAGAATAATATCTACTGTAGCCTGAATCCACCTGAACCCTGAACTGAAAGGAACAGATAGGCCTCTGTATCCAATTCACCCTCTAAAATGCCATGTCCCCAAAGAAAATTTTCTAGCTCATCTTTCCTACCTTTTCACTCTCTGCAAACTCCTGCAATATAATTTGTCTCTCCACACACAGTTCCAAGAAGTCTTCTGAATGGAAACTTTCATGTAGAGCTGGGAAGAATGTTAGCTGGTTACAATCCAATCCCTTCTGATCCATCTCCCTCTCTGCTCCATTTAACATCAGCTCTCCTATATGAGTATAAAAGAGATTGTGGTTTTAGTGGCAGCCGGATGACACCAAAAGCATTTGCAATTTAGTCTTTCACTCAATCTATTCTACCTTGGGAAATAGCATTATTATCTCCAAAAAAACAGGCAAGAGAATTAAAATCTGTGACTGCTGAAGAGGGATGCTTATTTCAGGGAACCAAAGACAGATACATGCAATCAGTCATAATTCAGACAAAATCCCTATATTCACAGAAGATTAGGAAATTAGGAAAAATTTTAAATGGTGGTGTTTTAGGGACGTGGACTGAGCGGGATCTTAAGAAAACCCAGAGAGAGACAACCCACTTATATCTTGCCCAAGCTGTGTCCCTGGTTTTGCAAGCTCATGCAATGCATGCAGATAGAAAAGGCACAATCAGCCTTCCTATTAAGGGTTCATGCAGAGACCACATAGTGCTTCCATCTTGTTTGAAGTCTAAAACAATGAGCTCCGCTCATTTATTTGCTAGGCCCTATCACAGTAAAAAGTATACAATACTGCATATTTCCAATAGCACTTTTCCCAAGTTTAAGCATTTTTCCAAGTTTAAGCAAGGAGCTTTCCAGGTCCCCAAAAGTGCTCAAAGCTTACACTTCAGAATAGCTTTTTTGCTTTAGACCTTTCAGGTAGCAACAAGAGAGCAGAAAATTCTGAAGATAGTTGATATATCACCTATGAAATTTGCATCAGTTTTGTCACAGATGTTACAGTGACATTTTTGCCCAGAGCACCAACAGTAAGGGGTTTTTTTCTGGATTAAATTGTGTGACCTAGAAATTAATACCCTAATTCCAATTATCTTTGACTATTTATGTCTACTGTCTTGATGATGCAATGTAGCCCTAAAAGGTTACCTGGATTCACTTCAGTAGGGGAAGTTGTTTCATTTCTGTTTCCTAGGAGAACCTGAAAAGAGACTAGGTGTGACTAGAGTGGAATATGCAGATAGGTAAACATAACTCAGAACCTTTTTTGCAGAGAAAAACACAGATTTAGAACTATGTTGCAAATAAATGCCAAGGAAATTCAAAGAAACTCATTGGAAAGGAACCTAAAGGAACAAACGTAAACAATTGAGGAAAGGAACCTAAAGGAACAAAGTAAATCATTATTATCCTTCCAAAGATGATTGTACACGAGGCCAGTTATAGGATAAAAATCATACTACTCAGTACAGAAAAAACTGCCAGAATCCAAGCAGCACAAAAAATGTCTTAGGTATGGGAACCTTATATTAAAGTGCTTCAGCCTTTCACTGATGGGATTTGCCATTTGGACATTAAAGAAACAGACAGTAGTAAATACCCCACATTCACAGTTCAGTCTTAGCTTAAACCACTCTTGTTTCCCCTTTTGGCCATTCAGCACTTTTAGCAGCACTAGTAACAGGACAGTGCAGTCCTCTAACTGGACTCTGCTGCATACATTGGGAAGCACTATATCATTGAGATACTACTAGCAGAAAAATATGGACAGCTTATATTGTCACCTGTCTGAGGAGATTTTATACAAGAAAAGAGAAAAAAAGCATTCTGTTGCTGTTAAATACATTGCAGCCTTTCTTAACCTCAAAATCAGATCCCTTCAGTGGGTTCTCTATACATGGAGCAGCATATTCAGGAGACAGGTGATGAGAACCAGAGGAAAGAGATGCACACATTTGTCAAAGGTTGGACTCTGCTGTTGAAGGTCTTTTCCAGCCTTCATGTTTCTCTAATTCTATAAAGTCACCAGCAGATATTGTGCACCTCCTGCAAAATCTTTCTACCTCACTCTTCCTTTGCATCGTTGCCACTTGGATGTTCATGTGCTGAATCCTCCTCCTCATTCGTGAGGGCCCCTCGTAACAATCAAGAATCCATTGTGGCTCTGATGATGGTGGAGCATCTCTCCATGGGCCCCCTCTGTAGAAAAGTTGTTCCTCGAGTATCATCCAGTCCTTGGCTGCTTTGCTGTAAGCACACTGCTGCATCTGTGGGGCAGAAACACTTTGTGGTGGCTTTTGGACACTTCCCTCCTCTCAGCCACCAGTGGCACCATCCCAGTGATTCAGAAGGATCTACCCAGCCCACCAGACGGAACCTCTGCAGAGGGAGTGCTGCAGGCCTAACAAACACAAACACAAGTCCAACTAACCACTGGAAGTGTGCTGCAGGAGGTGTTACTAGTGATAAAATAGTGATAGTCTGACTAGACAATACAGTGACAAATAAAAGCATGTCACAAACTTGAAAATGGCTACTTTCATAAAATTTCCAACTCAAAAGCAGTGAGCCAGGAGATTCACATCACAGAGGTTTTTATTCACTCCATTTTTTCCTGGCAAACATGTGTGACAAATGGCAGCAACAGGGTTCACTAAAAACAGTCTGAATGATTCAGTTGTAAGTGTATTATGCTCCCTCTGAGCAAGGCATAAATTTAATTCTTTCTACTTTGGTGTTGTATGCAAGCAGCTAGGGAGCACTGACATATCAATTTAAAGGAGAGAAGAGGTGAGAATTCAAAAAGGCAAAAAGTTTGTTGGTCCCTGATGGCCAAACCTGAAACAGAAACATACCTGTGATGTTTTACTGTCTATGAGCTTGAGATCTATTTAAAAAGTTTTACTGGCTACAAAAGAAAAAAAAATAAAAGAAGTGTCAAAGTTCTCACTTTCATTTCTGCCATTGGAAGAGTTGAATAATTCATTTAAGCAAAGGGAAAATAAAGGTCCTGAAAAAAAGTGGGGAGTCTAATTGCTGGGTGATGCTGTATCACATTTCAGCAATAATGTCAGGAAAGGAGTGTGGACTCATCAACTCTCAGCAATTCTTCAGGCACAATATTAATTTCACTTCTAAAATGCTCCGTTTCTCAGGGCAGTCCAAGAGTAACCTTTCAATAACAGAAAGCTGTTGCCCAGTATTGCTGTCCTTTACCTGCACATGGTCCTTGTACAGAGAAGCATAGAGCTCCTGCCCAACTCTTCGGTACCGTTCCATACATGACACAAATCCCTGGAAGAAACATCAGAACACATTATGCCAAGGTGCTGCAGGTGTAAATCCTGGCAGGGGCAGAAGCAGGCATTAATTGCTCTGTCTTTTACTACAGCAGTTAAGGAATATGGTCTCTGTCTGCAAGTCTGATGGCTCTGCAGGCAGTGTAGAGATGAGTCAACCACCTGAGAGCAAGTTGCACACTTACACCAGGAATATAAACATAGACATCATCTTAACATGGGTCATTAGTGGAACTACTCAGAACTTTCTCAGAAGGAGAAAGAAAACACCAAATACAATGTAAGGTTCCTCTTTTTGCAGCTGAATTAGTACTGCAAATAGCATAAATTATAATCATCTGTTATAGAGACTCCAACTGAGGTAAGGATCTATAGTGAGATTACAGGAGAGGTGAGTGCCCCCAGTGCCATATGAAGGCTGTCACATCCAGCTGAACTTCCCTGACAAATGTGAGATTGCTGTGAGTCACAGCATGAGGCTAAACTTGCTGTAAAGTCCCAGCCTCATACTACTCAAAGCCATGGGTCAGGTAGGTAACTTTTAAAGGCAGGGACTCTGTGCCATGCTGGCAGTGGTCCCTCACTGCAAACTTCTGGCTGCTGCTTGCACTGGGCTCTAATTAAGTTAACATACAGGGTCTGGGTGTTGTGCTGATTACTGCTGGCTGCCAGCCAGGTCTGTAACCCTGCTGTGAAGTCACATTTATTGGTGTTTCCCTGCAGGAAGCTCCTGTTTTACATGATGAAAGTCATTACATTTTTGTTTGTTTAAAGCATCATTGAACCTGTAATCACAGTTGTGGCCTCACAAAACTATTCCATACTTCATATAAAACTCCCATAAAGGCTGACCTAGAAAGCAACAGCATTCTGTGCTCTTAAACCAGCCCTGGTATGGGAAAGGAGCTGAGATCCTGGCTCTGTGTGGACTTGGGGCAAAACCATTCAGAGTAGAAAAATCAATTCCTCCATTTTAGATGTTCAGAGGCTGTTCAAGCCAAGTCAGTGCTCTACTGGCAGCTATTTCAAAGTTGCTCATAGTCTGTGTTTCACCCACGCTCATCAGTGAGACCCCTAAGGTCAAAGTCCACATTGCAGATTCTCACTGACCCAGCTCCTAGCCCTTGGAACATATGAAGGGTCCTAAGAAGGAAAACTCCTGCTACCCACATCTGGTCAACTGAAGACTAACCACTTTGGCTTCCAAATGAGCTACAGCTAGCCAGCTTCAACCAGATGAACATGTCCCTGCTGATCTCACAGGAAAACCATCTGGTTGTAAAGTGAAATGAACAGTTAACAGAATTGGAGATGACTGTAATTGAAGAAAAAAAAAGTCAGACAAGCCAGACCAACACACAAAAACAAAACCTGAAAGAGATAACCAATAAACATGGAGAATATAGACCAGACTATTATTTACCAAGTGTTCAGTCAAAGCATTTATATTGTAATGCCTAATGAATAACTAGTGCAAACAAGTTTCCAACAAATAAACAGATTCCTACAATTAAAAATTGTAGGTGCTTATCTTTTAAAAGAGCAACTCTTTGTGGAGTAGATTAAATACAGCAGTGCCACAGTAAAATCTATCTTAAATAAGAACATGCCAGCTTTGATAATTGCTAATGTAGTGTAACATAAGGTTTGCCTTTCATATGCAGAAAAGCAGGTGTAAATGTAAGAACCATAATGTGCATTTTTGGGAAGGACATCAATAAGACATACAAAGGGCCTTATTGATCAATCCTTTCCTAAAACTCTAGGAAACCATAGTAGGAAATACTAGGAAACCATGCTTCAAGTCTTTTTTAATACAGATTTCTCTACTTTGCAGCCTTAGGCAATCACATTGTAAGTAGAATCAGATCATTTTGCTGCCACATATTCCCCAGGCAATATTTAGAGCTTGAAAAGGAGATAGAATTTACAAGTTATTTTCCTATTAAAAAACCAAAACAAATCACAGACTCAAAAACTCTTTCTTGTCTTGCTGCATGGAGTCCTCAAATAGGAGACAAAATGATTAACAATGAGGAAACCCAGGGTGTGAATTTTCTATAATTTCTTTCAAGTAAAGCAATTGAGACACTGTTTGTAATGAGAAACAGTGGAAAAGAAAAAAAGATTGAGGTGTGACTTAAAAGTTAACAAAACTCTACTGAGCTTTGGAATGCTTTATGTCCCTTTTTTTTTCTTCAATATATATAGATCACTTAACACTCCTGCACCTCATAAATATTCAGGCATGCTGTAATACACTTGAATTTCATGATACAGACAGCACACATACCACAGTTCTTTCCTAAAGAAACATTATGTCACTGGGGCTCTGCACTTGGACGCTTTCTTTGTGTGTGTTGTGTTACAGAATACACATACACGCAAAAGTATGTGCCAAAACTCCTAATAAATGAAAATAAATATCAAGACAAACTAATTTTGGACTTGTAAGAGACACAAGGAAAGCCCAAATGCTCAAATCCCTTGCTGTGCCAAGTGAATTATCCTGTGGATGATAGTGACAATACCCACATACTTGTTTTGAAGCATGTGTTTTAAGTCATCTGTTGGTAAGGGCTAAACCTAGTGATATTAGTCTACTAGTTCTTCTGAGCAAAATATTGTAAGTACACAAACATACATAGTAAGAGCATTAATGTAGCATCACAGCTATAACCCTTGTGCAGTACTTTAGACCAGTACATCTCAGAGATATTTATGAGAGAAGGAAAAGTCTTTAGTTTACAGATGGGAAGCAAAGAGGTGAGTTTCTGGAACATCACAGAATCATAGAATGGTTTGGGTTGGACAGGACCTTAAAGATCACGCAGTTCCAACCCCTCTGCCATGGCCATTTCATTTCAGAAGAGGAAAAATTGTTCCATTGCTCCCCAGGTAACAATCATCAAGCTAAGGCAGATGATGTTTTCCTTAGCAGAATAAAGAGCAGCTTATCCTAGTCCTTCACATACACTCTCCACACTGAGGGTTGTTTGCAAGCTCTTTTGAATCACAAAATTGTTATTGCTGTGTGGATTTTATTGTTGCTTTGCCAAAATTCATTTAGCTTTTCAACAGCCTGAGTTCCAGCAGTGAAGTGTTGCATGGAGGCTTCGTGCCTCAGCCCGCTAGGAGGCTAATGCAGTGTGCCAACTGCTCCTAAGGATCATGGATGGATTCCTGGCATTGCCAGTTGGTTGGGGAATAGCAGACCTAATGAGAAAATCCTCCATATTTCAGTGCATCATAAATGTACCCACACACAGGGGTGGGTTTCAAAGGCGAAACCTAAAGTGTGGTGTGTACATGTGATGAGACTTCCACATTGCATTTATCAGCTAAGGACAGGCAGTACAGAAGCCAGTCTACTTCTGTAGCAACCATAAGTCTGTATGTGTATGTGCATACACACAGCCCTTCACCAGATGACACTCCTGAAGAGATTATTTCCTGGGAGAACAGATAACTTGTCTCCTAATAGCAAAAAAAGCACAATGAGAATCAAGGCACGGTTGTTCTTTAATCCTGTCTCTGAGAATGGCTTCTGTGACTTTGGGATAGTTCATTCAACCTCCTGAGGACTCAGTTTCCATCCTGTTACAGCAGGAGCATTAGGTTTTACCTCAGAAGGGAAAGGTGAAGGTCAGACTTTGGCATTATGGGGAATAGCAGGGGAGTCTCTCGCCTTCACTTGTTCTTACTCACGGTTTTCCTATTTATATTTAAAATGTGGAAGTCCTACAGGTGTATGTAACTTAGAGCTTTATTACACACTATTTTCTAAGTGCATTTGTCCAACAGCCTCCTGTGCTGGCATTTTCTGATTACATTTTAATCATGGCTTTTATTTAGGAAAATTTGCCCTTCTAGTCCTTTAGCTGATGAAAAAATTCTGTAAACATCAGTCTATGTTTAGGGGTCAGAGTACAGAAAAAAAGAAACATCTGTCTCCTGACCCGTAAAAATTACAGTTTTCCTAAAATGACTTAAATTAAAAGGTGAAAAGACTATTTCTGGGGTTTTTTTAGTGCATGTAGTTCAAGCTGCTCTTCAGCAGAAAGTATAAATAGAACATGGATAGACACAAGCAAACTTTAATTTGGCTAACAAAGATGAAAGCAACAAAAAATGAATGGCCACAGACTTCAACAGTTAGCGACCTATACCCTGACCTAGAAGAAACATTTAAGTCAATCTTGCAGAGATTTCTAAGACCTCCCTCAATTTTCTGTTCCTTATTTTTCATTTTAAATTGACACTTCAGTCTTTTGAATTCAAACCATTTCTCTCTGAAATGATTATAAATAAAATCTGGAATCAAAAAAAGTAGAAGAAAATAGACATATTTGAATGAAGAAATAGGAAAAATTATTTCTCTGTGTATTCAGCAAAGAAAAGAATAACCTGTTTCAGTGGTTAGCACATGTTTCTATGGTTTTCTGCAACCAAATAAAACTCCTCTTTCATCCACATTAACACCATTCAACTCATTTGGCATCAACTCTGTTAAGTGAAAGTAAAACTCTGCAACCAGCAGCTCTTGAAAGGTAAGACTTTGGTGCCAACAGCTTTAAACATTAAATTCCACTTGCTGAAATCCAATATCCAAACTTAAGCCTGACCAGACACAATCTCTAGCTTGAAAGGCAAATGGATATTTTAAAACAATATGCAGGAGAAATAGCAGGCAACATTTTCATACAGTGTGTAATTCAATGAAGGGACTTCACTCCTAGAGAAGACCTCTGAGTTTAAAAACACAGGAAAACTCCCTCTGAAGAGCTACCCACAAAATATTCGTAAGTGATATATCTTGTGTTTCAGGTTTTAAGATGAAACTGCTATCAACAAAGAAACAATTGTGCTAGGATAGGTTTCCTACTGAGCACTGGGCTATCACACCCCATCTCCTGTAGCAGCCTCTGATGCATTTTTAGTGGACAGACAGAGGGGCCTGTGAATCTGAGTCAGCCTGAAGACTTGTATTCATCATACAACACTGATATTCCAATTCTCAGCTAAATATTTGCCTTCAATGAATGGACAAATGGTCCCCACATATTTCAGGAAATTCAGTGATTTGTATCACATAAGATGAAATAGCTCTATATTTTATGTTTTCATGTAATTCTTATCTAACATTAACCTGTTGAATGATTTCTTTATGATCTTGTGAACAATCTGAAAATGATAAATGAGCAGTGTGTCAGATATGCATGCAGGAGGACATGAAAATTTCTGTGTTCAAAGTTAAAGAAACTTTTTTCAGCTTGCTACAGCATGCTGTAATTTAGCTTTGAGCCAGTTATTAAACAAGACAATAATATTATAATGGAAATTGTTTAATATACATCATTAATAGTAAAGTGCCTGCTTTCATTGAAGTAAAAAAAATGCGTGCTATGAGCAGTTTTGAAATGAATATTTGATTCCAAAGTTCCCTTGTGCATTTAATGACATGCTAATTTACATTTTAATTACTTCCTAAGAAATCAAAGCATTTGTTGACAGAAGAACATAATGTCAACTTCACGGTGCACTGTTGGTGGATAGTTAATGAACTTAATTAGATAATTAGTGATGTTAATTATCCTTCTATTATGAAGATAAACATGTTACACAAATGATGCTCTTTTCAAAGAAATATCATTAAATGTTTGCTTGTTTTAACTCAGTTAACTTGAAAAGCTGATAAAAGACCAACTGAGTGATTGGTAAGAAAAATATTTCAGTAACATTTTTGGCTTTGCAATTAGAAGTTAGAAAGCCTCTTAACCTCTTCATTCTGAAGAATGGGATTAAAAAGGGGATTAAAAAGACCTCATCTATTTCAAGTTATATGGGTCTTTGTCACAGAGGAATGCAATTAATCAACAAAAACAGTAGAGGACAGGCACAATCAGATCTCCTGTAAAAGTGAGAAGGCTCTGCATTTCTTGTAAAGAGTAACAGCTATGTCTAGAGTTCTGAGGCAGCGTGTCTTACAGGAGTTAGAAGTGTGGTGCTTGTAACCTTGCCAGGCACTCATCCTAAAGAACCTCAGGTCAGGGCATGGAGAAGCTCTGACTGATTTACAGTTGAAACACAATTGCTACAGTGGTCCTTTGCTGCTTTTGTAGCTTTTTATGATATCAAAAACAGTCACAGTCATTGTTACCTAAAAGATTTTGACAGCAAAACTTGGTGGTAGGGGGAAAGGAGTAGAAAGAGCGAGAGATCAAAAGGCTCACTTTGAAACAGGAAAGTCAGTGATTTGAAACCTTTGGCACTGTATTCAGTCTCACAGACCTTACTGCCAGCAAATGTTCCCAAGTCTGTCACCTGTAAGCATCAAAAAAAATCCAACTTTGTGCAATGCTCCTCATGCTCCTGCATGACTACTGAGACTTCCAAGAAGATATAATCACCACAGCAGATCACTGCCATTCTAGTACCAAAAATGTAATTAAACTCTCTTTTCTACACGATCACGCCTCCCAGACAAAGCCACAAGCAAAGCATGAGATAGCACAGTAAACTCAGAAATATGCAGAAAACACAGCTGCATTTGATGGCTAATTCTCACACTTGCCACCAAACAGCAGGAAATTGGCTTTGCTGATGATGACATGAGCAAAAGCACAACGGAAATGTGGGGTCTGAGCTATTGCTGGAGTGAATAGCTTGATTTTGCTGTTTTTTCCAGTTTGAGGATTGGGTCTCAAAAGCACTCTTCCTATCTTGTAAATAATCACAGAGTAAAACTTAAGAGGACTGTTTTGCTGCTTGTTTTTTGTTTGTTTTAATCTGCAGCAAATACTACTACTGCTTCAGCATCTTTGTTTATTTTTCAGTTGATAAAGGAATCAAGTTAATAACCCAGTAAACAACCAATTTCTTCTTTCTAGTGGATGCATCTCTGAAATCCTGAGTGAATTTCTGCACTTCTCTCAGTATCTTTACTCAGTTAGGAGCAAATATCTTTATTTTACTATGGGATTGAAATGCTTTGTTCCTCACTATGTAGTTCATACTTGTATTTTTCGTGCAATCTCCATGTTTCAACCAAACATGGAGATTTCCTGTTGCTTTAGGACATAAGTCCATAACTGGCAGAAGTGAAGATAGAGGCCAGTAGTGAAAACAGAAGTCACTTGACACAGAAAATGATACAAAATTACATTACACCACTTTTTAAAGTGATTACCAAAGTTGTTAAAAATACAAATACCATTTACTTTTAATGTAACTTTTCTAATGTAAGTAAGTGTATGAAGGAAGAGGGCTGTTGAGAGGTAACTCAACATTTTCTTCCTCTTAGATTTCACCTCTCTAAAAAACACGTCAAACTCTGAAAGGCAGGCTGGAGGGAGAAAGGGGGAGAGGGAGAAAGGAGAAGAACATTTGGAGCTGTAGCTTCATATCTCATCAAGAAGAACAATTTATCAGAGCTATGGAGCTGTCAGTACTTGACATGATAAGGAATAACACCAAGTGAGTAATGTTTCTTCCAAACCCAGCTCCTTTAATTACAAGCAGCTTCCTTGCAGAAGAGAGACAGAAGATGTAGAAACACCAATTTCATGCACTTGTGCCTGAATAATGTCTCCGTGCTGCCTTTTCCAGATGGCAACCTTTTCACTGGAGGAACTAATGATGTGGGCATATTTAGGGAAAAACCAATAACAGAGTCTTTAACCTTCAACAGCAAAAAGCATGTTGTACAAAATGTTCCTTGGGATACATTTACAAATATCAATTACATTGCTCACTGAGGTGTAATCAGCTGTAATAATCAAAATTAATTTTAAAAAATAATTAAACAGACCCCAGGGCAAATAGTCAACACTCTTGCAGTATGACATCACAGTATGCATATGTACCTGGGAAGAGATTGCTCACTCTGTAAGCAGCAGTGTGATTTTAAGGACTGAGAAGGAATCTGCAGCACTATGCAAAAAGCCTTGCAGCTCAGTAAGGCACTGTCAGATATGTTAGCTGGGGGTCACAGTCTGCCTGGTCACCTGCAAGTGAACCAGGCATCACCAGACATAGCTGCAACCTCCTATAGCTTGAGCTAGAGGGTTAAGGCTCCCTAAAGTAAGGCTAAGAACAGACTCTGTCTCCTCAGGAGGAAAAAAAAAGACCTTATATGTTGAGCATCACAGTAACACAAGCTTGGTTTCAAGCTCTGAATATTCTGTCAATGCACTTCTACCCTACCCTATAGCTAGTTACTCTACCCCTAGCACACTCAAAAAGTAACATCTATCTAGTGCTTTTTATATCCATTTTTGACAATGCTAAGCAAAAACACGGAAATGGCCCTCTCTTTCAGCAAAGGAGGAGCTTACATGTGGAAAAGAGCTCACATCTTCATTGCTGACAGGAGGAATTATGCATACCCTCCAAACCCATCCCTGGATTATATACCAAGACTTGTTTTCCTATCTCTAGGGGTTAAATTCAAATTTGGACCTTTAATACTTCATATTGAGTAGAAAATATAAGGATAGTGCTATGATAACACCTGAACCTTCCTGCTAATTCAGAGACCGAAGGACAAGGTTCACACAGGTGAAGCAAGCCAACAGCAGCAGCAAAGCTGGCATCTCCTCACCTTGCTCCACCCCAGGCAGAGGCCTGTTTGCACAAACACATCTGGGCTGCTTAGGTTTTTCAAGTGCTATAATTGGGCCCTATGCAGAAAATATGCATTATTAGACTATATGAACAGGCTGCCAAGAGAAGTTCTTCAGGTGACCGTTTCTTTGTGATTATTTCTAGCAGCCTAGAAAAGGAACCTCAGCTGCCATAGCTGTCTAGTTTGCAATGGAACATGTCAACCAACAGACACACTCAGAAGCCTCCCAAATCCAGATCCAGAGCTATATACAAGGCAGACCCAGAAAAGACAAAGAGCAAAATTTACCTCTGATTTGCATGGCGTTTCCTTTGTGTTTCGGCCAGGTATGAACCTAATAGCTGAAGAGAGGCTTTCACTCCAGGAATTGTGCTTGCTCTGGGACAGGCTTGGCCCTGCTTTATTCTGGAGAAGCTTCTTTTCAGATACTGCAAGGGAAAACAGACAAAAATCTTTTAAGATGAAGTTGACCCTGTCAGAAAATAGAGGGGTTCTATCTCCATTGCACAAGACAAAACAATGTGGCAGTGTGTCGCTCCAGATGAGTAATGTTCTATTTTTATGATAAGTGAATTAACACATACTTCTCAAGCTTTTATTTAAAAGTCTCACAGAGGTCTGCCATAGATCAGTTTCATTACACAGACATGAACTTTGAATCACTGCAGCACTACACACATTGCAATGCCCTTCTTTCAACCATATATCCTCCCTTTAAAATCTTCTTATGGGTTATAATCATCTAAGGTGATTTCTCTTCCTGGCAGTACAACATGAGCCCTGTGATCCCACCAGGTGATTACAGAACGGCTGGGTTATGACACAGTAAGAAATCACAGCCCTAAATGAGAGAGACTGAGAATCTGCTTTCTCAGCAGGTGAGGAAAGGCAAAACCAAGGAGCAGCAGCTTTCCACCAGGCACCCCATTTACCACAACGTTTTTGCTTACTACAATGAGTGTTCCATAAAAGAACAGAGACCTAGCAAGTGCTGCCAAGCTTTTGTCATAATTTCTTCCCATAAAGGAGTGATCTCTGTTATCTTCATGTCCCTTTCTTTGTCATTTCCTTTTACAGAAAGGTCCATCTTGTAAATGTCCTCCAGAGCCTGCCGCCTCTGAGAAATGAGCTGCTTCCAGATGATTTCTACTGTCCTCAGAATCTCCTGGCGGACTAGGAAACAAAAGTAACACCAAAAACGTTCTTCACTTATGTTTTCAAGTCAATCAATGGGTAAAGCAAAAACATCTAATTTGGAAAAGCACTGGTTCAGCGGTGGAGTCAGTGGAGTTGTTCCTTTTTGTCCACTGCCTCCATAGGTTCTAAGCTACATTAGTTAATCTAATACAGAAAACAGCAGGATATTTGTTTTACGATATTTCAACTCCTTGAAAGAAACAAGTAGGAGTGACGCATGGTTTTAACTGGTTTCTGCTTTGGAAAACCATTTAATCAGAATTTTGATGACATTATTGTGCATAGAATGTTAAAGCACATAAAGAATATTCCTTTATGTTGCCAAACATCACTGGAGATGGAGGGGCAAAGGTAACCAAGTTGTGAAACAATTTGACACAGCAGGAGGATATTGTACAAGGAAATGCTGAGTTGTTTTTCTTCATTTCCCTGCAAACCAGACTGACTTGATTGCATCTTAACCAAGACAATATATATTTAAAAATAAAAATTAAAAAACCAAAACACTGCACTGCTACAGGGTTCAGTTGACCACACTGAATCCAACACATTTTTTCTGTGTTTCTCTGAAATGCTCCAATACTTTTTTCTGCATACAATAGACAAAGTCTGTATGGGCCTCGAAAGAAACAGAGCAACAAATAGTGTATGTACCTCACCCCTTATACTGGCTATAACATGGAGGAGACATCACCAAACTGATACCCACTACTCCTGAGGATGCTGCATTGACTTTTGAATAAAAAGGCTTGATGCAAACAAAAGTAATTTTTAGCACAACTATCCTTTCTCTGTGCTGTGTCTGCAGTGTCTGTACACCAAAGAGGAAATAAGTGGCACTTGCACAAGCTGCTCTGAAAACTACTTAAGACAGTATTCTCCTTCTCTCTAAGCCACAGGCGACATGTGCCATAAATTACCATCATCTGGAGTAGGCAGGCTGCCCTTTTCCTCTTCACTAGGTGCAAGGAAAATTTGGTGATAAGAAGCCAGCTTTGGTTTTGCATCCACCCCAAAGCCTTCTGAACAGCTGTGACAAAGGGGAAAAAAAAGAAAAAAAGGAAGGCAGGTAAGGAAACGAGACTGAAAACAAACTGAGAACAGTGAAAGAACTACAGGGGTTTCTGCACATCCAGTCCTACTTGATTCATTTAGTAGATGAGTATTTTCAGGTTTGGAGCTTATACCAGTCATGGAATACCACGGAATTTTCAGCAAGTGGGAACTTAACAACTGCCAGTTTGGCTTTCAAAGGCAAGGAGCAGTCATCAAGACCCTGTAATCACTCTCTTGTATGTGTCTTATCCCTGCACTTTACTGCACTTGTATCTACAATTCACCCCAATTAGATAGAGCACAGGGCTGTCCTGATGTAGCCAGTCTGCATCAGCCATCTTGCACCTCCTCTGGGCATCTGGCACTTTGTGTCTTTACTCTGAATTCCTTTGCTAGAGGTATCTGCCACTATGTGGGAAGCAGTGTCTTCCTGTACCCTGCACTTGAACTGCTTAGTGAGTTTTTTGTGTCGCTGAAGATTCACTCAGTTTCTAAAGTGCTCAGTACAGAAAAGCTATGAATTCAGCTCCATGGATACTATTAGCATGCAGATGTGATTATTGAGAACATCACCATGGCCAAGAAGACTTCTGCTTTGGGACTGGGGGCTATGCCACAATCTACCAGTCAGGAGGTAAAAGACACTAGGAACTTCAGTACAGCAGTAATACTTATAAAAAAAAAGAAAAAAAAAGAAAAAAAAAAAAGAAACAGGCTTGCTTGGCTTGCTTAAGGTATCCAGATATCCAGACAATCTGGACTTTCTCACAGAACTGCTGTTAATAATAGCATATATAAGCATATATAACCACTAGTAACACAAAGTTCTTTCAATTCTGAACAGGGCTTACTATCTGGGAGTATCAAACCCTTGGGTATGCAAAATTGCCATTTTTGTTTCCGATTTTATTTAAAATACCACATATCTGATTCCCTGGATTTGCTATGTTTAGCTTTTGGATAACATAAACCATTCAGTACTTTAGTTTTTTAAAATTCATTTGTGCTCTTACTCCATAAAAGCAATCCTCACCCCATCTCAACAGGTTTGGCCTGGAAATTATTATCTGACTGTAATAAGAACATCCAGAAAAGATCTCAAGAAGTGCAGCTCATTTCTGGTGTGATATTGTATTAATGAATTCCATTCTGACCATCAAAGCAGTACAGAAGGTTATGGTTGAAGCAAGAAACATTAAAGTGAAAAATGCACTTCGCTAATATTTACTTTTTTTCGCAAAACTGAGCTTCCAAGGTAACTCCCCAGCTTACATTAGCAATAGTACATCTGTTATATAAACATCTGTAAGAACAGCAAACAGTGGGTATGGATGTTCTAGCCCTACCCAATGGCAGAGGGCAAAACTCCCAATGTCAGAACAACTAAAATATTGCAGCTCAGAACCAAGAAACAATAACACAAGGATCATAAGATCCATTCACACTTCTAGATATGCTTTAAATGTACCCACACACAAATGACTACTGGATCAGACAAAACCTCTCACTAAATTACCCCATGCAGATGTCTCAGAGAATGGCCACCTACATGACTTGGGAGTGATCCTAGCCCACATCCCAGAAAGATTTCCAGATGCTCATTTTCCTGATGGGCTTGTGAGCCAGCTCCACTGAAATCAGTTCAAGCTTGTTAACTGCAGTTGCTACTCTGAAGTGAGTAGCTGCTGGAAATGCTGGATCCAGCTCAATCTCAGTTTCTAGTGATTTCCCAGACTGGAAATTGCCTAAGTTATGTGATATCTCCCCCTCTGCACCCACTTCCAGAGGTACAGCACAAATATAAAGAAACATAATAAGATGAACACTTGTACCTGCCCGAGTTCAGTTGGCAAAGGCAGTACATCAGGCAGATGACAAAATTGCTATTTGAGTTGTAAGTTGCAAAGATAATGTCCCACTGCTCTTGCAGAACAATGAGAGTATTCAGGACATTAAACTGTTCAGGCAGTGATTGCTGAGGCCTGGATAAGCAGTATAGGATGGCTCTGTTTAAGCAGCTGTACAGGGCACTGAGGAAAACTTCCTTTTGAGAAACAGAGCTTTCTAAGACCTGTAAAAACACAAAACAGCAGTTTACTTGGCTTGCTCAAAGAACTTTCTCCCCAAGGATCCACTCCTCCCATTTCATTCAAACTGTTGGAAACTTATTTCAGCAAAATTGACCTGAACTACCTGTGACATAATTTTTTTTCTGTATTTCTGCTGAAGTCCCCATAACTGTGGAAGAGATTAATTTATCCCAGTTCAGCAATGTGTACATAGCCAGCAGACAGTGTCAAAAAAGAGTTAACTATCCTTTCTGTACGCTGTACCATCTCTCTCTAATTATAATTTACAGCTGTTATGTCCTCATACAAAAAACCAGGAATAAAAACAATCACCAAATGGATTACAGCCATCTTCTTCAGAATTGCAGTCTCATGACCTCAGTGTAAAAACCCATCACGTTACAGCATGTTGATAAAAGCTGGGGAGAAGAAAAGTGACTCACACACATAATCTGTTTGGCAATGAAGATCAGGATTTGCTTGGGATCAGCCACAAACATTCTGCTGTTCAGTTTCTTAACCAGCTTCTGAACAAAATAAGCAATATTCATCATGGATAGGGGTGCAGCTGATTCTGAAGTACCATGAGGATCAGTGTGTGCTGGAGAGGATATAAGAGGGTTGATTATTGGAGAAAAGAGGAAATTAAAAAGAAGTGGAATGTGAGATTACAAGAGCTGAGAGGGAACAGTCTCATACCATAATATCTCAGAGCTGGGACATGTCTAAGAAGACTAAGTGTAGCAGAAACACCTTACTCAGACTGGAAATGATAGTTTCATCTTAAGGATGGAACCAATCTCACTAAAATGCTGTAATGAAGAACTGGTTTAACTAACAACTCAGAAAGGAGAGCAGTAACAACTAAGTTAATGGGGCTGTTTCCAGAAGCATTCAAGGATGAACCTAGGTTTCTTTCTACATACTCCCTTTCTAATATTCAGAATCTCTTCTCAAAAAGAAAAAAGGAAGATGCTCTCCAGAAAAATTATAAAATTACAATAACTGATGCAAACTGGCTTGCAGTAAGATGGACAGTGGAGCCTGCTGAGCTGGACTGTCATTCTAGCTGTTGTTTCCAGACCTTTCTAACAATGACACCCACATGCTAAATATCAATTAGCATGATATTCAAACAAGAGTTAATCTGATTCTTACCACTCACCTCTTGGTCTCGTTTTCCCCTCGCCTTGGCTGGTAACCTGAAAGACATCCATAGCAGACAGCAGAACTTTTGTCTGAAAAAGTCTCCTCTGCTCACTGGTGGCATCTTCTGGAGAAGCCTATACAGTGATGGCACACAAATTAGTACAGCAGGAAAACAGGAAATCTGACTCAACTTCACTTTCAGCAGGAGTGCATATGTGGATGGCTACTGGACAACAGATGTGATGGCAGAACTTCATTCCCAAATGGAAAACAAGGAACTCTTACATAGGACCACACCATCTAGCTGACAGCCAGTACCCTCTGCACACTGAACAGAAACAAGGTTTTGTGAAGGGGCAGAATTTGGCTCATAGGTGGTTCCCAAGAGGTCTTGTGCTCAGGGACACTGAGCTCCATTAGCAGGCCCAGGATTCAGACGACCAGAAATCCAAACTCTATTTTAACTGTACCAAACCTCAGGATAGTCTATATAAACCCTTACGGAGTTGGGGCTCCACAAGAGGATTTATGTCATTGCAATTGCAGCCAAGCTTATGTTCATTACTATTTGTATTACCAAGCTAAGTCTGCATCAGAATTCACATCTGGGATACCTGAACTATTGACAATTTGGAGCTGAATCCTAAATTTTTAATTTTCTCCTTTCTTCAGACTATTCTGTTTCTCTAGAGTAGTTGAAATCTATAATCAGGCTCAGCTGCTACAGCTTGTATTAATCTGCACTTACAGTGGAGCCAGGGTTGTTTTGTTTGAGAACTGAGATATTGTTATCTCAAAAATTTGTATACTGAATGTGCCATGTGATATTTTCTGTTCTCAACAAATTCAAGGGGTGCCCTAATGACAAGCAGGCAGTTACTAAGGAAAATTATTTTTTTCCCACGCTTTTCTTCAATATTAAACATTGACTGAAAAATGTCTTCTCTGTCTTCCAGGGAGAGTATTTTCTTAGTTCACATTAATGCAGAGGAATTAGAGAAGTCCTTTCCTTTAGTCACTGTTAGCACTTTTGTTACTAGGTCACTAGAAGGATATGTCCTGTCCTTCCACCCCCAGTGCGAGGTAGAACAGCAAAGCCTGCTGATGAGATAAACCTCAAGAAGCAGCTCAAGGGGATGTCCTTGTTTGCTTGCTGGGATGTTGAGAAGACTGTCCATCAGGAGGACTCGTACAAAATCCCACACTTGTTTCTTGGCAGGGTGTGGTAGGAGTGGGAGAGAGGAGGGATCAGCACAGCCTTTCCCTTCAGCAATGGCTGGACCATCAGGGGTCAGAAGGCCTTCAGACCCACCCTGTGAAAACAGATAGCAATACATTTGCACTCAGTCTACTGTACATTGATTTTTTTTCTCCTAGTGACCCATCTCTGGTCAGAAGGGATTATGCTGGCTCCTGTACACATACCTTGGGTGATCCTGAATGGAAAGTAATCATAGCCAAAGTTTTCAAGAAGTCAGGACAGTGCCACACAGGGTCCTGCGTATAACTGTGATAGATCAAGCACAGAAACTCGATAATATTCCCTGGATAGGCAATTGCCCAGGAGGCTTCTGCATCTGCAATAGGCTGAACAGACAAATGTGCATCTGGTCAAGGCAGCATTCCTCATTCATAAAAGCTTATCTTTGTTCTTTAGATATTCCTAAGCAAGAAGTGACACAGCCACAAAAGTCAGACAAGGCACAAAGTAGTCAATCCCACCTTGCAGATTGAAGATACATCCAACCAGAAACGTGACATCATCAGGAATGAAAAAACTGAATGTCTGTGGTTTCTCTCAAACATGACCCCATCACATCCTGTGCTACATATCCAGGGCAGTAGCTGTTGTGTCCCTGGGCAGTGCCTGCTCAGAATCGCCCTCTGAGGGCAGAGCAGGACTAGGGATTACAGGCAAAGGCTGCTACCAGCATCTCTCACACCTGGGCTCCTTATTCAGCCACTCACACTGCACTGTCCTTGCAACGAAACACTTACCTTGTCCACAGTGAATCTAACCATTTCCAGCAGTAACACAGCTGCCTCTGCACACAACCCAGATTTGAGGACATTCTCTCTATGGTGGTGCTGCAAGATCCACTGCAACATAGACTCAAGATCTTTCTACACAGGAGGAAAGAGATTTCATTAAGAGACAGGAATTGTATATGATACATCAGAACAAAACCAACATGTGTCTACCTCCAGCAGCTCCTTCCTCTCCTATTAAATTTGTAACATTTAACACCTGCATGAACAAGGTTGTTGTGAACATAAACTTTCTTAAATAAAAGTTAATTAACTTAATTTGAAAAATATTAATAGTTTTTATTATTACAAAACCCAAGTAGGGTTAACATGCCTGAGAATCATCTCATGGGAAAAGGCATAAAATGTCAAAATAGTAATGCAATAGCAGCTTCAGGTACTTGTCTGCTTTTTTTTTATACCTTGACTGCTTCAGGTGGTTCAGACGGTGGAGCTGCCAGAAAGAGCTCTGCCACAACCAAGTAGATCTCAGGGATGTGAACATGATCAGTCAGACATCTTTGCAATACAGAAAATCCAAAAATCAAGAAGTAGCCATTGTCAGGCACCAGAGGATGACTTCTTAAATTATCTTTAAAGGAAAAGAAAATGAAAGTGTCTAAAAATGAATGGCATATCAGCAGAAGGATTCCTGACACAATTTTATCCTTGTCTCTGTCCTACAACACAGTAGTCTGCTAGGCTGCAGTATCAACAGTTTAAAAAACACCCCCAGACTAACAGATAACAATTTTTACCACTATCACTTTTGTTAAAGGGCTTTCTCCCTGAATTGTTCTTCTTCCTTTCTCCTCCCTTTCTCAGAACCCCAGGTTTAATTATCAAAAAGCAGGCTGAACAAATCTTTGAAAGACAAAAGGTTTCAGAGCACAAGTTGACATCTGAACACCTTACAGGTTTATCAAGTAGCCTCATTTTGTGCAACACAAAAAGGCCCATCTAATCAGAGTTGCTAATTACCTGCAAGGGAGAAGTACTACTTTCCACTTTTCAGCACAGAAATGCTGAAGAACCAGGACAAATTTGCCTTAGAAAGTAATTTAAACTCTTGGTCTACTGAGATCAGTGGGAATCCTCCTATCATGTGCACAATGATCTTCTACCACTGAGCTGGATCAAGGCAGTGTTCTGGGAATGTTAAACCAGCACATACCCATTAGAATGTTCAACCCTGCAGAGCTGTTTTCCAGCCAACGCCCAGCCACTATCCCCTCCTTGAATCTGTTCAGCAGCAAACGATTGTGGAGGAAGCACAGAAGCAGTTTGATTCCCAGGACAACTGTGCTGAAGTGCAGGTAGCTCTGTGTGAACAGCAGAAACCAGTCTGGCCCCAGTGCCAAAAACATCTTTTCTTTTTCCCTAGGAAAAACAGGTAAAGGAAAACACATGGGAGGAAACATGATGGAAGACAGAAAGGAGATATTATATAAAATTATCTTGAAGTGATCTAGAACCTCATGTTTCTCTAGAAAAAAAAAATCTCATTAAAGGTGTACCTTTAGAAAATCACCAAGATGTAACAACAGGCTCATTCACACAGCTGAAGTCATTCAATTCCTGCTACATATAACCTTGTATTACTGTCAGGCAAAACAGTTCATTAATGTGAAGCCCCTTCTGAGTGTGTTTATCAATAACCAAGGCAAACTACATCACAGACCAGATCTTTCAAGTGATGAAATTCAAAATTCTGGTTTAAATTTTCAAGTCCAAGAAGTGCTATCTAATGAAAATGCACAATTACAGCTCCCAGCACTATGAAGTCTGCCTTTCAGTTATGAAAGGTACAATTATAATAATGGCATTCTCATGGTTATGATAGAGCGGTGCAAGCAATCCTACGTTAGATTGACTTGATTTTCAGAGACAGATTTCAGAGACAGGGGTTTCTTCAACCCCTGCTATGCAGAAGAAATATTAATATCCAAGTTCCCACTTCACTGTGTTTTCTGAAAAAATGAAACTTTTTCCAAAATGGATATCAGTTGTATGATCAGACCACACAGCTGTGTGAATGCCAGATAAATCACTGACAAAAAAGTCTCTCTGAATCCAGCCTGCTCTTACTTAGTATTTGTTGCAGTTCAAATATTATCAGCGTGTTTAGTCCTGGTTAAGCACCAGAAAGATGAAAAATATGGGAGACAGAGACACTTCCTAAACGTTTCTCTTACTTACTCAGAGGACAGCTGAAGTTTGTCTGAGCATATTACATCTAACAGCATCCTCAGTAGCTGGTTTCGAAGACAGATTGTCTTTCCAGATGTTTGGTTTAAGGCTACAAATATCAAAAAGCAATAAAGAGTAAAGAAGAGACAAAAGATGTTCCATTGCTTTGATGAACAATTTTGTTTGCACCCAATTAGCCCCATAGAAACACTTCTATCTGTTTTTTGCAGAGTAAAAGGATGTGGACATCAAATTTTAGACATAAAGATTCCTGCTAATGTAAGAAACAACCAGTGCTTACACTGCCCAAGTCCTCTCTTTTAAAACTCATTAACACTGCATGATGAATAATATCTCAGGTTAAATAGAGAGAGAAATATAAACAGGCAATCTGACTTGTATTGCCCAGCTGAGATGTCTATATACAAACTGCAGTTACCACTGTCACCTTAATATGATCTGTTGTTTACAGGTGCAGTAACAATAAAGCCTCAACTGAAAGATCCCAGTGAAAGGGCCAAATGACTGGATGCTCCTCCATGTGAACCTGACAAACACACAGCTACTTTAAGACGTGCAGTGCTCCTCATTATTATTTGCTACAACTGTAAGCATTTACAGAAAATCCAGGATGCCCATTGAAATTTTATTCCTTGTACCAGCCCAGTAGGTAGGTTTGGGGACAACTTCAATTTAATGTCCTTCCTCTCTGTGTTTGTCTGAAATCCAGCACTGTGTTGGCTCTGCACAATGCAGTGAAAGTACTGCTGGTTTATTGGCAGAGAGAGAGCAAAGGATCACCTCAGTGCAGCCTGTCCCTTTCCATATGAAGAAATTTGAATTTTGCCTCTTCCTGCAGCAGAAGGCGGAAGCACTAATGTTGCAATTAGGGTTGATCAGGTGCTGGGGAAGGAGGGAAATTCTGTAGTTAAACTATCACAACACATACCCCAGAGGCAGCCCCTCACCTTCAGTGGGCCTCTCAGCCACACTATCCAGGTAAATCTGATTTTCATCCACAGAAGAAGGTTTCAAGGTGTAAACAAGGAACAATCCAATCCTAGCAGAGAAAGAGTCAAGCAGTTGTGGTCAACAGAAAGATATTAATTTATTTGGAGATTATATGCAAGGCTACATACAGGTTAACAGTGACTTAAGAACCACCATTAGAAATTCTAGCCACTTCAGAGATTGGATGAAAGCTTCATAAACTAGGAAGTAAATTAAAAGGTCACAGACTGTGCTGAGTTGGAAGGTACCCACAAGGATCATCAAAGCCCAACTCCTGGCCCTCAGCAGGACAATCCAAGAGTCACACTTGTGCCTGAGAGTATTGTCCAACATTTCTTGATCTCTGTCAGCCTTGGTGCTGTCACCACTTCCCTGGGGACCCTGTTCCATCACCTGACCACCCTCTGGGTGAAGAACCTTTTCCTAGTGTGCAATCTAAACCCCCCCGACAACTTCAGGCCATTCTCTGGGGTCCTGTCACTGTCACCCCAGAGCAGAGATCAGTGTCTGCCCATTCTCTTCCCCTCAGAGGAAGCTGTAACTGCAGTGAGGTCTCTCCTCAGTCTCCTCTTGTCCAGGCTGAACAGACCAAGTGACCTCAGCTGCTCCTCGTGTGGCTTCACCTCTAGACTCTTCATCCTCGTGGCCCTTCTTTGGATGCTCTCTAATAGTTTGTCTTTCTTATATTTTGATGAACGAAACTATCTACAAATCAAAGTAAAATATATTCTGCTATGGAAACATTTTCTCTACTTTAAAGGTCTTTCACCAAGAGGAAAGGAATCCTGAGTAAAGCACTCAGTTTATATGAAAGATTCTGAGCAGCCTGTGGCATTCTAATTTCACTGTTATTACCACTTGGTTTCCAAGCATATAGAGGAGAACAGAGAAACCTTAGCAGGTCCACTGTGAGGAGGCATGGCATCCTTTCTTCACCTGTAGTTTGCTTTGACACATTACCTGGTTCTAAGGATAGAAAGATTAATGTGAAATACACACATTTAGTGAAGATGCACAATCTCCTCCTGCCCACAAGGATATTTCTTAAGGGACAGACACCAGTTGTTCTGCAGGAATAGCCCACACAGCAATTCCCTCTAGAAGTCCAAATCTGGGACCAGCAGAAGCTCCAGCACCTCTCAGTGCTGCTGACAGCCTGTTACAGTCTCTGCCGTCCTGGGGCTAGAAGGACAGGCACAGAGTGCTGCCTCTGTCCACTCTCAGCATTCATGGGCCTGACAACTAATCATGTTACCATGGAATAACAAATCATGATTATTTAAGGAAAAATGCTCATTCACACTCCTTACAATACATCAAATTTAATACACTAAATCCACAACTCTCACCTGTCTTGCCACCTATATGACAAAAGAAGAGACTAATTCCTACAAGCCCAGAGTAGGAATATACATAGAGATAACATATATCCAGGAGCATACAGTCACAAAAGAGCTGGAAAACACCAAGTTCCATTATTAGCTTACTCCACAGTTAACTATTAGAGGTGCTCATACTCTCCAACAGAGCAAAAGGCAGAGTCCACAGGTTTGACATGCAACTCTGTTTTTACAGTATCAAAAACAGAGCTTTAGAAATAGAGTTCCATGTGTGCAGTGCATTTCCCTGGGAATCAGGTGGCTGCAGACAGCACTATGTGGACCTTCCTCAGCTGTGGGTTGATACAATTAGTCTGGGAATATCAAATGAAGCAGTGCTTACGTTCTGTGAAGAGCAAATGATGATTTAAATGCTATGCTTCATGAAATCCTGACTAACATAACTGATTGAAATTCAGGAACAAAAAGGATTGTTACTGGGATATAAGCCAAACTGACAGGATTAGGTACACAGTTCTTTGGGGCCAAGTTGTAATACTGTAGTGATACTTTAGGGACAAGGCTTTAATGAAACCAAATATTAAGCACATATTTGGGTAAACCCAGTCATACCTACAGAACTGTCTGTTCTGCCACCATTATAACAGGAATCACCCAATTCACCTTGACACAAATATAAGGTTGGAGTGAATGACAAAGTTTTTAATCAGTTTTTCACCAGGGGATCCTGCAGTTGCCAAAGATCTGGTGTTCTACCGAGACAAGGTGAGGGAAGCTCTACTGTCAAGCTCTCTCCAACACCAGCAGAAGTACAGATCATCTGCAATCTGAGGAAAAGCTTTAGACCTTGAGGGTTACCTGAGAACATCCCTTGTATTAAAGTATCCTTGCAAGAGATGGGACAGGATAGTGCAGGCCACAGTGATCTTGGAGCTGCTGATTTCAGGATCATTGAAAAGGAAAACAAGCTTGGGCACCATTTGTACATGGTAGGCAATTGCAATATTCTGACATGCATCTCTGTAAAAAAAGCACAGGGACTATTAAAAGCTTCTACTGGAAATGACAAAATTTGCAGAGTTTCAGCTAAAAGGATTCTCAGGTTGTACTGATACTTTGCATTTTTGGCTTTTAATGCTGTTTTTATAACATTTCAAACATGGTCAGACAAATTGAGCATGTATCAGTGATGGAGATGGGAAGACTACTTTGTGTGTTCTACTCTTCTCCTCTGCCCTCTACTCCAGAAACTGCTGCATTCCAACAAGTTCAAAGAAAATATTATTGAATTTTCAAGTGGTGAGATGGTAGCAAAAAATGCTATTCCTGTAAAACTTAGCAAGGGGAACCAGACAGCTCTGCACAGAGCTTTCTGCTACCAAAAAGCAGGAATCTAGCTTTACTCAGTCCCTCTGCCATGCTTTGTCTCTTTAGATACTTTTAGCTCCAGTCCAAATTATTAAGAATATTGATAAAGGGGTTGTGTTTTGATTTTAAACACAACTTCAATAATATATTTAAAAAATTATTTCATAGTCAATTCAAACATTAAGATTCCCCCCGCCCCCCGCCCCCAGCAGATATTTAAACTTGCATTGTACAGCAGTGGTTCCACATGAACCAGGTATCTTTTCCCAGACTGGCCCCAAAGTCATCTCAGGGGCTGAACAAATCCCTAACTCCAGGCTTGAAAGAGCAATACAAGAATGATTCACTCCCAGAATCCCCTGATTCCAATTGGGATTAGACTCTTCATATCCACCTCAGAGTTCAGTCAGGTTACAGATGAGTTTGTCCCACAGGTTTCTGATTCAAACGAAAGTTTATACCTGGAGGACTGCAAGATCTCCACAAGATGGGAAAGAAGAACAAAGTCAAGGTTTTCTGGTGCTTTCATCCAAAGCTGAAAGACAAAGGAAAGCAGAGGTTTTACTGAGCTGTGAGAACAGTAGCTGCATCAGAGAAACAGTTAAAACCAGCCTGGGGAGGAGAACACCATAAACTTTGAGTGTTTCTGTAATGCAGCCTGCAGGCACTGGGAAGTCCCTGCTTGTGCAGGGAGCTGTAGCTCCAGTTCTAACCCTGAGGATCAGACCCTCAGGAGTGTTCCTGCAGACCTGGGGGCCCACAGCGTGCAAAAGCACAACACACAAATACTGGATCCAGGAGATGCTGTGAGCAAACCAAATCTTGTATTATAAAGTCATCTTTAATAGAGCCAAACCCACAGAGTAACAGGAACAGTTTTACCTCAAAGTTGCAGAGAACATACTGGAATGCACTATAATTCTTGATGACAGAAGACTCAAAGCCCAGCTCAGCTGTGCCCACTAGGGAGAATATTAATTGTAAAATCCTGTTGTTTAGCAGCCGAGTCTTCCTCTTCAATAGGTAGCTCAGCAACTGAAAAGAGAAGACTAAATAAGTATTTGCCAAGTATAAATCTGTATTTAATTCAAGACCAACGTATAGTTTACTCAGATGTAGAAGTCATGCATGCATGCATTTTGCATAAGCATCATAAAGAAAATGAAGATTTCAGTCCAGACGTAAAATTTCATGCAGAAAGTCTAAGGATGAATTTTTGAAGGAATTGGCAACTCTGTGGCATTGAACAGGAGGAAAATATGTGCCATATTATGTTGAATGTAATTTTAAAAAAGCAACAGAGAAATATAACTGTAAATAACCATAGTAGGTGTTCTATGCTATTCTCCATGGATGTATTCTTAATTGCTTACAAATGGTGTTAATTTAAAAAATACTAAATTTTACCTCCCCAAATGAAAAGCATTAGTGAAACATTGCCAGTTTCTCAACTGAGCCTACCTTTCATTATCCAACAATTTCTCCATACTGTGAGAAGAATGTTCAGAAAGCCATTACATTTTGAGCAGGTTGGGAAGAATAGAAATTAATTTGAAAATACATATCAAGACACATATATTACTTGGCTTTTAAAAAAAACTTCACTCCATTGCAATATAATGATAACATGGAGAGAACACTATGTAGCAAAAAATCAAAAGGAACAGGTCATACACAATACAAAGGATTGAGCAAGCAATATCTACGTAGGATAAACATATTCATATAAACTGCAATCAATTTATGGACAATTTGCATGTTGGGAAAATGGAAAGATTATAATAAATCATTAATGAAACCCTAATGTTGAGGGTCTTGTTTGGAACCTTCTATATTAAAGAGTCTTCTCTGTTTTTTCAGAGTTCTCTACTTCACCTACACAGAACAAAGTGAATGATACTAAACTGAAACTTCATACTTCAGCCTCAATCCATCCAATGTTACATATTTAGACTTTACATACAACCGAAATCTTCAATCTGCATAGTTTTCAGGTTTAAGGATTAATTTGGGACATACTTAATCAATTCAGGCAGCACTTATTTATATCAGCACAATTCCTCATACACAGTGAAGACTGAGCCATAGGAATTCACTGTCAGCCCTACAGTAGACAGTCTGTAAAGAGGAATCTTAGGCTGGATGAGCCAAGGGGAGGAAGAAAAGCTGCCTGAAAAGTGGTCTTTTGTGTGTGGGATCAAGTGTGTTGGTAAAAAAAGGTGAAGAGTGGGTCAGCCACAAATCTGCTGCTCTGGCTTATTTAGTGTATTAAATCATGTCTGACCAAGTGGCATCTGCCCTCACACTTCCTTCAGCAGAAAACTGTTATGGAGGGACTGTAAGCACAGGATGTGGAGCACCATCCTATATCCCCTTCCTAACTTACTAAGCTCCAACCACAAGTGGCTATAGTCAGGATATGTTTGGTTCATTCCTGTTGATAGATTTGGGGGTAAATATCTGCAAGGGAAAGACTATAACCATAATGAATGAGCAAAAGTGTGTCTACCTGGTATCCATGGATGTGCCTCATCAGTTTTGCACTCAAGGGGCTGCTGTTGAGGATGGAGTTCAGGACTTTGACCGCTGCATACATGGTGTGGTCATCATGGGCTTTAGCAATGAGACCCAGGAGAATGGCAGGGCCCCCAATAAAATTCAGGCTGGTGGCTGCTGGGGAGGACTGGAACACTCTCACCCCTAGGAAATTGCAGTGTTACTCTACCAGGAAGTCACACAGACAATCTATTATTGGACAGAATAAAGCTCCACTCTTAAAAGAATATTAACATTAAGACAAGTGCATTTACCATATTGGCCCACAGCAACTGACCCAATAGTCCTCAAGGAACCTGAGAGGTGTCCAGCAATATTCTTAGCTAGGAATATTGGAGTTGAACTGTCCCGAGAATTAATCCCAATCTGAAACAGATAAAAGGCACTTTAGGAAAAACTTTGGTAGTATCAGGGACACTAAAAAATGCATGCTCTAATACTTTGAATTATTTTCATAATTTTAGGCTATGAAAACCATCTTTTTTGATAAAAAGTTGATTGCAAGGACAAATATTCACCCACCAACAACATGCCACAATGCCCTACTTTCATATATCAATAGACCTGGTATTAGCAAGAACAATAGAATAGCATGTGAAAAGTCCCTGTGAAGGCATTAAGAAAACACAGACTGAAACAAATAATCATAAAACCTGAAAATTATGGCTTCTGCTCCTCTTTCAAAAAATGCTTTTAATAGGTGAAAATTAACCTATGAGTAGATCAAAGTTAAGGAATGGAAAAAGAAGTTAAAAAAAATAAACCTCTGAAGGTACACAGGCAAGACAAAGTCAGAAATTTGGCTCTAGGAAACATTAGAAGCCTGAGAAAATTTCTTGTTTAAGAAAGGGAAATTTGTGACCTCTTTGGCAATCAGCCGACCATCAACTTCATTGTAAGAGCTCTTTATATCTTGGACTGTAGTGAGAGATGAGCACACGGCATTGATTCCAAAAGAAATCTTATCTTCTGCCACCAGAGGTGCGATGATATGATCACTGCACTGGTCCTCACCTAAAACAAGAAAGACTGTGAATGTCTAAAGGAACTTCACTGTTCAATATGCAAGACAGGAGAGAGGCAGGTGAAAAATAACTG
Organism: Camarhynchus parvulus; assembly: GCF_901933205.1. NCBI lineage: Eukaryota > Metazoa > Chordata > Aves > Passeriformes > Thraupidae > Camarhynchus > Camarhynchus parvulus. The sequence goes on along the minus strand of NC_044576.1, from coordinate 17,784,399 downwards.
AAGGAAACTGATGTTTAGGAAATAATTTTACTTTGTCTTAACTATAACCATGAAAAAGCATTCACCCTTTGCGACACAGGCCATGGCATCTTGCATGACCAGTGCATGGCTGTGTCCTCTGGTAACTGCTTTGCCTTGATTCTGTATCCTCTCATAACATCTCATGGAGCTCAGAAATGTCCATAATAAACCTCTCTCTCTGTCCACACAGTATAAACAAACTTTATGGACACAGAAAACATTTCAGAGGCTTTCTGTTTCTGTGAACTTTATTGGGGTACCCAAAGCAAAGATTTGTGTGAAAGGAGAGCAGAAGCAAAAGTTCAGAGCTGCCAACTCACAACATTTGGGAAACTTCTCAATAGTACCATGTTCAGCAGTTTAGTATGAAATTCTCTCATGCATTTCTTTAAAGAATTTTCTATTCATTCTAACACTTGGAAAAACTATATGTATCTTTATTAAAAAAAAACCTCATGTTGTATTTTTGACAGTTTTATAGACTGGGAAAACAGCTGACTTACAAAACTGTTTACTAGTGCTGGTAACACAGCCCTTTTAGGCAAAAAATTAGTTCACACACCACATGAAGATTAACTATAAATAAAATGCCTCAAGACTGTGTCACCATTTCCCTTCCAGCAGGACTTGGTCTGCAGACTAAGCCTCTGTACAACTGCAGCCGATTAGCAAGAAGCAATGAGATAGTGGGGAGACAGGACACACCACTAACAAAAATTCCCACTGCTGTTTGCAACAAGGTCAAAAACCCATTTTAAGGGGGAAAAAAACCTCACTGTAGTATTTGGAGGGATTGTGTAAAACTTTTTTAAAGTCAAAATTTCCATTTGCCTGAGTTCCTTTGGATGTTTTGATGGAAACAGGGAGAGTGCAGGGAGAGTGAGATCATTTCACAATTAGGAGATCACATCTCATATGTTGCTCAGTGATCTCCCCTAAACAGGGCATCCCTAGAGTCACGTGGCCACAACCTGTAATTAGTACTGAAATCCATCTGGGAAGAACTATGCAGAAAACAAATCCCCCAGACTTCATAAAGACTCAATGATTCAAAAAATCAAATCCTTCTGACTTCTACAGGTAATGTTTTTATTTCAGAGCTGTACTTTGACATAATTTCTCTCTTAAATACCCCTGCCCACACTTGACTCACAGCTTTTTGTGCAGATTGAAAGCATTCTATCTGAAAGAGTACTCTCAGCCAGTGTTTTTACATTCTTTTAGGCTGGAGCATGACCAAGAAAGATTATTTTTCTGTTTTCAAATTAGAAATTAACACCCCATTTCAACCCAAGCTCTAGCACAGAGGGGAATGCGCTATTTGTTGAACAAACAGTAATCAATAACTGAAATGTTTTGACTGTCTGTTTAATAATTGAAGCTAACAGCATACTTTAGTTAAAAAGCCTCTTCATTAAATTGAATGTAACTTACTCGCCTGCCCCTCTCTTATTCTGCAGGCATTTGCAGTTAAACTCCATACTTCTCTTTCTACCTTTTTTCCCCGTTAGCACTGTTAATGCAGAATGTCTCACTTAAAGCTTCTGCTTTAATGTTTGTCCAACAGAAATCACAATCTTGCAACTCAGGACATGCTGTCCCTCCTTACTCTTCATCTCTCTCTGCTGCTTGATTTCTACCCTTCTTTCCAATTCACAGATGTTACAAGATCTTCATATATCTCACTACAATCTTGTACAACATTCAGTAATGCAGTTTACCAGACTTTTAGAGTGATCTCTAGATGCAGTTGGAACACTAATAGACCATTAAAAGAATAAAAAGAACACTGCCCTGACAAAAAAACAGGGGCAGATATGAGAATTATCACATACCTTGAAGCTGTACTGCTTGGAAGTTGCTACAATACTGAGGGCCAAGCTTAATAATAACTTCTATGGTTTCCACAGAAATGGCTTCTTCAAACAAGTGTGTAGGACCAAGGCGCCAGGTCAAGGAGGACTTCTGTTTCCAAATCCGAGGAGTAGCTATGTACCCATAGACATCAACAAAGGAAGAGGGTTCCATGGAAATGCAGCTACCTGGTAAAGGCTGGAGGTACTGCATCTGTAACAGAGGAGGAATTCACTGGGGGGATCCAATGCACTCGGGGTGTCCTGAGGTCGTGTCTCTGTAAGGTCCTGCCTGCCACCTCTTTGCTCATTGAAGTCTCAGCTGCGCAACACAATTACACTGGGCCTGGCTCAGCTGCAGCTCCTTCTCCCACAGCAGCCCCCACAGTGCTGTGCTCTGCACTGGCAGCTACAAGGGGGCTGATTACAACTACAACTCTGGTTGAACACACCAGAGTTCTGGCTCTTACTGAGCAGAGCTGGCAGCAGCAGCTCTCCAACATTCCCCTCATCAAGGGGCCGGGTATGGGCAAGATCCTGGGAGGGCACACACCTAGGCCAGCTGACTCAAATTAACAACAGAGATATTCCATACCATATAACGTCAATGCAGACATAAAAGCTAAGGAAAGGAGGAGGAAGGGAGGGAAATCATTATTTACAATGAAACTCAACATACAGGTCATTTTCCATCTTACTTTCCCTCCTCTGTCCAGCTGGGAAGGGGAGTGATATAGCTGCTTGTGGGCACCTGGCATCCAACCATCCACCACAACAATCATTAACTATTGTTCAGAAATTGGACTTTAAGAAGTACTTTAAACATAAGTATTTTGAACGCTTAAGCCTAATTTTTGTTCCAAAAACACAGTCAAAAGAATTTCAAGTATTGACAAAGAGAAACCCTGTCTTGACTCCAGACATATTTTTCCTTTCCTAACTTCATAAACCTGACTTGACATACAACACAGAAAGAGAAGTTACAGTTACTTTGTACTGGCATAAATGGAGAATAAGCAGTTTTTGAAGAGTGTAGATTGTCCGATTGCATCAGTAAACTTCGGTGGAACTAATGTTGTTTAGGAAACAGGGCCATTTATTTTTGGTACCAGAATAATGATTTGGCCTCCTAAACTGAGTCTATTATTTTATTTAACTGTAGAGAGCTCTAACAGGAAGTAGTTGGAATTTTTTAGTAGAGAGAAACTACACTGTACTTTGGGGCTTAGCCCTGTCTTTAACGATTTGTTGCTAGGATGGGAGACTCCAAGTATTTACTGGTCTCTGACTACTAAGATTTAGAAAACAGGGATGGTCAATATTAAGAGGCAGGAGTTGACACTTCAGTGAATAAATATCAGACTTGATGCGGCACAGTAACCCACCTCGCTCCAGCTCCACCAACTGAAAATAGCCTTTGGTATTGTCAACAACCTTCATCCATTTCTAACTTCTTAGGCCATTTTTTCTTCACTGTGCATATCAGGATGAAGACTTACATTAATCAGTGACCCCAACACTGGGACAATCTTTTGTTTACTAAAGGATTATTTTATTCATATGAGCTGTTTCACTGAATGTTAAACACACTTGTTGTGAATTCTTTCATCAGTTGCAATGTTTAGGCCTAGCTTTATTGATGACTTTCAGTCTCATTTGAAGGAAGTCAAATTGAATTAAATTTTCATTCTTGAAATGGATATAGGTCCCAAAAGGCATTTATAAGACAGATGATTTTTCTCAAGTATGGGAAAGAGAATACTTGGAATTAAACAGGTTGTGTTTACAACAGTGAGTTTTGCACGTGCTGAGATTGAATTGAAATATAGGAACAAGAAGAAGGAGACCAAGGTTACAAGTTTCAATTAATAAAAAGATTCTACTCAAAAACCAAAAATCCACCACACCAACCAGAGATATAATAGAAAGAACAGGCTGCATTTTCTACACTGCATTCAAAATCCAAAAATCAGATCTCTGAAATAGTATGAGATTAACTGCAAAACTAGGAGCATGATGATATTAATAATAGAAACCAGGGGCTATTCTCATTTATCTTGTAGATTATGAACCCTTCAGGTGCATTTGGATTACTTTTGCCTGCTATTTCATCCAACCTGAGAATTGACTGCCATGTGACAAAAATCATAAGAAATTGCGTATTAGGGGAAATGCCAGTACACCAATATTAGCAATGAACTCATGAATTGATATCATCTCACACACTGAACAACTAACCCTGAGGAACACCTATCTGTTCCTGAGTGCTTAGTGTACTAGTGAGGTAAAAGACTACTGACTGATTGTTCAAAGGGTCTAAGAGAAAGAGGATAGCTTGACCAAATAAGATGCTTGAGGATATTCCTCCCAACTTTGGATTCTTGCAAAGAGCTGACCAGTCACAGCAGCTTATTTTTCTGTGACCTCTCCACTTTCAAGAACTTTCTTGAAAAGAAAGAGTGGAGACTCTCTGTGTAACTCATCACCTTTGCAGGTTTTAGCTTAAATCCAGATCATCCTTGACTTAGGGCTCTCTGGCCACACCTTGATGTGAAGTACTTTTTATAGCTCACAACCTCTGCAGATGTTGGGCTTAAACTGACAAATCCTCTGAATCACTAGTAAAGTCAGAAAATGTTGACCTAGGGATATAACTGAATTTCAGCAACATAACCCTGAGCTACCTGCATGCTAGGTGTCCCCAACTCTAGAGGAACATCACCACACAAATTGCCCTGGTTATCTACATGCTGAAGGGGGAGAGGAGAACAAGCTCAAAGCATCAGTATAAGCTGAGAACACAGTTCTGAAAAGCAGCACAAGTACACCCTGTTTTGTACACATTTCTGACTCCACTCACACCCAGCACTGTGGCACGTGTTACATGTCTAAATCACCATGCTTTGAGTTTCTCAGATAATTACTGAAAAGTCGTGGTAGGTGCATCGGGAGATGGAAATGAAAAGCAATGCAAGGCAAAAGCCAGGCACAAGATCTATGCAGAGAGCCTTTACCTTTGCAGAGCCAAGCATCTGACCATTTATGTAAGCTGACACAATGCAGTTCTTCTTTGCTTCCTTAGCAACTGTCACTGTGAGATGATGCCACTGGCCAGTGACCAGAAGTTTACCACAGCCAAACTTGACTTGCCTTGGAAATGGGGAGGGATTTAGGACCTCAGCCTCAGGTTCCATAATATCTGTAACAGCAAAAAAAGGGATAAGTAAACAGAAAGTTTCTCATCTTCACCCGCCTCTGGAACACAACTCTCAAATCTGACAGGAAGAACATGACACCCTGTGGGTACAGTGTGATTTGATGCTATTATGTCTAAAGTCTTTAAAACACTGCCCAAGGTCTGTTTCATGACCTACAACTTGCACAGCTCTCAAGATCCCTCCAGCATACAACATGTCACCCTCCCAAATAACACCTGCTGTCTGCCTTGATGCTACAAACCTGCCCTGAACTAGGACAAACCCAGCACATTCACTAAGAGGAGAACCCCTCTGTGTATTTACAGAGTTAGCTGGCACAGAGAAAAAAAATCCGTAGCAGATCCATCAGATGATAAAATCTCCATATTAATTTGTAGCTTTTATGAAAAAAGGCAAGCTGGAATCTTTATCATCTAAGGCAATCAGAGCACTCACACAACCTCAGCTGTGCATGAAAGTCTCAGCTACTATTCCCACTTCATTTCCAACCTCCTCTGGAATACTCAATCACATTTACATTTGAAGTTCCTACTCTACTCAATAAGGAAAAGGGGATAAATATCAGCAGGGAACAATATTAACAGACTGGCATAACAGAAAACATTCTGAAAGCAAGGAGAGGAAATGAGTTGTTTCATTGGGAAGCTAGATCACTCCCCAAATCCTCAGTCATACTCTCCAAACCTGCTTAGTGTCATACAAAACTGAATGGTTCATGCCCAGTCTCCACAACTGCACTCCACAATATAAATTACACTCAAAAATTTTCCATTGAATATTGCAATAATTCACAATGCCTACAGCAAACTTAAAAATTAAACACGGGCAACAATTACAATCATGACTGGATTCAAGAAGAAAACTGGAGAAATGTCATTAATATCCCGGGAACTTCAAAGAAGAGGAAATTTCTTAATGAAAAATTCCAGATAACAAGAGGACACAGCACTGCAACTTGACTGAAAAGAGCCTTACCCAGTGGCTGGAATTCCACTTCTTCTGTAGAAATGACCAAAGAAAGGTCCTGCAGGAAGAAGCTTACAGAAAAGCAAACAAATTCCTGCTCTGCTCTTGACATGTGCCTCACAATGGTAAGGAAGCGGAGTGGGTGGCTGCCGTGCACCAAGCCAAACTTGCTCACCAGGAACCAGCAGGACAGTGTCAGGCCACTCGAGGGAGGGAATGTTCTGCTGCCTGTACAAAGGAACAAAAAAGCATTAAGGAAGTTGCTTTCCTTGTGCAGCCATCAGCAAGCTGCTTTCTGTTTCATTCTTCCATACCCATACCATGGAAGAAGCAACATCAGATTATGGGGGTTTAATTTCTATTCTGCTGGACTTCATTGCCTGTATTCAATATCACAGAGATTGCACATATGACTCTGTGCACATGTATAAATGGCCTAAAGCTGACTGATGGGAAATGACCACTAGATCTCCATGCTGTGGAGCAGATGAATTAGCAATCTCTGAGCCAGAAACAAGTTCTCAAATTTCACAAAAAATCAGGAAGCAAAAGATTCGGCTATTTCCCTGTCCACCCAATAGAGGATTTTGTTGTATAGGAGAATCTCATTAAGTGAAAGTTCCTATTCTTTCCATAGATTACCCTAAATTCTGGTGGCTCTTACCGGTTAAGACTGTTCTTTTAGAAGCCTGCTTTAAGTCTGTATTGCTAATATTCGTTCATCACAGTATGAAGCTGCACCCAATTTCCCATTTTGCTGAGCAGTACAAGCTTTACAGTTCAGAGCTGGTCTGGGACACAGACAGAAGTGTTTTGAAGCACATAGCTTATGTGCTGCCCTTTCTTACAGCTGTTGAATGTTTTCATTGGGGCTGAGAGTCAGTGCTTCCAGAAGCTGTAGGTGAGTCACAGTGCTTACCTGTGCCAGTCCCTCCCGAGACAGATTGGTCTGCACTGGATCCCATGACAGTGGCCAAGGTAGGGAGGTATAAACACCTATACAAAAGCAAACAAGAACCCATCATCAGAAACAAAAATCATCCCTGACGGTCGCCAGTAACTTTCTGATACTGCAGGATCATGGTAGAAAGGCAGAGAGTAGGCTGTCAGCAATAAGACAGTAACAAAATATGTTGGCATCATTGCTGCATGGAAGGCAGCCATAGGGTACATAGATTAAGATGAAGAGAGAAGTGAATGGTCACTGTGCTCAGAGTAAGGGTTTGGAGACCTCAGAGAAGCTAAAATAAAAGCAACAGCAGCAGTACCCATAGCCTTCCATGGACATGTCAAACTCCACAAACGACGGAGCTAAAGCAGTGCCATGCAGCTGGAAGTTCCGAGGGGATGTCATGGAGATGAGACTCATGGCAGTCTGGAGTGCCAGTGCAGATCCCTTAGACAGCCAAGGTGAGCTCCTGACAGGCACAACTGTCTGAGGATCAGATTTACTGCCCACCACACTCTCTTCTGAACCTGAAAGAAGAACACAGTGCCTAACCAGCTCAATGTCTGCAAGTCATTTTCCAGCCACAGGTATTGCCCATATTCTAGGCATCCCTTCTCAGAACAGCACTTCATGTTCTTGAGATAACACATCCTCAGCAGCCCACAGAAATCCTACAGCAAGACAAAAATAAATATTGCACTGAAGACATTTCAAAATGGGAGGCTGTCAGGAGAGCCATAGCCATATTTTAGCCATATTTTCTTCCCACACATCTTCAGGCACCCCCGGAACTCACCTTACTAAAAAATATCCCAAACCCATTGGTTTAATTTTTCTTAAAAAAAGACCATTCATTCAACTGTGCTGTAACAGAATAGTCCTGAGCAACACATGGAAGAGGATTTGAAGAATGACTGCAAAGTACATGACTCAAATACAGACCATGCTGTATCAGGTGTCTCAGACATGAGACTAGTTTAAGCACCAAATACTACTGTATAAATACTACTACAAATATTATTGTAGCCTCTCATCTATAAAATACATTAGAGCAGAGAAAACTACTCAGGAAAACAGCCTGCATAGGCTGTAGATTACTAGGATATTCTAGGGACTACAAAAAGCAGTGCTCTTTATTCCCATCCTTATTCTTTTTCTGTCTATAAATCACAGGAAAAATATGCTGCAAAACAAAGGAGACATTCCCCTTGGCTTGTAGAATATTAGTATTTTTATAAACCATGTCCATGTCTGATCCAGCAAAATCTGAGTGTATGCTCAGCATCTAACTTGAGCAAAGATTTAATTTGATCTCTGCTAGCCATCAGATCAGCTCTCAGTGTTGGTCAAGTACCACCCAATCTGGGGAATACCCAATGAAAATCTTCTAGGTGTACTAAACCTTCACAGGGACTGTCTTGGAGCAATCTACTCAACAGCAGTTTCCTGCCAGTGCAGAGACATCTCTAACTCAGCCCCTGTTCATTGTGTGCTTACCTGCATTAGCTGAATCACTCCCCTGACAGGAAAGGACCTTGGTCTTGTTTGTGCTGGGCCTAGGTGGTACTAATGGAGAACCTCCCAACCACAAAAATTGCCTAATGTGGAAAAAAAAAAAGCCATTTTATAAAAGGAAAACAAGCCAGACACTTGGAGTCACAGCAACCATGCAAGTAGAGCTTAGACTTCTGGAAAACAATTTATTTTACTGAACACCAAATTTTAAAGACCTCCCAAACAGAACAGAAGAAATGTTTTGCATTGTAGCAACACAAATATTTTGCTTGCTTTATATTTCCTTCCAAGGTTTTAATGTTAAAAAAAAATCATATAGTGCTTTTCTTTATCAATATTTTTGAATAGCCCTAATTTTTCAGGAATAAAAATCTATGGGTCAAGGTTTTTTATTGAGTTCTTTTTTATAAATCCTATTCCCTATTTGGCTGAAAGAAATACAGTCTTGCACTGAATATTTAAATTCATCTGCACTCTGGTAGCTGGTAGGTACTGTAATGTCTAGCACTTGTTAGCATTAATGAAAAAAGTGCAACCTTAAACTGGAAACAGTGACTGAGGAAGAAGACTGCACTTTATTTTTTGCATCTGTCATTGACATGGATCTGAGACATGAGAAAGTCATTTTTACTCTGCAGAAAACAGCTTCTCCATATAAATACCAGGAGAGAATAACCCTGTTTGTTTTACAATGACTTAATTAGTTCATTCATAAGTGGCTTTATAACCCCTGCAGAGATGATGCAGAACACTACAGACTCTTACCATCTTCAGGAGCCATTTAAGCATATACCCTGCAATCAATGAGGAAGGAGGATTAACTGGGTCTTGGAAGAAAAGGCTGAGTATTGCTGAATTAGAGCACTACATGAAGCATCTAATTATTTCCTAAACTTTGCAAAAAAATGGCATTATTAAAGCAAATTGCTTCTGTTAGATACAAACTTATACCTTAACACATGTGGCTCAACAGCCTGTGATGCAAGCTTCTCAAACACCCTAGTAAGGGGCAGGTGCAGGGGGTGGCTGTCACTGCAGAAAGCATCCTGACAGGAGGTTATGACTGTGCTCAGCAGGCCACATTCACACATCACCTGACGACTCTTCTCTGACTTCACCAAGGACTGGATATGATCAACCAGAGCACATTGGATTTCCTGGGAAAGCTGAAATGGACACAGAAGCAAAGTCAGAGAGCTGGAGCTAAACTGTATAGGACAACTGATTTATTCTGTTTTAATTAGTTTTTCAATTGTCAAATCCTTGAGTGTAAACATCTGGTCCAGAAAAGAAGCCCCTAAGGCAAGAGGCTCAAGCAGAACTGCATGGCTGTTCTATCAAGCTCTGCACTAAAACAATGTGCATATATTCATCTGAGCAGCTGCCTGGCCATCCACAGCTCAGCTTTCCTGCCTCATCTCTATGGCAGCAAAGGAAGAAAACAATCAGCTGCCATTCAAATACAAGACACCACCACCAAGGACAGGTTATTGGGCATAAACTCCAAGACCAACACAGGAATTCAGAATATATATAACAATAAGCCTGTGGAGAGACATATTGACATGATCTACTCTTCATTCTAAAAGCATTGTTCTTAAAGAAAACTATATCCAGCAATGCCAAGAAACAATTTTAAACACTTCTCTTTGCTTCATTATTGCTTCTTAATGATCTTTAAGCCTCTCAATTCTCATAAATTATCTTTAGAGCAAATTGTTTCCAGTTAGGAATGCATTGTACCCCATTGACCTAACTAGATTTCATGTAAAAGTAACTGGATCATATATTTAAACACAAATCTTGCAAAGATTAATTATTCCCTATTTCAAAGAGGTTTCAAACTTTCTCACATGCTCTTCTAAGAAATAAATATTCAAACTTTTAAAGAAAAGGACAACAATGGTGACAGGCACACAAATAAAGGCAATGGGATTTGATTTTATAACATGAATGAGAAGCAACTGGTCTCAGAATAAGCTTACTAAGTGTAAAGAGGAATTGAGCTCTTTTGCATTCAACCAGACAAAGCCAACACGGGACAGTTGCAAAGCCAACAAGCAATTTGTATTCAAAGTGTCCCCAACTTCAGCACTTAGAAAACAATACATCCATTGTAACATACTACAGTTTTTGCAAACTTAACTAAATATGTCATATCTGAAGGGTATGTTATTTGTATAACATTTCCTAAGGGCGAGTTCTTTGGATAACATTTTCCTCTCTCTGAAGGACTATTCATTGCCAGAGACATACGTTTCACTGTGCATTGTATTACACACAGAAAGTGTCCACCAGACCAAATGACATTATTTCAGAGTGTTTCAAAGTCTCACAAGTTTTTAAATCTTTTAATTAACATTTTACTCCATTTCTGACTATATGCAGGAAAGTATGTTTAAATAACACCAAACAGAGAATGGCACAGGTCTTGACTAAGTGAAGCAACTGGTTTATTCCAAAATAAATCCAATAAAAGCATAATGGTGTACAAAAGATTGATTGTTTTCATTAGCCTAGCAGCTCTGTCAATAGCAATATTGCTTTGTTTTGAATAAAATGAGCTGTTTTCATGGATTTCTGTTCCAGTAAAATGAGATTTTAGTGGAAATATTAAAGGTGGCCAAGAAACCACGCTGTGTATTTCTGTATGCATGGATTGATTTTCTTAACACTTATTACTTGCTCCATGAATCAGGATATTGAAGGTGCAGTTAGAATGCAGCTGAGCTCTGCCTCAGATTAGAGTTTTAAGGGCAAATGTCACCTAGCAATTTGCCCAATCTGCTTAAGTAGTTCCCAGATTCTTTCTCTTAAGAGCCCATAGTTTCAAAACTTGGTAGCTGAATTTAATTCACTGTTATTCATCTTCAGGGTTATTATGCTATTTTCAAGATAAGCAAAAATGATGAACTTTTGTCGCTGTGCATTCACTTCAGAAGGATGCAATTTCCTTAGATTGAAGAACAAAATAGCAATAATTACTTCTGCAGAAATACCTGAAAATTTTAACTTTTTTAACATCTAAAGGGAGAACAAGTAATCTAGCCTAAATTTAAAACAGAGATGTGTCTTTTTAAAAAGTGCAAAATCCTTGTTGATGTTGATTTCACGACAGTGACTATGACATCAGCTCATTATACAAGAGACATGGATGAAAACAAAAAGGAAAAATCCAGCTGTGGAAGCAACAGTATTACTTAGTAGAAGTATAAATTATTTACATGATGAATTGTGTGAGGATTAATTTTTGTCTGTATTCAGAAGAAACCTGCCAGGATGATGAGACAGAACTGAAACAAGCTTTTATTCTCTTCTCAAAAATTGTTTCCTTTCCCTTACTCACCCTTGTCTGATCTAGACGGTCTCTGTATCTGACATTACAAATGGGAAAGATTTGTCATGACACTTTGGAATCTTAAAATTTCAGTCAAGGATGATGTGTCTGAGAGGAAACTTCTTTCTTTTCAAGGTAGAAAATATGCTGTGAATATCCTGAGCCACATATCTGAAGTGGATGCGAACCTATCTCAATTTACAAAGCGTTTGAAACATGTGCAAGGCTATCTTTCATCACTGAACAGACAACATATTAAAGAAAGGAAAACCTATTTTGATGTGGTCAAACAACATGGAGTCTGATGGAAGCTGACTTGGTTTCAGTCATAGGCATGAACATGAGCAACATCCTCTAAATACAATTTACTGACTCCAAGACTGCTTACTGACTCAAACCTCTTGGTCAGTTTAAAAGTTTTAAGCAAGCTTCTGTACCCATGACATTCAAATTATTTTTTTCCCATGCCTATCAATGGTGGGAATATATATCCACAAATCTATTCTCCTCAGCTCTTAACTGTCATTCCAGAAAGTATAAGAAATGGCTGAAGTGCAAAATCACCTGTTTTACTGTCTGCCACTAGGTTTTCTGCACTGACAGGCTCAACATTGCTTCAGCCCATCATTTCCTGGATCTGACAAAGGTTGCTGAGAAGTTGCAAAATTGGCAGGAAATTGATATTATTTCTGAGGTCAGAATTGAAAGTACATTAATTTTATTGCATTCCATTGGTGTTTCTGTAAAAGCAGTGCTTTCTCATTGCTAATTCTGTGAAAGCAAAGGAATCTAACACGATCTGAACTGATTCTAAGATTTTTCCAGATTACTCTCAGACACTTGGACCTAAAATATCTATCATGGCACTAAAACAAGCAGAAAGAGATGAGTTATTGTCTCTTCTTCTCCACATTTGCTCCCAAAAAAGGGTACCTTTTGATTCACTCAAATTCAGAGCAAGAAGCCCCTTGAGAGTTTTTATGAAAGTCTGCAGTACATCCACAAAGCCATTCTTTCATCTCATCTAGCTGTTAAATACTGTAGCACTAGAAAAAGAAATAGTAACCTGTTTGGGACAGAATATATCTACCCAAAGAGTAATTTCTTCAGGTATTTTCCTTGTAGCACGTAGCTCCCCCTCACTAGCCTCTGACGTTAGACCTTTTGCATCAGATCTTACCTGACTCTTGTGTTCCAAGTAGAATCTCCTGGCACAGGGATTCATGCAGTGATATATGTTATGATTAAAGCTAATAAAGTCCAGCCTTTTATGTCTCTACGTGGCAGCATCATCGAGCTCCCCAAGCTCTGAAATTCTATTCTATTCATTCTCTCTCTCTCATTCAATGATTTCTTCAATAGAAATAGCCAGGAAAATTCTATTTTTCCTTTAACCTTTTTTGCAGGTTATTTTATGAGAACTCCTCAAGACATTTGGTAACTCCTAGGTAGGGTTTGACTCAGGACTTTGCATAATAGTGGTCCAATTTTACCTGAGAAAATCATACTCACAACAGAAATACTAAAATGCTACCAGTAATATTTTCTTATTGACTAAGAAAAAAGGAGTGAGAGAAAAAGAAAAAATATGAGCATATTTAAATACATAACTAGAATTCGTGCTCTAGTCCTTCATAATTTTAAGAACACTGCCATCTACTGAGGATCTCAGATGCTCTGCTTCTTACAGAGCTCAAGTCCTGGAGCCAATTCCCATTTCTTGATGACACTCTCATCCAATTAACCCTTCTACTTGTTTTTCAGATATTAATTACTGTAATTAACAAAATTTCACTAGCTGGTGGCTTGATTCCAATAAACAAGAGTTGGAATGTGCCAGCAGTTATTTGTTCCTTTCAGAGCTCTGGATGAGCAACCTGGTTTTATTTCAGTCCCTTCATATGTACTTTGACTACATTCAAGTATGTTAGACCAAACAGCCAATACAATATAGGCAGTATATGTATTCAGAGTGGGGGTGTGCATATATATCTGGATGGTTTAACAAAGAAAAACATATTCTAAGCTGCATTAAAAGTTTATGGACTATTAGGTCTGGAGGGTCAGACTGTTCTGGTTGCTTGGTCTGTTGGCTATACTTAAAACAGTTTTCAAGGCACTTCTATATTATGCCTTTGCAATAAGTATTCTGGGACCAAAATCCATATACTGCATCAGGCAGGCACAGAAATGCTTTGGCAAACTGACAGACAAAAGTCTTTGCTGTTCTTACATCTACTGACTCAGTGAAATTTGTGCTGTTCCTCCTGACAGTGTTTAGGTAAATTTTAGTACTGCCACATTTGCAAAGACTAAGCAATTCCTGGAAATGAAGCTACAGAGAAGTAGAAGACACTGTTTGGATGGCATTTTGATATGTTCAGACTCACCTGAGCATATCCTTCTCTGTACAGCCTTGGCAACAACCTCACCATGACACAGACAGCGCCTGGATGTACAATGGTGCAGTCTCTCATTTCCAACCTGCAGTACAAAGACACATCATAATTACCATGAGAACAGCACAGAGGTTCTAACCATGTTCCAGCAGTGCACAGCATTAAATCCTCCTAGCAGCAACCAGGCTCAGCATTGGAAACTAAGCAAACGACACAAATTACCCAGAACAGCTGGATGCCTCCTGAGAGTAACAAAGACAGGACATCACCTGCTCATGAGCTGACATTTCAAGGACCTGCACATTCAAAGATGTGAGACAGCCTCTTTAAGCAAATTTTGCCTTTGAAGGTATTTACAGAACAGAAAACAGACAACCAGAGGAATCACTGGTGCAGCAGCCCACAACCAGTGTTATCCTTTTATTTTCTAGAAAATTATAACTTGAGTTATACAGTAACCTTAGTACTTCAACATAAAATGGAAATAAGCAAAGGTGAGACAGTCTTGATGAAATCAGTATGCCATCCTCCCCTTCCAACACTAGAATTTGCCTAAAGTAGTAAAGTAATATTGAATATCTGCTTTCCCACTCATTTTCATTTTTGACACTTATAACCTTTTTATGTTCAGGCACAGGAAGGAGCTGAGGAATCAGAAACATCACAGAGAAGATCTGCTAATGCCATGATGCAGGCTAGAGGTCAGATATATCTCAAAGATGAACCCACAGCACAGCAAAAACTCTAATTTAGGCACTACTGGCTCATCCTGTTTAGAGTATCATCAGCATTTCTGGGTGCACCTTTGAACTGGAGTTGTGATGTGCACTGTCAGAAACATCTGTCCCAAGCAGATCTCACAAGAAAAGCAAAGGCAACATCTTATGGCTGTAATTAGACTGACAAAATAAAAGCACAATGTGCTTTATGAACTGTATAAAACACAAGGTACAAGGATAAGAGTAAGCATTAAAAAAAAAAAAGTTTCACAAGGGACATAAAGGAGGGTAAAAAGGCTGCAATTAAACATGTTTGTTAGCCACTCCCAAAAAGCCTCATCTGATACAGCAGAACAGGGAGTAGTGTGTAGCACACTGCCACACAGTGACAAATAATTTGTACTGCACCCTCAAGAAGGAAAATTTCAAATTAATTGCTCATTTGCAATATTTTCTGTGCAGCAAATCAGAAGCAGGTCTGGTATAAAGAGTTGCTGCGGCAGTGGTTTCAGTGTGGATACATAGACCCATACTCGACATGAATGTAGGCAAGTTTTGAAATGTCACAGAAAAAAGTACACTGAAAATACACTCTCCTCCCATCTCCCTGAGAAATCCACACCATTTTAAAAGAGAAAAATCCTGGCTCTATAAAATTAACAGGGAAGAAATCATGGTTGGAAAGCTGCCTGGCTGGAAACAAGCTTGGCATGCTGGCCCAAGCCCTGGTGAGCCAGAATGTGCCCAGGTGGCCAACAAGGCCAAGGGCATCCTGGTCTGCATCAACAATAGTGTGGCCAGCAGGAGCAGGGGAGTGATTCTGCCCCTGTACCTCACCCTGGTACTGGTGAGGCTACACCTCGAGTGCTGTGTCCAGTTCTGGGCCTCTCACTACCAGGACCTCAGGGTGCTGGAGTGTGTGCAGAGAAGAGCAACAAGGCTCAAGATGGGCTTTTAAGAATAATATTCTTAATAATAAGAATTCTCTGTGGTCCTCACTTTATGGCTTGTCTTAGTACAAAAGCTGTGCTCCTGTTCCAACTCCTCACCTCTGCCAACAGCCCATCTCTCCCGCTCCTGCTCCAGGGCTACCCAATCAGCCCTGTGATTCCACTCCATCGATCTCACCAGCTTCATGGTGAGAATTGCAAATCTGCTCTGCACTGGTGCTACTTAAATAAGATAAATAAGAGGTTTTGGGTACAAAATGAGATGTCACAAAGAACCTGAAGAGCCATTAGCACAGTGAGCTGTCTGTGGTAACAGCAGCTGCAGCAGCCATGCTGCTTGGGTGGGCACAAAGAAGGGCTTCCCTCCCAAAGAGATCAGCCTCAGTTAACACAGCTTGCAGCAGGCTATGTCTAATCACCAGGAACAAAAGGATAATCACAAACCCCATCTGCCACAAAAGGTATTTCAAACATTACTGCAGGGGCAGGAACACAGAGGGCTGGTTTTGAGATGGGAAGGACAGAGTCAATTCCCAGAAGTTTGCAGCATCATTGACCACAGGACAGTGGAAGGGGCTAAAATATTATCCAGCATTAAAGTGCTAGCTTTGCTATGTATTATCCACAGGCTCCTGCAGGATCACCTCCTTTCCCTCCCTCCTTGGGAATATTAAATATGTGTTGCAAGATGGGGCACCACAGGCCACCTACACTGACTGCATTCAAGTTCCTCCTTTCAAGCTGCTGCCTGAAAACTTTCAGGGGGAAGTGTGAGTGTGGATTACAGCTAAGAGGAAGCTGCACTAGGGGAACAACAGGCTTGCAGAAACTATGGGATTTCTTATTTTTATTTTCATAAAATTTACTGGTAGAAAAGGATACAGGCTGCATAGCTTGAAGACTGTCAGCTTTCCAGTACGTGTTCCTCTTTTGTGTTTGCATACACTTGTCATGGACAGTCTCCAACCACCCCTAGCTGATCTGGCTTCCTTTTGTGCCTTCCCATCCCAGAACAAACAATCCCAAATCAGACAGACACTGTGAACTGAAAGGGCCCCAGTTTACAGGATTAATATCTCAACAAGCGGTATTCCGTTACTGCACAGCATCACATCTCAGCAGGCAAAACACAAGGAGAGAGGAGGCCTTGCTCATTTCTTCATTTCAGACCTAGTAACTTCAGAAAGACAGACAGAGCCACACTCCTCCCAGCATTGCCCCAACCTATTCTTTCTCCCTTAACATCCCATACAAGAGACAGCGTACTTCTCACAACTACCACCCTCTATGTCCTCTATGCACATGGACCCATGTTCTCCCGAATCAGGCTAGGAAGATCTTCTTGGAAAAGAGCATTTATTCCTCCTGAGCTACCAAGTCCTCTCCCTAGTACTGAGTACTAATCAGAAACATCCAGTGTAATTTAAAGAGTAAACATGGAGCAAACATCTCCATGACTACTTTAAAATCTGCTGCACAGGGAACAAAGAAATCCACCACACATTCTTTTACTTGCTTCAAACAAGTATAAATATAACCAGAAATGCTTATTCAGCCTGCTTCAGTACTCAGGGAAAAGAGTTCTGCTGACTTCAGTGACTGCTGCTGTGAGTGGCAGGCATCACGTCTTGGTCTTTAACTTGGAAGATGACTTTGCAATAATCTATAGTAAGGGTTGAAGAAATCTCACACTTATCAACTTAGCCTTTTTAAGCATAACTCCAACCAGAAACAAATTTGGTAAAAGGATTGATATTCAAGATAAACGTAGAAGAGAATGAATGGACAGAAAAATCTCATGAGTTACAAAAGGCAGGTGATTCAGAACTGATTTACAGCTGACAGCTATACTGATTTTTGGTATAGTCTTCCCTTCCTACCAAGGATATATGTTCTGACATAAACCTTTATTCAATGAGGAAGGCAGTATGACTGTTCCTTTTCCAATTTTCTCTATTTCAGCATGAATAAATGTGCTTGGACACAATTGCATGAGGGAGCATTTAAAAAACCTTAGTGTAACTTTTATTTTCAATGTATCAAGTGACTGGAAGCAGCTTGTCATATTATTGAAAAAGTCAAAATTGATCAGAGCAGGTTCAAGCAGTGACTAAGCACAAGATTTAAGTCCCAGCAACCTTCTTCTAAGACTCCATTCCTGCTCCCAGTTTGCAGGTGTCAGAATCTTCAACATAAACTCTGCAGCTCTTGGGGCTGTGTGTCCCACTGCTGCACTAAATTCTTATACCCAACTTTTTTCATTATTTACTTTTCCAAAAGCATTGTTTTCTGCTGCCTGGAGGCCTGGGAGTTGGGATTGAACTGATTTGTTTACCCTTGGCAGGTTATATCACAACTTCCCTCAATTTACTACCATATAAAATGCACATATCAGCCTTAGTACTCTATTTCCTGTAGTAAATAAAGGCTTACTTCTCTTCAGGGTTCCCCCACAGCATATAGGCAGAGGCAGGTAATTTGTTGCCTGATCTTTTGAAAGCAACAGGATGCTCTTCTTGAGCTTGGCGTGCCTCCTGATCATCTCTTGTTTCTTCCGTCTCTAGCTTCCTCTCCTTAAAGTAGCTTTCCTGATGGAGGGTTCCTTTGACCATATGATCAAGAAAGCTCAGAATCCAAATGCAGTTTTTTAGCCATTCTGGGAGAGGTTGTGAAGAACAAAATGCTGCATCCAAGAATTCTGCAAATGTCCTCGTCTTCTCAAGGCTCACAGGAATTTGCCTTTTCCCTTCTGTCCAGAAGCATCCAAGTGATCCAAGATCCTCTGCCATCTTTTCAAAGAGGCCATTCCTCTGGAAGAAGGCGCTGTTGACAGGGTCTAGGTGCAGGGCTGCAGTTATCCCCTGAAGAGCATAGAAAACCAGCTCCAATATGCAATTCTGTCCGACTGCTGCCCACTGCCCACATGGAGGGTCCTGCAGTGCACCTTCCATGTCTGAGAGGAGGGACAGGAGCCCATTGAATCCACTGCAGGCTCTGAAAGCTGAATGGCTCTTCGGACTCTCCAGTATCCTCAAGAGTGACTACAAATGTTGGGAAGAAAGAAAAAAAAAAGCACTTAAAGGGGAAAAAGCTTTAGAATATTTTAAAATCGCAAGTTTGCATAAAACCTCTTTCACCAAAATTTCCCTCTTTGAGGGGGGAGGGGAAGGTGGTCAAAATAAAGGTGATCACTGCACAGCTTCTCCTCCCTTCCCCCATATACCCGCTGAATCATACAACCAGCCCTTGAATGCACCCTTAGGAGCCACTAAAGCAGTCAGGTACAGAACAGTGCTCACAGGAGGAGGCAAAGAAATCAAATTTCCTGCTTTACAAATCCTAGTCTGTTTGGCAAGAGGTGGTCTCATATCTTTGGCTGCTCTTTTACCAGTCTTCTCAGACTCTCTCAAGAAACCTGCTTTTGCCCTAGATGAATGGAAGTAAAGACTAAGTTGTAAATACCCTCACATGGAAATTGGCAGGAAGGGACAGCTCTCTACAGACAACTCTTTCTGCAGCCCTGAATGCACCTGAGAACCCATACTAAAGTTTTGCTCATATGACTGAGAAGGCCCTTTCCAAAAAAACCCCAGTGACACGGGATGGCACAAAGAATATTGCAAGCAGCAGGCTTCCCTCATTAAGAAAGACAAGAATACCTTTTCTCAGTTAAGGTATTTTTAAAGTTTGCACAACAGTTTAGAGGAAAAAAGCCATAAAAAGTAAGATCTCAAGGCAATGAAGTCATTAGATTTTATCTAACTTCAATAGGCTTGAAGCAGGTTATAAGTGAATGCCACTTGACAATATAACACATATATAAAACCAACTTAAACTATTTTCCAATTCTGAATGTTATGGGCTTGCCATTTTAAAACAAATCTGGAAAAGCTATTAAGAACTGTGGAAGTAAAATCGGCGAGAAAAAGGAGCTTGCAAGGAAACAGTCTACTGCACTTAAATATAATTGATCCCAAGTTTTTGGGGTGTCACACATTTCGTTTTGTACAGGGACTTTTCAAATTTGATGCTGTACCTTTGCACATTGGAAAGGGTTAATTTCACATATACATCTCCCCAAGAGATATCCAATGAAAAAACTTTACTTCACAACCTCCTGAGGAGGAACAGTTTTTAACAGAAGTATATCTGCCTAGGACCTAGGACTGTGAGAACTGAAGGGGGAGGGGGCACTCTATTACTGTCATTCAATTTTGTATGATAATGTATCAAACCAGGCAGAGACTTCTGAGCAGGGAGTAAATTTAATAACTTAGAGTTGAAGTTATCAGGATGGCTTTAACACATTCCAGAGTAGGTCAACAATAAACACATTTCCTCCAGCTTTAACTCAGTTAGAATTTAATCACCTATGAGTTAGTATTCCTCTGTCTTGAATCTATAAAACTGATGTCTGCTGGAAACCCCCTAACTCAGTTAGTGCTAACAGAATTTATTTTGCACATTTCATTATTTGTTATTCCTCATAATTGTCCACGTGCCACACTGGAATACAGCAGTGCTAATTGCATTTGGACTCAGGCTTCAACAGCTAAATATACATTAGCAAATCAATCTGAATTTGTGTGTAACAAAATCACAGTCCCAATGGATAAGGAAAATAAATTCATTTGCTTACATTATATTTTAATACAGTTATCATTTGTCAAAATTAGACACAGAAGTTGCATTTATTTTCATATTAGTTTGGACACCAAACTCAACTTTTCCACAGGTATTGTTAAAGTTTACTCTTTCAAATCAAAGCTATAAACTTCATCCATTTAATTTTTTTTAATAACATGGTTCTTTTGTTATAGAAGCAGTTGTTATATTGTACAGAAAAGTGAATTGCATTCACACTTGACAGAGAAGGTAGAAAGAAATTTTAAAATCAGTGCTTACAACCGTGCTGAATTCTAAAATCAGTGCTTACAACAGTGCTGCCTTTCAACTGGATGTCTATGACCTATAAACCAAAATAAAGCACCGTGATTCTTTCCTCTGTTTCGTTGTGTAGGGATCAGACACTCTGGGGTCAATAGAGGCTATGACTAGTTCTAGTTTCTTCCTCCAAACATTCATAAAACTCTTCCTCTCCATTGCCTCATCTCTCTTACACTTGTGTTTGTGAGAAATGACAAAATTAGAGACGGCAAAGTTTCAATCTTGGAAACTTATTAGAATGAAGCTGTTTGTCTAATGCCTTTCCTGGCTCTTCCAATCTTACTGCTTCACATCTTACATCCTCTCTCTACAAATCCACTTTCATTCACATTTGTTTCTCCTTTCTCTGTCACATTACATAGAACTGATCGTACAACTGTGCCTTTAGCATTTCCATTTTTCCCTCTTGCATTACCATTTAAGTCTTCAAAATACTTTGTAATCTGATACTGAGTGAAGGTATTGACCACACAAGCATTGCTAAAAATCAAAGTGCCCAAGTTACCATAATCTAGAGCTGGTCTATGACTCTTTCTTCTGCTCTTGCATCTTAAAAACAGATCATTCCCAAGAAAACAATGCCCAAGTGAGAGCCATGTTATTACCTTCAGAAGATCTAGTTTCAGGTGCAGTTCCCATTGAGTGGAAGAACAGAGGGCCCCAATAATAATGCTCATATATTCTTCATAGTTGATGACTGATAACTGCTCCAAGATGTTGAGAGTAGCACTCCTGTAGCACTCATCATCCAAAAATATCTTGATATATGGCACCATTCCATAGTCCTTCAGAACAACTAGGGACAAACACCTTATCATTTTTTAGTTAAACTACCCTTTGCTTGTAGTTTTTACAGGCAGATTTTCAGTGTTGGTGTGAAGTGCCACATTTCTACAAATACAGCAGGACAGGTAAGAGGAGCAGCTGGTTAAGCTAAAGATGACAGAAACTGAATGGCACATGAATAACTAGGGATAAAATGACTGGATGACAATAATTTCCAATCATCAGAGATTACAGGTTCCCAATACAATAAAAAGACACCTTAGTTTCAGCTTAAGCATCTCTTTCATTTAGG
Source organism: Camarhynchus parvulus (assembly GCF_901933205.1). Taxonomy (NCBI): domain Eukaryota; kingdom Metazoa; phylum Chordata; class Aves; order Passeriformes; family Thraupidae; genus Camarhynchus; species Camarhynchus parvulus. The sequence continues at coordinate 17,762,447 of NC_044576.1, read as the reverse complement.
AAGGGAACTTTTTGATAGTTTCTGAAAATATATTTACACCATGCAAGATGCTGCAAACATGATGATTCTAGGGTTCAAGAGTGAATTGAGTGGATTCCTGTACTCCATAGTGTTCACTCTTGTGCTACTGTATTCCACAAGATTCCCTACCAACAGGTATAAATTTTTAGGTATAACACAAACATAGGAGTGTTCCTCAGCATGCACCTGATCCAATCAACAAGCGATACACAAGAGTCAAGTACACACACTTTTTTTCTACAAGCTAAGTTTGTGCATCCTATATAAGCATTCCAGGAGTATGCACATGGATGAAGGAAACAAGCTAACTACTGGGACAAAGCTTATTATGCAGGATGAGAATACCTTTGTCACATTTCTTCCTAGTGTAACAGTTATTCCTACACTTCTTGCTTTTTTCCTCCATTTTTGACTGAAGCACAGAAGTCAAAAAAATTGTTGATGTTCCTTAAGACCATGGCCACTTACCACCAAATATCATGAGGGTAACACAGTCATGTGTATTTCCTTACCCGTGTTCCTCACAGACCTTGCTGTAAGGGCAGCCACCATTTTCAGCATCACAACATTTAATTCCTTCTCAGTGCCTTCTTTCGGGTTAGGCAGAGGAGTTCCAGCTGTCAGCATATTAAAAGTTATGTTACAATATACAGGAAATGGAAGGAAGTATTTTTCTTGCTCCAGTCTCAAGCTTGTATTCTAGAGAACCCCAAATTAAGGCCTGTTTAAAAGTGTGGGCTGAAGGGTACCACCCAGAAAAATTCAACATACACTAGCAAAGAAGATCCCAGAGCTATTTAGGCTAGTGAGCAGGAAAATAAACAGCAAAGATTTCAGAGAGGACCCAGCTTGTGTGTCAAATTTAGGCCAATTGGCTTGAAGACAAAATCTAGCTACTCAGTATAAAAACCACATAAATTTACTGTGGAAAAATATTATTATTCTTATTGATCTGCCTACTTCAATGGTCATTGTGAGTGGCATTAAGTCGTACCTGATTTCCTCAGGATCTTGGCTTCCTTCCTCAAGAGTGCCAGCAGTAGGCCTAAGAGCCCAGAGTCACGGAAAATGTCACTAAATAACAGGTCCTTCTGGGTCATGCTGAGAAGGCACTGGAGAGCTGCTAAGGTGCAGAATGGCACTATGTTTTCCTTTATCAAATACTGAACCTTCTTCAAAATCTCATGGGGAACATAGGACAGGTCCAGGACTATGGACTCCACCAGTCTGAAGAACTGGACTTGGACTGGGTGTGGTTTGAAATGAATGATATCAGTGAATTGGTTGATAGGTTGCAGTGTCCATTCCAGAAGAAAGAAGTTCACGCTGTCCCAAGCCCATATGGTACCAATGGCTGCCAAGATTCTTCCACACAGGTGCTGATCATTGCTTCTCTGGAAAATGGATTGCAGTACCTGGAAAGGCTGGAGGTTTTTCACTGTCATTCCTGTGTGGAAAAAACCCAGGTGCGATCATTTTTACATGAGTGTCATTCAAGTCTGCAAGCATCCTAATTGTAATGTTAGATCATCTGAAAGTGGAAATGAGAGCAAAAGACACGAGGGATGTGAATGGGAGGCATATTCTTGAGCTTGGATAAGATGCCAGAGCTAACATGGTCATTTCAGTTTGATATAGGTGGCACTCAGGCTCCTGCAGCTCTGACACATAGATCTGAAGATGCCACATCATACTCCTTTCCTCCATATTAGGACACAAAATGAATTTGCTATGACCCACCTAGCCAGCCACATGTGCACGCACACACACATATATACCATACCAGAAGGCTGTGTCCGTTCAAAATCAAAGTGTGGCAATTGTGGGTGCACAATATTGCCAGAAACTTTCAGTTCAGTTTTTCCACAGGTTGTAAGGCAAGTCAGGATGTCCAAGATCTCATCCAGATAGGGATCTCCTTCATTTTGCGGCAAACCTTCACATCTAGGAATAAAACTCAGGACAGTCATATATTCATGCCTTAATTATGCAACACTTTGGATACATCATCAGGCACAGCGTACACAGAATAATCCACACCATGGTGGCACACTGAATCAGAACAAAACCTACAGACTGAAGGAAACTAAAGTGACACTGAAAGAGTCTTGTTAACAAAAAAGATAAATGTTTTAACTTAGTCCTGTTATATGTCCTTAAAAAAAAAAAAAGCTAACTCAAAACAAGTCAGATTTGGGGGATAAAAATTTAAACTTTGTGAGAATTCAAATAATTAAAACACACTTAATATAAAAAGGTGGACATATGGTTGGCAAGATAAGAGACTCACTAACTAAGATAAATAACAGAAAAATCTTATCCCTGAGGAACAGAAAAATATTATATTGCCTGAGCTTTGTGAATCAGACATGAAGCTGTCAGGTCTCTCCTAAGTAAGGAAATACTTTGAAATGTGACCCCAGATTTGCCATCGTTCATAGACTGAAGTGACAGTTTGTCAAAGGACAGAGAGCTGTTTAGCACATCATCTTATTCTGTAATTCTAAAATGGGTCAATTCTTAAGGAAAACTGCATCATCTGGGCATGGGTTAGAGGCAGAGAAATAGACTAATACAGTTAGGTTAGAAAAATCTCTGAAGAAAACAACAAAATATTCTGGTTTCACCTAAACATGAATAAGAACAAAAGAGAGCAAATGCTTTGTTTCAAAGAATGCTATTAGCAAGATTCTTTTTATCTGAAGAAAAAGTTCTAACCATCAGAGAAGAGGGTACCTGCTCCTACGAAACATTCTGGAAAGAACTCTCCATCTATCCCTTTCTGCCAGCATGTGCTGGGAATGAAGACTAATCTGAAGCCCTAAGCATCTGTTATTTCTGTCTCTTCAGCCTAGTTACATCAGTTGAAAAGGATGGGGACAGTCATAGCCCTTATGGAAAAGGATTCCATGTTTCCTGCCCTAACATGTCTAGAATTTAATCAGAAATATGCATTTAAACACAGTTTATTTACAAGAGAAATCTAGACAGTCTCTGGTAACTGAAGAAAACTCTGCCAGAAAAACTTGTTTTTTCCCAATCATAAGTTAATAATTTTGTGCCAGTCAAAAATCATGAACTGGCATAGTCACTCAGAGATATCTTTGACTTCATTATTCAATTTACAATCCTCTAGATCCAAATTACAAAATACCCTCCCCACCCCAGTCATTGTTCAGGGACCAAAGTTTTCCAAGTGTTCGATGAATACTACAACAATAGGCAAATCCAGAATGGAAACAAAAACATCTGGAAATGCCCTCTTCAGATGATAAAGAAACTCAGCCTGGTGCAACAACAAAGGTGACAAGGAGAGCAACAGATTCTGCTTTTTACTTTGGATTAGGATAACTAGTGGGGATTTTTCCTGATTTATGCTCATCTGGGTTCTGCAGAACGCAAACATCTCAGATTTAGGATTGGGTGGGTTTTGTTTGCTTGTTTTTGCCCAGCAAGGAGATAGTATTTCCCTCCCTAGCTGACTGCATTCCTGGATTAAAAGCTCACCTTAACTGAGACAAATGTCTCTGACCTACATCCTCTGCAGACTAATTGATGAAGAACCTTTGTCTTGTGTTCAAAAAGTCCCCATTCCACCTGCAAACTAACTTCCCCTATACTGTTCTCCTTCTGTTATGGCTAAAGTAGTAAAAGTTATGCACTGCTTCCCTTCCTAATATAGCAATGCTTTGCATCCACACAGAGTTACCTATGTGATTCATATTTTAAGAGACCACTTTGCATTCTGAAAATTAAGCTTTACCATGCTCTAGAAGCCTACTAGAAGCCTCTCTTACCTGAGTAAAATTTTTAGCAGGAGTTGGTAGCCATCATTATTTTCAAACTCTGTTAATAAAGCTGATGATACAGGATAAGAATCTTTCACAAAGCACAACACAATGCTGGCAGCTTCACACACATCACAAGCAGGTAGAGTATCAGCCAATGTAAAGAGATTCTGAACAGCTATTTTAATGCAGTCAACAGCTGTAGAAAAAATACAGAAGGTATTTAAGAACTGACAAACAAATATAAAGTTACTAACAAAAATTAAACAAATTTGAAGTTATTTCCCCAGTAAAATAGGAGTCAGATAACTGTTTTTCTACAAAGATAAGGAAAGAGGATGTATGAATATCATACTCACTTCAGAAGCATTGCTGGCTTTAAAATAGGCATTCATTTCTTTGTTTTACTACCAGAAACTGAGTTAAGCTCAGGAGTATAAGCTTTCAACCCCCCAACTCACCAAAATTCATATATAGTGAATCCAGCTGTCTGAGCACAAGGTAAGCAGAAACTAACAGATTTAATTGTCTCATACTAAGTCAATCACACATTCTGTGCAGAGTTCACAGATTCATTCTTTGCTCACTGAAGCACATACAATGGGGTACACACATTTCACTTTGAGAAATGAAGCCTACTTTTCTTGTCTAATCTCATGGCCAGTCCTTCCAGGGCAGCTTCAAAATGTCCAAATAGTTCTTTCCATCTCACTCAGGAAGTCAAGTCTTTTATTTTAAAAGATAAAAACATCTATATGCATTTACTCTGTGACATGGAAAACTGATGGTATTTTGTGCATTATAAAACTATTTTTTCACTTCTAAGAAATTGAGACTTGTGACCTTTGTACTTCTAAATAAGAAAAAAAATTGCTTGAACTAATAAAGCCTAGAAAGAAGAGAGGGCTTAACCACCCCTGTTGTTGTCCAAAAGATACCATTACTCTCACTCCAGCCTTGTATTTAGTGTTCATGAAGCTCAGACCCACAGACTGAGTCACACAATTTAAGAAAAAACATAATACATCTTCCTCTTGCCTATGTCAGTGTGATTAAGTGGGACTGGCTCTTGCCTGTATTTTAGAGGTATTTTTATGTTAAAAATCCTTCAGTTTCCAGATGACTATCAGTACTAAATAAAGCTCCTCTCTACTAAGTCACAAGCCCATGCTTTGCAGCTGACTTCTGGATGATGTAAGGGAGATTACAGATGATGTAATCTATCCTGGGGAGACTCCTTTTGGTAATTCATTCTCAGGGGAGTGATGGGGAAAGAAGAAGCCAAACCTTGTAGATACACAATACTGTTTTTGGTCTGAGCCTTTGAAATTGTTCTTAGCACACAGCCTGTAGGTACTTTCCAGGAGTGGCTGCACTGGTCCCACAGAGAAGAAGTTGCTATAATTAATGACTGAAGTTTATCAGCTGCCAGCAGTTCCTCTATGCCTTGTTCCTCTTTGTACATGTTAAGCATTATCTGAAAAGCAAACAAATATCAGCTACAATAAACACCTCTAGAGATACTCAGGAGATGAAGAAAAACCCATTGGGGAAGATGGTAAGTTTGATACTAATGCCAGGAGAAAGGATGCAGTGAAATGAAGAAGTAAAACTACCACCAAGATATTCTTAATGGATTTTCCCAGATAAAGTCATGGTTTTTTGTTTAGTAAAAAAAATATGAGATAGTTTTTATGTGGCTCCTGATGCTTATTCAACATTTTGCAGTCCAAGCTTACAGATTTTTTGGCAGTTTGAATCAAATGCATAACTAAGAGCATAAGTGAACATCTGAGTACCCAGGTCAAATGAACCCCCAAATGCACATCTCACCTTAACAAGCATTTCCTGAGTTTGGGCATCATCTTCACTTGTCTCCCTGTCATCACTGGTTTTCTTCAGAGGGACAGTAAAGAACAGGTACAGGCACTGCATCAGAGCAGCTGGGAGTCCAGATCCAATAATGTTCCACATAGTCCTCTAAGAAGAAAAATACAATCAGCTCCTCCAGAAGCTGATGACAGTTTCCTTGTGTTCCTACACACTCAGAATAGTCATGGAAGATGAAAGACCCACTTGGGCATTTTACCCTCATGGGTGCTCTAGGGCACACAAGACTGGCAGTCACACAGCATGGCTGTGAAATCCATTGGCAGAATAAAATACACTTTGTGTTGCTGTAGCTGCTCCCAGGACTTCTTGCTCCAGCTGAACTACAGCTTTGGCAGTACTCTGTCCTGCATATGGAGACCTGTAGTCAGTGAAGCACCAGCCTGCAAACTAACTAGCAGCTGGACCAACAGCAAGGCCAGGGACAGACAGTGCCCCCTTTACCATTACTTTCCAGGACACTCTGCGGCTAGAGAGGCCTGGAATGCTGAAAGCATGAATTCTCTACTCCCTCCTGATTCAGAATAGCAGCAGTTTACCTATAATGCCTTCACTTTTTAACATATTGAATAACTGCACACACTTCTCATTACAGGTTTTATAAATGCAAGCGACAGTTTCTTCACAGTGTTTCTCAGTACTTAGTTTCCTCTCATCTTCAGTATGGCTGCATAGAACTTCCAGAGAAGTCCCAGTGTGTGTGTTTGGCACACAGTAGTCATAACAAAAATCAGCACCAAACTAACAGAAGAATGAGGTTTGTGATATGAAGTTTTGTATGTGTGCTATAAAAAATGGCAACGTCTTAAACCTGTGAAAAACACATCAGAAACATCATGTTGTGACTAGCTATATATATAATTTTATAGAGCTCCTTATGATACAGAACATATCCGCTATAATCTGACAGTAAGATTTTATTTTTGTGTGTCTTTGAACAAGAAAGACTAACACAAACTGTTTTACTAAATGTCAAGGATAAACACGCCACAGATGCCACCAGCAGGCTGTACTCCTGATGCCAGTCTGCATTTGGGATGGCTGTACAAGTAGAGTTTGTGAAACACTTCAAAGTGAGAGACTATCAGGATTGAAAAGTCAACCACTGTATTACCACACAGATTTTTACTATTCATCTTTTTGATATGCAAACTGACTGATAAAGAATACACAAAAAGATACACAATGGTGGGGAGGGAAACATTAGAAAAAACAGCCATCTGACAACCAAAATTAAAAAGGTATCAGAAAGCACAAAATGGTCACTTCTATCTTTTAGAAAAGCCTGGCCTACAAACCAGGTGGTGTGTCCTTTAACTGTATACCTTGGGCATGCTCAAACTCAAAATATTAGGAACAATGCAAATACAGAGACTGGGGTGTTCCACTGTACCTACACAGTTCCTCTGAAATAAAATGGAAAACATGCTTTGTGATAGTTTCTCTTACCAAGTCAGTCTGTGAGAGCAGATACACTGATTTCAGGAGCAAATGGCCATCTCCTGCTTCCCCTTTCTGCTTAAGCAACTGCTCCAAAGCCACACGAGCCTCTTCTGTTATCCCAAAAACATTAAACTTTAATTCCGTAGTGAAAGATGAAAACACTGCATTTATGCTTTATCTATGCATTATGCATTTATCTATCACAGATCTGACAAATTTATCAAAATTACAGTAGCAGGAGTCCACTAAAGTAAACAGAAAAAAGTAAAATGATTTTGATTCAGCATCAAGCTCAGTTCATGTAAACTACATATTTCAAACTGACAAACTTCACCAAGAATACCAACTCAGTTCATGAAGCCTGGCAGCTGACAGCACAAAGAATGTACAACAGCCACCAGGAAAGCCATATGTGGTAGGAATGTTTTTCTCATTTAAGAAAGCTCCCCAGGATAGTGTATAACCTACTCTTTCACTCTCATCTGCATTATACATTACACACGTCCAGCTACAGAAGCTCCAAACTAAAGATCAGCATGGCATACAAGGCCAAATCCTCAGTGCAACCACCTCAAATCAGTGCTAGCTCACACCTACTAAAATATCTGGCTTGTTACACAGCATTTTCCTGGTCCCCCTTTATTTCCAGCACAGAGTACAACTGAAAGACACACATTTCCAGAATAACTGGATCCAGTGGAAATTGTATGGGATCTTTACCTGCAGGTTTTCCATTGAGGTTCCTCTTAATTTCTTTAGTCAGAAGCTTGGAAACCTCACTGGCTAACAGCTGAATGTTGGGGAATACAATTACTCCAGCAGACTGCTCCCAGGCCTGAAATCCAAGTGCAACTGTTAAGTCTCTGACGCATCATGTCTTTGGTAGGTTGACAAAAATGAATAAACATAAGTAAAGGAGCACAAGGCTAACATTCCTCTATAAAATTCAGTAGTCAGAATAATCCATTAAGCAGTATTTCTCAGACAGGCAGGAAGATGACACTTCAGATACAGAAGTCAGGCTGGAACTACCTTTTGAATCATGCAATGCACCTATTAGAGAGCTTTTTCAGCATTTTCTGTACTGAATACTATCCAAACAATGTAAATGTTGGTCATAACCTATGTCGCTGATTATTTGTATCAAAAATTCTATGCTAGCCCCCTTAAAAATATGACAAACAGCCTGAATAGACACAAAATTATAGACAAGTTTATAAACAATTTATGAATAGGTTTATAACTCCCTTGTTCAAGAACAGACAAGCAATTAAGTACAAAACTTACTAGATAAATAACAGGAAGACTTGTTGATTCCCTGAGTCTGACAAACAAACCCTTCTTATGTGTCTTAGCCCTGCTTTTGGGGGAAAAAAATTAAACATCAATAAAGAAAATACTCCAGCAGACTAATACTATTGCACCCAACCAGCCTCCAAGAACCAGGTGCCAGGTTCTTTTATATAAAACCTCTGATGATGCACACATTTATGTATTAGCAACAGCTCAGCATTCACCTCTAAAGACCAGTCTGAGATATCTCTGTCCTCAGCAAACTTGCAAATTTTTCTTTACAAGAGTCATCTCCTTTTAGAAGCTCTGAAATATCACACTGTAAGCCCCAATCATTAAAGGAAGAAAAATTATATATATCTTCCTAAAAAAAATTGGATCAGACATCCCATAGTACTTTCTGCCAAGAAATCAGTACAACTCTTCGTAAATGAAGATCCTCCACAAATACTATTCCCTTCCCTACCATGGCTTTCAGTTTCTTTTCTTTCATCACAGATGGCAGCCTGTGGACCAAGTGTCAGTCACCTCTCAGTAATCAGGCAAGCACCAACTTTTTACTTCATTTTACTGCAGTCAATAAGTAAAATGCACCCAAATCTTCTTTCTGTGCTACAAGAGTGAAATGTAATTGCACATTGTGCCTATTGTTAATTTTCATAAATCAGTCAATAATATTAAAAGCAAATTATCTTTTTTAGATTTTGACCCTAAGTTACTTTCAGAGACACTCCATTGCAGGAGCAAGATATACCAATTTGTCCACCTGTGATGCAGAAGGGAGGGAATATCTGTAAAGAGCAGACGCAAGCTGGGCAAACAAAATGACAAGAAACCTACAGTAACTTAAAAATACACAATGTATGTCATTAAGTTATGCCCTTTTTCAGAAGAAAGCAATGCAAGATTTCTGCCCCTCTTCCTCAAAGAGGAGCATCCTCTTTACACTTCAGAAAGGCCTCACTATACTCACTCTTCTGCTAACAGAATGAGCAGGATTAAGTTTTAGAAGCTCAGACCTTACACAGCAGAAAGTAGTAATCGAATGTTCATAGCAATGCTACTAGTCCATCTCCCTACAAAACAGGCCACTAATGTCCTGATTTGATTTTGTCAGTGCTCTTCCTTAGGGCCAAACACCAATCTTTAGAATACATTGTCGTTTAGGAACAGACTTAATTTCATATTCATGTCTGAGCCTACAGAATACCTGTATCTGGGAGCATATCAACATGACTCCATTGTAGGATGTCTGCCTTTAGGGGAAACTCAAATAATACTGTATCAAAGTAATCTGATTTTCTCTCTTCCTCTTAAATATTTAAGATTCTGCCATGAGTTCCCTGTGTCTGCTGTTCCCATCTGCCCTTCCTATTCCATAGTTCACGGAGAGACGCTAGCTCGAAACCAGCCATGTTATAGAACATTCTGATACTTTCTGAGGCACCAAGAGGGAAGATACAGAAGGCACATTAAAATGACTCCCAGCCCAGGGCCTGAATCACGAGCAGATGGCTGACATTTTCCTCCCACACCTTCTCCTTCTACGTCAAGAAGCAGCAGTGAGTAACGAGCCCCCACACCCCAGGTGTCTCCTGCTTGGTGACCCCTCTCTTCACCCAGCTGAGCAAGAGCTAAAGCACTAAAACAAAAAGGCAGAGATGCACTGGCATCTGCATGATCAGAACAGGAAAGTAAAAGCAGGAGAAAAAACCTTCCAAGGAGGGAGAGAACTCACACAGAGCCCATTGTTAAACAGGGTGGTTTCTGTAAGAACTTCACAACGTGTACCACTCAAACTGAGATGCATTTCCCCAAGCCAGCAGAAGGCTGGCATATGAAGGGAGTAAAAGTCATGTGGGGAAGGACTTGATGACTAAAAGCTAAAGGGCAAGATCCTCCAGAATGTACTCTTAAATGAATGGTGCAAAGCCAAAATGCTCTAGTCACACTTCTGGACCTAAATGCCTACAAAGCAGTGCAAAGCTCCACTAGCATATCTAAGAAAAGTGTAGAGAAAGAATCTCACACCTAGGGAATAAAATCAAGTGTTAAGCTAATGAAAAATTAACTTCTCCATTATGAATATATTCAGTAGCAAAGTTTCCTTTGAGAATTTAGAAGTCCCTTTTTTCAAGCATTACTGAAATTCAGTATCAGGATTTTCCAATCCTAAGGCTTGTGAAGTTCAGCCCTACAAGAAGGAAACACTTGATGCATATGCATATATACAACACTGCCAGTCCCTCAGCAATATTCATCTTGCCTCCTGGGAACAACTGTCCTTTGACCCTAAAGTACTGGTACTAAAATTTTTTTGCTTATTTATCGTGACATGTGAGAATTTTCTGCTATGTGGCCCAAATTTTAATTCCTAAGACTTCAAGATTTTATAACTTTTATAACCCGTGTTCTGCTTTCTCAGTTCTTTGAAAATTTCATTCCAAAAATTATCAGCACATTAAAGGCATTCTTGCTTTTCATACTTAGTTAAGGATCAGTAAATCCAAAGTTGTTGTATATAATCTCATCTCACCACAACTTGTTTATTTCATGCTCACTACATGGTATTCAAAAACTAAAGCTCTAATAGAACTCAAACATTGAAATTTTAGAATTTCAATTTAATAGTAAATTTGAGGCAGGAAAACCTCAATGGAAGAATTTCACATAAAGTTTGCAATACATTTCTTATGAAGACAGGAAGAAGCAGTTTAGAGAGATAATCTTCTATAGCAAGGTTTGTTCATTGGTCTGAATAATACCCTAGAAGCATTAAGGATGTTTGTTTTCCATGGACCTTCAAGAGGAAGTGTGCTGTTTTGGTCTGGGGTAGAGGCTGGTCTGGTTTCAATGGGGCTGTTTTGGATTTGTGCTCTACACAGGGCTGATAATAGAGATGTTGCTGTCATTGCTGAGCAGGGCTTACACAGACCCAAGGCCTTTTTGTGCTGCCACGCTGGAGAGGAGGCTCCCAATGGAGTAAAAGAATCTATCACCTAAAGGGATCCTGCTTCCGTTAACTACACTTGCTGTTTAGGTGACCACAGAATGGATAAGGCAAAAGAAACTCTAATTGTCACCTGCACCAAAGGCAATAAAGAGAACAAACCTTTAAGAAGAGGGGAAGAAATTCTAGCAGCCTTCTCTGTTGCTCCTCTGGGATGAGAAATGGAGTCACTTGTTCATATTCTACAAACTGTTTGCCCAGAGTCTCCCACAGGAGGGTATGGCTCTGGGGTAGCACATCCTCGCTGTGTGGTTGCTCATCCTCGCTGTGTGCAGGCTGCTCCAGCACTTCTGCTGTGTCTCCATCATCAGGGCTCTGCTCCTGCTGTTCTGCATTGTCAGGTGACTCCTCCAGCTGACACATGAGTTCAGCTGCTTCGTCCATGCTGAGAGGAGACCAGATAAATATACTGTGTTATTTACACCTCTTACCAGTCAACTCAACCATGAAATTAGACACTGACAGTTTTAACTGTTGGAGGTAGAGTTTAGAAATATGGAAACATTCTCAGTCCCTGACTCTTTTCCAATTTTAATGGCAAATCAACCTGCTCCTGGACAAGAACATTACTACCCTGCAACTGCATGAACAAGCTCTCTTCTATGAGATGTATGCATGTGCTATACAACTCATCTGGGCTTTGGCAGAACAAACCAGTAAACCACACAACAAATCTGGATTCCAGCCCCAGCTTTGCCACTGAGGCAGGCCTTCTCCCTTATACCTCAGCTACCCCAATTGTAAAAGTTCTAACTATTACTATCAGCAGATCTGCCATAGAAGAACACTAAGAGCCAGGTTACACATTTCATTGGGTATGGATGCTAAACCTAGCTGCACATCACTGATATATTCCCCACCTAGAGTGGGGCTGAAGCCCATCTGGAATAGCAGCTGTGTGGAAAAGCCGAAGATTCCTCATAGAGCTCTTCTGGCCCCAAGAGGCAGCAACATTCAGCTCTTTGTGGCAGATGTACAGCTCTGTACAATAGGTATTTTCACAACAACGCTGCTTGTTTTGCTGATCCTATAAACTGAAGTGGATATGCTGCAATGAAGGAGCATGGTGCTTCTGGCACTCTCATTTCTATCAAAATTAAAATGTGATTTTAATTTCATCTTACCCCAAGTCCTCTCATCTACTTTACAGGTATTTTTTCATCCATAGTGTTCTGGGGCCTCACTCAGCCCTACTTTTTTGCCACAGCCCCTGAGAGCTCACCCTGCTATGCTGAGCCTACATCATGACAGCACTTACACCAAAGGAGATCAGGCTTCTCCAGTTTCCATCAGAGTCATCCACATGCTTACTGGAGTCTAGGTCATTGTCTGACCACTCCTGAGACTACAACAGGACAAATTATGACAGTGTGGGTGGGCAGATGGGAGATGTCACCAAGATGAATGTAGCTCACTTTGCTTACCATATATATTGTTTTTTAAGAGCTCAAAAGAGTATTTGAAAAATCATTGCTTCTCAAAGAAAAACACTAATCTACCTTCATTTCTGGGAAATAGGTTCTTTCTCTACAGTGTCTTTGATTGCCATTCCACCATTTCAATAAAAATGCCAAAAAAGCAAATGTAACTAAAATTCTGAGTCAGATCTGCATTACCAACACATACATACATGAAAATAAAATTTAAAAGACAGTATTATGAGCCTGGCTTAGAATTATGAGCCAACACTAAAACAACATTTGGGATTCTCTTCCTTCTTCATCCATCAGTTACACAACTAGCTTTCTACTTGCATTCTGCCCACTCCGTGCCAGATGAACCAGTCTCACTTCCACACTCCTGCAGTAGCGCTGCACCACAGAGATGAAGGGCAGGGCATTTATCTTGTCACTGTGAACCACCACTGTGCACCACACCACCTGCAGCAAGATGATGGTCCCAGCAGACATTTGTGCTTTGATGCAAATGCTGGTCCTTCATACTGCAGCACAGGCTAGCTTATTTTACCACAGCCCATACTCTGTCCTTTGCTGGGAGATGGAGGCCCACATAATTTTGATTGGTCCCCAAGGAACAGTCAGTCTGGAACTTCCTATCTCCACAACATTTTGTGTTTTGCTGCTGTGTTGTTTTCCTTAATTATCTGTATTAAGACAACAAGCCTTATGAGAAGAAAAAGTGTGGTGACTGCACAGAGTAAACAGGAAGACTCTGTTCCTCATGACTGTGTGGGAGTTACATTTGTCATATGTTATACTTAACTCTGGTGTGGGATTTTGACCCACTTGAGTCATCCTGAAGCTGTGAGTGTGTTGGTTGAGAAAGCCTGGGTGCTGTTCTAGCAGTGAGCATAGTTCAGTTATGTTTTCAGTGAGGCTCAACTCGCATCCCAAATAGGAAAGCCATTCTCTTCCTCAAGGAGATCCCTCACCCTGGAAGCTCCTCTGCCAAGCCTAAATCAACGTTTACAAGTAACTCACTCCAGTGCCTACATTCACCGTGGTCTTCTGCACAGAAAAGCCCAAAGTGTTTTACAGAGGGATTCTATAAATGGTGGAATTAATCATGGGGAGGTGAAATGAAGTGCTTCCACTGGCCTCAAATGAAGGTCAGTGTCTGATGAGTCAGCTCCCTGAGCTGCACTGCATGGCCCAGGAAATGTGGTTACCAATTTTCTCTTTCTATTTATATTTGACTGAGAAGGCCTTTCTTGTTTGGTGGCACAGTTAGAGCAAGCAGGGATAGCCTCTCACTCACTCTGTGAATCCCTGTAACGAAAGAGTCCATCCCAGCTCCACAGAAACTCTTACAACCAGTTACTCACAAACAACTTCCTCAGTGAAGATCAGCTTGTAACAGGCTATGTGAGACATTTAAAGTGTATGTGAAACACTTTAATCTCCAAAACTACATGAAAGCAAAAGGAAGATGATGATATTCCTTGGTATTTATTCCAACTATCTAGACTACAAAAGCCATGTCAGACTAAGTATCAGCACTCCAGTATTACTCTGTTGACTCTACTTGCACGATATGCTTTAAATATTATTTCCAATAGAAGCCTTTTCTTGCATCTAGAATTTGATTAGGACTTTTAAATCCTTTTACTTTTCTATTTATCTGGGAGGACAATTACTCTTCTAGACCAACCACAAAATCACATAGTTCATCATTCAAATATCTTTGGTATTAAGGACAACTTAGATATTTTGAAAGTCTTATATGTTGTCTCTTGTACACTCCACCACTTGTTCTGATCCTCAGTGAAAGTTAATAGCTTATTTCAGTTTTTATAAGTTTTTTGATTCTTAAGTTTGATAAGATACTTTTTGATAAGTATCATAATGATACAAAAAGTAAAATCTAAATAATAAATATTTTAAAAGATATAAAAGTGAAGACTAATCAAATAAATCTGATAGTATCATTCAGAGTGCAGTGTCAGGTTACAGAAAGAAAATGGAACTTAATCATGTCTTTTCCCTTTTTTTCTAAATAAAGCTTGTGTGAAATCACACAGCAATGTGGTTACATCTTTCCAGACTGAAAAGACAGAAGGGAAGAAAGGCCTGACCAAAACTGGCAGAAGGACCAGCAGAATACTGTTACTAACAGCTTACTAGCTGAACCAACATGATTTTTAAATGACATTTTAATTATATTTATCTGTGATTACCCCCTTCAGCAGTTCATAGAAGCATCCCATTCAGGTAAAAAAAATCCCAATTTGCACCAAGACCAAAAGACAATCAAGTCTCATACCAAAATTCAGGACAAAATTGGTCCCCTTTTTACAGTAAGTGTCTTTAAAAAATGTTAATTCAGCGTACATGGCAATCTCTAAATGTACATGAACAAGAAATAAAGACTGCAATTGGCCTCCTTATTTACTTCAACTGTTCAGATAACAAGAGACATACTAATACTAAAAAAAAATCAGACCCCTAGTTCTAGGACTACCAGCTTTAAAAATTCTTTCTCTAATATACTTTTCTTGGCTATTATATTCCAGAATTCTGTGCACTATCGGAAACACACAGCTCAGATCATCCCAAAATCCAGTGTGATATTCTTTTATGCTTGCTTCCTTTCATTGGCAGCCAAGATGACTCTTGAATGAACACAGTTATGACAGCTAATAATTGTAAATGCTAAAAACGGGAATTCCACCACTTCCTAAAGAAAACTGTCTTTGCACTGCAATTTAGAGTGAACTTCAACTGAATCTTTCACTAATTGAAAGTAATCCTATCAAAATATACCAGTGCCAGCCAATATTGGGTTCTGTTCTGTCTGCTTTCACAAACAGTCTCTTGACATACCTGGGCTCCTAGATGCGGTAGCTCCTATTGCAGTCAATAACCATATCCAGAGAAATGAGTGTTGCTGCTTCTGCCCTTCTAGGCATGTTGGGGTATGCAGTAGCTCCCACCCTGCTCTTTAAACTTTCCACTGTGAATCACCTGATTAGCTGCTGCACTTACTTCCTGAGGAAAGCAGAAGTGAAAAGCAAATGAGCCACAGCTTAGGAGCCATCAAGCTCCAAAAGCAATTCAGAACAGCTCAGCTAACACACAAATCTGGAAGGCACAGCATTCTTCTCCCTGCATTAAGAGTAACCAGGTATTTCCCCCCCTGTACCATATTCACAAGGGGGAAGGGGAGTGGGATTTGTTTAATTTTGGTTTTAAATTTAAGGCTTACAAAACTACTACCGGAATACAGCACCACAAAGCTCATGCCCTCTGTGCAACAATCTATGGCCAAAGTCAGGCAACTATTGTAGTCCTTCCTCAAATGCTGCACCCTTAAAATAAATACATTTGAATGGCAAGGGGAACTCTGTGTCCCTGACCTCTTTACTGAAATGGTCAAGGCAGCTACTCAGATCAAGAGGCAAACAAGCACTATAAGCTCACTGACAAGATAAATGAGCCTTGATTAGATAGGGGCTTGGGGGAAGATTACTTCTCAGTTGTCTAGTTGCCTTTTTGTTCTCCCTAATAACACATCTGAGAGGCTTTATAATGTTTGTTTGGTTTTTTTTAAGGGGAGGTGGAGTTTAAAGATTTTTACACGGGAAATTCAAGTGTTTCCAACAGCTTCTCCCCAGCAATTTTATGGTGATCTTGAGAACCAACAGGATCATGACCTTACAGTGACTGAAACCTGAGGGGACTCTACCCTAGGTGGTTAAAGCCACCTGTTTTCTGTTAACATCTGCTTTATTCACATGCTTGAAAAAGCATTCAGAAGGAAAACTAACCAACTTTCTCTTCCAACCAAGCTGCAACTTCGTTGCATGAAGTGCTGTTAATCCAGGCTGAAGACTCCTTGTAAATCATAAGCCAGGATAACAATTGCCTGTACTCCACAGGAACTCTGTTGATGCAGTGGTGCTCCTGGCACACAGCAATCTCAGAGGACAGTTCTCATCCCTCATGGGGAATGTCTTGTATTGGAATACAGGCATCAGCAAAATCATGAGGGTTCCGTTCATCCCTTTACACATTATACCAGGACTTAAGCAGAGCTGTAGCTTTGCAGCAAACAGAAATATACTTTAGATCCCAAGGAAAAGACTCTGCACCAGTCTATACATACAGTAGCCTCTCAGCTGACCAGGTTTTAGAAAGCATTAGGTAACTAAGTATAATTTAGAGAGTGTTTTCCAAGAAGATGCAAGGTCACCCGGAGCTGTGCACACTCGGGGCAGCTTCAGTGAATGTTGCATTTGGCCACTTCAGCGAGCCCCAGAGACACTTACAGCCCCTGCTGCACTGGTGTGGCTGCGGGGCCTCTGGCAGCTCTCAGCACAGGCTGAGCAAGCTCCTGCAGCCTCTGAAGCTCTGTGCCAACACATCTGCTGCTTTCCTGCTGTAGGCCATTCACATAACAGCTGATCCACTTCCAGCTGCAACCTAGCCCAACCCACACTGCTGAAATGAATGGCAGAAGAACAGAGATCCAGAAGAGACTATTAATACCAATCCAGAGAGAACACCACTCTCTTAGACTTC
Source organism: Camarhynchus parvulus (assembly GCF_901933205.1). Taxonomy (NCBI): domain Eukaryota; kingdom Metazoa; phylum Chordata; class Aves; order Passeriformes; family Thraupidae; genus Camarhynchus; species Camarhynchus parvulus. The sequence goes on along the minus strand of NC_044576.1, from coordinate 17,745,021 downwards.
CTAACTCAGAACCAAGCCTAAGTGCACTCCATTTCCACCCTTTTGCTGCCACTTTAAAAGCACAGATGGTCATTTGCAGCAGCCCTGCCATGCTGTTTGGTTAAAGAGGTTTATTACCCAGAGATCTTCCCAATCCAGTGGTACCTCCTCACTAGATGATGTCAGAACTCCAGCAGACACACAACTGTTAGGAGAGCCACAGCAGAGGAAGTACCATTTCTCTTTTTCATACACTAACTGTTGATGGGCCTGAAAGTCCAGTTTCAACACGCCCACCCTCTTAATCTCTGCTTCACTGGAGCAAAACAGATATAACCAAATTATCTGTAGTAAAAATAATTCAAGGGCTAAAGGCAAACATTCAGTTCACATAGTAAGAAACAGTGCCACAACACCCTTTGTCAGCCTGGGTTGTTTATGCTAAAAACCCCTTTGTAATGTTCCTCCACCTACAAAAATGGGAAGAAAAATCCTTCTTTGTCCTCTTCCCTACAGTCTCAGGGAAACAACAACAACAACAAAAGACGTTTTCCACTTGCATTTGCATCTATGTCAGGGCACCTAGTTCAAAGAAACCTTCACTTTGTTTGAGACATCTAGAAAGGGCACTGAATCTCCCAGGAGCCAGCTGTACCAACACCACTGGAAACTGCCATCTGGCTGGGCAGCACTGTGATGAGATCCATGGCCCAGTGGAGATGGTGCCCTGCCTGAGCCAGACCTACAGCTGGTGTTCTGAGACAAGGATCCAGAGACCCAGATCCTTGTAGCTACAAGACCCACCTGTCTCACAGCATCCAGTACTGTCCCTCATGTTGCTTCTTGCCAAAATTCTCTCTTCTTTGCCACTTCTGTCTCCACACACAAGTGGAAAAACCCAGATTCATGCTTTTATATCTACAATACCAGACACACAAATTTATCTGATTGGTTCAGAATGCCAAGGATCACAGTACTTCAGCCTGAGTCTGGAGGTCAGTTAATGCAGATTTCCCCAAAAACACAACGTGCATTATGCTTCAGTTGTGTTACATTCACCAAATGGCTGGCTGGCTACAGCAAGAGCAGACACATCCTCTGGCTACTGCTGTGCCCCTGCCTTGCCTGAGCACTCAGAGTTCAGCCCAACTGCAAACCGAAACGGGATGGGGCTTTGGTGAAAAGTCTGTATTTCTCCCTTCTGCAGGTTTGTCTCCTTGTAGACATAAAAAATAAAATTCAACTGAATTTGCTGAGACAATAAATTTTTGTGCTGCACATTTGTAACCTTCAATCTAGAGAAAAAAGCAAGTGAAACATATGTTCCTTTCAACATTTCAGTGTCCAAAAGTTGAATTAGTGCAGGCTTCTCCCCACTCTTTGCCTTTTTTGCTAAAATCTATCATCTTTTCTTGATAAAAAGAAAGTTGATTAAAAAATGTTCTTAGAATGATTATTCATTTCTTTAGGGAAGCGGCTGTGTTTCATTTTCCTCCCCTCTTTTCAGTGGCAGAACGGAAGCTGACAGAGAAACCGCAGAGAAAGGCAACGCAGAAATTTAAACCATCTGCTTAACCATCATTTTCACTCATCATTTTTCTCAGCAAACCTTGAAATATGCGATGAAGGAGGCATTCAGCTCCCTCAGCACATCCTCCCAAAGAGGCAAAAGCAGCAGGCACAAGGAAGCTGCAGACGGGGGGTCTGAGCAGCTCAGCTCCTCTCCCCGGGCACAGCACAGGGGAGGCGTGGGGCAGCACCTGTACCCACCCCACCTCTTGGCCTGGGTCTCCTCTGGAGGTCCAGGCCCTGGGGGGGTGGAAGGAAAAGACAGCTTCTGTTGGTGCTGCCAGGCAGCCCCAGCTGAGCCAGGGCCCCTCCTGCCCAGGCCCTGGGCCCTGAGGGGAAGAAGGCGCCATGAGCCGGAGCACGGCCACGGCGCGCAGACTGCCAGGTAACTCTCCTGTCTGTGCACCTGCACGGGGGACTAACTGCAGCTTTACCTTAAATGCAGCTCATGCTGAGGAAATCATGAAACATAGCTGGTGAAGACATACAGTGTATCCACAAGGAGAGTGTTTCCTGCCTGCCCACATCCCTTGCACCTGAGCACTCCCAGCCTGTGCTGGGAGCCCCACACATCCCACACTACCCTGGCACCATGGCTGTGGGTTTAAAAGAACAGGGCAGTGTGCCCTGGTCCTGTGGTCAAGCTCCTAATTGTCTTAGGAAAGTGATCCATTTCCTTTGCCTCTGTTTCCACCTGAGCAAGGTCAGAAGTTCTGCAGCTGCTCCTTTGTGCCCCTGGCCCTCAGCTGGCACCTTCCATCAGCAGCAGCACTGTCATGTAGTAAGGGTAATCTGTCACTTGAATTTTGCTATTTCAAAATGTTTCATTGGAAACAAATTCCCTCCATCGACACAAATCTGTTCATCAAAATGACTTTTTTCCAATGTTTTTGTTTTAACAGGAACCAACAGAAGTGTATCCAATGGCCTGAATCTTACATGTTGGACTGCAACAGTGGTTTTCAGTCTTTCAAAATCTGTGCCATCCTGAGGTAGTTTCCTACAAACCATTGTGCAGCACATGTAAATCAGTTGCTTGATAGCTTCACCCTTTGGTCATTTTTTTGCCTTTGTTAAAATTAGTCAGGGGGACTCACTGGATTATGTACTACAGAAGTACACTGAATAATTTTAAGCTACACTTTTAAAAAATTCTGTGCATAAATAAATCTCAAAATTATTCCAGAGTCAATAAAATAGCATCAACTTTTAAAAAGACAAGAAAAAAGAAGCCTCGTTGTAAAATGGGTATGTAACAAAAGTGAAAACATTTTTGTTTGAAATTGTCAGACCCAAAAAGAACAGAATAAATAGAATATTTTTTCCCAGAAGGAAAAAAGTATCAAAAAGAAAGTTCTTCTGGAAAGCTGCTATTTTGATTAAATGTCACCTACTGACTAGAAAAGTGTTGTGCAGGAAAATTTTAAGGCAACTTGACTGAACACATGATCTCCACACTAGAATCCATGCTAGTCTAATGAGATGGAGGAAGTTGAAAGACTGGTGCAAAAAATTTAATTGTCATACCAATGGCATTACCCCTCCTGTACCTCAGATTAGTTCTCCACTACAGGAATTCATTGTTTTCTTATCAACTCAAAAGTTGTTGAATTAAACTATCGTGATACAGAAGTTCTGCAGGATTTTTTTTTAATATTTGCAAAGCAAAATTGGACTTTAAGACAGAGTCTTTATCAGAAAATCGCTCTCACAGAGAGCTGCAGATAAAACTACAAGATGTAATTACAAAACACACATTGACCAAGACCTGCTTTTCTTGGAAGATTTATTCTTATGTTTTCCTTGCAAGATTTACTCTCGTTCTCTCTGCAGAAGGATCATCAAAATCTCTGCAGACAACATCACTTTCTTAAGTTTCATAAATGGGTCCTAGTTCCTGTTTTACATCCCTTTTGCATTCTGCAAGGATGTTTTGTAGCTTGCACAGCCTACAGCAACACTCATCATCTTAGAGGAAATAGGGAGCCTGAAGTTCAGGCTAAACAAATTAAACAAGATCCTTCAAACACAAGTGTGAGAGCAGACATTTTTTCAGCTCTGATATGTCCCCTAACTACTATTTTTTTTTTTTTGTTGGTTGGTTTGGCTTTTTGTTTTTTTTGCAGCTTCCAAGTCTACTGATAAACACCAGCTCTTGTGACCTTGTTCTTCAGTAAGCTGTGCTCCCAGAGAGTCTCTGCACATATCCAGGAAGGCTGCTTTCCCACAGCCACGCCTGCTCAGGTACCTGCAAGTGCCTAATAAGCCAGGCTCAATATGCTGTCACACCCTATTCATGGATAAGCCTGGTTTTGCTATAGATATTCTTCTAGCACTGTGAGCTGGACTCAGGTATCTTCTCTTTTCTTCAATTCTTTATTCATAGAACCAATTCTCCAATTGCATTTTGTTTGCCATGTCATACAAAATTCTGGACTAAAAGAATGGGGATGAAAACAGTAGTTTTACTACCTGGTATGTTCTGATTTAAAAACAAAAAAAAAAAAAAAAAAAAAAAAAAAAAAAAAAACCAATTCTTGAAGCTGAGTAGCTTCCCTGGGGACTGTTGCTTTTAGGGTGTTCAAACAACCCTGCTCTAGGCTAGTAAATAAGAAAAAAATATCCTTCATCTTTACTTAATTTATAGCCAGATTCTACATTAGTGTTTGCTTTTGTGCTAGGAACTGGACCAATAAGGATACACAAAATTGCTGCTGCTCATCAGAGAGGTAATTTTAGTCCTGAAATTAAACCTGAGCACTGCACAAGTAGAAAATACTTTGTTAAGGGGGTAAATTAGAGCAACAAGGAACTAGTCATTGGCTGTGTGATCATTTGGAGCTCAGAGCATTCAGCAGAACTTGAAAGCAGGGCTGTCAGAGCAGAGGTAGCTACCACATGCAGTGAAGGAGGAACTGGTAAAAGAATGCAGTCCTTACCTTGCAGGGGGGCTCACCACAAGAGGGAAGTGCAACAGGCCCCTCAGCAGCTCCATGTCACACAGGATCCCCTTCTGCTGCTGTGCCACTGCAGGGCTGCAGAGCAGTGGCTCAGCTCTGACAAACCAGAGAGTTCCTTCTGCAAGGCTGCACGTTAGGATGCCAGCCCAGACACAGCGTCTCTGGGATCACTGCCCTCAAGAACTGCCTGGCTGTAAGCAGGGAAATGTGAATGGCGAGCTTCACATGGAGGATTATTCAGGAACAAGAGTTGCTAAGCTGTCTAGAAAACAGACAGCAGTCATAAGGTGAAGCTTAAACAATTGTTTTGTATCTCAATACATCAGTCACAACACAGATACCTCAAGTTATTGAAGGAAGCAGAAACCTAAAGTCTGAGACCTGCATGCATTCAGAATGTAACATGAGAGCTTTGCCCCCTTCATCCAGACATGTAGCAACAAACTAGTACCAGGACCTGTGCTCAGAGCATTGACAGAGCTACTGAAAAAAAAAAAAGTAAAAAAACGTCAGAATCAGGCACATGGCTTACATGGCTTATACTTTATTCTGCACAAGTGGAAGAATAGCTCAGAGGGGGGATCCATCTTAAAAGACATCTGAAATGCACAGATGACAAGCATATGACTCAACCCTTAGTGAGGTAGGCCAGGATCTGGTGGTATTTTTATTTCTATTTAATGTCTTATCTTTTTTCATTTCCAACAAACTTTTAATTCTCTTTTTTTTTCTCAAATGAGATGAGAATAAAGATGAAAAATTCAGACAGACAGCCTTTGCCCAATACAAGCATTCCTGCCAGAGATATTCAGAGCTCTCCCCTTTCCACAGGCCAGTTTTGTCCATATAGATCTTAAAATAGGAAACTGTACCTTAAAATAGGAAACTGTACCTCAAAATAGGAAACTGTACCTTACAGCCTTTTAGCGTCTGTCTGAGCTCCAGAGAACATTACTTGCTTTGTGGTTCTCAGCAGTAACACGGGCAGTTTTCATTCTGAGCATCTTTTGTGTTGGCACCATCCTCCCTGAGTGTCACGAGGTGGCAGCACAACAGAAGGACTTGCAAGGGCTGCTCCTGCATCAGGCAGCCAAAATCTCACATACCTGCAAGTACACAGCTCAATTTCATCTCAGAGTTGCAGCTTCCATTTATTTTCCTGAGATCATAAGAAACGAGACAGTAGAGGGCCACAGCACAAAATATAACCACTCACCTGCCTGATTAGGGCTCTCAGCTATTTAAGCATTTATAGGATTACATTCCCACACTCCCACCAGCCTCTGGAATGGACAGGTTTTAGCTGGGCACCCAGCAGAGAAGCCACTTAGAAAACAGTGCTGCACTTTGACCTGCTCCCTTTAGGGACACAGCTTATAAAGGTGTCAGCATGTTGCAGAGCAGATAAAAGATTGTGAATGAAGAATGAAACTCTGGGGGAAGCAAATTACTTTACATTTTTTCAGCATTGGCAAAGGAAAAAACATAAGGGATATTTAGTTTAACAAATGGTTTTTGATACTTTCAAAACCAAACTAGTTGATGCTTTGTTTTGGAAAGGTATTTTTTCCTTGAACAAAAATATTAGTAAGGCTAGATGAAGGATAACAAACAAGACTATACTGAGACAAATAATATTGGTGGGGAGTTCAGGTGGGTGATTTTTAGAGGGTTATTTGGTTGCTTTTAAGCAAAACAAAAATCCCATTCATAAAACTCTAAAGAATAGCTTGATTCTCTCTGAAAATCCAGTAACATAGAACTTTTCAGTATCTTATTTTTTCCAAGTTGAAATTCCCTGCAGGAACACAAGCTTAGGAATCTTGTTAAGGGTTTAGAATCATGGGGTTTTTTTGGTCTTACAGATTTCTGACTTTTCAAAGGAAGTATCTCTATGCAGACTCATTATACTGCAGCTATGAGTGGACAACCTCCACAGCAGGGCATATCTGAGAAGACACTTGAAAAAATAAACAGTTGGATAGTCCAAATGTGTCTGCTCCACACATGAATATTGGGGGAGGCAAAGGGAAGAAGCATTTGTCTTCTTCCAAGAAATTGGTTCCCTTGTAAACAAGATGCTGATTACCAAGTTAAGACAACCTTTAATAAGATAATATCTACTCTAAAATGAACGATGCTTTAAAATACTATGGTTCCTAAATTTTCTTCACCCACAGAGAAGTTGAAAATATTTTTAAAAATAATACTACATTTTCCCATAACATTTTGATAAAAAAATCATGGGGACATATTTTCAGATAATACTTATACATAATAAATAATATTTCTTATTCTTCTATACATCTTGAAAAGCTTATCAGAGAGGTCATTTTTACAGACTCCATTTCACAGGCTGGAAACAATAACATTAAGGATTGAAATGACATGCCCAGCCAGTTTTGTGGCAGAGCCACAAATAGTACCTGGGCCTCCATACCCCAAGTCTGGAAGTCATTAACAACTCTATTTTAATTTCATTATTTTATTCTTCTCTGCTTAAAATGATTTGAAACAGAAGAAAAATCGGTCAGTGCTAAAATAACAGCACATTTGAAATTTTTAGCTCCCTCCATTTTTCACCTAGCCTCCAGTTTTCACCCTAGTTTCATTTTGAATCAGATCTGCCTAAATGACTATGTTTTTCCCTGAGGCAGCAGGAGGAGATGCATTCCTGAGGATGCCAGTTTCAGTCCAAGGTGTCTAAAATATGCATGCACTGCTCTTTGATTCCTGCCACTAAAAGAAAAAAAAAGTAACATTCATTCTGCAGAGATAGCATTCAAGTTTTAAATAATGCATTTTTTTATCTCCTCTCCCAGCCAAGGACCTCATTTCTTCCAGGCCCATAGGTGACAAAGGATAAGCAATTGCCCAGGTTCCTGTGTTTTATGCAGCTGATTCATGAGGTCCTGCAGCTCCTTGACAAAGGATATATTACTGTCACTGTTCTCAAAGGTGCAGGGAAGGTCTGGGGGGTGTACAGAAACAGCTGAACAAGTGACAAATCCATGATGTTTCCAGTCTTTCACATCCTACCTGTCTCAGGAATGTCAAAGCTCAATCTGGCAAGTTTTGTTAGGTGATTGGAGCAGACTGCATAACTGGGTAGGTAGCACAATTAGAATCAGAGATGTGAGCACAACAGCACACTTAACTGGGACTTGGTCATGTCAAGAAACTTCATCTTTAAGTTTGAGATGCTTTGCTTACATAATGAAAAATCCAAACAATGTGAACTACTCCAATAAATTCTTATCCAGCAAGTCAGTTAAGCATATAATTTGATGTGCTTGTGAGCACTCTCTCATTATTTAAATCTGATTAATTTCAAATGCTTTTCTATATTGGAATTAGGAAATTAAGTTCAGAATACATTTCACAGAGAATTTCTGTGAAAAGACTCACCCATTTAAAAGAGGCAATGATGAAGGGAAGATCTTCAACTGTGATTTTCCTGATTTGACAGCAGTAGCAGCCCTCTTAGATCTGTGATGATCTGAAGGTGATAGTGAGGCAAGGGCTAGAGAGAAAAGTAGCATTTTGTTAGATCAAAAGATATAGCAGCAGAAAAGAGGCTTTAAGACAGACTCACAAAAATGTTAACAGAAGGGACCTCTGGAGGTTGCTTAGTCCAGCCTTCTGCTTGGAACAGAAGTAGCACCAAAACCAGAATAGCCTAATAATCTTAAAAATTTCTGAAGGCTGACATTTCCCCTGCTCTGCAGGTACTGCACAATCATGATCCTGGTCAAAAATATATGCTGGGCTCCAGTCTGAGTTCCTAAGGTCCAAACTTGAGAGCAGTGCTTTTTTAGTTTCAGCATCTGTACTACCAGGTGTTGGATTTTATGCTCTGGAAACGCCCTTTAACTACATGTGGGTTGATATCAGCTTCCTTCACTAGCCTTTTTACCAGATTAAGCAAGTCTGTCTCCCTCAAGTCTTCCCTGTGGGAGAGGTGCCCTAGTCCTCAATAGTCTGAGTAGCCCTTATTCAGACATGAAACACTTCAAACCAAATATAATTTGGGAAAAATTTATTTCTGCGTACCTTAATTGTGTTAACACTATTTTATCTGGCTGTGAGACACAAGCTGCAATGTCATTGTCATCCTATTTCAGATTGAAAAATATCCACTAGATCTTGTATGGAGCAGAACTGAATGATTCAAAGTCTCTGATCTGCCCTGACATGTCCCCAGTAGATATTGCAATGGTTAAAACATTTCTCTCTGCCTCATTGATAAAGTTATCATCTAGACACAAAATTAAGATGGGCACTGCTTGTCCGTACAACTAGTACCCATCCTATATTTATCTCCTTTTCCTGTGAAAAGCAAATGCAATGCAATACTTAGAGCCATCCTGTCTCAGTATCCTTATGCTCACCTTCATTGCCAAAGGAAACTGCTTGCAGACATGTTTAGGTATAGGGCAACAGCAGGAGATTCTGGTACTAAAGTGGACATATATTTTCTGATCCTGGTATAATAAGGATACTACCACAAAGACAAAACAGAAAATATATAAAAAAAACTAAGAACATATTTTATCTCCCTGATCATGAAATCTAGAACATCTGGATTTATAAGACACTGCTCTGAAGAAAGTTCTTGCATTCCTAATCTAAGTCTTGCTTTCTTGTAATATATGAAGGTGCATTACAAAACATTAGGAAATCTTTATCAGATCATTCAGAATTGTCTATCCATTTTTTTCCCACCTCTTCAATTGCACTGCCTAATAGCTTCTCAAGAATAGTGCACCTTGACATGGTCAGAGATCACTCTTTATAACAAAATCAGAAAGAGCACATCAACTTTTCTGATGCTTGTCAAGTATAAAAAAAAAAAAAAAGAAAGAAATCCAAGCCATGCTTTTTTAATTTCCTAGGAAAAATAGTATACAATTCTCAAGGTGTTTTAGCAGGCCACTTTTGTAAAATATATATTTTTCTTTCTTACAGGGCACTTTTGAATAAATTTGGATTACATAAAGGTATTTCCAATAGTGGTGAGATCTAACAGGGGCATAGGTACACTTGGCATATGTTCACCCCTGCAGAGGGGAAAAAAATTAAAGTGTAGCAGGAATATTGCTGCAGGGTAGTTTCTTATCCCACTGAAGGCCAAGGCAGCTGTGTTATAGGCTTCTCTCAAGCTACAGCTGCTCTCTAGAGAGTCACTCTTACATCCTGAAATCAAAGATTAATTACTCTGGACCTATTTGTGGAACATGACTAGATGGGAAGGAACATCGAGTGTAAAGAATAATAAAGACACCCAGAAATTCCTTAGTTTCACTCTGAAAAGCATTAAAAATTATTATTTTTTCAGTGTCCCCCTTAATCCCCATTCCTGAATGTCGTTCTGCAAGATCATAGTCCTTTCCTAGCAGCCCTGATGTGTCTGGCACATTCACTGCCTCCTGCAGTAACCATCACCCCTGAGAAGCCCAAGATGTCATTAGGCTTATGCATTTTCTTACTTTTCAGCCAAATCCAAAGAAATTGTTCCAGTCACTGTCCCTTGGCATTAGATAATCCCCAAACTACAGCTTTTCCTGAATCACCTTTTTTCCTCAAAGACACCTTTGAGCTTCCAGTTGTTTCCGGAGCTGCTCTAGAACATCCACACAGCTTTCTCCATTCTGCATTGTCAGTTTACATGATACTAGAGAGGCCATCTCCAAAGAACAGGAAAATTCTCACTTCATGGATTGAGTGTTTCTTGCTATAAGCCCTAAGACTGCCAGTAAAATCACTGGTTACTGGAAGCTGAAAGACCAGTAGGCTTTTTCACCTGGAAAACCAGTTGGCATCATCAGCATCAAGAGATTTCAAGTGGTGATCATTTAGCCTGTAAGCAAGGGCTACATCAAATTGAAATTCCTTCTGGTCATTAGATACTTGAAAAGTTGTTAATTTATGCACAAACTTCTTCAGCAGAATTCCACAGTTCCTGAAAACATAACCATTCAAAATTGCCTTGCAGAAGAAATGTTGCTGCAGTTATTGATATCAAAGCATACACCATGGTCTTTCCTTGTTTCTCTGGACCCTTTTCCATCAATTCCATTTTATAACATATTAGAACAGATTGCAATTTTGGTTACAGTCTAAATAAACTGGATCTGAGATTCAGTGGGGCCAAAGTCCAGGGCGATTTGATCTTGGGCTTTGATCCAGGTGCATCATGCTGATGAGCAAAGAAAATGTTATCAGTCAGCTAGTTACAACAAGTCCTTGGCCTGCAGATGGAAGCAGAAGATGAGGAGGAGGAAAAAGGATATACCGTGTGCTAATTGGTAGGTGACAGCATGCTGTGTGTGCAGCCTGGGGAAACAGAGATCCATTCAATCTGCCTCACAACAGCTCCAGCAACTTCCCTGGCCCACGCATCTTCCGTCTCAAGCACCCACCGCGTTTCATAGCCTCCAGTCATCAGCCTTGGCGCCAACACATGAATCACAGCTTCTGTGGGGGTCCCCACTGCAGCAACTCATTATCATCCTCTGCAGTTACATAGCACTTGCTAATCCCAGATCTCAAAACACTGCACTGATATGGACATGACCTGGGATTTAATATCCTGCTTGGAGCCATGGGAAATCAGCTGTTGTTAAGGCAAGAGACCCCATCTCCTAAAGCTTTCTAATCCCTAGGTCACATCATCTGCCTTCATTTTGTGTGCTTAACCATCAATCAGGAACACTCGTGGCAGACAGAAGAGTTTTTCCACATTCCCAAAAGGCAGCGGATAACTAATGACCACATTTATTTTTAGATTCCCATAAGAACCACATAATAGCGCTTCTCCAGCACATGGTTAGTCAACTGGTTTCTGTTTTCTAGCCCACTAGATGCTTAGTGCTCTACAATAGACTTTCATTCTGGATTTAACCAAGCAGAGGGATAGAACCATGAGAGCAGTGGTTTACAACAACTGGTACACACTATCACTTTGGTATCCCAAGCCATCAGGGATGCCCCTCTCCACTCAGATCAGTCATAAAAGTCCTATTGCCTACAGCTTAGCAGCTTCCTAACTCGCTCTGCTGCCTGCTAAATGGGACAGCCCTTAGACCCCAGCTCTGGAACAGAATAACCAGCAAACCCCCTTTTTCCCCTAAGGGCAAGAGAAGGGGAACACAGCAAAGCAGGCCATGGTATCCATAGTACTTGACTGAAGTAAAGAGAAAAGATTTAGACATGGCCAGGTTCAATCAGAGCATGAGCACATCTAACATGGTTATGGCAACAAAGGAGCAGGTCTAGGGTCAAGCTAGGAAAACACCCTGCAGCTCTCAAAGTGAGAATTACATAGAATAAAGATTACCAAGACACAATCTTTTACCAGGTAGATCCATAGCATTGAAGGAAATGGAAGGTCCAGCTGAAAAAAACAGTCTCTAATTGTAACCCAAATTTATACATCACTACAGCCATACTGAAGCCTAATGCTCCTACTAGATAGCTTAAGCTGGATATGAAGCCTAAGCCTGGGCTTAAATAGAGGTCCTGGACCTGTGGGCAGAGGGTGTGGATGGTGACCATGCGAGATGTGTCAGGGCCATTAAGGCTATAAATGTACTTCAGGACCATAACACAGGTTTCTCCCATCTTTGCAGAGTGTGTTTACATGGGAGAATATCTCTGCTTCTGGCGTGGAAAGGAGATGTTAAACTCACACAGGAGAATTAAGGTAAATACAAACTAGTGAGGTAACTTGTCCTAATTATTTTCCTCAGTTTAAGCTTTCAGTATAGAAGCTTTAGGAATTAAACATTCCCATAGTGTCTGGTTCCTTCTAGAAACTTGTGCTACCTTTCTACTGGATCTGCTCTTAGTGTTTCTATGAGGAACCATTTCTCTAAATTTCCAGACCAAAGCATTGCAGCTAGTGTTGAACCACATGCTGGAGGTGGTTGTTTGGTTTTGTTTTATTGTTTTTTTCTCTCAGATGGCTTGTTTGTTTTAATTTGGTTTGTTTTTCTTTCCTTGGCAAGCAGTTTACTTGCTCCAAATAGTGTTTTATAATTTTAGATCTAAATTTCAGAACAGTGCTTAATGGGGGGGGGGGACTCAACATTTTCCCCTCCTTTCCTAGTCTTTAAAAATTTATTTATGTTTATACTTTAAAATGGCTTTAAGAAGGGCAAAAAATGTTTAAGTCAAAGCAAAATTAGTTCATATTGAGTGTTTCTCTTTCCACTGAGTATTTTTTATTTAACGAGAAGAACTTAGAAGTTAGCATTTAGTGTTGAACTCGGCTTGAATGTTGTAATTTTACTCATAAACATGATAATTATTTATATAGCTCACATTATATAATATTTTTCCTAGAGGGGAAATCAAGTTTTCATGGGAAATGACTTAGCAGGATGAAGTGTTCTATGCTTCCCATGAGGTTAAAAGTTCAGTCAACTTTATCCCTCGTCATGTTTACTGTACACACCTTTTGACTTCCTGCTCAAACTGCAAAATTATATGTGTAAACAGCACTAAAATAGACATGAATTACTAAAAATATGGAGAGAAAAAGAGTTCTATTAAATGGTTGGTCAGAAAGGCAGGAATGTAAAAAACCCCTCTGCTGATGCTCCTCCTGCTTATCCACAGTATCAGGATGCTTGCTAAGTTTGCTGGCCAAGGGATCATCAGTTAGCTCTTCTTCACTGTGCTGAAACCCAGCTAAAACAGATGATTAGTGGGAAGATACCTGCAGAAGGCTGTGTGCTCAGAACTGAGACAGAAGTTCAGATCCTGCTTCTATCCTTGCTTACAGGTGTGTGAGTTTGAGTTCATGCCACTGTGACCTCAAAGATTTACAATCACTTTTAAGCTCCTGGTTTTACCAGCAGCTAAAAGTCCAAAACATCTTAGCCTTTGCTGTAGTTGCACATTGAGAAGCACAAACCCTGTAAAGAGCCAGAGAACCTCTTCCAGTGCTGGAGATATAACTTGATAGCCAGCATCCAATATCCAAAATACAATAGATCTTGGAAGAGGAGAAAACTGCCAATCTCAGATGCCTTTTGTCAGTACAACTCAGCAATACAGGGTGATACTGCAGGGCAGGTACACTGCTAGGGAGGTATTTACCCCTTTTTGGCACTCACAGAAGGAACTGCTAGGTGGATGGAGCTACGAGCAGTCCAGGGTCAGGATATGTCTGTTACTCAGATGCAATTATCATCTAATTATCTATTTTAATTTTATAGATATTATTCAATAGTTTCTATCTATGTCAATAAACGTTTGTCCTTTCCTCCTCTTCATTACTGACTGCAGAACTGCAGACTTGCCTCCCTCCTGGGGAGGGGTGAGCTTAGCAAACAGTACAATTAAAAATGATGGGTGCTGAAATGTCATGTAATGTAAAGTGCAATGAAGACATTCCCTTGTGCCCATCCTGCGAGTCTGCCAGCGCAGGCGAGGGATCTTTGTCTCTCTGGCAGAGAGCAGTGGGTCGTTTCTCTCTCGGCTCCCCATCTCGCACCGGGATGCCTCCCCGGGAGGGATGCAGGGCACGGCAGGTGGCCGAGCACGCCGCCGCCCTCAGGACCGGCGCTCTCGGTATTTCTTCCAGCGCAGAAGAAACCCCGCTGAATCAGGCTCAGCTCCCGATGCGAGCCTTGCCGAGCCGAAGCATCTGTTGAGCGCCGGGCGCGGAGGCAGGCGCAGCCCGGGGCTGAGCGCGGCTCGCTGGAAGCGGCGGCACATTGATGGCATTGATCACATTGATCACACGGCCGCGCGGCCAATTAGCGCCAGCAGCCGGGGCCAGCCCTCGTGTCTGCGCGCTGCCCATCTATCGGCACTAATTACCGAGACACTTCATGCCTACTTCGGATGGGAATTAATTCGAGGCCGGATAAATAATGCATTAGGGTTCATCCAGCCCCGCGTGAAGCGTCGCCCCCGAGGCAGGGCTGGAGCGGCGGCAGCGCGGCGGGGATGCGCGGGGCGGCGGCCGGGGCCGGGCGCTGAGGCTGCGGGCAGCGCCCAGCCGGGAGCATGCTGAGCCCCAAGATCAGGCAGGCCAGGAGAGGTGAGTGCGCGACCCCCGCGGGGTGGGGACGGGGACCGGCTGCTGGCACGGGGAAACTTCGCGGCGGCGGAGAGCCCTGGCGCTGCCCGCGGAGTGCCCCCACCTCGGCTGCGGGGGCTGCTGCCCCGCTGGCCGAAGCCAGCCCTGGGGAGGAGTGACTGACTGATCGGGGAGAATGAAGCCTAGGAGGAGGAGACCTGTGCTGGTATTCACGGGCGTGGTCTGCAATGTCTGGGCTGAGCAGCAGCGATAAATTAAAAAAAAAAATAGTATTTTGTCCTGGGACTCGACATAGCCTTTTCAGCCCCTTACTGGTTGCTAATGCTGTGTTTCTAATGCTGAGTTCGTTCTAACGGCGGGAGACAGGTGTGTCTAGTTTACCTGCAGCATCTTGAGAAGCAGTTTGCTGTAGCATATTATCTTTGCAGGGCTGGATGTAGGAGGTGGAGATACTTGTTCTGTGAGCAAAACAAAAGGGAGGAAGGAAAGCCTGCCCTGGGTTTGCAACAGATGCTTTGAGCAGTCATTCGGAGCTGTGAGGTGTAGTGTGCCATGTTTGTAAAGCAGAGAGCTGGAGCTGGGCACAGCCATTGTCTCGATGTCAGGTCACCTGGAAGAGATGCTCTGGCAGGGGATGCATTCTGTGATCTTCAGGGGCAGCACCAGTTACTCGTTTGACATGGCATTTGGAAATCATCATTGCCACCCACAAAGTAATGACAGTGTCAGAGGGATCTCTTCCTGCCCACTGGAAACAGATTAGTGTAATGTCATTTAGGAGCTAAAGCAAACACATTCAGAAGAGTATGTAAAGATGAGGGTTTTCTTCAGCCATGCCAGTATTGTCAAATAGGAAAGGTATCACTGGTTCTAGCTACTGTGGTTCCAGCACAGGTACTTTCAGCTAAATGTCACTGCATCATGTATTGAAAGCCCTATTACGTGATGAACAGTCCTTAAAATACCAACAGCCCATTAAATAGCTGTTAGCATCTTGGAAAGAAGCTTCCTGCCATCTGGAGGTGTCAGGATCAGATATGTACTGCTGCACCCACAGTAAAGTCATAAGTACTTATTTTTCAATTACACAAGGTTGTAGAAGTTCAGCAAGTCTTTTGTAGATGTTGCCTTTGCTATCCCCTTCTAAAGGAGTCTTTTAATATATGTGTTATCCAGCATTCCTGGTAGCTATTCTAGCTCTGATGAGACAAGCTAGGTGATGCTACTAAGGTTGTACAGGAAGGCTGTGTCATGCCTGCCATTCTTCCACTCTCTTCAAATCACCTGGAACAGACTAATTTGTGTATTAATATATATTGAAATCTAGTTATGGGACAGACATTCTACATCCCTAGGGCCTACTGGTACTCAGTGGACAAACCATAGCGTACCTTTGTGATTCAATTTCAGTTTATAGCAGTATGTGTCATTCTCTCTGTGTTCTGATTGGTTCATTACCTGTGCATAGGTAAGTTTATTTCTGAATTAATTTAGAACTCATGAAAAGAGCTGGGATTCTGGGAAGTTTCTTACTTTTGCAATGCTGTGGCAAAGCACTGGTAACCTCTTGCAAAGTTTACCAAGTAGGACCTAATCCTGCAAGGTTCTTCTATAGTTCTTGTTCACAGGAACTGTAAACAGGCCATGCTGGAGATGCTGAATGCTTCTTGAAGGTAAGGGTCCCACTTGTAAGACTGAGCTGAATAGGAAATGGCAGTTCATGCTCCCTGAAGTCTCAGTTGGGATTGCTAATGAGGATTCAGGTGATATACAATGGACAAACAAAGTATTCAGAAGGCTGGGAGAATGTTCTGCATACAGCAAGCATCAACAAGGACAGTTATCTGCTGCAAGCTGCTGCTTGAGTTTGGCTGACTTTTCAGATTAGTGGCTGTCAGCTCTGCCATTGGCACTTAGTTGTGGAAGGGAAGCAATGTCACTTCTGTGAACAGACAGATGGAAGAGAAGGGACAAGGAGGGATACTCAGGGTATCCTGAGTATCCGTGGTTTTACTTGAGTGTGGCAGAAGGCAGCAATGTGGCTGAACTTAGGGATGTTCATGTATTTGCAGAGTTCTTGAGGTTCAAACCCCAACATGTGTGTTTGGCTAGCTAGCTCTTTGCTTCAGGCTCCCCACATTTGTGCAAACAGGAATGCTTCATCAATTTCTCTTTTATTTCCAATTCTCTGCTGAGAATGTGCCTTTAAACATGCAGTTGTGATATCTGATGCTGTCATTTTTGTTTGACTTGTAGATTGTCCCTTAGAAAGCTCCTGGGTTTAAAGATATTCAAGCTCTTGAAAATGCCGGCTCTGGACTTGAGCCTGACACCCAGGGTGTAGTTCCTAATGTCTATGAAAGGGACAGTAAAGAACAAAGATAATTTGCCTTACTAAAAGTAACTATCATCTATAAGGCAGCCCTTGCTGTTCCACCAGCAGCCTCACATCTATAACTCTGAAATATGCATTCAGAGGTACATGTTCTTTCCATAAGATCTAGGAAGGTGTAAACCTCACAGACAGAAAATCTTAATGTGAATAAATGGGCCTTCTGAGAAGTCACTCATTCTGGCTGGGCCTGAATGGATTTTGCATTATTTTTTCATCTGCTGGGGCTCATGTACAGCAATTGGTGGAGTCCAGGATCCCAAAATAAGTGGCTGCAATGGAAAACATCTATTTTCACTTTCTTCTTAAGTGATAGGGCAGAAAAATATAGCCTTGCAGAGTGGAGGCAAGAGAACTTTCTGTCCGTATAGATTAGAAGAGGGCAGTTTTCAGACTATATCCTTCAGTCTCAATGGATGCATTTTTGTTTAATTGTTTTTAAGAGATTAAAAAAAAAAGGCATTTGATCCTTGGCTTGAAAAGTCCCAAAAAGGTTGCCAGCCCAGTTGCATTTAAATGTGCTAGAAAATGGAAGTTGGACTGGCTACAGTTTTATGCATTTGTGTTTTGAGTGATGTGATTGCCCTCTATAGAAAGAGAGTTAGCCTGCTGCCATCATATATAATTTACAGTATTCCTGTCCTCAGCACAATGTGTCTCAATTGTAAAGGCACTAAGAATAACCCTTCTCCCCTTGTTAGGGCTTTGTACTTCTGGGTGACACTATGGCCTATTATTTCTGTTTGTGACACACTCATACATATGTTACAAATTTTCCTTACAGTCATATAATAAAATGTTTTTGTGCATTTTAATTAAAACTTAGAGTCTAGAAAAAGTGATGGGAGACCTTTTGGTTAGTTAGGCTGGTGCAAATGTACTGTTATCCTTCACATGCCTGTACTAGAACAGTTATTTCCCTCCTGGTGTGTGAAGAGCCATCCTTTCACCAGCCAGGAAAGATGGAAAAGGGAGCTCTCATGTGTCTAGTGGCCCTCACCAAATGCCAGCCTAGCACCTGCAGCCCCAGCTCTGCCCCGGGCAGCCCTGGTGCCTGCACAGCCCCAGGTCAGCTCTGGTTAGAGGGGCTGGAGCTGTGCACAGCTACCCCAGAGCACGTGGGAGCGCAGCGCCTTGGCGCCTCCAGCCTACCAGGCAAATGGGAACACCCAGCTTCCTACTCCTGGAACCAAGGTAAACAGCCCTGGAGCTGTGAACTCCTGCAAACACTTCCTTCAGCCCTGAGAGCCCACCAGCATTGCTGGGAGCACAGGAGGCCTGGCTGGGAGCAATCAGAGTGGCTGGTGCAGCTGGCAGAGCGGAGCCACCATTAATGAGGAGCCCACCTGTGAGGGGGCGGTTCAGTGCCCCACATCCTCACATGGGTGAGTCTGTGAGGCAGGAGAGGCAGTTTGGGAGCTCTCCTCTGGAAAGGTATGTGGGTAAAAGGCAAGGATGAGGTGTTGGTAAGTATAGTTAAGTTTGTATCTCAATTTGGGGGAGGAAGACGTCTCTGAGATGGTAGGGAGCAGCAGGTGGTAGTAGGGCTGCCTGCAGCATGAGCCTGGGTTTTGTCAAGTTGCTTTGGAGGAGCTTGAGATGAAACTGCTGAGTTTAACTTAAAATCCTAAGGCAAGAGTACAGGGGTTATGGAGGGAGGCATTGGGCTGGACTTGATGCAGTATTGGATTAACTGCCCTGAAGGCAGTGGGAAGAAATAGGACCAGAGTAAGGGGTAAAGCAGGGGACAGGTAAACTATGAGAGTCCCTTCTCACTGTGTGCAGCCCTAGGGAGGTGAATGAAGCATGGAGTTACTTTTGTTCTGTGGTACAGGCTCCTAGCACTGAGCTGCTCTCGTGCAGGGGTGTGTGGCAATGACCTGTGTTATGATCTCTGGGCTCTAATTGGGTTTTTTGTCTCTGTCCTGATTCAGTGGCCATGTGCATATAGAGACAGGGTCAAGAAAGTGATGTTTGTGGGATTCCTCCAGAGACAGGTTCACGTTCTCACCCTTACTTGGTGGCATGTCCCATGAAGAAGGATGTGAGTTGTTCAAAAGTGTAATCCCCTTATCTCTGTACAGATACCCCTCTCCAATTGGATTCATGGTGTGTGCTGGAGTAATTGCTGCTCTTGGCAGCAGCAGCTTTCTATCCCTGCCTGGAGGCTCAGGCAGGCATTCTCCTTAGAAAAAGCCCTGAAAAGTTTGCAGGCAGGCACCAGCTTATTAAGCACAGGCAATCTGAATTTGAAATAATGAACCATAGCCTCACCTCCTGGGAGGGGAAAGGGGCATTGAGAAAGAACAGTAATTCAACTCTAAGGGCAGCTGGACTGCTGGGGAGAGCACTTGTGGGGAGGGAATTAAATATTAAAAAATCACAAAGTCATAGGCTCTCTAATTACTAATAGAACATCACTGAGGGAATACATGGTGAAAATGCCAGTCTGTGTGTAAATAGCACTATGGAAGGGCTACAAATGCTATCACCTCTCTCCTGAGGGGACAGTCACCTGCACTTTTACCACCTGTATAAATGTATTACTCTTCATTGTAAGATTAGTACCAGAATTACTTTCTTTCCTTGCTGACTTTCCTCTTACATTTATGGTAAATGATAGGCAAGCGCAGCAGCATGAAGAACCTCATTTGTCTCCTTCAGCTCCCTGTGGTATGGGCAGGGGTAGTTCAATGCAAGGATAAGGGTTTCACTGGTAGGAAAGGGAAACTCCTTTGTGAGGCTGCACTGTGGGCTCTGCTGAGCTGGAAGAGGAAAGGATCTGTGCCCAGACTCTGCCCAGGCCTGCACATATTTAAGTACTTAAAACTAACATGGGAGAGGGAGGGTTCTGCTGACAGTCTTTCTAACAGGTATTCCTTCCACAGAGCTTTTTTGTGCATCCTTTGTGCCCAATGAGTTGCAAATTAGCATCTAGGAAGATCTCTAAAGAGAGAAGATACTAGGTTTTTGCTGTGGTTGAAAGTTACTTGTAATATCCTTCCTCTTAAAAGCAGGTGTTAAGAATTGTTATGTTCACTAAGACTGTCATCCTGTGAACTGGTATTTAAGTTAACCTGTGGTATAAGAAATAAAGGATAAAGAAGCTGCATATGTTGTTTCTAAAGTGAGAACAGATTGTGTTGCATGGGAAGGGATTGGGTTGCTCATGATCTCTTTGGAAGAACTGTAGGCACAGGGTTACTACTTACTCCTTTGAAGAGCTCCAGTTTAGGAGGAGCCACCTTTGCTTTATTAACCAGTGATGTAACAAGTACTTATGGCTTAATAATCTGAGTACTTAGATTCAGAGTATGAATTAATGCAGAAGTAAGAATTCCTATATTTCTTCTGCCCTTGTACCCCAGATCAACCCTGGTAGTGCAGCAAGTCACTTACTCAGCTGTTGCACACAGCAGGAAGCGGGATTTTTTTGCACATTAAAAACAGGTACAACAGTGTTGAAATAGGCACACTGAGCTCTTGGTTATGCCCCAAAAAGCAGGGTAGGAATGCTGACCCTCCTGATCTTTGGATGACTGAAAGAAGAGAAATACAATGTTGTGGCTGAATTCAGGGAAGTTTATTGCTGAAAGTGGCTGGGTTTTTGTATCACTTCATCTTACAAACAGTTGGTGGTAAAAGGCCATTGGGAGAGTTTTCTTTACTCTAGATTCTATTTTTTTCAGTCCAGAATAATTTTGGAAAATTATATCCCCTGGAGTGGGGTGGACAAATTTCTTTGGTGCTCATAACATCATTTTTTAGGAACCATTGATGCTGGCAGCCACTGTCTGAGGAATGTGGCCCATGTGCTTGGCATGGCACAGGCAGTGTTTAACAAAAGCACGTGGGTGACCAGAGTGCCTCTGAGGAGCCTCAGTTTTAACACTGCAGTGGACCTATGCCTATGCTGCATCTGCAGTGTTGTAGAGCTACAGTTTTGATCAGGACTCCACAGTATTTGGTTCTGTTCAAGCTCAGGCCACAGTCCCAGTTCCAAACTGAATGTTATTGTAGTCAGCATTTTTTTGTTTGTTCCTTAATCTACTGTGACTGGGAAGATTATTAAAAATTAATAGCCATAGCCATTGGGAGGATTACAAGAGGTTGTTTCTGATTGCAGAGGGAGTTCAAGGTATTTGTTCAGACTTCCTTCTCTGACCTGATTTGACTCACTAAAACACCAGGAAGAAAAAATATCTTAGAACTTTCTACCATTCCAGTGAGCAACTTTTCTTATAAAAAGGTCTCACCTTGTCAGTATAGGAATGTAAGGCTGGGTGTATGGGCAGATGGAAAGAGCAGAATGGAAGAAGGAAGAAAGGAATAAGACTTTTCTTCTGGCAGGGGTGAGCTGTAGCTCAGTGTGGTTGTCAATGGGGTTACAAGAGCTTTGCCAGCAGCAGAGACACCCTTAGCAGTGTGGGATATGCAGATTTCTTGTCAGGTATGCAGCTCTACCCAACCAGACAGAGAACATGTACAGCTTCCTAGGGATTGTGCCAGGGTTCAGTGGGAGTGGAGAGCTGGTGCTTGGGTGTGCTGAATAACGTTGTAGTCCATAGTGTCTAACAGCTGCCATGAGCTTTAAAGCAACACATCCAATAGCTGTGGCCTAAGTGCTGAGCTGCCCCTTGAACAGATTGCAGTGGATCCAGGTGGGAGATCTCAGAGGATAGTGCGGATAAAGGGACTTTAAAATACAGTCTTTTGCTGGGAGCAGCTTCTGTGCTTGTTCATGTATTATCAAAATGGTCTGTAACTCTGGTTTTGCTATAACAAAGGATGTGGGTTATTTCACTTTACTAGATTGTAAATGGTTAGGTCAATCTGTTGCAGCAGAAAGAATTAAGTCATTATCCTTCCATCTTGGCACTTATCCATGATCTCATGCTAATGGTTTGAAAAGACTGGTGTGGCTATGTGGATTTGCAGGGCAGTTTCAAGAACAGCTGGTGGCAGGTTACCTGCAGTATTTAAGGTTTGTTCATTGACAGGTGTCAAAATCACCATACATTCCTACAACTTGAAGCAGTAATTCCAATTCTTTTGCAAATGCAAGGTTAAACTCATTTAAATAATTATTCTGTGGAGTTGAGACCTGCTGGCCTTCTTGCTGATAGTGATAGCAAATGAAGTTCAGGACTACTTTGTGCAAGAGCTGAAAGGTCTCCAGTGTGAAATGTCAACCAAAAAAGCAATGTCCCTTTACCTATATGATAGCAATGGATTGCCAAAATCCTTCACTTTTCCTGAAGTCCAACATGCCAACAATTTGTAACAATAGTTTGAAGATGAATGTCAATTGTTCTTCAGGAGAAAAGGATTAAATTATCCCACTGACTATATGTTTTGGGTTGGGTTTTTTTTTTTTTTTTGGGGTTTTTTGTTTATTTTGTTTTCTTTTGTATTGTGTGGGGTGGATTGCGTTGATTATCAAATATACTTGGGTTTTCCTTGACTTGTGGAAAGGTCCTGCATTAATGTATATCAGTTTGTGTTGCTGTATATGTGTTCTCTGATGTGACAAAGACATCACCAGCCTGTTGGCTGAAAGAAGAACAACTCAAGGGAAGGAGTTAAACATAGCATGTCACTTTGCTCTATAAATTGTTGTGAGGAGACAGGTGCAGCTTTGTTGAGCAGAAGTGATGGAGCACAAGCTGGCTCTTAGGGGAGAGTTTCTGAATGTGGCAATTGTCATCCACATCACAAAATGTGAGCAGCTACATGGCTGTGTAGCACCTTTTTGTTTCTGTAGAGATTTCTACTCTGTCTTGAGGGAGCTCAAAGCTCTTGTCAGTTCCTTATAACTGATATTCTACTAATTGCCTAAAAATATCTTGTCACCAACCACTTCAAATATTCTGCCTTTAATTCTTCACTTATTGTGTTTCAAGATGCTTAATTCTCAGATTTTACTGAGGAAGTGCCTGGGTTTTGTTTGTGATTACTGACTCTGGTATCCTAGCAATCAAATTCAAAGACTAATATGATTCTGTGATGGACACAGAAAAATCTAAACCAAATATTTTATTGCCTACAGTTCAGTGAAAGGAAATTCAGTATCTGTTTATAGGCATATTACCTGCATTTCCAGTGAATCCTTTTTATAAGGCCAAATTTGAATTAAATAAACTAACGGAGAATATAATTTATAGTATGAGAAGCCACTTCCCTTTGTGGCTAGTACTTTAAATGAAGACCATATTAGAAATAATATGTAGTGTCACAGTGTCATCAGACTGAAGGAACACCAGAGCAAAGTGCCTTTATTGTAGGACAGTTTGTTGGCCAAAATCAATTATAATGACTATATTGATTTTAGCTAACTGCCTATGAAATTTCAAAAGATTACATCTTTAATTGATATTGAATTACATTGACTTGATTGATTTCCATGTCTGGTTTAAGTACTTATGGAGTGCTCAGATCTCTAGTGGTGTTCAGAGCTGGGAGTGGGAGAGGAGAGCAGAAGAGATTGTATAATATTGCCAGGCAGGATTGAACTCAGGAAGGGGGGATGGTGTGGACAGGGAAGGGAAGTCTCTACTGTGTGTATGCTCAGGGTAGGAGGTAGATGTCATGAGAAAACAGGAATGTGGCTGTTGCTTGGAAGCAGGTCTGAGTTGCAGAGGAGCTCCTGTAGTGTTGTGTGGCCCTCTGGATAGGGATTGCTGCCTCTGTAAGGAGTGGCAGTGTGGCTCCATCCAATTTCACCCATCCATTCCTTAGGATAATCTTTGGTTTTACTTTTAGAGGCATGACAACCAAGAATGGGGTTTTGGGGGGGAGTTTATTTAGTGTAGTCTCAGGCATTTGCACAGTGAGTGTTGAGCAGCGCTTCACTGCCTTGGCTCGTATTCCTCCTCCCATCTTCATGGATATGAGAACTTCCATGTGCCAGTGTCACTTCCAGTCGTAGGAGTGATTTCGAGGTCTGTAATTCCGATTCTTGCCTTACAGAATGATTTGCCCTCCCAGAATGGCCTGACTCGTTAGTGCCACCTGTGGGTCTGCCCGCTCTGTTGTTACCTCCCTGTGCTGCACTTGTCTTGTTTTTGGGGATGGTGTGGGTTGTGGTTTGCATTTCAGTACTGCCATGCTGTGCAAATGAATCCTAACCCTTTTCCCAAGGAGAGTTTGAGCCCTTTCTATGCTGATTTCTGTTTAGAACTTAGGTGTATGACTAAATCAATAATCAGCTAATGATAATGTGAAGAGTGAAACCAACCTGTGTGGTGTTATTGAAAACACATTACTGGATCAGAACTCCAGAGCATGTAAAGTATTTGCTGAGTTGTGAATCTGATTTATTGATTTGTTTTCTTCCTGTTCTGCTGATTCCATAATTCTGTTAAATAGATAAGCACAAATAATATATTTCTACCATTAAGAATCAGGGGCTTGGTGTACTGCATTAGATTATCAAAGCAGATATTTTGATCCCAGCAACCTAAGATAGCTGCTGCTTTAAAGGCAGGCCGTGCCCATTCTGACCTCTATGCAATTATTGTATTCTGTGAAGCATACAATATAAGCATCAATGCTGTTAATAGCCATAAATAATTCCCCTTTCTAAAAATTTCTATCTGATCCATGTTGTTGACTTGCAGATGAAGTTGCTAAGTATGTCCCTACTGAAATTAACTATTACAGTCACGACCAGAAACGAAGGAAATGGGAAGCAAAGACAGCATGAAGAACTAACAATCATAGCAATTGATTGAGACATGGTGCTGCATAAAATAAGAAAAAGTTCTGCATTCTCCTGAGACTGATCATGAAAGCTCTAACTCTTGACTAAAATAAATAATTACTATGTGAGCTGTACAAATAGTATCAAAGGGGCACTGAGGGAACATACAAGGTAACATATTTGGTAACATTTCAAAGCAAGATGTTTGATGTCTTTTGTGAGGTCTGTGTCAATACAGATGGTAGGTTTCCAGTTAAATTAAACTAATTTCTGTTTAGAGTGAGAGATGAAGTAGCAGAAGGTGTATATAACTACATGCAAGTCAGGAAAATTGGAGGCTGATGGGATTTTCATGCTGAAGGTGGAGTGCTAAGGTACTTCAATGTGGAGATGACTTAGATGCTTGCTGAAGGATGGATTTTGGTATCACTAGACTAATTGGTTACCTTAATAGCCAAGATGTTGCCTAAGAACCATTATAGTGCCTTTGAAAAAGCAAATTTTTGGGATATTTATTTTTGTAATGACGTAATTTGTAACATGACTGTGGATTGGAAATTGGACAGTCTAAACCAGATTGCAGTTTGGTCATAGTTGTAAAATGGGGTCTGGGATGAGGCAGAGAGGTTTTGTCCAACTCGATTCCTCTGCAATAGGGATTTAAACATGAGCAATGAGTTTTCTTGCTGTGAAATGGGATCCTCCATGTCCTGGTGGTGAAGGGGAGGGGGCTGGGTGTTCTGGTACGTCTATCACCATCTGCCAGAGGATGCTGTGCTGCCAGTAGGGTGGATACTAAAGCCTGAGGATGTTGGCTATGTCGGGGAAAGTGGTTCTTGATATTTACAGGAATGAAAATACCTGTCTGAGAGAGCTCAGACTACAGTGAGTGAGCTTAGATAATATGCCTGGATACACTAAAGCCTGATTTTAAGTGAACTCTGTATTAAATTTTTTTTTACTATTGTTTTGGCACATAAAAATAATCAGAATGAAGGAGTACTGGGTTGGAAGAATCCAAAAGCTGCTGGTAAATTTTACTAATCTAGGACTGATGCTGTATATTAGCTCTCATTAAATTCAGCAAAGTATTTTAGGCATAAACTAAAGGAAGACTAATTCTGAAAATGCTATGATGCTGCAGCAGCACTTCTTACAAAATTTCAACTTTTAAATTAATTTTAAAGTAAAACTAAAAATAAAAATAATTTCTTATAGCACTAAATAGTTATAATTTGAAAACTAATTTCTCTTGACTGAGCCACAAGACAAAACCTCTTATTGACAGTTCTGTTGAGAGCAGCAGGATCTACCTTGGCAGTTTAGAGAAATGAGGAGAAAACAATCCATACTGCCTGTCAGACAGGGCTTTCATCAAGTCTAAAATTTAACAAAGTGGTGCATCTTCTGTCTATAAATCTGGAAGGTTGTTGGGGTCAGTATGAGTGCCTGCTGGATGGTTACAGTAGAGGTGAGTGGATCCTTAAGACAGAGTGGAAGGAGAAAGTATATGAAACTATAGAAGTGAGGATTGTATCACAGAGACTTTTTGGTAATGGGAGGGTGTGATACCATTCAGGTCTGCCCTCTGCTGATGGAAGTGTTCAGTGTGCAGATGTGCTGGTTTAGAGCCCTTTATAAAGCACAACAAGATGACCTGGCTGCCAGGTCATGAGGAAGGTCAAAGCAGATTTTATCACAGACACCAATGTGATTTTCCTCACTGGATTACAGTGAGGAGGCTCTTTAAAGATCTGACCTAAGTCTCTTATCTGCCTCTCCTTATTTTGCAGTTTGCTTCATGGAAGTGAAGAAACAGGATCAATTTTAATGTTGCAAATGTGATTTTTTTCTTAAATTTTATTCCCCAAACACTGCAACATCCTCATTATTTTTCTTTTTTTGGTGAATACTGGCAATTTCGTCCCTGTGTGGTGAGGCACCAGGAACAGAAACCAATCACATGGTAACATCAAGGCCTTGTTTAGTTCTCTGAACCCAAAAGAGGCAAAATTAGACAGTATTCTGAAAGGCAGAGGCTTGCTTTGCCCTTTCTTGTGGTGGTTTGAATTAGCTGTAGCATATCAGGGGTACCTGGATAAGAAGCTTGCCTGGTTTTATAGCTGCAACAGTTCACAGTGTTAATGTGAGATATCAGTGATGCAGATTTACTGGTACTGGCCTGTAAACTCATGCCATGTTCCAAGTGGGCAGTCATAAATTGTGCTTTAAGTTAGCTGAATGCACAAAATGGGAAGGGGCAGGATCATATTAGCACTAATGAAGGAAAAATGGCATGAAATATTAAATAACTATTATTATAAGATACTTCATAAATCCAAAGGAGGTAGAGGTGAAAATACCTATGAGGTGACCTAACCTATTCTGGAGGACTGGCTTGCTGCCTGCAAAATATAATAATTGTCTGCTCCTCCAGACTAGTTCTAAATGTCCCAAGCTTTAGTATTCTTAATGCAAGAGAGGATGAAAAAAGGGTCATAGACTTTTGTTATATTTCCTGAACTTTACCTCACTTGTTTTCTGAAACCCTTCCTCAGATTTATGTGTTGGTTTTTTCCTCTATTTTGTCTTTTAATTTTTTAATTTTGTTTTTCTGCTTCAGTGTCAGAATGCCTTGAAGAGAGAGATGACTTCAATAATTCTGGATGGCTGTGTTATCTCTATGTCTTTTGTGTGGATCACAGTCACTACTTTGATTGACAATTCTCTTTTTAAATTTTCCTCAGTTATTAATTTTTTTTCTCTCCTATGGCAGCTGGGTTCCCTGGCTAATCCCTCCAAACTGGTAGTGTGTGGAGTGAGAATATTTCTTTATACTCTCTTCTTCTCTTTGTGCCCTGTCACCATACATTGGCACATCCTCATCAGGCAGATATGCTGTTAGGAGAGAGCAATATCATAATTGCCATGCAGAGCTGGGAGGCAGTGATGATTTGCCACAAAGAATGATTGTATGAGCAGTGGAGCCTCAGTGGAGGTGTTGTGTCTCTTTAGACATCCTGGAGTGAACAGGACCAAAAAAGGTGATGTTTGTCCTGTGTTTAACTGTCATGAATTTGAATGTACACCCTGAAAAACAAATACCTGTTACAAAAAGGAAACATGTCTGTCCATATCTGAGGAGGAAGTGTGGAACAGTTATTTAGCCTCTCTGAGTGCTCTTACTATTATTTCTTTGTTTCACTTACTCTGTAATTGCCTTTTCAGCCCGGTCAAGGAGTCTGGTGATGGGTGAACAGATTGGGCCTCCCTCCAGACCATCTTCTCCAAACCCTCAGGAACGTGTGCTGAAGTGTGGCTGGCTAAAGAAACAGAGGAGCATCATGAAGAACTGGCAGCAGCGCTGGTTTGTGCTGCGTGGGGATCAGCTCTTCTATTACAAGGATGAAGAGGAAACGAAACCTCAGGTATGACTAGAGAACTGCAGGAGTCAATGGTTGTGACTCCTGTGTGATCACAGCTGTGCTTTGATTGACAGCTCATTTCAGATGTTTTCTGTCCTCACCAAAACCATTCACACTTAAGGAGGTTCAAAGGCACGAGATGCTGCAGGGAGGCTTTTCTACTACCAGACAAGTGGTGGAGCTTGGGAAAAGGTTAGAAGGTGTTTACTAACCCACTAGGGCATGCTGACCCCAGATCTTAATATGGTCAGCTGTGAGGCTGGAGTTTGACAAGAGCTGTGGAGCTGCAGATTACTGAGGCAGGAGTGATTAACCTTCTTGCTCAGCTGGGACTTGTTATCTCCCAGCTAATCCTTGTTAGCCATGAGGTGAACCAGCTGCTTAGAGCTGGCTCGTGTGCATGGAGTATGTGGGTTTGGTTACATGCTGAGAATGGGCTGTAATATGTGTTTTAGTGGGGAGGAGGGAGTGGATGTTGTGCTATGGGCCTAAGTTTACAGAGAAGATGAAGAATTTCTTATTCGTGTTTTTCTAAGGCCTGTAAAATTCTCTCAGAGCATTTGAGCTAAGGTCTTTCCTGTTGCTGAAGTAGATTATGCATCATAATTCACGTAGTCATTGTTTTGACTGCCAGGCCTTTAACCAGAGTCATTGAACAGAGGGAACATAATTGAATGAGCCAGACAATGTCCCTGTGCTGCTGGCTCCTGATGAGTCAGTACAGGCATTACAGAGTGACAGTCAGCCTGTGTAATATCATCACCATCCACACACTCATTATAGACAATTATTAAACTGCTTGATGCAGCTGCCTGCTTGACTGTCACACATAAATTTCATTGTAGAGTGAGAATGGAAATTAATATTCCCCTGTGGGCCTGACATAAATACGGTAGATGAATGAGGATGTTGACTGCATCTTATATCTTGCACTCTCCTGATCAGGGATTTGGTCCATAATTATGGAAAGTCTGCTGTGTAAGGGCTACAGAGATTTGAACTTGATGATGTAAGTTGATTACTCAGGATGCTTCCAGCAACAGATGGATTTTGCACTTTCAAGCCAGGCACCTTATCTTCATATGCAATGCATGTGGGAGAGCTGGGCACTTCTGAACCGTGTCAGTGAACATGATGAGGAAGAAATGGCCTCAGGCAGTTGTAAATGGTCTCTTTAACCCTGGCCCTTTTTGGGCACAGGGTTACATTTATCACTGTGGGAAGATATTCTGTATAGGATGATACAGGACGATGTTCTGACTATTCTTGTAGGAGTTGCAAATTAGGATTTGCATCTGACTCCAGCCAGGACTGTATGAATCCTACAGGAGAGGTGTACTTATGGGACTTATAGACAGCTGTTGCTTGGGATTCTCTGGAATAAAGGGGCAATGGCACAGATGTGCCCACACACCTTACAAAGGCAGCTGAGACCCATTGTTGTAGGGAGATTTTTATATAGGTCATGCAGATATTTTCTCCTATTGTTATTGATATTAATCCCTAATTTTCTTCAGCCCTAAAGGTACTCATGCCTAATTTAAGTATTTTTGTTTTATTTATTAAGTATGGCCTTTAAGCTTGTATGTAAAAACTAAATCAATAGTTTCACTGAAATTCCCATTGATCTTCCACCTACTTGATTATTTATACATACTCTGGAAGAGAGTTGTGCTCTTGTTGTTTACCTGATAAAGTCAAATGAGATTTATGGCATAATGTGTCAAAAGAGGAACATGAAACAACTTCTTTTTCTTCATGGATGTTGCATTGCCTATTTTTATGAAAACCTGCATTTTCAGATTCTTAGAGGAAACTGTAGGTATTCTTCCTTTAACAATATTGCTGAAAAAGTGGAATTGAAATCTAATGGCAGGAGAATCACACAGGCTTTCTGGAGTGGGGAGGAATTTTTCTGTTGTCTTAATGGATTGAGTACTGTTGAAGGTACTCAATTTTTATTTGTGTGCCACATGACAGTTGCAGTTGCACATCCCACTCCATCAGAGACCAAAGGTTAGAGGGTGGATCTGCAGCCATTGCTTTTCTGCAGCCGTTGCTTTTCTGCAGAGTTTTCTTTTTTTTTGCCCCGTGAGGACGAGGGGAGGACTGACCTGCAAAGAGTTTTTGATGCTCCTACTGACTCTGTCAATATGTTTGTGTTTTTAAAGGAGCTTTGGGCTTGTTTCTATTCCCAGAAAAGGAGAGAGCATACACCCCTCCCCAGTTTCCAGGGAAAAAGAAGCACTGTGAAGCTAATTCATTAACCCTTCCTTCAGTATTGACTGGACATGATGAAAGGCTTTAACACATCTGCAGTTGGCTTGAATTTTGCACTTTAGAAAACTGCAGAATTTTCTAGAATGTGTTCTGGCCACTGGACTTTAAGGATGATGTTTTATACAATACTTTTTGATGCCATTTGAAATTCAGATGCATTTGCATTTTTGTCATTTTGCCTTTCCTATGTTTTCCTGTTATCAATGGAATGTCTTCAGTTTATCTTCTAATTTCAGTGAACCACAGAGTCAAATTGCAGGGCAACAGGATTGGGAGGTAAGAGTGATGAAGGCTTATCCTGTTATGCTAACTTATTTTATCTCAATTTTAAATCTTACGACCATTCTTGAGAAACCACTCAGCATGGACTTTAAGTGCCCTCCTCCACAGTGTCCTTCCACAACTTTACCCTTACATTGGCTGGGGGACAGGAGTTGAGCCTTGACCCTGTTGAACAAGGCATTTGTAGGAGGATGCATTCCTGAGGAGCAAAGCTGTGGAAGTTATACTGAATAGTGACAATGCAAAGTAACACATCTGGCTTCGCTGTTTACAGAGAAGATTACAAAGCTCTTATGATGAGTTGTGTTCTGTTAATTGAAATTCTGGATTGTCTCATGAGACACTGATTGTATTACTCCACTGTATGTGGATCTGGAAGCTGACAAATAGCATAACTGGAATTTGTTTTGATTACCAATGTTATGACGGTCCAGTGTGTCTTGGATTTGGTTGTTGCCAGATCAGTAAACATACATAGCTACATTCTCATCAACCAGAGATGTGTGTGATAAACCTGACTGAAACAACTTTCTTCATTTTCTGTTCGTCAAGAAGAGATGCTTTAGAGGTTGATTGCATTCCAGGGCAGTTCAGTGCAGGAGTGGGAACTGCTGATTACCTTCTTCATGGCTTAACTCCTGAGAGTCCCAGAGTCTGTCTGATTGTTTATATGTCCTGAAGAATGTTAGCTGGCAACTCGTTAAATTATCAGAGACTAAGTGCTTTTTTCACTCAGGTTACTGGAGAAGAGCTTCCCGTGATGCTTTTTTCAGCTTTTCCATAGATTAAGAGGATTTTGTTCACTTTGAAGATACTATGTCACCAGCTACACAGAGTTCCCAAACTGGAATACATTGTGTTAATTATGCTTGGGCTCAAAGTGGAAATGAAGCAGAATACTGGCAGCATTTGAACTTGGGAAGTAAAGGGGCTGTTTTTTTTTTCTAGGGAAGCTACAGTATTTTGGATTAAAAGGTAGCCCATTGTCTTTCAAACCTGATTTAGCTGCTCTCTTCAAGTATTTCCCTGGGAACTTCTGTGTACTGAGCATCTCTGGAAAATCAGCCATTGTATTCAAATGCATGCTGCAAACAGAAATTCAAGGGTGTAGGAGGAGTAGATGTAATGTGAGATGAAACTCTTGCAAGGGATAATTAGGTATGGAAACCAAGGAGAATCATTTCTGCATGCTCAGAGTAGTGTTATTCCAGAGGAAGCAGCCTTAACCAGCAGTGTCCAGTGTGAGAGAAAGGACAATGAAGCAGGTGGATGACCAGCTCAAATATTTTCTTGCTCAGAACTGTGGAAAGTTGTTGGGATCAGTAGATGAGCAGGACTTGAGTTTCCTATGCATTTTATCACCTTTTCCTTACCCTTTTAGTGGCCTTTCCCTTTTCACTAATGTTTGTGTCCATTACAGGGTTTGATACTACTGCAAGGAAGTCAGGTGAACGAGCTGCCACCTAATCCTGATGAACCAGGGAAACATCTGTTTGAAATTACTCCAGGTATGCCAGCATTTTTTTGTGCTTTCATTACAACATCACATCACTCCCATCCGGTAATTGAGTTGTATTGATCACTCCTGAATGTTCTGATACACTGGCAGGATTATCCAGTGAGACTGGGAAAAGGGACTTGACTACATGGTGTTCTTTGTTCTGGATAAAAGTGCTGCTGTGGTGCCTCATGTTTATTGTACAGTAGTTGAGATGCATCATGATCCTTGACTTTCCTGTTTGGAGAGGCTCTTTTCTTGGAGCGTTGTGTGGTCTCTCTATGGATGCCTTCTTCTGGTTGTTGCAGGAGAAACAGGCACAGAACACTGCACAGAACTTAAGGAAAAGTGGTATCTGGATGCAATTTCTTCCATGTATACTAATTATTTTGGGAAGTGGGTGGGAGTGCAGACAAAAAGCTTCAAAACACTTTTGGATAAAAGGTTTAAGAAAATAAATGGCCTAGCATGGAAGTGAGGTTGAAATTTTTTCAGGTAGAAAATCTAATGATCTGTCACTGTAGGATTAATGTAAAACTTTTGCAGTCGTTTTAGGTCCCATATTAACGCTTCCTGGGGACAAAGTTGATATCTCCAGGAGAGATTTAGAATTTAGTTCCCTATTGCAGGAGCAATTTGATTCAGTTCTGATTGTATTTGGGAGTATTTGTATTGTATTTGTGTTCAAACCCTGCACATAGGTTGTCTGCAAAATGAGGATGTTTTCCCTAACTTATGCAGCTAAATCTCGTTTGTAGCAAACTTAGTTGCTACATGGATAGTAAATATTGAAAACCACTATAAATAGCCAGTCAATACAGAATGTGATTGACACAGACGTCACTGGAGAACGTGGCCCGAAGAGTTCCCCATTTTGTTCACAGCACATTTATTCTGTGCTGGTTTTGGCATTAATGCCTTTTCCTTTTTTTCATGTGTTCTGAAATGACCGTGTTCTGCGTGGCTGCCAGCCTGCAGAACACCCACGTAGTGAACAGCTCTGAAACAGATGCCAGATAGGAAGGGCAGCACAAATGATCTTGCAGGACCCAGATCTTTATTTCCCATCGCTGCCCATCTTTCCCTGTGTTGGATGTATGGCCATGATCACATTTCTGCCTAATTGTGTTTCATTTATCCCACTATAAGCTAGGACTCTACAGTTTCTATAGCAATGGTAAGATTTTTTTTTTAATCTATCTTAGCTAAGTTGGAGATTTTGTGAATACAGGCACATTCAATAGCTCTAAGTATAGATTAGGGTTTTACTGTGCTAGTAAGCATCAGAGCTTTAACTAATAAAACTAAGAATGGAGTGTAACATTCCTGAAGTGTACCTATAGCTGATACCAGTTTATCTGGCAAAGAGAAGAGGCTGAGATCTGAGAAATGTCCAAAGAGTTCCAAAGTCTGTGGTACCAGTTATCTCCAAAACCCTATTCTGTGATTGATAGCTAAGGCATTCAGCGTCCTTGTTGTGCAGCTGTTGCTGTGATCTTGCCACCTTTCCTGTGCTGCAGGCTGTGTTAAGTTTGGCTGTGAGAGCTGTTCCCTCCAAGGGCAGGGACTGGAGTGACAGCATGTCCTGTGCTGTAACAGAGCCTGTATTGATTTTCTGCTGAGTAACAAGAACTAATGATGGGCATTGTGTATTATTCATGTTTCATCAAGTTCATTTCTGAGCTGTATAGGGCAGCTGGGAGAAGGGTTAACTAGGGACATGAGAGGCTGCAGAACAGTACTACAGTCAAACCAGGGTTAGTTCTGGTGACAGGACTTCCTGAAATATATTCTCTATATTCCTTTTTGAGGAAACTGTGTAAATTTCTGGAGCCTTTTGAATCCACTCATGCTTCCCTTCATCATAGAAGTTCAAAGTGGAACGGTGGGGTAAGCTGTGGGTGCAAGTTGCTCTCATACTCCAGTGCACATTAGCCGGTGGTGGGGGATGTTTTTGTAAAGTTATGAGGGTAATATGAGGTCAAGTGCAAATGTTGTACCATTTGGGGTAATCATTCCACAGCAGCTGGTATTTATGGATGGAAATGATCTGTGTTGTTTGGGAGAGGAATCCAAATCTGGCAACAAAAACAGCATCTGCTGTTGTCAGGGGCAACAGAACAAGTCAGTGCTGACCTGGGGTTACAGTGCATTTTGGAGTGGTATAATGCAGCTTGTAAGAAGCCACAGGGATTGAGCTCTGAGAGTCTTGTGTTGATGACTTAAATGCTCCTGAAGTCTCACCTTTTAGGAAACAATGTTTTAATGTCTTGTGGCAAGTGGTCTACCTAGTTTCATTTCCCAGTCTTTGCAGCACTATGAGATGCTCAAGTTCTTCTGCAGACAGAGAATTTCCTGATATAGTAAGGTTTTTAGAATCAGGAAGGGGAGTGGTACAAAGGTTCAGAAGTTAGGAGGTACTCATGGTACGCATTTTGATGCCCCTTATCACTAATGATAGCTAGTTCCTGTTTCTTGCCACGGTGCTTTTTGCCGAGGTGAGCAGTGGCAGCTCTTAGCTGAGAGTTTCTGTGAGAATGAGAGTGCAGTTTTGAAATGAGTTTAATTTTTTTTCATTGGAAACAGCTGTTGAAGGGGTTGATCTTGTTTCCGTATATTTAATCATATCTTTCATTTCAGCTCTCATGACTGAAAAGAAGTTCTGAAACCAGCTGGACCTCAGGTCAATCCAACTAAGGTGGCGAAAACTGCACCTTCAGGTTTTGTGCTCCAGTTGAATTAGCAACAGCCCTCTTTTTAGTGAAGCAGTTCAGCCCTCTTCAAAATTGTTACCTTGGTCTTTTTGCAGACTTAGCCAGAGCAAGGATCACTGCCTGTACATGATTTACATGTCAAAGGTTATTTTCAAAACTTTGGAAGTCAGTTCTCTACAGTGTGCTCTTTCAGTTAGTTATAAAGACTGAATTCACTATAGGAGTAACTTGGGCAAGTTTTGTAACTTGCCCTTACAAAAGGAACTTGCATGGAATACTGAGTCCTTCAAAAGTGGAGTAGTGGTTGTGTTATGCCAGAAGTTAGGCTGGGGCAAATAAAATGCCTCATGCAGAAACTCTATGCAGGGTTTATGCAGAAGGTACTTCATGGCCTTGATTGGGCTATATAACAAAAAGGAAAATCAAGAAAGGCAGAATAAGAAGGTAGGAGTCCTGATTCTTACAGGAGCAATAATTATTGTCTACTTATTCTGTAGGCGTCCATTTGTGTTGTTGACAGTATCTGACAGAGAAGTTGGAGTGGCAGCTTGTTTGTCTTGTACCAGTAGGTGGAACGGTGCCCACAGAGCAGTCTGATCTGTGGTACACTTCTGCATCCCAGGTGATCAACACCAATTAAGCTATTTTTGTTGCCTTTTTATCTCAGTTCCTGTTGAGATGCTGTGTAATTAAAATACCAGGAGGAAAAATTAGAAATTCTTACATTGAAAATCATTCCATGTTCTCTGTTATTCAATGCAAATTGCAATTCCAATTAACAGCAGGATCCTGAGTTTGCCATTGGTAATTAAGTTTTCTCCTGAAGTCTACAGCTGAAACCTGACTGTGCATATTTAAATATGCAATGATGTTGATATTTGAGAGGTATATTTAGATTCCTGTGATTTGGCATCCACCATATTGACTGGGAAATGGCAGCAAAATAAAGTACTTTTGCATCCTACAAGAAAGTTTAAGACAGAGTAGTTGCAGCAGTGCTTTCTGGAAACACTTAGCAAGAGAGCTGTGGATGTTACCATGTCCATGGCATTGCATTGGACAAGATTGATGGTGTTGGTTTTGCAGTGGAGGGCCCTGTCAGATCTATGTTTATTACTTGTAGATGTCTGGAGCATAACTGAGAGCATGCTGTTGTATGTCATTAAAAAAACCTAACTGTGTCTTGGAACATAAGATAGACTTTTCCATTTATTGAGGGGTGAGAAACAATAAATGTCTTTTCTAAATTGCCTTTCCAAAGGAGTGCCTAGCACGATAAAATTGTATGCTTTCTTTGCAGTAATAGTCTGGAAACAGTTTTGTATTATTTCCTTTTTTCTTGGGTTGAGACCTTTAAGGTAATAACGTTTTAACACTCAGATGATGACGGGTACATCTGCTTGCCTTTTCCCAGCTGCAGTGTCTTTTTATGCTCAAGAGCAGTTTGAAAGTGTGTATGCTGAAGTTCTGTGCCCGGGCAGAGCTGGTGCGTTGTTCTCTCCCTTCTGCTTGCTCCGTCTCTCCTGAGCACTAGATGGGGCTGCTTCTTTCCAGCTTCTGCTCGGGCTCTCGCTGTCGGCGACGGCAATGCCTTGAATCCCCGGAGCGTGAGTTCATCCTCTCAGAGGAAACTAGACACTCTGTTTTGTTCATTCGCATCTCCTCAAAGCAAATCAGCGAGCAGGAGTTCCCTAACGACGTCTTTGCCCAGCCTGTGAAGCCAATGCTGTGCTCTGTAGGCAGAATGCAGTATTGAATACCTTTCTGCGCATTTGCTCAGTTGGTTAGAGCGTGGTGCTAATGATGCCAAGGCTGTGGGCTTGATGCTCATATGGATCATTCATGTAAAATCTGGGCTTGATGATCCTTGTGGGTCCCTTCCAACTCAGAATATTCTGTGATTCTGTAATATTCTATACTCAACACACTCCATGTATTCACAACGTATAGCTGCTGTCTCAGATGCCAAAATCAACAGTCTTTGAAAACATTCAAGTTCATATTGTTTACCCACTTCAATCTTGTTTTGGTCTTAAAACTGTAATATAAGAGCAGAACATGTTCTGTATAGACACATACAGTAATGACTGTGTGGGG
Organism: Camarhynchus parvulus; assembly: GCF_901933205.1. Taxonomy (NCBI): domain Eukaryota; kingdom Metazoa; phylum Chordata; class Aves; order Passeriformes; family Thraupidae; genus Camarhynchus; species Camarhynchus parvulus. The sequence goes on along the minus strand of NC_044576.1, from coordinate 17,708,069 downwards.
CAGCCACTTGGATGTAGCTCTCCACTGTTTCAGGTTAACATACTGACCCAGTGCTTATGGGTTATTTAGTGGCATTTGTCTGACTGTTTTCCTCTTTCACCATTCTGAGCCTGCTAAATTTATTTTTAAAAATATATCTTTTCAAAATTTTGTTATTTTAATGCATTGGCATTTTCCAAAAGGTACTAACTGCCTTCTGTGCGATTGCTCCTTTCCTAATTCTACTGAGATTCTTTTATTGAACTGAAAAAATAGCTTTCATTGCCTGTCCAGACCTTGATAACTTCCTTTAGTTCAACAGAAGTATCAATCAGCTGCCAGTATTTCTAGGCTTGTTTTACTAATGGATTTAAGTTGATGAACTGGTACTTTCAGTAATTAATGGAGTCCCTCATTTCCCTTGTGCAGATAAATGCTAGCAGCTCAAATCTTCTGCAGGCAAGGCTTCTCTGCTTACTGATATTCTGATCTGTACTTTCCCTGAATGCTTGACTGTATCATGTCACTGAATTCTTATGAAAAGAGAATGTGGAAAAAAAAGGACTGAACTTTGCTCTCAATTCATGTAACCTTATGATTTCAGTAAGTGTTGCGTTCAGTCCAGCGCTGTATCCCTACAGCTTGACCAGTTCTTTCTGCCTGCTTAAGGTGATGACTCATTGCAGGTGAAGGTCTCGGGACTGCATCCAGGGTTTTGGGCAGAAAGGTTACTGGGCTCCTCTTTTCCCCTGAGGGTGATGAGGCTCTCTGATAGTTAAGAATGTTTTGGCTTGCCTTACGTTATCAATTTAAAACATCTTGAAGTGCATCAGGAGGCACCTGCAGCCTGTAAATTGCTTTTTGCTTTGTTTTCTTTTTCCCCTAGCATATGCAATGCCCAAGGCTTATGTTTGCATTTGGCAGGTAATGATCCTGCTTCATGAAATAAACAAGATCCTGCCTTTGTTTTATTAGAAGGGTTTGATCTACTTCAACTCGTACTATCTTCATCCCCCAGTGTTCTGGGGCCGTGGGCAGCTGAAACGACTGGAAATGGGCTGCAAGAGCATGCCTGTGTTCTGCTTCCTGGGATTTGTATTCCGGGAGAAATTGTGCATTTGATCCCTGATCAGTAGCACCTAGCTGTCTTTAATGCACGTGCTGGCTTTAAAGAAGAATGATGGATTTTAAAACTCCAATTGCAGTTGCATAAGGCCTGCTGTGAAAGGAGCATGGCACTTAAGAAGTTTCATGAATAGGGCTTTCTGCTAGCGCAGATCATTAAAATGTAACCTCTGACTGATTTTGAGCAGTCTTCCTTAACCCATTGTGTTCCTGTTGCCCTTTGGGTACAGAAATATGGCTTTGTAGTGTGATGACACATTGTAGTGGAAATGTACAAGGCATCATTTGATCTCCTCAGGTTGATTTTTCAGTGCAAATTAGGTAAGATTTTGAATACTTCCTGCTGAGACCTTCCATAGTGAGTTCTGCTATTGAATATTCTGCCTTGAGGATATAATGTGTTAAGTCCTAAGGCATATGTAGTTAGTAGAGGGATTTTTTTTTTAAATATTCTGGTGCAAGTACAGCTTTGTTACACAGAGATATGCTTATCAAACTGTCAGCATGATCAGTTATGTAGTACCATCTCTATCTTTCTTGCTAGTTTGTCAGAGATCAAGTCTTCAGTGATGTTTTACAGCTTGTGTGCTCTGTTGCTGCTGTTATGGGTTAAGTTTTGTTCAGCCCCCGAAAGAGCTGTGTTCCCATTTACAATAACAATGGGTGAATTCTCCACAAGATTTATGCAATGTCTGGGATCTCTGAGGCTAATAAAGTACTCTATTAGGTTAGCATGATGAAGTAAAATAAGATACATGATATATGGCAATGTCACAGCACACATTAAATTCTAGAAGAAGTGAAATAAAGACAGGAGGAAAAGGCCTCAAGCTGTGCCAGGGGAGGTTCAGGGCAGACATTAGGAAGAATTTATTCACTGAAAATCTTGTCAAGCCTTGGAACAGGCTGCCCAGGGAGATGGTGAAGTCACTGTCCCTGGAAGTGTTCGAGAAAAGATTGGATATGGCATTTAATGCTGTGGTTTAGTTGATATTGTGATCTTCAGTCAAAGGTTGGGCTCAGTCTTGGAGGTCTTTTCCAGCCCTAATGATTCTGTGATTCTGTTCTATGATACTGGCAATCCTGTAGGGCAGCTCCACTCACCCTTTTGAGGTACCTGCTAGCACTGCACCTTAACTGCTCAGTAGAATACACTGACTTGGAAATACCATGTGGAAATCATTCTGGGAAGAAAAGGTAAGAAAACTAAAATACAGGTCCTTCTTACAAGGCCCACAAAAAGTGGTGGGGGGAAAGGGAGGTGCAGCTGATAGTGTGCTGATCCAGGATCCAAAAGCGAAAACAGCTGAGAAACTGCTATCTGGGGTGTTTATGAATGCACCAGCACCAGTTTGAAGTGGCAGCTGGCCCAGTGTCAAACATCTGTGAGGGAGGGTTCACAGGCAAAACTCCCTATGTATTTGTCTGGAATGGTTTAGAGATAATTACTGTGCTATCAGTGAGAGCTTGCTTGCTCTGGGCTTTTTGAACTTCATAGGGAGGAGGAAATATGACAAGGATGTATTGCCTTGGGGGTAGCATACCTTACACCTAGCTCAAGAACATGCAGGGGGTTTTGTTTATTTGTTTTGGTTGGTTTTTTTTGTGGTTTGGGGTTTTTTTTTTTTTTTTTTTGGGGGGGCAGTGTTTGTTTTTTTACTGGGAAAGGATTTAACTGCCTGTGCTGGTTATCCAGGTGTTTTTTCACTGTAGGGAATGCATGAATGCTGAGTACCCCTATGGCTAATATATGTTGAATTTACTCGCATTACAACAACTTTATTCCCTAAAGTCCACAATAAGCTTCACAGCGTCTCTGCTGTACTCATCACAGGGGCTCTGCTCAAGGTACTGCTCTCTGAAGGCAGTGAGGCAGCTGGGGTCAGGACTGTGGTCTGTATAGTGCAGTACATTCTGATGAGTTTCATAGTCCTGATTTTTTTCAAGCACTCTAATTGAAATGAATGTGATTTCTTCCATTAGGAAGCCAAGGTTTAGGCCATTATACAGCTTTTTCTTTTGACAGACTTTAAATGTTTATTTTATCAAAGTTTGTGTCTTCTGTCTCTGTTCTGGCGGGTGCACAGGCCTGTATAGACACATTCTTTCAAAGTGTGCCTTTGAATCTTAGGAAGAGTCCATTGCTCTTCTAAGTGAAGTCTACTTAAGATGTTGATACCCATGTTTCCACGTGGTATCAGAAATGTTATGTATCATCCTGGACTCCTAAAGCATTGTTATTAGTTTTGGAGTTTGTTTTTAACCACCAACTGTCAAACAGACATGAAAACTTGGGGGAAGGGGCAGGAGGAATTTGAGATAACAAAGAAAAGAGCTGTGAAATCAAAAGTATGCAGTGTTAAAAGGGAGTGTGTGTAAGACAATAGAGAAAGACTGTTAACACTGACCATTTGCATTGAAGTACAATTGTGCAAACTGTTGCTTCCCTGGATTTTGGATTGGGTATTTTACTATGAAGATTTATAAGCACTCTGGCAACTGCTAACTTGAGAGATGAAGAGCCTTGTCTATATTAGCAATTCTGTTCCAGTATAATTGTGTCAAAAGAAAGCTTGTACTGGCATAATAGTGTAATGAGGAGAAAGATTACTTCTATTAACACAAAGAGAAATGTCTGCAAAGATCACTATTGTGTGAGAATCCTTCTGCTCCACAGAGACCACAAAGGCTCTGCTTTTACAGTGTGTGGTTTGTATATGAGTCAGAGACTCAAAATGATGTCTCCTGCAAGGGTTCAGCAGAAGATATATTCCAGATTAAATTAATTCTGGTCCACTTTGAGTGGACAGACCAGGTTTCAGCTGCCTGTTTCTGCTCCTGTGTCCTTTATAGGTCTTGGGCACAGATCATAAGTGTCATGAGTTGCCAATACTCTAGAACATGGAAGTAGACATCCTACCTTTAGTTAGTTCTGTGACCCAGACACATCACAGCAGAGAACAGAGGAAGTTAGTACAAATGGAAATATTGTGCTTATGATCATGCTTGATAAGAGAAACTTTATCACCTCAGCCCTGGTTCTGAAGCTGGTAGAGGTCTGTGGAAGGTGTCGTAATTGTTGCTGTGGGCCTGTAGGGTGACTGTCTTACTGAAGGGGATGCATAAGGATTGAGAAGGACCAGTGAGAAGAAATTCAGTGTTCTCCCTTAGTAGTATTTTGAAGTTACAGCTGTTTCCTCTTGGAAAGCACAGTTTTGCCTTCATTTTTAATGCCAACATCAGCACAGGGTTCTGCTTTGGTCTTAGTAACTTCAATAAATATACTAAGCTACACACAAGGAGTTACTCCTTAATTGCCTTCAGCAAGACATCCTTGGCTATAGGAGTCCAGATATTTTTATCAAGCTCAGACCCCAATGCCATTAGCTTTAATTTCTGCAGCCAGTGAAGAGTTGTCTCTCTGTGAGCCAAAGCAGATCCTCCCCTCTTTCTAGAAGCAAGGATTCTTTGAAGTTAGTGAGTGCAAAAGCTTGCCTACATTAATAGTAGGCTGCCTGCTCTGTGTACACTGGGATCTGTTAGGAAAGGGTTCCTTTTACAGCAGTTTTGAGTGCTGAGAGCAGCAAGATGCCTTCAGGTATTTGCAGTAAAGCTACTTCTTACAATCTGTGTGCTTAGCTGATCTTCCCCTTTGGGCTCTAAGGTGGTGTGATCTGTGCAAGAGCAGCTGTGGATCCATGGCAGTGCCAGGCAGGAGCTGCTGGTGTGCCTACCTGCTGCTGAGAGCTGTGCTAGCACTCCAGCCAACACTGCCCTTCTGCTGCCAAAAATGGAACAGTAACAATGGCAGCTCTGCCACAACCAGCTGCAAAAGGGGACGTTGTCCATGTGTAAGGCTTGACTATTCAGAGATTTTTTTGTGTTCCCTCTGTACTTCAGTGCCAGAGGCCCAAGAGCTTGCTGATGCCCTCAAAGAGAAAACCTGGGGAGGTACTCTCTACCACAGTGTGGCTAAAGCTGTATTGGAATTTCCAACCAAACTTTTTCATTTGTTGATGCCTGCACCTAAAATTCTTTCATTTTTTGAGTTCCTCAGAATTCAGGGAATTCCTTTTTGCACTTCAAAAGTGCTTTAGGCTGCAGAGTCATTATTTGAAGAAAAAAGCAAAGAAGGAGGACACCTGTGAATCTCCTAAAATATGGCCATTTTCATATTCCATTAATATGAAAAAATGTCCAAATGCCAGTGAAAAGTATTGTCATGGGAGTGTCAGATGGTATGACTGAATTTCTCTTGGAATTACAGTGACTGGGTGGAGAAGAGAAAGCAACGGATCTAGTCAAATCAGAAGAACTTTTTATAAGCTTTGTATCTTTTGACTCTTTCTGGACTGGAAATTCTTTAATAGGACAAGGCCAGATGTTTCAAAATGTTATTCCTGACAGAACAGGTGACTTTTAATCCTGTGAGCCTTTTTTTAACAGATTTATGCTCCATTGTAAACTTAGCCTAACCTGGTTAACAGGAATGCATTTTAGGTCACTTTGGGCATGGCAACCTGTGAATACAAAATGTGTACTTTCATGCAGTCTTTCATACAGTCTGGTGATATATCTACATTGAACTCATGTTCTTCTGTGAAGAACAGATGAACTATAAATTGTTCCTTTAAACCATGAAGGTCTAATTCTTCTCTCAGCAGGTTATTTTTCAGAGTCTTAGGAGCCCAGCAAACTGGAGTTTTCAAAAACCTTTCCTTGGCAGTTTATATTAAACATACTAGAACTGTGTATTTGGAGGGCAGGGGTTGATGAAGACTGGGGTTTGAAAGGGTGAGGATGGTTTACATAGCTCTGCTCTCACAGGAGACAAGCCTTAGGGGAGGTAGCAAGTCACTTTATTAATAAATACTAGGCTAGAAAATTCACTTTGTAGTTTCAGGCTCTTATAAGAAATGTAGTGGGTCTTTAAGGGAGTTCGAGTATTTACATATATATGAACTAAGACTAGTTGTAATGTACTCTTCTACCTCTGTTATGACATTTCCAGAATAGTTTCTTCTTTCTTATGAGTCCAATGGCTATTTGGAAATCTGTGGAGAGTCATAGAGTGTGTCCACTGTGGCCTGGCAAGCCACTTCTACTTGCTTCATCATGTATTTTGGAAATCCTGGGAATAATCCATCCTGAATCTGACTTAGAAAGTAAACTTTTCATTTTATGAAGGTTTTAACTTTTGAAGAGAAAGTCTATAATTTTCCCTGGCTTACAGATTATTTCATTGGTATGGAGAAGATCATAGTATAAATAATTTTACAGATCAGGCAGAACAAGCTTTTATTGGCCAAGCTTGAAAATTCTAACACATCCTTCTGAATTTTGAGCACAGGTATTAGTATAAATTGTGAGCTTTTCATGAGTGCATGTTTCATACTGGCTGGCTTAGTTCATTCTCTATGAAGCCCGGCTCACCAGTGTAATAGCAATGATGCAAGGTGGTGTTAACGTTTGTGTTCTTCAGGCGAGCTGCCGCCTCTTGGGAAGGAGGGGATGGTGAGGGAAATCCCCAAAGCTATGTAATCGTGGTCTTATATCTAAAAAAGCTTCCAAAATGTATGCTTACCCAGTTCTAGAGATATAACTGATATAGATGGGAATCACAAAAACCATTTGTTTCCTAGTAAAGGAAGATTGATAAATACCTTTAGCCACTAATACTCTGTCATGTCTACAATGAATCAATGAATCATTGAACTAGAATAACCTATTCCTCTGCCATCCTGCAATTTGTAAAAATTTACTTGGTTAGAGTATTTTTTCCCACAGAATATAAGTGGTTGGCTTAACCAAAACTGAAATCTTTACCTCTGGCTTCCAGATGTTTAGCATTGTCCAGAAATATAAAAGTTCATTTTTCACACAGCGGTATTTAGCAGTGGCAGGCAACACACGAGTGTATTTCTTAAGAAATGAGAGGGAATATAAAGTTTAAATCAAGAATTTCAGATGGTGGAACCAAGAACTATGGCTGGAGAAAAAAAAAGGTGCAAAGTAGATGCATTATTCAAGAAATCATAGAACACTCAGTCTGCACCAGTTCATTTTACAGGGATCTGTTAAGTCCTTGGAGTTTTTGAAAGATCAGCCTAATGTTTTAGCATTTGAAATCCAAATTTAGACACTGAACTCTGGGCTCCTGGTTGTGTAAACCATAGTCTAAAGTTGGTGTGTGCTTGGTGGTGTCTTAAGGAGAAGCCATGCATGGTTAACTCAAAAGGTAAGACAAATTTCTTGTCAGTTTTCTAAATATTTTGCGAAAATAAGGAGAGTTTAAAACTGCAATGTTTCAGTAATAGAAATGAAAAAAAACCAAAAAAAATCTTGAAATGCTTTGTTGAAGCTGTCAGATTGATTGTCTGAACTAAGCACGTGTGCCAAACCCCTCATCAGCCTCACCTGTCCATGTGAAGTGATATATGTAATAGTCCTAAAACTTCTTAAATACTCAAATTTCAGTATCTTGTAGGTAATCTGGGGGTTCCTCTGACAGACAGCATCCAACCTTTCCATGGAGCTGACTTGGCTGCCAGGCTGGAACAGCTGGAGAGGAGGATGCTTCCTCCATCCCTGTTATCTGCCACTGCTCTGACAGTGCCCTTAGGAAACACTTCTGGCTTTTCCAGAGCTTGGAAAGCTCCCTCCTGCTGGAGGCTGCCTGGAACTTGCTTTAAAATGAAATGGAGAAGTGTTGCCAGGAGATTGTCCAGCCCCTCAAGCAGGTGGTTCACGTGCCTCTTCTCTGAGATGAGATCACCCTCTAGCCAAGAGAAAAGGGAAGTTTCTGCTGCTGTGCAAGGGCAAGGGAGCGCTCTGCACAAGAGATGGATTTCCAAGCAGCTGTCAGCTATTGGCACTGTCTGACGAGTTTAGAGGCTCAGCAAAACAACTGAGATGAATTCTCACACATGTATCCAAGAGGAACAAGTTGGTACCAGCAAAGCCAGAATGCTGGATTTCCTTCAGTTCTCTTGCAGGAATATCTTGAACTTCCTCTAGTGTGTTTGGTGGCGGTGGGAAAGCTTTCCTGCCCTGTCCGTCTTCTATCCTGTGTGGGATTTGGTTTTGTTTTGTTTTTTTGTGCTAACTAATGAATGCTCATACTCTGGGATTGCTCAAGTGTGCAGTTAACAGCTGAATACTCTGCAGAAGGACCTCTCTGTAGAACATTATTGTAGTTTTTTTGTTTTGTTTTTTTTTTTTTTTTCTTTTTAATGATGGGAGACCTGGTAGACATCTACCCTTTAGGTCATTCATTTTCTCTCCTGGAAGTCCATTCTGAAGAACTTTAGCTCAAGCTCAAGAGGCTGAAATATGTACTAGAAGCTGGAGCTGCATATCAGTTCTTGGGCTCAGGCTGTTTCTGGTATTTTAACTGTACTGAAGGATGTAACTCCTTGTTACCTCCCCCACCCCCAAACCTCTATTTGTCTAGCTTTCTCCCCTCCCACCTGAACTAATTTTTGTGCATTGCACACTGCTATCAAAGAGTGTATTCCTCTGCAGTGTCCAGCTTGGAAAAGATTTTATCATTCAGTCACTTTCTTGTGACATCCAACTCTAGTTTGATCCAAGCTTTGCAAAGGCAGCCAGTTTGCCTGTGAGTTGGTGTATAAAACAAACTGTGTCTCTGCTGCAGTGCTCAGGGCATTGCTGCACCTGGGCACTGGGGCTCCAACAAGCAGGGTCCCTGCTGAAGTGAAGTGCTGCAGGGTCTAGGGAACTAGCACAGAGTCATCAGACATCCAGCAAACATCTGTTCTAGGGATGTTGTTCTTTCCTTATCCCAAAACAAAAAGCGTATCTTGTCTTTGTGGCTGGTGACTCAGGTTAATGCAATTAAAAGTGAGTGTGTAAACGAGCCCTCTGAATATTGCTAGAGCAGCACTGACCTTTGCAAGAATGCAAGGTCCCTGTAACACTCAGTATCTCTGCGGAGACTCAGATATATGGTGTTTACTCTTGTGGGGGATATACCATATGACCCTGTCCTGTCGTGAGAGAGTTTTGCAAGAGGTGAAATATTCTATCTGGTATCTTTTTATGCACACCGAAGGTTTGTGCTGGGTGTCTGTTGCCCTCTGGCCATCTGAGAGCCTCTCGCACAAAGCAGGCTCCGGTGGCTCTCACCCTTCAAAGGGTGGCTATAATTAATAAGCCAGTGCGGTTTAAGGGGCAGGGAGCCGTGAAGCGCCGAGTTCTGCCTCGAGGCCGGCTGGAAATACGGGCGACAAAGGCGGGGGGCTCCGGGGCACCAACCTGCCGCTGTCCCTGCGTCGCCTCTCGGGAGCCCTAGCCCGGCTGCCCGCCCCGCTGCCAGGGATGCTGGAGGCGGCCCCGCCTGGCAGGGAGCGGGCTGGCCGGGGCCGCGAGGGACGCTGCCACCTGCCATGGGGCTGTGCTCCTGCAAAGGCTGCCGTGAGGAGCCCAGAGGTAACTAACTCCCCAGGGATGTGACGGGGCAGCTCTCCTTCCCCGCTGTGTGCGGCGCGGTCGGTGCGCGCAGCCCCGCCGGGAGAGCGCGGCTCGGGAGCCGCCGGGCGAGGGCTCCGCGCCGCCTGCGGGACCGGGCACCGCGAAACCCGGCCGGCTTCCCTCCGTGCCCACTGCTCCTCCGTGTCTAGTCCTTCGGGAGCTGCCGCCGCTTCTTCTGCGCTTCAGAAAAACTCGGCAAACTAAACCCTTAAAGAAGTCTCGATGGGATCTTGAGCTTTAAACACACTCCTTGGTTCTTCTTTTTCTCTGCTAACAAGTAAAATTTGATGGGAGGGAAACTGGTTGTTTCTTTTCAGAAAGGCTGTTAACGTGGCACTAGCATAAACTGACAATCTTTCCTCATCTTTTCTGTGTAGTGGTGGACTTGGATGTTTTCTGGAGGGTCGAGCTCCCAGTAGTCTAGAAGAAACTGCTTTAGGAGGCAGTGTCTCCAACACACTTAAAGCTACTGGAGTTCTCCTAAGGATTTTCAGTTACTTCCAGGGTGGCTCCTGCATAAGTTGGTGTACTGGGACCAGCCTCTGACATGCTGTCTGTTTCGGGAAAAGTTTGTAGTTGATACTCAGGGGCTCAAAGAAGAGATGGTGTGTGTACCCAGAGAGAAGTGTAGCTTTCCTCAGTAGAAAGCACTCTCATAAGAATAGTGCTCAAAAACGTTGCTGTGTTTGGAGTTTGTACAATAAATGCTTGGGTGTTTTGACTTTTTGACAGCTGAAAATAATTCTCTTTTAGTAATCAAAATCCTCTGAAGTTGGATTCTTGAGAAAATAGGGAGGGAAATTGCTTCCTGTGCAAAACTTTGGAAGAAACACCCTTAATAGTTGCTACGCTGGAAATATGATTTAGATAATGGTAGGAATTTAGCACACACACTCTAGTTTTGAGACAAAGGGGTAAATAAACACATTGGTGGAAATTCAGTGAGTATGGGGCTGCTGTTTTCATCACAGCTGCATCAGGTTAAAGTTTACAAGTGAAGGTAAGCTTCGTAAAGCTAAAGGTGGCAGTCTAAAAGCTAGAGTGTGCTGATCTGAAGTAATATCAGTAACTGTCAGTTACATTAAAAGCATAAACACTGAAATAAATTTCCCTGTCAGGAAGAGAAGATCAGGTAAAGGTATATCTAGTATTTCACTTATTATTGAGTTGACTGTGCCCGGATTGTCAGTGTGGCACCCGGTGAATGGATGTGAATTTCCCTCCAAAGACAGGATAAGGAAAAAAGATTTGAGCAAAATACCCCTGAATTTTGGATTGGGAATACTGTAGGATTTTCCATATGCATCAGGTTTTAATCTGTTGAGGAAGGGGAGGCTTAGATTGGGTGTTATCAAGAAACATTTGTCCTCGTTCTGGCATGAATCCAGTCACCTCATTCACTTGAGTGAAATTGTATTTATCTTCTTCGGGAAGAGCTTCTACAAACAATGGGTGTTTCAGCTAGCATATTGCATTCAGGCTTGAAAGAACAAAGTATGTTTGTGTCAAAATTGCACATTTGTGTAAACCTGCAGACATCAATGAAGCCACACCATTCTCTGAGAACTGCTACAGTTGAGATACGTATTTGTGTAAAATTTACTTTGCCTGTGTAACCCTATCAAGTATGTAATACTAATAAATGTTTTGGGGATTCTTTCAAGGCTAGCCCGTTAAAGGTCCTGCAGGATTCTTTTGTCTTATTTGGAAAATATATTTTAAGTAATTCCTGTGTGACAAGTCTATCTCTTAGCTGACTCTCCTAACCCATGTAGGCGGCTGAAGACTGCACAAGGATTGTGTGTATGAAACTTAACCAGTCTCTAATACAACTTTGCTGTTGATACTAATAGGATTGGTGAGGTAGAAAGTCTGTGCCCTATCTTGCTGATCAGTCACTGTGAGGGAAGACCTGAAGTGCCAGGCTGTCATTTGTATTCTTAATTGGGGACCAAATTTGGCTTTGTATGATGCTGCTGAAATTCACTTGTTCCTTGGTGCTTGTCATGGGTCCCTTTAAAGCTGTAAGCTTATTTTCCAGTGTTTTTCAGATGTCTCTAAATTTGTAATCTATGTGGAGAAGCCACTGGTTTAGACTGCCCCTGCTGCTTTGCTTTTTTGGCTTTAAGGAATGGTTTAGGCTATGGGTGCACTGGCCTTTTGATCATGAGCTTCAGCAAGTCCTGCTTTGCTGTGAAAATGCTTTCAGCAGATGTGGGAGGGGTGTGGCTGGGGACCTGGGTACTGATAACAATGTTTTGTGTTTTTGTATTTGCCCTATCTGCTTTTTCTGATAGCCTTTTAGCACATCAGGCACAGATAGGGCTAACTGATGAGTAGATTCCTACTTCTTGAAAGTTGCAGGCTGAAGTGTCTCCCTGAATGCAGCGGGTTATCTGCAGATAGCAGAGACTTAATAAGCTTAATAAGGGGGGTGGGGATGGGGTGGTGAGTGTTTAAGGATATTTGCATTTGTTTAAGGGCAGAATGGAAAGCTTCTCCACTCATCTCCCCTTCTGTCCCTGTGGTAGAATTCCCCTAGTGGCTGGAAAGTAACAGATTCCTGGGCAGGAATACTGAGTTGTCCCTTTACCCTGTTCATTAGATTTACTTGATTGCTGTGTGCTGAAATCATACTGTGGGAGGAAGACGTGATAGCTGGTAGGAATTGGAGAGGAACTAGAAAGAAAATCCTCCTTCCTCCTCACCCTGTGGTGCTGTTGGCTCCCACTAGCCTAGAACCTGAAGCTGTTGGGAGAGTGTTTGCCATGAGCTGTGGTTAATGGCTTACACTTCACTATTTCCTGTGCTTGCTTGTCTCAGTGTGATTGTATTTCTTCTCTTGGCATTTTTTATACCGTTCCCCGTCAGATGTTTCAAAAAATTCTTGAACTCCAGTGTTACAAACATTTCTGGTGTCTTTCCAGTGATTGAATGTAACCAAGACTGTGACTTCTGCCTTGGTTTAATCTGATCATCAATCAGTCCTGCTCAGTTTAGGTCTCTTGGGGAGGCTCACCTTGTGTTCACTATGAAAAAAAGTTTCAAAGTGGTGCAAGGATGAAGGATAGCTCTAGTTCTCAGCCAAATGGTATTGACCCTTTCAGTCTTGTCTGTCAGCTGCCAAGATGTGCTTTCTGTTACAATTTTGTGTTTAAGAAGGTGCAATGTTTATATAGGGCTTGTAAGACAGGGAAACTCGGAAAATGGAGCTTACCTGAGACGCCAAAACTCACTAGGTTTTTTGATAATGGTTGTGCTTTGTGTAAAAGTAATAGAAGAGGAAGTCTGGAAATACTTTAGAAGTCTGAAGTATGAAATACTTTAGAAATGTAGCCTTGGGATCCATACTACTACCTCAGAGCTAAGGAATTAATTCTTCTGTTAAAAAAAAAAGCTAAATTGTTTCCTCTATCTTGTTCCAGATTCTTTTTGCACCTCCCCAGTAACTAAATATAGCTTCTAACAGAAGTCCAGAATGAGTTCTCACTAGAAGTACTGAGAAGATTTTGATCATATTCTTACACATTTGGGTCTCCCAGGGACAGTGTGATTGGCTGTGCAGTCATGTGAAGCACACAGGAGCACAGTTGCAGTATTTTAGAGCTGTAAAGTCCCCAGCATGTGTGTGAATAAACTTGTGTGCTTATTGTGTTGCACACTTTTCTTCCTGTGAGAAACAGTTCTCTGTGATGTGAACCTAAGCACTGTAAAACCAGCCTGTGTTGGGTGGGAATGTATATTAAGTTAGGATTTGAGCTCATTCATCATTTCAACAGGGTGGTCAGTTTACATTATAACTGTAGTAGCAAAAAGGACTGCAGAGGTTTCTGCATTCTGCATTTTTTTGAAAACTGAAGACATAACAAAGGAGATAAAGGAGGAATTCACAGTCTCTTCCAAAACATAAGCTCAAGTGAATGGATTTTCTTAGTGAGTTCAGCAGAGAATGCCACCTGCATGGTTCTCCAGCTGGCATTCCCTGTGTGCACCCAAATGTGCTTTTTCTCCTTTTTCCATATGCCTATAGCTACTAAGGATGGAATTTGCAAAGGTACATTTGGGGCATGTGGGAGACTTTGATTATTTCTGCTAAAATTAAAAAAACAACTAGAAATTTGAAAACTTGGGGCATTTGTTTTAGGAGGAAATATTATCCTGAAGTTATCTGGTCAATTATTACTTACCTAGGAAACGTCTCTGTGACTGGTTTTGTCAATGAAAGCAAGGAGCAACCTTTGACCTAACACAGCAGAGCTGTTGCTGTGTTAGTTGGTGGAAAAATACTATTTACCTTTATGGTCTCTACTACTTATGCTCTGAAGAGGAAAGGAATCAACTGATAGTGTTTCAAAGGCTTGATCATATGTTTGGTCTCTTGTCCAATTCACCATCTGTTTTTTGATGTTGACTAGTTGCTAAGCAGAACTAATTGCAGTTCTTTTGTTGAGACACTTCATTAAAAAGGCTTTCTATTTCAAACTTGTATTTCTACAGTTCTTGATTGCTGTAACTTGAAAATATCAGTTTCAATTAAACAGATTTACTACTTCCCACATTATTAATAATTTAGCAGAAGTGCAAAATATTTTCTGCTGTCATTTTTATCCAAGAAAGTGTTACTTTGTGCAGTGTTGGACTATGTCCCTCAAAAATGAGCACATATGGCATATGAAGTGGAGTGGGATACAGTATTGCAGGACAGGAATTATGGGTGCAAAACCAGAAAAGCAAAGCAGAGGATCAGTACCTGTGTGTTGAACAGGGGAACTATGGAATACTGCTACATTGAGGACAGGTGGCGAGAGGTTTTTAATGTGTAACAACCACATGAGCTGAGAAGATGAAGCAGCTCTTTCCTTAGTCTGTCCCCCTTCAATGAACTTCCATTTATAGGTTAAATTGCCTGCTGTGTTTTATCTGTAGACAACTGAACTAACACCTGAAGATTTGGTAACATCTGCTGTATACATAACCTCTAGCTTCTATTTACTGTCAACAGTCTTGTTACTTGTTGATCTGCATTCAGGCTTTCATAGTGAGAGAGCTCATAAACGCAGCATGAACCCCTGCAGTGACATTGCTTCTGCTCGCTTTTACCACATCACTCACTTGATAGGAAAGCTTTCTAAACTGCATAAAATGGGATGAACTCTCTCTTCTCTAGCTTGTTTTATAGCCTCTCTTCTCTTTTTTCCTAAATGCAGTGCTCATCTCTACATAAGGGCTTTCAGTCTGGCATCCTACCACAGGCAGAACTTGCATTCATTGTTCTGGGGGACATCTTCCAGGGATGGCGACTTCACCACTTCCCTGGGCAGTCTCTTCCAAAGTTTAACTATTCTGAGTAATATCCACCCTTAACTTCTCCTGACATAACTTTTCCTCTTGTCCTGTCCCTGGTTACCTCGAGAGAAGAGGCTGACCCTTCTCACAGCCCCCTTGCACGTAGAGAGCAGTAAGGTGTCCCCTGAGCTTTCTTTTCCCCAGGATGAGCCACACCAGCTCCCTCTGCTACTCTTCACAGGAATCAAGTTTCAGACTCTTCTCCAGCTCTGTTGCCCTTCTCTGGACATGCTCCAGCACCTCAGTGTCATTTTTGAAGTGAGGGGCTCAGAAGTAGACACAGGACTTGAGCTGTAGCCCCACCAGTCCTGAGTACAGGGGGACAATCTCTTCCCTGGTCCTGCTGACCACACAATTCTCAGTAGAAGTCAGGATGCCATTGGCCTTCTCTCCACCATGCTGGATCATGTTCAGCTGCTGTTGACCAACACCACTGGGCCACTTTCCAGCCACTCTGCTCCCAGCCTGTAGTGCTAGAAGAAGATCTGCCAGACAGTGCTTTTGGGGTTTAAAATGTCATTGGAAACAAGAGGTGAAGGTGTGATGAGCACAGCAAGTCTGCTGTCTTTGCTGCTCTGTTAAAAATTACTGTCTAATTGGAGGTCAGAGCAAGTTGGATATTTAATTTCCATTCTCTTTTCTAGCCCACACTACTTAGTAGTACTGTATGTACATCTACTTAATTTTGATTATGTTAATTGGGTGTGTTGTAAGTAATTGTTTGAGTTCTTAAAAAAAAACAACCCAAAACCAAACCAAAACAGATTTCTGAAGGAATTTCCTTAAGTATAGTGAAAATGGACAATAGAAGGGCTGTTTTCTGCCCTGAGGTGTTTTACAACTCTCACTTTAGGATGTTTCAAACTGAGAAGCCATCTCTGTGCTCATAATCCCCATTCCTTCAGCATCCAGTGCATGCAGCCTGCTGCCAACATCCTGTACCACACCTTTCTAATTGGTGAAAATGCTTTGTCTTACTGCTGGGCTCAGGTCTGCCTATTTTGCTTTATAGTATTGTCCTTGCACTTTTTAGGGTGGTGTTATTTGTATGTAAACATTGGACTCTGATGTTTGTCCCCTGACTTTCACGAAAGTTGTCTTTTCTTCTTTTATACTTGTTGAATGTACTGTCATCACTAACTGCTCTTGCTTTTGGGGTGAAGCCTTCCTTGTCCTGCAGCAGCTGCTGTCCCACAGAGCCCAGTCTGCCTCCAGTGACACTCAGCAAGGTACTCCAGAACTAATTAGGAACTCCAGAGCAATTAGGAACTAAGTGGGGACTGGGCTATGTGCAGTTTGTTTCCCACCAGTCTGCTGCCCAAGATGGTTTTGCCCGGAGTTGCTCTGGATACTAAGGCAGGTGCTTAGGGTAAGAGAGGGAGCAGTCAGTCCCTTAAAGCAAAATTCTTGGATGAACCTTCTACTTTTCTGCTGTCTCCTCAGACTCTGTGAAGGCTGGTTTCTTTTCCATATGGAGGCCAGCATCTTCCTGAAGTTTAAACCTCTTAAGCACCTCTAAAAAGGTGGAATCTGTGACTTTACTCCCACTGCCCAAAGCATGTAGGCCTTTTGTGTCTAGCTCCTGAAGTAACGCTTTGAAAAACCAGTGTTTTGGCTTTCTGTGTGGGAAAATCTGTGTGCGCCAATGTGTGTGCCTTGCTGATTAGCCCAGTGGGTCAGACACCCCTCTGGAGCACAGAGTTGGGCTGAAGGGTGGTGGGAGGGAGGGCTTTGACTCCATCAATCCCTTTCTGTCTGTAGCTCTCAGGAATGCTGAGAAACCATATGCAGTATTGTTCCCCCCGGCATATTCTCATGTGCTTTGAGTGGCTTGGCTGTAAGCAATTCAAGTGACAGGCATCCAGCTCTCCCTTGGGAGGCAAAATATAGTTCAGTCATCACTATAGGAAGGAGAATGAGGTTCCAAAGAAATGAGGGGAATCTGCTTGAAAACAGCAGCAATGTAAAGGGGCTCTTAGACTTTGCTCTTAGGGATTTTCCCAGTCTCAGCCAGAGACAGACTTGGGCAGTTTTGTACCTGCTGACAGTGGCAATGACTTAGGATCTTACTATATGTTTCTATATTATCTTGTAGTTTTCTTCTGATTCTGAAGATTTAATATCGCCATATATATGGTAGAGAGACTTCAGTATAAAAACAACACACAAGGGGGTGTGTGACTTGAGTTAATCTTTTGAAGCAAAGGACACTTGACTAGTTGAGAGGCTTCATAGGCTGTTTAGGGGGCTGGAAAGGGTCCCTGAGCACACTGATGGTGAGATGATTTGTGAATTACTGCCTTTAAACATCTTGGTTCCTTGCTTATTAATACACAACGTGTATTGCTAGATCACCTGGCAGTATAAATGTGATTTTTTCCATGTCATCAATTAGTGTTTATATTGGATAAGGCAGAGCACATAGTAGGGTTTCATGGTGGTGCTTTATGCCTGTGGAAGCAGACTATGCCTGATCTGACACGAAGAAATTTATTATTTCATAGCATTTTAGTACATCTGAATAAGGCATACAGAATTTGTAGCCTTGTTTTGTATCACACAACTGGGGTGTTTTCTGGTATCATGGAAAATGCCCTAACATTTGCTTTGCTGCCTCAGAGAACAGTAGCCTTTCTAGTCTGTTGGCATCACCCACTCCTGTTTCCCACAGCTCTGTATCTTCTCAGCTCCTCACTACTGAGCCTCCCACATGAATTCATGGTAGTCTTAATTAATCAGGTCATTCCTCTCACTCACAGCAGCCCAATGATTTATCCACACTGAGGAACTCAAACTGTTGGAGACACAAGCTGGTGCTACTGACAGCTTTGGCTAGTTCAGGGAGGGTTGAAGAATCGTTCTCTCTTGTTTCTCTGATGCTGTAGGTGAGTGGTTGTTAGTGTATAACTGAGCCATGAACATTTTGAGTCAAGGAATACAAATAAGTCTTTGGAAGTTTGTGGTTTCTCCTCAAGAAAAGTAAGGTGTACTCTGATTTCATGAGCTTTAAAACTGTTTTACCCACCTCTCATCTGCTCTCAACACTCCTTTCTGAATTACCAAAAGCAGGAGTAATATCATACTTGAGGAAATCTCTGCAGCAGTAGCCTTTTTCTGATAATAGCTAAACCAAAACATGCTCAAGGTCTGTTTTCACTTACAGTTCAGTTTCCCTGGATAGAACTCTCGCTGTAGTGTTAATATCAAATTATCAAGTCTGTTTTTTTTTTTTCTGAGAAAGCAGCAGTTGCTAGACTGGGTCTAACCCAGGGTCTGGCATTCTGTCTCTGGCAGTGGCTAGCACCAGATGTCTCTGGAGCAGCAGGTGGGAGTTAAGCTATCCCTACACTAGGTTTTATCATGTCTTTAACAGCTAGTGATAACTTAAGCTCTGGAAAAGGCATTTCAATATTTCAGCTAAATGTCTGTTGTTGTAGTGAAGTGATCCCTCTCGATAGTCTTGCCTAGCACAGGGAGTATACTATGTTTTGAATCATAAATGTTGTGTTTTCCTTAGTTTTTTTCTCCTTTTTTTTCCTTTATTGTGTTGGTGCCTCAGGATATCTGTTACTTTTTTGTGCTGGTACTGCTCCTGTTTACTGAACTGTTAGTTTTTGTACTTTTTCTTCCAGGCTTCTCAATGAACTTGGTAACTTTTTCCTTATGAAAGAGGAGTTTTCTTCTTTGTTGAAGCCAGGTCAGCTGCAGTGATGGTAAAAGTGTTTTTTGCTCTCTACTACTCTTGGAGGCTGCTCTGCTGAACAGTGTTAACTTCTTATTGCCTAGATGCCATCTGGCCACTTGTAGAAGCATAATCAACATTACCTGTCCTGGTCTGTTGTTAGCTAGAGTTCAGTTCAGTAGAAATAGCTCACTTCATGCATTTTCTATATTTCTGTGTGTTATAGAAAGGAAAACTGAGGCAGAGACCCAGAATTCTCTTTTATCAGCTGGAATTTGAGCCAGGGAATATGGTATCTCAGGTCCACTAATAGGCACTATTTCTTAGAGGAAAATTCTGGGTTTGAGACATTGATCTGTTAGTTCAGCTAAATAAGAAGTGTATGATCTGAGAATCATGAATTCTGAGAATGGAATAGCCTCAGTAGCACTGAGCACCACCCACATATCACCACCTAGTGTAGTTCAGATTCAGAAGGACCTATTTTGTTGCAAATTTTAACAGTTGTTATTACCCTAGAGCTGCTTGTGAATATCCTGGCACAGACAACTAGAACAATAACTTGAATTTTCAGAGCTGTATTGCTTGAAGAGACCTGCAGCAGCTGTAAATCTGCAGTTGCTGAGTGCTCCATTGATTCAGAGCAAAATAAAGGCAGAAAATAAATGATGCCACACATTACTACAGTGCTTGGGAGTAATTCAGCTGGAGCACAGATCTAATCTATTTCTATTTTATTGATGAGATTGCTGAGACACTGAGGAGTTGAGGGACTGACCTTCTGAAATGCAGTGCAGAACCCCCACTGAAGGCAGTGGGAGATAGGAGGGCATGGCAGCTCTGCAAAGAAGGTCCTGGCAGACTGCAGGAGAAAACTGGGGATTCCTGTCTCCCAGCACAGATTAGCATTCAGTAGTCTGTCCAAAAAGTACATGCTTAAATGCCATGTTGATAGATGTCTTAGCCTTATTCTTTGCTGTGTGACAATGCAGGTTTGTTTCTGTCTGTTCAGTTGTGGAAGGAATGCAGAGCCCCAGAGGAGAGAGGATGAAGACTTATGTAGGCTATTTTAAACAAGTCTCTTTGCTGTCTTCAAGAATCAAAAGGTGCACAGACTGTTCTTTCATGGGGTCAATATGCGGGATATTTTTTTATTAAATGAAACATACTGAGACAATTCTCCTTAAATAGCAGCAATGCTCCAGGGGTCTTGATGTCCTTTTGTCCTGGAACACCAGGAATGTTTTGCACTGAAGACATCCTGAAATAGTTTGCTTTTGTCTGGTTTTAATTTTTTTTGTACTGCGCACAAAAATGCTTTCTGAGTTAAGGTGTAACATGGCTCTGAGAAATGATGGTTTAATATCATTGGGGTGTGTGTCAGTCCCTGAAACCAATGCCACTGAGTGAGATCCATCAGACATTTAAGTGTAGCCAAAGAATAGATCTAGAGGCTTGTAGCAGAATGGTTTTTACTCCCAACCCTTTCCTTTTTGCTTCTTTCAATTTAAATTCAATTCCAGGTTTGAAACTGAGCAGAACTTGAGTGTAGGTCATGAAATGACCTGTGCATGATCTGATGACTTGGAAAAACCTCTGCTGCTGTTAGCAGCCCAGATAAACCATAGAATGCTCGGGTGTCATCCCAGAACATAGGTCCAAACCTGTGCCATTTAATAGCACAGTAGATGAGATCTGTCTTTGTCAGTCTTGAGCGTAAGCCATCCTTAAGGCAGCAGAGGTAAGCTATTATTGCTTGGGTCCCAGTGAGACAGTGTGGCTTGGTAAGGGTTTGGAAGGAATGCCCAGCCTCAGAAATCAGTGTCTGATCTGCAGGGGAGGCATTGATATTTTAATGGCAATTTCCTAAAAGATACACCCTTTAGTGTCCAATACAGACTCTATAGTGAGTGCTCTTCGTGTGAATAAATGTTGTCAAAGTCAGGGATAAAGGATCTGGTCATCTGGGTCAAAAATTGTAATAGAAAGGAGAATCTCCATTTGTGATTGTGTGGGGATGAGGAGGGTGATTTTCTTAGGTAGGTTTCTCCTGGGGGGAAATCAGTCAGTTCTGACATCCTCAGCCTGTGTTAGGATGTTGTGTCCAGTCAAATCAGAGTAATAGTCCCAGTAGTTTTCACTTCTGGCAGATCTATTCTAAAATGTAAATGCTATAGGGAATCAATATGAACAAGATAATAGCTTTCAACTAAAGCCTCCATCAAGGTCTGCTCCTCTGGAGCTCTGTAATTACTATCACGTGAGTGGAGTTGATGTTTTGTGAGTTGTGTGTAGAACTAGTCCAGGTTGCCATACAGAATTCAGCAGCCATGAGAACTTTCAGAAATGGCTAAATCATGCACTAAAACATGTTTTTGCATTGTATGCATCCCTGTGATTTCTACATCGCTGAAAGAGAATGAGCCTCAGAAAACGCAGGGGAGGATGTCCTCAGAAAGATCAGGGAAGGCAACTTCTGCTTGTGGGCCTAGAAAAGGTTGTGTAGGTTTGGACACCAATTTCAATCAATGCAAATGAACTGGAAAGCCTGAGACACACAATATTGGAGATCCAGCTTAGAATGAAATGGGGAAGAGTCATAATTTTATATAATAATTTTGCCCTTTTCAACCCTTAAATATATTCATACGTATTAAATACCCCTGAGATACTTACAGTTATTTAGTCGACATTGAGGCCCTGTTTAAGGAGGGCACATAAATGCTGTCATCCAAAGTGTCCTCCCACGATGAGAATTATTGGAAGGGCAGGACAAGTTGTTTTGCCCCAGAAGTACATTTGGCCTTGACAATACTGACAGTGCTGTAAAGGACTTTGAGAGCAGTCAGACTGGTGCTGTAAGGTGGTCCTTGCTGTTGTGTACCAGCCTGCCCACTAAAGGAGGCAGCTTTTACACTGTCCTATTAGGGGAGAGGTGTGTCCTTTTCTGCTGCACACTGACAACCCACTTTGCCTTCACAGTTGGGTTTGGGAGGGGCAGAACCAAAACCAACAAACCCTCAGTTCTGGTATCTGGTCATCTAAAATGTATGGAGAGCTCTCCCTTCGTAGTTTCTCTGACTTCTTATTCAGTTGTTGCATCTGGGTGATTTAAAGTACCATGTGAGTGCTCACTAAAAGTCATGTTAGTGATACTATCCTAATGAACTGGCTAAATTGTGTACATGCAAGTAGCTATTGTCACAATTGATTGCTCAGGACTGGTAGTGCTTCATAATCAGAGTGATGAGGCTACTGATTTTGACAGTGATTTTTCTATTTCCTTTATTTTAGCATCCATGGTGAAGGAGTGAAACTTAAGTGCTGAAACCCTAGTTTTTGTTATTGCCTAGAAAATGTTCCAGCAGTTGAAGTCTATCACAGTGTTATCAAATTGGATTGAAAGGAATTTATTGAAAGCATTAACTTCTGAAATACATGTTGAAGCTCTACTTGGAGCTGTTACAGCAGGCAAACTTTCTTAGCAATTCTTGTCAATGGCTATGCATTCTCCTGCTGTGGGCTTGTGGGGAGATCAGACTATGCATCATTTGTAAAGAGTGACTTTGCTTTGAAGGTTTCCCTTCAAATCCAGTGAAACTTCATCAGAAGAACTTTTGTAGCATTACTTAAGGACCCTAGATATTATTCATAGCCCTATTATTCTTGGCACAGATGTCAAGGAAACATGCCATTTATAAAGTAAATAGAAAATGACTGTGTGAATTAATAAAAATCTTTGAATTCTGGACAAAAATAGAGGAATGATTCTTCAGGCTCTAAAATACTTCATAAATTCTGCTCACGAGTTAAGGCTTCTAGCCCAAGTTAGACTAAAAAGAGGTGCTGAAGAAAAGACACATGGGAAAGAAGTATGTTGTATATAGGAATGAACTTTTCACCTCTGTATCCAAACTGTCTACAAGCTCTAGATCAAGGTGCTTAAACTAATCAAAGAATAATAATAAAAAAATGCTGGAGGCTAGATTTAGTAAATTCAGAGTAGCAAATTAGCAGGTCTTTATCTAACGGAAGAAGAGCTGATTATAGTTCCTGTGGTGTTAAATTCCTGTTTCCACTGAGGTTCCCTCCTGCACCAGATTAAAATCTTCCTAGGCTTCAATTATTATTTCTGACAGACTGGTGGCCTCTTAGTTTATATGTATGTTAGATAAGACACATGCAAATATTTCTGCGTTGCTTGCTCACTATGTTGGGAAGTCAGCAGCTGCAGCAGTACGGCTCTTCCTAGCGTTATGGTGGGCTTGTTTTCCACATCCTTAGGGACAGTTCTTACCCTTAAGAAGTACTTAGATCTTTCTCAATGTGTGTCATTACTGCCTGGGCATTTCTGACCTTAGAGTATCATCAAAGTATTCAATTTGCATAAGGTTCTCATGCTGTTCACTTGTACTGAAGCTTTTTTACATGCCTTGTCAGATTATGGGGTCTGCTACTGTAATTCCAATCTCATTCCAATACTCAGACATTCCAATCTCATGGGGAGATTTCTAGAGTAACAATTTTAATATTTAGTGCCTAAACATTTACTAAAGCATGAAGTACTTATGCCTGTAATATTTTATTTTTTGTCTGCTTTATTTAATTCTTACAGCAAACCTTTATGGCTAAATCAAAATTTTGTACTCAGCTGATTGTCCTCACTGGGTTACTTATGTCAGCTTGCTTGCTGTCTGTTTGATCCACATTTGAAAAACATTTTAAGGAAAATGGCTCTTAAAATACAAATTGTTAGGAGAAAAAGCTCACACATAGCATGGAGCCTGTAAACTGTGGACAGTAGAATAAAATGGTTGTAATTTGAAGTAATATGTCATTGACTTGTTCTTTAGTCTAAAAATGTGATACACTAAGGTTGCTCTGTATCTGGGATCTGGGGGGTAAATTTTATTTTCAGTCCTTTGGCCTGGCTCCAACATCTGTAGACTGTTTAAAGCTGCAGTTGTTTGAAGATATGTCTGTCCCTGCAGTGATGCTCTTGTTTCCTCATCCCAGTTCTCAAGGGCATGTTGGATTAGCTTGAATAATGAATGTGTCTAATTCAGGGGAGTTGACATTGAATGTAGCTAATATAAAATAGCGTTGGAAACAGAGTGGGTATAATGTAACCTTTGAGAGGACATACTAATTTTTCTTTGGAAATGTATGTCATGAAAGACCATTATTACAGGTGTTGGCATGCCATGGTTATTAATATCCCATTCTCTGAGATTTCATGGATGCTAAAGCTGGATTTGCCTCTTCGATCCTCGTTTTGAATTGCTTGGCAACAGGGTGAGCAGGAGTGATGTTTGTACTCTGCATCTGCATGCAGAGAATGGCCTTTGGTCCCTCTGTTTCCCTCCCTTCCTAACATCTTTACTGATCTGCTGCTGTTTTTCCATAAAAGCAAATCTCACCCCTGCTAAGGAGATGAAAGCTTCTAAGAGAATGAGTTTTACATGATACAGAGTACAGTTTACAGCACAGTCGCAATGGGCCAAATATGAGAATCAAAGCAGGTGGTTTAAAAAAAAATCAGTATAAAGAAAGGAGGTGGTGTGATAGGATCTCACATTTCTGGTATCAGCACTTTGTCTAATGCAAGTGCCACTACTAGAAGTGAAAAAACAAGGTAGGAGAGAGCCTCTGCTTTGTTTCATAACAGCCTTTGTTTTTGTTTTTCTCTGTTGGCTCAGCAATGTGTGCTGGCTCATGTGTGCTGCATAAAGTTGTTTATTGAATGAATTGAAGGTTTTGCTTTTTTGAAAGATTACTCTCTTTGCCACAAGAGGGAGAGCATGAGAAATGTCAGAGAGAGGAAACTGCATTGTGACAGTTCTGCTCATGTCTTCGTTTTAGACCCCACAGAGGGATAGGGAAGTTTTTGGAGCTGAATTCCTCCATCATTATGTCCAGACTCACTAGAAAATGGAGGTGTTAGGGAAGGTCAAAATCTAGCACAGCCTTGCCTAATCGGTGTTGCCTAGAGGTTCTTGCATTAATTGTGATTATATCTTAGCTTGAGATGTATATCACTAAGGTTTTATGAATTAAACTTGCAGATTAATTTATACAGCATGTCAGTCATAGTACTGGAGCTGGGACTTGGAATCTAGAGAAGAAATAACAGCAGTTGTTAGAATTCATCATTGCTTGTGTCTCATTGGCACTCTATTACTGAGCCCACTTAACTAAATGGAAATTGATTTTTAGTTAATTCTCTATCCAACCAAGTCATGCTGATACACTTTTAATGTACTCTGACTTTAGTTATGCTGAAGGGCTACATCTATTTTAACTGTGTTGGGGTTTGTGTCAATTTAGTTAAATCTGTATAAAAGTGAGTATTGACAAGCTCAAAGTGTTTCCTAATGGAATTTTGCCTTGTAAGCTCATTTTCCATTAGGGTTTAACCTCATCTTCTGTTCTTCATTTGGGCTTTGGTGATAACATTTTCTAGGTTTATCTTTTATTTAATTTTATAAAATCCAGCAGAAAAGCGATTGAATACCAACACTCCAAAAATCAGTACTTCCAAGTTAAGAAATAACATAAATCTGCCTTTGGTTTTGCTTTCTTCTCCTGGCTGCAGATGTGCTGTAATAATAGACATCTCATTCAGTTATTTTGTCTCATATAATTTTTTTTCTTTCTCCTTTGACAATAGCTTTGAGATACTTTCCAATCTCTTAGTATTGTGATTAACTTGCAGAATCTGTGAAAGGTGTCTGTAAAAGTTAATTGCACACACCCTGCTCAGCTCAGGTGAGTGAAACATAAAGCAGATGTACTGGGAATGTGTGTATGTGAGTGTGCAGGTTCCTATTGTGGATAGTGGATTAGGCATGACAGAAGGGGAGCAGTAAGGGTTCCTTCCCCTGCTCTGGTGATGCCTGTTGTGAACACACACTGCTGCCTTTGTGTGCCTGCAATTCCCTGCCTGTCTGTTCTCTAGTTATGATGACAAACACTGCAGGGCATGGACCAGCTCTTGTTGTGGTCTGAAAAAGCCAGGCACATGCTCATTAGCTACTGCTCTCAGACTATTTTTAGTCACTGTTTGTCTCAAGCAGTTGTTGCTTCTTGCAGACAGCAGGGACTGCCAGCTGCATGCTTAGACAGCACCCAGCACTTGGCAGCCCAGACTTGAGGAGCATCTTTAGGCACTACTGTCACTCTCTTTCCACCGCAGCTCTATGTTTTAGTGACACAAAGGATTTCTGGTATCACCTGAATTTTAGCTGTGGCACTTGTCACAGCTAATTCAGTGCTGGTGTTATCAGCCTTATTTCAGTGCATCTCAGGCATCAAGTTCATAAACTGAGTTGAGAGAGGCAAAGTTTCAGGCATAAACTGAAGGGCCAAATTGCGTAGTAGCAGTGGTATACAAATGAGCATATAAACTTCTATTTCCTGAGAACTGAGGGGAAAAAAATCAACAATCTTTAGCCAAAGTAAAATTTTCACAGTTTAGGCATATTAATTTAGGACGTTTCATCCTGCATTTACAGCTTTTCAAAATTGTCAGGGCAGCCTGAGGTTTCAAAAACATTAATCCAAGGATGCCAAGAATACACCAACACAGGCCAGAACATTCCCATTCCCATCCTGTTTGTTGGCGGTTCTTCAGCTGTGGGCAGGAAGTGGTTGGAGAACTGGAGGGTTTATTCATCTGGTCCTGTCCCCACTATGCTCCTACCCAGAGGCTCCCTAGATTTTTCCTAGCACATGGAAAAAGTCAATTTTTCAGGTGAATGAAATTCTTACAGCTCCTATGCATGCAGTAAGAACACATCCGGTCATGTGTTAAAAAATGCCATGACACTGCATTTAGAAAATGCATTTGACTCTGCATGTGCGCATCCCATTACAAGATGTCCCAAGAAATCTCTGTGGTGTGACACTTACCTGCCATGTCATTTCTGTAATGACATGATGGGGTGCCTCTTAATGCTTAAGAGCCTCTAGAAGAGTTGATTTGCCCCATGATCTGGAGTTATTAAACCTTGTGGGACACCACAAATGGTAGAGTTCCAACTAGACCCTGATTACAATCCTCTGGGATCTGCTGTTCAGCTTGTTCCCAATCCACCTCGCTGACCACTCATCCAGTCCACACTTCCTGATTTTGCCAACAAGGATGTTATGAGAGGCAGGGATGAATGCCACACTGAAGTCTAGGTAAATATCCACTGCTCTTCCCTCATCCAGCCAGGTAGTTGTTTCATCATAGAAGGCAATCAGGCTGGTCAAGCATGATGTGCCTTTAGTGAATCCATGCTGACTACTCGTGATCACCTTCTTGTCATCATGTGGAAGGAGATGGCCTCCCAAAGGAGCTACTCCATCTCCTTCCCAGGGAATGAGCTGAGGCTGGTTGGCTGGTACCTCCGCAAATCCTCCTTGCCTTTGTTGAAGACCAGGATAACATTTGCTTTCTTACAGTCCTCAGGCATCTTTCCTGATTGCCACATCCTTTGAAAGATGATCATGAACAATCTTGCCTTGGCATCCCCCAGCTCTCTGAGTACTCGTGGCTGCATCGCATCAGGGCCCATGGACTGGTAGATGTCAAATCTGTTTAGGTGTTCTCTAACCCCACCCTCCCTACCCAAGGGAAAGTTTTCCTTCCAACATTCCTTTACCCTCTCTTGGGTCAGAGATGCCTGAGGGCTGGTCTTGTCAGAGAAGACTAATGCAAGGAGGTGTTCAGTAACTTTGCTTTCTCTGCACCCTCTGCTCTACAATTTAGTAACATTATCCTTTATTTTCCTTTTGTTGTTGATGCACTTGGGAAAGCCTTTCTTGTTGTCTGTAACATCCTTGGACAGACTGAATTCCAGATGGGTCTTGGCCTTTCCTGTTTAATTTCTACTTATTCTGACAACCTCTCCACATCCACCCCAAGTGGCCTGACCCTGCTTCCATGTCCTGTGTTCTTCCTGTTTATTCTTGAATAATGACAGACAGTAAAGGCAGCAAACTGTGAGACTGAGGTGGCTCCTGTGCTGAAGAGGCGGCCAGACAGGAGGCTGGCTCCTGGCTCCTGTGACTCCTGCCTGCTGCCCTCTCTCAGGAGCTCACTCATGCTTAGCCACTCTAGTGCTGCAAACTGAGCTTCAGGGTGGAGTTGGTTTTGCAAGGGAAGGGGCATGTGAATAAGGGAAATGGTGTCACATCTTTGAGATGCTTAAGATGCAGCCTGTGCTTCATATCTGGAGTCTGTATTTTGAATCTGTTGGAATTATTAACGTGTACTCCAGATGGGCTTGCTACTTTTTTCTTTTTTTATTTTTTTTTCTCATATGGTAACAGCTGCCTATTTTTATGTGAGCTTATGGGAGAATCCAGTATTTCTCCAATTACAAATAATTCTGAAAATGTTCAGATAGCTGCACCCATAGGAAGGGCAGCGTAGCAGCCAAGGCAGTAGCAAGGGTTTGTGCCAAAGACCATGAAGAATTCCAGCTGTGAAAAAATGTGAGAGAGCAGCCTCTGGGTACCCAAGCACTGTTCCCTCCCAGCTATCATTTCTTTCACAGCTGTGGGAATGCTTTAAAATTATGGATGGCTAGGGAGGAGGGGAAAAAAAATCACACTGACTTTCAAATATTTGGCTGAAAGCCAGAAATATTGTGTGCAGAGATTCAGCATTAAAACTGCAGCCATGAGAGACACTCAGGAATGACTGGGATTTATTTTTAAAGTGTACTTAGTTCTAAGCTTCTTTCTCAGAGCATGTTGGCATGCTGAGGTCTGGCCTGTCCTTTCTCACTCTCCCTGGAGTATCACACTTCCAGTCTGTCTCATTGATTCCCCTAAGCTGTTATTAATAGAGATCACTTAGTTAATTTTTCATTCTCCTTCTTTCAGCTATTTCCACTCTACTTTTAATTCTTTAGGAAGTTCAGACAGCTGAGATGGGAGTGAGGAAGCTGGATTGAATAGAGAAGTCAGTTTGCAGTCTCTGAAAGATGCTCACCTGCCAGGTTATAGCACTAACCCTCCCACCACATCTTCGGGGAGCTTTTAGGGACTTGCTTGCAACAATTTGTGGTTTGTGATGGCTCAAGCTGTTCTTCCCTGGGCACCAGTTTGAAATTCTCAGCCCATGTAACTGGCGTTGTTTTCAGTGCAGCCATTCCTTTGGGTGTGGGATTTGGGAAGAGGAGGTATCCAAGATATGTGAAATCTCATTGCTAGGATTTCCCCATGCATCCAAACACTTTCTAGGTTTAGCTTGTCATCAATGAGAACTTTATAATCGGAGATAGATTAAGAGATATTATTGTAGATTGCTGCATATTCAGAGATTTGTTTGTGCTAGAAAAACTGGGGGAGACAAAGCTTTCTTTTAAGATGTTATTTTTTGCGTGTTTTTGTATGGGCGATTTTTCACAGGAACAAGAAGTGGGCAAAGTGGTTTATCAGCTCATCTGAAAAGTATCTGAGCACTGAAGAGACATTAGGATAAAACAATGTACTTACTTCCTGACAAATACTACCATTCATCCACTTATATTGTAAATAGTTTCTGAGATCCAGAGACTCCCTGCTATTTGTAACTTGACCACAAATCCAGTTTCAGTGCAGTTCAGGCAGAAATGTTAACTACCCCAATAGTTTCTGTGAAAGTGTTGGCTTGGGGGCCATCATCCACCAGAGAGGAGGTAGCATGTAGTTATCACTTACCATAAACATATTAGTTATCATCCTTAGAAGGATCACTCCTTCATGGCTCAATGTAGTACAGCATTCAACGCAGCTCTTAGAAGCAAAATATATTTCTATATAGAGTTAAAAATACACATCTTTATTTTTATATAAACACATAAGTGAGAAGGATGAAAATAATTGACTTGTAAGGGTATTTGACTGAAATGAGACATAATAGCAGCTACATAAGGTTGGGGGTAAACACTATTATTGAAAGTTTTGATAGATAGAGAAGTTTAAAACCCCTCATTCAATGAAGCTATTCACATCAGTATTCAATTATTTTAGTTACTTCATGTTTACTGTACAAGACTATTGAGAGAACAGAATCCATTCCCAAGCAATGAGGTGTATAGATGGAGTAAGACTGTTAAAATATGAGATCAGAGTAGATTTAATCTTAAACCAGCAATGAGATGGTGAGTCAGTCTCTTTAACTGTGACTCAAAAGACAATCTTGCTATTACTAGAAAAACCAGTTTTGTTTGTTGCCCCATGTTGATTGGTTGATGTTGTAGCAATTGAGCCTTTGAGATTAGTTTTTGTCATAAACAGGCAAGTGGTATGTATATGTTGTGATGAACAGTTGTAAATAGCTTGATTAGGAAGTGTGCGTGCCTCACTGCTATGGACACCAATGCAGCTGGAGGGGAGAGAGAGACAAGGAATTGTTGCTGTGGCTTCTTGCAGGGGTTCCCTGCAGGCAGGAGGAGAGCAAGGGGTTTGGGAGAAAGATGGATTCCATGTAGTGTCATTATTGTTTTGTCGTGTTGTTTTCCCCTTTAAGCCCAAAATGGCACTGCAGCTGCTGTTTGTGGGGAAGATCTTGCAGGAACTGAAAGTCCTGGCAGGCTCATGAAGGGGCCAGACAGCTCTCTCTCCCT
Organism: Camarhynchus parvulus; assembly: GCF_901933205.1. Lineage (NCBI taxonomy): Eukaryota > Metazoa > Chordata > Aves > Passeriformes > Thraupidae > Camarhynchus > Camarhynchus parvulus. Next base: position 17,677,841 of record NC_044576.1, on the reverse strand, counting down.
TATCACTTGGGCTTTTGGTGCTGCAGGCTGTTGGCTTTCAGACCACTTCAGAATTTTTTTTTTTTTCTGACTTAGTATCATGGCCCTGTGATGTTTTCACATCTATTTAAATAAGTTCTGCATCACCTTTTTTTCCACTCACTTTCGTGTCTTGAAGCCCTGGAGTGCTGTAGGGGAGATGATTCCATCAGAAATGATTGCCTGTTCAGGATGAGGGTCAGCTTGAATTGTTCCTTGTGTATATTCTCCATGGTTTGAGGTTTGCATCATTTCTGAATAGTATTGTAGACACTAATGCTGAAGTTCAGTTTTCTGATCCCATTTCAGAAGATATGATCTTAAAGTATAAATGGATAACTCTACAGAAAATTCTAGGGAACCATGAGACAGCGTTTAGGAACGCATGTCAGTGCAGGACAGTAAGGTTTAAATGTACTGGTGACAACTACAGGACTGCCTGCCTGGTTGAATAGCAACTCAGCACGTTCAATATTAGTTTATAAGAAAACCCTGCATGGTATCTGTGCAGGGAAAAGGGGTAGAAATCGTTCTGAATCACATAAATAGTTATGATAGCCTTTAAAAACTGTTTACACTGGCTTGTATGTAGGCTGTAGAGTAACAGAACAGCCAGTAACATTTTAACCTTGCTTTTTCATGGCTAGGTCACCTAATAATTTTGTTGAAAAATAAAACTTTCACAGAAGTCTGATTTTCACAGATATTAGACTTGTTCCAATTTTAGTAAAATCACTTAATTCAGACAGGAGTAGCAGGGAAAGAATCCTGTCTGAGAGGCTGAGAAGGTGTTCAGCTGGGCATACAGCAGGTAACTGTACAACATCATCTGAAGTTCACAGAGCCATGTAATATATTGGAAGGAGATTGATGATGTGAGATCTCTTATTTTACAGACAAAACAATGCCTTCTTAACTGCTTTTATCACATACAAATTCCTTCATAATTAACCATTCCCTGTAAACTGTGGTGGTTGCCAGGATTCATTTTTCCATAACATTTTTTTCCGTATAATACATTATTTTTCATCTCACATGGTTATTTTTGTCTTTGTAACCTATCTAGGATTCTTTGCTCTACTTCTGTCACTGTAGGTTGCAGTGCTTGTACTATCTTCACACGCTCTCACATATTTCTGTTTACAGATCTTTATGAAGATATTATCTGAACACTAAATAAAACATTAAAAGATGTGTTCCCTAGGGAGAGAGAAAGGCTGGAAGCCTCTAAATGGAGATGCAAACAAAAATCTAAGTACAAAACTTGAAGAAGAGCTGAGACTAGAGCCTCATACTGTGTGCATTTGATGAGAAATTTACCATGTATTGTAGAGTTGACAGTCTGAGGCTGTTCAAAAATTGAACATGGTTTTGGAGCTGTTAGTACCAAAGATGCAGGCATGTGATCCACAGTACTGTTCTGATATAAATTCTTTTTGACGTTTCAATTTTTTTTTTAAATACATCCCCCCCTCCCCTCCCCCCCCCAGGCTGTAAACTAACAAGTTTTATTTTTAGTCAGATGTGGTCTGCTTATATAGATATGGTCTGCTTCTATCATTCCAGTTTTGTTGGATTAGGTATATTTTCTCCTGCAGCTGGCATAAAACTGATGTAAACTATTGTGTGCTTTCCTGAAGTTGACAGAAATGTGATTGTGTCTATGCCTGATCTAGCTCAGTCATGCCTTATTAAGTGATTTTGTAGCTTAGAGCCAGCATTAATTGTTGTGGAGCCTCGGCCATGTTACACAAGACAGAAATAAGTAGTCCTCTTCCCCATTTTGCATATGGGGAACTGTGGCAAAGGAATCAAAGCCATGTTCCTGTTAATGGCAGAAATGGCCTCCTCTCTGTCAGCTTCCTGCTCTGCTGCTGCCTATTGCATATTTCTGTCCAAGCTGAATACACTGAGTGCTATGATAATGCTTTTTTGAGGAGCCTGAGTTTTGAGTACCTCTGACAGAGCTCATATTCCAGACAACTTTTAGTACTAAGGGATTCTGGAGCCATGGATACTGAAACAAAATCCAAGCACGTTGCCCCTACTGCACTTTGCTTGCTTTACAGCCCCCTTGTAGCCAGTTAGCCCATTTTGTCTGGAATACTTTGTCCTTTATAAACCAGCACTCTTTCTGAAATCCATCTTTTACCATGTTCCTGTTGATTAGTGATTAGTTACCTTTGTAGTACTTATGTTCTTGCTTGGACGAGTGGTCTGGCTCAGGACAGTAATTACATGGATTATTTCTCTTTCTTTTTATGACTGCATGTAAAATATACTTCATGGTAACACAAAGCTTTATAGGTAGCTGGAAATTTTGTACTTCATAATAATGTAAGCTTGATCCTTATGTTCATAGGGACTGTCAACCCTTGGTTCCTTCAAGGTAGAGTTAGTGGCAGGTATAGAACACAGTTTGCTGTCCACCTAGCACTGTTATGTGTGCAAGGTCATTGGAGAAAAATGAGGAAACTTAATTGTCAAAAGTATTGTGTGAGGCCCTGAAGGTCCAATCACCAGTCTTAGCTCTCTTCTGTCAGCTCCTGGATGGAGTGGGCAAAATGCCAGATCATTCTCCAGGGTTTTCAGACTGGGAATTACCCACTGGCCTTGGGAAATCAGTCTGGGAAAAGATCTGGAGAGGAAAGTGCTGAGGAAAAAGGTAGTGCTTTAGAGCACAGCAGGAAAGACATGAAAGCTGATTCAGGAGTGGCAGGTGAGAGGCCTCCATCTCAGAAGAATCAGTTGCAGATGCTCTCCCTTCCCTGGGTCCCCTTCCTGGGTGACCCAGTCAGACTCTTAGCAGAATTTACTTGACTCCTTTCCACCAGGGCAGAAAGACTTGGACTGCTGTCAGCACCAGGCTGGAGGGGCAGATCCATCCTGGACCATGCAACTCTTTCTGCCCAGGGTGAGCTGCCCAGCCTGCAAGACGCAGGTAATCCTGTGCAGAACAGCTGTGATACAGGTGACCGAAGGAGTCTTACAATGCCTAGTGCTGGGTAATAACGCAAAATTCTTCATTTAAGAATTGAACAAGAGTTGGGTAATTTCAGTTTTTAACCCCACTTATCTTGCTCAGTGGAATATTGTGGTGAGATGGCTTAGGCTAGCTGGTCTGACCCAGCCTGTGCTTTTGGTGGTAGTGCTGTGGATGCAGTGTTGGGAAAGGTGGCTGCAGCTGAGCAGTGCCTTCAGAAAAGCTCCTTGTCCATGGATAGCAGGTGAATGGTGCTCAGCACCATGTCTGTTGTACACTTTCATTGCTGCACAGTGAGACATCCTCTGCAGCGTGCTTCAAAAACAGGAAAAGCCTGACATATTCTTAGCTAAGGTACTGCTCACTCTAACGAGTGCATCAGGAAAGACCTAAGGAGACAAGATGACTCCAGAAAGGGTTCTCACACTGGTTGTAGCAGCTTGTTCAGAAGTCCTAAATACAGTCACCCATGGATCACAAGCATGAGTGCTAGGACTTAAAATGCAGACATTCTACTACCATACTGTGGAACCACACTGTACACACACATTGCAGGATGGGGAAGAAACAGCAAAGTAAAAAACTTAGATGAGGAAATCTGTTGTTTCCCTACTCCATCAAGACACCAAGATACTGGTATCCTGGGGAAGATCATCAGTTTCTTTGTTTAATTAAAGTCTCAAGGTTGTGTGACATTCTGAAACTTGTTTCAGCTAGCAGTGAGGTGTACATGGTATACCCTGAACTAAACCATTTATTTACTGTTGATACTGGGGGATAGAACTTGTGAATCAAGAGGTTCCAGGCTGATTCATTTTCCAGATTGTTAGGTAAACCCAGAGGACCCAACCCTTTCGAGCCTAAAATATATGAGGCTTTTGAATACCTCTGCTCTGATCCTTCTATCCTCTCGTCCCCCTCCCTCCCCATCCTGTGGCTGCTTTATGTACTTGATGTAAGTCGTTGATCCCTTGTTCTCAAATCTAATCAATAATGATTTCTCTGTCTAAATATTTAGTTCTCAGTCTTTTAAAGTAGTACCATGATGGAAAAACATAATTTTTGTCAGCTGTAGGAAGCAGCTGTCCACAGCTCTAAAATTGAGGTTGTCATTGTACATGTTGATGGGCAGGGCTAAATGTGTTACCTGGGTGTTCGTGTGCAAGCGATTAGCAGTAAATCATCTTAACCTGTTATATGAGGATATTTACATCACCGCTAGTGGGTTTTAGAGTTAACATCTCAATTCCTGGCTCCTCAGATGTTCAAGTGTGTATCACTGCACTGGCTTCAAGTGTTTTGGGATATTTTTCTGCTGCACAGTGGGGGAAAGAAACTTGGAGAGGAGGAGCCCCTCCCTTTAAATGGCAAGAGTGCAATTTAAAGCAGAATGGTGTTGAGTTTGCACAGTACATCAAGCCTCACATGTATATATTCAGTATGAAAAGTGGAGAGACTGTTGCTCTCCATAAGGACAAATGAGTAAAGCAAAGTACTGCAGATTCTGAGAAGTGACCCCTGTGTGCAGTGGGAGAGTGATGAAGATGCTGACAGTCCTTATCAGTGAGGCTGCTGGTGTGAAGTGCTTAGCTGCTGGTGCTGATGGATCAAAGCAGTCTGAGCACAGAGTGTGCAAACGTCTCCTGCTGTCTGTGCTGCTCCACTGGGAAAGGAGGTGTCTGAGCCCCTGTGACACTCTCACCTGCAGGGCCTTTTGTGAACAAAGAGCAGCTTTTAGGGCTTAATCTAGATACCACTGGAGAAAAGTAAAAGCGTTGTTTAGTCTGGGAGGGGTGGGGTGAGGGGTGATTTTTCTTTTTTGTCTGTTGGTTTTTGGGAGGGGGGGGTTGGGCTTTGTTGTGGGGTTCTATATATATATTTTTTTTTTTTTTTTAATTACTTGGCTACATTTTTTTCCTGTGAAGGTGATGATCTCAGAATAACAAATCTAGGGAAAGATATCAGTTAAGGCTTCCTGGGAAAAATCAGATGACAGAGAGGTTGAAATTACTTTTCAGCAAAGCACAAAATTCATTTTGTGTTATCCCAAGACAGCAAACTGTCTTTCAAATGTTTTTACTTAATTTTTGCATTGATTGCTTTTGCCTGAGCTTTTCTTCTGTTGTAGATCAGCTTTTAGATAAGAAACATATTTATTAGTAAAGACATTGAAATATTTTCTGCAAAATGTAGCATCTTGAAAGGTTTTAATTTAGGCCAAACCCATTTGCACTGAATTAAAAAACTGTTCTGATCTCCTTGAAATACACCTTCATTTCTTCTGTCTCTGTTCTGTTGTGAAGACGCTTCTGTGAATAAAGTACTTAAATTACTCTAGGTGTACCACTCTGAAGCTGAATGTACATTGTACCCTCTTTACTGGCCAAAGGTGAAAATAAATGTCCTCTCTGATGACCACATCTGCCTTAGCAGACACTGCCAGTACAGTTCAATATCCATTACCTGTCTTTACATGACAGTGTTGTCAGCAAGGGTTACAGGATGTGTTATGGTAGCAGATCTGCAGCTCCATTAGTCTAAGCTGATGGTGTTCTGGAATGATGCTTCAGCCTTCTACCCCTCTGGCACCACTGGAAAAGCTCCTGGTATAAATCTAGCCCTGGAGCTCAGGCCTAAAGCTCTCAGCTGTGGTTCTGCTGGGAACAAGTGGGGTAAGATCTGTCAGCCAAGGCTAAATCAGGCTATGCTGACATCATCATTGCTGACTGAGAATTTGGCCAAGTGTCATGGCTGTATTTATTTCTCCTACTGTACCTTGAAATACAGGCAGCTTTTGCTGCATTGGATAAGACTGTTTTCTAGCTGGGATAAAAACTGTTGTAATTGTCATTTCTCAAGAGAAGGCAGAGGCAAAGGAAAATAGAAAGCTCACTGTCAAGTTACTGCCCTGAGGAGGTGTCATCCAAAAAGAAGAAATCCTGGCCTGTGCAGGTCCCAGGAAAGCAGTGGTGTAACCCTTAAAGAAGATGCATTCTTGTTCAGGAGTCTTACAGGAACATGCACTGTCTCTGTTTCCTCACATTTGTGCATGAAACAGAAGTTCTGTCTCAGTCTCTGCCCAGTGGAGGGATGTGAAAATAGAAATACTGAAGTATAATACCTTGATTCTTCTGCCTGACTGTAGCACAGAATTCAGATTCTGTTCAAAGCCTGTGACTTGCCAAGGCAGATGTTATATGCTTGAATGAGTTTAATAAGATGATCAGGACTCTGTTTATCAGTTTGGCTTGCTTAGAGCAGTGCTCCAAACATCCAGGGAAACAGGAAGAAATTGTAATTAAAGGCAGCTTTGAAATTCAGTATGTGACTGATTTGCATTTTGCTACTTTATTCCTCTTTCCCTTTCCCTGTAAAAGCCTGGGGAGGTTTGCATGGTGACTGGCATTGCTGTGGTGCATTATCTATGCTTGAGGGACTGTGGAGTGGCAATTGTGTAATGAGGATGAAAATCGGAGCTTACTCTGAAGAGAAAAAAATCCCTTTTCCTTTAACTGGCGCCCGGGGCCTTTCCTTGTCTCAGCTGCACTTGTGGGGCAGTTGTGGTGCTCTGAGAGGCTGTGCTGGAGAATCCAGCAAGAGACTGGGGGGGCTTGTCTGAGGCTGCTGACCAGCAGCTCTGCTTTGTCTCAGTTTCCGTGATTCTGATCAGGGTGGAGAGTATACATGTGTCTGTGCTAAACTTCTTGCTAGTTGGGACAGAATTGCATCTATTTCCTGTGCTGAGGTTGTAAGCAAAGACTCCTTCCCCACTCTCACAGCACTTACAGGTTTTGTGATTTATTCTGTTGTGGCTTACTTACTTGTCACTAAAAGCCATACTTTGTGCCCAGCTGAAGCAGTAAAAATGTGTTACCAATCAGTTTATTGTATCAGTGTCTCTTAACTAAGCTCTACAGATTTACCATTTTGTCTTGTTCTGCTTTGTAAGTGCTGTAGATACTTTTGTCCTCATCCTGTTCTGAGTACCTGAATAATTTAATTTACTTCATTTCCAAAATGAATTAAGAAAAATGTGACAAGGCTCTGGGATTTCCTGTAGAGGGTACATAGGCCTGAAGTTCTATGCTGTCTCACTGTGTATGTGTTTTCCCTTGAAAACCCTAATTCTAAATACTATGATTATGTAAAACTTGCAGCTTTCATCAATAGAGAACAATCTCTTAGTGCTTATGGATTTAAAATAAAGATACCAAATAGGATCAGCCAAGGCTCAGAAACTAGAAGATGGATAATAATGAAAAGTTCCCATTGGCTGGAAGCCCATCTCCTGATTTTGGTGGGCTGACCTGATATTTATGAATGCCCGGAGTGACAATGATTCAGAAGCCAGAATGTGTTCAGGCTGGTTGACCAACAAAAGTCACTGTTACTTTAAAAACGTGTCATTCAAAAATCAGTTAAGATAGAAATGCCTTCTGGAAGCTCTCTGTGGACTCTGCACTACACTGTAATCTTCTGAACCAGGTGGATTTTCATCATATCACATCACATCTATCCAGCACATTTATCCTTGTAGCAGGGAAACAGCGCACAGCATGTCTTTCCCCACCATTGCCTGTCCTGTGAAACTAGGGGGAAAAAAAAGGGAGAAAAGTAGGGCAAACTCTGTAGCCTTTATGCAGGGAAAGTCCCATCAACTTCAGTGGGAGACTTGGCTCAGGGAGAAGTACAGGAGCCAGGCCAAAGTTTTCATTCTGGTTTTTCAGAAGCTAGTATTCCATGTTTGTAGATGAATGCCACATAGCTTTGCAGAAGTGAAATGCTTTCAACTCAGTGGATTTCTGCCATTTAACTCCTGCAACTTCCAGTTGTTGTGTTTTTAAAAAAATCTATTCTTCATTGGAACGTGTTTGCCTGACTGTGACATTAGGAACACAGCCAGCAGTGCTCGAATATACATTGGCATAAATTAAACCCCATCCTTGCTAAGGGACAAATAAGCATGAAGGCTCTCAGTGTTCTCAGATAAATCATACTTAGCTCATCAGTGGGTGCCTTGATTTAATGAAGCCACAGTATGTTAATGTTAACACTGCAGAAAAAGCTGAAAAGTTACAGGCAGCCATGCTAACTAGCTACAAGCATTTAAAAGCCTGGGCATGAGCTCCTACTTGGCTATTCTGGCCATAATTAATGATGACAAGTATGTTGGAAAAATAATTATTTTGCTTGCTTTTAAAGACAATTACTTTGCTTGAGGCGAATGAGGGGGTGGGATTTATGTGGCTGTAATGAGCATATGTAGATGGCATCTTCCCAGAAGAATATTATAGCCACAGGATCTTTTTAATTGACCTGAGATTCCTTTGTTCTCCAGATACAATTTATGTATGTGGTCACAGACTAAAATGACCTTACTTGTTCTAGGGCAGGCTTAGTTCTAAACTGCTGAAAGGAAAAGAAAAACCCTGCTTTTATCAGCCCAATCAGCAACAGATAGAAATCTCTCCTGGTCACTTTGTAGGGCGGAGAATTTTTTTTAAATTGGTACCCTGAGTGCATCTTCTTTTCATCTGATAAAATAGGAATTGGGTGTATGGAAGCAGGCTGAGGTATTATTGCAGTCATCTGGTATCACTCCTGTGTCTGGGCTTGCAAAGCAGAGCAGCTTTTGCCTGGCACACCGTGATGCCATCCTCGGACAGCCACCTGCCTGCTCATTTACCCTGCTGGGCTGCAGAGCCTTGGTCCCTTTCCAGCCTGGACACGGCGCTGGAGCCCAGGGAGGGAGCAGCTGCTTCTCCCCCAGCTGCCATCCTAGAGCAGGCAGGGGGAGACAGCTCCAGCCTCCTGCCACCCCTCACTGGCACTGAGCACTGTGAGAGCCACACAGCCGGGTCACAGAGTCTGTGGTGAGATCCTGTGACAAAAAGGTTGGGTCTTACTGCCATTCTCTCTTGAGTTTCATGCTAACTGGGCCCAGGTGGGAAATAACAGCAGAAAATCCCCCAAGGCTGCAATTCAGTGGAAAATTTCAACACGCGCAAACAACTTAAGACCTTTAATAGAAATGAGGAGTTTTCACATTTGCTGTCAGTCATTTCAGTGTTCATCTAAGATAGTAAAATTTTCTTGGGCCTCTCTCTTCTTGGGAGAGAGAAGAGGAACAAAAAAAACTGTGCTCCTCACTTACATATCAGAAAAATCTCCCTCTTGTTCCCTCTTTTAATCGTTTGGTGTTTATACAGAAGTCACAGTCCTTTTCTCCAGTTCCCATCTGTAAGATGGAGAAGATGATGTTGTCTTTCAGTAAAGTGTTCTGAAACCTGATATTGAAATGGGTTACAGAAAATGCAGTAATGAAGAACCATGAGTGCTTTTTTCCACACTACTTAGCCTGCTGCTAATAGTAAAGGTTGTGCTCTGTGCACTCCCAAGTCAGTCTCTCTGAACTGGGATCTGAAGGTGGAGGAAGAATACAAGAGGAGAAACCCACTAATCATATGGTAATGTGGTTTTAGTACAATGATGCATAGCAGAAAAATTTCGATTTCTTGCAGTCTCAGTTGTATCTAGCCCTTTCTAAAAGCATTACTAAAGGAAGCAGTCTTAACAGTGGGTGAATGATAACATTTGATGGTTTGGGTCCAATTCATTCTATTCTTGGTGTCTGCAGATTGTTGTCAGGATGGAAATTTTTACCTGATTTCAGTCTGTTTGGAGAGCTGATTCAGGAAAGCTATGCCTGAGCAACAGAAGAGTGCCAGAGGATAAAGAATAAACAGTTCTCTCATCATGAAGACACAAGGTCTTAGGGGTTCTCAAAGTAGGCTGTGGTGGTGGGAGGTGGAGATAGAGAGAGATCCCGTGTTTCATGGCCCTGGGTGAGAGATACAAATGTTTGTTTACAGAAGTTCAAAGTTATCCCTGGAAACTGCAAGTCTAACAGGAGGGCAACCTCTGTTTTTAGCTCCAAGGGCAGAGAGAGCTGGAAATGAGGCAGAATGTAGGGTACTGGAGTTAAAAGCACCAGGGGTTTGTGCAAGGTCATTAAGGGGCCAGGATCTTAGGCAGCTGGGAGGGATTACTGCATTAGTCTGCATTTGACCTTGTGTTAAACTGGCAGAGAAGGGAGTTCCCTTGTGGTTGTGCTGTGGTTTTTACTGGTTGGGTTTTGGTTTTTTTTTTAATTTACTGAGTGCAAAAAGGCAGATTTACTTCATCAGGAACTCCAGTGTGGTGTGTCACTGCGTGTGGGACATGTTTGCTGGCAAAGAGGAAGCTGGTGTTTTGAGGGCTGTTTGGGCATGACATCTTTTCCCATGTACCACACAGTGACAGACCAAGGAAGTGTCATGAGGTTCAGGAATTAACTCAGAGTTTATCCTGACTGTTTAACTTCTCCTTCAAAATAACCAGATTCTAGAGAAAATTTTTGTTTAGGGTCTGCTGGAAGGAATTAGGAGTGTTGGAAATAGCCCCCACCCCCAAATATTTCCAGATATCCATGGAAAGATTTGTGAGGCCACAAATTATGTTAAATCTGGGAGAATGTGTGCGGGAGTTTTTTGATGACACAAGATTGATGACACAAGACAGTGTTTCCAGATTAAATATGGTGTAGATTGGGCCATCTCCAAGCCCCCCATTCCAAGGTGATATGTTGCTGCGGCAGCTGAGTAATGCGAAAGTTCTACCTGAAAAATGCTTCCTCCTTTTATGATACTGTACATTGCCCCAGTCCAACCCACAGGCTGCAGTGGTTCACAGATGGCAGTTGCCTGTGTCACTGACTCATAGGGACTCTTTTCTCATCTCTTTCCTTTCTGCTGTTCCTCTCTGCTCCATACATGCTTGAGAACGAAATGGGATTTTTCAATATCAGGTTAACCTGACCCTTAGCTTGAGGTGTGCTATGGAAGAATTATTTATGCCTGAAAGCTTGTCAGGTGATATCAAAACTATCTAATGAAAGAGCAGACAGTTGTTGTGTTGTTTGGTTCAGGGTTTTTTGTATGATGGTACAGATACAAGAACAATGACATCCTGTTGAATGTCAGAGGATATATGAATTCTAAACTGTGGTGAAGTTTTTCAGATGGCTTGCTGAATTGATTTTTCTTGAGCATAAAACTTGTCTTTCCCAAAAAACTCAGTATTTGTTTCCATGCTGACAGCAAATGGTTTAAGAAAAGGCACAGCTAGCAGCTCCATGTCGTGAAGTGCAGCCCTGATTTTTAGAGTCTTCATTATAGTGTTGTATATTCTTTTACCTTATGAAACTAATACTGGTTTCCTTCGGATCAGTTCCTATGCCAGTCTAGAAAGCTGACTTCAGATCCAGTCAGTGGGTTAATAGTTATAGATTACAAAACATTTCCCTTGCTGACAAGTAGCTGCTTTCTTGTACCTCAGTGCACTGGTGACTTGGCAGTACCCCAAAGATTGAAATCAATAAAAACCAAGAGCTAAAGCACTGCTGGAAGTATGGATTATTTGTATTTATGAATTTTCTATAAATCCATGAACCTTTAAAAGGGTGAATTCCATCTTTGGGTCATTACACATAGAAGGACTTGAAGCATAGAAACATTAGTATGCCCAAGACTGGGTAGTCAAATTTCTGGCATTGTCCTTTATATTCCAAGGAATGAGGTGTTGCCTCCTCAACCAATATGCTGTGGTTGAGTGAATTAGAGGTAGGTGACTAGAAGGAGGCAAACACTGATAATTGTCATTGCCATAAATGTCAATCCCAACTGTATGGAATTAAAAAGATAGGAAGTCAGTACCAAACTGCCTTAAACACTCCAGAAAGGCAGCAGAAGCAACAGGAATAAGACTGAATTTCAAAATCAAGTCATCTTGGTGGAATAAAAGCAAAAGATTTTTAGGAGACCTAAAAGCAGCATGGTGGACTAAGGGGAAATAAACAGCTGTAATCATATAGGACAAAGCAATGGCGTTAAGCCTGTGTCTTATTACCCACTGCCCAAGAGTCTCAAAGATTTTTTTTGTTTTGTTTTGTTTTTGTTTGGTTGTTTCTTTTTTGTATGTGTTTTTTTTTTGTTTTGTTTTGGGGTGGGTTTTTTTGTTTGTTTGTTTTTGTTTTTTTTTTAATAGAAGCACTGTCACACTGTTGCCCCATTTGAAAAAAGGGAAACTGAGGCATGGGGTAGTGGGATGGGTGGAATCAAAACATCCTGAAGCAAGTTTTCTTGTGCCTAATTGGAAATAAGGAGATAACCAGAAGTGCCTAAGGAGGAAATGAAGAGATAAACCAGAGACATGACAGGAGATTTATAGTGCTACATTTTTTACTCAGGACAAGGACTGGTTAATAGAATCAGTTTTTTTACATTATCCAAACCTATTGGGTGTTTGGGTTTTTTTTCTTTTCAACATATGTGTCTGTAGCAGCTGAGTAATGCAGAAGTTCTGCCTGAAAAAAAATGCTTCCTCCTTATATGATACTGTACATATTGTCATGGAAATTGTCCTCATTTCCCCCGAGCACACTTTAAATAATTCGAACAGCAGTGCTAATGAGCAGAAAGATATCTGCAATCCCCACCGTGCAACTTGACATACTTTATCCCACTCTGAATTCCCTTTGCTCATCTCTGAGCATTTTAAAGATCTGGTATAATAATTTGCTTTCCCTCTTTGGTCTGTTCATTTTGCTCTTAGCACTTGATAATAAAAGGTCAGCTTTGGCTGAAACCTCAGTGTTGCAGCCATGCCGTTTTTTACTGCCAAATATCTTAAGAAAAGCAAGTGTCTCCGAAAGGGTAAGTCATTATATTTCTGATGTGTTTAGTGTTGTCTGTTTTGCTTTAAATCACAGTAAAGGATTTATTTTGAATTAACAAGCAGTGGAAATGGATCTATTCATGCTGCCTGTCGTTTAGCACTGGGGGTTTTGTTGGGCTGTGTGCAGTTTTGGTTCAAGATACAGTGTACGTTATTATCTTGCATTTTACATTCAGAAAAGCCGACTAAGCAAGAGATGTTTAACTCTTTAAACAGGGAGCATGTGTTTTGCACAGGGGTGGAATCCCTGATGTAGAACAAAACAGCAACAGAGAATATGTGTGTTTGTTTTTACAGATAAGTTTAGGTAGGCAGCTGAGTAATGGTCCACTATTTTTTATCTCTTTTGTGCAAAAGGAGCATTTTATTTTCAATCTACACTGAAATAATAAAATAAATGATACCTAGTGAAGGAACAGCACATTTCCTCTTAGCATCTCTCCTGTGTAGGTACCTGTGTGCATGACTCCACAGAGATTTTTCAGCTTGCTGTTATGAGATTCACTTTGTGAATTACTGTGTGGGCTTTTTCAGGAAATACTGCTTTTTCTCCAGGTACATACAAAACTCTTCATGAGAGCAATCTGCCTCTAGTATTGTTGAAATTGACAGTGTAGTAAAGTCCCAATACACACATTGATTGTAAATTATTTTCTTCCTTTGCATGTGTCTTCATTGTGACATTTGCTGTTTAGCCAACAGTCCAGAAGCAGGGTTTGCATAAAAACAAATGGCAGTGATTTTGTGTGTCTGGGACATGCATTAGTTCCATGGGATCTGAGCAATCTGACTTACTCACTTGGCTAGTTTTATATATATTACTTGGCATTTATGAATGTTGGTATTTACTTAATATGTGCGTTTCTCTAATTCCTTGTTTGCATATTATTTTTTTCTAAGGGATACATGCAAATGGGAATTGTATAGGTTTTCATCACTGGTGTACAGATGAAGAAAATGTTTTGGAAAAAAGTTAAAGAAAACAAATTTTCATTACCTTTTTGTTTTCTTCTGGGTTTCTATTTTAAAATGGGCTTGCACAAGAAGTAGCAGTTGAGATGTGATAATTTAGTTAAGCTGACCTGTAGATGCTGGTTCCAGCTATTTGGTGTTTTGTTGAGTGAAATGTGTACGCATGTACACAAATTTACACAATAATTCAGAAATTCCTAAGGATAGAATCATCTCAGTAAAGCTTTTATTGAAAAGAAGGGAAAAGTATTATAACTGGATTATTAATTTGATTGTGATAAATTAGTTTTTAGAGTTTTGTTGTACATGTGTATATATAAATGCCACTTTACAAGGTGGCATAGGATGATTTTTGTTCATCTCCTGGGGGCACCCACCTGTCCGTTGCTTCATTCCCTTATGGTATGGGCCGCAGTAGCAATGGTTTCTAGACAGGGGCTGAGCAAAGGTGCCTGCCTTACCTGTGCCAGCATTGCAGGGAGGGGCTGATGGTGCAGCCAGGAGAGGTAAGGCTTTGAGAGATGACTGAGGGATGTTCAGGGAGCAGCAGCCAGTTGTACTCTTAGTGAGTCACCACCAACAGGAAAATTGTCAGCCAGCTGAACTGAGAGTGTTCCCTTTGGAGCCTGTTTCTGCCAAAATCTATCTGATCTGTGAAATCCATCAAACTGTCCAGAACACCTCCTGAATCAGGCTCGCTGGCAGGATAGGGACTCCTGATTCCTTCTGGTGCCCTCTCTGCTGTGTGCTATCTTTTCTCTTCTTGCTTCCAGCACAATCTGGGAAGGGCAGTGCTAAATCAATGTGTGTCTGAGTGGGAAATGCTGAGGTAGCTGAGCTTCTCCATGAGCTGTTCAGTGTCAGTCTGTCGCTAATCTTGCTTTGAAGAAGCTGGACTCCTGACAGCTTTTGAGCCACTTTCCATCCAGTTACTTAAGGCAATCCCCTTTAACTCCCTTTGAGAAAGCACTTCATTTGCAGAGGGTTTTACTGTCATCTGAATAAGGACATCCTTCCCAGTAAGTAAATGTGGTTGTTCAAAGGCGCTAAATGATTAGAGTGCCCTAGGCATAGCATCAAAAATGTGGTTGCACAAAAACTGTAGCAGCCACAGGCTCCAGTGGTTCTGACCTTGCTGTTCTCTGTGTCTCTGAACAGGGAAGGAGCAAACCATTAGGAGGAGTGAGATTAGTGTATGATCTGTGGTCTCTTTGCCACAGGTTCAGATGGTCTGGGGACAGAAGCTGGGCTATGGACAAGTTCATGGCCAAATGGGAAACAAAACTACCGGGTAAATGCTCCTGGTTCAGCCTTGAGAGGGAACTTGCCTAGATTAATACAAGAAGCGGACAGCATATATGGGAACTGGAAGCTGATTCTCCAAAGTCTTACAGCCTGAAATCCCAGGCTACATCCCAAGTGCAGGATTTTGTGGCTTAGCTCTTTTATACCAGGTTGTAGCTGAAGCCTGTTTCTTTCCAAGTGAGATTTAGTCTCACAATGCGCCATTTTATCTCCTCACTAGTATTCCAGGCCAGGCCACACTGTGTTTTGAATTAATTCTCTACTTGTTTGTGTGGAGGCTGCAAGAGTTTCCAGACATGCCTGAAATGAAACACCCAAGCCAGAGTACAGTGTTCTCTCTTGCTGTAAATCCTTTGCTGCGCAGGCTGTTGGGCCTGTGGAGACTTCCTGTAGGTCTCATTTGGTCACACAGCCTTACCCTACTCATACCCTCTGTTAAACATACAGCAATGACAGATTCTGGACTCTAAAATTCCTTTGTTTTTTTCCTATTATCAGTATAACCTCAATCAAACTCCTATTAGTTACATCCACACACACACCTTATTTAAGGCATCAAAACAATAAAGCTATTTATTAACCTCTGCAACCTGTTGTTAAAACCTTTCATTTTCTCATGTCTTTTTCCAATTTTTTTTGTTTGGCCATTTCCTGAGCACTGGCTCTGTACTATTCAAAACTGGGCTATAAAATGTCATATATTTGCCTCTGATCTGGCAAGTCATTGTCAATTTTTCACTTATGTCTTCATTTCTAGTGGGCAAAAAAGAAAGTCTCAGCTTCAGGAAAGCCTTTTCCACTTTAATTCAAAAGAATTTAATAATGAATGTTTTATTGCCAAGTGGTCCTTACTTTTCTGCAGCTGTAGATTTACAGGACTTCAAAGCTAGATGATTAAGGTGCAGTTTTAGTTTGTAGCCAGGCAAGCCAAACAACCTAAACTTCAAAGGAGGGGAGTGTTCTTTAATGTTGTGGGCTCACCCTTTGTGTTCAGCAAACGTAACTGCTGGGGAAAATGCCATGTGCAGCAGACAAGTGATGTGGCTGCCACTCCTGGGAGGGAGGGGGTCAGCTGGCTGCTGCCTGAGGAGAGCAGCCCATGCCCAGCAACCTCAGGATATTTGATGGCTGACAGTTAGGTCATTTTTGCACAATGCCAGCCTTCAAGACTTTCAGCTTTGCTTTCAGTATTCTTAAAGCTTCTGCCTCTGGGGGCCTCCAAGGCTGGTCATGCTAATGGCAGGATTTGAGCCTGAGCTCTGTTACCTCTTCTGCTTCACTTTGTCTGTGCCTGATTGTTTCCTCCTCTGATGTGCTCACAGGGTGGATGGCTTTATACACATTATGAAAGTTGAGGGCTATCCTGGCAAAAGGAAGCATTCACTCCATACAACACTATGATTTGAGGGGAATAAGGTAGAGGACTGGAAATAAGGATGGTCTGCATCTATGGCAGTGGTGTTGAAAAGGGGCCACTGTGAGTTTGCTTTTTTGTTAATACTTTATGCAGTTAGCCCAACCATAGATCTCCTGTTTGATATAGCAGTGGTAGTGGAGAGAAAGAGGAGCTTAGATAGATTCATTGTTAGATGGACCTGGAAGCTGTGGTGGTCTGTGGCTTTTCTTTCAACTCTGAAGCCCAAGCAATGCGACCCTAACCCTTTGTGTTTTATTAAACCCTTTATTGCACTTAGCTGGTGGATGGTCCAGTTCAGAAAGTAGAACAAAAGCCTCATGATGAGGCAGAAAAGGGCCTGGATAATTCTTACTTCTTGAACTAGTGTATTATTTACTAGGACTGTTTATTGACTAGAAATCAGTCTTAAAAATCCCTACAAATAAATTCATTCCATAAGCTTGGGATGCAGCAAGGTGCAAGCATGCAATGGTGACACCCTGAGGTGGTATCTGAGATCAAAGCAAGGTGCTTGGGTGTAGAGGATGAGTCCACAAACAGTCTGGATCCTGACTGTACACTTGACTGTTTGGAGTTGTTGGAGCCCCCAGGAAATGGTGTGCTGGACTCCATGGGCTGGGAGGTATGAAAGGAGCTGGCAGGACACCACAGAGACATGTCTGTTGTTCAGTAAATGACTTGCAAAGCCATGTGGCTCTGGTGCCAATCTCCCTCATCAGTATTGAAATCTGAGTGGAATTGGGGCATTATCCAGTCAGTATCTAGTCTTTTGTGGGATCTGGGCCACTCTCTCCACAGGGCTCTGGGATTCAGCAGCCAGAGAGGCCAGTGCTGCCAGGAATGGCAGTGCTCTAGAGGCAGAGCTGGCCAGCACTGCGCCGCTCTCAGCGACCCATGTGCACGCTGCTGACAGAGCAGTGACTTCAGCTCCCCAGTTAAAGCTCTCCAGAGAGAGGAGGTGCCAGGCAACCTCTGGAGCCGCTGAGCAAAGGAGCAGCTTTGTGAGACACAGTACACTCCTAATTTTCTTTAGCTTTCCCATTTTGAGGGCACTGCTTTGGTGAGAAAATGGCCTCCTTTCCTCTCCCATCCTGTGCTGGGTGAACAAGCTTCATGCTGTTCATCTTTTTTCCTTTCATTCTTTGCTCTCTGCTTTCTAGGGCTGGCACTGCCTTTGCAGTTCTACACAACCAACCCTCTAAACAGTATTCCTTGCTTTGTGAGAATCCATGTTTGATTAATCCAGGTGCCCAGATGTGGTAGTTGTGTTTTTCATTCTGACTCTGCTAGCTAAAAGCCAATGTCATACGGGAAATTATTGAGTGTCTCTGTATCTCAGTTCTCCGCTGGTATCTAGGACTTCCTCATTGTGGCATTCAAAGGATTTTTTTGGGTTTTTTGTTAAATACAGAGAAGGCATCTCTCCACTGATGCACAATATAACCTGGGAAAGTAGCTTCAGTCTCTGTGCCTATTCTCCCAGAACACTTATGTTTAATTTTATGTCAAAAGCATATTCCAACAATAGAGAATATTTTTTTAGCTTCTTTAATTTATTTGTTAATAGCTAAAGTATACACTGAAATCATCACTTTTGTTTTCATATACTTATGACTGGTTTGCAGTTACTGTTTTGTGACTATTTCATATTTGAAAAAGGCGATCCAAGCTGTGTTGGATGTTTTTAATTGAACAGAACAGTAACAGAACTGGACTAGATGAAGTTCATGTCAGGATAAGGAGTATGGTATAAAGAATTCTTTCTACTGTTGGCTTCCTGAGAATCAGCCTTCCTCATATTTAGACTCATAGACAGGAGTAGAATATTTACAAACAGGAGCATTTGAGGCTTACAAGTGCTTGACTGTGCATTTAGAAATATGTTCCTTCATTATGGTCATTTACAAGCATGTAATGCTTTCACAATTAGGCATCCGGATCACCTAACTGGTGATCTTAAATTAAACAAGGCAAGAGAATTAAAACCTCTCTGGAAGGCTGGAGAAGCTGTGTCTGTTTGACAAGTGCTTCCAGATTTGCTTCGGAGACCATGGATTGAGTTTTCACTTAGAGGTAACTGGCAGAGACCAGACTTTGAAGACAATAGTTTACTGCTGTCTTGGGTTTCTGTTTTCACAGTATGAGCCATTTAAATAAAGAACCTGATACAGTAGAACCTTCTGTGTCTTTAATTCTAGAGCACTGAAACTGGCTGCAGTCACAAGCCATACAAGCTTACAGCCCTGTTATTTTTCCCTATGTTTTAGATTTATATCCCCTTTTAGAGACTTTCAAATTCATCTAATGGCTCTTAATTTAAAAAAATGTAGAAGGGAAGAGTAGGGAGCACTTGCTATGCTCTCCTCATTCCTTCTGTTGCCTGACTGGGGCTCTGACAAACCATGAAGCCATCAGTAATTTTTTTTCCAGCCTTGCAGGCCATTAACCCAAATGGTTCTTCGATTTCCGAACCGTGTCCTCCCAGCCCCCTGTGTTCCACAGCTTCACTATAGATACATAATTCATTATTTGGAAAGCTGCTGTTTTAATGTAATATTAAACAGGCAGCAGCTCAGCAGGTGTCCCCAAGGTAAGGACGGCTGCATGCTGCTGGCAGCAGCTGCTGCCTTTAGGCTTATCAACATTTCTTTGTTTTGAAACGGAAGCTGGAAGGCTTTTTAATATGTGCCCTGTCATTGGCTGAGCAGATCCTGGTTTCTGGCTGTTATTCTGCCTTTGACTACAAAGAGAAATTCTCATAACTCATTCTGCCTGCAATGGCTGCATACAGTTCTATGCCCTGGAGAAAGGAGCAGGGTGAGGAGAGAGAGAAGGCTCACAAGGCAGATATATGTGCCCTGTTTCCTCCTTGCGTTCTTCTTAGTGGACCAGCCAGGCTTAGTGAATCTGTGCAGCAGCCCAACTTTTGTCAGCATTTTCAAAATGGGCTTTCTGCTTCTATAAGCATAAAAAGAAACAAATATTGCCTATAGAGGGCATTCCAAATAGTGAGAGTGATATTCTGCTAGTCTCATGCAAGTTCTAGCTCTCTGTGGCCTAAATCTGTGTAATTAGATTTATATTGTTCATACCACGGGCAGAATCTGCTCAAATAGCAATGCTGGCATTTCCATTTAAGTAGTATATCACAACGAGCATTGAGTAAGGCTTTTCAGTTCTTTGGGATAAGTACTTCAGCTTCTGTATTTGAACATCATAAAATGCATTGATGGCTGGGTTTCCCCAGAATATGTGGGTCTTAAAATGGCCACATGTAAACTGCATGTGCAGTGTTCCTTGCTCTGGAGATAACTGGGGTGTAGTTACAGAATTTGGCTGCCTAGTGTGGTCATCCATGCAGCAAATATGCTCTTGCACCAGGAGAAGGTGCTCTATTACACTTGGTTGCTGTACTTACCTGTGTTAGCCTTCAGGACTTTTGGGGCAGGTTCCTGCGAGGTGTAATGTCTGCTGAGCTTTTGGTTCCTTTCTGTGCTCCTTTGTGGAAATTCTTTTAGTTTCCCTTGTTAATAAAGAGGCCCAGCTTTTTGCACTGCCCCGCCTGGAGTCCTTTAGCCACCCAGAGTTGTGTTCTGAGTGACAAGTGTGTACTTCCCACTTTTTCCCAAGGAGCATTGTTGTGGCAGTGAAGAATGCTGCGTGCTACAATCATGCTTAGAAGGTTTATTGGTCACTCAGTGCTTGGCCAGATACAGGCTAAGGAAGCTGCTCTAAAACTGTTAGTCTGTGCAAACTGTAACAAGGCTACAGACTTGGATCAGAATATCCCTGAGCTCCTAAGTTTGGATGTGGATCAGCAGAACTTCCATCTGCATTGTCTCATCATTAGTATTGGCAAGGGTTTCCTCAAACTTGTCAGCATTTTGCCAAAGGCCTACAGTATATATTCTTTGGCATTTCAGTCCTTTTTCTGTGTTAATGTGACAAATAGCCTTGTTTTTTGTAAAAACAAAGTCTGCAACTGTTGAGTCCTTAATGATAGTCCATTAATTTTCTGCTGCCAAAACTGTGCCTGTAAAGCTTCAGTTACTTTACTAAAGAAGATAATAATGTTCGTAATTGGTTGGCTTGAATTTCTGCAGTACTCTGTATTCAGTCTACAGAGAATCAGAGTCTTTACAGGCTCAGCTAGAAGCTCTGGCATCTGCAGCCTAGGCTTTACCAGTGGATGGCTTCTTTTCCATTCTCTTTAGCTCAAGGTTCAGAGAATTGGCTAAGATGGGAGACATGTAGTCTTAAAAATACAGTGAGGATTTCTTTGGTTTCACGGTGGATTAAGTGCAGGAGAAAGAAAAAACAGGCATATGAGGGGCAAGGTAGAGAGAAAAGGTGGTTGTAGAGAGATGTATTCAGAAGGCATGACCCACTTCATTCCTGCCATGGAGCAGGCCTGGCAAATGTGAGCATAACAGTGTAGAAAGAGTGCAGAAGTTGGATATTATCTCTCCAATATGAAATTATTAAAGAAAAATAGATAAGAATTCACTATTCTGATGTTATGGTAATTTCTAGTCAGAATATAAAATTTTTGTCAACTTTTGTTTTTGGTGTCAAAGATTTGAAGGAATTTATGAGAATTAGAAAATTACTTGTGGTTGCATGGTAATGCATAAAAATTATCCAGTCATTTTCATTCAGATTTTTCAAAGCATGAAGTATCATCATCTTTGGTCAGGAAGGAATTTCCTCCCTTATAATAGCATGTAAACATAACCACAGTTGGAATACATAATTTGATACATTCTTCAGAAGTGTTGAGCACTTGCTGCTTTGGAGAACCACGTGGAACCATATGGCCTGTTTTGCACTGTGCTACTATTTTCTGAGTCTTTCATACTTATATTTGTAGTTTCATTTTTGTACCCTCAAATTAAGTTGACTTAATTTAGATGCCTCCTGCAATGTGCCTTGTAGGGACAGACACACAGATCCTGCCGGGTGGCCTAAATTGCCTCCTTGTGAGTGTGTGGCTTCTGCTGGCCTGAGAAATAATTCATTTCCTCTCCTTTCTAATCAGAGGTTAGCAAAATGACTGTAGGCACATAGTCCAGGGCAGTTCCACACCATCACCATAAAGGTCTGGGCTCATTGTGACCCTCTAGGTCTGAAATTTGCTGAGGAAAGGCAGTAAGGGTTCGTTTCCTGGAGTGGAAAGAAACGAGGGTAAGGGAAAGCAGCCTGCTGTTGGTACAAGGCTGTCAGCAGAATGTGATGGGGGAAAAAAAAGTCTTGCCCTCCCCTGTCATCCCCTCTTGCCATCACCAGGTCTTCTTCCATGAGGGGATGAAATTACTTTGTTCTCCCTTGCCCCTCCAGCACGCCTGTAGAGAGGGGTAGAAGTTTTTTGTTATTCTAAGACAGAGAGATCATGAAGTGAACAGCTCCCTGAGAGCTGGTGACATATCAGACAGATTCTAAAGGAAAGGTCTGCAAGTTCTGGAGCACAACCGTGTGTGAATGGAGGAAGATGAACCGCAACTATGCCCAGGCTCCCAGCACTTTCAGATTCTTTTCCATTGGGAGCTCTGGCAAGGAAAGCAGTATTAGCATTGGCAGAGGCAGCCCTATACCCTAAATTTGTCTGCTTTGTCAGTAGCTACTGCTGTAAGAGGCAGTGAAGTGCCATTGCACAGAGAGAGCTCCACCTGAGAAGCCTCTGTTATGATGCAGGCTTTGAATTGAACATGCTCGATCTCCACAGTAACCTCCCATCAGGAACCATTATTTGAGTCAGGAGCCAGAAGGGTTTAAAGTGGTCTAACTCCTGAGGCGTCTTTGGACGTGATTAAAATATTGGTACTCTGGAATTCTCACTTGAGATGAAGCATGCAAATCGCCACAAAGGTGAAGTGGTGTGGTGCAGCTCCTAGGAACTGCTGGTGTAGTAGTTGTTGCTCATGTTAATTATTGCTGATTGACTTCTCTTTGAAATCCTCCTTGCTGGCCTTCTAAACTAGCTGTGACCATGTTGGAAAGTTTTCTTCCCTTGCTGCTAGCTACTAGAAGCTGATAACAGAGCAGTTAAAATACAGTTTGTTTATAAGGATACTCTTTGGTATTGGGGGCACATTCCACAAGCTCCTGAAACTCCTGTATTTGGGGGGCAGTGTGGTCATTGTTAATGTCTGCTCCTTTCATGGAGCAAAGTAGTACTGGGCAGAAGGGGGAGGGATTGGTGCCTGAGCTGTACTGGTACAAGGGAGATGCTGTGTCCTTGAAAAAATGTACTTAGTTGCTTGTTATGCTGGGCTCATCTGAACTCTAAATATTGGGCTGCTGCTGTAGAAGTGGCCTTTCCTCCATTGTGAGTCACTTCAGCCCCTGAGCTGTACTTTGTGTCCACAGTGAGCAGCACATCCCAGGCAGCACAGTGCTACTCTCTTGTCTTAAATTGCAAATAACTGAAAACAGGGAGACGTGAGAGCATGGGTGTACTAGTACCATAAATATGTTTGTAATGCCAGAAATATAACTTAAGAATGACTGAGCCTTTTTTATTGAAACTTTGAGAAGTTCAGACAAGGGCAGATAAAGCGTATTAAGGAAAAATCAGCTCAATTAGACTCAAACATTACACAGCACTGAACTCATGTAAGCAGGTTTTACAAGCAAAAGTTCAAGGTGAAGCTTGTATGCAATTCTACTTTTTCTTGAAGAGTACTTGAAGTTATTTTTCTCCCTTCCTCTTACCTTGCATCTTTTTTTTTTTTCTGCTTGCTGTGGTTCCTGGAGTGTGACATCACTTTGCTAGCATTTGGCCTACCTGGAATATGGGCTCTGTTTATTTCCAAGCATTGCTTTATTTGAAGTGGTTGGTAGTCTTAAACAGTTCTTCACTTTAATTATTAGATAAAAGTCTAGAGTAGTAAGGTCATATGCATTATCAAGAAAGACATCTCCAGGCAGGAGAGTCAAGCTAACCAGACACAGGTTTTATGTATAACAGGTCAAAGATTCAGTTTAATCTTCCTTTCTTTCATATTGTTTCAGTAATCCTACACTTGAAACTGACAACTGACACAGATCACTAGCCTTAAGTTTATATGGGTTTTCTGTAGTCCATGTACCAGTACAGAGAAACTTTATTAGTGACTCTGTTCATGTTAAATCTTGTCAGATGTTTTTGCATAAGAAACCACAGCTCTGAGGTCTCACGTCTTTGTTGGTGCATTTTTAAAGCAGTTTAATGGCTTCTGAAACCACAGAAGGCATGGGAGGGGAGAAATGATCACAGGGCTTTTGGATTGCTTAATAGATGGCAGTGGCTTTAGAAGGTTTGCCTGCTTTTACTTTATTCTCTGGGATGAGGTCTAAGATATAGTATCAAAAAACCATTAACAGACTTATCAAAATCCTCTGCAGTGATTTTGACTTGGAAAATTTGATCAACTTCTACTTGTAACTACCATGGAACTTGGTGAAATAAAAAGTGCTTAAGGAAATTAGACATTTAATATTTGACTGAGAATTCAATGAGATTTTAGTGCATGCTTGTAAATGCTACCCTAAGAAAATGTGAACTGTGTCAATTTGAGCTGAACTTCCTCATTACAATAAAAAGTATTTAAGATTTCCTTTTTCTCATTGACACAGCCAAATGAATGTTGAATGCTAAAATCCCCCTAAGCTCCTTCCAAACTGTGTAAATGAAATACCTTTCACCTACAAAGGGGTCTGTTTCTTGAGAAAAAAAAGTGATTATGTTATCCATTGGAACTGTGACACAGTGAATGTATTTTGAATCAAAGCTTGTTTCTTTCATTTGCACTCCACATGATACTAAATTCTTGTGCCTTGTTTTTTCTAAGTTTTGGATGCCTTTTAAAATACGATCATGCATCAGCTCCAAATCAACTTCCAACTCATATATTCCATACATAAATAGATGGGTGGGTGGGGATAGATGGACAGATACAAACAAAAAAAAATCATGGCAAGCACACATCACTGTTTACTGTACTGTTTTATTCCTCACAAATCATACCCCTACTGGGACACCCCCAGTTTCCCTTGTTTTTATCTTACTGCTTGGCTACTTCGGATTTTGCTTGCTGTTTTTTGTGTCCTCAGGCAGCCTAAATGGACCATTTCCAGATGAGTTTCATATTCACAGAAAATTTCCCCTTTTATTAAATAATAATTCAGAAAAAAAAAGCAAAAAAAGCAGAGAAGTTTAAACTGATGCTGGTGGCAGGTTAACACAGGATTCAGCTGTAATGGACAGGCTCAATCTCCAGCATTCAGCCTCACGGAAACCTTTGGTTGGGGTGGAAAGTGCTCAGGGTAGAGCTTCAACATTAGCTGGAGTCAAAGGTAAGAAGACTGAAGAAATGGAATTAGGTTTCAAGTGTCTATTCAAAGCATTCTTAATGAACTTTTGCTTACTCATTGGTATTTCTTTCATCTCTTGATCCAAAGATCAAGATTGGTTTTCTTTGGGATTTTCTTCTTGCTGTGCAAAAAATGATTCCCTCTAACAGAGCTGCCCTTATTCTTGTCAGAATTCACCTCCTCATTTTTCACCTTCATTCATTATCAGGGTGATCTTTGAGCCCCAAATTCTGATACTCACCTTAAAGTCAATCATGAAGACCAGGTCAGGGAAGATGAATCATCACAGTTGTTCTTTTTGGCAGTGAGTGCTAATTTTTGACCATTTGTCGAGACCTTTGTTGCTGCTTGTCTGCAGTCAGAGGCTTCCTGCCACTACGTGCTGCAGCACTGAGGGCAGACACGTCAGCTGGGCCGTGTTTCCCACCAGGCACCTTCCCCATCCTGCCTGGAGCTGCTGCTCAGCCCCTGCTGGAATCGCTCCTGACAGCGCTGCAGCTGCTGTCCACACCAAAGCCCTGCAAACACCAAACAAACACTGCAAACACTAAACAGGGCAGTGTGCACACGTACACAAGCCACTGCAGTGGGGTAGCTTCTCATATAAGGACAATGCACAAGCACATCAGTAAGAGGAATGATGTAAGAAATGGGCGAAAGGCAAACCAGAGGGAGGAGGTGGAAGTAAAAGAAGCTACCGAAGCAAAGAAAGAAGCTGCCAACTTCAGAACTCAACAGCAACTTTGCTTGAGAATATGAAAGTTCCTCCTTTTACATGCAATGAGGCAGTCTTATCCCCCATGCAGAAGTCCAGTCCTGTTCCCCCTGAATTTCTTTTCCATATGGACAAAGGGGATCCAAGGCTTGGCTTCACAAGTGATCTTAAGAAGTTTAAGCTTGAATGAATGAGGTTCAAGGCAAACAAAAAAATTCAAGCTTTTCCTCATTGGAAAGGGCTGTATAAAGGCAGAGATGCAGACTGTTGTTGCAGTTCTTTGAACAGGGATACAGGGCAGGACAAATGTAACAAAATGATACCTTATGTTTTGTGCATTCCAGTGAATGCTTATCTGTCTAAGGATGGTCAAAAAAAAAAAGAATTTTCAGTAAACAAGGCCTTGAAGAGTAGATGGTGACTCCTGCTGTTGTTGCAGCACACCATCTCATCTCTAGTAAGATTTAGTCCCAGTGTTTTTGGATTTAACCTTCCCTTTTGTGGGGCATGGGGGGAAAGCTGAAAGGAGGATAATTTCTAAGGATTGGGAGGTGGACATTACTCTGAGGTGACTGGTGCCATTAGCAGGTCATGGCTCCCAGGCCATATGAAATGAAGACCATGAGTGGAGGCAGGGGAGAGCAGTTCTGCTAGCTTGAGTTAGTCTGGTCCAGGAGAGAAGAGAGCATTTGTGCACTGCAGCTGGGGGCCTGGAGCTAAACTGCTCCCCCAGGCTAAGATACCTGCCAGGGTGTGTAAAGCACTTTGGCAAAGGTACCTTGAGACAGGGGCAGCAAAGCACCCAAGTCAGCTGGGACCTGCAGCCCTTTCGATGGGGAGCACAACCAAACAATCTCTTAATCTTTCTAGGCTCTTACATGTGTTGTGTATGCTGACATGGTTGCCATCACCTTTCCCACTCTTCAAGTTGTTTGGTTTCTGTATGATGGATGAGAGGCAAATTGAGCTGCCACCTTGCTTTGTGGATAAGGATGAAATCCAGTGCATCATGTCCAGCAAGGCTGCAGCAGACAACAGACAATCCTGTCTGCAACAGACAGCAGACAATCCTGAATACAGGATCTCCTGGTCATAGGCTAATGCTAAGGCAGTGGACTGTTCATCCCCAGAGTTAAGACCCCTGTTCCTGCCACATCTTTTGACACACTTGCACTCTGTTTGTGTTTGCAGAGAGTTTTATTTTGTCTTTAGTCTGGAGATTAAAATAGCTTTGAGCAAAAGGACTGGAATGTCTGCCCATGGCAATCCTGAGCTACTCAGGGTTTGTCTCTGAGGCCCAGTCCTGTTTATATGGGAGCTTGATTAAAGATGAGTGAGAAAGGGCTGGAGCTCCCTTAGTGGCAGAGAAGAGGTGTGAATTCAGTAGCTGAATATGAACTTCATCCTGCTGTGAGTGGCGAAGATAAAATTCTGTCTCCACATGTTTCTGGGCAGGAAGCTTTGAAATCGTTTTCCTAAAACAGTTCCTAAAGTCTAGAGTGTTTAAACTGATAGAATGTTGTGTTTCCAATTCAAACCTGAAATCCATGACAGGATCCTGCTTTGTGTCTGAGCCCATAAAAGAAATCATCTGTGAGTTTCAGGTAAAATTCTAGACTTCAAAGGAGTTTGTTGTGACATTGTTTCCTTGGGCTGTTTATTTGTTTGTGGAGGTTGTTGGGTTTTTTGGTTTTTTGTTTAAGAAGCCCTAGGTGTTTAAATTGGCTGTTTCTCATTCTTGTGACTACCAACACTGAAAAGCTGTTGAACGTCACAACAATGTAGGGAGAGATATGTCTGAACTCTGCCTTTTAGAAACCCCCAATCTTACTGCTTGATGCCTCAAGGATGTAGTGGAAGGAACCAGCCAAGTGTACGAAGAAATATGAGCAAAATGTTACTAAAAAGAGAAATGCTTACAGGTGGGTCTCCATGCTCTGCCACTGGATAGTCACATTATGCTAACATAAGCAATTCTGAAGTGCTTATTTCTTATTTCTGAACTGGCCTTCGTGTGTGGAGTTGTTTTCATTTGCTTGTACTTACATGTCTAGTCACTACTGACTCTCCCACAGGCAGATTGTAGGGTCATGGCCTTGCTCCTATTTCTAGTTTCAGTGGGAAAAGCCAAACATGGAGGAGCTATATGTAGTCTTCAGCAGACTCTCAGGTCTGGTGTGTACAGAAATCTGTTTTTCCCATCCAGCTTTTGCTATTTGCAGACAGATAGAAGCATAAATGTTTTTATATTTTTCCCCTAAATGCTTGCATGAAAACTGTCTCTGAAGGTTTGGAAAGCAGCTGGCTGGTCCAAAGTAGCATCTTAGGGGAAGGGGACTTGTAGTCAGCTTCCTCTGGTACAGTAATTCCTTGGGAAGATGCTGATGCCAGTTTTGCAGAAGTCCAGTAAGTCATCATCCTCTGGTTGCTGTGCTTCTTATGGCAATCTTTGTATGGGTTAGTGCAGCTAATTCCACTGCATTTACAGTTTGTGATTAATTCTAAGACAAGCTTCTGGTCTCTTCTTGCCCTTCATGGCTTGGGTGGGCAAGATCTCAGCTGATCCCTTTAAACTTAAGAACTAGATGTATTTTAGTCTTGACGAAACTCAGTTGTTTGCTGGTGATGGGACCCATACAGTACATGTCTTTTTGAGGCTGTTTCATTCCTTTGAAGAATGATGGCCTAGCTGGAGCTCAGGCCACTATGTGCAAAATGCCACATCCTGGAACCCATTTCTGATGTGTATTGAGGGCTGTGAAAAGCCTCTTTCAATTGTATCTCCTATGAAACATTTGACTATGAGAAAGGGTGTGTCAGTAGGTCAGCTGGGTAAGGCGCAAGAATTAGACTTCACAACCTCTGCTTTCACCACGAGGCTGAGTATGCTGGAAAAAAAAGATTTAGGCAGTGACAGGAATTCCACAGGCTGTGGTTTCCTGCACAGGCAGTTTTGTATGCAGAGGATGAAGCATGTCATGCTTGCAGTGGAAGATGGTGGGACATTGATCTGTTCAGATGCCTGCACCTAGCCTTGAGCTAGAGAGCTGTTCTCTTATATATCTCAAGGAATATGAATAATTCAGTAAATCAAAAAACAGGAGACTGTCCAAGAGGATTTGGGCACATGCAGGGAAAAAGCATCATGACTTTTGTTTCTTAAGCTGCACAGCTAGTCCCTGGTGGCTGCTGTTTCTCCTCTTTACTGAAAGACTGCCTCAGTTTCCCAGTTTAGTGAATTGCTTCTCGGAGAACCACAAAATACTTCCCAATGCATCTCATTTTACCACTTCTGCTTTGCAAATCAATAAATGTTCCATGAGTGTGTCAAGGCAAGAAAACAATTAATTGCAAGAAAAAGTACTTCCTTGGCTTGCAGGCAGCTTGCTTCTTTCCCCAGATTAGCGAGGATTTAAGAAGCACATGTTCTGTGTATGCTAAATCAGCTCTGCAGAAGCCACAGCATACCGTCATTCTGCCCTTATCTCTGAATTCCACGGGCAGGCAATCTCAGCTGCTCAGCACAGGCTGGCAGCTTTAGCTTGCCAGTAGGTGCTGAGAGCCATGTAAGCGTGGAAATGACAGTGACACACAGCTCAGATGTTATCTCCATAGCAAAGCCAAAGGCAGTTTCCATGGTGATGGGGAAGCTCCAGGCTGCTGGGGATGCAGCTGCTGAATTAGACAGGATCAGTAGCCTTTTCATACAGAGGCTCTTCTAATAAAGCTTTTGTGTGTTTATGGGGCACTCACTAGGTTGTTTCCAGCTCTGGAACATAAAATGAAGGGTGAGGGGAAGATTTAAATTGTTGGAGTGAGTGCTGACCTAAAAATGAAACAGGAAAAGCAAGGTCAAAATGTTTTGTGTATTGAAGTATCCACAAGGGAGAGTTTTTTGTGACAGCTTGAGTGAATTTGATGTTCTGGTCAGTGCTTTTCTGCACACCAACATTAATAGCTCCTAAAATTTTTACATCAAGTGGAAGAGTCAGAATCATGTCCCCAGCTCTTAAGTTTCTTCTGAATTGGATCCAAAATCAGAATGGGTCTCTTTCTCTGTATTGAGACTATATATCCCAGAGACTTGGGGAAAGTGGATGATCTTGTGACTTCTACATCTGAAGCATTTTAAAATGTCTTACACTTCACTTGGTCCCTCTTTTGGGTAAAAATCTCTCAATACCTCAGCACAGGTATGTGGAATTAATTTCTTACTTTTCCTATAGAGTCTTATGGCCTGTACTTTCACTTTTCTTATTTCTGAGATAGCAGGTACATCTGGTTTCCCACACTGGAAATGCATATTTTGCACTTCTGCTTTGATCTTCTATCAACCTGTGCTCTGTGGGTGGCACAGCACATCTGCAGGAATTGTCTGTAAAACTGCTTAATTAAAATAGTAATTTAATTATTTTGACCGAGATTTTTGGCGGTGTTAAACTTTGGTTGCTCTCTTTTAAACAGGATGCTGAAAGAGATTTGTATTCTGTCTTTCAGGTGGTGCAGGGGACCGGGAAAAGATGCCTGCCAATCATGAGGCTTTCCTGCTCATGGCTAATTCCCAGAATGAAATGGAAGATTGGGTGAAAGCCATCCGACGGGTTATATGGGCTCCATTTGGTGGAGGTATTGCAAATAGCTCACATGCACATAAATTAAAACATTTGCCTCAAGGTAAAATATATTCTTGTGATACTAGGATATGTGTAACACTGTAAAATCATTGAGATGTCTAGATAAGCTCCTGATTGTCTGAAGTGTTTTGAAGCAAGGGACAGGGTTGATTTTTTAATTTTTCTTTTTTTGGTAGGGGATGGACAGGAATGAAAGGGGGTGCACATCCAGAGTGTATAACTATCTCAGAAAGGGGTGGTAGTAACAAACATACTACTATTGTCAGTATTCAATTCTTTACAACAAAATATTGTGTGGACCTTATGGGAATGAAGGATTCTGCCCAGTTATCTCAGTTTTCTTCCATGAGGGCAGATGCCCATCTTGAACATCCATACAACCAGCAAAACTTCAATTAAGTTAATGTAGGCCCCAGTTGAGAAGGCAAAGCTTCTACTGGCTTCACTGGGGATGTAGCCTGAGGAAGAAGAGGGTCAGGCTGAGTGAACACCTGTAGGGTAATTCTCTGTTGACAATCCCTGTAGTTAAAGTGAACAAAACATCCAGACTTTCCTTGTTGATATTATTCCATAATCTTTGAATTCTCAAGTCAACAGGCTAGGTAGGAGTTTTTTGCATAGAACAAGGACTCACAGATGTTTTCTTCTCTGGGTTTGGTATTGGTGACAGCAGCTGCAGGGCTGGTACTGGACACTGTGCTTTGAAGTGGCTTGGGTACTACTGATGGAGTGCATGCAAGCAGTGGTATCATATGCAGACAGTGCTGTCAGCCTCTTGTGAAAGGTACAGATAAAAAAAGTGACAGATAAGGGTTAGGTAATACAATTACTCCTGCTGAAATGAAGTTACTAGTTTTCCTGAATCTAGCGGGGGGAAACAATGACCTTGATGCACTAAGACCCAGTATTTGTAACTTTTGTCCTGGGTTTGGGGTCGTTTTGTTTTGTTTTGTTTTGTTTTGTTTCAAGTGACTCTTGAAATTTGGGTTCTCTGGGTAGCAGCACTTGGTTTGTCTGGAGGAGATACAATCTCTACTGATGCAATTCTTTCCAAGGTCCTTCTTCCACTTAGCAGAGAAGGTGTAGGTACAAAAGTTAGTGTCAGACCTGAGGTTACATGTGATGCTGTTGTGCTGTGGGCAGAAAAAGCCCTCTTTGCTAGTAGAAAACTGTACTACCAGAATTTCTGCTCAAACATGAGGATGTGCTTCTTTTGCTTCCCTTCTGAATCCCAGTCCACACTGAAGGGTCTTTTAGACTGAGGTCAGAGCAGATCCTCCGTCAGAAGTCTCAAGACTCCCAGAGCTGGTATTTCTGTAGCTGTTTGTAGTTGATATTGTGGTGTGTGTATTTTATAACTTTGCAATGCACATTCAAGAAATACTCTGAGGAAGAAGGAGACATTCAGTCATGACAAAGGGTGCACTCTCTAGCAATAGCCATCTTTAGGGCATGATATTGCCAGCACTGCTCGTATCAGTGTAAATTTCCCTTCCTGTTTTGCTTGTGTTTTGTCCGTCTCTTGAAGCAGTTTCAAAACAAATATCTTCAAGTATTAAAATAATAAATAATTAAAAATCATAACATTTTAAAAACAGAAGCATGAGGATGGCATAAAGTTAGTGATGGATTTCCTGGGGTGTTTTTGTTTGTTTCTTTAAGGGACTAGTATTGTCCTGATTAATTGGCTAATTTTCTTTACCTTTGAATTTCTCTGCAAAGCAGTCAAATAATACTTCAGTCTTTTCTTTAAATGAGGCAGATCCCTTACTTTGATTCCAGGAACTGGAGCTTTATGAGGCATCAAAAAATATTAAATAATGAGAATGTGGAAGCAAGGCAGCACAGGGGAGATTAGTGCAGGGGGGAATACAGGATCTTCTGCTTGTTGCTATTTTCACATCCTGCAGACTTGATGTGGTTCAGTGATCAAAGTCAGTAAAGGCTGCTCTGGCTGTTGGTGAGAGCCAGCTTAAGCACTTAGATGACAAGCAATGGAGTTTGCAGAGTTGGAAAGAATTGCAGTTGTGCATCTATGTTTTTTCTCTAACTGTGGATAAAAACTGGCCAAAGACATGGGTACACACGGGGCAGTCAGTCTAGCCTGAACTCTCTGCCCTAATGCTCAAATGCATCAGCCTAAAGCTAGCTTGACTGTGCCTGCTTTGCAGTCCAAGCTGCAAGAGCAGATCCTTACATTGTGGCCACTTTTCTGAGCTGGTCAAGTGCCAGCTACTGTCAGGAGGGGTCTTCTACCCCCCAGCAGCTGTGTCCCACCACGCTGCCTTCTGCTGACACTGGTGCTGTGCGTTGTGCTGTAGGAAATGACCTGGCAGAAAATAAAAGGTGGGGAGGATGAATTTGTAGGTAGGTTGATTCCTTGGCCCTGCCAACCATGCAGCTGCAGCACCAGTAATTCCACTGGGGAGACACGGTGGCATGGAGAGGGGCAGGCTTCTTCATTCTGCCTGCAACCCACACATAAATTGGCTTAAAGAAACCACAGAGCTGCGTCCTCAGTTTCTTTGCACTTCAGAAAGAATACGTAGGAATGCCAGTGACTGGGAAACAGTAAAGATATTCAAACTGTTGCTCCCAAATGTTTTTTAACCAGTTTGGGAAAATGATCAAACTCACATCTTCTCCATCATAATCAGAGCAGGACAGTTTCTCTGAGTGAAATTCCAGCCTAACTCAAATGTGGGAGGACAATAAACATAGCTGTCTCTGCTTTAATGGAATAATTTGAACTCTGCTTTGCCACCACCACTAATTTGAGAGCCAAGTCTTATCTATCAATGCTTTTTAATATATTAAGCTAAAGGGAGGAGTTAAAAAGCAGGCTTTATTATTAATATGCAAATATCCAGCCCTGCAGAAGGTTGATACGGCGTAAAAATGAATTATGCCAAGATAAAAGGAGTGGCTTAACCACACTTTAATCTTTGCTGATGTATTGAAGAAACATAAATAAAAAAGTGTTGAGGATACCTTCTTATGTTGATGAGGGCATATGAACTGTGCTTAAAGGTGAACAGCAAAGGCTTCTTAAAATAAAACAGAAAACTCCCCAAAGCAGCTGAGGTTCACAAATTACTGATAGAAGACACAGTCAGGTTTAAAAGCCGTATAGAATTTGTTCTTTGAAATACGCTTCAAATGTGGCCTTAAAATAAAATTGTAGAGATCCTAAGTCTTTTGAAGAAGAGCTGTCTTGTTTATAGGGAAAATAATCTCTAACAAGTTTCCTTGAGTTTCAGGCTCCTGAATTCTTGAGTCTAGTACATCTCATTTAGAGCAGATGATTGTGTAAACTGAGATTTGAGAGTACTCCATACATTTTGATTGTCTTTAAAAAAGAGTTTGTCACAGTGACTTGATAAAAGTGAGTTTTGGAGCACATTCTGAAAGAGGGTGATTGAAATGGTTTTCTATGATCCTTCATACCTCTGTGACAAATTTTGCTTCATGCTTGTACCACTAAAAGCTTATCTGCAGAGTCCTTCTGTGTCTTACAGTCGTGCTGTTCAGTGAGTGCTCATTATGTCAAGTAGCAGGGCCACAGTGCTAAATCAAAGGGTTTGTGGCCATAGGCTTGGGTGAGAGTGACCCTGCTCTTGCTCTCCCAAGCTGGATTGGAAGTTTTTGATGTAGCTCGGGGAGAGAGGAGGTCTTGGTCTGTACAAGTGTGGTGGGACTGTACTTCTAGTCTGAGGAGGTACAGCTGCTGCAAAGTTCCTTTCTGTGTGCCTTCCTCATTTCTGTCTTACATCAGCTGTAAAGCAGAGTTTGTCTAGGACTGAATTTCTGGCCATGAGACACAAAACCTAAACTTTTTGGTGCCTGAGTTGAATGCCAGGTGGTAGAATTCTCTCACAGCTCAGCACAGCATGGGGACAGAATCATTCTGCGTTAATCTTGATTTACGTTTGTGTTTGTTTTCTTCTGTTTACATATTCTGTCTTGCCATGAGCAGTTCCTTGCTTCTCCGCCAGAAATATATGTCTCAGCCCCTTTCTTTCTCCACTACTTTATCCTAATTTCTCCTCCTCCTCATCCCAAGCTTTCATCAGTTACTTGTGATGGAGGGGAGGTGAAGCAGTTGGAAGGGATGTGTTTTCCCTCAGGCAAACATGAAGAGCTTTACCCTGCGACAAAGTAATTGTGTTGCCAGAGCTTCATGAATAGTTTTCTATTCAGGAGGAATAGTCACTGTAAAACTGGTGGGGTCTGAAGAATTGTCCACTGAGGAAGCTGTTCTACTGTCATTAATTCCAAACACCTTTCCCATATAGATAAACCATGATGTGTGGATTCTTATCCTTCTGCCAGCAAAGTTTGGGGTTTTTTGGGAACCAGGACCGTGTGAAATTGTCTTGTATTAGACAAGAGGAGAGCTTGTATTAGACAAGGGGAGAGCTGAAAGATGTGGGACAAGGTGTCTAAGGTGTAATTTAATTCCTGGCTCCACGTCCTAATTGGTGATGGAAGATTAACCCTGCATAGGGCTAATTAGGGATCCTGCTTTTGATGAGTAAATATCTTTGAGATAACATCTGCATGAGAACAAACATGACTGTTTTGAAGGGTCAGATATTGATATTCCATGCATATCCACGAGGATGCCAAGCTATTTAGGAGCTAGGGTACAACATTAAGTTTTGGGAGTATTTAGTTCTAATTTTTCCACCTGTAAGATGGGAATTTTCCAGTAAGAGCAGCATAAACCTAGAGCCATGTCAGTGGATTTAAGATGCTAAAATACCACTGAAGAGGTAATGAAGAGGAGGAGGGAATTGGCTTCTGTTATTTTCCCAGTCTGAAGACAAAGAGGTGATTTCTACTCCCTTGTTTGCAGGGTCCCACAGAGTGACAGCCTCAAGTAGGATTCCTGACTGGGTCAGGAGGAGCCCCTCAGGAGGTGTCAGGGCGGGCTCCCCCTGGGCAGGCTGCCCCAGGTGTGTGGGGAGTGGCACTGGGTGTTTGTTGTGCCCGATACCTGCTGTTATCTCTGCACCCAGATAGCTGGCGCCTGCTGCAGCTTATCAGTGTTTGCTCCTGCTGCTGGCTAATGCTGGGAGATGGGCCCAGCCAGGGGAAGAGGAAGAGCAGCATGATGGGGGTTATGAGGTCAGTATCTGCCCAGGACTAGGGGATGCCTGAGTCAGCTCAGATGTGAGGAGGTGCTGGGTTAGCCTTGCCCCCAGGCAAAAGTGTCACAAATGGTATACAAATGGTAGATATGGAAACTAAGATAGAGTAACTAAAGTAAGCTGGGAGTGGATCTTGCTGCCAGAACTGTTTACAACAAAGAATGTTTTAAGACCTGTTTCTGAGGCCTGATTAAGTTTTTTTTTGGTTTTTTGTTGGTTTGTTTTGTTTTGTTTTTTGGGTTTTTTTTGTTTGTGTTTTATTTTATGTATCTCTGTCAGATATATCTGGGGCTTCTATTACTGCTTTATGACCAACATATTTTACCATCCTGTTACAGCCTTGAGGTAGGGAAACACAGTTGTCCTCATTTTTTGTTAAGGAGGGATCTGAAATATTGAGCAATCAGATGACTTGCCTGAGGTGACAATGACTGTAAAAGAACCACTCTGATGGCATCGTTCTGCAAGGCCCATAGAAACATTCCACCCATGGACCTTGACTACAGGGATGTGTTTGGAAGAATGCCATGGGGTACTCTCCCTGAAGAGAAGAGGGAACCAGGAGATCTTGTGGATTTTCAAGGGTTGCTTCCTTCAATCTCAAGAATCCTCTTCCTTGTGCAGGAAACCAAGCAAAGGTGGCAGAGGTTTGCATGGTTGAACAAGATGCTTGTGACAAAACTCATTAGCTAAAAAGGAAGCACAGAAGTGGAAACAGGGACAGGTGACCTAATAGGAGGAATACAGAGAAATTCCTGAGTGTGCAGGAGTGGACTTAGGAAGGCTAAAGCAATCTGGAGTTGGATCTGACACGGGATGTGTAGGGCAGTGCTGGGGCCAGGACTGTTTAACAGCTTTGATAATGACCTGGATAATGGGACAGAGTACACCCTCAGCAAGCTTGCAGATGATATTGGGAGGAGTGATTGGTGCATCAGATGATTGTGACATCATTTAGAGGGGTCCCAACAGGCTAAAGGAAGGAATGAACAGGAACCTGATGAAGTTCAGCAGAGAGTAATGCAAAGTCCTGCACCTACAGATGATGAACATAGGCAACAGCACTCATGGGGAGCTGACTGACTGGAAAGCAGCTTTGCAGAGAAGACCTGGGATGTTCTTGAACAAGTTGAACATGAGCCAGCAATGCACCCTTGTGGCCAGCAAATTCCTGGGCTGCTTTAGGAAGAGCATTGCAAGCAGGTTCAGAGAGGTGAGCCTTCACCTCAGCACTAGTAATTCAACATCTTTTGTTCTTTGTCCGGTTCTTGTCTGCCTGGGACTAGAAGGCCATGGGATCACTGGAGTGAGTTAAGTGAGAGGTCACTAAAATGATTAAAGGATTGTGCAAGAAAATGCTTAGAGAAGCTGAGGAGGCCTGGATTGTTTAGCCTGAAGAAGAGAAGGGTCAGAATGGTTCTTATCAAGAATGGTGTATAGTGTGTAAATATTTGATGGAAAAGTCTAAAACTAGAATTAAAACTAAAGCATGTCAAGGTGTTCCTTACTGACTTTTAAAGATCTTACTTTTAGAAGTCAGACCCTGCTCCCCTGTTCCTTGCATGTGTTTCACCTC
This sequence comes from Camarhynchus parvulus, assembly GCF_901933205.1. NCBI lineage: Eukaryota > Metazoa > Chordata > Aves > Passeriformes > Thraupidae > Camarhynchus > Camarhynchus parvulus. The sequence goes on along the minus strand of NC_044576.1, from coordinate 17,640,942 downwards.
TAAAGCTGCTGGCCCAAGACTCTCAGTGATGGTCACTGCTAGTGCCCAGGCTGGTCTGGGCTCTGCATGGAGATTGTGCAGTAGCTTGGTCATCCCAAGTGCTGTATCAGAGCTTATTGAAGGTTAGAGACTGGCTGAGGCATTTCTGATGAAGTTTGGTTTGGATAAACATCCATGAGTTTGGTGTTCATCCTGTCTGCATCTCAATGAATGACTGTGCTTAGGTTATCAGCCCTGGGATATGGGGAGGCTTGGGATATGGAAAAGCTTCAGTATATAAGAAAGCCATGTCTGGCTTTCTGAATGGATAAAAGTGCCTAATGTGCTAAATGTTGGCTGTGAATCTGGATCTCAGTCCCTGCCAGGTTCCAGGATGGCCAGAAATCCACGTGAGTAATTTTATTCCACACTAGAGGTTTCAGACTCCATGATCCCTTCGTTTGAACCCACAGCTGGGATCCATCTCTACTGAGATAAGACACTGGTAGCAACAATTACATTATGTCATAACTATTTTTTACTTACCAACACCCAGAAGGTTTGTAAAGCTTTTCTGTGCAGTGGGGGCATCAACAAGCAGCACCACTTGAAAGAGGTGGCCTGCTGATCGAGTGCTTTCTACAGACATAGCTTCAGTCATATAGAAGCTGTCTTTTAAACATAGAGAGACATATGGAAGAGTTAATAAGTAAAAAATTGTGTAGAATATGATCTTAGGATGTGGGAAGAAAGAAGTCCAGGGCACATTGGTCCAGATCACTGCTTGATTAAAGGCATTTTTTGCTGCTCTTGCTGTTTTGTTCTCTAAATGTTCTTGCCTTTCTTTAGAGAGAAATAGAGCAATAAACACAGGGGGTTGGCTCTGGGTTCAGAATGCTGTGGTTAAGTGATGTTTAGGTCTGTTTATCATCTTTTCTCTGTGAGCACAGTTACAATCCCAGTTTGGAGCATAAACTGGTCAGTCCATCACTGGGTAATTTACAGTGCTGCTTAGTCAGTTCTGTTCCTGGCATATTTTAGAGAGATGGGAAGGCACATCACACAGGTTAAGAAGAATCTTCTGTGGTAGAAAGGTGAGCATAGCTATTTGCAAATCTTTAACCCAGAGTGAACTGTTTTATCAGTCAGTAAACAGAAGTCTGTTTACCCTCAAAAGATTTAATTTCCCCAGTAAGGGCTGAGACCCCAGCACAGAGCTGGTGAGGGTGTGGGGACATAATTTTGGTCAGGAAAGAATCTGACCAAAGTGCTTGGAGAGGGAGGAAATGGGAAAATGTCTGTACAGAAGACATTAGTGCTGAAGTTTTTCCTGCTGGGTTCAGCTCTATGATCACCTCTAACCAGTTCACTGCCAGTTTCAGCAGATAAAAGATGTTCAAGTGCCCAGGTTTACCTGGGTTAAAAAATGAGTCTGTACAAAGTTCAACCTTCTTGTAAAATAGGGAACTTCAGCTATGGCTCTAACTTTGATACTAGGCCCTTCCTGTACAAATAGAGCAATTTCCTAGATTTGAGATCCCTCAGATCTACTTGAGTGTACCTGTATATTAGCTAATCCTCTAATCCAGCATCTAAAAATACACACACCCCATGGGCACTTGCTGGAGCTGTGCAAGCCAAGAAGTTTGCTCACAGTCAGAGATGAGGAGAAATCCTCTGAGTTCATGCAGGTTCACCACTCCTGTCTGTTGCAACCAGACCCAAGATTGAATTTCACCCGAGTTAGATGCCAAGCCTGAAACATACCTGGATTTTCAGAGGTTGTGTGAGCTGTAGTGAGCTTTCCAGCCAATCTCGAGGCTTGTAGTGATGTGTAAAGGCAGGATGCTTTCTTCTGTTCTGGTACCTGCAACAGAATACTGCAGCAGGGCTAGCTCAGGAGAGCAGGGCTGCGGCTCTCCCTGCAATGACACTGGGAAAGAACACCACCAGCTCCCCAGCAACAAGTTCATGGGAGATGTAATGTCTGAACAATTGTATAAACCTAAGTTGTTTCTTAGAAGATGAGAGCTGCTAAACTTTTCTGCAGTTAAAAAACTTCGTACCAGTGTGGGGAGTTCAGTCTCCATTACCCATTCTTTCCTTGGCATATGTGTATAGGGAGATCTCCAGGTGGAAGTTTTCATGATATACGCAATGTGGCAAATTCTTTGGATTATATTACTACAATTGTAGAATCAAATATACTTCTGGATCCTGCAGCCCCTGCAGTCCAGTGATTATGTGTGAACCTTGGATTTCATTTTTGACAAATGTGGTTAACAGAGAAAGCAGGATCCAAGTGTGATGTGCAAATTCAAAACACAGAAGAAAAATTATGTGTATATATATATATATAGTGATTTTTATTCCAGCCTCATCATATTCTGTAGTCTAAGTCACGAATTTTAACCCCATGTTTTTAAAAGGTTTGAGAGTTTCATCTAAGACAGGTGCTACTTGAGGAGTGTGTAGCACAGTGTTGCTGTCAGAGGACACCTATAGCTGCAGAGTTACCTTGTGCAGGGAACAGCACTGAAGTTGCTGCCATTTTCTGCTTCAGTTCTGATGCTTATGTGAGCGAACGTGTGCTCCAGATTTTTTCTCTCACCAGAGAGCTGTGTTTGCTCTTTGGAGAAGAGTTTGCATCAGCTTCATCATCTCACAGCATTGTAAGTTCTGCTGAAGTCTGATCATGCTTTAGTCATGCTGTGTCCTTGGCCACAGAAGGGCTGTGAATTTCACAGATTAATTATACTTTGGGTATAACAATATCCATGTTAAACAGCATGACTTTCTATTTCATTGGATACCTCCTGTGTTCTAAGAGATGGAAAACAGCAGTGGAGAAGTGAATGGAAGAATAAAAGTCTGCATTTGTTATCTCCTGTGCTTCCATCCCAAACACTGAGTCCTAAGCTCCATAATGTTATTAGCAGATGTGGCACAATTGGAGGTGTTATTCCAGGAAATAGTGCCAGAGATTCTGGTGGCATCTCAGCTGTTTAAAAGCAGATTTGTTCTGCTTACCAGTTAGCATTGTGGGCAGGCTCTCCCTAACCTGCAGCCTGCTGTGTTCACCACAAGGGAAGAGGGGATAATAAAAGGGTGAAGAATACTGAGGACCTCATTTGTACCTTGGGTTTAAGGATTTCCATCACTCTCTAAGTGTGCTTTAAATACTGTCTGGTGTATTGACTGACCTTCTGGTGTCTAGCTGTGCAGAACCACGCTCCTCAGGGTATACCTTATGTAGCTAAGGAATACCTTACTATCTTGCCAGTCATAGAATATTTGAGTTGGAAGGGACTCACTAGGATCATCAAAGTCCCAGCTTCTGGCCCTGCCCATGACAGCTCTAAGAATCACACCATGTTCAAGAACTGAAGCTTTTGATCCTGGTACTGCCTTCACTCATGGTGAGAAGCACCCTATTCTTCAGGAGTGGGCAAGGGGTGAGCCACTAAGTTCGGGTGAATGTGCTCTATATAGTGACCACAGACATTTTAACAGCCAAAGCAGATGAGCAGCTTCAGAGAGAGCTTTTTTGTTGCTTTTTCTTTTCCTGCAGAGGGAGAAGTTTTCTCTAACTTAGCTAATAGTGATAAAATTGCTCAGAAGCCTGGTGCAAGGGTTTTGCATGGTGACTGCTGCAGATCTGCAGTCACATGAGTGCATTTTGTGAATGGAGCGGTGGCCTGACCTCTGTATAACTGCACAGGGCATTGCATGGTAAGCGTTTTTGCTAATGACAGGCTTCTTACCCTGAGAGAGAGAGCTGGGCGGGGTGAGTGTTTTCCTGCAAGTCAAATGCCTGGGTATTGATTCACATGCAGGCAGTCGTAGTCCCGTCCTCTACCAGTTATTCAACTGAGCTATTAGTTCAGGCAACATCTCTGTAAAGAGCTAAAGCAGAGGCAGTAAGCGCCAAAAAACCTGCGCAGGTCAAGGAGCGTAGCTTTTCCTAAGCTTTTTTAGACTTTCCAGCACGTCCCAGAGCTGTGGAGGCACTCTCAGAGCATGCTGAGGCTACTGTGGGGAAATGCTCCCCTCCAAAACTAGGTTTCTGCTTCTGTTGCTTTGAAAGCAGATGGGAGGCCAGACCAGGGCACCAGTTTGCCTGCAGCACAGTAATATTGCCTGTATCAGGAAGGATCCAAAGTGTGGCATGCAGACAGCAACTGTTGCTCAGCTTTTCCAGCTATCTGGAATAGATCTGACAAGCAATTAGAGCATGAATATATTACAGAGCCGATGGGGGATGCCTTTGTTAAAACTTGTGACCCATACTTAGCTGCTGTTTACATTGGCGGCTGCTACGAGGGTGGGCAAGACCCTACCTGCCTGTCTTTCTCCTCTCCCCTTCCCCGCGCGGAGCGAGCCGGGCAGCTCTGCAGCTCATTGGATATTTCAAATGCTTTCTGCACAAGTCATAATTAATGCCGAGTTGTGGAGCTAAGACCAGATGTGCTGCCGAGATTATCTCCCAGGGCAGATCGGCTGCTCTGTGCTCTGTAGCGCTGGGTGAATGGAAAGCTGCCAGTGCTGGGACTCAGAATGTGTCTGATGCCTGAAGTCAGGACTTTCTTTCTCTGCCGCTCCTGCTGTCTGACACTGCCTGGTTTCTGCTTGAAGCTCAGCGCCTGTCATGTAGCGGAGTGCTGCACAAGAACCAGAGGTATGAGATGATTTTCCAGAGTTTAGATTTGTTATGGTTTTCTTTTGCTAGAGGAAAAGCAAATATTTAAGTGTAGCCTTAGACAGAGGCTTAGATCTAAAATAGGAGCTGACTTTTCAAAGGGGGAAGGAGTGGGAAGGACACAGTCTGTGGCCAAAAATACTACTGGATACCAAGGTAGCATGTGAAGATAGTTCTGGGGAGAGGTGTTCTCTTTCATATGTACAGAATACTTGAATGGATGTATGTAGATGAGAGCAATTAGCTTCTAGTATATGGACACTGCTTTTTTTGGGAACGGGGTCAGAAGACACCAAGTTGTACCACAGACTCATTTGTGTGACTGGGCAAGTTATGTTGTCAATTTTTCTTGATTCCTAGTTGTCTTTTGCCTCCTTTCTTTCCCCCCTATTCTTGCATTCAATTGTTTAGTTGTTCAGGACTATCTGTTTTAGTACACACGGCTCCTACCATGAAGCTCCTTTTTCTGTTGCTGCTGCAGTAATTCACATAGTCTGTGCTTGGGTGGGCTAGGGGAGGGGAAACAAGTTAAAGATTTGTGTGTGTTTTGTGCTGTGGAAACACACGCATTTCTGAATGTCTGCCCGTGATTTTTCTCAGTGCTTTCATGTGTGAGAGGGACAGATAAATGGGAACTTGAGCATGAAAGTGGGAAGGTAAAAGCAGGCACTTACCTGTGCAGGTGAGCACGTACACAATCTTTATATCCATAAACTGCCTGTCTGTGAGGCACCACATGCGTGCGCGGGTGTATGTGCTGTTGTGGAGCAGCATCCAGGTGTAAGCCTGATTATCTTCCCACACATCTTTTAACGTGTGTGGAATAAGCTGCACATACAGCTGACGTAGATGTGCCTGGACTTTTCACACTTTAAGCAGATGCGGAGTCCTTAGTCCTCCGTATGAAGAAAATCTACTCAAAAACTGACTTTATCTCTGGCTTTAGTTTATTTTGGTTGAACTCAGAGCCTATGATGAGGAAAAATGTAGCAGAGAGCATATATTTTCCTGCCCACTGCATGTCTGGACAGCATAGCTGAATGTATAGGCTTTGTATGCCTGGAGCTGGTGGGTGAGCTGTTCAGGCCAGGACAGAGAGCCTGTCTGTGTCTTAGTCAGTACATCATTCCTGGCTTGCTTTTTCCACAAAGAGTCACCTAAATCTTTAAAGAACAGAGGCAGCTTGTTGGAGTAGAGGAAAGAAATTCTGTAGCTCTGCTAGCTCATTTTTTTAGTATCTCTTGAATCTTTCTGAGATTAAGGATGTGGTTCCAGGCATGCTGGAGTTTTCTTCTGCTTTGAAATCAAACAAAAGGGCCTAGCTACAGATAAGGGTATGACAAGGAAAGTTAACCCTTAGGTTGCTAGTAAATTTTGGCTTTATTTCCAGCTTAACACTGTCTGGAGTGTGACTAGATGGCACTGGCTCCCCTTCTTTAGAATGAAGAAAAAGACTTTAATGTCTTCCAGCGGGATCATCAAATGGAGTGAAGCTCTGCCAAGTTCAGTCTGAGCTGCAGGGCCCAGTGATTAAAAACAGGCCTGTGCCTTGAGGAGCCGGCAGATGAGGCTGTGTGTGACTGGCTCCACATTGCTTCTCCTTGCGAGGCAGGGCAGTCCCTGTCCAAACTGGAGATGTTGTCATATACTGGGAGTTTCAGGCACATTTAACTACATCACTTTTACAAGCTCTGAGACCTGACAGAAATGAGATGAATGATACAGAGCCACAGAACCCCAGTTCTGCAGTTTGCCCTGTGTGGCACTGGGAGACTGAAGTAGGCACATCTGCTAAGCCTGTTGCCAGTGTGACTGAGAGGGTCCAAGTGATAATTCTCCCAAACTTCATCAAGCAGATGCCCAGATAGCAAGCCTGGAACTGTCAGTATCTCAGACTTCTCTTTGACAGAACCTTTCCAGCTCCACTCTACAAATAGTTTTTAGATTGCTCTTTCTATGTATCTTAACACTATTTTTCTTTTCTAAGCCATTGACAAGTTCTGCAGCCACTGCACAAATGAGCAATTTCTCCAAGGCCAACTTTTCAGTCCCACTAACTGCAACTCTTGTGCTTCTTCTCTCTTAACACCAACCATAATGCTCTTACTGCCAAAAGACTCAGCCTGGGTGCCGTCCTCCTTCTGAGCAGCATCTCTGGTGGCCCTTGCTTATGGCTCAGCAAAAAAGAAACTAGGATAGAGAGAAAGAAAAAGCATGGAGCTGCAGTGTAACTGAAAAATGTAACAAAGGGAAAGTCGCAGTTAGCAAAAGACTTATCTTGGGTCAATTATTTTGTCTCAGCAATGTTTGGTGATCCTTTCTAATGCTTCCCTGGAAAATTAGGGTTCAATTTCAAGGGAGAAGAAAGGCATAGATCTGCTACTGGAGTTGGGTTGGAGTGGGGCTGCCAAAGCTGGGTGGGAGGCAGCTGAGAGAGAGCTGGACTGCAAGACGTCTTTCACCCCAGCAATGACGTGAGTCCTCTTCCCACCAAAAATTACCTATACAGACTGTGTGATCTCACTAGAACAGCCCTTCAGCAGACACTATCACACAAGAAGAAACCCATGTTTGTGCCAGCTCCTTTCATTCATCCTGTGATAGGTAGATCATCTTCTTCCTCGGTCATGTTTGTTTCATGCCTGGTTTTTCTTGTTACTTATTTGTAAAGGGAGGTGAAGAATACTGCAGTATAAGAATATTTCAATGCCTTTTTTTCCTCCAAAGACTGTTGTTTTCATCAAGGAGAAAAGTGTTACTGACCTTAGTATGTGAGGAGCAAAGATGGGAAGCCCAGCATCTGCCTGTGCAGGAGACACCTACAGTGATGGTGATACTGTGTTTGTGAAGGGTCCATCTGTTGCTCCATCTGAGTCTCAAAGGAGATCACCTTTCTATCTCTTAGCATCACATTCCTTAACCTCTGTGTTGGTGGTCTCTATTTCACTGTAGTCCTCTTGTCTTGCTGAGAAGTCACTCACTGTAGATTGTACCTGCAGAAAGCTATTGCTGTTGTGATCCATGTTGACCGTGAAGGCAAGGACTGATGCTGCCTGAAATGCATTAGAGATGTTGCTGATCACACACCAGTCAAGGCTGGGGAAAAGTAGATTCTCTTCAGTGGAGATTATGCATGCACTTGTTCTGCCTGTGCTTGCTTATGTGTGACAATGCCTTTGTCCTTGATCTGAGTGAGGTGTAGAACATCAGAACATGAGCTTAGAGAAGAACATTGTACATGTGCCCTACGCCTGCAGAATGCGGAGCATTTACCTCTCTTTCCCAGAGTTTTCTCTAGACAGACCCATTAGGAAACAGATTCAGCAAGTAGGGATTGAGAAAAGAGGGCTGCTATTGCCCTGACGCGTGCCACGTCCTGACCTCCCTGAATTTATATGTCTTACATCTGGAAAAGTGGACATGTATCATTTTAAGGAAATAGATATGCCCCATCATGACAGCAGGGATTACGTGATGGGATTATAAAGCAATCCATGCAAAACCAGAAAGAGATTCTCTTTCCTAGAAACTGACTTCAGAGGCACCCAACTCAGTGAAAACTCAGAGAGTAGAAATAAGAACTAGTAAAACCTTTACTCTGCAATAAACCCAACATATACAGTGATAAAGATAAGTCACTCCCATGCTCCAGGGCATGCTCTCCTGCCAGGATGAGGGAATTTCCTTTGAGACTTTTCATGGCCCTCCAGCTTTGATACTGTAATGCAGTTGTGTAGGCTGTGGTGTAAGGAAAGTTTCTGTCTTCTGATGTGTAACAAACAGGCAAGGAAAGGAAATTGGGCTTCAGGATTCTTCTTGCAGCTTTCGTTCAGTGAGTTGAATCTGATAATGAAGGTTTGTTTCACTGAGGATTCAGAAGGCTTGCACTGAATATAGAAAGTGGTATGGTTTGACATGGTGTCTCCTATAAACAACAGTGATGGATGGTTAGGGAATGTCCTACCAGGAGTTACCAGGAGTTACTCTCATGAATGTAGCACTAAAAAAAAAAAGAGGAAGACATGGTCACTAGTGGGGGAAGGTAAGTGGAGCCTTCAGAAACAACCAAATTCCCTGGCCTGGTATGAGCACATATGTGCAAGTATTAAACACAGCTTCTGGCTATTGGGTGTGAAACAGTGTGACTCCAGTATTGCATGCTGCTTTTTTTTTCTTTCAGACCTGAAGGTTTAACTGAATGCTGAATGAATGACTTAAGGATCCTTGATATCTATATAAAACTTCTTGTAGCTTTGAGAAATCCCTGAGTAGAATTTCCTACCTGTTCTGATCTGGTTTAATCTGAAATTCTGAGAGTAGATTCTGAAGTTCTGGGACTAGATTTTGGGACTCCCTCACTTACTGAATTTTTATTGCCAAAACATTATTAACTTGGACACTCTCTTCCCTTACTCCACCAAACATAGTTGGGTGCTAGAATTAGAGTTTCAGAACTCAACTCAGTGGCAGTCCTTTTAGATGGAGCAATCTTCTAGTAATAGGGATTGAACTAAGATCTCTGGCTTACGCAGCCTGAGCCCCTTCTGTGTTGCCAGAAAATCTGATGCCAGACAAGTGGCATTCAGCAGCTGGTATTGGCCAGGAACTCCATACTCTCCAGAGAAACAGACAGTGCTTCATACTTAATGATAAATGTCTACGGTAGATCTGACCAAAGAATTAACCTAGGCCAGTCTGATTTTACAGAATATGGTACTTCTGATATTTTCAAGATGCAAGAGGTACAGCACACACTTTTTAGTAGGAAGGGCAATGGATTTTGCATGATTTTTAATGTATTTTTTTTCATTTTAAATTTTCATTCAGCAAGTTTAATGAAAGAAATAGAAAGAGCCTGTCACGATGGTGGAAGATTCTCACAATATCCAGTTTTAATGCTGACAGCTGTACTCTACTGTGTTAGCAATCCCTAGTGGGACTGCTGCCTGTTGGGCTGGCCAGCTGCAAACTAGTGGAGGGCAGCTGTGTGACAGCCTAAGCAGTGGGTGCATGCAGCAAGGACATGTGCCCCATAAAGTCAATGTAGCCTTTGTTGTGGTCTTCTTGGGATGGGACCTGCAGTGAAAGTATAATTACTTAATCTAAATCCAGCACAGCTGTGGGTAACCATAAACATAACCTTAAGCCCACCTTCCTTGTGTATGATACAAACCAGCTTAGGGCAGAGAGCAGTTTGAAGCACTGTTAAGCAGAAAAAAAAAAAAAATCATCATGCAATTCTTGTTTTTAAAAATAGCTTTATTCCTCAGAGTCGGTTAGAAACCAGACCCTCACAAGGCTGCCCCCTGCATGTGAGCGCTTCCCTCCCTGTGTGCCCCCAGCAGGAGCTCAGGCAGGGTTGGGCTGACCCGCAGGTGTCTCTCTCGCTCTGGCGGCAGGGATCTTCGGGCAGCGCCTGGAGGACACGGTGCAGTACGAGCGGCGCTATGGGCAGCGCCTGGCCCCGCTGCTGGTGGAGCAGTGCGTGGACTTCATCCGCGAGCGAGGCCTCACCGAGGAGGGGCTCTTCCGCATGCCTGGGCAGGCCAACCTCGTCAAAGATCTGCAGGACTCTTTTGACTGTGGAGAGAAACCCCTTTTTGACAGGTGAGTTGACAGCACCACATTCAGGCTGGTGTATGTGTGACATGTAAAATCTGCCAGGAATGTCCATGCAGTGGCAATCCTAGCTTGCATGTTCTCATGTTCTTTCCACACCATCATTCTCTCTGTTGAAAGTGCTGATGGAGCTTTCTCCCCCATGGTGGTGGGTGTGAAGGCCTTTATTCAGCTCAATGGTGGAGCAGAGCTCATTGGTCTGTGTGGGGCTCCTCCAGTGTTTCAGCTTAGCAAGTATTGAATGAAAAGCATTGCTAGATTTGGGTGCAGCAAACTGAGAGGTTGGTGGGATCCCATCAGAGAAATGGGTGTGACAGAGGTGAACTAGGTGATGTACTGCTTTCAGATGTTGCATTCTCCCAGCAGATCTGCCTGGAGCAATATCTTGACTCTTCCTTTGTCACCAGGTTTCAGAATAGTCACCACCATCTGACATGTTTTACCTGGCCTTTATGCCAGCAGCTGTTTTGTAGATGCTCAGTTTAATATTGGTTCCCATGGGAGGAGTGCCAGCCCTGTCTCTGGGTGCTCCATCCAAGGGCAGCAAGGCAAGGGCAGCTCTCAGCTGTGCTGTCTCTACATTGGCCCTCAGGCAGTCAGATGATCAGAAAGATGAATGCTGTCAAGGCCTTCCAGCCAACAGCTGTCCTTACCCTGTAACTAACATTTCATCCACTCTCTCATAAGTACATCCTGCCTGGAGTGAAGGTCAGCATTGTGCAAAGCTTAATAGCCCTTTGTGAAATAGGGCTTGAGCCTAACAGAGACCTTGACCTTCAGGGATATTTGGATCCAAGGGTGTTGTGTAGGTGTGGTCTGATCTCTATCACAGGTCCATAAATGAGATCAGATCTGGGATCTTGTCTTGGAAGCCTGGCACCATTTCTTGCTGGTACTCACTAGCCCAGATTTTCCAGGTGATGCCTGTGGCATCTGGTGTATTACCAGCACATTAGCCTTGCTTCCCCTGGACCTGCAGCCAGTCTCAACCTTGCCAATCCCTTCCTTTCCCTGCCTACCACTGCAGGAAGAGCTAGCAGTGTCTCCTGCGTGGGCAGAAACAGTGTTTGGTCTCATCTTGGGAAGTATATCTTCAGAGTTTATTTGGAACATTCTTCTAATTCTTCCCTTCCCTCAGCTTCCCAGACCACCCATCCTCCTTTCTTTGATTCCTAACCACAAACAGCATTTGCTCCCTAAATGGAAGTGTCAAACATTTAGAAATATTTTCATGAAAAAATAAGTTTGAAATCATCAAATTTTCTCAGTTAATTTTTTCTTAAACAAAACCTTTGTGTTTTTAACTGAATGTCTGGGTGTTCTAGTTCAGAATTAGAATTATCTTAATTCAGTGCTTACACTGTGGAACAGGAGTATCTACAGGAGGAATTAATTAGAAGTGAAAGTTTCAATTTCAAGTTTTACTTTAGCCTTATCTAACTTCTTTGTTATGTGGATAAACCAAGCCTCCACACAGCATTTTTAAAGCAAAATACAATTGTACAATGGTTTGGATTGGAAGGGATCCTAAAGTTCATCTCCTTCAAACCCCTTGCCATGGGCAGGATCGCCTTCCACTAGATCAGGTTGCCAGAGCCCATTCAACCTGGCTTTGAACACTTCCAGGGATGGGGCATCCACAGCAACCTTTTGCAGTGCCTTAGCCCAGCTCAGGTGCAGAAAGCACCTTTATTTCTACAGGTATTTGCACTGGCTAAACAGATCAGTGCTAAGTTTCCCCTTTGAGAGAGGCACCGAGGAGCTCCAGGAAGGGATGCCTGCCTTGTGGGTAGTCAGTGTGGAATGCAGCAACCGAGAGTTCAGTGCACAATCAAAGGAAGCAAGCCTGGAGTACGCAGATAGTGGAAAATTGAGGGTGTCCCAGTTGCTGCCTTTTGCTCTTTCCACCATGTCCCTATACAGTCTGTCTTACACATCTTTAGTCACAGAGAGCAGAAAGGGAGAGGCAGTGCCACTCTGGCTAAATGAAATGCTTCTCCTCCTAGCAACCATAATTTTCTCTACGTGTAACTACAATTTATCTCTGTATGGCCTGGGATACCTTGGCAGCAGAAGTATGAAACCCTTATGCTTCTTTCCAAATCAGGTGCAGTGAAAGGAATATCCTTTCTTATTTCCCAGTTGCAGTCAGTGCTTTTAGACATCTTTTGTAACTACAGTGATATCCCAGGTGCTTATAGCCCACCTGCCCCATGATGAATCAAACCTCTGTGATGACTGACAATTAAAATATTTATTTTTAAAAGGCTTTCTTTTCCAATGTTCTTATGAAAGGCCAGGTGTTGCTGTTTTGGAAGCACCTATAGCAGTCTGCTCCTGGTGCACTTTCATGCCACTGGAAGTCTGGCTGTATTTCATATGGCATCGTGGATGAAACAGTTATTGCAGCCAGTGACCCTGGAGCTCTGTCAGATCCACCATCAATGCCTGAAACTCCGCACTAAAGGAAAAAAAGAATAAGGGTACTGATCTCATTTGTAAAACACTATAATCAGCTGAAGAAAGCCACTGTGTGAAATTCTGAAATTCTTAAATATGACGGAGCTGTTTAATAGGAATAGCATGAGCAGGATTAGGAGTACGTGGTATCTGCTGACAGTTTCCTGTTGTAGTTTTCCCAGTTTACTTTTAGCTGTGTGTTCCAAAAAAGAAACATACTAAAAAGAAGAGATTCAGCTTTTGGAGAGAAGGATTTGAAGCTCTCTTGCCCAATGTTCACTGATATGTTTTTCTCAGAATTCTTTAAAGACAGGGTATTGGTGGGTAGGGAGGAGCTGGTGACAGAATCTGTTTAGACTTCAACAGTCAAAACCTTTGAGGAGGTCATCTGCAATGATTAACAGTGTTGTAGCCCAGGAAAACTGGAATGAGGGAGAGATACCCCCATACACCAGAAGCTGGGTAGCTGGAAAGGGTTCATCATGGGATCTGACAGCTCAACCCCAATTTCAAAGCAAAGAAGGAAGAAGAAGAAAACGAAGTTCCTGGACTGGGAGAGAAAATAAAAACTGATATCCTATCATAACAAATGGGCTAGGAAATTCCAGATACCACAAGCCAGGCAGCCATACCAAAAGGCAATAGAGGACCTGGAGGAAATACAGCTTCCTCCATTTTTAGTAAATGATTGAGCAGGGCACGTGGGAGCCCAGCCCATGAGCTGTGCATGTGTGCTGGCTGGGGAGAGTATTGGGGAGGATCAGTGAGAGACTTGGAGGTTATGTCTCACAGAGCAGGGATGCATCTGTTATCAGTGCTGTGTGATCACTGTGCACTTGCCTGGGCCATTCCTCACATTCCTGGTCCACATAGCAGAGGAACCACAGTGTCACCCTACCTTAAGCGGTATCATGGGCATATCCCTTCCACTGCCTGTGTTCCCTGAGGTGCATTTCTGTCTTGACAGAATAGAGATTTCCCTTGTTCCCAGGCATAGCTTCCTGCCTAGTACCACTGACTAGGAAGAGCTTCCTTCCATGTGCCTACTTTGTCTCTAAGAGGGCCCTTGATCCACCTCTAACAAAAGGCATCAAGCTTTGGGGTAGTGTGGGTTTCTAAATCTCCTTCCCTGTTCTCTGTTGCAGCAACACAGATGTTCACACTGTGGCGTCCCTCCTGAAGCTTTACCTTCGAGAGCTGCCAGAGCCTGTCATCCCCTTTGCCAAATACGAAGACTTTCTTTCTTGTGGACAGCTACTCTCAAAAGATGAGGGAGAGGTCAGTGATCCTTCTAATCTGCCTCCTGAGAGGATGTTCCCAAGAATCAATGTAGTACAGGTTTTTTTCCTCATCTCTTCAAACTTGATTTAAATTAATAAAGTCCCTGGGAATATTTTCCTGAATTTTCCCGGAGCTGTGAATGGGGTGCTGTTATCACAGGCTGCTGCTTTAAAAAAAAAAGTCAGTCTTGTAGCCTGGTGCTTCTTTCTTCAGAGCAAAGCTCTTGTGTAGCATAATTGGCAAGAGATGCAAGGTAGGAGGAAATCTAGGTTCCTTTCCCAGCTTTGCTGTTCACTCACTAATAAGCTGTATGAAGTCACTCCTTTTATCTGTGTTTTCTATTTTATATATCAGAACACTACACTCTCCTTCCCAAAGATTTTGGTGGATGAGACATTGATCAGTGCAAGGGTCTTTGTATTTCTTAGAGGAAAGGCATTTTGAGAAGGCAGGCTATGATATTATCCTAGAATGGAGGGGGGGAAATAATGCTATGAATACTTTGCCAGAACCTTCTTATGATGTTCTTCTCTTTGGTTTCCAGGCAAGGGAAAGGGCTGACAAAACCTGCCAAGTCTGTGGCACTCATGGAGCAGGATCATTTGCAATGTTTGACTGATCTGTTTCATCCATATTGTGGGGCTCCCTTAGCCCTTTGCAGATTGCAAAGGCACATTAGATGTGGTCTGATGTGGGTGCCACCTCCTAGGACAGAAACTTAAAGAGGCTGTTCTTTGTGTTTTTTCTTTGCTAAAGAAGCCAAGGCCTGAGGGCTTGTAAGTTGTGGTCCCCAGTTCTGTCCCTTTTCTGTGTGTGGTCTTGTCTTTGACTCTGGCAGAATTTGTAAAAACTGTTGCTCACTGTGAGTCTGGGGTTCACTTTCAGTTCAAGTGGCAGAAGGCTCTGTGGAGATTGCCCTTTATGATGCCCACAGGAAGATGCTTGTTTGCATGCATCAAATGGATCGTATGTGGCAATATGTTTTTTATGGTTAAAAGGCAAATAACACTCAAATAATGTAACCTGTAGTCAACTGTGAGAAATCAAATTTCTGTGCATGACACAGCATGTTACCACACATGGATATGTACCTGCATTCTGGACACAGCCACATCAGGGTGCCAGTGCACTAGTGTTGTATTTTAGTGGGTAGAGGTGTGTGTCTACTCCCTCCAAAACTTGCTCATTTTCTGCCTTATCCTTAGTGAACTCAGGCATCTCTGCAGGGTGCTGTGTTACAGACCCCACAGCGGTTATTTCACAAGAAACTGCAGCATTTCAAAGGCAGTGGAGCTGGTTTGATTTTGGTTGTAAGATGTGCAGACTGGGAAGTTTTGGATCTATTAAGCACTATTGCACAAGAGTAGAGACACTGCCAAATTGGGCAAACATAATTGTACATCACTGCTCAGCTTATTAGCTATGTTGTTTGCCTGATTTTGTCTGCACAGGCTGCAGCAGTTTGGGAAGCAACATCTGCGTTAGCAAGGTCAGACTAAAATGACTTGTAGGGCAGAATTCTCTTTAGATTAGAAAGGCAATGGGGAGCACTAAGCAGCCAAAATGAGCACTTACAGAACACAGCACTGCTCATAGCACAGAGTTGTTTTGTTAAGGTGCTGTTGTAAACATAAGCAATTTTGGTTTTGTCAGGGAAACCTGGAACCTCAACGTGGGCTGTTTACCTTTTCAGAGAGGAAGGTGGAGTGCACACAGCAGGGGTGGAGAGGCTGTACGTGCACAGTAGCATGTGGAGCAGAATGCAGCACAAAGTCATGCCTAGCCTATGGGGCCTGACTCGCCTCCCACATGGAAAATCCCCCTGCTCACAAACGTGGTTTCAGTGAAACCATGATTTTTAACATGTAATGGTAAGCAGGGAATTTAAAAATTAAACTTCTGTTTTGTAAAGCTATTTTGAAACAAAATGCAGTTGTACTGGTTTAATTTGAAGTACTTTTTTCTTTTAATTTTTCACTTGAATGTTTTGAATGAGACTTTTGGACTCTTAGTATAATTTTTGTTTTGTATGGCCACCCTCACCTCACACCCAAAAAATCAGAATTGCCTACAGCAAAATAGCCTTTCAGATGAATTTGTGGGACCTCATGCTGCTACACTGGGACTATTGATAGAAATTATTGTGGTGATTATTAGCCTAGCTCCAGTACTGCCCTAAGTTTTTATTCAAATTGCTTTTCATCTTCATTCTGCCCCATCTGATGTCTGGTGTTTGAATGCAAACTGGGCTGTAACAGAGACCTTGAGTGGTGCTGAGGTCTCCAGGTATTTCAGCAGGACTGCAGCATTAGAAAAGACTTGATTCTGATCCCAACTGATTGGGAGGAGCGTTTGAAAATTTAGAGCAAGACTCTTCAAACCTTCAAAACTCATTTGAGTCTGAGCTGCCTTTGCATGGTGGTATTTTAGCCTTCACTGCTACCTGTACACTAGAGATGCACATAGCAGTTCAGTGGATTGAACACAGGTATTCAAGTTTTTTTTAAAGAGGCATCTGAATTTTTATGAACATTTAAAGTGTTGCTAGTTTTCCAGCCAAACTAGAAGCTCTGAATTGGTGCTGATCTGTTACACACATTGCAAAATCCTTGGGTTTGGGATCATTCATTGGAAAGCAGCATTTTCAAGGAGGTAAGAGTTATTTCTGCAAAATCCCATGATAAATAACAGTACAGTGCTTCTGTTGCTTGCTGGGCTGCAGACACTGGCAATGATCAGTGCTGTTTGTCACTACAGGGGTTTCAAGGTGGTGTTTTCCCCTGTGCTGTCACTCTGGTGTTCCTAGGCTAAGCCTCTGCCTTCTGTTGGTCAGGCCTTGAAGAGGACAAATCTGGCAGAGCTGATACGTGCTGCAGTAGGAGAGAGAGCTTTTTTTACCTGTCAGGTGTTTGTACTTCAATGAATATAAAGATACTCTCTGTGTAATCCTGTGCCCGAGATTCCTTGTGACAAAGCATTGATTGTAAATTCTTAGAACCGTCTTTTCTTTCAGGTAGCATCTTTTACCTTTAGGTCATGTTTCCTGCTGTTCACAGCTGCCTAAGTATCTGTTCCAAAGTTTTATCTTAGATCCAGAAGAGCCAATGGCATTTTAATTCAGAGCACTTCAAATACAGTGCCAAATACCATCCTGATTTCCCTATTTGAAATAAATTGGGTTATAGAGCAAAATTCAGGAGGGAATTAGGTCTGTTAGCTCACCTAGTTCTGGTTCAAACTTGTCACTTGAAAGTTGATTGACCTGGACAACTGACCTTAACTTTCACATCAGTAGCGGCTGTCTTTGGCTGAAAAATTTTTAGAAGTTAAAAAAGAGAATTGAGATTTTCAGAAGAGACTGGCCTTTTAATGGCATCTCCATTGCTGTCACCGTTAAACAAGCATAGTGTTTAAGCTAAGGAATTATAAAGTGGTTACTGCTTTTAAGAATTTTAAGTTTCAGGTTTTTATTAGCAAATTATTTTTTTTGTGCTGGGATGTACAGAATAAAAAAATACCTGTATATTTAAGGTAATAAGGAGGAAGGCAGGACTAGGCACTGCTCTATGGATCCTTCTGACTTGTCTGGACCAGAGAAATCAGGAATACATTGCAAGAGTTTGGCCAACCGAATTCCCTTCCTAACAGTTCTTAAAAATTCAAGAGTTTGAAATGAATGTTCAGCTGCACTTTTTTGGAGCCATTTCCTTCTGGAATTTCTCCATCATAAATTTGCAGCTATCACTCTTCCTTAAATGTGCTTTGGTATCTGTTTTTCCACAAAAGGTTTCATTGTGTCCAAAAATAAGCAAATCTCCAGGGCAACAGCAGCATTGAGGAACAAGCAAATGATACTTGGGATTGTGGCAGGACAATAACCTCCTGAGTCAGAGGTTTTCATTAGATGATTTAAGTAGCTTCGGGGCTTGAAGTCATTCCTTCAGCTGATGTGTCATCTTACATTTTAATGTAAAGAATGTAAAGACAGAAATTTTGTGAGGAAATATGTCCCAGGTCAGAATGACTGCAAATGGATGTCATTAAAAAGGAGGCAGCTGAATTGGACTCATTTAGCTTTTTCAAGAAAAAACTTTCCTCTGCTCAACTGAGCATTACTGCAATGTATTTATAATGCACTCAGTGCCTCTGAGTTTCAAACAGACAAAGGCACATCTGCTGATACCAATGCTAGGCAGGCTTTAAAGGCTGGCAGGCCTCAATAAATGTAGACTTCTATCTCAACCAT
This sequence comes from Camarhynchus parvulus, assembly GCF_901933205.1. Classification (NCBI taxonomy): domain Eukaryota; kingdom Metazoa; phylum Chordata; class Aves; order Passeriformes; family Thraupidae; genus Camarhynchus; species Camarhynchus parvulus. The sequence continues at coordinate 17,622,658 of NC_044576.1, read as the reverse complement.
TAAAGTTTACAGGAGGATTTCCACTGAGAACTGAATAGAGTTCTGGACAGTGGGTTTTGGTAAGGCACAACACACTGGATGCCACTTCTTCTAAAGCAAAGCCTTTTTGTAATCCTCTGTTGTTCAGCATTTGGCTGTGGAAAGAGGACTTTGTAGTCCTAAAGGAAGGTCACATCTACTTTGCAGCATTTACATTAATAGCTCTGCTTCTTGTTTTTCCTGTCCCTCAGGGTACCCAGGAACTGGTTAAACAGGTGAAGAATTTGCCCCAAGCCAACTACAACCTCCTCAAATACATATGCAAGTAAGTGAAATTAATTAACACTTGGAAAAGTCTCTAAGTTTTGTGCGGCTGTCTTATATGCAAATAATATACTCTGAAAGTATGAATATTCAAAAACCACCACTTAAGTGAAAGTTACAACTCCTTTAAAAATGTGGAGGTGAATGCAGCCTGCCTGAAGGAAGCTCTTGGTTTATCCAAGAGGATCAGCCAAGCAAATTGCTGCCACCTGAAGCCTTGGCAGCAGGCATGAATGATACTAATACATTATATTGTTTATTTCAGAAGCACCTACAGATCACTAAAGGTAGACATACTGCACACTTGGAAGATTATGACACAAGCTGAGTAGCAGATGCAGTGAGAATAGCTAGGCTGGCATTTGCTCTGGTTTGTAAGTGGGGTTGGCAGTGGCTTCCTCTTAGATTCACAGGGACCCCACAGCCTTGTCTCCTTTCATCTCTGTTGGTTTTCCCAGTTCTTGGACTGCCTCTTTATCTGGGGATTGGAAGGAGATGATTTTTGAAGGCTACTTCCAACTCCAACCATATTATGGTTCTGTGATCTGTATTTTGTTAGATTCAAGCCAAGCCACAGAGCTCTTTCCACAGGCTGCTAGTTCTCGGACAAGGAGATGACTTATTACTTCTATAATATCTGTAAGTGAAAATTCACCAAAGTCAATCCATGTAAATTGAGAATTTCTATGAAAATGCAAAAATCTGTCCTTTCAGACCCAGTAGTAGGCTGGGTCACTGCTAGGTGGGTACTTCTGGCAGAAAACATCCTGTCTTTGGTTCCTACACTGGCAGGGATCTGGGGTTACACTGAATATCTAAGTTGCAGTAGTTCCTCAGATCATTTCAGGTGTCAGGGTTGTATGAAAACAGGACGAACTCAATGCTTTTAGTCTGAGAAGTGACTTATGAATTCCCTCCTCCTTTGATTTTTTCTTGGGGTGTTTTTCAAGGTTCCTTGATGAAGTTCAGGCTCATTCCAGCATTAACAAGATGAGTGTCCAGAACCTGGCTACAGTATTTGGACCAAACATTCTGCGGCCCAAAATGGAGGATCCAGTGACCATGATGGAAGGTAGGTGCTGTTCTGGGGAATGGCACAGCAGCTGTATTTTGGAGCTGTAAGTGAAAGCCATACATTCCTTGATAGCTGTATCAGTTGTCTGCACAGTCAGAACAAGTCAAGCCATCCTTTTCATCAGGGCCTGTGAGGGGTGTTCCAGCTGGCATCTTGTCCCACTCACCACTGGACTGGGAGTGTCTCTCCTCTCCACCACGTGGAGATGCTTCCACACCCCTGAAACTCTTTCTGAGCCTACCTCTAAAATGAAAGCTCAGCTGTTTTTTTCAGAAGGACTGTGCTTAAGTAGCAAACTGCAATCATTTAGTATTGGTGAATTTCAGTGGTTATGCTGCTCCCTGCAGAGAGCATCCGGGCCATGAGGAGAGGACTGTAGTTCTGGCTGTGACACAGTGGCTACAACTAGAAGTGTCTTAGAAGTGTTGTCTTCTAAAGAGACTATATGGATCAAAACTTCACATAATCAAAAATAAAAGAGTTGAAAATCAGTTAATTTTGGATGTAAAAAATCTGAAGCTTTAAAATTATTTGCTTCCATACGAATCAAATATGGCTGACATTAGGGCTGGGATACTGCTCTTCTCCCAGGTTCCACTGAAACATGACTACTGTGGTGCAAGTTTTAGCAAGGTTTTTGCATGAAGTTTTGTAGGATTTTGGCAAGCCTGCAAAAAGAATTGATTAATTAATTAGGCACAGATGGAGATGCCATGCCCAAGATGCCTGTTTTTGGCTCTGGTTCTGCTCTCTAGCTGTAGAGCACAGCTGACATGGTATTTGTGTGATGCAAATCCTTCACAGAAGGTCAGTGTTGTCATGCCTCAGCAGCAGCAGTGCCTTGAGCTCTTCACAGGTCATGTGCAGATGTGTGTCCCACGATGGCAACTCACTGTAAGGCAGCAGGACAACTTCAGAGCATGACCTGACGTATTACAGTAGTTCAGGGACTCGAAGCCTACCTCAGAGATGTGGGCCTTATTATTAAGGGTACATTTGATACCTTCCCCTGTCTGTGCAGAAGGTGCAAATATCGGGGAGGAGCAGGGAGTGCGGGAGCAGTGCTTGTTGTTCACTGTTGGAGCTGGGGACAGCTGTGAGCTGCCTGTGTGCGATGCTGGGACTTCCCCTAGTGGCCACGGGGCCAGCGCTGGTGCGGCTCTCGCAGCCCTGGCAGCAGCGTGCTCCCTGCTCAGCTGGCACAGGGGATGAGTTTGGGCTCGGATCAGCTCGAGCATTTCATTCTGCAGCTCATCCGATGGCAGAGGTGCCCGTACTGTGGGGAGGTGCACATGTGCAGGTGCTGGGGTCTCTCCTCATCATTGTATAAAAACACTACAGTGATCTGACCCGGAATTCTGTATTGCCACAGGTCTGAACTGTAGAAAAATTTGGATATGTAGGCTGGATTTTTAGACTTAATAAGCAGGACTGGCAATGCTTTTATTTGAGTTGAGAATTTAGTTGAGGTTGGTTAGATAAAAGTGACAGAGAAGTGGAAAGACTTTTTTTTTAGCTTCAGGGTAGTCTGTGTCTCCTAAATAAACTGATAATCTTAACAAAAAGCACTCTAATTCTGTTTCTCTTCAAATTTAACCCGTGCATTTCAAATAGAAATACCTGAAGTTTGACAGCTAAATAGTTAGGAATGCTCTTATCTTCAAGACATTTAGTTCTCTTCCTGCATTCACAGACATAAAATAGAGGTGGTAGGTGAGCTAAGTACATCTTGCTATTAGGTTAAAAACTCATTAATAAAATCAAGCTCTTGCCTTGAACCTTGAGTATGTTTGCCTTTTTCTCTTTCAGGCAATACTTAAAAATAGATTTGCTTACTCACCCTTCTAAAGGTTTTCCTCTTTCGTAGGAAGTGATTTATATTAGGTTTGGTAAGTGGTGTTCTCTATTAGTTCACAATGGTCTGCTCCACTCCTGGAAGACAGTGGCAGCACATTTCTGTGGATTTAAACAACAGCGAGCACTTTCAGTACTTGCTGTACACCGTCTGCAAGTGCATATATAATGCAGATGTCATACTTCCTGCAAGTTTCTCTAGACACTGAGTACAGCAGAAGGCCTGAGCTGAAATTTGTAGTTTTTCAATAAGAATAGTTTTGGGCCTGCTCAGACCAAGAAACTGGATGCAACCTAGTCATGCAAACAGGCTGGGTGAGTTGCAGAGGTCTTTCATGTCTCCTCACCTGCTTGCCTTTGTTTTCCATCCACAGGCACCTCTCTGGTTCAGCACCTGATGACAGTGCTGATCAGTGAGCAGGGGCGGATCTTTGCTGTTCCTCAGGCGGATGTGCCAGGGAGCCAGCTGGAAATCAAACCCATGCGCCAGCGCAGCACTGTCGAGTGGATCTCCGAGGAGGACGGGGAGGACAGCAGGTCACAGAACAGCGCTGCCAGCCCCACTGATTTGCCTTCTGGCAATGCTGTGGCTCTGGAGGGCACTCCAGGACCTGCAGTGAAAATCACTCCTCCAGAGCACAGTGGCAAATCGACCCAGCCTGCCACCAGCCCCAGCAAAAGAGTGCAGACGCTGCCTCCATGGAAATATTCCTTCCGCCAGCAGGGAGCACGGTCTGTGAGCCCAAAGCTGGGCAGCTCATCCTTAGATATCCCCAACCTCTCCTCCAGCGGGAACTGGTTGATGAACGGCCTGTACTCCCTCCGAGGCCATCGCCGGACAGCCTCTGGGGAGCGAGTGAAAGACTCCTGTTCCTCCCAGAGACTCTCCACTTATGACAATGTCCCCTCATCCAGCCTGTCCCTCAGCACACACAGCATGGCCAGCACCACCTGGTCCACATCATCCTGTGAGATCTCCGTGATGGACTCGGTGAGCAGCTGCCCAGCCTGCCGGGCCAGTGACTCTTCTGCTTTGAGCTCCCTAAAAACCGAGTGGGTAACTCAGGGCTCGCTGTCCCAGAGCGAGGGCAAGACTGCAGATCTGGAGAACAGCATGGACAGGTTTGAAGCCTGCAGCAGCAGCAGCAGTGAACAGAGTGACCCGGCTGCAGCTTCCCGAGACTCTGTCCAATGCTCCAGGGCCTTACAGAGCTTGGTGGTGGAGCTAAAGACAGAGCTGAGCAAACAGAGGACTGAGTATGAGACTAGTATCAAAAGGTAATGTCATCTGCAGGGGGCACAAGGAAGTCATCTGTCAACATTCTCCCCTGTCTGAACATGGGTGCGGGCTGCCAAGGGTACCAGGTTCTCAGCCCTGAAGTTTGGGGTTGGGTGGCAGCAGATTTGGTTCTACATTTTCCTTGCTACTCTCTGAATCCCTGATTTAAGAGAGCATCAAAAAGAAAACAAAGGGGACACAGGGAAATCCAATGCTTCATATTCTGTGTAAATGAGACCTGCACAGGTAATGCCAAAGTCTGCTCTTAGTGTCAGAGAAATAGCAAAGCAAACATCTTGTAGGGAGGAATTGGGACCCAGGATGGTCAGGCCTCAACAAGGATGATCTGTGCAGGTGCTGATACTTGCACCCAGACCAGTCTGAAACTGAGGGCTTCTTGTTCTTTTCCCAACACCAGCATTCTTGAGGATACTGGTCTTGATTATTTTCCACCGTTTTTTTTGGAGTGGTGGTATTGAGACTGCATCTCAGCTGTAATGTTTTGAGCAGCCCTTTTATGTTGAGCTTCTAGAAACCTCACTTTTGGTATCTGATGTAGAAGAGTGGTCCTTGGCTGATGGGGCAGCCTAACTTGGAGGAGCAGCATGAACTGCGTCATTTGCCACCTGGTGTTTCCTTGCATGACTGCTGGTGCTGTACTTTCCATCTGAGCTCAGAAAAATTCCTTTCAGCTTTCAGGAGAGCTGTGTGTAGGGCTGGGGCTGTAGGAAGCATTAATAACAAGAGAGTCATTAATTTGTGTGAGTATGTTAGGTTTTATGAGCGTATGTGATAATAGACTTTTAGGAAAGCATTCAGTGGAAATAGGCACACAAAATACTGGTGCTTAAAGGAATTAGATATATTTTAATATACAGCCGTGTGCAAAATTGCACATCATATTGTAATACATGCTGCTCTGCAGCACCAGTCCTCTGCAGTGAAGAAGGGCTGTAGTCCTGTTTCTTACAGAGTTGAGTTCTCAGGGTTTAGGGTTTTTTAGTTTTAAGGTGTTACTGTTATACTACTTCAATTATTAAAATTCAGATTGGAACTTGAGGTATGAAAATGCTGCCAGTCTCCCAAACATGGCACCAAAAGTACATAAGACTGTTGGGATTGTGTAGCACAGCTTTAGGCTGCATTTTTTGGCACTTTTTTCTTGTTAAGGTAGTTTCTCAAAAATGTATCTGAACTGTGATCTCTTCCCATGGGCCAGTTAAGGTAGGAATTCCTCCTGCTATCTTCCTGCTTTATTTTATGATTTCCTCTGATGGTGGCTTGCCAGCCTCTTCTGTGTTTCTGGCTCTTGCACTGTGCTGCCTTGGTGTGTGGAGCTGGAAGGAGAATCAGGCTGTGCAGCAGTTCCAGTTCCCACCTAACATCCCCAAGTGGGAGAAAAGCCCCGCCTTGTTGTATTCAAGGTGTAAGAGCTCATGAAACACCAGCAGCTGCTAGCATGGGGTGTTGGGAAGGGTCTGTGAATGAGGGTGGAAGTTCATGACTTGCATGGTTTGTTTTTCTTGATGCCCTACTGATACAGAATGGGAGGAGGTGAGGGTTATGTGTCTTACATTTAATTGTGCAGAGCTGCCCTGGCAGGCCTTGTTGCAGGGATACAGGTTAATAAACAGAAATACCAGGCTGCAGAACCTGGAAATGTGTAGCTGCACAATCTTGCCTGCTGCCTGGGGGAAGAGATGATTTTCCACCTTCTATCAGTAAAACTGCTCCAATGGGGCCTTAAGCTGCTGACATCAGGAGCATTCAGGAAGATCTGTTCTCCATTCCAGCTGTTGAGCTGCTTCATCTCCAACACCTGCCTTTCCCCTGCAGCTGGACAGGACAGAGAGCACTGTGGCTCCAGGGGAGGACTCTAAATTGGCCAGGTCTCACAGGGCAAAGTAGCTGAGGAGAATGCCTAATGAACTAAAGAGTTTCATAAAACCAGGCAAGGTGCAATCACTGCCTTTTTGTATTAAACAGGATGACTCTGCCTGTTTGGGCCTACAGCCTAAGGACTGTGCTGTCAAGTCTAAGAATTTCAAGCCAAGTTTTTCAGCTCTCAAAAATTTTGCAATGTTTTTACTACATCTGCAGCAATTTATAGGTGCAAAAGTATGTTCCTTTTCAGACTGCATGGAAGTCTGCTACTATGGAAAGACAGGAGCTAACTAGCAAAGAAGGGAGGCTGCTCAGCACAAAAGATTTAGGCTGCCTCACCAGCTTTATTTTATTGAAGATAGTTTAGTCCCCTGAAATTGCACATGTGCTTGTGTGGTTTGCAGAATTGTGTATATCTAGCAGGACATGTTTTAATGAAAGAATATGAGCTTTTTTCTTGGCACATACATAAGTGAAGGAAAAGCAGAGTGAGTACCTGCCTGGGGCAGAGGTAAGGAACACTTGCTGATGGAAAAGCTGTTATTTCTCATCAACTGCCCATTTTCTCTCTCTTAGTCAGAGGGAGGCAAATTTTATTGCCTTCCTGTAACCACTCTGTTCCTGAGCATTTCTCCCTCAAGGCTAATATAATTACCAGACATTCTCTGTTGAGTTTCAGTAATTCATGTTTACCACCTGGCACTCTAAAGAAAGTGTAAGCATTGGGAGAGGACTGTTATGAATGTAGCAATGCTGTAAGTACTGTGACCCTGTGTAATTCAGTCCTGAGTTAGCAGTTCAGGCTGCTGTAGTTGACCCCTAAACTCAGTGGTAGAAAATGTAATTGGCAGCTCAGAGCTGTTATGTGTGTGTAGAGAAGCACCCCAGCTTCAGAAGTGTCATATTCCAGCTGACACTGGCTGGACATAAAGGTCTGCCTTCATCCACAGGGGCTGCTTTTTGCTGGACTTGGTGCAGGTCAGTGCACCTGTGACTTAGATTCATTGTGAAAACTGTGACAATAATCAAACTGCCATCTTTAGCTGTATGTAAGGGAACAGAAAGGAAAAGTTTAAGGTGATCCATTGCCTCTTGGTCATGAAGTGGAATTCAGACCCTTCTAGGACTGCCCAAGGCCCTCTTTTTTCATTTTTGTTTTGTTATGAGGCAGTAGTGTGGCCTTCTTGATAATCAGTTACCCTGACTAAAAATGATCTGTTCACAGTTCCACTGGGATGCCACACCCCAGCTTCAAAGTTGAATATTGGGCTGATCAAGGAGAGGTGGCAATGGTTTTGTGTTGGAAATTATTTTTAAAGGTTGTATTTATTTTATTTAAAGAAGGGGCATCTTTCATTGTAAAAGTCTCATTTTTAAATTCATATTCTAGTAATCAGAAATTCCTATCTGAAAATATTCCTTCCTCAGTATTAATGCCACTACTTGGTCTTGTGATTGGGAAACAGAAGGGGGAGAACAGCAAGTGCTGTGCCTTTTGTGCTTCTTTGAAATCACAAAACTATGAACTTTGTTCTTTGACCTCCAGAGTGAAAAGCTCTGAACTTTGCTACAGAACTTTGTGCCCAGATACATTTAAGAACTGTTCTTCTGATTCTTCCTCCTATGAAAGACTGGGTTTCATAAAATCTCATACCCCACCCCCATGTCAGTGATAAACTTCACAGAGAATACCATCAAATGGATGGGAAGGAAGGACTGTGACCCCCTAAGGATGTTCCTCTGTCTAGGATATCCATAGAGGGAAACACAGTATCCCTACATGGATAAAGATTACTTTGGGATTATATACTGGAACTCTGCCTAAGTGAGGAGTTAAGGAGTTAATCAATCTCCTTAAGCAGGCAGTCTGGTGCTGGAAAGTAAGCATTGTTTTCTAAGATTTGAGCATTTTTCTCAAGATGCAAATAAAGGAAGCTCTGCCCTAAATTGAACAGTAATGAAATAGCATTTAGTTCTCTCCTTTAAAACTTCCTCTTAGAATATGTTAAATTTAAGTTGTTCCTCTTAGTTTTTTATAGTTATCAGCTGTATTTATCCAGCCACTTTAAAAAGCCTTTTTTTTTTCTTCTCTGTTGGTTTTAAGAATTGAAGAAACAAGTGCAGACCTGAGGAACCAAGTGGTTAGGTTAGAAGAAGAACTGGACCAAGAACGAAAGAAATACACGATGCTGGAGATAAAGCTGAGGAATTCTGAACGTGCTCGTGAAGATGCTGAAAAGAGAAATTACCTCCTGCAGAAGGAAATGGAAGAATTTTTTTCAACATTAGGATGTTTAACTGTTGGGAGTCAAAGTGCTAAAGTCTCCAAGTAGAATAAGTATAGAAAATCCTGTTCCTGACAAAATGAGTGAAAATGCATATTTTGTTCTGGTATACTCATGTATCATGAGTAATTCTATAGTGATTGTGCTCTCAGTGACACTTGCCCTGTTGTCTTTACATGTGCTATAGTATTTGGGCCAGCTGGGAAAGACTGCTGACCATAAAGCTTGAAAATTTAGTGTCAGATTGCCAAGAAAGAGTGGGTCCCCTCTGTATCCACAGAACACTAAGACACTCTTCTCCAGTGTCCTGCTGCCATCTTTGGACTGAGCTGCACCATCCTTTTGCTGGCTCAAGGACAGTGGAAGGTCCTGCAGAGTGGGTGGATGGCCAGAATCAACAGACAAGCTGAGCCTGGAGCTGAGGGATTCCCACACTTGTGCTTGGGAAGGTGGCAGTTCCAGTCTGTCACCACAGCCAGGACATTTGCCAGACGGATTTAACGAGGTGGCTGTCACCCCTGTCCCTCCATAAAGTTTGTTCAAATTTCTCATTCCTAGAGTGGTATTATTTTATGAAGATATTGTGAAAACAAGGTCTGCAAACATGCTGAAGATATCAAAATATTGACAATTCACTAAAATTGTCCCTTACCCACCTAATGGTTTCAGTGTTTCACAGAAATGCAACTTTAAATTAAACTTAATTAATAATGAGACTGGCTACACAAACTCTTTGGAACTTTAAATATGCACATTTTGCCTTAGGTATCTGGAGGTTTTCTGAGCCAAAAATAGAGCAGTATTAGCTGCAAGAAAAAAAAATCTCCTGAGATGATATATGTATTAAGGCAGAAGATGGAAGATCCTTATCATCAAAACACATCCAAACTTTCACAGCAAAACTTATGGTAAGAGAAATTAGTGCAGTTGGGGTGGGGGTTGTCAGGGTGGTAAAGGGGGGAGGGTGGGGATCTATCCTTAACCTTTCCTGCAAAATGTACACTTACCTCCCTTGTAACATTTCTCCTTACACCAGCTGATATTTTTGTTGTTAGTTCTTACAGGGATATGAGTGGACAGGAAGAATACTGCAAACAACCCATCATCCCAAGTTCCTTGCTTCTGCTAAGGAAAAATCATTAGAATGAAGTTGTAAGTTCTGGTAATTTGCTGCTGGGCTGACTTCCCTTCCAAGTGATTTCAAGAAGTTCTGCATAGCATTTGTAACACCCTGAGCCATGCAGAGCCTGCACACAGAAAATTGTTTCACCAGATTCAGCTTGAATTTCACCTGCGAGCCCAGCACTGTTCACTTTGTCTTGGCACTCCATCTTTGACATCCTGAGGTAGCTTGGGAGTCTCTAAGGAGAAAGAATTTTAACAAAAAGTGCCACAACAACATGAACTGGCTAAAGGGAAAGTATGGACTGTAACAAAGAAGATTGCTTTATTTTAAGTATTTTGAAAAAGTGCCCTGAATCTCATTTCTTACTAGAGAAGACTGACTCACTGTCTGGAAATAACCTTAGAATGGGTTTTTACATACCAAGAGATAGTTAATACTGAAAGATATACTTTCTCCTCAGCATCTCACAGATATCCAGGTATTTAAATATTTAAAACATCTAGGTATCAACTTGTTTCTACTGCACTGTAACACTTCTCCTTATTATAGAAATGTAAAAAATGTAAACCATTTAAAGTGAGCAAAAAGCAGAATTTTAACCTAATCTTTCCTGGATAAGAAATGTCAAGCAAGGTGACACAGTAAATCATGTGGATTGGTTCACTCAGTTATTTCAAAACCTTTTTCCTACTTCCCAGGCTCTCCAGCTGCCCTGCATTCCTTACTGCCCCAGCATGAGGCAGGTACCTGCATGTTCAGCAGCAGCTGCCTGCCACCTGCAGGCATCAGCATCATCCCCATCTTTTTTTCCCACCTCTGCCTTGAATTCATTAGCAATGGTCTCAAGTTATCCTTTAAGGAATAAGGAATGGCCATTTAAAACAGCAGCATAATCAGATGCATAATGTGAGAGAGAAGCAGTAACAGTGACTGAGCTGGAAAAGCAAGCAGTGTGGCAGGGAGCTGGAGGTACAAGGTCAGTCATCAGAAAATAAACTTTAATATTGGAGGGTGGTCTAATGGTGGTAAGTAGAACACCAGGACTGATAGAAAGCATATTCAATCCCAGTACTAGTAGCAAGCAGGGTATTTTAATGTCTTCTTTTATTTCTACCCAAATCATAGAAGCCTTTCACTGTATCCATCCTGACAGCCCACACCTCCCTTACACTAGTTATATTGCATTATCTCCTGTATGTATCCAGCGCAGACTGCTCCCTTTAGTTCACACTACAAACTCAAGAGAGTTAACCAGCAGTCCTGGTCACTGCTTGTCTGGTGTATCTGGTGTTTGGGCTCCCAGTCAGCAGGGCTCAGTTCTTAAGTATTTAACCTTAGGTAACTGCTAACAAACCCACCTATCCCAAACTTGCAGATCCAGGAGAGGATCGTGAGATCTCTAACACTGCGTAATGTGGTATCCAAAATAAAATTAAGTCTTTTTAATATACAAAGAAACTCTATGCACTCAAAATGAGGAGTGAAACAAACCAGTTCCAGACTGGCTGTTGTGCTCCAGCAACATCTATGGCTCCTGTTCATGAGGAATAAATTTCAGCTGCTTTTGAAGATGAGCCACTGCTGTAAATAAACCTGGCAAGAAGCTGCAAACAACCCAGTTCACACTAAAATGCACTACAGTAGGATGTTGACCTCAAGTGCAGCAACAGGACCATAATGCTAAACTCCTGACATGGGCAATTATGCAAGAAATGAGATCCACTTGTACACAGCTTCAAAGAACACTATGGCTTTATGTGAGGAAGATGATAAACCTTTTCCTACCTTTCCTGTTGCCATACTCTTCACCACCAATGCATTTGCCCACAGCAAGCACCGGAGACTACTCCTTAGTTTGCAGACATTTCACTTGTTACAGTCTCTGATTCAAATGTCAGCTTTCTTAGCAAGTGTTTGTCTGGTTATTGTTAATTGAACATGACAGAAGTTTCCTGGAATAGATTACTTTTTACCACAGCTTCACCTGTGCCATCCTCCCAGCCTGGAATATCCCTTCCAGTATTATGCAGGCAAAAAACCAAAACAGTAAAAACTTTTCAGTGAAAAAAACCCCAACATAGCTTAAAAAAAAAGCAAAGCAGCAACACTTCAGAATAACGAAGAAAGCTTCGGTAGGTCATGGCATTTTTAACACAAAAAGGAACATGAATTAATAGCTTAATGACTCATCTACATTCACAAGAGAAGTCCACTGAAGCCAGCAGCATTAAGGAGTGTTTCAGTCCTGAGCCACCAGACAAATCCTGGGCAGAGCAACAGCTCTCTCTGGCCTTGCTTTGTAATAACATTATCATGAGAAACTGGCTGCATTTTATGCTGATATATGCAAATAAAAAAGAGGATTTCTGAGTCCCACCACATTCCTAGAAGAGCACCCCACAAATTGGTGGCCCAGATAAACAAAGCTGCCTGCACTGTGGTCACAGTCCCTTTCCCTTGGAAGTGGGCACAAAGGCACCACCAGCACGGCTCAAGGGCAGCTGCAGTTGTTAAGGAAGCACTGAAACTGCGCTGGAAGTGACTTTAGTTGGGGCTTACCTGTGGGAGAAGTGCCAGTGCAGTGGGTGCTCCAGGCATCCAAGTCAGCTCTCCAGTCAGAGCCTTCAGGCCTCTGCAAGATGCAGTGTTCAGAGATTCTCCCTTACACCATGCAGCCCAAGGCTTACTTCTTTCAGCAGCACAGCTCTCAGCTGTATTTCGAGGAATTAAGGTGGCTGCAGCTGGCAGCAAGGAAGCAAGAATGGATTCCCACTGGTCACAAAGACCATGAATGCTGTTAACAATCAGTGGCACATCCAAAGTCCATGGGAATGAAGAAATGGAAAAAACATGTCACTCTGCCCACAAGTGCACTCACACACAAACCAGGACAGTACCATTAAAAAACAGATGAATGCTCAGGAAGGACTCTCACTAATAAGATTACAAGTGCAGCCCTAGTATGCAATCCATATGAAATCCATTGCAGCCTGGCAATGAAGAAACATTAAATGCATGGTGGTCAAACTTTTTTTTTCTTTTTTATTTAAAATATCATTATAACCAACTGACATACTAGATAACAATGTATACATTCCAGTGGTGCACATGTAATGACCTATGGCATGAATGAGTTAAAAAAACCCCACAATGTTCTCAGTAATGCCCACCAACAGCTTATTTGGAGGGAATAAAGGAAAAGCAGAAAAAGGTATCAAATGTGGGGAAGAAAAAAAAATTGGTTTTCCCCAGTATTTTTAATGGTGCATCTTCCCCTTCATATTTCTTGGGACATAATAAAATTAAGAATATACTTCAAGAAGGGCAGAAGGAATGATCACAATAATTGGGGTGGGATTTTCTTTCTCAACTTTAGTAATAAAAGTTAAAGAACTCTCAAAAATAGACTAGATATTGGGCCTACAAAAGTAATTCATCTGTATGCAAAGCTTACCAAGAATTATTCCTTTTGTAAAATGTAAAGGATGAGCTGACATTACTAGTAAGCTATTTTTACCCTACAAAACCAGACTACAATAATAAAATCACCAATTTACAGCTAACACAATAATCTAGATGTACATTACTGTACACAGGCTATATATATATTACACATGAACATCTTACGTGAAATAGATAAGAAACATACTGATATTGTCTCAACATTGGCCAATAGGTTTGTTTTTCTAAAGGAGGTGTATTTTCTATTCACATTCAGTGTAGTTCCAATAGCAAGGGTTAGCTTTGCTTACTTAAGAAACGTAGAAAGTTTGTGTGAGGTAGTTCAAGAAAACCTAGCTTAAATTTTGAACTGCAGAAATAGAAACACAATGTGATCTGATTTGTAACACATTTCTGTAACACAGACATACAAAGAGAAGGGAGTGAGAGAGACCACTTAAAACACTATTTTCCAGTGCCCTTAACTAAGAATATATTAAATTAGTTGAAAATTTGGGTAGGCAGTACAGTCTTATCACATGCTTCAATAAAAACCTCTTTCTAATTCTGCTGAAAAATACAGACAGGCTCTCCTTCAACTGCTCCAAACCACTGACAGGAAAATGAAATGTAACAGTATGGACAAGCTGCTGCCAAAAGCAAATAAAAACAGATCTAGAAACTGTAATTCACTCCCTTTAGCAACCTGAAAAAGTAAGACCAAGTATAAGCTGAACCTGCTTCTCCACTTTTGCCCATGATCTTTATCAAGAAACATTTGCTGTCACACTCTTCAGATTATTGGCTGGGTAGGACCATCCTCCTGTAGGAGGTTTTTGACATTTTCCTTCATGCACTGCTGAGCTGAATGCTCCATCCATCCATCCCCTACAGAGCCATGGCCCTGGGCAGCAGGTCCCTACTGGCACAGCTGGTGCTGGGGACACAGGACACTCCCACCACACCACTGGTGCTGATGCAATGTCCACCTGGAATTCCTGCCCAGAAAGATGCTGCTGCATCTCACATAGTAAAAGTTCTTCAAAGCTAAAAGCCCAAGCTTGGCCAGGGCAAAGTGCCACATCTGCTCAGCTGAGCACTGACCCAGGGCTGAGCATGTTCCACCAGGAAGTTGTGCTTGGGCAGCACAGCTGCTCACACACACCAACACATCAGCTCTGAGCCACTGGCTTGCACCAACAAAAGACTTCCCAGCACAGCATCCCAGTACACTCTAAGGGAACTAATTCCTCCCCTACCCCATCTCTATTTCAAGTTCTTGAACAACCTATTTCTACAGAAGGAGAGAGCTGCTTTACCCTTGCTGCATGCTACAGCTTTGTCCAGAAAAGGCAGGCTATTACTGCCCAACTTGGAACCTCACCTGAGCTAAGGGATCAGACAGCTCATGGTAATTCAATCCATATCAACTCCCAGTGGATTGGAATGGCCTTAGAAAGTTGCATGCACTTTAGTGAAGCCTGTTGTCTTGAGAAGATTCCAAATCGAAGTCTAAAATAAAACTTAACAATACTTTAAAATTGTACAGTGTATTGTATAGCATATAATCTAACAACAGACAAAGACAGCTGAATTCCAGTTACCCATTTGTTTGCTATCTGTGGCAGTGTACACCTATCTGAAAAAAAGTTTATATTTCAACAAATAAAAAGGGAAGTTAAGACTACGATGCTGTTGTGATAATTTGATTACTGAATATGATTTTGTCTTTGAACCCTAATTTGCCTAAAATGCAAGCAACTGAAAAAAAGAATAAGCAGCACTCCTGTGAAGACGGTGCCAAAAGTGAACTCTTGCCTGACCCTACTGAAGCAATAAGCACAGTTTGCTCACACATTGCAACAGGCTGCAGTGGGCAGTTCCACACATTCACTAACCTTGCCTTGAAAGAAGAAAAGCTCAGTTCTCCTTAGTTATCAGCTCAGTTCAGTCACTACATAGTTCGGACACTGGAAAGCAGTAGCAAAAAGTATTTTTAAGGTTCAAAATATTTCAGTCATCACTGCAATCCAGTGGGGTCAAAAATAAATTTAAATAGGAACTATATTTAACAATTTATTTTTACCAGCACTGAGAGGCATCAGAAGTTACTTTTGTCAGTCTTAACTTCATTACACTGTGCAGACCACACTATCACTTGACCCTATAAAACAATGGAGTACTTTTGTTTGACCAAAATTTTTGGCTTAATTCACAGCTTAAACTTTGATAAAAAAATTACAAAATAGACTGTTCCATTGGTCTCTGTTCAACATTTTCTACATTCCAGTGCTAGATGAATCCAAACTTGTCCTGCCTGTTCTGAGGTAATATACAATTTGGCAGGATCCTGCAAAAATAATTGCCTTAACAAATGTGGCTTAGGAAGGCAATATTGAAGTATTAGATATAAATGAGGAAAGCAAAATTACACACACACAGCACTTACCAGCAGTCTAGCCAGGCCAGGAAAACAACTGTGCAGTTTATCAATTTAGTTATCTTTGAGACATTACCATTCCTTGCAACCCTGCATGTATTTCAAAAAGACATGTTGGAACATTGACATTACTATCACTTCTGTTTTTCTAAAACTTACTGCAAAGACAAATTTTCCTCTTTCAGTTAAAACTTCAAAAAGATGCTTATTTAACCCAACAAGCAGAAGGAACCACACTGAAGACCACCAGTCACTCCTGGATGACCTCTGCAGGCAGTTACATTATTTGCTTATGCTCAGTGCCTGGCAAGACTTCTGTATCTTTTACGCCCATTTTTGTGAGCTTTACTAATTTGAATTCCTCTTCACATTCTAATTCACTACACAAAATATGCATCTACACAAGGCAATCAATTATACAGCCTAGTTTCACTAAAAATCTGCATTTTCCAAAGAAATAAATTCTGAATGATTGTTTAACTCATACATAAACTTAAGTCAGTTATACATAAATCATTCTGTAAATATAAAATGTAAACAGTTAAAATACTTCTGTGAGGAGCAGCACCATCTTACTTGACTATTTATTAACTGTTCTATAAATCTCAATATATCTTTTGTTTAAAAAGTGTATTGAAACTTGGAGCTTCGTTAATGAAAACTACTGAATATTTATGACTTAAAATGAACCACTGCTAAGATTTCTGCTACACTGATCTCATGGTGAAATGAAAGAGATAAATATTAATTTATACAGCACTACTTCTCCCCCCTTTGGATGGCATATATTGCTCAATTAATGCATTAGCTACAGAAATCCTGAGGTTCTCCTACCACTTCATGGTTTTTAGCAATCAGTTACTTTTGGTGGAGAAAGAGTAGCTGAAGTTTTGCCCCTATTGCATTCATGTCATTCCCTCTTTGACCCAAAAAGCACTCAAAAAGTACTTGCCTTAGTAGACAAAACTAGTAAGAACCAGAACTCCCAAGAATCACATCTCACATGAAAGTACAGCTACAGCATATTGATATTCCCTCTTGTCAGTCTAAACATCCTGGATACACTTCATTTTGTGTGTACAAAAACAGGCTACAAGCTAGAAGTAAACAGTTTATTGGCATTGCAATGTATTATTCATGAAGTATCCTCATGTTTTATGGCGATCACAAGATTTGGCATGCCACAACTCTGCAGAAAACATCACATTACTCTGCTAGGCTGGATATTTCTGCAGCTTTGAAGATATGCTTTGCTTTCTTAAGTTCATAAACCCATTCAGATAATGTTACTTTGCAAAGGTTTTTTTTCTGTTTCTCTAAAAAAAAAACCTCACTAATTGTTGCTTTTGCTGAAGTACTATAGGCAAGTGGCCAAAATAAAAGTGGATTTTGTTCACTACCCAGCACCACAGTAGTATGCCTGAAACTACAGCTGGCTGCACTGAATTCTCTCCCCCTCCACCTGGGACACAGATGTATGACCAAGCATAAAACTTTGAAGGATATCATGAACAAAACATCTGGAATAAATTCTAATTAAAAAATTGAAAACCTATAAAATCTTAAATAATTCATCATATGGTAATGACCACAACATTAATATGTGCTTTGATAAAACAAATCTTACAAATTCAGTAAAAAAAGATCAGCAGCATAATAGTAAAGCAAATATGCAGATTTTAAAACCACAATAAAAATTACCAGGTTTAATATTTTACAGTTAATTACAGCAAAAAAGTGGCTGCTTATAACACAACTTACAGTTTGAAATTACAGCACTTGATGATGAATTCCATGATTATTTTTGAAAAAACACTCAAAAATACCACCAAATTTTAAAAGTGCCCTATTAATGACTAAAAGGACCCCCCTCCCACCCCCCAAAAGACCAAGTAGTCATCTACAGCAACCCAGAGGTCCAGCTGAGGTTTCTAGACTGCTGTCTGTATCAGAGGCCAATGTTGGATCTGTTGACATTGAAGACACATCGTTGACAGATGACGATGAAGATGGGTGTTGAGAGCCATTGATCATTGCTGCACCTGTGCTATGAGAAACAAAACAGCAAATCAGTTGCAGATACAGTTGCACAGTTCAGTACTCGCATTAGTCTGTCTCTTCCTAATGGCTGTTACTTTTCTGTTTTGGCAAGTTTGAAGAGATGTGTCTCAATCCACTATCAAAATAAATAAAACCCACAAGTCTTAATGTGGGTCTTAACAGATAGTGTGTCAGGAACTGAAATAAATGAAATATCAGTTACACAGGGACAACGATATTGGGATCGAACAGATCAATAAAATGATGTCAGCCCTGAATATTCCACTCAAATATACAATGTCTCAATTCAAGAGCCCTATTTTTGAGTTAGGTTACTTTTGTATGTCTTGATCAGCTTTACTCCCTCCCGACCTAAAACTCAGTGGAGCCTTGTACTGTGCTTTTATTGTAACCAACCTAAAGGGGCTGGTTGGCCACGTATAACCCCGTTCTTGGTTCTTTCCTCCAGGTCCATGACTTCCTTGTATATCAACTCTGAAAATGCAGAGAAGGGAAGGAAAAAAATGAATTTGCAATCCAAAACTAGATCAATAATACATCTCCCATTAAAATGTCCACTTAAATTTCATAGGTCTATTACTGTTCAGAATTAGTTTTGAACAACAGATTATAGGCTACACAACAACTGGCAAGTGATATAAAAAAGTACATTCTTTTCTGTTGGATCTGCAGTGGCCTGGGACTCTTGAGAACACACTGGCATTGCTCTAGGGCTCTTTTATTCCGGCTGCTTGGAGACCTGAGGCTAAGCTGAGCCCTAAGGCCCACTCAGTTTTTATCAATGATTTCTTTGGTAAGGGAAACTCGATCAGCAGTCTTCAAAGAAAGAGCCAGGACCACTTGAAGACTTGTCCTTCTAAGTCAGCGTAACATACATAGCTCAAGCTTCTGCATCTTTTTCAACTGTAGCAGCTTGTCCAGAAGAGTTACCCTCCCTATGAATGCTGTCCTATGGACTGCAAAAGGTGACCAAGATGAGCAGGTCTTCAGTTCACTTCAAAGGTTCATCTCCTTTGCAAGAAAAGCTTGTGTCCCAACCACTGAGAGGCTGTGAAGCACTGGTCTGTTCCCCTGACATCCAAGCAGATGAAGTAAATACTATTAGGTTGCTCAGAAGAACTTCAATAACAATAATCACTGGGGCCCAGCATACTCCCAAAAGGCTTATTATACTTTAAATGCCTTTCTTACCTTTCCACTCTTCTATCGTGTGCTCCCTCTCATCTAACTGCTTATCTGGTATCTTTGGTGGAGGCTGAAAAACAAAACTAACTCATTATAGAGCAATCAAAAGAGATATAGAACCACTATAAATTTAAAGTGAAAGTAAATATTCAGAACATGAACCTGATTTAAAAATAATATTTACATGATTATATATCTGTTCATACTTGGACTTAGCTTGTTTTTTAGATGCTACCACAGTCTTTAAAGTTCTTCTAATTAACAAATATGCTTACACTACTGTAACAGAGAAACAGTCTGGCAGAAGAGCTCCTAAGTGCAGCAGTCTCCAGCACAAGCAGCTCTTTTTAGCTACTGTTAATAATTAATCTTCTTTCTAGCCTTTACAGAGCAGCAGATTATAATTGCTCTGTCTACATCACGTAGTTTTTTCTATTCTTAGTGGCCATCACTGAACTTTTCTTTTTAAAAAAATAACTTTTCTCATAAGCTGAAATTATCCTTCAACTAATTTCTCAAGGAAAAAATTTACATTAATCCCTTTGTTCATTAGTTTTAATAACTGAAAGCTCAAGATCTTGTATTCAGATTTTGCTGAAACACTTATTTCTAGCTGAAGAATAGTATCAGTTCGTACAACTGATGAAAGCATTTTGCTTCCCCAAGAATAAATACCTCAGAACCCCATCAAGGGCAATCAAATCACACTGAAACAACTGAAGCTCAATACATTAGAACCCTATAGAAAAGATTTCAGATGCATGACTACGTGTTCAGGAGATGATAGGCAATTATACACCAACACAGAGATACACAAACACAGAGACAAGTACCTCAGCCCATTCCTGATGCTATTTCTAATAAGCACATCTATCAATGTCAATAAAAACAATTATGTCTCAGTTAAGCTTCTAATGAAATGTGCAACAATCTTTTGTCAAGCAGTTGTACCAAGCAGCACAGCAAGATGGCTTCATACAGCAGATTCTTAAGCAGAGACCTAAAACAAGGACTTACAGCTTCTGCTTCTGATGGATCATACCAAACATTGATGTATGGGTGCTGCAGGGCTTCATCCACAGAGATTCTTTTAGAAGCATCTATAACCAGCATTTTTGATAACAAATCTCTTGCTTGACTTGCTGCAAAAACAAAATTTTCTGTTTAGATTACTCCCATATACAGAACACATAACACAGTGTTTCAAACTTTTAAAGAGAAGGGTCAGAGTAATCAAGTTCTAATTAAATATCTATGCAACCTTCACATAATATGGGGTTTAGGAGAGTGGCCCATATGATGGCAAAAACACTTGAAGAGAATGACACGGGTGGGAAAGAGGTCAAACGCGTTTCATTATCCATTTTCAGCATACAGTGTCCCTTGTTGTGACATCCTCATGTGAAAACAGCTCAGGTGGCAGTGCAGCCTTATCTCAAATAGCATCAGGCAAGCACCTACTGCCCCTTTGTCACATCCTTTTAGTCACAGAGAACACCGTGAGAGACTCCACTGAGTAGGTGGGCCTTTAGAACCAGTAAGTCTCTGAAGTTACTATAGGGTATCTATATATTATGAAGATAAATTCTTTATTCTCATCCCTAGAGAACAAAGATCTGCTCTGCCTACACAACTTCTATCCCAGCCTCCCCCCACTTTTCTCTAAACTGTGTTGGCACCTGCTATTGAGAAGAATATAGATATTTACATGTCTTTATGAAGACAGCTCCAAGAATAGGAGCTGTCTCATGAAGATATGAAAATGGAGACAAACACATGTCAGCACATTCATCCACTCTCATGATATAAATATGTAGAACCTAAGCAGGATGATTCTATAGTGAACAAAACCAAGCTACACTTCTGTTCAATATATCAAAGTTTTAAAACTTTAAAACGTACAACACACAGAAGACAGACCTTACCTTTAAGTTTATTGTGTTCGGAGTCAGCTGGGAAAAGGACATCTGGAAAGAGTTTTTCAAAACTATATCCAGCATATTTAGGTCTGTTCTCCACGTAAGTTCGGACTGTAGGCTGTAGTTTCTTCATAAATTCAGGGCACGGTGTTCCTAGCTGCTCTATAACTTTATTCCATTGATCAATATCTAAGGTTACGCAGCTAAGAAAAACATTGTGTCTGGTTTTCAGCTACAAAGTTATGTTAAAACCACATGAAATAACCAACAGAGAAAACAGAGGAAATTATAATAAAGTATCAAGTTCATCATCATGACTTAGGACTACTTTCTTACATGGTGAAACAAAGCAAGACTATGATAGCGTAGTCAAGGCAACATGTATTTCACTCAAAATCATTACAGGCTAGAAAAGGATATAATTCTGAGAAACAGAATATTAGAAGACTCACCAAATATTTAAATACAACAAATTTAATTTAAGTCCTTGTCTGGGTCCTGGAGAACTCGCTCCCTGATCTGAACACACACTGGAAGCAGTCAAGCTACTACACATCACCAAGGCACCCCTGAGAATGACCCCAAGTGGGTGCTTTGTCCTTCCTTCTTATTTTGGTACCTCAGTCCTGGGCAACCTCTCACCAAGGACATGCAACACTCAGCACCAGTGGGCACACAAAGGACCAAGGCTTGGCCCACACAGGTCAGTGACAATATTGTCAGGGACTTGAATGAAGTTAGAGTTTCAAGCATGCATAAGGAACATCTTAACTGAGAAGTTTACACACTGTAAAGGGGAAACTGACCACTTCAGGGCAGAAGAATTTAGTATATTTTATTGAAACAAAAAAAGTAAAAATTGATTCAGGAATTCCTAGTTGCAGATGGTTAAATACTGGGGAAGAGCTCAGGTAAAATTTTATATACACTAATTCACATTCTCCCCAACATTTTCTCTTTGGCTGCCATGAAAGATTGGATACCAGGCTACCCAAATCAACAGTGGGTTGAAGCAGACCCTCTCTTATATTCTTGAAACTCAGCAGCAGATCTCTATATAAGGATTCCCAAGCTCTGCTGAGCTTTAGTACAGGCCTTGACAAAAGAACTATTTACACTGTATGGCACCAAGTCTGAATTGAAAAGCCATGCCAGCAAACCAGATGCATAAAGCAATGCATGGTGCAGCTCATGCAATGACAGAGCTGTGTGAAAGTAAGGATGCTCTGGATTTCCTTACCATGGCTCAAAAATCTACACCCCACTTTCACCCCTAAATGGTATGACATCAATTTTTAAACAGTAACCTGTACCAAAAGCAGGAAACATTTCTGATGGCATCTAAAAAACATTCTGTAAGTAATAACAAAAGAAATAGGATATCAAAGTCCAATTATTTTCACTAATTTTAGCAAAGATCTAGAGGCTTTAGTTCTGTTTGTTTGGAGCAGACTCTTTGTCTGAAATACTGTTCACAGGACAACTCATATAGACACTACCAAACCATTCATGGAATAGAAAGACAGAAATACCAGGTATTTCTGAAAGCTCCTTGCAGGATCATTTCTGCATACAGAAAATAAATCTCCAGAGTGTAACTAATGAATATGGTTAGGAATTTTGGTAAACATTCTCTATAAATGCAAAGAATAGTAACTACTAACATGCTCAGGCACCAAATAAGATCAGTAAATTACAACATAAAAATGAATTCCGAAGTAAAACCCAATGCATATGAACCAAGAAAACACCATCTAAACAAAAAGAAGTCTATCTTAAGTGTGACAACATTCAAAAGTAATGAAGAGGGACTATATTACACTGGAAAAAGAAAAGAAGAGGGAAAAAAAGGAAAAAGAAAAAAAAATAAGTCTGTTTGTCCAAGTGGTATATAATGAACTTGCAAACTGGTATTTGAAAAGGCAGTTTAAAACCAGTATTTTAAGAATTAGAACCACCTTAATCTGGAATTGTATCACTGCAGTATCTTTTGACCTTTTACAACTATGTCTCAGGCCAAGGGTAAGGATACGATCTGTACCAGGAAATAAAACACCACCTTTGATCATTTCTCCCATGATGCACCCAACTGACCAAATGTCAACTGAAAACAAAATGCAATGATATTAACATAAAAGATAGTTATTAAAATAAAATAAATAAAAATATCTAGACACAGACATACACGTGAAGTGACTATAAAAAGCATGTGCAATGAAATGAATGAAGGTGAATGTATGCTAACTACAGGACCAGCAGAGACTATGTCCTACTGCTAGGTGCAGCCTGAATATAAATGATTTTCTTTTTAAGTGTATCACGAGAAAAAATCCATGTTCATTTAATAAAAAAAAAATTGTACAATATGCATCTTCATGACACAACATCAATAAGAAGGTTAATGACTTCCTAACTAATTCAACCTGCTGCAGCAGCACAAGGATACAGTCCCTTCCTGGAAAGAGGATTTTGTGGCAAACCATTTCGCCCATAATGCACCCCACAGACCATAAATCCACTATGTTTGTAGCACAAAAAGAAGGAAAAGCAAAGCAAACGGTCATTTAAAATTAAAAGAAGCATAACATGACTGCATCCTATAAACTGCAGAGACAAGCACAGGAAGAAGAGCGAGTCTTTGTATTAACCAATGAGAACAGTTTAACATACACCATGTGTAAGGATTAGCTTTTAACTGTCTCAAATACAAGGCAGAAAAACATCCTTTTGTTGAATATAGTGCTAGAGCAAGAGCTTGAGCAGAGAGAGAGAGACACGAATCAGGCAGAGTAAAGCTCTTCTCCAAGGCTGGAGGCTTCAAAGTTACCTCTGCCAAGGGAACAGATTCAAGCACCAAAGACAGATTGATTCCTTGAAAGTAATTCCACTGTAGTTGTAGGAATAATTCTAAAACTAAGTAAACTGACCTGTAAAAATATTGCCTATTGAAACAGTTCATGCTTTTTAAGAGAACGATATAGGAATTACAATTTGACATCAAGTATTTCCTAGAAGTCAGATTACCATGCATCTCTCTCTCGCTTTAAATAAAAAGCAAACAGAATCAGTAAAAGATCACTTAGAATTTTAGAGGATCAGTTCATGACAATGTTAGTATGCTCCTAGATTTTCAGTTCAAGTACTTTGTTTTAAAATATGTCTCCAGGTACACTGAAATAACATTTTATACAAAAGAAAAACTTAAAAGCAATTTTTTAAAAATGAAAAATGCATTTTCTACATTACCTTAAAATAAATCACTCAGAAGACATAAAGATGCACAAGTTTACTTTGTACAGGTAAGCCAATTTCTTTTGCAGTTACTTTCAGAAGTATTGTTAATTCCATATACAAAAGTTTTCTTGAAGTCTAACAATGAAATTTTATTATTATAAATGTCAAGTATGACACTGGAATTTTAATTGAGCAGATAAGAGGGCAATTCAAGTGACAATAATAATAGAGTAAGAACTTATGTAAATGTTCTGAAGGAGCTTAACAATGTCAAGCAAACAATATTGCTTCTTATTTTTCAATATCCCTTCTCCTTTATTTAAGTTCCTCTAAAATAGTGTCTAGATAATATGATAAGAGATAATAGTTGTGCATATTAATAGGTCAAAATAAAGGGCCTTGCTCATTTAAAAAATATTGTCAACACCTTAGTTTAGTGCTCTTTTTCCTTTAAAAACTTTTTTTTCAAATACTTAAGTACATATTATTTGGCTTAGAGACCCAAAGAAGCCAAGTTTTGCATTTGACTTTTTAAATAAAATTCTGAATGTTCACTTTTTGATCTGCAAACAACCTGCTGCCATCATAACCCAAAATATACCCAAATGTCTTGTAATGAGCTTGTGTCTAACATGATAAAGTTACCATTCTTCTGGTATCCCTACAAAACCAAACTTGAGATGTTTAGTGGTGTTTTGACTTACTGCTTTCTATAATCAAACAAAAGCCCATCTAATTACAGGTCTCTAACTTTTGTAGCAAGCTGAATCAATGCTACTGTAAATACTTTTACAGAAGACTAAAATCTCATTACAGATTTGAAAAATACTTCAAAAAAATCTATTGCTGTCATAAGGAGTTCATTTTATTCTTAAGCCTGTGAACTTACTGATTTTTTTAACTCTAGGAGAAAAAATACCATGTGAAAATGAAGTTTAAACCCAGTATACCTAGTAGGAAATGTAAAAGTAGTTGTTTTATAGTGTTTAGGGCTTTCCTTGCTTTTCAGTGTTGCTTTTCTGATAATCATGGACGTAACAGTGCATAAATCTGTTAAGGAGCATGTGCACGAACAGTTCTGGTGTCCTTTAGTTGGTTTCTTAATGTGACACCCACAAACACCCTTCAGTAACAAAGCCTACATAAAAGTTAACTCTATGTATTTGTTTGGGCTCTCTAGTTTTAAATCAGTTGAAGATTTTGTATCTGCGTAGTATAGCACCAAAAAAACGTTCCCCTGCAGTACATTATCTCAGTCATCACAATATATATTGCAATCCTCCCAAAAGTTCCGCAGGGCACAAACTGCAGGAGACTGCCAGACAACCCTGTAACCATTGGAAAACTGTCAATTTTCAGTATTTAACTCTACACTAAATAAGTTCACAGTTAGTTTAAGTTTGGGTGTAATGGGCTATAACAGACATCAATACTAACAGGTGAAGCTCCTGGAGAGCTCATGGTTCTTACTTTAAGTGCATCCTTGATACCCATCTCCCTGTCATGGCAGCTCCACAAACTCCTTGGCACAGAAGACTTAACAGGTCACCTAAACTGCCTTTTAATGAGAGCAGTATGTATGGAAATGTAATTGTCTCTGGACTCACTCCATACATTTATATTCTCCAAAAGTGCCACTCTCATTTCAGTGACCATGCATTTGGCTTGGGGAAATGTGATAGCTTTTCAAATGAATGTAAATTATTATTTATGATGCACAACACAACTCATGCTTCCATTAGGAACAGGATTGTCACAAGCTTGACAGGATACTCTAGAACACAATCTATCCAACTCCAGTAGTGGAAATAATGTTTCACGCTTTTGCAACCCAAAATTACTTATTATTTAAGAGAAAAATTTAAACTGGGCAAGCTGAGTTAGAGAACTTCTGACTTTATCAATTCCTTCTGTAAGGCAGCTGCACGACTCACTACTATAGCTTTAGGTACTTTTCTTTAATGTCCCTTAAATAGCCAATATGAAGTCTTGGGGAAAAAAAGACAAAATTAAATCCGCAAATCTAGAAAACTTTAGGAATTAAATAACTAACTTGCTGTACTCAGCCTGTGACTCCTAAATTACAGGAAAAACAGTCCACCATGGAGGACATTTGAAGAAATGTAGGTTCTCTCATGCATACTAACAATCTAAACAAATAAATATCTCAGTCTTGCAATAGCGATCCACTCTCATTCCTCTGAGCTGGCTTTTTTCAATGCTAGCACCATTCACAGACAGGCACTTGCTGTCACTTGCTGCAATGGTATGCAGTTACCAGGCAGGTTTGCAGACTGTGTTAGGAATGCTGAAAAGCAGAGCAAGGCCCAGTTGTGTCAGAAGGTGAGGAGCCACACCTCACATCTCCAGGAGACAGCTCAGGGCCTCCCTGGAGGCCTGGTCAGCAGAGTTTGAAACACACAGGGTGACCTGTGGGCACTGCCAGCCTGAGGTGATGACAAGTGAAAGCAGGGGGACAGGGACAGCACAGCAGTGAAATGGCAGCAGAACCAGGCCACTCCAACAGAGTATCAGGAATGACACCACACTTGGTTCTCCTAATGGGTACCAGAGCTGTCTCCTTGTAGGTGCAATATATTTGATGATGTGTTTCTCTCAAATGACAAATCCTTTTTATTTTCCTGTAGAAGAAACTGAGAGGCAAACTGGTCACAGAGTGAGTATGGTCAGGAGGAAGTGTATACAAAGTAAAATTCCCCTGGAATTTGTCATGGACCTCGAGAATCTATGATGCATGTACTGTCATCTTGACAGTATTCTCTGTAAGTTTGTCTAAAGTATATTATTGAGTTTTTCTTCAGCAACATTAAGAACTTAGTGCAAAAGGCTTAAAGGAGGCTGATTTTAATAAAAAGCAATGCTGCAGTAGGTAATCTTGTTTGTTCCTCAGCAGACTTTATGCTCCCTACCTTCTGAAAGGCCATACCCAATACATTTATTTAGCAACGAATTTAGTACACATATTTACTGAAGAATTACAATTTCTTCTTTACCAGGAATAAAGTCAGAGGAAGGTGTATCAACGTACATGCCACATATTAAGAAAATATATTTCCAGTTCTTCTTGGATGTCATATAGTCTACCAAGGAAGTTATTTGAATTTTTAAACAAACAAGGCCCTCAATTTCTTCTCCTATTAAATGCAAACATTTTCTAATGGGTTGAGTTGAATAAATAAATTGGTGTACCCAGAATCTGCATTTTGGTCACAAGACTAATTTATAAAATTTCTTACAGCTTGAAATAAACATTAACATGTAAAATGTGGTGTGCCAAACAAAAAAAATAAAGCTATGCCAAAGAAAGACTATATTTGCTGACCGTTTTCTTTGTATCCCATCCCTAGGATGACCTCTGGTGCTCTGTAGTAACGAGTCACTACATAAGGCGTCATCATAAAACTAGTTCCTGCAGTTCTGGCCAGTCCAAAGTCAAGAATCTTCAAAGTGCAGTCTGACTTTACTACTATATTACTGGGCTTTAAATCCTTTAAAAAGAAACATCATATATGACTGCTAAGACAAGCACAAAGTAGCCTGTGGTTCACATTTAAAAAAGATAATATTGCTAACATTAAATCCCACGCACACAACTAGGTTATTGCTATAACTGCAGCTTTTTTCCCCTTGCATTAATTTATGTGCATTCAGCAGATTACAGAATTAATTCCTTTATTGTGCTTGTAGATCTATATAGCAATTAAAGAAGGAAAATACAACCAGCATTACAAGATATGTTAGCAATGTCTGAAATAAATTGAGGTTAGTAAGAAGTGTTAGCTCTCAGGAAAGGTCTAGAAACTGCTCACTGGAACAATAATTATTACTACAATGCAGAACACAAGTAACATGACAATTATTTGATTCAATAATCATCTTGATACAAGAAATAGTAGAATTATAATGAATGTAAAAGGTTCATTTGTGAGTTGAGGTCACATTACCTCTTTTGAATCAATATATTTCTCTGAACAGAAATCTCCATGCCCACATGGTTTTAGTTTCCAATTTATGACTTGGTTTTATATTAAGTTTGGCAACCAAACCCAAAAAGACACCATTGAAAAACTGCCAAAAATTAACACAATCCTTGAATTGGAGTGGAAAATGCTGATATGACTCCAGATTGTTTTGGTTAGCAACATGGTAACTATTCTCTACACTTGAACCCTATTGACAATAGTGCCTTTGCAACATTTATTTATACAAACACTACACCGGCTTTCTCTGTCATCACCTCAGCAGGATCTAACACACACCTGAATGTCACAGAGTAAATATTACAGAGTAACTTCAGAATAACTTTGCAATCATAAAATCATTCACAGCACACGAGACAACACAGATAAGACTAAGATACTTCCTGCCCTACTGAGATTAATGAGAGAAAAACCTCAAATGTGACAGAGAACTCCAGCACTTGAGCAGTAAGCATTTGATAAGTAGCCCTATCTGTCTTGTTTCTTAAAGACTTAAAGGTGGATTTCTGCCAGATTTATGTAGTTTTCATTTGTATTTGGATGACTTTCAGCAATCTCCTCATAATGCTAAGAAAACTGCATTAAAAATCAAGAGGAAACAACAAAAAGAATTCCAGTACAACGGAATTTTAATGACTGGCTAAAAGTCTTGCATACATACATATTCACACATGCATTTCCACACAAAGACTCTGCAGACAACTTTAGCTTAAAACATTCTCAAATACTACAATTAATTTAAGTTCTCTAAGGCCTTCTGGCCATTTAATATGCATGTTTCAGATTCTGCTACATTCCTTTTTATTATCAGCTTTATTTCTACACATTTATTATTTTCAGGATGTTCACTACAGAATGCCAGGTGCATGCTCAGGGTATTAACTACACTCATCCTTCCCAAAGCTGCAGGATTAGCACTCAAAATATTAAGAGATCTTCTCTTTGCTTACCAAATGCTGTCCATTCTTATTCTGAACACCATGTAGCTGTCATGAAGCCTAGGATCAAAATGATGAATTGACTTACACTACATTAAAATTCATACAAAGATGCAAAATCTGCATCTCTTATATATATATCTTCTGTTAAATAAACAGAAACTAAAAAGCTCCTTTGGGAGTGATCAAATTAAGTAGGATGGATAAATATAACCAGAACCTATAGCAGAAAATTTCTCACTGAACCTTGAAAATGTTAAATGTCAGTGCTTAAGAAACAGATTCTTGCATGGCCGTCTCCCCATTAGCCAAAGAAGGACACAGGGACATCTCTGGAGGGTAATTCATGGCTTCTTGGGGGCTTTTCTCTTTCTAACAGAAGATTTGTGAAGGGCTTCCATAATTAGGCCCCTTGTTAAGTACTCAAAATTGGGCAGAATTCAATGTTTCAGAGCCTCCATGCGAGACTAATGAGCCACTGTGTCCCTCAGAAAGTCAGTGAGGCACAACTCTGCAATGCTGATCATTCATCCTCAGACTATGAAATATAAATGAACGTGTACTTCTATATTGGCTGGAAATTGCTTCTCTGCAAAATGTTTGGAACACAGAAATGTTGATTGGCCAACATCTGTTAAAGTCAGTGCAAAGTTATAGTCAAATCTTTACCCATTGATATGGCAGCTAAGTTTGTGCCTACGACTTCAAGGTGAAGTTGAATGAAACTCTTTGTGTTTGATCTCTGCCTTGTTCCATGCCTCTAACTTGCTATCAAAAAAACCACTTAATTTTATGGTAAAAAGAGTTACCACTGCAGCCACACGGTCTATGTGACACATGTCCCTGAGCAGGATATCTTCCTTGTACTCCAAGGTTTTGTCCAGCTTCCTCCACAAAGAAACAAAACTTTGACACTCTGCATCTTGATGCAAAAAGGCACAATGCACTTAGCAGGTAACAAAGTCTAAGAAGGAGCTGTCAGCTGAAAATCTACCAGGAAGACATGCAAGTGAAATGGCCTTCAAAAGCATCTGCACATGTCCTTTCAAAGCATTCATGCATACATATGGTGCTATTTACATAGCAATTGTATTTCATTTCCTTAGGATAGTTTATCCCTGTATGATAGGAAGCATTTCAAAGACTTAACCCATATTTACAGAGGAAGGAATTCTAACCTCAAAGTTGTCTTTACTCTTGCCCAACTACCTAAGTAGTTACTTCTTTTCTGTAAAGGTAAAAATGTTTAAATTAATCCACAACTTCTACAGGATCAATGCCCACTTCAGAAGAGTACAAATCACCCTGAAGCAAACACACTTTTAGAAGCTCCCTTAAGCTTGTGCTAAGATCTACAGAGAGTCATTCTTACTTTATGTATTCTAGCACATCCAGACAATACACTATTTTCTGAAACTAAAAAAGACCTAGGAAAATCCACAGCATTGAACTTGCACACGTAAATATTGAAGAGGAAATGTGAAACTGTATGCAAACCATTATTTCAGACCTACAGGCATATGACATTAGAACAGCATGGGCTGCATATTTTCAGTCATAGGCAATATAGTACCACAACAGTAAGTGGAACAACCTAGTTTTGCTGAGCATTTCCAGAACAGTGCAAAAGGCCCAAGTGACCTATATCAAATGCCCACAAGCAGACTAAGCAGCATCAGGTACAATGCCTGGTTGCAGACAATGCTTCTCCCTCCCTTGTCCATCTCTTCCAACACAGCAGTTCAGTGAAATTTCATGCAAGAAGGAAGGTTTCACTTTCATTCCTTGAGCTCCTCACTGGAATGAAGCAGTTAATGAGTACTAGAACTAGCTGAGCAAAAGGAAGCAGCATTTGCCCATTCAAGCTGTATCTTCCATTCAAATAATTGTCCCTGTTTCCCTGGGGAAAAGATGGCACACTGAACAGAAGTGTCAGACTGCAGATCCAGCTTGCAGACCATTCAACACTCCAGTCCCAATGTGGTGGACCACTCACCTGGACAAGCATCCTAACAAAGCAATTCCTGTGGCAGTGCACAGGAAGTTATAACCAGACAATCTCAAGCAATTTTTAATCTATATACCATTACATACAAGATGCTCACTTGAACAAGCAACCTTAAATTCAAAATTTCTTGACTAAATTGCAACACACACATGCCACTTCAAAAGCTGTAGTCAGTTTTGCCTGTTAACCATCTGAGTGAATGATTTGTGACACACAAGTGTTATCCAAGTTTCAATGACAAGTCTTTATCATCATCATCATCTTATCTGGAATTTCAGATAAGTTATTCATTACTCTGCTAGTAAAGGAGAAGAAATAAAACAGGCAGTTCTTTCCAAAGATGGAATTTCAGGTTTGGTTACCAAAACAATAAAAGCAGAGACGCTTCCAGATATCCTTTCCTGCCATGACTACTAAAGTAGAATATTATACAGAATTGGAGGAGGTAATGCAACTCACTGCAAAAATCTTCAGTTTGCTCTGTGCAGATTGTTACCAAATCATTTAAACATTCAAAACACTCATTCCAGAATTATCCTGGAAAAAAGTGTGATGATTTCCCTTCAGCTTTCTCTCCCTGCTTATGGGACTGGCTATGAAACACCCTTCATGCTTCTAACTTCTTTTATCTTTTAAATACTCAAGAAAAAAACAGGTGCAATGCAAATTATGCATTTTAGTTCACTTACCCTATGAATAATCCCAGCTGAATGAAGATGTTTGATACCACACAGCATTTGATAAAGAAGATAGGACATTCGTTCATGGTCCAGCTCCATCTGAATCACTTGGCAGAGATTTGCATCCATGAGCTCCATCACTATGTAGCTTACGAAGGAAAAAAAAGAATAATCAGATAATACTGCCATTTTACTGTATTCTCTCAATCATCTTTTCATAAAATAAATTCTCAGCTTTAGCTCAAATCTGACTTACACATCTTGAAATTCTTCCAGGGATTTTTGTGGCGTGAACACATTCAGTAGGCCGATTATCTGTGGGAAGGGGGAGAGAAGGTAATTGTACCACAGCAATAACAAAGTTGCAGAGTCAACATTTCAAAACTGGTAATTATTATTCTGATATGAACCTCCTGGTATACACTGAAGCTCAAATGATTTTGAAAAGGAGTATTTTTCCTCCACAAATCACATAACCTAAAGACACTCTGTGTGTTAACAAGATGATATTCAAATCTTAAAACCTAAGTAGCTTAGTCACTCTTCCCCTTCCTACTTTCAGTTTGAAGACCTGGTGAGATTTGTTTTTGTACACGAGGAATAATAAAATTAAAACCGATGAAGACTCCCTAAAAGACACCACCTTGTCACTGACAGAGGTGAAGAAACAACTTCATCCAAACAGAAAAACAGGTTCTTAGAGATGCTTTAGGACATTTTGCATTAAGAATGGATGGGATGTACAGGTACGGGCCAAGCTACTACTCATCAAGAATCAGGCAGGCTTGCAATAGTTTATCATCATACAAATTATGCTATTAGATGGAACATCCTTCAGTGAATCCACATATAAACCACCTGTGTGAGAAAAATTACAAAATTTTCCTGAAAAGCTAGAAGACCAAGTAAGCTTCCTAAGACACTCTCCCTCCCTAGCAGCCAGGAGAAATTTTATCTTCCTGATGGGGGATTAAAAGAGAAGGAAAAGTAGACTGCACACATCTGACTGAAGAAACTGGCCAACACCAGCCTTCTGCAGTTCAACTCCAATAAATTTATCACCTATTTGCTTCCCATTTCTGTGATCTTGTCTACTGCACGGCTTCATAAATACTGGACAGCTACTGCGGTCACAAGATAAGGTTCTAAACTCATTCATGCACCGGGGGGAAAACAAAAAAGGTATCACAGCCTATTTCTTTTTTCTCCTATTTGTCTAGCAGCAGGATGCACTTACCAGCCATGGTACTCTTACTTGACAGCTGCTTGTAAATTTTAGCAATATAACACTGAGTCCCTTGCTGAGTTTGAAGAGGCTATTTAAAGATTGGGCAGGTATTAAAACTAGTCAATAACAGCTCTTCTGCAAGACCCTTCTGTACTTATCATGGAGATACAGCTATGCAATAGAAATCTCCTCTGAAGTCACTTTCCAGACTTTTTCAAAGGATAACCTTCCAGTTAATTCTTCAACATCTGAAGGAGGACACTGCACTCACATTTTTGTGATTAACGCACTTCATAAGAACAAGCTCTCTGTAGGCTCTTTTAGCGTGGGTTTGGTTCTGAAACGGTCGGCTTAACTTCTTGATTGCAACGTTCCGCTCAAGGATGGCATCATAAGCTGCACTGTAATTAAAAATAACATTATTACATCTCTAGTGTCAAGGTCCTTTAAGATGTGGCAGTTGCAAACACTTTCAGCTAATTTGTATCATGCCTGCAGAAACCCCAAATTTTCAGTGTTGCCCAGCTTTAGGAATGTGATATAGCAAAGTGCTCTTGTATGCTGAGTGATTCAAAATTTAAAAATATTTCCCAGCTTCAGAGCATCAACACATGACAATCTCTACAATATAATGCAGTATTTCTGCTTCCAAAGATACTGAGTTCTTGCCACTCACTGGCACTCAAGAACAGACCATCTACAAAAGATCCAAAACACTTCAAACATAAAAAACACATCAATTTTACATAAAATCTTCACACTAAAAGGGAGAAGGCAGGAAAAAGTAGGTTATAAAAAGGTCCCATGCTTTAAATTATGCAGTTGCTTAATATCCTGATGACAATGATAGCATCAAAGTCAAGACAAAAAAATGCTACAAAAGCTTTAACCTCTAGATGTCACTGGCTTTAACTTGGTGAAAAAAAACCCAACATTTTGTTTACAGACTAATGCCAACATTGTCATACGATTCAGTGACAGAGGTTGTTTAGCTGATGAAGACTGTTGTTGGAGACAACTCCCTTACATATCACATTTCCAGGACAGGAAGGCATGGCTTGTTTTCCTGCAAGAGCTAATATAACAGATGACTGCCATGCAGACTCAGGAAATATTTATCAGTTACTAAAAAAGTCTCAGAGAAAATACTATTTTCTTGTCTCTTAAGAATGGTACTCCGATCTAATGAAGAATATCTGCCAGTAAACAGTAGGATCTATTAAATCCAACTTACTACTTTAAGAAGTGGATTGCATGTATGTAGGCTTGAATGATTTGTAATTTTTCATCAACAAAACCTCTAGACACTACTAAAGAAAAAGAATGGGAACAACATGTACTGGTAACTTTCTTTGATGTATGTTTTCCACTATAACTGGAATACCCCCACCTGCCCCAAAGATAAGGATTATTTTAGGAAAGGTGTCCAACATGGGACTCTTGTTCTAGTATTTAAACTTCTGCATTCTGTACATAACGGAAGCCTAGAGCCTATTTCAGTATCAGGCCATCTACTTAATATTCCTCCAAATCAAGTAGGATCAGTTACAACAACAACAAAAAAGAAACAAATACAAACCATCACCAGACAACAAAAACTCCAATCCAAAGAATTGCAATGTATGGAGACACATGAGCAAGATTTAACCACAGTCCTCATCAGGGAAAGCTGTGATTTAACTAAAAAGGCTTCAATTATACCACTAGCAGCAACCACAGAATGGCCCTAGAGTAGCTACTCGGTCAGTTTTGGGATCTCCGCTCTAGGAAGGGCAATAAATTTGGGAAACAAGCAGTAGTTAACATATGACTCGCCATCAGAAGGACACTAATAATATCTAAAGCTTTTACTGGCATTTCCATAGCAACTAAACAAACTAGTCAAGCAACTGTCTACATCCTCAGTCTGTTAACACACATGCAAACAAAATTCAGATCAGTTATTTTGTTGCTGCTAGTTAATTAACAGTAATCTTAACGCCAGAAATTACCACTTCAAAAACAATTCTTTCTAGTGTTTTTTCTTCAAATTTACATTTACACTTTTTATACTGTTTTATTAATCCTGCTAAAACACAAACATTAATTAAAAACCCACCTATATCATTCTCTTTACACTGATCAAGAACAAGATCAAGGTAGTAAAGAGGTGACAGAACTGAGATTACACTCTCCCCTTTCTCTTCCTTGATGCTTTTGTATTTTTATGTATCTGGTTAACATCTTAAAGAGTTACAATAAACTGAAAAATTGGCAAGGTCCTGTGATATTTACATCCTTCTCAAATATTCAAAAAAGCTTCCAGGAAGGTTAAGCCAACACTTCTCTTTGCAGCAATACCAACACACAGGAAACAGTGCCTACAAGCAGCTAGTTGTCAGCAACTTAAATCAACCGGACACTTTTCAGTCCAAACAGCAGAGCTCTTATTCAAAGAATGACACTGTCAGGTCATACTTTCCCAAACTGCATCAGGCACTACCATATGACAGCCAGCATCCCAAATGCTCACTCATTGGTGTCAAGGACTACTCAGATTGTGAAACAGACTCCTAACAAGCCATTCCTAGTAGTGCAAACATTTACAAGCAGCAAATATTATACAGAGTATTTCTGCCTTTTTTTTCACTGAAAGCAGTGTGGATTAGGATTAGGATTAGTTTCTTTATCCAGTTTCTTTTTTCTCCATTAATTTACAGGACTCAGCACAACTGGCTGAATTTGTAGAGAAAGGCATCAATTCTAAAGTTGAACAGGTCAAAAAGCAACAGCAAGCCCTTGCTGAGGGAAAATGGTCACCAGTTACCATTGCTGTTTTGCCTGTAAAAGGTAATTTTCCACACTCCTGGCTCTGTAACACACAACACTCAAAAAACTATGTTAAGGAAACCTAAAGGTACATTTAAATTTTAAAGAAACCTTACCATACTATCCCTTGTGCTCCTGATCCTATTGGTTTCAAATTCTGATACCGTTTCAATACGGTGAAAGTTGAGTCTCCAATTTCAACGCTGTAAAAATTGTTGTCACGCTTGCTCCTGCTCATGGCGGCAACTTGGTTACTTCACTTCATCCAAATTTTGCTTCTGGCCTATGAAGATATAAAATTGGAAAAAAATAAGATTTTACAGCTGTATGGAACCTGACATAAGGCAAAACTCCCTTTAAGACACAAAAGACACTTCCCAAATAAATCTCAAGTGTACATGTAAGTTGTTTCTAATGACTGCAGGAGTAGGACGGCAGGTGTTTGAAATGCTGTAATGGATGACAGAAAAATCTTAGACGGAAATGACAGAAGATCAAAAGGCAGGAAACTCCACATCATCCAGCGAGTTCCAAGAGTCCTACCATCCCTCCATACAAACATGTGCAGCATGGGAGCAGGGCTTGGACCAGACACTCTCCAGAGGCCCCATTCCACCTGAATTATTGCATAATTCCATGAATAAAAGAGTGACAGGACATGAACAAGTCTTCCAGACACTGCAATCATTAAAATACTCTTGGTCACAACCACCAGGAATACCTGACACTGACATGGAAACACATACAGTCAACTGAAGCCAGAAAAGGAAAACTGGCCTTGTCAGACATCTTTCATGAGGAAAAAGTAATAATCACAGAAGAAAAGTAAGGGAAAAGGATGTATATTCCAACAAAGTCCTCTCGTATTAAAAAAAGAAATGCAACACCTCAATGCAGATGTCCCACAGGAGAAAAAATAAAACTGCATCATGGCTTTTACAGTAATATTTCTCATTTCTTTAATGCTAACAGTGCACTTTTAACCTTTACACAGGTTTTGAGTGTAGCTATAAGAGATGCCTAGTAGTGCAAGTATGTGACTAGAAGAATTGTATTTGTTTCTTCCATTAACTTAAGGAACATCTTCCCGTATTATTCAACAGTCCCAAAGAGACTCTTGCCTTCCATATGCCACAACACTATACATTTGTTAAATTTTAAGCAAGCTTTGAGAACACAGTGCAAACATTGCCTCCACAAATAATAACAAATATTGCACAAGTAGTATTACTGGCTAACACGTATGCACTTCACAGCTAGAGGTACAATCAAAACACTCTGACGTTCTCTAAAGGAGACATTTTAAACTATTTGATATATTACTAACTAAAAATGCGCTACCTTAATTGGCATTTATCTCAAAAGAAATGTCAATTTCAAGACCCTTTTTCCAAAATGCTGTCAAAAAACCAAATCTCTGTTGTAAAGAGTTAACTAAATACTGAAGCAGCTTCTCTCAGTGTTTTGGCAGTTTTGTTAAAGGCTTCCTACCCCAGCTGACAGGGAAGGCATAATTGGGCAATAGTAACTGTTCCTTAACAAATGGAAAAAATCTGTATCCCGACTGTACTGGTAGAGTCCAGTTCAGCTTACTGGAGGGAGACCAAAAGCCTAAGTTCATAGCAATATATGACACCAACCCCAGCTCTTTCTTCTCCATCCATCTTACCACTAAGTCTTTGGATTTTGCCACTTCCTCAACACATTGTTCACAGATGTACTTGCACATAGTTTTGGAATAAAAATGCCCAACAACATCTAATGATAAAACCCCCTGTGAATTAGAAAAGAGAAAATTTGTTGTGGACAGTATGAAAACAACCAAACACATTTTTGAAAATCAGAAAACAAAGAATGAAGACACTAATTCATATAATCTTACATTTGTTCATTGTCAGCTGAGAAAAAACCCAGTATCTTGAGTTTATCCACTAAACTGCACTAAGATCTAGTAACATTGACCAATGCAGGATTACGTGGAAAAGCTTAGCTGATAGAACTCTGCTGTTTGGTATCAGCATCAAGACAATGAAAACTTAATACTTCACTTTGGATAATTCCTCAGAAACAAATGCAGGAAGGACTGCTCCCCTCCTTCCAAGGTTTCCAGGTGAATGCTGGCACCGTTCCATTAAAAGTCAGTATTTTGAATAGTCAAAGCTGTGTTTAATTGCATTTTCTTTCATTTTGGTAAACTTCATAGAATCAAAGAGTGAAACCAAGCAAGTATAGTTTAAGAAAAGGATCTTGAGAGATAATGTTCTCTCAGAAAA
The DNA here is from genome assembly GCF_901933205.1 of Camarhynchus parvulus. Lineage (NCBI taxonomy): Eukaryota > Metazoa > Chordata > Aves > Passeriformes > Thraupidae > Camarhynchus > Camarhynchus parvulus. Next base: position 17,584,636 of record NC_044576.1, on the reverse strand, counting down.
TAATTCCTGCATAGTAACAGATTTTATTATATATCATACATAGTATTATAACCAAGCAAATTTTATTGCCTTAAAGCCTCGTAATTTGCTACACGTTCAAAACTGTAAAATATGCTTGCAAATATGTGCAAGGAAACTTGTATTTACTAACTATTTTATAATTCATAACAGTATTTTAGTATACAGCAGCATATTAAAGAACTCATTGTTTATTTTTACTAAGAGGAAGGAGAAATATCCCAAAGTGAGGAAGGAGTGTCTCCACTTGCTGTTAAATTCTCATTCCTTTCTCTGCAGCCCTACACAGTGTTCATCAAAAATTATCAGTCTGTACTGTTACAGCAAGAGGTACAGTCTCTCTCTTCATTTTAAATGCCCACTCTCCTAGCATAAAACAGATTTTAACAGCATAAAACTCAGTGCTTCAGAAGACATGGAGCCAATTCTCAGAAAAGCCTTTTCTCCTTGCACATTTTGTTTACACCTTCATTAGACAATACAACGTGAAAATCCAGGATTCATCCTATGCTATAATGCATAATCTCTTACTCTAGGAGTATCCTTTTATGTAAGGAATCATACACACTCAGCTTATTTCTACTTCAGTGAAGAAGTACACCTGACAAGATATTTTCATATCCCAGTACCCTGAAATACAATAAAACATAAGAAATGAGAAAAACCAGAGATGAGAACAACCATCATTAACTACAAGTTTTGCATTAAATCAGACTTGGTTTTCATGATGATGACTTCTAAAGCAATCCTCTCCTAAACAAGCAAGGATCAAGTGGGCCAAGTCTTGGAAGAAACTCTGGATGCTAAGCGAGCAAACAGTCTTTGGGGCAAGACATGTCTGAGGTACAACACAAACACCAACTAACAGTGATCTGCGCACATGTGCTGGCACAACTGTTCTACAGTGAAAGATTACTACAGGAGCTGCTCTGAAGTAGGACTGACAAAAAATGAAAACCATGACAGTCAAAGAGATGCAGAAATGGAAGAAGGCAATTTCAAAATAAAACAATTACATATATTAATACATTAAATAGTAATCAACATAATATAACAACATAAGCTACCTATCAATGATGATTCAATAACTCCATTTAGAAGGCATCTAACACCATGAAAATGAATGTTCTGTAGCAATCTGTGGTTGACCTAGAAAAATCCAACAGTTCTTCAAGTATATGCTAGTTTGCTACTGAATGCAAAACAAATGGACAGTGTATATAAAGCTCTTGCATTAATGACTCTAATCTCTTTGTGAAAATAAGTTCACACATAGCTGATTTGTATGCATCATGTGTTTTTGAATGCTTGTCTAATTTTCAGCTGTCATGTTTAAAGGTATCTGGATAGCTGCTAAATGGATAGTTCAAACACAGCCTAGTTTTCACATATGCTTGCTTCAAAGGCTCAAATTTAGAAAACAAAAGAATTGTTTCTAAAGGTAACTTCATGGCTCATTCAGTTAGTCTCAGAAGTAATTACAGTTTTAATGTTTTGTTTGTCCATTCTGCTCTCAAAACTGAATGTTGTATTCTGCAATACTTCCAGCTCTGTGAAATATTAATGCAGATAGAACATTTGGATAAAGGAGTTAACATTAGCTGGGTGAAAACTGCAGCAAGATATTACTAAACCATTACAAATGCCAAAGATGTCTAAAAACCTGAAGCTTATTCTAAAACAGAATATTCTCACTGATGACTCTAGGATTTGCATGGCTTTCAAACTGTGTTTTCACAGATCAGACGGTGTTAATCTGAACAACCTCCAGCTGCCTGAACTACTCCTAATGCTGCCATGTGTTTAAGGAGGCCTCGAGCTGCTGTGCCCTGGCAGTGCCTCTCCCCTCAGCTACTACACACCTGCATTACACAGAGCCCTGCCTGCTCACACCACTCACAGGACAGGAGGCACAGCACAAACTGAAAGTCTACAGCTCTGATCTCAGGAGCTATTTTCTGCTTGCAACTATTAAACAAAATCACAAATATACTGGAGTGATTCTTGTATAGCTCAGGTTGGAAGGACAGTGCAAGTACATTTCTTAAAATAACTACATTTTAACGTATCTTTTGTTCACCAAGAAGTCAAACTTCACTTGTTACAGATCCACTAAAGCAAAGGTGAACACTAGATCTCAGTGTTCACCAGGAAAAGAAGTACTGGGGCTAGGGAAACCTGCATAAACATGACAAGGGCACATTTAGATTTCTATGTTATGACTTGCCTACTGCTTTCAAGTTCAAACAGAAAAGAGTAGTGTCACCCAAGTTTGCTCAAACACAAGAAATTTAAGGCACATTTAATTTTTTTTACACTTTAGGACAGCTACATTTTTATAGCCTTTTATACATGGAGAATTCAAAGCCAATTACTTGATTTCCTAGAACCTGTTGAGTATTCAACAATAAACAGATGGCTTTCTCCACTAAAGATGGTAATTTCAGAAAAGATGACAGGTTTGGTATAGACAAATAAATGTGACTATAAAGCAAAGTATTCCTGAGTACACAACAGCAAATGAAATTTAATAAAATGTAATATGGGCTGTTTAAATCAAGGAATTACTTCACTGGTTTGGCATACATTGTTGCCAGATTGATAAATCTCTTGCAGAGATATAGAGCCCTCTCTGTTAATCTAACTGTCCTCGGTAAAATTTAACAGGGAACAACTATGTAGAGTCCTAAATTACAATGGATAAAATCCACTAATATGAATGCAACCTTCGCCATAACTTAATGTTGCAGTTTACAGGTTTTATATAGTGACTAACAACAGGCTCCAGATGGATCACATGATGACTTTCCAGTCATCTAGGAAACTAGATAGTTTTCTTCATATGTATCTGCCATCTCACTTTATTAAGATAGGTAGTGTAATTGAGGAGTTTACTAGAAGGGGAGAACATACAGGAATGAGCTCAAACAGCTAATTTTCAACATGTTTTTTGCACCAGTGCTGGAACTCCCTGCATGAAATTACATTCAAATACTATTCAGCCTGAAATAGCAATCACTTACAGGTGCAGTCACCAGTGCCAAAATATTAACAGCTGAACCTGAAATTAGGGAAAGCTGAAGTTGGAGACAGGAATTTTTGTATAGGGCAACTGGAATTTGAGCTTTTCCACTTCTACGTCTCAAGTACCTTGGAACAGTCTGATACACTGTCAGAAGTAACTAATGACTCAGAGGCTGTTTAGCTGTAAGGTAAGACCTCCAACTGGCAGCAATAAAATTAAGAATGTAACTAGCAAAATACTGAAACTGTCTATAAACAGGTAGTGTAAGATCACGTGCAAACATGCAGAAAGCCACAAGAAACAACTCCTGCTGTTAAACACTGCTCCAGGTGAGCCATTTCCTGGCACTGCTGGCACAGCTGGAAGGGACAGAGCCACCGAAGCTCCACCAGTGATTTCACACACTGCTCCCCGTGGAGCACAGGCAGAGTCAGCACCTCCACTCCACATTTCCCTCAGAAGCTCAAAGCAAGCATTTATGCAAACCAAGTACAACATACCAGTGTTTTCTCATCCTGCCTGCTGAGCAAGGGTCAGCTGAACTGCTGAACCTGCATTCACAGCTTCTGAGTACCCTCTATATAAAAATCAATATTACTGCACATTTCTAAAGCAAATTCTCATATTGTGAAACATCTCTTGCAAAACATCCAAAATAAGCCAAAAATTTCTGGTACCACTAAATTAGCTTTGTCTAACATCAAATTCAATTCATCTGAGAACTGAATTCTTTATAGTCAGATAAAACACATCACACACCTTGCACAAGCAGGATAATGAAGAACCAAGTAACAAATGCACCACAGTAAATTACTTACAAACAATATAAGTTTTGCAATGATTCTCTTTTCAAAACAGTCATTTTTTGGTTTTTATCAGTAAATTTCCTATTGAGAAGATTAATCCACCTTCCTTTTGCACCGACATTTCTCTACATTCTAAGACATTGTCCCATAATGCCATTAGCCGATAAATTACAGTCCTTTTACTACAAACAAACAAACAAACAAAACCCCAAACAAACAAAAAAAAACCTAAAGAAATGCATACAATAGTCATTCACAAAGAGTTAAGGCATTATTTGTTAATGGTACAGGACAATTAAAGAGACTGCCATAAAGCACAGGAAAAAAGCCACATGGGCTATATGTTTATCTTACACACGCACACATATTACCTAAACCAGTCAGGTAATCAGTCAGGTAATCAGTCAGGTAACTGATTCACTTCTGGCACTTTGAGCTAGTCAGTTTTATTTCTCTTTTACAACCTGGACTAAAGCAGCTGGTCATAGAAGAAATTATCCACACTTTTGGTTTAGGGCCTGCTGGCCAATTAGATAAAACACACATTACAGCCACCAGCAGCTCCAACTTCATCACACAGGAAGTTAAAATTAAGATTCAGAAAATAGAAAAATGAGAAGTCAAAATATAGATACCTAAAATAGACTGAGGGCAAGGAAAAAAAGATGCACAGGTGAACACATGCTATCAGCTCCATGAAAAGGTGAAAATTTGTGCTTCCTTATCTACCATTCCTTCAGCCATTTCCCTCTCCCCTCTAAGCAAGGAGAGTCTGCCAGTTTGTGACAGGGAAATGAAACCTCACATTTCTTCATCATCTGTGGTTATTATACACCAAGTGCTATCCAGATTTCCAGGTTTCTGAAATATAATATTTTTAAAGGTACATAATCTAAACATGAAGCTATCTCTAGAGAAAGACACCACCATAAATACTTAAACCTCCTGAAAGCTGCACCAAGAGTTACAAAGCTTAAGAATTGCCCAAGCTTTTTCTGAGGCTTTCAAGTTGATTTTGGTGATAGACACAGTCCTGGCGATCCAAATCAGCAGCAAGTAAGACAGCAACACTTACAACTTCCCAGCACTTCTCACAGTCAACTCCTACAAGACAGCTGCTCTGGAATACCAGTGCACCCTCTCCGGAAAACCTCACCTGTGGCCAACAGCACTTAACTAATTCTTACCAAGTTACAGATCACTTCTAATCTAGTTCACTACAGAGCCACTCTGCTGCAATATGGTATTCTGTATTACATGTTTTCCAGGGGGCTGCATTTTGTGGTAAGGCTACATGTGACACAAAGCTTAACATAGGAGGTTGCACAGCGAAATGATGTATTGCAATAGAATACACTGCAGAGTCCATATATTCTCATATATTCTTGTTTTATTAAGTCATTAGACATCAGCAGAGACTGTTTTAGAAAAGTATCTTCCATTCCCTTTAAAACAGGTTTTAGATTCAAATGCCAGGAGGCTGTAAATGAGGCAGGCTGCAGCATGCAATACTCACCAGCCTGAAAACTGGCATTTCTAATGATGAAGATTCTCATCCAACCTTTCCTTTTGACTTTTTTTTATTGACTACTGAACTGTGACTTTAATTAACCATGGAGAAATTTATTAGGTAGCATTCTTCTAGAACAAGCATTATCAGAATGAGTAGTGCTATATTTACAGAAAAAATAACACACTGCAAACTCCTGCTACATTTGATAGGAGAGCATCTCTACAGCTTCTTCAGTGTAATGTCATATGAAGCTCCACTACAGATTGGTTCCATGACAAATCCTATAATCATAATATATGATATTATAAGATGTTATGTCTTCCAGGTCAGTTCTGGCACAGAAATCACAAACCACAATAGCTTCAACAAAAGAAAACTTGTGTAACTCTACATTTTGGTAAAGAAGCTGTTATGACAACAGATTAAAAGACTATTCTTAGCAAAACTCTCCTTTTCAGAAATAATAGGATAAGACAAGGATCTTCTAATTCCTTAATCCTTTTTCAAATAAAAGATTATAGAAAAGAATGGTAAATGGGGAGAAAATCAAGGTATGCATGTTTTTCAAAGCTTAAAATATTCAGGTTCATTGCAGGGCAGTATTTGTCAATTTCATTTGTTTTGGTTTTTTGTAAATCCTGCTCTTAAAATCTGAAATCAGTGAAAATTCAGTAAAGCAACAGTTCAACAAACTGCTCTAATTTAAGCATCCAATTTAACTGTCAGAAGTGCAATCTAAGTGCCTGCTGCTGGACCTTGAAAACATGTTTAATCATAATCATGCCTAAACCACGACTGAAACCACTGCACTCTAAGGAATGCCATTCCATGTTGCCTTATGTAGATCCCTTCTCACACAATCCTGTGTCCTGGCCCATTCTGCTTAGGCAGGTACTTGAAAAAACGTAATCATGTATAATTTGAAATTGACAAGAATAAATGACTAATTGGGCACAACAGTGTTTCAGCTGACTGCCTAAGGCAGTGCTAACTCCCACCATTCCACAAAGGCCTGCCTTCATATGGTAGCTCTCTGCACATCCAATGACCACATCAAAGAGGCAAACCATCAGCAAAATAAACCAGTGAATATAAATCAGAGTGCTTCAATGAGATCTGCACAAGTTTAGAAGCAGAATCCTACCCTGAGAGTAATCCTAGAGTGGGAGGCAATACTTGTTCTTTAACCTCTTTTGGCAGTGGAAAAAAACAAAGCATATAAAAGCTAAATGTTTCAGCAAAAAACAAAATTAAATGGTTTTTTAATTGTTTTAAAGGACAACAGCAAACAAAAGATACCAAGTGACCTAAAACAGTAATTAAATATCAGTGATCAAGAGGACAATAGCTATAGAACATTAGAGGAAGGAAGGATTTGGGTAACAGCTGGGAAAAAAGTTTTCAGAATGCTTTAAAACTACATTAATTTTAACTTCTAATCCCAGCTACGAAAACTTAGAATCCAATTATGAATGTGCTACTTTTGTTAATTCATGCATTTATCTGTGACATACAAGCAGATTAATGTGCTATGAAATCCTGTCTAAAGTATTTGGCATAAAATACCTCTATAATAAGAACTTTAGAATGGAACAAAAAACTCCAACACATGACAACTTCAGCACTAAGAATTCCTTCAGAGATACCTCTTGTAACACAATACAATACTTTGCACAATAATTTCTCGGGAGTGGGGTGGGAAGGAAGGCAGCACATTTCTAAAAAAGCAACTACTTTCTGGGTAATTCGTAGGAAACTACATCAATAATTACTAACAGCAACAGTCTGTTCTGTTGTCCCATTTCTCTTAGACTTCAGTAGTGCCTGATGCTCTACCCCAGGGCATGGGGTTTGCATGGCCACGTCTTGGTAGCAGGGGGACTACAGGGGTGCTTCTGTGAAAAGCTGCCAGAAGCTTCCTCCATGTCCAGCAGAGGCAATGCCAGCCGGCACCAGGACACGCTGCTGGCCAAGGCTGCCCAGTCAGGAGTGATGGAACGCCTCTGTGCTAACAGCTTGCACTGGGCCTGGCTCAGCTGCAGCTCCTTCTCCCACAGCAGCCCTCACAGCACTGGGCTCTGCACTGGAAGATACAAAGGGGCCGGTAACACCCAGAGTTCTGGCTCCTACTGAGCAGAGCTGGCAGCATCAGCAGCGGCTCTCCAACATTCCCCTCATCAAGGGGCTCGATGTGGGCAAGATCTTGGGAGGGCACAAAACTAGGCCAGCTGACCCAAATTAAAAAGAAATATGCCTTACCATATGGCAGAAGTTCCCAAAAATAGGAAGAGTTTGAGAACTTCCATTCTTTAAATAAGAATATTAGCCTTCAGAAGCACTGCTGAGCACCATACACTAGCACTGGTGGCTATGCCTACAAAGAGTTGTGATGAGAGATTTTCTGAAGAAAACTAAGAAGAATTTCAAATAAACTAAAATAGGGTAAGAATAAAGTACCCCTCATCACATCAAGGTTTTGTGATTTTCCCACTATGCCATGCTAGTATTAACAAAACCTTTTTATGTCCAATATAATCTTATTATAACTGAACTGTCTTTTTTCTTCCACCATCTTGACACTTAAGTAGCACAAGAACCTTGTAATATTTTTTTAAAGGCAAAAGAAACCCTGTCTATTGTTCAACAAGGATGAGTTTTGTACTGCTACAACTGTGCAAATAAAAGTCACCTACTGCTGGAAGGCTTTGCTGCTCATTAAATGAGCCACTGTTGTGCACAAGGACCTTCCTCTTACAGTGTGCTCCCTGAGTATTCACTTCTTGGCATGAAATTAAATAAGTGAATCTAGCCCACACTTTTCTAATAAACCTTTTTTAGTTATCATGTTACTACTCTTCTGTGAAGGTGACCAGGATGTTTGTCACGACCCAAAACACAATGAACAATGCAGAATTTACCAAGATTTATGCTGGTTGGCATGTCAGCCATGGCATCCACTTTTACTGTTTCCATAGTGAAACTTAACACTGGGATTACATCTTCAAAACGCTGTATTTTTACATGGTACTGCAAGAAAGCATTGTGACTCGTACTTACTCCAACATCATCTTAGGTGTTAAAGCTACTAAAGAATAGATCTAGGATTCTAAAACACATGCCATCTCTAACACCAGATTTCCTACACAACTCTCTCAAGAGTCACACATGAGCAGCTGCATTCACATATTAAAATACTACAGGTTCATACAAGGACAGCTGCTTTGTTAAGATACAAAACACTTACTCTGGGTTGTAACTGTCTGTATTGCTCACCTCACTTTCACTAAGACCTCTGGTTGGTTTTGCTAAATAGACAAATATGTAAGAACTTACAGAAACAAATGAGATGCAGGACATCTTCTCAAGGCAGCAGAAGCATTAAAGAGAGATTTGTGGCCCTGTTCCTTTCTTCCAGCTGCCATTAGTCCTGCCCCTCTGCAGTGATGGACTGCTACTGCGACCAGCTGGAACTCAGAGCTGGTTCGCTCCATGAAGCCGCTTGCCGGGATAACCACACTCCAGCTAAGCATAAGGAACCATTACCCACCCAGAAGCTGCTAACTTGTTCCTCCAACACAGAGAGCAAGACCTGGACTAACTACACCTGGCTGCTGACCGCCTGCTGTTTCTTTGGAGATGGGTTTCTAAGTTCATCATAGTGATCACAGGCATGACAGGTAGGTACCATAAGCCTTTTTTTGGCCTTTATGCTAGCCTGGAAGCACTTCTTGCCTAGTCAGCTGTAAAGTTCAATGCAGGGCAGAAAAATCCGTATTGCCACCATCAGACTTGAACTAAGATGTTCATCACAACTCACTACTCTTCCCAACTTGTAACAGTTCTGAGCAACCTGGTTTACCTAAATCACCATGCCTTTGTTTTGCCAACTTCCTCAAGCTACTTGGAAAATAGATTTAAAATCCATAAACTGTAGAATTAGAATATGGTTTGGAAGCAACCTCTGTAGATTATCTACAAAACAAGAAGAACTTCAAATTTGTATCCTCTCAGGCTGCTCTGGACCTTGCTGAGTCTAAAGTCTGTATGGATGAAGACTTCATGGCCCTTCTGGGCTCTTGATCCATAAGAGGGGCTGACTGCTACACTAAGACATTAATTCCCTCATAACCTACTGAAACTTCCATTTTTATGTCTTGCAGCCATTGATTCATTCAGAGGGGCAAGTGGCTCCATCACCTCTCTAACCCCTTGCTTAAAGCTGGTAAAATGCAGCAAATATGTTCTCTCTCAGGTCCAGTCCTTTGTGCACCCTCAGGTACTCAAGCCCCCACCCACCTGCAGAAGCCAGGGCTGGATTCCCCCGAGTGTTTCTCCCACAGAGGGGGTGTGTGTGACCCCAGCAGCCCTGCAGGGAAGTGCCACAGCTGGGAACAGTTCCTCCCCAGTACCTGCTGCTCAGGTCCTGCCCCTTGCAGCCCAGGCAGTAATTACCCTTCAGGGCTACAGGGGCACAGGGCTGACTCCTGCCCAGCAGGAGCCCCAGCTCCTCTTCTGCCAGCAACCAACAGCTGAAGAATCACTTTCATTTTATAAACCTGGGCAATTCCGTGACTTTTGAGATTCCAGGATACCCCCTGTTCATCATTCTTATTTCACAAATATCAAAACACCAGACTTGAGACATTTCAACTTTTGTTCAGCAGATAAGGAGAAAGGTAAATGCTTGAATGAATATAGACTACAATAACAGGACACTTTAGCCATAGTTCACAGGTCAAAGAATAAATACTGAGTTAAGACATTTTCCTGGACACTTTTTATATATATATATATATAAATCAAAAAATTCTTAGTATAGTATCAGTAAAGTAATGGAAGGTTGTCAGAGTTGTGTTCTTGTCTTTTTTTTCTTAAACACTCAAAAATCAATAATTACAGCAAACAGGCTGTCCAGTAGCACTGCTGAATCAATGTGTGCCCTTTTGGTTTAAGTGTACATACAGTATTTGCTTTGTTACCAACACAAGCGACCATTGAGCTGAAGTATATTTTTCTGTCAGTCCTCATTTTACCATTAGTCTGCAATATTCAGCTAAGAATGATTAATAAGCATCCCATCTGTTCACATATCAAGTAGCATTTATCCAACAATAACAATGACAGTACAGGCAACAATAGTTTTAGTATCAAGCTTACAGACAATCAATTTGAAGAGAAAAAGAATCAAGAATTAGTCCTTAATAACTCAAAAGATCATTTAAGGAGAAATGTGTAGTTGTTAATTATAAGCTTGGCACACCAAGATCATTATCTGTTCACACACAAGAATACCTTAAAAAGTATTTCAGAGTCCATGGCAAAACTGTAGTGAATTTCACAGCAGGCAAGCAACATAAGTAGGCTCAACTGGATTTTTAAAGAGCTTTCAAATGCCAAGACATCTTTCCATAACATAAACGGAAGCCTGTTTCTGCAGGTTTTGAATTAAGGACTAATGGGTTTCTTAAAGGAACAATTTACAGCAAGAAACATTTAGCCTTTATTAAAAAACAACAAGGCCCAAAACAAGATTGGTCTAATTTCTAAAGTGGAACACTATAAATAGAGAAAACAACAAATACAGTAAAACTCTATACATACAGAGCCCTTTTGTTGTCAAGGAGAGGGATTGGGAGGGTGGGAAATGAAGGTTAAGAAATGGCACACCATACTTTTCAGGAGACTATTAAAAAGGACATATATATTTGTCTAGAATGCTGGATCAATCTTCAGAAATGAGGAGCTAAATGTGTAGTTTCTATGCATCTTTTAAACAATGAGCATCCAAATAATTTAGGCAGCTGAGGAAGGATGAAAAGAAAACCAAAACATATATGTATAGTAAATAGCCATTTCAGGTAAATAACAGGCAGAAAATAAATTCAGTTGTTACCATCTTGAAACATTTATTCTTTAATTTGCATAACAATTCTACCCAAGGCGTTTGCAAAGAAGCTTACACCTGCACACCTAATAAGCCACCAAAAGACTTGGTCCTTAAAGAGCAGGGTTAAAAGTAAAAATACAAAATTCACACACAACAGGCAACTTTATTTCTGCCTAGAACACACAGCCCAAAAACTACAGGACCTGGAACCCTCTTAGATCACCTTACTAATATTTCTGATTTAGAAGTCTCCATGAAGGATATGATAGCCTACAAGACTACACTGAAAGCTCATGCAAGCCACTGGTCCAGAAACCTTGGGAACTTTTGCAGTGGAAGACATTAAAATGCTTTGTTTCATAATACAACTTTGTACATCCTCTGCAATTAGTTTTGGTTCAGCAGATACTTCTCTATTTCTCTTCTCCTAGCGCAGTTTTCCCCAGCTAGCCTTGAAAACCATCAAGATCTGCAGGCAGTCTGCAATGTGTCTGGTCCCTGCCCTGGCATCCCATGTTGTGAATCCTACCATCAAACTAGCCTGGATTACACATCTTTGAATCAAGTGGGGCAAATGGGAAGATGGCTGTGCCAAGAGACCGAGATCAAAGCAGGGGACTATTTGAAATTCAACGTTTTTATTAGCTACAATTAAAAGAATCAAGAGCTTCCCTTCATTATACACAAGGAACACTCAAGTCAGTGAAATCACTTTGACAGCACCCTTAAATAAGTTTGGCCCAGATTAATTTCACGTTACAGTTTAAACCATTTCCAAGTTATCTAACACACGGATATACCCGCAGACACGCACTGGCGCACGTCAGTTCCTATTCTGCCCTGCAAGTGCATTTGTTGGCACCTCCAGAACCGAGAGGTTCTCAGAGATCTCACCTGACTGCTATACCATCTCCACACCTGTAACGTCTCCACACCTGTAAGTAAAACCCAGCTGCAATGAGTACACTTGCTCAATTCTACATGCACGTGCCCTAGGGCAAGTAATACTTTCCATCCCCGAACAAGCATAACACCCTTTGTGTTTGTATTATCAGATAGGCCAAAGCGTGTAGGATTTGTCGATTGCCTGAAAGCCTTCAGCAAGGCTGTTCTGTACAACAGTTCTGTTCAACACCACACCATATGTGCAAAACCATTATTGCAGCCAGGGAGTGGAACAAATAATCAAGTGGAATTTGTTTTTGTAGGTTATCAAAGAAGCTCAGGTCAAACTTCACTGATGGAACTGCTCCAGGCAGAAAGGCATAAAGAAACAGGAAGGAAAGCTGGATGTAACGACACAGAAATCAAAAGCAAAAGAAATACTGCAAAGGGACAGCTCACCCTTTGAAAGAAATTTAAGAATTAAAAGGCAAAAGAATCAAAGACATTGCCGGTCACCGCCAACCTGTGCATCTAGAGCAGTTACATTATCCCAGAGAAGTGTTTTTTGCTTTAAGAGGCATTTTTAAGAACAAGGTCATGGTAGGGCTGCATTCCCACCACCCCGCCCTATAACGCTCCTTCCCCGAGGACGGAGCGGCCAGCCCGGCCTGCCCGGGTGCCCCCGCTCCCGGGAGGAGGAGGAGGAGCCCCGCGCCGAGCCTCCTGCCCCTCCTGCCACACCAACAAAGAGGTCCCCGCCATTATCCACCCGCACCTCTCCCGACACGCCGGCCCCGAGCAGGCACGGAAGGTCACCGGGCCGGAGCGCCCCGCACCGCCGCCCGCCCCCGGGCAAGGGCACGGCCGGTCCCGGCTGCTTTCCCGCCCGCCGAAACGTAAACAAAACCGCCCGGCCCGGCCCGGGCCCCGCGGCGCGGCCGCTGTCCCGCCCGCCCCGGGACTGCACCACCGCCCCGCTCCCCTCCGCCCGCCGCCGCTCCCGAGGGCTGCCCCAAGCCCCGCTCACCGACCACCGCCTCCGGCCTCGGCCGCTGAGTAATGAGCCGGGCCCGGGCCGCGCACAGGCTCCGCGCTCCGCCCGCCGCGGCTGCGGCTGCGCCGCCCCTGCGCTCGCCCCGCCCCGCCCGGCTCGGCCCTGCCCCGCTCCGCCGCCCGCCTGGGGCCCGGCCCCGCCGCCTCCAGCCCGCCCGGTTCCCGCTGCCCCCGGTCCCCGCCGGTCCCCACCGCCCCCGGTCCCCACCGCCCCCGGCCCGCCTGGCTCCCACTGCATCCCTGCAGGGCTTTGGCGCCCCGGGCCCGCGCATCCCTGCTGGGAAGCAGCATCGCTCTGCCTCCTCCGCGCCCTTTCCCTGGAGCAATTCCTTTCCTGGATTACGCCCGGTAGCCAGAGCTCTCTTCCTGCTGGGGCTTTCATAAAATATTTGCATGTTTTCAGGCCTTTGCCCTGCGCTCCGTGCCAGTGGCTGGCACGCTCCCTCGCAGCCTGGCATGGGTGCTGCTCGCTGACACCGTTCAGGCCTTGGCAGCTCCCGCTTCCCGCTGCACGCCTGGCATGGCAGTGCTTTACCTCATCATTGGGCTTCTGGAGTGGTGTAACATCGTCTTGTTCTGTGTCTGGTTTAGCGCAGTTCTTCCTCTACATCTTTAGGGGAATTCGCATTACTTTTTCATACCATTGCCTTTGGTTTCTGGCACCTGACATGAGTACTCTCCCTCCTTAGACTTTAAATATTTTGCTTGGTATATCATTATGGGGGTTTTTTGTTTGTTTGGGGTTTTTTGTTTGTTTGTTTTTGTTTTTCCTTTTCTTCAGGAAGGTCCTTGCTTAGAGACAAAAGGAGGCCACTCAGCAAGCTGCAGCAAGCCTTTGTATATTTTTATTGCAAAAAAAAGGCCCTATGAGCAGTATTTAAAAATACATACAATCTGCCAGTTAGGCACAGGGTACTGTGAAAAGGACACTTCACATTTAATTCACTGTCAAACATGTGGCCTGTGTCACATTTTTGAAGATGCCAATCTATCTAGATTTTTGTTGATAACAGCTTTTATCCCTCTTTAAGAAGCATAGATTTTTACATGCTAAAGGCAGTGCTTTAGAAAATTCCTGTTTTGCCCACTATCTTGGTGTTTAAAGTTTCACCTCCATAATTCTGTCCATACACTACTCATACGCCCATTTTGGTGAGACCACTGCATACTGCCCTTAAAATTCTCACTTAATTTAAGCAATTTCTTTCCATATGTTAAAGCGGTTCTTTTACAGATTTCCACAGGCAGATATATGATGCCTCCTTTATATCTATACACAAAAAACCCCAACAAAACAAAACCTAGTGCTCAGACTCTGCTACCAGTCCTCCTTAGGTGCCTCTGGGCTCTGTCTAAGACACACCTCCCACATTGCCTCTGATCATTTCCGTGGGACATCCCCCAAACAGAATTAACCAGCTTTTAGCTCCAAGGCTTTATCTTATTGCAGTGTGTTAGATCAGACCCAGGCATTTCATTCCCTTCCATGTTTACATCTGCCAACGGCAAAGCTCAGAAGGCACAAGGGGCAATATGAATACCCAAAGTACACAGCAGCAAAACTTTATCTGGATAGGTCATATTCATCTTGGCCAGGTAATTAAAACAGCCTGCAGATTGAGGTCTTGGCACCTTCAGATGTTTATTTGTGTTGGCACATAGACTTCCAGTGTTGACCTCTGGTCTCTGCACAGTAAGGAACAGGTGAGGTGACATCATGTTCAGCCAGGTCAGTTATTTGCAACAAGTCCCATGGCCTTACAGAACTGATGTTATCCAAATGATTTTGGGAGAGTCACTGTTCCTGATCATCCCATCTGATGTAAAATTGCACTGAGATTTGCAAGTGAAGGACAACAGTCCCCTTAAAGTATGATGGGGTGTTTTGCTGAGGATCCACATTTGTCACATTTCTTTTTTCCTTTAAGGCATAATCAAACTCTCCTTAAGATTTTATAGTTTACAAAGTTAATTCTTTTAGAAAGCAACATATTTCTGAATGACTTTTTAAAACCAGTCCTAACAACCTTATAGACAATCAGCATCTATTGCCATCTTGAATGTAAAGCTGATAAGCAACAGAAATAATGATGCAGAAATTACAAAAAAAGATCAGATTGGTGTTGTAAAGCCTGATAGTAGAGGCTGGAAAATGCATAAAGGTAGTATGAATGAAAACTCTGAAAGGAAGAATTTCATTCAATAAATTTGCTGTTTACCAGTATATTGTTTTAAAGACAACATGATAGATAAGCTATAAAGTTCCTATACAGTACTCTTCAAGTAAGAACGAAAAGTTCCTTTGATTGTGTGTATAACCAATTTTTGAAACAAGTCCCTATAAAAGAAAATGAAACTTTGAGAAAGTAATTGAGCATCACTATAGTATTGTTTCAAGCATTGCAGAAGTATTTTCTTATAAACATTATGGCTACATTATAAACTCCTCTATTAAATATATCTGGGTGGAAACTGTTTTCTAGATTGTCCTGAGTGACATCCAAGAAAATACAAAACTAAATTCCTGATAACCATGAAAATAAACAGATATTTTGAAACAGGCTGCAACAAAGTCACCATTTTTCTCTGTACAGATCAGGATACAGTAGAGAGCAGGAGTACGAGTTCATTAGGACAGAACATACAGACAACAGACAGAAGATTCATATTTCTTCATAGAGAATCAGTAGCAGAAAGGGGGAAAACATTTGGAGAACAATATAAAGAGAAGACTGTGGAAAAAAGTGTGGCTACCTGCAGGGGCCAGGTCTTTCCAGCAAGGACTGGCCCTGCTGAAGCTCCAGAATCACATAAACTTGACAGGAGTTTTGGTGATGGGTTTGACAAGGTGCATAGTAAATAGTGAGAAAAGCTGAAAGGTGTTGAGGGTCTCTTTGGAAAAATATTGGGAATCACCAACCTCAGACGTTGAATCTTCCTTTTCAAAATAAATACAAAATTTTATATATGAGAAGAATCTGATGAGCAGGTTTGTTTTGTAGTAAAAACTCCAAAATTGAATCAGTGAACAATCTGGAGCCTGAAAATCAACCTCTGCCTACATGCAATTGTTAATCACTCTCTTACCTTCTCAGTTTCAGTGTTTATGTAGCAGTACTCTTGGATTTGGACTGCTGATTTAAATTAAGTAGTTGTTGAGTGTTTAATAAATATTTGGATTTTAAAAGTATCAGTAAAATCTGAATTGTCAAAATACTGCAAATTTTCTCACTCCCCTGCACTGGTATACAAGTAGGTTTATGAACATTAAAGTGTGTGAATTCAGCAGTCATGAAGTTACATCCAAAATGTAGTTTTGTCTTTTTTTAATATTTTCATTAACTTGTCAATTACCATACTTGGGGTAGTAAACAACATTTTAGCATATTGATGTTTATAAACTGCAAAGCAAAAAAATCAGACTCAAATCTTTGGAGACAAGGAAATAGATCTGAATGTCTGACACAAATTTTGATGTACAAAAATCAGAATGTCAAAAACGAGATTCTGTAACATAAAATAATGTGTCAAAACATAGAAGGAGTATTCATTTTTGTTCATAAAGCATCCATAGTAAAGAACAGTGATTTATATTTGCACCAGAATGGATTAGCATAATACACATAGTAACTCAGCTGGGTGGGACTGTTGTGAACATCCTTTCAGTCAAAGGAAGGTGTTTGAAAGAGCTGCTTCTTCAGAGGAGATCAATGGGAATTGTGGGTACTCAGGGGGCCCAGTTTTTCCTAGCTTGGGCTTGAGAAGCCACAGCCAGGATCAACATCCATATCCTCTTATGCAAACAGATTGATAAATATTGTTTGCTGAGCAAGATAGATACACGTGGAAAGGCAATACCAACTATGAGAGTTTTTAGAAGTAAGTAATACCAATATAAATAAATAAAGCATTTTTAGTGATATTCAGAAAGAATATCTTTCTGAAACATTTTTTTCATCATTGGTTGTGGCAAAGAAGCTGCATTTCAGAGAAGAAAGTGAAATGGAAATTTGCTAGCAACCCCCAAATTAATAGACATATTACAGCCTGGAAAGGTGTACAAAAAAAATCACACATACTAATTGCTGATGAATACAGCTGATGTTAAAATATTTCCTTTTAATATTGAAAATAATCTAATGAAAGGAATATTGTAACAGCTAGATTTTAAAAATTAATTCTGCCTTGCAAAGCACTATGAAATCAACTCCAAGCAACAACTAAAGTGACCTGTATTCCCTCTTTAAAGGGAACTAGAAACAGGCAGTAGTTGCGAAATGCAGTTATACACTTGGATTCTGACTATTAGCAAATAATGATGAACTGGAGCAAATATTTTTCTTTATTAGTAACCAACCTGAATGGAGCACTTGCTGGCTGGAGCAAATGTGTAAGAGAAGGCAAGCAGCCACCATGGGGCACCCTGCGACAGGTTACAGTGGGAATGGGAAGGTGGGGCCATGCTCACGGCTGGGCTGATACTGAAGCTCAGACATTTCTGCACATCTAGTCAGAAATTTTGTTCTCTCAAATACCATTAATGCCATTAACCCCTTCTTTGTTGCTCCTGAAAAATTCTTCCTCAGCTGCCATAATTCCATTGTACAGACAATTTGTATTAATTGTTGTACTGAGTAAATAGGCAGAAAAAGTATCTGCAATCCTTGGACATATTCAGCCAACTGGAAATTGTTTGTGGAGGGGTGTGTAAGTAAACTGTTAGAAAACAGTGTTTATGGGGTCACATACCTCATAATTCTACACACAGACATTAACACAGCATGGGGTACTCTTTATTTATACTACTATTCAACAGAAATTTTTAATAGGCAAATTCAATAAAAGTTCCTGGTGTTTGGCATTACCTTTATAAATTATATACTGGCATCCCTTCCTGCACCCTTATCAATGAAGTCTTAGTATTTGGCTTTCTAAGAATAATTCCAGAGCAAAGGGCATTTTCAGGATTCAGAACAAGGCCATAGAGAATTTTATATCAGCTTTTTCTTCCTTGTTATTACAAAGTGATCATAATTGGAAAATCTCCTGTACCATCCTCTCTTTATGGTTTCTGCTACATGAGACCATCCAAAGTTGTGTTCTTCATTCCTGACCTTGCCCTTCTGGTTAAAAAAAAAAAATAATTCCCAGGAGTGCATCAATTCTTGTCCAAGTTTTTAACTTTCAACTCCTAAATGCAAACATCCATTCTAGGTTAGATAATGTGTCATACATTATCTCTGAAAAGAGCTGGAAAATGAAATTGGCCAACACCAGTTTTCTTACATCCCGTCTAAATGCTCGTTGAATCTAGCGCTACATATAATGATTCCAATACAAAACCTGATAACCTCAGAAAGTAGTTTTGAAAAACAAGTGACAGTAAGCTAAATGGTAGGTAGAGGAGGAACACAGCCAACTTAATATCTTTTGACTTGGTAAATCTTATGATTTTACCAAAGCATTTTGAAGATACTTGATAGTGTGTGTTAAGTCTATACTGCACAAAACCTTACTTAGCACTCAGTGAACCACATTAGGCAGAATAAGGATAACTTCAATAGTAAATGATCCCCTGTGGGTAAACTGTACCTCCTTATGCTAATTTGGTGCCTGCACACATCTCTGCCTTATGGAATAGCACCCTGTGACGACTTATGCACACTCCTTCTAGGATTTTGAAATGAAGATATATTTTGATCACTTCAGCTATTGTAAAAAAAAACTATTTTCACTCTATAAGTAAAGTGTTAATATGATATACACAAGTATATGTTAATGTACACAGGCTTCAGTGTAGTGACAAAGAGCATAAAATATAGAAAATCTCTACTGCAAAAGAGAAAAAATATTTTTTCCCCTTATCAACAGTGTCTATGTCCTTGCTGGGTAAAATGGCTATTTTTCATGAAACTATGCATTGATTATATACATGGAACTCCATCCCATATCCCAGAAACCTTTAGAACTTCAGTCTTTCTTTCCTCAGATTAATTGCTTGAACTTACTTTTGTAATTCAGAAAGTGGTTCCATTACAGTCTGTGAGCATTTGGCATTAAACAGTAATCACTTCACAGCCTCTCTTCTTGTATCCTAGAGGGAGGGATTGGAGGATGTATCATAGGAATACTGGCCTCCCACTGAATTACTTCTGGGATCAGCAGAGCTGTAATCAGGTGTCACAAACAGGAGCTATTTGTTCAATAATGTTTTCTTACTTCACATCACATCTCAAAAGCAGTGTAAGAAGCAAAAGCAAATTAAACATACTGAACTATAATTGGTATTTTAATTGGGTCTCATCAATTCGTAGAACTTTCTAAAGATTTAGAAATTCCCAGAGATTTGAGCCAGACTTTGCCACTAAGGACAATTTTCTTAAGGAAAACTGGTTGCTGTCATGAGTGGCAATAAGAGTTATGCTGCTTTCCTGCACTCTTCAAACACAAACTTAGAAACAAACTCCAATACACCTCCACTCTGAGATTCGTGGTATTTTTTAAATTATGTTAGGAATTTTTTCTTAAAGGGAAGCAGGCTGTTCAGATACTGGCCTCTTGACTTTTTTAAACTGAGCTTAGGGTTACACAAATCAGATGTAATTCCCCGAAGATACTGCTGTGAAACACCCCTCACAGCAAAGACCAGAACAAGAGCATAAACTCACCTCCCTGTATTACTTTGCTAAGCTAAATATAGATGACTGGACCATCTGCTTAGAAACCATGATGGAAATTAAACTTTATTTGCACATCTAGTAGACATAGGGATGAAGCATGGAAGTGCACTATCAGAAGTGGTAAGGTCCTCTTGTATGACTTAAGAAGATCCAAAACAAAAAGGGGGATTCCCTGATTTTTCTGAAAACTCAAGCTCTGACAGCTCAAGCAGTCCATGATCCATTCCATGGGACTCCAAAGTAAAACTAGTTAAAACTTAACAGAAGCAATTCTAAAAAAAAATAGTTTAACAGAAACCACAGACCCAAGCTGTGGTTGTAGTTTTGACAGCTTGCTTGTACCACCATCAACTGAGAAGTAAATAGTAACCTTCACCTTTATGTAAACTTTAAGAGCTTCCCACCCTTCAGCTTCTGTGGGATAAAAAGGCATTAATGTCAGACAATAATTGGATTCTAGCCATTGCCAGTTCTCAGAAAGCTGGGAGGAACATAAGGGAGAACCTAAGCCTCCATCCAGGAGTTCCTTCGCTGGGGTAAATAGTCTTTCATCTTGTTAACCTTCTTTCATAGTGATCTAGTTACATAAACTTTGCTGCAATTACATACATGTTACCTGTACACCTATCAATAGATGAACAGAAGGAATTTAGCTGAAGCTCTCATACTGTATATTTTGAGTTTATGAGTCTGAAATACTGCTTTGATTCAAATCAGTAGGTTGCAAGTGATTTTTTAAAATGGCTGCTTTCAATGACTATTTAGAACAAAGAAGGAACCATGGGTGAGAATTTGATCTCACAAATCTGGAACTGCTGCTTACACCAACAGAGCTACCACAGGTTTGCAATTGCATGTTTTCATGAGAAGAATCATCAAGTCTTTTCTTACAGCAATAGAACATAAAGTCTTTAGGAACTTTGATTAGTTAATCAAATCAGCATTTCCACCTGATTCAACAGGAGCATGTTCACACAACACATTATTTCTAGCAAAATGATTCAACAAGGCACACACCCTGTTAACTCTGCAAACAGCATTATACATACACCTACTTAAATCAAATCTGGGAGGTACAAATGCACCTCTAAAAATAACTTCCTGTCTCCTCCCCACTCATTACCTGGAGAAGGAGCAGTCACAAACTTCTGTGTTGCTTTTGTCCTGTAGTGTGACTGTATCAGACAATAAGCAAAATGCTTCCTGTTCTACATCAATACTCAGATTTTTTTTTTCATTAATAGCCTTTTTGCTGATCTGTTGGTATCTGGATCAACAAATTCAAAATATGAAGAGCACTATCAGTCTGATGATCACAGGAGAAGGCAACAGATAGTTTCTTTTGGTAAGGTTTATCAATAAGTGTTTGTTTTCCAACTCCAGCATGTTCTGTTTGGGACATCTCAGATGTGAGACCTTTCATTCTATTTTTATTCCTGCCTGCAGTCCTGTCAGACTTCCTGTCAGATCAGATTTATGAATTCTGGACCAAGCCAGAATTTATAAAAAATAGTTTTATTTTGCTGCTTATCCAGAGAAGGATATGAAAGGATGGGTGATGTACCCAGTGGGAGAATTCAGCAAAATATATGTTTTCTGTGATATTTTCAATTAGGCAATGTTGCACTTCCAAGTGTCAAAAGAGAGGATTTACAGCCATTGAGATGATGAAAACCTGAATAAATTTTCTTTAAAGACAAGTAAAGAACACCATAGCTTGTATATTTTCCTCAAAAGCACACATCAACACTCATACACTGGAAGGGTTGACTAAACTCAATGTGAAATCCAGAGTGTGGTCTAGGAACAACAGTGGCAATATTCACAGTGACTGAGAAAGAAAAAAAATAATACGAGGCTGGTTTGTTCTTTTTTTTTCCCATGTTGAACTTAAATGACTAGTTGCATGCAGTTAGGCAATGAAAGAAATCCAAGATTTTCATTTTGACATGAACAGGGAAATCTATGCTACAATAATCTGTGAGCTATTGCCATAAGGATTGTAGACGAAAATGCACTTGCCAATTCCATTGTTCAGGAACAAAATATGGGGAGAACAATTAAACAAATGAAGATTGGTGGACTTATACAAAAACAAAAACAAAAAAATAGAATTAAAGAGAAACAGAGCTGGGGAAAATGGAGGAATAACGAATGTGAAGAGCTTACTGAATAAGTCCAGTAGAATTCTCTTCTGTTTTACTAAGGTTTCATTTTCCCTTCACTTCTTACAGCCAGCTCACAGTTGCCCTGCAGCATCGCAAGAGCTCCCTCTTCCCTGCTCTGAGCATAGCTGCACCCTGCTGTAATTAACAAAAAAATTTTCAGACTAGCCAATATTAGAAAAATGATCAAATTTTCTTCCTTCAGTTTTTGGTTCATTTATTTTCCTGCCAGGTAGACCCATCAAAATCTTATCTGCATTGTTTATTGAGCCTGAAGGATTTTGCTGCTCATAAAAGACACACTCACCCCTCAGACCATCAGTCTCTGCTGTGGTTGTGCTGTTGCTCCCTGGATTGGCCGGGGGCTGAAAGTGACATCAGCCTACGGGGTTTAGACCTAATGCTCCCGTGTGCGTCAGGTAATCCAATTGAGCCCTTGTAAGTTGACAGACCCAGAGGTTTATACTGAGCCACTTCCTAAAAGCTGATTCTCATTACCTGGCAAGTGAACTACCAGGGAAAAAAAAAAAAAAAAAAAAAAGAAAAGAAAGAAAAAAAAAAAAGGCGTGTAAACAGCCTTAGCAGACATGACATTGCCCTCAACTTCAAACCAGGAGCTGCTAGGTTTGGCTTGCAAGTAAGAGAAGGAACCTCACTGTTTACTTGCTTAGCCACTTGCCAGACCACACAGTGCTTAGTTACAGATACAAACAAAGCAAGAGAAAGAAAGGAAGAAAGGGGGAAAGAAAGAGAGAAGACAGAAGGTAAGAAAGAGAAAGAGAAAAATCCAAGAAACAGGAGTCCAATCAAGACCTGAATATGTTTAATGTTATATTTACAACTATTATGGTCTAAACAACCATTATTAGGCAAAAACATAGAAGATTAGAGACTATTCTGGATGCGGCATCTGTCCAACTTGTACAGGTAGGTTCTTACGTATTTCTCTTAATCTCATTATCAATTAAATAAGTATTAAATCACTGATTTTCTTGGCTTTGTACAGCAGTATCTAATATTTACCTTGTTGTTTGAGTTTTTTACATTAAATATAATTTCATTTCTCTTAAATCAGTAGCTAATTCTGATTAGTAGGCTACTTGTTTCTATGAGAAATGATAATATAGAGCTGACTGGATTGTCATCCAGAATGTCAGTGCTCAGTCCCTCTTGCCTTCTTGGGAGTTAGAAACATTCACCTACCACAGAATTGTGCTGTTAAAATATCAAGGTACCTCAGCATAGTCTTGTTTCCTATTGAAGGCAAAAAAGTGGAAGGCACTAAAGTGTTCCTGCTCTTATGGCAGGGATAAGTGTTTGTTTGCATAACACAGCTGACATGGTTCTGGAAAACGTGTTTAAGTACATTATTTTTTCATGGATCTGTACTAAGTACTATTATTTTGGAAAGAGCACTGAACTCCAAACAGCAGAAAGATTACCAATGATTACAACCTGTGACTAAAGACTCTTAACTAAGAAACTGCTTTCCTAATTTCTCCTCCACTAGTCTTCAATGTTTTTAGCAAGCCCCTACATTACAGTTTGCAGTTTCTAAAATAAAAGCAATGTCATTTTCTGGATGTTTTCTCATAGGCTTCATAATTTACATACTGATCTAGAAATTTATAGATGTAGATTCCAGAGGAATATAAATACCGATAATTTACTATGTACATGTAAAGTGTATTAGTAATGACGGGAAAACACATCATCCTCAATGACATAGTAAAGAGGCTGAGTCTTTCTCAAGTAAAAGAACCAGTCAACATCAGAATCAAGATCAGAAGCTTTGAATATCTCTCTTCTGCAAGCAAAGGTGTAACTGTGGCACTGTCAGAACTCAAGAACTCTCTTTAACAATAAGCAAAACCACAGCAGCATTGACTACAACAGGATTAGATGTGAGAAGCTATGGAGAGAATTTGGGACGACTGGACAATATAATCCAAAATCTTAGCTCTTCATCTTTCATTTAGGACATTTTCCTTTAGTACCTGAAGAAGCTGGTGTACAGCCTGCTCAGGTTCTTTTACCTGTGTTGTGGTGCTACCTATTAACCTCAGCATCAGCATATCACTTGACCCTTCATTCCCTGTCCCTATGTCTGGCACAAGGCTGCTCATCTCAGAGAATTAATAATGCCTTAAAAAGGACATAAATCAATTAATTTAAAAGAGAAACATTACCATGATGCTTGAGTTCTACTGCCCTACTATTTCTGCCCTACTGCAGCAGCAGCAGAGAGCTTTGAAGCTTCAATCTTTGAAGTCCTAGAACAATGTAGATAATGTATTAGATGTATTAGATTTAATTCTGGGCCACCAGTCTGGTCTACTCTCATGTAGAATGAGCTTTTATGAAAGGTACATGTAAAAAAGCAAAGAAAAGTAGCACTGGCTACTTTAGAGGCAGGAGCTGTCTACCATAGACAGATATTCTATGAGGTCCTTGGCACTTGGCATCAGCTGGGGCAGAGGAGAAGGGACATATAAACTTTGCAAGAATGAACATAGTACAACTTTCTTTTGATTGCAGTTATCCAGTGATATCTTTCTAGGCACTTCTATTGAAAGAATATCTACTTGCAAACTGCAGACAGTGTAACATTTTCCTCTGAAATTCACTATAGGTTCCTTTTAAAGTACAGAGGAAATAGGAATTTGACCCTATAAGTCTGATTTTGTAGGATGCTGGGTTTTTCTAAATTTTCTTTTGGTATCAATAGCACTTTGTGTCTTTAAGGAACAATGTCCGTAGGTCTTGTAATAAAATCAAACTTATAGCATCCTTACCACCCAGCTCATGAAATTCCCATAGAGAGGCACATACCTTCACTATTGAGGAACTAGATTTCAACTCTCTCCTTCAAAGATTAGACTGTTCAGAAACTGCTCCACCTCATGTGAAGTTTATGATTTCCTAGAAAAGAAATTAATCTTTCTGTAGCAATGAAATTTTATCCCCCTTCAGTGCTGAATAACTTGCAATAGTCTGGTTAATCGTCCTATTTATTTAAGTACAAGCTTCTAGAAAGGAAATAAAATAATTTCTAATAGAGAGTGAAAAAATACCATATAATGAAGGCTTCACTTCAGCTATAATTTTTGAGACACAATCTTTACAAAGCAAGTTCATGCTTTAGCAACAAGGCAACTCCCTTATTGACTTGTCATTGTTTGCAGATTTGGCTCTGCCTTACTTTATTTGAATAGAAGTTTTAAACAGCATTTTAAGTGTTTATTCCAATTATAAACCCACACATTTCCAGCCCATATTTCAGAGAGTTAAATTTCATATTTAATGAGATTCATCTCTCTGGTATGAGAAATATTGTGTGTTCTCTCCAAAATTATAACAAGTTTACGGTGAGTTAGAGTATAAAATTTGTATGTGGAATATATGTGAATAAATGAGGTTATGATGTAAATTAAAGTGTAATTTTCAAAAGATGTGCTCTTTTCAGTCTTTTCAAACTTTGCACATATCTTTTCAAACTCTGCACATAGTTAAAATTTGCTGTAATAGCATGGACAAGCAGTAGGTTGTTCTTAAGTAAGGAATAAGAAAATATTCAGCTTTTTTATCCAGTTACTGCGCTTATGTATCCAGATAAAAAACATAATATTATGAATGATAGCATGTATCCAGAACTCTTTAAATATATATAAAAGGGTTACTGGATTTGGCTCAATATGTATTATATACAGAAGAGGCTTAGAGTTTAATGTAGACATTTAAGAAAGTCTAAAGTACACAAGGCAGGCACCTTCTGTCCCCAGAGTCTCCTTTCCATTTCTCTAAAATATGCATACATTTATGACTGAGATACTTAAGATACTATATTTATTTTCAATACAGTTTTTTCTGTATTTCCCTTACAATTTTCAGTAACAATTTGGTGGTAGCAATAACCAATTGAATTACCTTAATTCAATTTGAACTGTATTTAAATATATTTTAAGAATTTACTTGTGTTTTCAATTTTACATGCTCTAGATTAATATTGCCTGTAAAGCAAATATATTTAGTTGTCATTTCTTAGTAAAATATATTTTTATAACTTTGATTTTTCTTATGGAAGAACATTGTTCTTCAAGAAGAGAATACAACCTGAAGTATTAAATCAGAACAATCATCAACAAAATAGATGTAATCAGACACTATTCAAAGCTCATGGTTACAGGCTGATGTGATCATCTTCTTTCCTCTTGCATGTTACAGTTTTGTGGGTTGTTATGAATCAGATGAAAACAAAAAAGATTTAGAGTTGTCACTTGCAGTTTGGTCACAGCTTTCATTTATTCTTCAGGATCTTCTAACTACCTAGTCCTAAATATTTTGGAGACCAACATCTCTCAAAATCTCAATACAGTATTCAAATTTACAGGATTTCAGTTGGTTTTTTTTCAGTGTTTGGGGGTTTTTTAAGAAGCAAAACATGAAGGCCCGAGCAACAAAGAATTGCGATCGTCATGTGAAAACTGTTCATTTAAGAATATTTGAATGTAGACACTTCAGTGCAGCAAAATTATTTCACTGATCCCAAACTGTCTGTGGAGACCCAGAATCAGATTAATTTCTGTTTTGGAATAATCTTGTGCCTCCATAAAAAGCAAGTCATATCTTCCCATTTTAATTCAGAAATTATTATCTATATCAAACATTTAATCTGTATGCACGCTAGGATAATTTTAAATTTCAAAATTGTCTCTACATTCAATTTTATAACTATATGATTTTTAAGGGCACAAAGGAAATCAGTATTTTCCTGGAGATACTTCCTACTGAATGCAGGTTCATGCCAAATGCTGTTCCTGCCACCATGACTCAGAGGAGTCAGAGGCAGAGTGTTTGATACATAATTCCTTTTCTATTGGTGACCACAGAAAATATTCAGGATAGGTTGTTCATAAATTCTGTAAATTTACTTTGAAATTAACAGACATTATTTCAAAACTATCGCTCAATCCCATTTTTTATCCTATTTTTAATTCTCCTAATTTTGTATTCCAAATTCAATTATGCAGCCAGTCTTGAGATAGGCTGCAAGAACTTTTCTTACTGTATTAGGAATACTTGATATTAAACAATGATTTTCCTCCCTTAATGAGACACTATTTGTGTTTTGATTTACATCTATTCCTCCAGCCCTTTTGATGAAGTTTCTGAACTTTTGTGTCATAAAGATGTAAAGATACAAATTTATCCCTGTTCTTAAATATGAGGCACTTCAAAGCAATGTGTTACAGTCAGTTATTAACCTTTGATGGTGAGAATCACATAGAAAAAGCCAAGAGATAGGAAAGCCAGACTGATTTTATCTTGGTGGAGGTCCTCACCTGGATATGGTCAGAAATTACATTACTTGATATGTAATTAACCCACTGTCCAGCACCCTGGTCAAGTAAAAGGATGCTGACTGAAAACGCACTTTCATCGTTACTTTTCATTTTAAAGGATCTTTCAGAATTAGCAAGTCTGTCTTGTTCATCTGTCTCTATGGACCTCTTTTCAGTACTTATTAGCCCTCCAACATCCTAGAAAAGTGTCACTTCAAGTTTCCATATTTCCTGGTCTTGAAAGCAGATTGCTTGAAGTCTTGCTGACCAGCACCTGAGGTCCTGTGGCTGATTCCCTTCTTTCAGAAAGCTTTCTTTTCCCCCACTGCATCTTGCTGCCACTAATACAAGAAGTTCTGCCTTTTGCTATCCTGAGGATTGAGCACCCTTGGGTTTGGTCATTTTTAAGGTGCTTTTAGACTATCAGGTAGCACCTGAGACTTAAAAGGGACTGCTAACATAGCTAAGAAATTGGAGTACAACAGATGAAAGGGATAGAAGGCTAAGGAAAATACCATGTCTAGAGAAAGATGCCTGAAGACCATCTCTTTATAGACTTGTGTCTAGTTTTTTCAGTATGTCCTTCAATGCCAACTAGAAGAAGCAATTCTAAGTCTTTAAAGTTGCCCTTGAAAATGACTGATGGATCCTCAGGCATTGCAGGTAAATTAAGCACAATCTGTATTAGCCAACTCCAGGCATGTTAAAGTGTAGTGGGTTCACACCAGCTTCCATGGACTGTTATAAGTAGGGAACCTTTCCTGGATACAGTGGTGCAAATGGAAGAAGTTACACGCCAAGTTCCTCTCACTTTACTCTCAGTACACACCTACACTCCTTTAGTGAGGTTCATGGCCAATGCTAGCAACCTTTCAGGTCTTTCAGGGCACCTAGTTAAGTGGCCCCTCTCTACCTCACTCTAGTCAAAATCAATTAGCCACCTCATTATAATAGAGGGGCTGTGATGGGCATACATGTCC
Organism: Camarhynchus parvulus; assembly: GCF_901933205.1. Lineage (NCBI taxonomy): Eukaryota > Metazoa > Chordata > Aves > Passeriformes > Thraupidae > Camarhynchus > Camarhynchus parvulus. Next base: position 17,556,282 of record NC_044576.1, on the reverse strand, counting down.
AAACCATAAATAGGCCTTCCTAGACAGAATTGTTTACAAAATTTACATTTGTTTACATCTTCCAGCAAATTAAGTGTTGGTTAAGTTTACAGATAAGTATTTTGCAATATACACACACAGAGCAATGAAGCAAAACTGGAAGTTCAGTCACACAAAAGACAACACCTCTGCATAAACAGCTTTGAGGCAGTAAAAATTTGAAAGGCCTTTCTGATTTGACAGAGGCCCTTCCAGTTCACAGAATGCTTGATTCCTACCAAGGTTAATCCTTTGTTGTTGTTGTAATTGCAGTTCTTGTGTTTATACACAAACTGTTTTGCCAGAGTTCTCATTTCCAGTTGTTCTTCAGGATGTCCAGATGGGACAAATCTGTTCTTGCTTCATGTCTTTGCAAGTAGACCAGAAACAATCTTGACTCCGAATTTTCAAAAACTAAATGTGATTTCTCCTTCCTCATCATCTTCTTCACTGGTGTGTCCTATGATCTCCTTTCATCTTTTTTCACCATCATCCAGATAATGGACTGACTTTGATGCCATAAAACTTATTGTACATCTGAACCTACTCCCCAGTAAATTCCCTCTGATAAGTGGGAATGAAAAGGGCTGTCATGTAGTTTGAAATCCAGCTGACCCATTCCTCTTGAGGATATTTAATGCGCTTGACTGTGTTTGATGAGGGAAGGTCAGTTTTCCTACAAAAGTAATAGTTTTTAGCTCTTTTGCTTTCTTTACACAGTAAACAAAACAGCAAAAGTAAAGACGAAGATTAACCAAAGCCAAGTTGCTCCTTTACATTTTACTAAAGAAGACTGCCAAATCCAATAAGGTGACCTTGACATATGAAATTAGTAATGCACAATTGTTGCTAAGTCTAAAAAATTTTCAGATCTAAAGCTGTAGATCATTTACTTTCATGATTAATTCAATTTCTTTCATTGATTCCAGTTTTCAATGACAAAAACTTGCACATATGATAAAACAAAATGCACCAAAATGCACCAATTAATTATTAAAAAAAATGTGAGAAATAGGCAGATACTGCTGGCAATAGAATGGGTTAGCCTCATCCCAATGAAACTTTTCATATCTATGCAAGAAGAGTTGGAAAAATCTGTTGACTTTAGAGAGGCCACATAATAAATAAATGTGTTGCAAAGATTAGAGCAGGAAGGATATTTCAGGCTAATTTGGATGGAACTATCTTCTTCCATAGACATCAGCAAAATCAGCCTTTGACCTCAAAACACAAATTGGCACTGGAAGCTCTTTGCTACTTTTTCCAGTCACAAAAACATTAACCTCGATATCCTGGCCAAACTCCAAAGTGGGTGATTACATTCTGCTGCTCTAATTTTCCCCTGCAGGCTCAACCAGATCCAGCATAATTTCCTGATATGTAGTGTTACTGAAAAAAAAACCCTTTTTGCAAAGTTGCTGTCAATTTTTCCTTCTTGCCTCCTCATTTGTATGCCTTGTCTTATGAGTTGTAGGTTGTTTGAAGGTCAGAATTATTTGGTTCTGGATCACAGATTTTACTAAACTGAGGGACCCTGAACATGGCCGGTGCTACAATGATAACAATATCTTTCCATCCCTTTTATTCTCTATAATACACATAGTGTAGCCTGGCTATAGTTTTTTCCCCAAGCACTCACACAGTCAGACTTTTGTTAAATATCACATCATCTCAAGAATCAGAAGTCAAAAACACAGCCTAAAGATACAGGGCATTCTGAGTGTGTTTAAAAACCAGTTGCCAATTTGATTGTAAAATAGCACATTGCCTAACTCCACATTGTTTTAAAGCAATAATTTGTTAATGAGATTATGATTTCCATGGCCATACAATCTAATATTTTTTCAAGAAGCTTGGATATAATTGATAGCAGAATTCATTTAATTCATATTTAGTATTGATCTGAGACATTACTCTTAGGAAAAAACATTCTCTACAAAAGCATCTTTGGTGTAACTGCTGATTTCACTTTGGTTCTATAAAGCTGTAAGACCTGCACTTTGGGTAGTTTCTTATTGAGTAACTTAAGCTAGTTAGAAATATCAGCAATTCTAACTAAAACGGAGGATGCAGCACTTCTTTCCCCAGCACAGTCTCAACTAAGACAGCACTAAGTGCAATCTGGTGGATTACCTGTATAGAGAAGCCACACAGATTCTGCTCTGGGTATGTGAATTTATTGCTTAGTCCCAGTACCACAGGGTTAAGTGAAATGTTATCACAGTAATTTATTATTAAGAGAAACGGTGATGGCTTAGATTAAGAAGATTTGTCTGTCTCTTCTAATTAAGGTTAGGTTTGTAAGAAGCTTTACTGCCCTTTGAAGCTACAGAGACTAAAATTAGGACTCTAGTTCTGTTTAAAATGTCACTAGGTTGGTCTATAATCCTGTGGTGGTTGCTACAAGGGATCATTCCTTCTATGTTGTGATTCCTTGTTTGCAAGCTAGTGAGCCAGGACAAGACCCCATGAAGCAAACTCTGAGCAGTCTATTAATCAGCAACAAGCTGGTCCTACACTGTGCTGCTCTTCCAGTTACCCCTTGAGGAGTCCATACTGAACGGGGATTTGGCAAAGCAACCAGCTGTAAGACACAAAGAGTTCTATTGCTGGCACAGAGCAAATGGTGGCAGTAAGTGGGCTGTGTACAGAGAGTGAAGAAGTTTGGGAGGGCAAGAGCTGTGCTAAGGCTGTGAGTGAACTCATTTTACAGTGTTTACAATCCTTTATGTGACAGCAGCATCCCAGGCTATAGTGTCCTCACTGCTGGTCTACAGACAATGTCAAAACTCAAATCAGTAAATGGATCACTTCTAACTTTTCTTATTATTCCCCTATTTACACACCATCAAATAAACCTGTGGGGCTGTTACAGGAGAGTAATAGCAAAAGCTGTTCAAAAATTTTTAGGAAATTTGAAGATTGGATTCAGTTTTTCTTACTGATGTGTAGACCTAGAGCAGCTCTGACTAGATTAGTAAATTACAGAAACAGAAACCTCATTAGATGGAAAGATCAAGTGCATTTATGAAGAGCAAAGCCTTCTTTGAGAATATTTAGCATGACAAAACATTTGAAGGGAAATCAGCCATAATGCTTCAAGTCACAACTCAGTTTCTGGTTGGCTGGGATTAGGAAAATAATCTTCCAGTAGGTAGGACATGAAATTATGATTCACTACAGAGTGCCTTTCTCTAAACGATCTGAAGCTGTGTTTCAACTGAGACAAAACAGCATGAGTGTGTGGATCCACATTCTTCTGCTAGGTCTTATGTACCTGTCAGATAGGACAGTGTGCTGGGAGCCACTAAATTGCTATTCAGTAGTTTAAAAAGAGAATAATCTTTTAATTTGGTTTAGTGAAACAAAGCAAGTTTATATGTATATTGGAAGGGATGAATTGCAAGCACTGAGTCTCAGATATGTGAGCAAGAAAATCTCTAATCAATTAATTCAGTAAGAATCTACCAGCTTTTACTGATCAATCTGCTGAGCAATTAATGAATTTAATTGCCCTGTTGCAATGTTAATAAACCTTTTATGTTACAGGGCATATCTTCTGCATTGTATTCTTTTTTTCTTAGATAAACTCTGTAATGTTTTTATAGTCAGGAAAATCCAATTAAGCAGCAAAATCAATCACCTGTCATTCAAATAACCACTCATAAAATCTGAGCAGCACATATTCATGAAGGACCTCCTGAGTAAAAGCTATTTACTCTCCACAGAATCTTATGACTGCTTTCAAATGAGGAGTGAAAGGGCTCAAAAAGATTACAGGAAGTCACTCAGTTCAGTCCCCTTTATTTACTCAGATTAAGACAAGGATAAACAATACCCACCTATTCTGAACAAATAAAGCAGGGTGGTTCACAAAGCATTTCTTACTGTGAGAGAAGGGTACAGGTATAATCAGTAGGGCTTGTCTTGAGCAGTTCAGTCTATTTTACTGTGTCCAAACCCCAGTATCTACTGCAGCAGGCATGAGCAGTTCCTGTGTGACATTGGCCGAGGTCCTGTGGGCAAAAGGAAGCCCTCTGGAGGAAGAAGAAATATGGGCACTCCTGTACCTGTCCACAATGCAGCTTCTGGAGGATCTTCACAAAGGTGAGGTGACAAGCATATTTATAAGAGTTCTTACTGTTGGAAATTAATTCTTGAGCTATTTTAATTCTTTTGAGTTTGTTTGTTTGTGGGGGTGGGGTGGAGACAAAAAAACTAACGGCACTAACAGTATATTGCTAATAAAAGTGAGAAATCTTTCAGTGCTGCTGGGATTACGTGCAGATTGCTCTGCCTACATAGAAGATCTTCACACAGTTTTGGCTTTTTTTTTTTTCAAATTAAACATCAGGTAGTAATTAATCCAAGTACAATTATATGCAGACAGAAGAGTCCTTCCTGAAGTCTGAATAACATGCACCCAGAGAAAGTGCAGTGCCAGCTAGGCTCATGTCCTTCATGGACAGATAGAAAAGGGCAGACAAATCCACATGGCTCTCCATTCAGCTGGTAAGAGATTTTATCCTTGATGATAATAATGTGACTTATCATTATGATGCTTGCTTGCCAAGCAGGCCAGCTTGAGAGAGCACAGAGCACAACTGAGCAACAACAAGAGAGCACAGCTGAGCAACCTGTCACATTTTGAGAACTGTTTATGTGAATGGGTATTCCTTTTGAGGGGAGAATGGATGAGACGTGTTCTTACCTCATAAGCATGTAGAATCACAATGCGAAATACAGAAACCAAGTGATGTGTAACTTCTACTATAGCTGGAGGAGTGAAAATTCATTACCAACTAGTTTTTAATGGGCTGGAACACTACAGCAGGTTGACTATACCATCAGTTTTCTATTAACTGGTGCAACAAGGGGATAGAATAGCCCAGAAAATACAAGCACCATAAATGTGCAAAGGAGTGAAGCACAGAGATACCCAAGATACCCACCTGGATAGGTTCAGCATAGGTGCATCTATTGACTCTGTGCCAGACACTAAGCTGATACTATGCTCTTGTGATTGCTGACTTAACAAAACAATTTTTTTTTTTAAGATATAATCAGCCTATGTTCCCTATGCTACACCAGATAAATTTAGGGTATCAGAATATGAAAACTAAACCAAGAAGAAGTAGGGATGTACAACCAAGCTGAGCTGCAGGCCGAGTGTAAGGCTGGTAAAACTTGTCTTTAGAGAGCTCAGGTCCAAAGTGATGCCAAGTTGGAGTCATTCTGAAGCTGAATCCATAGTGCTCCAGCTACTTTGAGCACAGGGAAGGTTACCTGCCAGCGCATAGCATCATCCCAGTTGAGTAAGGCATATCTCTGACTCCACATCTCTCAATTGCAGCTATATTGTTTCTGTAATCAGCCTCTTTTCAAGGCTAATGCTGCCACATTTGCTGTGCTGTGCATGATGCAATAAATCATGCCAGATCTCATGATGATCAGCACCACTTGGCACAGAATATTCCCGGTGTGCTGGGGCACTGCCAGGTTAGGCAGGAATGGCACTCATTGGCTGGCCAGCCCTACAGAAGGCCAGGTATTCTCCACTAGGATGAAGTGCAAGCTGGCTAGCTGTTCCTAAAACAGACAAGCTTCCCAGCATGTGTGACTTTTGTTTGCATACCACACTACAGAAAACATGGAAGGAGCAAAAGAGAACACTAGTTGAAGGTAACCATGGTCAGAAGGCCCAGCAAGACCACAGTGACAAGGCAGGTCTGAGGTCAGGCTGGGAAGAAAGTCTGTGGCTCAGGACCAGTAAGGTCCCCAGTCAGGCAAGTAATTCTGGGTACATCTCCAGTGATGAGTTTGGTTATGCAGGTGAGATGCCAGAAATATGATTTTCTGAGTACAGTGAATTAAACATTAAGATCTCCATTTTATCAACTTCAACATTTTTCAGACCCTGCCATCTGTGTGATTTGCCCATGGTCAGTACTACTGTCTGCTGAAGGAAATTTGTCTTTCCAAAACAATGCATCTCAGACAGAAGCTGCCCCTTTCAGTGCACCAGAATTGCTCCACCGCCCAAGTAAAAACCAGCACTTTGGACTAACAAAGGTGAGGTATATTGCAAAGTCCATCTAGACAGCACCTCATGAAGACAAGCTTGTGGGTTTTAATGCAACTTGCCAGGCACCAACTGTCATATCCCATTTCTAATAAAACTAATCCAATTAGGCTATAGTTAGGAAGATGTTATATGTATCTCACAGCTTATTGTTGGATTAGCATGCATGTCAACATCAAAATCAATTTTGAACATCAGTCCCACAGGCCTGAAGAAATGTATTATTTGTAAAGGCCTACAGAAAGGAAGAATATTTCTATGAAATGGTGTTCAAGCAGATATGGTAATTGTAATCCCAGAAGCAGCAGGACTGCAGTATCTGTACAATCAGAGGGTGGAAGCAGTCCCAGGAAGTCAGAAATATGTTCAGCTTTGTTAACAATTTATTTTTCTTCTCTCTGACAAATGAGTGTCTCTGGAAAGACAATAAGATATAACATTCAGGCACCTTAAAGTTTTAAATACAACTCAGACCACATACTCCCCTCAGGCGGAACATAGTATTTTCAGATTCCCCCACAACTGACCACTTAGACACTAGGCAGAAAAATGAAGCTGTGGAATAGGCAGTCTTATTCCAGTAATTTTCCTGCATATAACAGCTAGTCAGTCCCACAGGTAGAGGAGAATTTTAATCAGCAGTGGGAGAGCTTCAAAATTAAGAAAGGAGTTCAGATTTCTTTCCCTACTTCTGGCATCTTTGAGCAGAGGGCAGCCTGGCTCAGCCCCTCAAGCTGAACAGTGCTAATGATGCTGAGATGATTTTTTTTGCCTTTTCTTTTACATACCTTTTATGCAATTTTTATGTATCCTCAGTATTCTTAGCATGCATACTTGTAATTCCTTAAGCCTGATAACTTAGCATAGCCCTAGTAATTTATTAAGCCAGGAGACCAAACATCCTAAGGGCCTCGTAGTAGGAGGCTGGAAAACCCTACGGTATCTTGGGAAACCAAGGTCCTGTCTAGAACATACCCAGTAAACTACACATTCAGCCCATCCAGGGGGAATTCATTGAATGGGGAAATATCACACCATTCATCCAGGCCTCCCACTGGGGCGCCCCTGTGAGATATGCAAATTTGTAAGGTCTATAAATTGTATACGTGATCTGTCGTGTGTGGGCATTGTGGCACATCCCACCTTGGTTAAATGGTGCACCATAAGGATCCTTATTAAAATACCAAGGCAAAAACCCCTTATCCCTTAATCATGTCTAGCTCTCAGTTTTTTAAAACCAGGAAAAGACATCACTAATTGCATGCAACCTAGTCCATAAGCTAAGAGTCACTATTTTACTTTTAGATACAGTTAGTCTAGTTTTTCTAAAAAATCATCTCTATGATTCTGTGACTTCTGCCATTTTGTGACCATAGACACAAAAACATGGTGTGCCTAGTACGAGGCTTTCCTGTACTGATTTCCTGTATTGATTTCACACAGGGTTTCCTTTTCTGTTTTGACAGATGCTGGTGTATTCCTTAGGAATGACCCTCTATTGGTCAGCAGATTACCAGGTTCCTCCAAACCAGGCCAGTAACACAAACATTTTTGTTTTCATTTATTCTGGTAGGTTTAAAGAATGAGAGGCATAGTCTTAAGTATCACTAAGAGGGGCTTTATGTTTTGGACCACTAGAAAAGAATTTAAGAGCTTGTGTCAAGGTCAATCTTCACCAAAAATATCAGTTCACACAAATCAGGGAATTTAGTTGGAGCTCATCTTTCCTTTCTTTTTTACCCCCCCTGTTTCTTCAAAAACCAGCAAGGTGGTTGAATCTTATCCTTGGAGGTATTTAAAAGATGTGTAGTTGTGGCACTTACGGACATGACTTAGTGGTGGACTTGCCAGTGCTAGGTTTATGATTGCACAAAATGATATTAAAGGTCTTTTTCAACCTAAATTATTCCATGATTCTATTATTCAAAGATAGACAGGACTAAAAAAAACCATCATGTTGGCATGTTGGCATGTGCTGTGCACATTTATGTGCTTTTTCAAAAATGGGATGGAAGAATAAAACTAAATAACTCCCCTTATTTCTGAGCAAATTCTATCAGTACCTCTGCAAGCTGAAATTATAAGTTTCTTGCTTACCTAGAATCCTTTGAAAGACTTGCAACATACATTTTTCTTCATTTCTATATTGATGCTTTTGGTTGCTTGTTCTCAATTTGGAGAGCACAGATTTCTAGTAGATATAACCTCCCCTTCACATTCTAAGAGAAAAAGCTTTATAAACTAAATGGCCTTAAAATATAAGTATCTGGTCTCTATGACAACAGTTGTGGCTGGTAAAACTCCTCACTTTTTGAAGCTAATGCTACCACATACCTTACTTCCATGAATCTTTGATTCACAGTCTAATTAACAAAGCTCTGGAGCAAACTGAACTGTCTGTCACCAAGAAGCCCCTAATTGGGCCTACAATCATTCTTGGAGATGTCAATTCCCTCCAAGGCTATCCTGGATCCCACTAAAGGGTCATTCAATGCTGTTATGCTGCTTGTCTGGAATTCTCCCAAAGTCTAAAGGAATTCAGTGCATGTTTCTCACCCAGGCTTACAGGAAGGCTTACAGAAATTCCTGATCCCAGTTTACATAGGATTTCAGTCCCCTGGGAGATGTCATTTAACAGTACCCCTATTTTGACTCAGTCCCTCCAGCTGAGTGACCAACTACATACACTCTTGCTGACACTGTGCGAAGATCTGCCACACAGAAGACTTTCTCCTGAATCCATTCTGGAAGCATGTGAAACTCATCAGAAGGAATCTGCTTCCTTACCAGCAAAATTCTACATAAAGAGAATGGTTCAGTTTGCAGTGGGAAGTGTCAGTGAGGTAAGTACTACTCTCATGCTCCAGTCATCTCCTTTTCTGCAGTGAGAGAGGTGAGCAACATGGGAGACAGGTGAGTGACTGCCAAAATTAATGTTTGTAGGGATTAAGGAAGTGAGATTTGGTTCTAAACTTCTAGGCAGGAAATTGCGTGGGCACATGTACAAGCAAATAAAGCAATGAAGCTGGCTTACACACCACTTCTACACTCCTGGGAAGTGATTGAGCTTTTATATTTACAGTATCTTAATTTCTTTAGTTAGTACTGAAGCAATCATGACCTTTACAAAGACCTCATATTGGCCAAAGTAAAGGACTCTACACAACAGTAAAAATTTCTCCATTGACATTCTGGTTTCAGGCTTTCTTGATGAAATTCAAAGAAATCTCATTTACATCATGTTGGGAAATTAGGTCATTGTCCTGAGTGGAACTGAATATTTGCTGTGCAATCAAGCCTGACCACATGAGGTCTTTAAAAAATGAGCACATAAGTTTTTTCAAAATTTGAAATATCAAAAACCATTTTTGTTGACAAGCTGAATGACAACAGAAGAAAACACATCAGATTTTTTTTTGTTTCAATCAGTATTCATTAAGACTCTGAGACAATTTTTTCCCTTGCACTCTTTCTTACTCTCTTTGCTACTTCAACAAAGGGTGTCCCCTACTAAACTTAGCTAGCATGAGAGCATGGAACCAACACACTCAGTCCCGCTTTGTGTTACTCTGAGAAAATGAAGTTGCTTATCCAAAGCAGATCTGCAGCCTCTGACAGCCAGAGGGCAAGGATCACTTCACTTTGAGAGTCTGAAGTTCACCTATCATATGACAGTGACTTTGAATATTACTGCCTTCTAGACAGAGCAGGTGGTCACTGAAGACAGCACAGCCTCTCAGCTGAACAGAAGTCATGTGATAAGGAAAAGACTGCATGAAAAGATATTGGACACCTCAACACTGGCATCCCAGATGAATTTTCACCAAGGTAAAGAAAGATTTATAATCTGAACTCTCTAATAAGGATACAGACAGCCTTTTCTGTGTCTTTCCCAAAGCAGATGGATTGTTTAATTTCATGCTGTGGTGATTACATGTAGTGTTAGATAGGATAGTTATTGCTGTACATATAAATTACTTCATAATGGAAAGACTCTGAGGCAAGTCAGTGAGGTTTCTTTTCCTTATTTCCACAAAGGACAGTAGTCTCAGGGCTGTGAAGCAATGATAACAAATCAGCTTGCACAGATTTGACTCTTAAAGCACTTTGCATAAAACCTGTGCATATAAAACTCCTCTACTTTCAAAACTGCTTTTGTACTTTGCATACTCCAGTGTATTTTTGAAGGTGGGGTTCTGAGAGGTTATCCTCCTGCCATTAAGGAATATATATTCATCTCTCTTATTTGATTATTCAAGAAAAAATTTGTGGTTTTTGTTTGTTTTTTTTTTTTTAATTTTAGTTTAATTTTCTATTCAGAAGATGTTTTATAAATTCACACATGAATTGCTGGAGTGATTTCAAGACAAGGCCAAATCCTGCTCACTATATAAGTAAAACAGTATATACCAATTTTTAATTTAATTTGACCAAGATCAAGATTTATTATCCCTCAGAGTAATTCTATAACTCTATAAGTAATTCCCTCTTTTTCCTAGTGTCCACACTGTACTGTTCACTTTGACAGTGATCTCTGATTTTGGAGCAAGGGGAAAGCTGGCCCAAGCTATACAGGATTTTTTTTTAATAGCATTAGGCATATGAACAATACAATTCCTATTCAGCAAATCACACATATGCTCCATGAAATCAGCTAGAATCAAACACAGATTTAAATACATCTGGAACATTTCTATTAGGTATTATTGTTTATAAGAAAAGGGGATTCTTTTGGAAACATACAGCCAAACTATGCCTCAAGCCATATTGGTTCACTTACTCAAGAACTGACCTTGTAGATTCACACTTGCAAAAGTAGATAGAAATTCTGCTGCTGCCAAAAGGGATAGCCCCATTTTCAACCCCATATTAGCCACAAATTCCTGCTAGTTTCCTTACACTGGTTCTAGGGATAATGTATCTGGTGTGATCTCTGTGTTTGCCCATGATTCAGGTCACTTGACTTACACTTGCCAAAGGACTTCAATGAATTAGGGTGTCAATTATATTGAAAATATGTGAGCTGCACTTTGCAAGACAGCATTCTGTTTCTTCCTTTTTTTTAAAACTAAAATTATGTTTCAGAGATTCTGTAAAAGGACAAGAGAGATTGCAAACAAAGTAAAGTCAGTGTGCAAGAAAAATACAATGAATTATAATCAAAGTATATGATTCACCACATTTCCTTCCTGTTTCCAGACAAAGGGCCCAGACTAATGAACTATAGTCAGTCAACAGAAGATTACAGACAACTCTCTGTGGATTATAGTGACTCTAATAGTATTTCTGAAAGTACATCTTTGATACTGTCTAACCGAGGACACAGGAGAGGTAAGATTCTTAAAAAAGATTATGTTTGTGAATTATGTATTCATCTCTTTTGTCCCCTGAAATGTGGGACTGACCATGTACCAGGTGATAGATACTCCTATGCAACTTGTGGTTACCTGACTTGGGAGGTATATTTGTGCTAAATTGTAGAGAAGAAAGATACTTTTATATTAGATTCTTTTTCACTTGTGTCCTACAATAAAGCTATATATTTCCTGGTTACCATGTAGCCCCATCAGATCTCTCTTGCTTCATGCCCCGTTTGCCAGGTAAAGCTGCTCAGCAGGTCACAAAGTTTGACATTATGTTTTTCGCACATGGGGTCTTGACACAGAAAAGGTGGAGCTACCCCTCAAATGCAATGTGGTGGGCAATGTCAAGATGTCAGCTCCAAAAACAGTTGAATCTATAAATAATACCTAAGAGTGAATGTTCTATGAGGACATAATTCAGAGAGAAATTAGGCACATCCTGGGGAAAAAACCCATCATGTCTTAGCCTCTCACCCTAAGCCCTCAGCCCAAGGATGAGGAAAGTGAGGTTACTCCTGTTAATGCTCTCCTCCTGCAAGGTGCTTTTCTGAAGCTCCAGAATTGCAATCAATATCAGCAGTAATAAAAACCTGGGACTGCAGCTGCTCCATGAGTGACACATACGTGTGAGTCACATACACAGTCACACACAGGGAAGGTAAACTCAGAACAGAAATCTGTTTTGTAAGCAGTTTAAAAGACGTTTAGGTCATAAACTTGACAAAGGCTCATTCCAGTGACTTTGTGCATATCTCAGTCTCCACTGAAACACTGGTAGCTGTGCATACTCAGGATTTTGTAAGACAGGATTCTAAAAATACATGAGTAAACACAGAATGTGAGAGCTTGTTTGTCACAGACATTCTTTCATGACATAATGTATTTTAAAAAAAATCATTCTTCTATGAAAAGAAATATTACCATCTAATAGAGCACCATCATCAAAGGAGATAAATATCTCTATCAAGACTGTACATTAGGAGCTCATTTAAGATATAAATCTACAGCATCAACTTCTTTGAAGAATACATGTTAATTTAATGTCAGGCGTGTGTTGGATTTGTGATCAAAGCATGGCAGTCTGGCCACTGAAAGTAGCCAAGCTGTCCCACTGCTATAACAGCTGATATAGAAAGACTAAGGGGAATTTTATGATCTTGTCAAAATATATTTATGCAATTATATTAAAACCACAGTGCAAGCAGAGAATTTTGTGAGGTTTTCTCGTTAAAAAGCATGTTGCAGGATTGAATCTTAACTTTGGTAACTAGCTTATCTCAAATCTCACATTTTGTCACTACCATCTGCAGCTTGAAAAATCCCCACATGTTTATGCTTATTTTAGCAATGGGAGTGTAGATTTTCCAAGTTTCACAATTGCAGTTGGTTAGTTGGTACACTAGAATTCAGTGTCACGTTTTCATGTTGGAATTTAGAGTGACGTCTCAGGGTGTAGTGCATGAATGTTTCATCAAAATTATTCCACTTCCATGATAACCTTCCACACAGCTTATCTTACCACCTCTATCATCCTACTTATGTAATAGTTTGATATGCAATTCTTCAAATAAGATCAATGAAATGATCCAGGTGAACAAAAATTTAACCTTCTCACCCTTCCCTAAAGATTTCAAACATCTCTGCTGATACAAGAAACATTCATAGAACCACCACTTGAATAACCCTCTCTGGTTCTCCCTCTAAATTTCAACCTTCATGTATTTGGACAAAGCAACACCTGTCCATTCTGTAGCAAGAGAGATGACTGAAGGTGAAAAATAATGCAATCCTTATTTGCTAAGACGCCACAAACCATCCACTACTCCTACGATGTTTTTATGTTGTAAAAACATTCACAATATATTTAACATAGAAAGTAACCAGGGGAATAGACACAATCATTTTCATTTCATTGATTTTATATTCAGCTCTGATTAAGCCAGAGAAGTTTCATGCCTTTTTCTGCCCATTTTATGCCTGAAAATAGAAGAACAAAAATTGGGCATAATTTATGAAGAGAAAAAGCTGATTCACAAATTACCCCCATAGAGATGGAAATGACAGCTATTGTACCTACACAGCTGTTTTCCAAATTACATTCACATAAAGGGTTATGAAGAGGAAGTAACAATAACTAGGGAACTGGGAATACTGCTGGTGTAGTATTCACTAATCCTATTAAATAGCCATTTACCATGTCCAAGCAAGGACACAAGAGAGGAAGCTGCCAGTCTAAATTTCTTCCCTGTTGTAATTGTCCCAACATCTGATGCTGAGTGCTGCTACTGTCGCTTGATTCCTTTATTTATTGCAGGAAGAGTTCCAGAGACACACAGATCATGTGACACCACACTTAGTGGGTCAAGGACAGAAAGTAGCTACAAGCTCTTCATAAACAGGTAAGCTCAATTCAGATTCTACAAGATGGAAACTGTTTTATAAGCAAGTGAAGCCAGCAACGAGTGTGGCAATGCCAGTATCAGAAAATGCCTGAATTGCCAACTGAGGCTGTTTTGATAATGGATACCGTTTATATAGAATAAATAACTTAATAAATACATAAAAAAATTCTATTGTGTAGAATAAATAAATAAATAATGTTCACCTAGACTTGTTTTGGTTCCAAGTGGAACAGTCCAAAAGCTCTAGTGAATGGAACTTGGGCCCTGAACAATCCATACAAAACAAATTCAGGATTTCTACATTTACTCTGCACCACTGTGTCCTGCCAGCTGCCACAGGCCCCCCAGAACAGTGGCCCCCAGCTGTGTCTGCACCAGGCAGGGAAGCAGCACTAGACCTCTGTGACTGAAACAGCTGGGAAGCTGCTCCACAGAGACTGTGAAAGGATGGATTTGATGATCTTAGAGGTCTTTTCTAACCTTACTAATTATATAATTTATGAAAGGAAAAATTTGTTGAGAAGGTATGAATAGTCATCACTTTCTGTGTCAAGGCATTCTGTCAGAGTCCTTATTTGTCCACATTCAGATTTTGGATGTGGTCTTGCCTTGCTGTCACATTAAAGTTCTGTCACACCTTAAGTGTCCTGGAGTGGTTATGTCAGACCATGTATGTAATGTATAATTTTCATTTGCATTTCCACCTCAGTGCTTATACTGATTTTTCTCACTTGTGTCAGTCATATCCAGCCCTGCACCACCACTGTACTGGAGAGTTGCAGGTAACCCAGGGTCACAAGCAGTAAAGACCTCTGCTCTGTCATGAGGATTAGCCTCATTTGAGCCATGGCATGGACAGCAGCCCTGTAGACATTGACAAAGAAAACTGAGGATTGTACAACTGATACTAACTCCTTTTCAAAAGCCAGGGAAACACCCCTGCTGCCAAACAAGAGTTTTCTAGACTGGATGTTAGCACAGTGCAGCTACAATCATGGCTGCTTCCAAAGGAAGAAGAGATGTAAGTACTGTCAGCCTCTAGGCACCACAAAGACCAGAATCCCATAGTTAAGCACCATGTAATCCCTGCAGACATCCCATTTAAATTGGGTTCTTGACCCAGTTAAACAGGAGTTTCTTCTTTTAACCATGACACAAGTAATTCAGGCCCACAGGAAATGCTCAATTTAGATCAACTCCCAATTAAATGTGTCCCAAGTAAACAGTTTGAACTTCCTGATAAATCAGCCATGATAATCTTGGTGATATGAGATATCCCGGTACACCTGTAAAACTGCAACAAGAGATTGCAGGATAGTGGCTGCTTTTGTCAAGAAAGAAGTCTCTGTCTGCTTGTCTAACTACACACACACACACACACACACACACACACACACACATATTTATACATGTGGTCGCCAGCATCTATATATGCTCACGTGGAAAACACCATTACTTTCTACATTAAAACTATAGTACAAAGACAGCTTTCTGATCTGAGATTTCACACACCTTTTTCTTAATTAAACTGAAAATTCCCTCGGTTCCCTAGGACATTAATTTATCCTAATGAATAATTTAATTCCCATTCATGGAAAATTCCGAATAATGTAACAACAAATGTTAAGGTTTTCTGAAGCTTTTTTCTTGAGAAAATAATAAATGAGGAATTCGCTTCATCCTGTAGAATTCCCAGAAAGGAATGGGGCTACAGTCTTTGCCTGTTGGCTTCACCAAAGTTAAACCAGCTGGATCTGGCTCACCAAATGAAGAAAAGAAACAAACCTGACTCTATTGAATCAAAGCAGAGTTAAGATTTATGTGTAAAGGGCACCAGTAATATTACTCCTGTTAAATTATTTCTCTTTTTCTCTAAAGAAACATTAAGGAGCTTATAGCAGACATTTCCCTGGACTTCATAGTATTCCAGTAGTTACTGTACCTTAAGCTCTCTGTCCCCAGGTCACTGTTGTGCTGATTGCATGTTATATATTTTCCTCACTATGACATTTCCCTCGGAGGTCGGTGAGTGCTGTAGAAGAAATCCCAGCTGGAACTCAGAGGAACGGCCGACAGAACCTGCTGAGCTTGGGCTCCACCTTCTCCGTGTCCACAAAGGACTACTCAGCAGCTGCTGCATCACAGAAATGTTTCTTCCACAGGAAGGAAAAGGTGAATGATGAAAAACATATAAGCTGATTTCAAAATGTAAATATCACTAAAGAGAAGCCTCTCATCTAATTTTTGTTTGACAGTGATGTGCATAATAACTACTGACTCACCTTATTAGATGAGTATTCTAGATTGACAGACTCCAAATTAGGCATAATCCAGTTGTGCTGTCAGAACTGAAGGCAGTGAAAGCAATTGTCCATAAGTACTATGCAAAAGCTCATAACTGAACCCTCTCTGACCTACATATGTGATTTCTGCCAGCATCAAACACCATATGGACTGTTTTCACCAAGCACTTTGACGGCAGCTTCAGAACAGCAAAAAAATTTACAGGGACACTTTACCCAAATGTCTGCCAGCCAATGATGCTCAAAGGACTTAAATTTTTTTTACAGTGCATGTCTGGACAGAAAGCATAGGCTGGCAGTGAATGTGCCCAGACAGTAATTCTCCTAATTGACTTGCTAAGTTGTGGTAGGACTCTGTTAAATGGAAAGGATAATGTTTCTTTAAAAGGTATGTTGTTTTGCAATCTCTTCTGGATTGGAAAAATTCAGAAATAACTGAATCACAGAAAACTCCACCATGATCCTTCATATGGAGTTTTCTGTTGTGGAGCAAGAAGGGACAGGTTTCATGCTGATGAGCCCTTTCATCTCCTCCTAGTTCAGAACCTCAACAGTGACCAGTGACAAATATTTGGTCAAGGGCTTCAGCTAGATACTGTGGAAAATTATCTTTTCTCATATAAATTTTGTATTAAATTTTCTTATTATGGTTTTTTGTGGAGATAATAACAGCCTTTCACAGGAGTTCAGCAACTGTTACAAAACTGTTAGTCCCTCTTTAATGTGATACAAAACTGCATTGTCTGTTGGTAGGACTGTACTATTATTAAGTTTTTTTTTAAGTATCTAAATGGGTCAAGTTACTAAGTCATGGTGAACAGCTGAAAGGACTCATTACTTGAAGACATTTAATTATTTCTGTCTGCTTAAGGGATCTAAAAGCATAGATGTATCTGATGAAAACCCAATATATAAAATTAGTTGAGGTGGATACTCAGCAAGAAAAAAAGACCCTAAAACTATAATAGTTTTAAAACTTAAAACTTGAAGTTATTTGAAATTGAAACAAAAAAATACAATGTTTACTAATAAGAACCATCAGTCAGCCTTTATTATGGGAAAAAAGCAGCTCTGCATTCCAGTTTAGTTCCTAGAGAGGCTGGGTTTACTCAATCACAGCAGTGTGTATGTATGTGTTTACATGTCTGTGACTGTCCTCAGAGAATTTGGGAATCAAATGAGAAAAGGTCACAGGGTAAATTAAGTTTCTATAAGTGTCATGAAAATAGGTGCCTTCCAAAGGAAATGGATCTTGATTAAGTGCCTTTACAGAAGAAAAGGCTTCAGCATGAGCTCACCTCTACTTAGACCCTGGAGAGTCTACACAGGAGACACCTCAAACAGAGAGAAGTCATCAGTCAGCATGGGTCAGAAATGGGTTTCATTGATACTTGTGTTTAGGATCTTCATTCCATTAAGAAGACTTACTAAATTTCTAAATTGCCTCCTTGCAGTTTTCAGGTCCAGAATTTGTTATTTTGTCTAGTGAACCACCAGTGACCTTACAGCTGCCTGGATCAATTGTGGTAAGAATGAACATTAAGAATCTAGAACTAATCCAGTGACATTTTAGTCAGGGTTCTTTGTAAGTAGCACCTGAGTCTCAAGCTAGTATTTTCTCCATGTCCTCCTCTCAAAACTAGTTAGGGCTCCTGCAGAGGTATTGAGACTTGAAAGGATGTGCTTTAATTCCTAGTGCTATTTAGTTATTTCTGTTGGTGCAAAAAAAGCTTAATTTATCCTTCTCGGCTAAGAATGCTCACTTTAGCCCTAGACCTATGAGACAAAGACTGTACCGCAAATCTGCAATATGGCATCTAGTTCCAATGTATGGGACTTCTCCAGCTTGCAAGCACATCCTTTACTTTTCATTAAGATAAGGTAGAAAGTTGACAGAGACAGCAGTAAAAATGAGAGCAAAGCAAATTTGGAATTAGCCCCAAATCTATAGTAACCCTGGTGACTGGAGAATTTGAGTATGCTCAGCTGTTTTGTTGTGATTCTTTGGGTTTTAAGAAAATTAGAAATGTTTGTGATATTAATTTAATGAGAAGGGAGGCAGAGAATAGCATGGTGTTGTGACCAATTCCATCAGGTTGCATAGAGACAGGCTACTTGTGGGCCTCAGTAATAAAATGCTGTGGAACTTGCATTGCTTGTACTTAGCACTCATTCTTCATTCTTTCTTACATGTTCTTAGACTAAAAAAGGGAAATCCTATTTGTCCCAAAGGGATCTCAATGTGATTCTACTCAATGGGCAGTGCCTTGAGGTGCAATGTGACATCAAGACCAAGGCAAGAGATGTTTTCAACACTGTGGTGGCGTATGCAAACTTGGTGGAACATTTCTACTTCGGCTTGGCTTACCTGAAAGGTAATGAGACAGTTAAGTACAGCTCTGTCCCTCAGTGCCTCTGTAGTCACTTTATCAATGAATTCCAGTAAGAATTCATCAAAGAATCATTCAAGAATTCATCAAAGAATCATCATCAGAATTCATTCAAAGATCCTTTAAGATCCTTAGCTAGAAGCAGATACAAAGCTTGTGCAGCAGTAAGGTATGTTGGTTTGAACTGCACTGCACTGATGTAAAGCATGTCTGCCCTAGGACTGTGCATCAGCATAGCCATACAACATTTACTGGCTGATACTCCCAGGCAGAAGTGGCTGTGTCCCAGCCTTGCACTCAAATAATACTGAGCCATGCAGCTCCAGCAGAAATTCCAGGAAGCATTGCAGTGGGAAAGGTTGCCTGTGTTTATTCCTAGATATAAGTGGGATAGAGGTTCAGCTGTGTCATCTACCAGACCCACATCTCCCTAGTCCCCTTCTGATGGCAGGCACAGCTGAGGCACTGGGAAAGAGCACACCTTGTGTGTAGGGCATGAGGATTACAAAGGGGTGCAGAACCTGAGTGGTGGGAAGAATGCAAGGCCCATGAATCCTTGAGTGATTTCTCAGGTACCATACTAATCCAGCATCTAACATTTGTAATCCAGAATTACATACTGTCCTAAGTTCTACATCAAAGGAGCAATAAGTTAAATCATGACACAGAAAAGTAAATCTCAGCTGACATCCCAAATCCATTTTATTTTTTATTGCTAGTGATGCACTCTATGAAGACAGCAGAACTAAGCTGCTGAAGTATATCCAGGTTTATCACAGAACCCAAAATTCTCATTTCAGGTAAAGAATTCTTCTTTTTGGATGAGGACACCAAACTCTACAAAGTGGCCCCAGATGGCTGGAATGACCAATCCAAGAAGAAAATGTCAATCATTAATTTCACTCTCTTTATAAGGATAAAATTCTTTGTCAACCACTTTAATGTTATTCAGTAAGTGCAAAATTCTGCTGACTGGAGGAAAACCAGTAGCATTTAGGGATAACATCCAAAGCTCCCCCTGAGTTCCTAAACCCTTTTCTATTCCAGGCATGGCTTGACAAGGCATCAGTTTTACCTGCAGCTTCGTAAAGATATTTTGGAGGAGCGATTATATTGCAGTGATGAGACTGCCCTGAAACTCGGCGCTTTGGCTTTACAGGCAGAGCTTGGCAATTATGCTTCTGAGGTGTGCAGAAATAATACAGTATTTCTCAGAGGTCTCTCTCTACAACTTTTGCAGCTTTTCTTTGTCACATAGAGTTTAAAGAAGAAATGTGAATAGCAGAGAACCTCAGTTAAGTCCTCCAGCTAAGTCCTTCAGAATTAATTTTAAGAATTACAAAATATTCCTGATTATGGAGTAGTAATGAGCCAGGTGAATTTACCAGGAAATATGGCAGAATGATGAGAGAGTCTAGGTCCTTCATAATTGATAATATATCCTAGAAACTCCAGAAAATCTGTAGAAGGTTTCAACACTGGCCCAGCTTAGATGCGCACAGGGGCTTAAAGAGATCAGTAAACAGGGAAGAGAAAAGCAAAGACACACTTCAGAATTCACAGCTATCTTATGTGTAGGCTCAGATCCACAAGCTGCAAAGACAGGGAGGTCTCTGCATATCTGAACTAGCTGTCCTAGTTTTCAAGTGTATTTATGTTGGCTTCCATATTTTCAGCTATGTAAATCAGAGTAGCTCTGTTAAATGAACTTTGAGTGGTCTCATCCATGTGGTCAGATCTACTATGGCAAGGGGTCCCCCACTGTAGGTTGTACTGATGCAGCTGTAGCTGTCAGCTCTAAGAGCAGGACACACCTGCAGGCCCAGCTCCTTTCTCCCCTCTGCCCAAAGAAGTTCGAGCAGCTGCCTGAGCACAGGGCAAGAGGCAATTCAGCTGTCAGGGCACTGCATGCTGTTCCAACTTTCCTTTGGGAAATGGCAGCAGGGTGACTTTTGCATATGGGTCACCCTGGAAATGAAATGCAATGAATAAGAAAAGTCAAGAAAGAACAAAAGGCACCTGTCTTTCTGTTTTTCAATTTTTTTGCCCACCAGATGCATGGAAAGAGCTATTTTCGTGTTGAAGACTACGTCCCAGCCAGTCGAATAGAGAAAATGACCCTGGCATACGTACAGCGAGAGCTTGCTAAATTACATCGTATGAATCGCTCCCTATTTGAGGATGAAGCTGAACTAGAGTTTTTAAAGGTAACATTAGTTTTGAGGTAGAAAGCCCCTCTCTATTTACCGTTGTCTATTTTCTTCTTGCCTGACACAGTGGATTTTAGATATGGTGAAAAAATTTGAATAGTCAACAAAAATCTCAGAATTTCATTCTACTGTAGATACTGTCACTTATAACTGAGAGTTTTTATAGCATGCTTTGGTGTATTTGCAGCTTTCTAAGGTTTGATGTAAATTTTTGGCATTTTACCAATGTCTGGGCTCCAGAAGATTATAAAACATGAGAATAAGCACTTTTTTGACTTCTGAAATTACAGCAGCTGTTCAGCCACTTCCTAAACATGTAGCAATTGTTTGTTTAAAAGTATCTGTGAGCCCTGGAAGTGAGGAAGGAGTTATCTGAAGTATTTTCTCACTTGACTATTTCTCTAGGTCTCTAAAGTGTCACGATGATGTGGCATTTAACTTTTTTCCTGCTAATTTCTCTTTCTCCCCAAACCTCTTTGCTTTCCATCAAATGAAAAATATCAGGGATTAGATAATGGATAAATACCAGTAGTCATTTTGCTGCAGTGCCACATGCTGGTATTTATAGCATCATCTTAGTTTAGTTGCTATTTAATTATATTAGTTCCTCATCTAACACTGTCAGTGCAATTGAAGAAATAGATTGAAGCTTAGCCTTAATGACAGTCCCATCATGTGTGGCAAATCCAATGAAGAAAAAGCAGCTTTTGTTAGTATCTGTTTCAATGAATAAGTCTGTAGAAGGAGCCAACTCATCAGAGAAAGTGAGAAAGACAGAGCCCATGGCTAGAACATGTAAATTCCAAATATGTAAGGGATTAAAATTAAAACCCAGATTCAGCTAGTGATTATAGATGCCCCAGTTTTCAAGACCTGAACGTTTGTACTTTGGTTACTTTCTGAGAAAACAGATCTTCTTAAAGTGTTTTATTTTGGTCACTGAAAATCTCTGTTCACAATTGAAAAGTCATTTGAGGATTCTACATTAGCTTCCCAGAAAGAAAATATAAGCTTTTAGGATAAACTCACATTGGTCTGCAGATCAGACAGTAAATCCTAGTCATATTCCACAGTTCTGTAACGTGTCTGAGTCACATTTTAACACTTTTGTGGCCAAGTACAGGAGGTAGAAAGACAAGCATGAACACCCAGAATCTCTGTGTGAGTTTCTCAGAATACGCCCTGCATGGTTAGATGGCAGGGGCAGACACTAGCTCCTCAGACACTCAAAAGCATTTTCTCCTCTATCTACCTTTCTTCCCATGGATCTTTTTGAGTAAGGCATGGTAAAAGCACTTTTTCTCTACAAGGTGACTCAGCAACTTCCTGAATATGGAGTGTTATTCTATCGTGTGTCCCAAGAGAAGAAAGGGACAGAAGGGGACATCATCCTGGGAATCTGTGCCAAAGGCATCATTGTCTATGAGAACAAAAATCACACAAGAATTGCCAGTTTAAGATTTCAGTGGCGTGAAACAGAGAGAATTTCAGCTCACGTGAGTTGGAACTAACTGAATCTCTTCTCTTCTCTACTGGTTTACTGCCTTCCTGTCGCTTTGATAAATTAATTGCATTCAGAGCAAGAATTAGATTCACTTTATATGGGCAAGTTCTTTCTGAAAAGAGTTTAAAATCAAAGCTGGATCTGGATGTGTATATGAACATACTGAGTTCTTTGTGAAGTATAGTTCTGCAGTATTTATGCCAAGGCCAAAGACAAATTACCATAAAACTGGATAATCTGGTGCTGACTATTACAGAGACTATGCCAAATCTCTCCACAGCATATTCCATATCCATTCCTCTCTTTTTTTTTACTGCTCTTTTCTTCTGTTTTTCTGCCTACATCAGGTCATGGGATGATGTCTTCCACTTTCCAGATCTCATGATTTCCACCCTCATCTCTTAGTATATTGAAGACTGCTAACTAGTATTGGGGATAAGATTGTGACCCATTTCTAAATGGGATTTTGACATTAGAGGTATATCAATGTACTGTTGTACAGTTTAGGTGTCAAACTGGATCACACATTTCCCAGCTTGTTTGCTCTCCAAAAATGGTCCTTCTTCCCCTTAAAGATATGTTCCTTTTCATATTAAATTTGTTTAATAATTTTAGCATCTCTAGGGCCAAATTTTGCAGTTTTAGCAACCTCCTATCACTGCATTCAATGTCCTAAGGTTCTTGACTTTTGACATAGAAGAATTATGATCCCAGTGACAAATACTTGGCTTACAAGTGCTGAATTTACAACAGGCATTTACTGAAAACAAAAGGGATGCAGTCAGGCATAAATACAACTGAACAAACCAACAAGATTATATAAATGAACTGTCAGTGCCTCAGTGTGATGACTGATATATAAAGCAACCTGTGCTTTTTTTTCCTCTTCAGAGAAAAAAATTCATGATTGAAAGCAGCTTCAGTGGTAAGAAACACACCTTCATTACTGATACAGCAAAGACATGTAAATACCTACTGGACCTCTGCTCTGCCCAGCACAAATTCAATGCACAGATGAATTCTAGGCAACTTCGTCAAACTTCATCAGGTATCTTTTAAGCTCCTGTTTATGCTAGTCTGTATCAAGCCGAGTTTTTGTTTTTTCAATGTGTCTGCAATTTCCTGCTGTCTCTCCATCCTCCAAGTCCCCTCTTGAGCCTACTCAATGAGAACCTAAATACATTGGTATCTTCTTCAGCACCACCTTGTTTCAGAAAAATTAAATATTTTAGAGGACAGATTTTTATATAGCAGAGCTCAGGCACCATTAAGCAAGTAGTAGATTTCACAGAAAGGCAGAAAACTGGACAGCAAGTGCTGCCACCAAGATGGTCCCCATTTGACTTCACTTGTGCAAATGACTCAGTTCCTTGGTGTCTCTCTGAACTTTGGAGAGCACATGTTCCTAGAGTTCCTGTCTTCTCAGATATAAATATACTGGAGTGGAAGGCCTGTGAAGGATGAGAAACCACCAACCTGGATTATTCAGACTCTGAAATACAGTTTCTCATACACTAATCATTTACAAAACACACTTCAGATTTAAATTATATAGGGTTGTACATTTCACCTGTCTTTGTGGAAAATGCATTTGTAGTATAATTCACAGAAATTAAACCTAAATGCAGCATATATTTTTTATGAAAGAAAACTCCTTCTACTCACCCCAAGGCCTAGGTATCCTCAAGGATAAAAGAACAAATATATCTGTAATGTCAATATTTTTTCCTGGCATATTCAAAAGATTTTATTTAAATTTCCTTTAAGCTTAAAAAGACACAATAATATCAGTGGATTTGTCTTTGCTTCTTCCCCTCTCTTGCTTCTCATTCAGAGGACAGTAAATTTGTGGAAATAGACAAATCGAATTCTGCATATGCAGCTCAGCGTGAACACCTTGCCCTTATTCAGAGACTGTCTCGCTCTGAGAATGTGCTCTATGGAGCAAACCTGGAAAGCCTTTCTGCTGGGATGATGAGCAAATCTTGTGATAACCTCAGTGTGGAAACCAACAATAGGACTAGACACAAAAGCAATCTTGGCAGGTAGGTTTGCCTCTCTCTGAACATGTGTAAGACTCAGGCATAAACTATTTTTTTTTAAAGTTCTTGTTGTGGTCACACCAAAAGGTCTGGGGCTCCTTGATGCCAGACAGTAGTGCAAATGCAGGCAGGAAGTTAATAGACTAAGAGAGCACAACTTGAAAAAGAGTGACATTTAAATTTGTACCAGACTCAAGAAGGAGCTACTAATTGGGTTATGAGGAAGTATAAAAATGAGGAAGAATAAATGTAAAATCTTCAATGTCTGTGTATCTTCACTGGAAATTATAGTATGTGAATTAAAAAACCATCAGGAGCTGGTTTTGATCAGGAATGCAGAGATCATTACTTAGTTGATTCCTCCATGTCCAAATGTGCAATTCATAGGGAACAGTGCAAGAACTTCTCCCTCTTTGCTTTGGTGCATCCACCTGTGTAGGTTCTTACTACAGCTGCACAGCCTCAAAATGAATTCTAGTGCCTTTTAGAGTACTAAGAGTTAGAATAGAGTTGAGGAGAACAAGAAGTACCAGAAAAACTTTCAGACGTGGTTTTGTCTAAATGGACTAAATGAATGAGGGGGAAGCTATGCTGTGTTTTCCTGATACCTGCAGTCAGCTCAGAGCAAAACACAGGAGGAATCAGTCATGATGAGTGGTTTAATGGCAACTGTTATTTGGAAGCAAATGCCGGCAAGGATAAACCACTTCTCCCCTAAAATTAAATATGTCCCAGAAATCAGAATACTCATTGAAAGGCTATAAACCTGTGCATTCTCAACTTGGCTCTGACAGACTAATGACAATGAAGAGTGCTAAATACCACTGCTGACTTTTTATTGTAACACAGTCTTCCTTTCCTGCCCTGCAGATCTCTATCAGGGCTATCCCAGTCAGAAATGCACATCAATTTGAATGGAAAGCAAAGGAGTTATGATTTTGTCTCTATTCATTCAACTCAGAACACCATCAGTGGTGAGTATAATAATCATAAAGAGAGACAGTACCCTTCCATGTTTATTGTTTCAATAGAAGGAGACCAACATATATTTTACTTACAGATTAAAGACTATCCTTTTTTACTTCTAGTCCTGGAAATTAATCCGGAGTTTAGCAAGACAAGCTGTTTTCTTCCCCTTAATTCCCACTTTGCATCAGGTTCAGTGGTAAGGGAGTTGGTGATAAAATGATTCTATAATGGTGCCTAATGCTCTACAGAGATGTAGTTCAGTACATCCAGAGACTCTTGCATGGGACAACATCCCTGTGCTCAGAGGTCATTGTTTTGTTCAAAACTGAGATCTACAACTCAATAAATAATGCATGAGACAGCATAGGCTCCAGGTCTTTCCTCCACTCCTGCACTTGCATAACACTTCCTGGAATAAGGACTGGATATCTAATTTTCTATCAGAAGCCAGACTGCATGCACATGGGGAGCCAATCTATGGAACATGAAGCTATGCTTATCTGGTTAGTCTATTTAAAAATTAGAACAGTACTATAAACACACTGTGGCAATTGTCCAATGGTAAGTAGTCACTGTTGCAATCAGTGTTGGTTGGATTGCACCTTCAGGTCCCACAGGGCCTAAGGCTACAGCCCACAGGAGATTTTGCATCCAAATCACCCTCAGGTTCAATGGGAACTACATGCTTGACTCTAAATATTCTAATCTTAATAAAAACATGGCAGAAAAATATATATTCTCCCAGAAAGGAACATTGTAGGACGAGGTCGCACAGCTCTGTACAGAGTTTTTTTGAAATAATGAAAGCTTCTGAACACTTGTTTGAGCTTCCAGAATTATATTGATTCAAAGTATGTTGAAGTCAAGGATAAAACATATATTAATTTTGAAGCTTCAGTTTTGCATAGTACATGAATATTCCCAGCATGCTGTACTCCTAGCATTAATCTACATTTATTCTAGCTGTTTTGTTTCTGCAGCACCTGGATCACCAGCCACCCAAAAGGAAGTTTTGCTAAGTGGTCTAGAAAGAGAAATCATATGTGTCAGCCTAAAACGTGACCCTAAGAATGGATTTGGTAAGTAAGGAACATAAATGTTATGTTTGTTACTGGGGCTATCAGATCCTGGTGCTAACACTGATGCTTGCTGACTCAGGCTGGGCAAGACTGTGAACTCCTTTAGTCCATTTATTCTTCTTATAGAGTAAGAGTACCAATCTTTGTGAAGGACTCAGAATTTCCAGGACTGAAAAGGACTAAGAACAAAAATCAAGACCATTATATTTTCAGAGGATTAAATAAGGCCACAGAGACTAAAGGAACCAAGTGCTAAGAATACGTTGAGAAAACAATGGTTTTAGTTTTGTATCTGAAATACACATCTACTGATTTTATTTATCTTAGACCTTACAGATGGTGCCTGTGAGGGTGCAAAATATTTACACCAACTTCACATAAATGTTTTCCAACTTTTGGATTATTATCTGGATACTATTTTTGTTCTATAATACCTTAATCACACTGTATCGAGTTCTTGTGGATGAGTTCAGAAGTTCAGACCATCAGGTTTTACAAATTAAAAATCAAATTTATAAATGGTGCACGTCTGTGTGTAATATCCTAATCCCAAATCCAACTATTATAGAAGTGAGAAGAATATATTTCAATAGTCAGAGTTAGGATAGTGAAACTAAACTACTGAACAATAGATTTCATTTTCTTAGACCTCTTACATTAGAAGTTTACGTGGCCCACCTCAGGTTTCCTGTTTGCATGATGTAGAATGCTGTTCAAATTTATTTCATGAGCTTTTATATAATTTCCCTCCTGCAGGTGTTAAATGCTGCAGGTCCACCTAGTTCATGACTCATGAAATAAAGTAGTTAGAGTCTCTAAAAGTACTGAGCCAGGAAAACGTTGTTATTGGGAAATCATATCTAAGTGGTGACCAAAGTCACCAGCGCACTTTAATTATAAGTTTAAAGCTCTCCCAAGTCAAGACCTTGATGCCCTGTAAATCAAGGGCAGCATCCTTCAGATCATGTACAAAAGGTATGCCATTGGAGTAAGAGCCTTTTGTGCTCCTAAGATTCATCTTTTTTAATGCTGCCAGTGTTTGCATTCTCGTGCTATCTCGTTTTTGCAGGTTTTGTAATTATTGGAGGAGAAAATGTAGGAAAATTAGACCTTGGTATCTTTATCGCTTCAATTATCCCTGGGGGACCTGCAGACAGAGCTGGAAATATCAAACCAGGTCATTTTCTGTACTTTTTAATTAGAATTAAAATACTTGCATAGTTTAAAGTTAGCTACTCTGGATTTATTTCCTTATTTAGACGTGCTTTCTCTTGCTTTTATCTTTTTTTTTCTTAAGGAGGACGACTCATCTCCGTGAATAATATTAGTCTTGAGGGTGTTTCATTTAATACTGCAGTTAAAATCATACAGAACTCTCCTGATGAAGTGGAGCTCATCATCTCCCAACCCAAAGGTATAAAGGCAAAAGCCTCTGCTGGCTCTGGGATGCTAATGGTTAACTCTCTAATGGGCACTGGGATGTAGTACTACTACACTCCTGCTACTGATTGCCACTTAGAACAACCATACACTAAAATAGTCAACTTCTGGTAGGTATCATGTGATGTCTCTGCTACATCAGTGTGAAAAAATCTATTATGGGCTGCCTCACTGAAGACTAAAGGAATTTTGGCATTTCTTTCTCTGACAGAGAGGCATAGTCCTCTGCAGAGAGGAAGCAAACACATTTCTGAACACCTACAATAGCAGTGCTCCATTTTACACTGATTAACTCATTTTACAGATCTGATTTCACAATCAGTTGAAATAAGAAGTTACTTTGTCCTCTTGTGCTGGGTTATAATAATATTTTTCTTCAAGTTTACTTGCTACTTGCATTTAACAATGTCTTATTTTGGTATGGCTTTACAGACATGTATGAAGAAGGATTAAATGAAGAAAAGAATCTATCAAGAGGAAACAGCACTAGTGGATCTGAGATCTCTTGCGTAGACAATGGGAGAAAAAAGATTCAGGATTGTCATACAGCTCTCCCCAAAGAACAGGACACAAATACAGAACTTGAGAAGACTCTCTCTTGGAATTTAGCATCAAAATTGGGCCCTAGGATTCCAGTTCCTTCAGCTAATAGCCTGGATATAGAGGTAACTGAGATTTTGATGCTGCTCAGTAACGTTACACCCAGCACACAACATACAGCAACATACCAGATACATGTAGAAGGAAAAGTCATTGTGAAGGAAAGAAGATAGAAAAACTTGAAATAAAATACATTGGAAATGTCAACATGATGGACGTGTCTAGAATATGTGAATAAATGGGGAAACTGTTCTACAAAATGTTCCTTCCTTTTCCAGTGAAGGGACAAAATTTTGATTATCTTCCTGGAATCTTTTAAGTTTTCAAACCAGTTGCAGAACATGCCATGTCTAATTTCCTACTTCTAGACATCCTCCCTATATATACTCAGGTTATGTGCATTTAGACAGATTGCATTTTGAGTAGCATTAGCTTAAGCTTCCAATAATATCAGAGATATAAATGGTATCACTCCAGGTTGTCAGTGACAGTAGGATCAAACCTTTTACATCTTCTGGAAATGCTCTCTTCTTTTTTTTTAAATTCCTTTCCCTCCCTTTCTTTTTCAACCAAGATACTGTAATCTCATTAAAGTTTTTATTTTTGAGACAGGCAGCTGATTCTTCCCACTTACCATCTCCATCAGAAACCAACTCAAAGGAAGTCTACACGGTGGAGCTTGTTAAAGAAGATGGGACTTTTGGAATCAGCGTGACTGCAAGTGTCACTGTTTAATTGTCTGTCAAATTGTTACCTGACTGAGAACAAAGACAGAAGATAGGCTGATAACAGAAACTGTTAGCATGGCACATTGTGAACCTAAGTGTCCAACTGATTGACATAGAATGCATGAAGTACTGTCTTTGCTCATTGCCTGGTTCTTACCCACACTGTGTCCTGGCATAAAGCACGTGGCAGTACAAACCCTTTTTGTCCTGACTTGATTTGAGAACAAGACCTACCACCGAAAGCAGAGTTTGGTCAGGGAGGACTAGAGAAGGTCAGGGGGGACTAGAGAAGAAATATCTGCCGCATTTGGATAACAAGTCCTTGTCCTAGCTATTTAATTTGAATTTACCCCTCCAGGCTGAGATGTCTCTACAGTCTTTGCTGAAATGGAATGTGAAACAACAGCCATTTCATTTCCTGTAGAAGAAATTAAGGGCCGTTTTTTTTTCATCTAAATTTGCCCAGGGGATGTAGATGGACAGAACATGATTCTTAGGTTAATCTGAAATTTCTCTTAGTGCTTAAGTTCAGGTCCATGCTTAATATATTGTCCGAAAGATTAGTAATTGAAGAATGGATATTGCACAGCTTAGAAACTGAGCTAGAGAATAACTGAAAGATGCAAGACCATTTTATGTAAGCATAGGGAGAAATTTATGAACATTTAGTAAATATTTTTATATAGTCACGTTGAAATACATTGCAGTTTCCTGAGAAAATAAGATTACTGCCTATGGAAGTATATTATAACTAGATGGGGTTTTAGAGTAATGGGGTTTGGAGTAATATCCTCTTTCCCTTTTCCCCAATATTTAAAGAAGAAAGCAATTCCTGAAGCAGTTACTTTGCAATGCATGTGTAAGTTGCTTTGTTGTTAACCACAGGAAGAAAATATGAAGACTCTAATCTGTGGGCATGTTTTGCAGGGTGGAATTAACACCAGTGTGCGTCATGGTGGGATATATGTGAAGTCAATTATTCCCAGGGGACCAGCAGATAAGGATGGACAAATAAAGATAGGTAACATGTCTGGCAATAAAACCCTGGGCTGCAGTGAGTTCACTGTTAGTGTGGACAATGAAACACATTTGGGATTGGAGGTGCTACAACTGCAAAGTGTAATATATGGTCCATCATTCCCCAGCCTGTCCCTGTACTACATTTAGGAATCCCACTGAAAAAACAGAAGCCTCACACCAACACTGTAGAGTTACCTTCTGTGGCTGCCATCAGGATAGTGACTCTGACATCACTGTTACTGTGCTAACCAAATGCTATCACTGCATTTAGTTATAGAATACCCTGGAATGCTTTAGCACCTGGTTATAGAATGCTGTACAGCAAGCAGTATTGCTTTCCTATGAATTATTATTAATTTGACGCATGTAAGCATGAAGATCTATTGTAACATGGGCAGCCTCAAGGTTTACACCCTCTGAACCTGAACATCAAAGCAACTGGATGTTCTTTTTTTTTACTGCAGGTGATCGTCTGCTGGAAGTAGATGGCATCAGCCTCTGTGGCATCACCCACAAACAGGCTGTGGAACGCCTTAAGAAATCTGGCCAGGTTTGTACAACAGCAGAGATCAATAAGATACACAATACACTAAACTGGACTTAGTATGAAGCACAGTAGCCAAGCTTGGCCAAAAAACCATCCCTCCCTCTGCTCCAACCCCATTCCTCTAAACAGAAAAGTACAAAGACTTAGGACTCACTGTGTCCTGTGTAACTGGAACCTGTTTATCCCTGTTTTAGATTGCCAGACTGGTTTTAGAAAGGGGAAACTACCAATTGGCAGAGCCTTGTCTGACTGCTAATGACAGAAAGCAGGACCAATGTGCAGTTGTTTCTGTGGCAACATCCCTCACAGATGGCACCAAGGACTGCTGCTTTTTGACAGATGGTAAGTGATAAAGAAGGAACTCAGGGTGACTTCCTACGATGTGCAGGAAAGGAATGAATGAAAATAATTATATGACATTTCTTTGGGTTGGAAGGAAAACTGTATACTGAATAAAATTATAATATTCAATATTAATGACATAATCAAAAATCAATCCTGAAAAATGTATTTCTGATGTTCATAGAGTTATAGTGGCTAGATATAGCTGAATTTACCCTAGGCATCAATACTGTATCTCTCAGCCTTTGTGAGACTGGGCTGGCAAGGGAACACCCCTGTCTGTACTCCACAGCAGTCTCGGGCAGGAAGCAGCCGTGTGGATGTGGCCAGGCTGTTACCCAGGGAGAGCCTCACCAGCACAGCTGCTGATGCTGTGGCAGTGATGAAGCTGGAGGGAACTGGAGACTGCCATCACTTAATTTCTCAAAAGCACAAGATTTAGAGATCACTTACACAGAATTTAGCCAACAAATAAATGCTGTATCTTTTACTGAAGGTTGTCACATAAACACCAAGTCCGAACCATACTTTTCCATGGGGCAGTTACTCCTCTACACTGGAATTCAGCTACAAGCATGGTGTTTGGGAAAGGCCTGATCTCTCATTCTTGACTGGAAAGAGCAGTAGCTCCAATTCCAGCTTATGTTGGTTAGTGCAAGACCTAAACTAACTACAGAATAGTAAAATCTATGCAACACTTACAGAAGAATATCAGAAAAAGATAGCATGTGAATCTTTTTATCTTGGTACAAAAAGCTTTTCCCTTTATGGGTTGGTACCAGACTGTGAGCACATGGTGGAATAGATTCTAGTTCTCCCTATTCTGACTGTGAGATTTCAAAGACTTAGATAAGATAAAGGAATGCCTAAACCTTCTTTTGACTTTATTATTAGTAAATCTACTTCTCCGGCACACAGGGGAAAAGTCTTTTGAGAGTATAGTTTATACTGGCTCCTCAGGGGGTACATATGCCATGGTTCCCACTTTTTTCTCAATCTCTGATTTGAGCAGATAACACATTTGAAGTGAAATTAACCAAGAATTCTGGAGGCCTTGGATTTAGTGTTCTGCAGATGGAAGGAGATGCTTGTGAACACCTTGGAGGAGCTATTGTCAGGATCAAAAGACTGTTTCCAGGGCAGCCAGCTGAAGAGAATGGAGAAATTGAAGTTGGAGATGTCATTTTAGCTGTGAATGGGAAACCTCTCAAAGGGCTCCTGTATCAGGTAGCAGGAAGTGTTATTATTGGGGCTCCATCTGGGTAACAGGTTAATAAAAACAATGGATTTAAACATAATTATCACCAGAGGGAGGTAGAATTTGCATATAATTAATCTGATTTCTATGTAGGATTCTTTTCTAGAACTCCTATGTAGAATTTCCTTTCTAAATGAATTCTGACAGCGAATTTCGTCTGCTATTTAATTTCTAAGTTTCTACCATTAATGTATGAATTCTATTGTTAGATGCACACCAGTTGTTAATTAGTTGGAATCTTTGTTGCTTTTATGCATGATTGGAACAATTTTCCCCTGTGGTCATTTGTGCTTTGTAATGTCATGCTAAATATAATGCCCCAGATTCAAATTTCTACCAAGATTGGTAAGTCCTGTGTAAGTTTTTAACCTGGAATGAGAAATTCTATACTCAATTAAGAAATTAAATGGTAATGGCCTATGTGTGGATTTCTTTTTCTTCATTGGAATATGGCAGTTTGGGGAGCTATGCTGTAATAATTGACCGAAGATGTTACTGCCACATGTGGTTTGAATGAATTTTCCTGAAAATTCTGTTTTCTTCAAGAAAAGAAAATTAATTAACCTAAACCTATGTGCCTGATGGCAAAGTGCAAATTTGTAGATAGAACTGACTTTACTTTAGATACATGTTCATATATAAACTATGGTCCATTTGTATAACAATCCTTCAGTGGTGAATATTGGCCCTCATACCTCTGGCATTTGTGCTGAGAGGCACAAATACCGGAAATGTAGCATGTCACAATAAAAATTTTCTCCATCTCAGTTGGTAAAATGACATGTAAGATTTACTCTGTCCCATCAGAAATATAACACTCCTTCTTTCTGTTTAGGATGTCCTGCATTTGTTAAGAGGAGCTCCTCAAGAAGTTACACTGCTACTTTGCAGACCACCAAAAGGTGTTCTTCCAGAAATAGAGCAGATTGCCCTGGTAAGGCGAAGCTTCTGACAGAAACTTGCTTCTGTAAACCTGCAAAGACACTACTACATTTTCTATCCAGTCTTGAACAAGGCAACCTTCCCTTTTCTCCAAGGCCCTCTATTCCATTTCTTTCCCTTCCTGGTTTCAACTCAGCCTGCAAAGTTCAACTTATAGTTTCTTAGCAACCAAAATAATACAAATCTGGCAGACATTAAACATATTTATCCCAGTCCAACAACTTTTGAGTTGCTGTACTATCATTGGAGTGAAACAGCACGTACCCAAGCAGGTCTTCTAGTGGTGCTTCTAAAAATGCTCTACCAGATCCTCAGCCAGAAACTACAGATATTCTGAAATGCAGCTATTTTAACTCCCCAAAGTGAGAAGAAAATAAAGAACTTTTCCTGTCCAGACTATCTCTTAATGAAGTTTAAAAAATGGAATAATAGTTTCAACTGGTTATTCAGGTTCTTCTTGATAGTTAGCAGAATCTGCAGGGGGAAAACCAAAACACAAACAAACAAAAAATACCCCCAAACCATAGACACTGCAGAGACTAAAGCATGGCCATTAGATGTGCTAGCATTATTACTCCTGCTTCTTGAAGACACCTCATGGACAGTACTCTTACAAGGAATATGCATTAGCACTACTCTTGCTCCATTCAGAATGATGGTTGCCATCCCACTAGGATTTATAGTACCCACAGGCAGACAGAAATGACAGTCACAACCATCTCCAGATATCAAACTGACTCCAGCTGCTCTGCTGCAGTGTGCCCTTGGCTGATTTCTATGGTCAGTCGCATGGGAGTCAAGTCTGGAAGCTACTTCCATGGAATGAAGACAATATAGACACAACATTGAGGCATGATATGAACAGGTACATTTAAAAATAACCTCTAGCAAATAATTCATTGGGAAAAGTGATCTGGTGTAGTAGTTTTGATTGGAACTCTTGTAGAATATGAAAAATAAGCATTAAGACAAAAGAGTTATTTGGTAAGAGAGTACCTTCTATTTTTTCTCCTCCCTTCCAACCACCATTTGGTATTTTCTCATTCAGAAGCTCGTTAATATTGCCTTTTGAAAATATTTTACTCTTGAAGGAAAATGATGGGAGATTAAAAAGGAGTTACAGTAACCTTTCTGGTTTTTTAATAGACTCCAGCACCATCTCCAATTAAGGACTTTGTGGCAGAAATGCCAGGCAGCACAGGGGCAGGAAACTGCATGGATCAATCTACCAGTGATGGAGGTAGCACCTCTCCAGACCTCGAAGACTGCCTTGATTCTCCAGTGGGAGACGATTTCAGTGAGCCTCCTGAGGATGACAGCTCAGCTTACGAAGAGCAGGAAGCTGAGTTTCAAGAGAAACCCATACAGAAACTCCCAACTTCCAGAGAAAGTTTCTATAAGCATCTTTGGAAGATTCATCAAGAAGCTTCCAGTTCTGAAGTCTTCCACTCTCTAGAGGAGGAAATGAAGCAGAACTGCTACTCACCATGTGAGTTTACACAGGCCAAAAGGTAGGGAATACTAAAATCTATTTTCCAGCCTTTCCTTTGACTCTTAGAACTTTAAAGGTAATTGATTAGGTTTAAGTACAGGGCTCTCTGCTTCTAATCACTCCTGATTACTGAAGATTTTGTTTTATTATCTTATTCTGACTCACCTAATCTGCTTTCCCTATTTACTCTCATCTTATTAGAATTTTGCATAAGTCTGCATTGACAGTTCTGCACCACTGTAATCATTTATGCTGTTCAGCTGAAGGTGGTTGCCATTTGAAATCAGTGGAAAGATACCTGTTCACCTAAACAGGAAACAAATACTTTTTTATTGATTATATGATTTTTTGCTTTCATTTGTTTTCAGAGTTGACTTAAACAGGCACCAAATTTTTTTTCTTATTGTGTGATCTCTTAATTTCAAATTTTTTCATAGGAAATAAAAACACCTCAGAAGAGAAACTGTGATCAAGGAGGAAAAAAAAGGGTTATTTTATGTTTTCTGGTCTGCAGAAGCCAATAGAACCCCTGAGCCGGAGGAGTTATACAATAAAATGTAGTTTAAATGGACTCAGTCTCCTTTTACACTCCTTTGGATATATCAGACACTGTCACACAGAAGACAATCCATTCCATTTTCATCATCTTTCCCAGTGCAAAAAAGTATAAATTATCAGAACAGAAAGGATTGATACAAAGACATATTGAAAGCCTTTTAGAGGCCTTTAACTTACAGCTTTAGTAATTTTAAAGAGAATCTAATTTTTATTTCCCCATACAGTCACATGAAATGATTTTGTTACTTTTGTCACTCATCAAGCACAGCCCCAGACAGTTGTCTCTGGGGAGTGACAGCACTGCCTGACACTGCAAGCCAAGTGGGATCAGAGTGGCAGCTCATAATTTTAGCATCTCTTTGTCAAGTGCAGAATCTTCACTCAAATAACGAATGAAGCTCCTGCTTAATTATCTGCTTTTATATTTCTGAGAGTAAAATCAGCAGAAATACGTCTGCAGCAACCGTATTTCCCAAGACATAATACAGATTCAGAAAAACTAAGTTTATTGTGGGAAAATACCAATTCCAAGAAAAGTTTGGGATTCTTTCCAAGAAGGAAGTTCTGAAATAAATGTTTTTGTTTGAGACATTTTCAGTATCATCTAGTATCAGCTTTTGCATTTTTAAAAGGAAGCCAGAGAAGTTTAGGATGCCATGCATTTTAAACAATATTTTAAACATAATCTCAATTTAAATCCTTCCAGCTAAAACCACACAAAATCCCCAGAACGAAATAGGCATTAATAAAGGACTTCCTTTTGATTAATGAAGAAATTTCTCCAGATTACTCAAAATATTTCACGCAAATGTATAAATCTTCTGATATTAATTTTACATAGATCTTCTGTGATTTCATACAGGACGTGTAATTTATTTTAATTTTAGTTTTCTATGTTTGCTTGGGAGATGATGGACAGTTCACTTCTATCAAAGAGCAAACATCCTGGCTGACAGAGATGTGAATATACCATTTTGGGTGTTTTTAAGATGAATAGATGTTTAGCAATATTTCAATAAGGATTGATATGAAGAAAGAATACTTTAAAAAATAATGTGTTTCTAGCATTTTTATGAGCTTTAATGGTAAATTTTTGGGAGACAATGCCACAGCTGTCAACTAGGGCTCATGAACAGCCAAAACTATTAAACACAACATGTATGATTACAGTTTGGGCTTGAACATCAAATGTGCTGAATACTTTGTCTGCAATATAGTGGAACATAATCAATAATAATTTTACATAATCAATAATAATTTTAATTCAATTAATTTAATAAGTCCATTGGTAGTTTTCAGACAACTCATATGCTTCAAGGCAAGCACAAGAATAAAGGCAAGTTTGCAAAGAGGAATAAGGACTTCTTTTCATGAAGAAACAGGAACCACTCCATATTTCATGCTTCTGGTCTGTGCTCAGTTACCAAGCACAGACCTGTAGAAGCCAAAAATGTGGCTGGCATTCCTTCTCCCAGAAAAATGCTAATATGAAAATTGTAGTGGTATTTTAATGTCCATACTGCTTACCAGAAAAGTTAATTAATTTTTTTTTATGGAAGATTAAATAATTAATGGTCTGGGCTTTGTCCAATTATTCTTTTTGAGAAGCAACCAAAGTACTAATTAGTGCCTTAAAAAATTAAAAGAGTGCAAGATTTTGCAAAGGTAAATAATGGAAGCTTTTTAATCTTTCAAGTAGCTTTGCAAAATATTGATTACTTATTTGTTTTTATACTACCATTGGAGGATTCAGACAGCAATTCAATACCATAACTAGTAATTCATTTAAAATGAAAATAAGGTAATGCATAAACAGTAGACTTTTCAGTGGCCATCTAATAAAGCATATGGAGGAAAACCCCAGCACTGCAATCTTTTTATTTTCCAGCCACATATTTAATAAGAGTCATGATGACCTATTGAACACAAAATGTATGCCTGAAACTCTCTCTCTAACCCCTATTGATGAAGAGTATCTCACTGTCAGCTCAATGTCTGTGACCTCACTTCCACGAGGAGGAAGCTCCAAGACAGTCTCTGCAACCCCACAGCCACGTGTTTGTGGCCCCTCATCATCATCTCTGCCTGCCAGAGAGACACATGACAGTGACAATGAATGGGAAGACTTGGAGGAACCAGAGGAAGAGAAGGAAGAAAATGAAGAGTGCATTCAGGTATGTGATGGGCACCAAATTACCAACAGGTAGAATACAAGGGAAAAGAAACAATTTTAAGAATGTTTCAGTCTTAAACATTAATTTTAACCCATTTTCTATGCTATTTTCACATGACTTTTTTTATTTTTTTACTTTCCTGAATATCCACAATCTTCAAATAAAGCAGACCTTCCACTATGCCCAGCTCTCCAGAATTCTTAACCATTTGCCTTAAGGGTACTTCTTTTTTCTTGACGTCTTACTATTCCTCCAACTTTCCAAAATTCTGCATTATTGTTCTCAGTATACAAAGGCCTAAAAGCTGTCTAAGTAGCTTCTAAAATTAATTGGAGTCAGCTACTTGGATTTTTCTGCCATGTTTCAAGGCCATGCAGAAAATCACTTTGTTACAGCGATATTGCTGTAATGTCCTGATAAGAAAGTATGATTCTTGTGCTAATTACTATTCAAAATATAAGGCTCAGTCCTGCCAAATGCTGAACATCTTGCATTCCTACGACACTAATGAGCTCTGAATTCCTACTAATTTGAGAGCACTGTGGACAAAATTTAGCTCCAGGCATTTCCTTCATTGGGACAGCAATAGCAGTAACAACAGTGATCCTGGCACCCTGCTATCACAATGCTTGTCAGCTCAGAGGCCTCCAAGCCTTTCTTTACACATTCCAAATGCCTAATCCCAGGTCCTGGTGCCATTCTCTGCTTTACTAGGCCCTATAAGTCAATCAACATGAACCTCCACAATTCTGGGATATGGCAGAACACCTTTTACATACTCTTGTATCATCTCAGGATCCGATTCCTGCCTGCATATAGAAATTATGGAATATGTTACTGAAGCAACAGAAAACCTACATCAAAAAAACGGTGCTTGCTTTAACAGGAAATGGAGATCTTTGTGACTTTGACAAAGTCAGAGAACAATGGTTATGGATTCTCTGTAGTTCTTAACAAAATGGACACCTGCCTGTATGTTGATGAAATCTTGAATGATCCTGCCCTTTCTGATGGAAGATTGAGAAGGGGAGACAGAATCATTATGGTACAGTAATTTTTTGAGTTTATGCAGAGGAGAAAATATTTGCAGATCAGTATCATTCAGCTTTGGCATTCTTTGTTTAGTATCACCCATTTATCATGTAT
Source organism: Camarhynchus parvulus (assembly GCF_901933205.1). NCBI lineage: Eukaryota > Metazoa > Chordata > Aves > Passeriformes > Thraupidae > Camarhynchus > Camarhynchus parvulus. Next base: position 17,517,673 of record NC_044576.1, on the reverse strand, counting down.
TTAGGTATGTTAATAAATAATATAATAAATCTAATTCTGCTGACCTCAATTGGATAAATCTCAGGCTGAATAGATTGTATGATGAAGCAAATAAAGTGAATCTAGGAGCATTCAAGACAAGTGAAATGTTAAATGCCTTCCCAATTAAATGACATAAACTGAATTAACGTAATAAGGTGATAGGTGACACACAAAGGATGCAGGAGTTATGTCCTTTGTAATGTAATAACAAAACCTTTTTTCAGCCTGGTTCATGTTCATTTTTTTGCATAAGACCCTCTTCCTTGTTTTGTGCAACAAGATCTTGAGTTTCAATGGGAAAAAAGCTATTTTTATTAAGGCTCTGCATTCAGAAAAATAAAAGTTCAAAAAAGAAATATTATTGCAATTTTAATTGTTAAATGTATTGACATTAAATACCACAGTAAAAGCTTAAATAAGAAGGAAGTAAAAACTAATTTAAGTTCATATGCAAAATTCAGAGTAGAGGGAGAAGTAAATGATGGTCAATGAGACTTATGACATGATTTTACTGGTTTGTCATTTAGGTGAATGGAATTGATGTCACATCTTTACCATGCAATGAAGTCCTGACTTTACTGCAAAGTTCTCCTCCAGATCTGCACCTTGTGGTTGGTCGTGCTGACAGTGACCCGCGTCCCTCAGTTAGGCCAGATGAGATTCCTGAAATTACTCTCACAAAGGGTGCAGGTGGACAGCTAGGTGTGTACTAAATGCTGTATTTGCTTTTTTGGACAGGAATGACAGCATAAGATAATCATAGGAATGACAAGATAATCATAAGCAAATGTGCTCTTGGATCAGTATGATCCAAACTGACCTTGACACCTTTATGCTCTTCATCATCACCCATGACCAAGGAATGAGAGCTTTCTTTTGAGCAACACCTACCTAAGAGGGAAGACTAATATCTCTTGTTAGATTAATGAAGGTAGCTGGGAAAATGATCTTTGCATTATCACCCTATTAACTGAAGTTTCTGGCAGATTTCCAGTATCATATTTTTGTGTTACTTATATACATAAGTTTTGGGTAGTTGGATAATAATGTCTACTACCTGCAGAGACACATAAAGATCTATTTGGAGGGAAAGAAAAAAATTGAAGAGAAGGTAAAGTTTAAGAAGGATGAGCCACAGGTTGAGACTACAGTTTGCTATTCAAAAAACCTCCACTTGAATCCTTGATTCACTACAGACCCAAGGCTTTATCTACAAACAATACAAACGATAAAAGAAATCCCCACAATGTGAGTACCTTGATATTTCTGTAGCATGTTATGAGTACTGCACACAGATAAAACTGTAGACTCAGGAATCATTATGGCTATAGGTGCTCATGTACAGCATCCTGTTTCCAGGTAGGAACTATTTAGTTCAGAGATTCCTTGAGTGTAGTTTGCACTGTGTAGGTCCCTCCTCAGCTGCTGTAGGCCTCCTTTCCCATGGCACCCTGAAGACTGCAAGGCATTGAAGATCAGGGGAAATAAAGCACTGGGGCAGCACTGAAACACAGACATGGACTCCACCATTTAAGTTTTTCCATACTTTTTTTAACATCTAATGGCATTTCACTCTTTCAGTCCAGCTTATAAATCCCATTTTACTGGGGCAAGACTGTTGTTTATAATGTCAGTGATTTCTTCAGCGTATCTTTCAGTGACTCACATTCATTCTACTTTCAGTCAATGACAGTGAAATTCAAAACTCTCTGCCACAAAAGATGCTTTCTCTGCATTATTCTAGGCTTGAAGCTGACAGGAGGAGCTGGAAGCAAGTTACAAGGTATTTATGTGCTAGACATAGTGCCTGGCTCTCCTGCCAGTGTGGAAGGCAGTTTGCAGCCACGAGATCAGATTGTTTACATCTGTGGACTGTGCACTGAGGGCATTAGCCTGGATGATGCAGTGAGAGTGTGTGAAGCTGCCACCCAGAATGTTCAAATCAAAGCCATAAGGTAAATCTGAGCATACTTCATCCTATTGCTGAAGCAGTTTCTAAATTTTACATCAACAAGTCAGACCACACAAAACTAAAAAATGCTTTATCTCAAAGGTCTGAATGTTCCAACCTGATAAATAACATTCATAAGGCATCTTAACACACCAAGTACAAGTAGACTCATACAAGACAAATGAGAACTCTTCAAATTTCATCATCCAAAACCAAATGTGAAGCCTTTAACTGAGGCTGAGCAACATTTTCATATGTTTTGTTCTCTAGGGAAAAGCTTTGTATTTCCATCACTAGTGTGAACTTTCCCCTTATAATCTCAGATTCACAACTGCAAGGAAGAAACTATTTCTGATCAGAAATTCTGAGATAAGTCCAACAGCCAAAACATTTTAGAAAAGTACTAAAAATGCAGCATTTAACCTGCAGCATGACCAGAAAGTCTTTCCAGACCTGAACAATAATTGGCTGTAAAGGATTTTTCTCATCAGTTCATGGCTGCACTTTTGATTCACTGTGTTCCACAGTCTGATATCACACCAGCTCAGGTCCTGGACTGATGCAGAAATAGCTTCCAAAGATATCAAAGGAAAGGTAAAATATTAACTCAAAGCATCTGACTAATTGAGTTATGTAACCAGAGCCTGTGACAAAATGGCTGTCACAGCTGTCTTAACATAGTTCAAACTTTTATCACTGTTTTATTAACTTGTGCTTATCTAACAGAAGAAACTGTCTCCTTATACATCTCGCTGTACAACAAGTTAGTAGCAGCACCTCCTGATTGTCAGAATTTACAAACTTAGGAGCTAAACAGAAATAGGGTAAAAGCACTTACAAAAGAGCATTCCCACTTTATACAGGGGGTAACCAAAGCTGAAATCAAATGGACCAGAAAGCAGCTCTGTATTGAGCCAGGTGATTTAACATGCTTATTTTTTTCCCCAACACATTTCAATAAAATGTTTCACTACAGTCAAATATTTTCATATACTGATACCAATTCTCTTCAGAAAAGTACCACTAACAAAATTATAGAAGGACAACTACTATTTAGACAATTGAATTTCTAAAAATAATTTTCATATGTGCTTTACAAAGCGTGCAGCGCTTAATGGCTCACATATTTCACTTTTTCTGCCCCCAGAAATGGCAATCCAGTGGTTCCTATAGAGCAGAAAAATAGTAAGTAAGGCTAATGGTTTTGGGTTTTAATTCAAAACTTGCTGATTTTGAAAAAAAGCATAAGGTATTGATTCATTGCATTTAAAACTTATTAACAAATTGTAACTCGCCATTCAGTATTTCTGTTATGGCCATTTTAAGAGTCTGAAGAAAATTTGGTAGCTGTTTAAAGACAGAAATAAAATTTATAGTTCTCTGTAAAAAAGTAATTTTATTACATATTCAGTTTCTTTTTTTAAAATTTGTTATTAAATAGGAATTTTATGTGGTCATATTTCAAGATCTGCTTTGACTGAAACTATTCTGTAAGAAGTTTTCCAGCACTTCTTGAGCCACTATTTAATATGAGCCACTACTTCATCATCTAGACCACCTTTTTAAACTGTTATTAATGAAGTATATAAAATCAGCAGGCAGCAGTAATATCTGTTAGTTAATATAAAAGCATTCCTATAAGGGGAGATATTTGATACTCTAAGTAATACAAAACTTCAGCCATCATCTGCACCACCAAGATTTGACCAGAATTGCTCTAGCAGCCTAAGGAGTCTGAGCAAGCACAGGCTGCACCTGCACCCTCTGGTTGAAGGAGAGGTATCACATCTAGGTCAGCACATACCAAGGGTGTTAGTTATGCAAGTAATACTTTCCAATGCACAGTTGGCTGCAGCGTTAAGACAGACCTAACCCCAGTTTTGTTTACCTGACTGGATATCTCAATGTTTTGTGGGTTTTTTTAACATCATGCAAACATGACTTCAAAAAGTAACCCTGGACCACAATTATTCTCATGCCTACACTGATCTGAATACTGGCATATGGTTACCTGAAGAACTTATTCCAAGTCAAGTTAGTGACAGATTTCCTTATTCATGTAGCCATGTGTCTGTTTCTATAAACTGAAGCAATTTTCTACAAGATATGGATAAAATTATGTGCACTCTCAGTTAACACTAGAACTAAATAGAACTAAATAGAACTAAAGCACAGCAAATGTGTAGCCTGGACTTTGCTTACACAGCCTTGTGTGAGCTTTGCAGATTCCAAGATTTCTCAAGACACCTTCAAATAGGTAATGAGACCTGGTCCACCTCTGACAGAGTTATGAATGCTGTACTGGCACAGTTACCTGCCTCTCCTATAAAACAAGATGTGTAAGGTCCTGCACATGGGTCAGAGAAATCCTAAGCATAAACACAAGATGGGCAGAGAATGGACTGAGAGGAGCCCTGAGAAGGACTTGAGAGTGTTGGTTGATGAAAAGCTAAACATGACTGAGCAATGTGCAATCACAGCCCAGAAATCATATCCTTGACTGCATCAAAAGCAGTGTGGCCATCAGGTTGAGTGAGGGGATTCTCCCCCAGTACTCTGTGAAACCCCACCTGGAGTGCTGCATGCAGCTCTGCGGTCCCCAGCATAAGAAGCACATGGATCTGTTGGAGCAATTTAAAGGGAAGGCCATGAAGATGATCAGAGGGCTGGAGCACATCTCCTGTGAAGACAGGCTGGGAGAGTTGGACTTGTTCAGCCTGGACAAGAGAAGATGCTGGGGAGACTTTACAGCTCCTTCCAGTTCCTAAAGGGTACTGCAGAGAGACTTCTGACAAAGGCATGCAGTGATAAGACAAGGGGGAATGGCATCAAACGGAAAGAGGGCAGGTTTAGATTAGATAGTAGGGAGAAATTCTTTACTGTGACGGTGGTGTGACACCGAGATCAGGTTGCCCAGAGAAGTTGTGGACACCTCATCCTTGCAAATCTTCAGGTCCAGGCTGGATGGGGCTTTGAGCAACCTGGTCTAGTGAAAGGTGTCCCTGCTCATGGCAGAGGGTGGGAACCAGATGATCTTTAAGGCCCTTTTAAACCCAAACTGCTCTATGATTCTATTTTGTAGGCACTTCTTCCATTTTATAGGCACTTTAAAAAATCTATACTAATTTTGTATGTGGTGTTCCATTTGCTATCATCACTCATAGATTTATTGATAAATCTGTAATAATTTGTTATTAAGAAAGCAAGCCTTCATTTTTATAGGCTTAGTTACAAGAACACATACTAAAATTGCAATTGCAAAAGGTAGCTTTTTTTAAACTACAGGACCATTAATTATTTTCAATAATGCACACATTAAGAGTACTTTGTGGAAGACAGCTAAGATCAAAATATGATAAAGCAAAACTAGAAAACTGGGGAGGCTGGTAGAGATGGGAGTGTTCCTTCATCTGCCTGATCATTGCCACATGTCTAGAGTGACTCAGTCTGGTCTCTGTTGTTACAATTTTTAAAATAACAATGGCTAAGATGCAGTAGCTCTGAAATTCATGACTGAAATGTTTATATCTCTGTGCAAATTGGCAAACTTAATCATGCAGCGGTCTCATGCTGGTTCATATAGCATCAATATTGGATATTGATGCTTTTTTTAATAACCTAAGCACAGTTTACATTCCATGTGTACATGGAGTTTAGCAGGAGGCCTGTCAGAGCAAACATACATGTTTGTTTTTAGGGCCACCGGCTGAAACAGAGAAAGCCAATATTTCTTTGTCAAATGAAAACCTGAACTCCCAGGAACAGCATCTGCTGCATCAACATGGTAAGGAACTTTGCATTTTTCAATTAGGGTTAGTAAAATTGTGTTCTTTGAAAGAAAAGTAAGTTTATAGGTGATAATAGCATCACCTGGGAAAGATTACTCTTCATAAAAAATCTTGCCTCCCTCAGAGTTTGAGAGAACATTTTTACATTACTGTTCTCCATCTGGTGTCTCTGTAGCATGCAGTTCTTAAAGCTTGTTTTGGAACCTGCTCACAGGAAGGTAAAAAGGTCACAGTGATTCACATTTCAGGAGTTTTAGGCCACATAAATCCATAGGATTTATTTTGTATTTCACATATAAAATATAACATATTTTATTATGTCTATGAATGAGATTTTGAGTATTATACTGTAGAATATTTTACCAGGACAACTATCTAAAAATTGTTGTTGCTTTTTCACAGAGAAACATTTGGAGGACACAAACTGTGATGCTCAGCAGAACACTCCTGATTCTCCAGAATGTAAAGTAAGTGACACACTGAGGTGTGAGGTGGTTCATCAAGTGAAGTGAGCTATATGGAGAGGGTTTTTTCAATAGTGGTATTTAATGCATTTTCTTCCTCTCTTTGAAAATGTGAATATAATGCACTTGGAGAGTGTCCTGTGAGTGTTGAATTGTATTCAGCATTCACACAGTAGAATGCACTGGGCACTTCCTGGGGACAGACTCTTCTGTTGCTGTCTTTCAATGCTTAGAAAGAACGTAGCACAGAAAAAAGACACAGAATGTCACAGCATGGGATTATGGGGAAAATATGGGCAATTGTGAAACATTTTCCACAACAATCTTTGAAAACTGAGATTATTATGTTTCATTCTGCAGTTTTCAGATAGACATTGAAAATAGGGTAAAATTAGCCCAATCTTTGCAGTATTATGCAGCACTGATATAGACCAATATGGTTTGAATTTGGCAAGAGTAATGTATTTTTAAAGTTATTTATTATTTATTATGAATTCCTGAATACACAGGAATGTTGTTTATTTCCATGAATGTTGTTATTTCCATGCTGAGCATACAATGCTTGGAAATTCTTACAAGCGAAAACATCACTTTGTTGGTGCAAAGACATGGAAAGTAACTTTAATTGAAATGATCCAAATTGGGACTGATATTTCATGTGAATAGATTAACTATTTTTCTCTTGATTGTGGTAAAAAAAAAAAGAAAGAAAAAAAGCTGTTTCTTGTTAAAATTAGACCTCCAACCTGGCAAAAAATTTCAAACAATTTTCTCATTTTTGATTATGTCATCACTATTACTGCTTCTTCTGCATGATTTAATCCATGATGGTTTATCTGTTAAACCTGCAAAAACAATTTACAAGGCTGATATCTGTGGCATTGGAACTAGTCAGGCTGCAAGTCATAAACATTTCCAGCTTGCTGCTATTTCTGACATAGTACTTGACCCTAAAAAAGCAGCTGATTTTAAAAGCAAATGAAGTGCTAAAGTAAAAGAGATGGGAATGTTTGGATTACAAGATTAAGATCTAAATTATAGAAAAATAAGAGAATAAATTATGTACTGCATTACTGTCATGCTGGAGATAAGAATGCCTTATTTGTCAGTTAAGGGGATTTATTTGATATATTATAAAAGGATTATGGAAGTACACATTTCTTTGCTATTAAGGGGTTATTTTCCCCAGCAGCAATTATTAAACAGAGTACAAAAATAAGTATGTACTATTTTTATTCTGATACATATATGCAGCTCTTATCTTGATTCCTGGAAACTCTGTAGATCTATTCAAGAGTAGAGTAGGATATATCCCATAATCAGACAGTGAGGACTGTGGGAATAATGGGAATCTTGGGTAATAAAAATGCAAACAAAATGCAGTCCTGAATAAATGCCACTTTAGACTGCATCCTTGTCTATTGCAGGACTTCATTATTAAGATTGAGCTGGAAAAAGCAGAAAATGGAAGCCTAGGATTTGCACTGGTAGGTGGAAAAAATGGCAGGGCTATCCTAATAAAAGCCATCAGCCCAGACAGCAGTGCAGATCTGGATGGGAGACTTCAAGTTGGTGACATCTTACTGAAGGTAATGTTTGTTCTCCATTGCTTTGGCTTACATTTTCTTTACTCTATAACGAGCATCTGTCCAATACAAAGTGGTGCAGGTTGGAAATCTGATGCTGCTTTGCTCAGTAACATGTAGGAGGTGCTGTCCCTTGGCTCCTGGTGGTCAGAGGGTTGTCCTGGCACCCTTGTGTCTTCCCTGGAGCCTCCTGTGGGACTGGGTCTCCCCAGAGCTGGTAGCTGGACACCCCAGCAGAGGCAGACCCAGAATCACAGAGCAAGCAGCCAAGCGCACCTACTCCTGACTGTAACTGTGCCTAGTGAGGATTCCAGAGAAACTTCAGGGAAACCAGGGGTAACTGGCCAGACATGCAAGTCACAGCTAACCAGGAGCCTACTGGGAAGAACTTCTCACGTTAGGTATTATCAAGACAAACAAAAAGCACTTGGAATTAGGGCTTTTCAGTCTTTATTTAAAATCTTACTATCCTAGCCACTCTGCCACCTTTTAATATAACTAATCCTTTTCGTTACACCAAATTATTTTTTCTTTTCCCTCCATGAGTTTCAAACTTGTTTGATTTTCTGTCTTTCATTTACTTCCATCTCTCCATCTTCTCAATGAAGAATGAGGGAAAGCCCACTTACTATCTCAGACTATAATTCTGTGGTGTCCTGCTGGCAATCACGGTATAAAGATATAGAGGTGAAGGATCAAGTGAGTTAGGAGAGAATGAGAATTCTCTCCCACAAATGGGAGAAAATGATGACACATGAAGTTCAAAGAAGTTATATGAAGATTTCCCAGTGCTAGGGCATTGTGTTACAGGAATCTGGAAATACACATCACTGTATTTTTCAGGTGAATGAGACCTTTGTGTCTGGTCTGCCACGCCAAACAGTTACAGATCTGCTGCGCAAGGCACAAGGCACCGTTCAACTCACTGTCTGCCGAAGCCTGGCTTTGCACTGGGCCTATTCAGGCAACCAGGGCAACAGAGCTTCCACTCCAAACACCAAGGCAGAGCCTGGTAAGCAGCCACATCCACTCATCATATGACAGAAGTGGGATTATGTTGCCTGAATTCAACTTTGGTCTTAGCGAGACAAGTCACTTTTACAGTCAGTCCTGTCTCATAGCTGTAGGTACAAACATATTCTTCACCCTGATTTGAAGCTCTGGCTAAAGTGCTCCAGACATAGGACCACAGGGAAGGAATGCCCAAGTGTGATTTTTAAATCTAGGAACAAAGCTGTAAAACTCTCAAAGATGCTTTAACTCAGTTTAAGTTTTTAAGTCATGAATGTTGGTCTGATTTTACCCCATTTTATGCAACTCATTGATGAAATCACAGCCTGGTTTTGGCTCAGTTGCTAAAATACTTCTCCCACAAACTTCACATCCCATCACTCCTACTTATCTTCTAGAAGCACTACACCTCCTGTTCTGTCTGGCAGACAGATCCTCTCTCTTCTGTGGTGTTCTTGCTCAAACCCAGAAGCCTCTGCTCCCAGGTCTATTATTCATTTGAGAGCACACCCATCTTGCAAAAGGCAGTACTTAACAGGCACGATTAACTCTATGGAAGAACTTTGTGCTCTATGCTCTGTTTTACTGAATACTCAAAAATTAACTACTAATTAAAACTGGGAATGGAAGCAAGGATATTAAATTACCAATAGATTACATAGTTATAGTCCTCAACTTTCTATTTCTTTGAATACTGAAACATATCCTGTAACGTGGAGAAACCTAAGTGGGAAGGGTATAGAATTCCTCCTTCTGGCCTGCTGGTTACAAATTGAAGGCTTTGTTTCAAGTATTCTTAGTCAAGAAGACACTGCCATTGCCATTCTCTTGTTACATGATATCAGTGAATTTCATAGTTTCTGGGAAGTTTAAACTGTTTTCCTGCAAAACACAATGGTATTATAGAAGTACTGGCAGCAAAGTTAATCTATGGTATTTTTCCCTTAGCACTGTGAAGAAGTGAGCTGGGTTAGGGAGAGCAGATTTAAATTGTTTCGTGGGTTTTTATAGCTGCTGTTGATACAGGGCTTTACTTCAGTGTATCTTCTGGCAGTCTGAATTATGCTGGCTTCTTTGTTGGTGACATATGGCATTTGTGCTCTATTAACCCTCCCAGGCATTCACAAGAGGGAGATTCCATGCCAGTTTAAGACCCTGTATCTCAGTGCCCCATCTGAGGTCAAAGTTCTTTGGTCTAAGCAGCAGAGAAGAAATAGACCTATATTTTCATTCATTTGATTTTTTTTTGTTTGTCTTCTGGTATTCAGCAAGTGGTGGGGAAAGCCTGCAAGCTCATCCTGTTTTCAGTTTCAAGCAAGAAAGCTCCAACCAAATGTGCAACAAGGTAAAATCAGAGAAGTTTTCAGAAGTTATCAGGCAATGTACTCATGTTTGTTTACAACATGAGTTTGCGGCAATGTGGGCAAGAACCACACCTTCTTAATGGAAAAAATGTTTAATGTGAGGGAAGTGTGCTGCCATGACTGGAGCTGCTGACATTTGAGTGAGTCAGGATTCCACTGAGACAAGAGCATATGATAAGTATAATACATATGCTAAAAGGGTGGAGGGAAGAAAGGCTGCATATGCAAGTCTTGTTCTGATTCTTTATAATACTGAAATGAATAATTTATTAATTTTACCATCCTTTCAGTATTTCTAAACCATGTACATTAAAAGATTTCTATCCAGCTATCTCCACTACTATTCAAAATTCAAATGCATCTAAATTTCTTCAAACATGGCTATGATTTTGAATCTTAGTAAGTCCTGCAAGTCATTCCACATTAAATTTCAGAGCATCTATTATTTATAAATTAAAAACTGTAAAACTCCTCAGAAAATGTGAGAAAATTAGGTCTTCTTATCCTCCAGAAAACAAATGAAAAAGCCCAAACCCTGATCCAAGTAATGTAATTGAACCAGAAAAAGAAAAATGGTAATTTGAACTAAAATTTAAATAATGATTTATCAAGTGTTACAGCGGAGAAGCAGCTACTTTCATATACTAATAGCTGATATCCTGCATTATTATTTAAATGCAGGACCTAGTTATTACTCTTTAGGATGGATAAACAGCCACCAGTACTATTGCTTCTATTGCATATGGAGGATCATCAAGGGTCTGCCTTCTCTGTTAATTGGGTGCTTCTTTAGCAGAGCAGCTGCACCCAGCTCCTACCATTAGCATTGTTGTGTCTCAGATAAAAAAGGAAATTATTACCAACAGCTCCATCTCAGATGCTGGTGCTTCCTGCTGCCAAGAATTGGGAGGGGAAGAATGTGACTCATGATTCCTGTGATTGCATTTCTTTCTCAGATCAGAGAGGATATAACAAACCTTTCAAAGTCAGTCATGCATGCTGAGATGTAGAGGTGTCTCTAGACTGTATTGTTCTATTGCTCAGAAACTTACAAATGCAGCTGATAAGGCTTTTTACTCCAACTAGTTACTGCAATACACACTTTTGTCTGAAAGTGGAAACTATTTTATTTTCCCTTTCCTTCTTAAGCAAAGGACAGAAACATTTCTGTCAGAAATAAGAGTGTTGATGAAAGTAACTACATTCTTGATGCTTCTGTGTACTGATTATTCACAGCGTTTTCTTTTTTGAAACATGCAGGATGCAGAAAGAACGGACAAATCTCCTCTCCAAGGTCAGCTGGCTGGACAAGACTATAAGGATCTCATCAGTAACGTTTCAGACAGGTAAGTCTTTCAAATGAAGTAAAACTATCACAATAAATAGTATGGATAAATCATTTGTATATTTCCAGCTCTGTCCTAGCATGGTATGAAAATGACAGAAGCACGGGTCTATTGGAATGCAGCTCCACCTTCAGGAAGAGCTGCTAAACAGCTTCCACACAACTACTAAGACAAGAGAATTGAAGCTTCCAGGTGTAAGGGCTAACAATTGAAAAATATCCTACATGAAAATGGTTACTAGCTGTGAGAAACCTTACTTCCAGTCATTTTTGAGCAGCTATTTATTCAAAGTACATTCTTACTCTGAAAAAACCAACCAAAATCGTACACCGAAAATAGTATTTTTCAGTAGCTATATGGCAAACAACACTCCAGACAAAATGCTACTACAGAGCCTTGAACTTATGATCTTCAGAGTTCTGACTAATTCTTGTAAATAGTTGCTCAATAAAGTTAAAAGTAAGCACAAGTAGATTAAACACAAAATCTTTGTATGGTTCAGATTATCAAAGCTTCTGCCACTTCAACTGACATTGTTTTGCAGGTCACAGAAATGTACAGAATGTAAAAGCTGCAGAAGAGAAAATCAACAGTCTGAGTCAGGCAGCTGGAGCAATGAAGATGATGTTATGCCCCACAGGATTCCTGTTCTACCTAGAAGTAATCATACAAAAACTTCTCTTGTTTCTTCAACAGTATAGCACAGCATCTCCATATATGTGCACTGAGAACAACACTAGTCCCTTGTAGATAAGCTAAGGATTTGCTCTTTCAGTCTAAAAGACCAGAGCACTCAAGACACAATTTTTACTACTGATGCATAGATAGGCCATCCAAACTTTTGTAACTCTCAATGGAGATATACATCATGAGGTCTGTCCTCTCTCCCTTACTGTTCCCATACAACTTTGCAAAATAAGTGAATAAAGACTTAAAAATGCAGAACAAAGGGTCAAATTGTCTCTCAAGACTTTTCCCCCAAAATCACTGAATTTCACCCCCCATGACAATTTCATTAAAATGTCTAGAACTGATGTGCTTAAGCATGTACTGAAGCACTTTCACAGCTCAGATGCCAAAGCCCCTCTGACACCCAGAAGAGTTTACAGAAAGAATCTGCCTAATTGTTCCTTTATGAAAATTAAGCTCCTTCTGCTCCAAATGAGAATAATTTGTGAAAGGAATCACTGAGGATTCTGCAGTATCTCACAGATTCTGTGAAATACATATTGCTCTCTATCTCCTTGCTTCTTCTCACCCAGTGGAAGCAATGAGTTGCTGATGGCCCTTATTAGAAGTAAAACACAGATAACTCCCTCACACTACCAAGCTTTGCTGGCCAACAAACAGAAAATCACAAACAATCTATCATCTACTAGCTGCTCAGAGTTTGGGGTTTTTAATTCCCTTTGATCTGGAAGGAGAGGTGTATGGGAAATAGTGTGCTCTGTCTGGAGCGGGGATCTGTCTTCACTGGCACCCTCAACTCGATAACAGGAGCCTCTTTGAGGGTTAGAGACTGGAATGCAAACAGAAAGTGTCTTAAAAGCTCAGGCAAAGCAGGGGCAAGGTTTAGCCCAGACACAAACAGAGCAAGCACAACTCTATTGTAACAGAAATTAGTTAAGAGTAGTGATGATACCTTACAGGAGGAGAGCAGAGCATTGCTTCTTGTCTTCATCCTGTAGCAAAGCCCTGGAACACATCATCAGCTTTTCTTTCAGACATCTGGTATGTTGTCCTTTACAAACAGTAGCCTATGGTGAAAAAACCCAAATTCCATAACTCCTCTGCCTCAAACCATTATTTTTTACATAACAAGCCACTCTTTTTTCTCAACATGGGAACAAAAGTTTTTCTATCACTCCAGTAGAGTAGTGATATTTCTGAAGATGCAATGTTTATCCATTTTCCTAATTTGTCAAGTACTGGACCAGAACACACATTTCAGGATGAGCTAAGTAGTAAAACTGAATCCTCAGTTTGGTGCATCAAAGATAGCTCATATATTGCTCTTGAAGGGCAGTATGAGTTAAGATGAGAAGAAAAATATATTTGCTTACTTTAGGAAGGAAGTTTGTCATGATTATTCCTAGCAGTGAAGTGTGGCAATACTGATTGGATGGAAGTGTTGGAAATGTGGAGATGCTTCTCTGTGAAGATGTGGCCAGTCTCCTATAGCAGTATAAACTAGCATTAAAGTCTCCAATTCTGCAAGAACAGTTTATTTAGAACAGACTGTATTTAGAAACTCTGTGAGGAAATAACTTGCAATAGTTGGATCTGCTTCCAAATAATATGAAATGTGGTGCTGGTTGTATCCATGATGTTGACTTATTCTTCTTTCTGCTGTGAACATAAGTTGAAAATATTTTCTTCCATTCTGTCATATTTCACTTCCACAATATATGCAGCAAAATATATATACATACTGTAGCTCCCTAGCTTTTAAAGCCAAGATTCTGAACTATGAACAATAATAATTAAAAACTTCTTAGTTTTTTGTTATTGTGTTTTGCTTTTTTGTTTGCTTTTTTGTTGTTGATACATAGACAGAACCTTTGCTTCTGGAGATGAACTGACCCAGTTAATTAACTTGAAACCATCACAGAGTGGAGTAGATCCAAGGACTGGCATAACAGGTCTTATTCAAGGACTTCAGCTGCAGATTGAGAATCAAGAGGTGCTAAAGGAGTTTATGGTAAACTTTGATTATTTCTTAAGAGTTAACAGTTCAGCACAGCTAAGAAAGTGACTTTCCACAGAGTGTATGGGAGTTCAGCTTCTATATATTTACTGCATCCTTTTTCCCTGACAATTATTCCTACCAAAATGGGGTTTCTACTCTGCTGTTTGGGTGGTAGTACAGTATTTGCATCTCTCTTCCCATGCGTATCAGCCTTACTATGCTCCCTCTTCAAAGATACTGCCCATGTAGAAGGAAAATAAAAAATGTAACATTCACAATGTAGATTGGGAATCACTTCTTCCTAGACTGACTTCTTCTTATTACCCCCTCCGCTCTGCTGAACATCTACCTAAGAACTATACTAGGGGCTGCATCTAAGCAAGAAATCCATGCTGCTAAGGATTCACTGAAGCAGAAACAGTTGAAAGGAAAATGTTCCACACAATGGAACACTCCAGTTATCCATGGAACTCATTGCCACAAGATGCTGTTATGGTCAGCGACTTTGTAATGAAATTACAACGAAAAAGTAATGTACCTCCACAGATAATGAAAACACATAATTACATCTGATTGCATATAAATAATGAAAAAAATGTAAAATTAGGAAGGCTTGTAAAATCTCTTGTTTCAGAATATAAACAGAGTATGAAGTTATCATCAAATTCCCAAAGAATAGATTATTTCATAATTCTTCAAGATAGCACTGGATTTTCCTTTAAAGGACATGCTCATTACCAGTGCAATGGATTGCTGCCACTTTTCCGTAGTAATTGCAATGTTATCAGTTTCTTTTACTTGCCTTTATATCTCTGACTTTCTGGATACAAAACCCCACAGGCTGAAGTGTATAGGATTTGCTGACATTCCCTAAAAGTTCAAGGGCATATATTAATTTTCATTCATTACATTCCATTATTGATGTAAGTGTAGCTTACTATGAGCTCAGTCACATGTCTGCACAGAAAACATAAAGATCTAATAAATAAAATGCTGGTTACCAGAGTAAAAGCTGTAGGAACTGATGCAAGTGTTCAAGAACTGTCATATGTACTTCAGTTCTTATAAATGTATAGTGGCAGCATGTGATGATTGAGCATTGTGCAATGCACAGAAAATAGGTAGAAGAATTAAAAAAACATTGAGGTAACGCAAAACTGTAATGAAGTGAACTCGCACATTCCTGCTTCTGACTACCCTGCATTCAATTCCCCTAAATTTGCTGTGAAGTTCTTAATGACTGTATGATTTGCGCTTAATATCATTGGTGCTGTTCCCTATATTTATCACTTACTCCATCACTGAAAAGTATTCAGTCATTTTTGCACTGTTCATAGTGCAATAGTTAGTGCTTGTGTTATCAATCATAAATGCTGACATTTGGCCAACACAGTATTCCAAACATCTATAATACAGCAATATAAAACAGGGACTTGTAATGATGGGATCTGAGGATGAAGGCTGGAGTTATCACTTGAAAATGCAGAAATATTGTGCAGGGAAGAGAAAATACAAAGCAAATTGAATTTTTTGCCTAGAAGTTCAGAGAATGATGTATTGATTCTCTTCTGTAAGAAGTCTATTTGCCAGTCTTGGGTTATATACAGCAGTAAAGCTTGTTCACACTGACACTGTAAAAGCTGTCTGTTGAGGATATGAACAATGCAGATTGACTATTTCTTTTTCATCTAGGCTTTAGAACATGTGAAGCCAACAGATGACTGCAGAACTGGCAAAGCACCAGAAAACCAGAATAAAAACCGATACCAAGATATCCTTCCATGTAAGTATGCACAGAAATGAGAACATGCATTTGGTGAACAAAGTCATCAGAGGAACACAAAAAAAATTTCTGGACCCTTGATGTCTTCCTAAACTGCAGCAACAGGACAACACATGCAAAAATGTGTAGCATCTCTATCTTCAGTGACGCAGTATATATATTCTTAGAGGTTCCTCTCGTTTATAACACCAATACCCAGTGACAACATTCTTATGCAATACCTGAGAAGCAGCACTGTGTACACTATGTTGAAACACTAGAAAACAATTCTATAGTAATTAGAAGGCTTTTCACAGTGTTGCACAAGTACCTCAAGAGAAATAAAGCTGCAATGAACCATACAATTTATCAGTGGGAATTCTTACTTGCAATGGTTAATATTAGTGCTAATAGTCAAATGTGTTCTAAAATCCAGAGAGATACTTTTCTGGAGAGACTGAGGTTTCCTCTTTCCTGAGTTCTGGAGATGGTAGAACTCTGTTTCAGATCCACAGCTGAAATAGCATCTTTCTGTTTCTGTACAGATGATAAGACACGAGTTCCTCTGGGAGAAAAGAATGGCTACATTAATGCAAGTTACATCAGAATGAATGTTGGAGAAGAGGAACACTTTTATATTATAACCCAAGGGCCTCTTCCATCCACTATGGCTGATTTCTGGCAAATGGTCTGGGAGAGTGAATCAGATGTGATTGCCATGATGACAAAAGAAGTGGAGCTAGGGCAAGTCAAATGCCATCGATACTGGCCTGAATCTCCCTATAACTCCAAAGAACTGGCTAATTTCTATCTCAGGCTACACAATTACCAGACTCTGGAATACTTCATAATTAGAAAAATAGAAATTATCAACAAGCAGGTAAGTTGATTTAATACTTTCATATATGATGAAATTGATTATGTAGTTTACGTGAGTGGATACAAGTAGTATTGTTTGCTTGTTCCATTATATGTGCCCAGTATTTTTTGGGGATGTAAAAATCTGAATAACAGACATGAAATTAGGATTAATGAGGTGCTTTCCTCTTGCTCATTGCATAAGCAATGGATATAATATTACATACGTTTGGACGAGAACTTCCAAAAATGAGACCTCTAATAGTCACAGAACTGGTGTGTTCAGTGTTTTGCAGAATTGTTTACTGTTCTCATCAAATCACATCCCCACCAGAGTGGATTCATTCTGTAATGGTGGTTGAATGGAAAGAGAGGGAGAAGGTGGCTTTCATCCTAGAATTTAGGACAAATGATACTTTCCTTGTTTATAAAAAGACACAAACACACATGAAACTACAAATCTAGCAGCAATTTTTGGAAACTTAACAAATACAGAATCCAGGTGGAAGACCATGGAAAACAGGGCAGGTATAAGTCTTGCCTTGATATTAAGTAAAGCTTTGCAAAAACTTCTGCAGGACATATAATTTAGTGGGATAATTAAAACATCTGTGCCAGACTAAACTTGGTGCCTTTTCCATCAAGATAACAATTTGAGGAAATTCACCTTATGTCACTGAGCGTGAAGCATTGTAAAGCATTTGATACAAGCCTTCCCAAAAGACTCCTAAAATGGCAAGATGGAACACCATATGTGATTGTTTCAATGAACATATTAACTTTGCTATGTTTGTACTGAATCAGTAGCAAACTACTAGAGAAAGCCACAGGTCTACTTCAGCAGAAATCCATATTTACATTCAAATTCTTCTGGTGGTAAAAATCCAGGTAGTTAGCACTCAGATTTTTATGTGGCTTTGTGAACTGGCAACAAGAAGTGTTGACCCAGGAAAATTCAATTAATATTACCAACAAATTACATAACTACATTCTTTCAAGGCAGCAGAGTAACTTAAGTGTCTTGTCAAAGTCATATGAAGTAAATTTCCTAGGTCTGTGTTTCTGAGTGCATTTCCTGAAACCTAAAGAAACTTTAACGGAGTCAAGTATGAAAAGCTAGAGAACTGTAGACAAAAAATTTTAAGAATGAAGCTGTCGGAAAATTTTTAGTGGAATTCCTTGAAAATTGGGACTGATAATCCTTGACCTTTCTGGTCTCTCTCTTCTAGACAGAAGAAAAGCGCATTATAAGTCATTTGCAATTTACTACTTGGCCAGACCACAATACTTCTAAACTGGCTGAGCAGCTTGTAAAATTTATTTGTTACATGAGAAAAGCTCACAGGAGAGGACCTATTATTGCTCACTGCAGCACTGGCATTGGAAGAAGTGGAGTTTTGCTGTGTGTTGAAATTCTTCTCAGCCATATAGAAAAAGATTTATGTGTAAGTATCAAACAGGTCATTGTTAAGTGTTACAAACTTGGTATGGATGTCAACAGCATGGTGGGAACATCTTAGAACAGAATAAATCCTCTAAGAACGCACCCTAACAAAACGGAATAAACCCAGCTTTCATTGTTTTAAACAACAAAGGTAGTAACTACAAATATACTGTTTCTAAAAGAGCTGTCACAGCTTCCCCATCTGAATATGCTTAAATCTTTCTTTCTAACTTGCACATCAACCAAAGTAAAAACAATTCTCTTCTGACAGTTCAACATCAAGCAGATAGTGAGAGATTTGCGAGATCAGCGTTTTGGCATGATCCAAACTAAGGTAAGTTCTAAATATGCAACTAGATCATTGTGTTTTTTAAAAAGCCTCAATCTGTGGTACAGCTCCATATGCTATGATAAAGCTGGGACTTAAACTATCATTTTAGTGCTCTCATTTGAGGAAAATAACAGCCCTCTAGCTCTTGCCTAGTTTTAAATATGAAAGTCTGTCCCTTACTGAATAAGGGAAATAAAAGTAAAACAGCAATATAAGACAAATACAACACATCCCCCTTTCTTTTTCGAAAGCAAGAAGAAAAGCAAGATTCAGAATCGGATTTACTAAAAAACCTACCCTGCAAAATTATACCCTTTAGTTGAATTCTTGCTATTGATGAGTTATCATCACCAAGTAAACCCTTCTACTCCTGAGCTAAACCCACTCCTGAAAAGATTTTTCACACAGAAAAAAGACAAGATACTGCTAACTCACCTTAGAGAAAACAGTTGGTGAGAATAAAAACAAGAGAAGACTAAAGTTCTTCCTATAGGCAAATATTTTAGCACATGCTTTGATAGATTTTTCTTCAGGGTAATGATTGAGCATGGGACTAAAATTAAGCAATATATAACCTTCACTGTCCTACATGAGAGTTGAGTACATGCTTAAACCACAGAGTTCCTGTACTTTTACCAGTGATGGAACAAAAAGAACAAGGATTCTCTGAAATATGTACGTTTTGTATCCATATGACATAGATGCCAATGCTATAAACATATAACATAGAAACATATAATTTCAGCTAGTCCATCATTCTTTGTCTAGAATTTATGTTGAATGTAAGTAGGTGTTTCACACTGGTGTCTCCACACACAGGATGAGTATTTATTCTGTTATGAAGTTGTGCTGGAAGTCCTTCAGATCCTGCGAGCAATGGATTCCTACTGAATATGATTCCTACAATGTGACTCTTCCTGTTGCTATTCCACTGGACTCCAGGGACTGCTCTGCAACTACTTTAAAGAGATGTCATGCCAGCACAGACAAGTGTTATATAATTTTTTAGATTACAAAGTAATTTAAAAACCTTGCTTAAGATGTCCTGCGCAAGTCATTTATTTCTTGGCTCAAAGTATGAAGAAAACAGCCAGCACTGCAACACTGTTGTGTCAAACTGCTATGGACAATTTTTGCATTCTGTGTAATAACATATTTATTGTTAGGAATATGTGTTGGGACTGTAGCAAGGATGTAGCAGCCTTTGGAATTAGCTTTACTATCCAGAGGGCAACTACAAAGATCTAGGATTCTGTTGGTGTTAGGGGAAGATTAGTTGTCCCTCATCTATTGTTGTGCACTGTTTGCTTCCAGACTGCAAACCAGTGTTTACTCCACCAGTTATGCTATTGCATGGAAGGACTCAGTTTGGTGACCTTTGGTTGCTTGAACAATGTAGAACCATGTCCAGCCCATGAGTTTATCACCAGACATCTTAAATCAAGAAATTGACAGAAAAAAATAGGATGCCTTTAAACCCTGGTCCTCTTCAAAGGAAGAGCATTCTAATAATTGGATGGAATATTAATTTTTTCCAGCAATATGAACAGATGTAGATAGCATCAATATTTTCATTCCACATCCATAGCAAAAGAAATGCAATACTAAGCCCGGTGAAACAACTGTGTGTGCGTTGTGGTACACACAAACATTTCATCTTTCCCTAACCCTTTACATTGATTAACTATCTTCTCATTCTTACCTAGGATCTGAAATATGGGATGTCCTGCTGGTTTCAGTAAGGGCTGAATCAGATCTTTAAATTAAAGAACACTCTGTACAGTTTATTTTTCTTGTAAAAAGTGTTTCTGTTCATGTGGGAGGATTTGAACAGAAATCTGCTGTTCAAGGTGTAAGATTGTATTTTTTCCATTTGTTGTACTTCTAAGTCCTTATCTAGAAGGTGACATATGGAAGTGATTAGATATGCATTAGAAGAGTAACTTGTAAACATAGGAAACTGAAACAATCTAACTAAATTGTATATATTTTTAACACTTATTTGGTTTCTGCAAAAGAAAAATGATTAGGAGACATTGGGTATAAAACTCCAGTTGAAGCAAGAAAATAAAAGAACCATTTATTTTATTACCTATTATGAATTAGAGGTTTATAATTCAGAAAGAATGGGGTATTAAATAAAAATTTAAAGTATGGCTTTAGAAAAAGCCACTGTAATACAATTATAATTAAGGACAAGGCCCACTTTTTCTTTCTGCTCTCCAATAGTGTGAAGGCAGTCTCCAATATAGAAAGGCAATTAATTATGTGCGCCAGATGCTAACTTCAAACTTTAATTAATAAAGTTGCAGAGCAATGCTAAATAAATCCAGGAGTAACCCTGGATTTATATTGATATAAACATATACAGAACTCAATGTTTTGTCTTAAATTCATTGAATTTGGTCCTTCCTCAAAGCATTACTCTCCATGTATTCTCCATTTATTATCTTTATGTTGAATACAAAGGTCTGTTCACACAATTTTGTCAAATATCAACAGCCAATTTTTTTCTGATAACTCTTTTACCTTCATTTGGTATTTAGCCTTTCACTTTAATTACTTCACATGTACTAGGCAATCAATGCATTACACTGTAATGAATACACAATTCATCTTTTGTACCACAATAATTTAATAAGCTTCCTAGTAAAAAATATTCCTGTACTTTATGCAAAGGTGGTTTTTTTGTGGGGCTTAGAACAAGTATTCCGGACTTAGAAGACAATCTCCAAAGGTCATTATTTGTACACCATCTTTGCAGCTGTTTGACAGATGTGTTTGCTGTTTGACATAAGTTTTTCCTGTTTTACAGAGATATTAAAAAGATTTATTAAAACAATCTCCTTAATTTCAATGTCTTTTTATAAAAAAGCAGCTGCAATACCTAACTGCTAACCAACTTGAGCTCTGGGGAAAATATTTTATTCATGGGGGCTTGTCTGTAAACTTCCTCCAAAGGCAGATTTTGTGATGATGTACAGTGGAATGTGGCCACATTCAGCAGCTGATAAGCATTTCCCCACACACACAGCACAACTGAGTGTCCCACCTCTGTGTTCTTTATTCATGCAAAACTCCCTGGAGATCCAGGCTCACTGATATGCATTCATTTAGAACAAAAGATGACCCACTCTTTACAGAGCTCACACTACTTGACAAGTCAGGATACACTGAAAAGAAAGGAAAATCTACTGTCTCATTTAATTCATAGGGAAGTGAGGCAGTGGTTGTTGATTTGTCCAAGTTTTACATTGTTTTGGAAAACTTGGGAACTAAACACAGACGATAAAATCTCTCATTCTTTGCCTACACACAAAACTATCTTTCCTCAGTCAGAAAAGAGGATCACGCTGCTCTGGATGATTTATGAGATATTGTTTAGCACATAAAGTGCTCTGACTGGAATTTGCACACACTCTAATATGCAGGAGATATGTTATGGCAGAGAACCTCAGTCTGTGCCTATGGTCACTCTTCTTACTTCAGAAGTAGTATTGAGATTACCCTTTGTGCTCTACCACCTGGTTGCAAATCAGGACAAACTGCAGTGTGAATGTGAACAAAAAGAGCACGTTTTTTAAAGGCAGTGCCTGCCATAACAAGCACACCAAACAAGTAAACATATGCTAGTCCTCAGATTCATATTGTAGCACAAAACCTTGTCAGTCATACTCTGTGTTCAGACAGTAGCTCTGTCCACAGAACAGCACAACTTGTAATCATATTTTGGAGAAATAACTGTTTTACCAGCACTGAGACTGCTGTTAAGCTTTTTTATAACTACCATTTTATCTCAATTTAAAAGCAAGTACAGCAAGAACAACCACTGCATAGCTATAAGGTTACAAAATCACGTGTGCCGGGGAAAACGGGTGTCCACATTTTTCTATTAACATTTTCACTGAGTTCCATGGACCCAGAACTGCTTCATGCTGATGTCTCTGCATACTCTAGTACCCCATCTGCAACAGATAAGATACCTGAAAATACCCACATCTGACAAAATGGGTGTTTCTGTCTACAAGAGCATTGTCAGGTATAAATAATTTATTTGTCCTAATATAATCACGTTTCCTTTAAATTTTCTTAGAAAGCCTGAGAGACGAGCCAGTAATTTTTTTCTGTCTTTTCAGTTGAAATTTAAGACCTCACTGACCAACAGGCCCTTCTGTGACAGAACTAATACAGCAACTGCAGAGGGTCCGTCCTGAAAAAGAGCAGCAATCGCTGCCACCTAGGGGCACATCGCGACCACGACAGCGCCAATTGCAGCCGGTCGTTCCTGCCCTGGGCACAGACCCACTCCATGTCCCTTAGCTGCAGAGTAAACACAGCCAGATAAATGTCACAGAAGGCTTGTGGGCAGATTCCACTTGCTAACTGAAATTATGCCACTGTGACTTCTTGCCTATACCTACAAGTGCAGCTAGAAGCTTTCACAGGAATATTCTTTCTATTGGATAACAGAAATACTGAATGGAATTATTTTCTCATGAAAAAATAATACAATCGTTCAAATGACTAAAATGGGGCACCCCTTCCACAGACAGGGTCTGCACAGTGTGTTGCACCCACACTGGATGCTTGCTTGGTGCTGTACAAGTCAGAGCTCCCAACATCTGAAAAAATCTAAGTTTATCTATACTATTCTCTCTTCCTTTAAAGTGTTAGCGTTAATAAAAAGTACTTTAAATGATACTTTGCATAATCTGAGTGTCTTAATTATTGGAATTACATAGGAGCAGCAACTCAAGCTTCAAGACTTTCAGTTACTAGTGAAGGACAATGGTATTTCTCACAGCTTAAATCACAAAGCTGGACTCAGCATGAAGACTACCTTCCTACTGTTTGCAAAGCTGATGAAATATTATTGTAACACTACAAAACACACAAGTCAATTGAGCTCTTTACACAGAAAAGAGAGCTCACCCTTGCAAGCTAAGCAGACTGAGAGTTCGAGTCCACTATTAGATGAATCTTGTAAATGTCCAGTAATGTGTGTGATGGAAAGGTACAGCACTTATAAAGATATGTGTAACACTGAGGAGTGGTTTGCACATAATCTTGCATGGATGTAACTTTCTGGGGTTAGAATTAAGCTTGTGAAACCAGAAAAGTATTCTGTATTGTCATACTGACAAAATCAGTTTTTTCTTGGTCACTTACTTTGTTCACATCAGGAATAACAGAACCTCATACTTCATTCACGCTTCTCCAGGCCCAACAGCATGAAACAAGTAACACTGGATCCCAGGACCACAACTCAGAACAGCTGAGATTGGAAGGAAGCTCTGGGAACCGTCCAGTCTAAACCCTCCAACTCCCAGCAGTGTCACCTTGAGCTCAGGATTCTATTCATGTGGGTTTTGGGTGTCTCCAGGATGGACACTCCTTGACATGTCTAGGCAACCTGTTCTGCTATTTGGCCATCCTCAGAGTAAAAAAGTTTTTTTCTGATGTTTAAAGGAAATTCCCTGGATTTAATTTGTGTCCAAAGCATCTTGTCCTGTCTTTGGATACCACTAAGAGGAATCTGTTTCTCCTTCTTCACCTTTTTACTCCCTCCTGATAAGGAATTTGTACATATTGATATGATCCCCCTGAGCATTCTTGTCTCCATGCTAAACAGCCCAAACTCTCTCAGCCTCTCCTTACACAACAGGCATTTCTTAATTCCAATTTCTTAATCATCACAGTGGCCTTAATATGCAAGTACTAGTTTAGAGAGATTACAAGACTCCATCCAACAGGTACATCCAACAGCCTACTGAAATTAGGAGGTAGAGTTTTTGAGTCTATTTTGTCACTATTGACAGGTGACAGCTGCTGTTTTAATACCACTTAAGGACTGATCAAGGCCTGAGGAAACAATACAGGAGATTAAGAAAAGCTGCAGAGTGTGGAGCATATCTTGGATGTCAGTCTGAAATATCTGCCAGCAATCATCTCTACTTTTTTACATAGTCTTAACAGTTCAGTGTCCTCCCATATGAAGTAGGTGGCTATTCAGAATTCACTGCCTTTTCTGCACAGTACCAGTTACACATTCACGCCCGAGGGACAGTGAACTTTTTGCAATCCTGTTCTGAATTATACAGCTATTTAGCTTTCTCATTAAACCATTCAAAAACAAAACCCCAAAAAGCAGTTAAAATGCCTGAGAGCAGTACACCCCCAACCAGGCGACAGACACAATGGGGACTATACAGTAGCTGTCCAGCACCCCAGCTCATTACACAACCTAGCAATTAACTGAGGTTGCCTGTGCTCCCTCCCCTCCCTGCATTTATCCTCTTGAGAGATGACAATCCCTTCTTCTCCTTCCTGTTCAACACTCTTGGAAAGACATGCCAATGACTGTAGGCTTTCCTTTCCCATCGCACTGCTGTAAAAAGCTTCTTACTACTTCCATTACCACTTCCTTCATGGCTGAAGCAGATTTATTCCAGGCAAGGCACCAGCTGCAGTACCCTTGGCTCATTCAGCACACCTACCAATAGTTCCCAAGGCAGAAACAACATGCTGTGATTTTGCTTAATGCCAGCACCTTTGGATAAGTGACAAGGACACTATGAGAAATAATGAACATTAGGGAAATGTAGCTATAGCAACACAAGTATTCACAAAGCAAATCCCCACCATGAGCACAAGGAAACTGCTGTTATTGTATTTGTAAAAGTGCTGATAAAGCAGGAGCTTGGGCTACAACATCAGGAGAAGGCATGCCTGGCCTTCAGTCTTGCCACAGATGGTAACACGTGCAAAAGCACCCCTACAGCAGACAGAAACTTGGCTCACACACTTTCAGAAATGTTGGATGAAACAACAGATCCAAATTTGAGCCTTTCTAAGAAAATCCCAAACTACCCCAGCTCTTTATTTTCCTGCTCCAGATTTTACTGCAGGTTTAGCATCATGTCACCAAAGGAACCATCCTGATGACACTCTCATGCTGACTAGGAGGCTGCCATTGTTCCAGAAGCAGGAACTGAACCTTGGTCTCTCATTAACCTATGCTGCTTCCACCCTTTTTTGTCCACTTAAAGCAGGCAAAAGTTGTAGTTGAGTCTTCAACAGGAACACAGACAATGCTTTCTGACTTCTTTTTTTAATCGTAAGATGAAACAACTGAATTACTCTCGAGGAATTTTGACTTTCATTTGATATAAGAAATAAAAAGTTAGTTCATTTAACTTGGAACAGCACTACACATATTCCTCCAGAATCCCTGGGTTCCTCTCTTCATCATATCTATAATTCACTTTAAGAAAAGTTTCTTAACAGTATCATGCCTAATTTTCTCTGTCTACTGCTTTGCTGTCTTAAAGAAGATGCATGAGGCACAGGTAATGCTTGGGAAGAGTTGAGCAAGTATTCAAGTAAAAGACAATACAAGACATGAAATATTCTTCATGCCTGCCCTTTTCAGTTACCACACATTCCCCTTCACCCCTGTGTGAGAGTTAGGACACATGTAGCATATATCTATCTCTATAATTAGGAAATTAGCACTGAATCATTAAGAGGAAAATTTTACTAAGGGAAAGAGTAGGATTCTGCTCAGGTATTACTTTAAAAATGAGTAGGAACAAAGTGTTATTTGACAGCTAGAAATTCTGCTAGTATCACCTAACTTGAGTCACTTAGCATGGACTCAGCATCGTTCCTTTTGCTTGACAGCAATTTTAGATCAAAAGACCTAAAACTTTATGGGACCTCTGTTCCCATAGACAGAATCCACATAAAGCCTGGAATTCCAGCAGTGCTGGGATGACCAGACCTCTCAGCTCAATACAAATACCCAACTCCTTCAGAGCAACATTGCTCTAGGCAAGAGCATCTCCTTCCTTCCAGAGCACTCCATGCCAGCCCCTGCTGAGACTTTCAATGACACAGAGATTTCTCCACCTACTCCTTCTCTCAACAACATTCAATTAGATCCCTGGCTAAAAGCTGGGTGGCTGCTCGGTAATGCTCCTCTCTTAGACTTGGTCAGTGGCCCAAAAGGTTCAATTATCCTATGAGACATCCTGGGATTTTCATAACACTGTTTGAGGTCTATCAAAGCATCTGATGAAACTCAGTTACTTCCTTGGAGTTCTGAGAAGAACACAGATTAAACTGGGAACACAAACATCAAGTTAGTATGTTAAAAATATCTAATGAATAAAATATATTTTTCCTTTTCCTTTATCAACAGTTGTCCCCTCTTAGTAGTTCCATTAATAGGGCTAAAGGTTTACACACCTCACTCTCTGGCTGTGCGTCTTGACTCCCAGTTTTTGTAAAGTCCTTGAGGAATTCAAAGTACAGCTAGGCTACCTCCAGGTGGTCAGGACTTCACTGATCAATGGCCCGTAGCCAGCTGAAATGATTACAGCCTTGGGCAGGAAAGTATTGTTATCAAAGCTACTGCTTTCTGTAGCTTCAGCCCAACTTGCCTCAAAATCATTACACAGCACAGACAGGGGTAATGTGCCCATTATTCCCATGTCTATATGCTCATAGAGGAGCTATCTCCTCTCTGTAGCTTTACACATGTTCAGTTCTCTTCACAGTTTCCCTCCAAAATGCCAGCACTTCTCTTCCTGTCTGGCTGTTCTTTGAGCACTGATTGGGATGTGAGTGATCTGCTTTTAACTCTCAGTTACTTCTGTAACAGCTGAGGGCACCAAGCCTGTATATTGCTATTGTCTTCACTTCTGGGAGAGGTAGAATATACTCTCTCCAAATCCATTCCATGTCACAAGCACACATAATGTGTACCAGTATGTGAGAAAGCTGGCAAGATTGGGAAGAACATGTGCATTAGTGTGGATGCATTTACCTGCCATTGGAGCAGGCTGATAATGGATACAGTTTGCCAACAAATTATGCAGGAAATGGGGCTAGCCAGGAGAATTTCCACCTTTCTTTAACTTTTTGTCACAATGTTCTTTTTTCCTTTTTTCTCACCTTCTTCCAAATGACAGAACAATCTACACTAAAATCAGACATCAGTTCTATACACACAGTAATGTGTGTCTTTGCATGTGAGTGCATGAATGTGACACTGCTTTATACAGAACAGAATCAAAAATATTCAACCAAGTGTCCTTCTACAGCTAGTAGAGACTTTTAAAGTGTGGATTTTACTTTCATTCTTGACTGGGCAGGAGAATCTTTCTGACCCAAAAGATGATATGTGTATAGCATAGTGTTGAACGAGGCTTTCTGTGCATGGACTTAACAGCTTACCTCTGTCTCATAACAGTTCCATGAACTCCTCATTGTCAGCAGAACTGCATCCAGCTCCAGTGCTGCTCAGGGAAGCTAAAATAATGGTCTCACCCAACCCTAAACTCCAAAGATTCCATACAGTCTACCATGTTAAAGTCCTAATGTCTACCCAGCTAGTTTTAGGTTTGTGCCCTGTGGTCACTACGCCTGTGCAAGCAGCCCCTCGCCAGACCAGCTTTCAGCAAGGGCCCATCTGTGTGCAGCTCTCTGCTTGCATGAACACGAGGCGAGGGCTTGCAGAGTCCTGGCAGGATGGGTGCTGACAATGGCCTGTCAGAGGGGGAAATCTCCCAGTGGGAATGTGTGTGATGGACCCACTGGAGTGAATTAGGTCACCTCATGCTGTCAGAAACAATAGGGACAGAGCTCATACAATGGCAAGCAGCCTCATATATGAAGTCTGTGGACAATTGGTTCTGCTAAAAAAGGCTATCAGCAGCGATACTACACAGCAGGACATCACTGCAGAGATGAACTGGCATGTGAAGGGAGGCAGAGGTCTGAGCAACTCAAGGCACACAACCAGAATCCTTAGATTAAAAAAAAATTCTCCTAAGTAGCTAAGAGGGCATCTGCTTTGGACTTGAAAGGCTGATAATCCTCCCTGCTTTGTCCTCCAACCTAACTCTTTCTTACTAAAGAATGAAAATATAAATAAGCTACAGTAACAGGCTGCAATTGTTTAAACATACCAGTGGCTTTAAGGTTTTCAGCATCCTTCAATGCTCATCCACATTCTGAATTCTCAGTTGCAGCTAGATCTATGGTGTAGCCTACATAATTGCTCCTGAAAACTTTGGCCATCATTTTACTGATTCCCTCCTCAATTCAATCTTTCCCATTACAAATCCTAAAAAGGGAAGAAGAAGAAAAGGAGGTTGGTTAATAACTGATTGATTCAGACTTTTCTCTCTTCATCAAATATCTCACAAAACCTCTGGCAAAAGCAGGGAATGCTCTGAGCATTTGCAGGGAATGTCTCCCTGCAAAAGCAGGGGACGTACAGTTCCAATATCTAAGACACTCAGAGAAAATCTTGCTGGTTGTTATTTGCTCCATCATGTGAAGGAAGCTACAGAAATGCTGTACACAGCTAGATCCAAAAAGTGCACTTGCAAAAATGAGAGGAAAGGCAATGGTGCTTATGTTTGTGGGATTTGAAAGAGGCAGAAAAAAAGGGAAAACCCATTCACCTACATACTCATGCAGATCAAATGGGATAATTATTTTGAACTTCATGCATTATCCTTCATCTTTCCTTACCAGAATTAGCCTGAATATAACTTTAACTTCACTACCTTTCCCTTCACTGAAGTTTTGTGTCCACTGCCAGACCCACCCCTCATCCTAACTCTGGACACACATATTTAACTGCTCACTAGTGGGATGCTGAACAAATCCACAACAGTACATTCCAGCTAAGGTACCATGTGTGCTTTCTGCAAATTTAAACATAATGGAGACTGGTTTTATCATGGGGGCCTAGAGCTGCATGATGAGCATTTGTGACCTGCATAATTTGGGTTTTATACTGATACTCTGACCAGACTGATAAAAAGATAGCATTTACATTCCTGCAAAAATCCAATTATAAATTCCTTGTATTTCAGCTCTGTTATGTCCCACCAGCATTTCAAGCCCTTTGATCTCTGAACTATACAGCATTCAGCATGTATCATTATAACATCATGTACTCTGGTGATTCTGAGCATAATATGAAAAATTTTTTTTTGCTTGATTTTGGGAGGCTGTTTTTAAAATTTGTTTTTATAAATTATTTTGCAGTCATCACAAAAGGCTTGTGATCCTTCCAGCTCCCACCAGATGTCACCAAGCTCTCAAGGATCTCTACAGTTAGGGCGGTAGAAGCCTCTTGCTTGAGTGCTAGTGCAGTGTCTTTCCCTTTTCAAGAGAACAGGGTAAGGAGCTGAGGGCAGTCTTGCCTTGTCAGTGCATGAAACGCTGCTGAATCACTAGTGGGCCAAGGCTGTTATGATTTCACTGCTGTTGAACAGTTTTATCTGAAAGGAGTCGATCTCTTTTCACATAATAACAGGGCATAACACCACCACAGCTCTGCTCTCTGCCTGACACACGTGGCAGAGCAGGAAGCAATACAATAACATGCACAAGAAGCAAGTTTGTGTTACTGCCTTCCAGGCTACACACTGAGGTGAAGTGGCCTGCCTGTGGCCTGCACAGGGACTACTGAACTAACTGGGCACTGAAGCCAGCTTTCCATGCCCATTTTGAAAAACATTTGCCAGTAAGCATTTTGCTTTTCTAGGCAGTGGTTCTCTTCTGAGTTTTACCGAGTGCTGAGCATTGTGGTCTCCTGCACAGTATAAATGCCCGAGGTCTCACTACTCAAATATGTGTGTTCCCCTGGAATGAGCCAGCTTGCCAAGAGGCTCTCCTCAATGCATCCCAATTGGCAGAATAGCACTCTCAAGGCTCTGCCATCAGAGGAAATATTCAGACTCAAAGAGATTAGATGCACAGACTAAGATGAATAGAAGTTGACAAATATCCAAGATGTATTTTTGAGAATGAAGAGGCTGAGCTGAAAATGAATGGATTTTAATGAGAGAAGGAAAGGAAATTCACCATGAATTGCAGACATCTATTGTCCTGAAAGGACATTGTTCCCCATGGCCCCAGAACAAACATGAAAGGCACACATTTCATGAGGTATTGTTGGGGCTGGCTTGACTATGGCAGCTTGGGCTTGGACAGAACTTTTCATGGAGGGTTTCAAATAATTTCCCTTCTGAGAGCATTATTCATGGCCTTTTTACAGACACTGAAGTACACATTGAGACAAAATTACTTGGTCTTACAGTGAACAGCTCCCAGAGCTTGAAAGTGAATCCTGATCAGTATCAATGAACCTCTGCCCTAGGCCTTATTTCTGCAACCCTGCACATGGGGAAACTTGGCAGCTGGTTTTCTTGCACCAGCTCTCACAAATGACATTGTACTGAAGCAATCATTGTCCATAAGAACTGCAGAGCCTGTTTGTCCTTTGTAGCTGAGAATAGATTGGACATTGCTCCCTACAGAGTACACAGCAGCCAAGAGCATGCAGAAGAACAAACGCAGTTTGGGCACACTTGTTGGTGCCCTGACAGGCTGACAACAGTCTCAGGGTGATTCAGCTCAGGAGATAATCTCATTCCTGTGCAGGTCACCCTAGTTAGTCTTGTGTCCTGCCCACTGCAGCCATCAGGGTTACATTCTCCTCCTGGCCCATCAAAATCGCCTCCAATCTAAACTGGAATACCCTCATTTTAAGGTGTGAGTTGTCTCTAAGAACTGTGTATATTTTTTGAAAAGTTCATGACTGCAGATGGAACACGCACCAACTACTCACCACTGCATGATTACATGGTCCCCATTCTTATTGCTGAGAAGGAGAGGGGAAATAAAATTCCAGCCTGGGCTTTCTCTCCACTTTTTTTTCCCTACATCAACTAAAGTGATCTATATAGTTATCACAAACACCTCTTCTTCTGGGAACTTTTTCCTCAGTTAGGGCAATGATTAAAAGCAATATCATTGTATTTCCAATGCTTTCTTTTCTGACAGAATAGTAATTTCTCTTCCTGCCATAAACATCTCACTTTGACAAGTACACAGAAACAACCAACATTTAAAAGTCAAGGTAGATATTGTAACACATTGTCATCTAGTACAGAATCAAATTACCCTTCCTTTCCCCCCTCCCATCAGCATCCATTTTCATGACACACTCTACTTACACACATGTGACTCTGGGATTAGAAGCACAAACCTCTGCCATTTGCAGAACATTGCTTTTCTCCTTCACTATAGGCAGACATGATCACAAGTGACACAATGCCTTTGCTCACACAACAGCCAGCCTTGTTCAGTTTGTGGTGCAGCCCATGCTATTGAACATTCACTGCTTCTGGTACCCAGTGCAGCTACACAGTAATTCTAATAGCTGGCAGCTCTTTTACAGCTGCCTGAGCTGCAGTCAGACCCACGACCACAATGTTGCTATGAACTTGAAAGGCCATCTGAACATTTTGCTTTTTATTTGTTTTGTAACTGATGGGAACTTTTCCACCTTTGATGCTATTGTAAGGAATGCAAGCCATAAAGCAGAAGGGTAGCAGGACTCTGGTCAGCTGAACACTAACCAATTCCAATCTAAAAAGCCTGTATTTTATTTCTGATTCTTTTCTTGATCCATTTGCCTTCTCAATATTGTTCTATTTCTCATCTCTTAATTATAACTCATCATTATTCCCAATTTTAAAAAATAGATGAAGGGAAAAGAATGAAAAAAAGACAAGCAACAATGAATTTCAGAATGTATCTGAAAAGCCAAAACTTCTTTGGTTTCCTGAAATCTAGACAAAATTGTAGAGGCCCCCAGGAACAATTCCTGTTTCCAAGCACTTCAATAAGCAATTTGAGCCAGAGACACTGTAATTATTCATTAAAAAAGATTCCTTAGAGATCAACTTATCTTGAATGGTCCTGCTGTAATAAAGTATTAATAGAGAGAAATCAATTTCCAATATCACTGTCATATCATGCTGTCAGAAATAAGTGCAACTACCTACTGTGACTCAGGTTTAGTTATTTTAGTTCTGCCGTAGAGGGGCAGCCCTACCTGTTTCATGGCCCTACTGCAAAGCAGAATAGCACATGCCATCCCAAGACAGCACACAGAAATATCTGATTCCTTAGTTGCATCGAGGGTCCTTATTTGCCTGTGTGTACTTCTTTGACAAAGAAATGAGGCTCACAGCAGTTGATCATAGAAATCTCCTTGCAGTGAAGATTTGTGGTTTCTCCCAGTCATGTAGTCCCTTCAGGCTTAGTTGCATTCCAGTCTGGGTTTAAAAAATTGCTAATGGAAAATACTTCCACACCCAGTGGCTAATTACTTTCTCCCTCTCAGAAGTAAAATCTTGGGTTGGTTACGAATTCACTACTCAACTGTTAGTTTCAAGGGAGAGCAGAAAGCCCTAAAAGGGACAAAGGAGATCCTGCAGTACCTATAGGATTGTTCTTATGCTTTTGCCTTCTAAATCCTAGTTCTAAGTAATTGATAATTAGGATTTGTGTTGATTCATATCTGCAAACCTAGAGCATGAAAAAATGTATTAGTGATATTCACTAAACTTTCTATAATTCCCTTTACCACCTATAAGGTTCAGCGTTGCTGACATCAAATGCCTGAAAATGAGAGAGGCCTTTCTTCAAAAATTGGAGATCCATTAAAAAAATAACCATTTATTTTTTTATTCAGTAGTGTTCCAATCGTTCAAAGTTGTATGTTCAGATTTTCTTCCTCAGCCATGAGCATTTTTTCCTTCATAAGCAGATGACTCCATGACCAAGTTTTTCAAGGGGAAAATAGGAAAAAAAAAAGCAAAATACTTCTCTTTAAAGCACAGGACTTAGTGATGCTGACAATTTCTACATGGTTCCAAATGAAATAGGGCCACAAGTAGTAGGAAGTTTCTTGCTGGCACCCAAAAGTTCAGAGGATATGCTTTCCTTCCTGCCCTATCACCACCAAAAAGGAAAAAGATATGACTATAAATACAAACTGTGATTGTGTTCCTGGAACGAAACATATCAGGTTAAACACGCAGGAAGGGAGCCTAGATGCTCTCCAGAAGGTTCCTCAGTTTCCAATATGAGAGGCACTGAGAGTAATACAAACTCCAATATCAACAAAGCAGTTGGGACCATCTAAAATGCACTATGCAGTTGGGGAAACCACATTCAGATCCACAGTTAGGGGCAATACACATTTAGGGAAACTACTCTGATCCTTCCGATTCCCTCACTGGACTCAGATATTTAGGAGCCAGAATCTTATGGACCTCATCTCTGTCCAGATTTTGGTTCAGCTGCCTCTTCTGGCACAAAACAAAGCATAATGAGCTCTAACAGCCTCTCAGTTGCCCATCTTGTCTGAAAGAAGGTCACTCCAACTGGGGCATCTGGCAAGCCAGAAGTAGCAGCACAGTATTTTGAGTGTGAAAGGCAATGCTGAGAAATTGAGTCATTTGGTTCCCAGCACAGCTGGCTGCCTTCATGTCCCTGAGAGGACTAGGGCTTGGGGGAGGGGTATAAATTGCATGTTTCAAACTGTCCTTATTAACTAGACATTTCATTTAAATTGTACTTAGCACCTGCCTCCAATTACCTGACTCCAAGGCCCATGTGTGACAGAAGCTGGAGCTCTGATTAAATCCATGCTTCGCAGTAGTGAGCCATTAAGCCAAATCAAGGCTCACCGCTCCTTTGAAGAAGATCATTTGTCTTCATTAAAAGTGTCCATCCTTGATTGCCCTGACAGGAGCTTCTCCCTGAAAGATAATAAGGTCTGTTATTGTTGAGAGGTAAAATAATGTACTGCAGCCCTCTAGAGAGCTATTTGTATTTATTAATGTTCTCACAAATTACTGTACCCTGATTAACCTGTGACTGTGACAGGCAGCAGGGTGTGCTGCTCAACATGGCCATTCATGCTGGCCACTGTCTCTCCTGACATCACTAAGGGCTATCAGCACATTAGGAAGTGGCCTCCTGCCCTTCAGTGATGCCTTAGGTCCGCCAGGGAGTGATGGACAAAGCCTTAGCCAAGTTGTGAAAAGCCAAATAATCACATCTTTGATCAGGTCCTAATCTTTGGTCCAGATACAGAGGACTACACAAACATCAACATCTTTGATATTTATATAACTATAATGCTACACATGTGAACCAGTGTCTTATACTTCTCATCCACAGAGTTTCAAGTATTTTACAAAGGAGGTCCAACTTCAGTTGAGAGGAAAGGGAAAACATGGGAATTCAAAACCTTCACCTGAGAAGCCAGGGAAAAAAGTGCAGGTACAGAATTCATGTTTTCTGAACCTCTAGCCATGCCATTTGGCAGAGTGAAAACTATACAAATCCTCTCACACTATTCTTTTGTGACAAGCAAAATCAAACTAGAATCAGTGTTCTTCCACAACGGCATCATAAGTAAACCTTCTCCAGAGGTCCTGTACACAGCTGACAGGAAACATGCAGGAGACTTAGAAGCAGTTAAATAGTTGCAATTCCTGCTGCAGTAAGAGTGTTTGGTAGCTCATCTCTGGGTTCAGCCCTGAGTCTCTTTTGTCCAACCCCCCAGGAAATTTAGAGCTTATAGTTTGACATAATAGCCAATTCTGGCTAAAATAAGCTTATTCCATTCCCAGGCCTTTAGGTAATTCTCATCAGGCCACTATGCAGGGGTTCATTTTCTGTGAGAAAACAGTGTCAGATAAACACTTCATAGTGCCCAGGTCAGAAAACAGGAATGAGCCTGAAGATCTGCTCTCATCTGTGCTATCAAGGTTCTGTTAGTTCAGCAGAATTCTAAAAGGGACATTTGAGTCAGTCCTCTACAAATGAAGGAGATACCGTGTAGGAAAAAGTTGAAAGAAAGCAGAATTTCAGAGCAAACTCAAAAGGGATTTTCCACTGAAGCTTCAGGGTATAGCCAGTTCCAGTTGCTTCTAGTATATCTCCAAGTCAGAGAACTCTGGGGTCATATTACTCCCTAAATTCAAAACCAAACCGAGCTTTTGATACAGTGACAGAAAATGGATTTGTGCTCTGAGTGCTCTAAAGCAGAGACGGGAACTTCCCAAGCAGAAAGGTTCAGAAGGCTCCATGGCCTTATTATGTTATGGAGGCAAGGGCTGTCAGGCCACTGCAGCCATGACCATGGAGCAGAGGCTGATACACCCCAGAGGAGCAGAGCCAGCAGCACTGCAGAGCATGCAAGAGCTCTGCTCATGCAGAAAGCACACCCAGGCTCAGATTAGGCCATACTCTGCCACGGGATGTGAGAGCCAAGGAGAATCATCGTATGCCCCTCTGTAAAATAGTCTTTCGGTCTGTAATAGGAGAAAGCACTTGGTTGCCAAAACAATTTAGACTGCCTGCACAGCTGAGGGATGGCCAGGGAGAAGCTTCAGTAGCCTGGAGGCTGGTAAACTTCAATCCTGCAGATTGAAGCTCCAACTTTTTTCTAAGCTTTGAATCTCTTGTTTTGGCAAGTCTTCTCATTTCTTTAAATACACACTTAAACAGTCATTTGTTTAGAACTGATTTACTAGTGATATTAGCCAGATGAAGAAGCAGAGCATGTGACCCTAAAATTCTTCTCTCTCTTTAAAACTCTCTTCCATAAAGATCTGTACAAAACACTGGGTAATGTTTAGACAGTTGAAATACCCTCACACTTATTTTAAGTATCCAACTGTCAGGACACAAAGAGTCTGAGTTTGCTACAGCCATCCTTTCTGAGTATGGCTCTAATTCATTAAGCCTAGCAGCTCAGAAGCCATTATTTTTATGATAAAATTCTCTGTCACACTGGCCACAGAAACAGTCAGCGCTTGGTAGCTCCTTTTACTACGCATATCCTTATTTGTTGCCTCTTGCCTTGTACATCTTTCCTGGTGTCACTTTACTCACACTTTGCAAGTGATATTTAGCTGTCACATAGATCTACTTGCAGCATTTCCACTGGAAGTTTCATTGCTATCTACTGACTTCAACAAAGTAACACTGAAAAGTACCCAGAAAACCTTTTTTCATAATTCCAACTTTTAAATTCATAAGTTTTGGACTTGAAAAATTGTATTAAGTTCATCCATCTTATACAGCACATACACATCTCTAGGTGAACAGATATGTGAAATAATTTAAAAGTGCTGTCTTATAAGGCATGTTTGTTGTTCTGCAGTGAAATTTTGTATAACTCTCTTTCCCCAGGAATTTTTGAAATTAAACATAAGTAATACTTGATCTAGGCTGTTGAGCTCACGTCTATAATAAATCATGCATATAATTATTCTGCAGCTCTATTTATTAGCAGTAGAAGTGCTAGGAAGGCATTTTATCTAAAAGTACACACTGAGAAGAACACAGACTTCACCTTCATATTGTATTTTACCTTGCCATCAGAGCTTTGGGCCAAGACAATCAAACAACTGAGAGGTCAGAGAGAAGAGAGCAAAGTCTGACAGACTCACATATGGCCTGTCAGTACCTTACTGAGAGCAAAACCTCTGCTCTCATAAACAGCCTGGGTTCCTCATCATTCCTCACATGCAAGTAAAACCCGTCATCTCTCTTGATGTGTGGCTGAGAACTTATCAGCCACTTGTCAGAAGCTGGTTGATCTGGCAGAGTCATGTTTTATGGAATGTAATGTTCAGGTGCCTCTGATCATGCCTGTGTCATTGAAAATGGGGAGGTTCTGTGTATCCCGTGATTCTCCCTGCACCACAGCATTCTGGATTTCTCTAGTCTGAGCTTGAAGCCTTTAATTAGTCCATTACACCAATCCTCTGCCATTTCCTCACTGCCCAGGAATCCTTTGGTATCCTGTCCTGTTATCTCCAAGGCAAATATGAATAAGGATCTCGATGATTGGATAAATAGTGCAGAAAACAGATGTGAGGGGCTGCAAAGTGTATACATTATGAATAGTATTGCAATAACATCTTTAATCCCTTAATGAGGGCACTTTGTCAGGGTAAGGGAAGATAGACTGAGGGATTTTGCAGCTGTACACAGAAGCCCAAGGAATGCTCTTAAGCTAACAAATGTAACCAACATCACAACATGTTCTTACCTACTATCTTCATACTCCTTGAAAATTGCACTCATTTGAACATGTTTTCAGAAATGCTGTTTTTATTTTCATGGAAGGACCCTCTTGCATATTAATATATTTTACTGGCTTTAACAACAGCAGAGAAGCAGAGACTGAGAGCTATAATCTGAATGACAGCTGAGAACAGCTGAGATTTACACACCTTTGTTGGGCAATTTGGGCAATACTTTTCATGATCTGCTTACAGAAGTTGCCACAAACTGGCACAGTGCTGTGTTTGGAAAGTCCTCACGTGCTGCCTACAGTTGCACAGGAAAGTGTGCATGTACCCAGTAACCAAGAAAATACAGTCTAGGGAGCTGATGGTCTGACACTGCTTTACTTCCCAGAGCTCTGGGGGATGCCTGCTAATGCTGTAACACATCTAGGCCATTCTGGGGGCAGGCCAGATTCCTGTCCATGATTAGAAATAGCATGCAAGAGGCTTGTCTTGTGGTATTCTGGCATTTCTGCCTCCAGATCCAGATGGAAACCAAACATGACAGAACAACTTATTCCAATAGTTTAGACACTCCAAAGGTTTGGTTTATGTTTGGTACTAAAATTGTGGGATGAAAGCGGGCAGAGAGAAGAAGGATTGGCACAAACAATTTTTTCCTGTTCCCATCTAGACTTGTGTTATGGAAAGATGTCCACTTTCTTTATTCAATCTTTCCTCTAAGATGTACACCTGACATGTCACAGAATTTAGTGCTACTGATATCTGTGGCTGTTAGGGCATACTCACTTATCCCTGCTGTTATATGACAAATCAGCACTTACACTTCCAACTTTACAGGAAGCAGCAGCCTAACACTAAACTAGGCATACTGCTTCATAGAAGGTGCAAAAAATGTTGGAATAAAGAAATAAGAGCAGCATTTTCTGTAACAAGCTAATATCACAATCCAGTGCACTATCTATGCAATTGTTTGGAAAAGTGGGGAAAAATGAAGTACTTAAAGTTTCTTAAACTCTCAGTGCAGTAATCATTAGCCCTCTCCTTATAAGAGCAAAGGTCACACATGGAAAAGATGAGTTCTGTTTTCTCAGTGCATTGACCAGCATAAAGGATCTGACACAAGAAAAAGCTACCCAGAAAATAATGGTTGGTAAAGTTAAATACAATTTAAATATAAGGGTAAAAGAGAAGAAGCACAGCCAGTGTTCCCCATTCAAGTGACAATCTGTTTTCAGCCTTGGCTTTTACAGCTTTGTGCCATTCCACTCTATGACACACTGCACCCTGCCAGTACAAACCTTAAGGGGAGAGGGTAGCATAAAAATTGGGGAAGTTCAAAAAAAGTTATGCCTTTCTCTCTAGATCCTAACCAAACCATCTAAATCTGAATGTGTGAACAGAGGTCTAGTAGGGGGCATCCAGGCCATCAAAGCCAGTCCTCCACAGCTGTAGACAACCAAGCAACAACTGAGCTGGCAGATATGTGGAGGCTCTTTAGTAAGATTTCCAAGATTACCAGCATCTGGCTGGGCTGGAAAACCCCAGCCTGTGCTGCCAGACATTAACACACAACTTCTGCTTCAGACTCCAGCTGGAGCTAGGGACTACAGAGACATCCATGAAAAGAATCACTGTTAACAAAAAGGGGACCCCTTGAACCAAGCTTTTCCAAGCTGCCGAGATGAGCCACAGAAGCCATTTGAGCACTCAGTTCAAGTAGAACAGAACTGAAAAGATGAGTCTGCATCCATTTGGGTACAATGGAGGCAAATCGAATATTACTATCTCATGGCAATATAGAATAAGGCACTTATATCTTCTTAATATGAAAAATTTTTTGGAATCTCTGTTGTATGTATTATTCTGACTGCTGTCACAAAAAGTTACTTAATTTCACTGTGAAAATTGTCTTCACCAGCACTGAGACTTCATTCTAATGGGTGCTGTGCAGTCCCTGCCTTCTAAAATTAATCTGTAAAACACATCTGATTTTATGTATGCTTGCTCTGGTGATATATCCAACACTAAATATACCCCATATACCCTGCTCCAAACACTTACTAAGTTTATAATAAAATTATCTTCTACTTTCTTTAATTCTAAGAATGAATAAAACCAAAAGAGATGAAGGAAAAAAACCAGTAATATTTAATTCATATGTGATGAGGTGGCTTCACTCAGCATAACCCTGCCTGTTGCTAAAGGGATTTCCAGCTAGCATTCTAAGTGACATTGCAACAATTTTTTGTGAAGGTTTCAATTTCTCCATTTCCTATTCTCATGGCAATACAATCTTCAGAGGTAAATTCTTCTAAGTCTCAAACCTCTTAAGTTCAAACCAGATATTACAACCCTGCTTATATTCCATTAGCACTTCAGGGGACTCAAGTGAAGTTCCAAGTGTCCAGCACTGTCCAGATCAGAAAGAGAAACAAAAAAAACAGTCTTGCCATTTGTACTATACTACATATCATGAGAAATAATGAACTTCGAAGGGTATTCCACATTTTATACAGTCAGAGGCTGCTCTGAGTAGTGCCTGATCATGTATTATTAAACCTCAGGTTTTGGTGGGGTTTTTGCTGCGCTGGATCCATACACCATGAGAATCCAAAGTAGTTGTAAAAAGTTTTCATTTATTCTATTGAAAAGGAGATTTACAAATCTCAGAGCAGGAGACCACCTTATTACCTGTACTAGTCAACAATCTTCATTCTTTGATCTTCCTCCAATTAATTTCAAATGGCATAAGGGAATAAAGAGGATTTGCCAGTCAGCCCATTCCAAAGCTTTAATCAGTTTGTAAATGAACTTCAAGACAGCTAACCATTCTCCAAGTGGGGAAGATCAGCATCACCAATGATGAATGCCTACATTTCGTGACAAGGTCTATTTCCATTTGCACTGGGACTTCCTAATAGCACACATGTGGCAACTTGTGCAACTGCTGCATTATGAATGGAATTGGAGAAATTGAAAAGCTTTTGAGTCCTTCTGTGTACAGAGTGGGCACAATGCCAGACCTGGAATAAGGGAAGGTGCCAAGTTTCCAGTTGTCCTGAGTCACTACTGCTAAAAAAGAAAATGCGCACACGCATACGTGTACGTGTGCATGCGTAGAAAACATACTCTGCACTTTCTCTCTAATACTCTGTACTTTCTCACTTTTACTCAAACTAGCCAAATTCAAGACAGTTAATTCCTGCCTAAATTTTCTGATGGGATAAGGGGGTAGTCTCTTCCTTTTCATTCAGTTTTGTATTCCACAGAAGTGGGCCAATAGCACCTGTTCCCAAATGCTACAAAGCAGCCATGGAATAATCCATTATCTACAATTTCATGGGACTCATCTGATAAAGTTACATCTCATGCATCTGATAAAATCAATGACAACAGCATGATTAAGAACAGTTGTAAATTTAATTCCATTTGCACTCACTTTTAACTTTATTTTAACTAAGTGCCACTTTTCCATGGCTTTATTGCTTCCTGAAGCTGGCTCAAACACTGCTAGCTTTGGGGATAGAAAAGCAGCACAGAATGGTATGAGAAAAATACACACTTAACACTGTTCTGAGTTTCACACCTGTAGAAATATAAAATAATTTGCCTGCTTGGGACATTAGATGATAATAATTTATTAAATTAATCTAGATATACATACTATGACAGAACTCAGAATTTGAACATTATGTTTACTTGCAGAGAACATCAGTTTAGGCTCTCTGAAAACTATAACCACACCAAGCTCCAGGGCTCTCCACCTGATTTAGCCCTCTGTGTGATGAGCATTAATTATGCTGCATATAGATCTGGCACTGTCATACCTTGAAGTTACCTTGAAAATGTGACAATTTAATGGATCGCTACTTAAAAGATAGGTCTCTCTGAATGTTTTGACCCAGAAGCAGTACAAGGAATCCCTCAGATTAAAGCAAATACATATTTTTCTTTATTTCTGGTACATAATCTCTTGAACTGTAGTAAAATGAGGCTTAAAAACTAAGTAACAAAATACAAGAAGGTGATTACTGAGCAAAGAGAGCTGCACTGTAAAAGCAAAGCAACCAGTGATTTTCAGCAACACACAGAATTCATGTAGCTGCAAAGCATCAACATAAATCTCATTTGCTGGGAATTCCTAATGGAGCTCTATACCACACCAAGGGAGTCCATAACATTGTCAGAAACCTAGATGAAAGAGAAAAATATTTTGCAGTCTTTTTTATACACTGTAACCTTTGCTGGGGGGGTTGGGGGAAGGAAAAAAAAAAAGAAAAAAGAAAAGGAAAAGGAAAAAAATGCTTCTAAGTAGGGTGAGAAGATGGAGGAGGGGGGATGGATAGGTGGGACCCCAGACCGAGTGTCTCTTCCCTTCAGAATTTGTTGCACATGTAAGCATACAACAAGACAGTGGAATTGTTCAGGGCAGACCTTATTAATTACTGTTCTGTTGGTGGCAGATGATAGTGCTCACAACTGTAATTGTCATTATGCCACCAATCATCCCAATCCATGCACTTGCCAGAGCAGCAGCCTTTGAAAAATGCAAGCACAAGCAACGAGCAGGCATCTGTGATGATCTACAGGGGCTGCCTGGAAAACTGCTTCTCTTTGAATATTCCACCTTGACTTTTCAATGCCTTAAGAAGAGCATTGCCCCCTATCCCACTCTGCTCTTTAAACCCCTGCACCTTGTACTCCTTGGGGTGCCACACTGCTGGCTGGATGGATTGGCACAATAAGATTTCATTCACATAAACCTGTACTGCTCATATAGGTAATATCCTCCCACAACATCTAGAGGAGAAAGCCAAAGCAAATGGAAACTCTCAATACTATTGTCAAGTGAAAGTTTCCAACTTTTTGGCAGTGGGACTGGGATGCTTATTTTTAGAAACTAAAATATTGACTCCATCCTGCCCCCCTCCTTCAAACAGATGGAAAAAGAAGTCGTGCCAACCTATACTGATGAAAAGCATGCCCAATGCTTCGAGGGGAAAGCTCAGGAACAGTTTATACAAGGAAAACACTAGTCTGACATTTTCTGGCCAAATCAGTGGCAGCTTGGGTTATCTGCAGCAAACATGCCACTTAGACATACCCACAGAAATGTCAGGCTTTTCCAGCCTGCTAATTCATAAATATAATTTTAGTCGGTAATAGTGATTTTTCACTTGATTATACCAAGATCTATTTGCTTAGCCCTTCTGCAACCAACCATTTCTGCCAGTGATGCATTCTGAGATGTAACTCTGAGCAGGTTCAAGTCTAAATGTCATACCTGTGCCAAGCCAGCCTTCTACACTGCAATGGAGTCTAACTGAACCTCAGGAGCAAAGACCATCATGACCAGCATGCTACAGGAAATGTTCAAAACAACCTGAACACTGCAGCAGATGGTGCTAATTTTTTTTTTTTTTGGGGGGATGGGGGTGTTTTTTGGTTTTGTTTTGGTTGGAGTTTTTTGTTTGGTTGGGGTTTTTTTGGGTTGTGTTTTTGTTTTTTTGGTTTTTTTTTAATTGCCGTACTTCTAGTTTCAGGAGTTAATTGAATACAATATTCTAAGGAGAGCTCTGCTTCTCAGGTTTTGTGAGGATAGGCATTTTGGAGATAAAATACAGAAATATGATTCTGATGGCTGGGAGATTCCAGCTGTTGAATTCTTAACCAAACTCTGGTTTATTTAGAGGATCATCCACTACTTGCAGACCAGATGGGGTGAGGAATTCATTTGCCTTGCCTGGGAGCTGCTTGTCATATTCACCTTTTTATTGCTAAGTTGTTCTTCCAGTTCTCAGCATGCTTTTCTGCTGTGTTCCAGGAACAATAAGAAAGTTCTCCCATTGCATACTCAGTGCATGAGTTTCCATGCTTGCAGCCTAACCCCATAAAGCCTAGAAAAAGTCAAGCTGATGTGGCCAAAGATTGCCTTGAAATTTACAGTGCTGCTTAGATTCTGGTAAGCAGTTTCTCCATAACAAATTTTTGTTTACTGACCATGATGAAAGACATCATAGTCAGATTTGTTGTTTGTCATAAGATACACACATGCTACAGTTGAGGCCTGCTTTCACTGTCCCACACACAGCACCTAGCCAAGAGCCTTGTGTTGGTGAAACAGAAGCGTGAAGAGACTCTTTTCCCAAGTAATACATGTGATACAGTTCATGTCTCATAATGACAGGTCATAAAAGGGCAAAGGATGAGAAAACAGTTTGCCCACGCTGCCCCATTGCAGCACACATCCTGTCTATAGTCCAGTTTACACCTCTACAGCTCTTCGCTTTACTTTTGATTTTATGAGAACAAACTCAAACTTCCAACTGGAACTGTCTTCTCTTTCAGTCCTGTTGTTTTGATACCATTTTTATTTGCTTCAGAAGCACACACAACTCCTTTTACATACTGTGGGGGCAGTGACAGGACCTACTTGCTGTGGATGTCTAGATAAATTTTTAAAAAAGCTATTATCACTATAGTATTTCCTAACTTGCCCTATACCTCTGTGTATATATTCTGTAACATTACATGGTGATCAACACCTAAAAGGGTTTAAAAACACAAGGAGGGCTGACCTATATC
Organism: Camarhynchus parvulus; assembly: GCF_901933205.1. Lineage (NCBI taxonomy): Eukaryota > Metazoa > Chordata > Aves > Passeriformes > Thraupidae > Camarhynchus > Camarhynchus parvulus. Next base: position 17,473,538 of record NC_044576.1, on the reverse strand, counting down.
AAAATAATACTCCTCCTCTTCCTTTGTGTTGTTTTCAGAAATCTGAGCATTCGAAAAAAGCAGACCATGAGCAAGCTGAGTCAATAGATCAGAATCAGTGCTGAAGTGATACACAAGGTCTGTCTTTTCTGAGGGCAACACAGTTCATTTGTTTCACTTCCACTGCAGTAAGAGCAAATATGATTCTTTTCCATGCTGCTAAAGAATATTAATGTACCCCTTGAGAAATCCAAACCTAATCTTTATCCTAATCTTTTATTCTGCAATGCAGCCACAAAGAAAGTTGGTACAGACTAGATGTTAGTCTGCCAGTCATAAAGTACTGACCAGATCTATTCCTGTATCATGGACACTTTTGCAGCTCAGTTAAAATGTTTTCATTAGTCTCCTAAATAATCTCAATCCATATATGTATTTTGTACTAAAAGAGCTTTTGAAACCTTTTCTACCTTTAACAGACTAAAATGAAAAAACAAATGCATGTAGCTATATTTCACAGATTCCCAAAATGGGTAAGGTTGGGAAGGATCACTGGAATTCATCTAGTCCAAATCTCCTGCTCAAGCACGTCTCCCAGAGCACAACTGTGTCTAGATGGCTTTCGAATGTCTCCAACCAAGGAGACTCCACAACCTATCTAGGTGATGTCTGAGAGTTTCACAGTTATTTTAAAATGAAATTCAAAAGAATGAATAAAAAAAAGGAAATCGATAAAATAATATGGAAAATATGAATTAGAATTTGAACAAGCTTTTCAAACAGCACAACACAGCTTTTGTGTCATTGAAGAGAACATTGTTCTGGTACTATTGCACAGTCTGACACAACTGTAGGATTCACCACTTGGGGATTCTCCAACCTCTGTGGTGGAATATCAGAGCAGGGAAAAAGATGGGTACTGACTGCCCAACATGCCAGTGAAACTTAGCCAATAAACTCTTTTGTGCCATAAATCTGAAGAGAGATTATTGTATGCAATGCACAGTCAGAGGGCAGCACTCAACACTGCAGAGGGCACAGCTAGCAAATATACCTAGGACATGAGCTGATTATTTTCTGAACCCTGCAGACTCACACCCTGTACAGCACCCAGCCTTCGGCTGGGTTCCTTGGGCAGGCTCCAGTCTGATTTTCCAGGACCATAGCAGAAAAGGAGACAACAATGTACAAAGAAGGACTGTGACGAGCCTTGGCATCCTCTTCCAATCGTGAGCACAGAACAGGTATCATGTTCTAAAGGTTGTTCTTACTTCCCTAATGAAGTTAACTTTGATGGCACACAACAGCACTTGGAGGCAGAAAACCTCAAAATATGTGCAAGTGTGACTAAGCTTTTCTAATTTTCTTTTTCTTCTCAATGAGAAATTTTGTTTTGAAAATTTAATTTCTGTGTACAAAGTGCAGGCATTTTAAAAGATCAAAGTGAAGCAATGTTTTTAAACTACTGAAAAAAAAACATTTCAAGAAATTCAGCCTATTTTTTTTTACTAGCAACTTTCTAGATTTCATTTTTTCATTCCAGTAAATAAAATACCCGGCTTTTCTTATTCTCTCATTTTTCATGGGAAAAAGAAGCCAGAAAATCCAACAAATCAAACACAAAAAAACCCTGCTACCCCAAAACCCCAACCACAACAGAAATAAATCTCTCAAAGTCCATATAACTGCTAAAGGAGATAAGAAGTAGTAAGGGATTTTTTATAAGAACTGGAGTGTCATAAAGATGTCAGAGTAAGGCTTGCAGGCATTTCCATGGCAAGCATTATTAAGCACCAGAGAAACAAAAGGAGGTTGTTTTTAACATTTGGAATATTTATCAAGGATCAAGTATATTTATCTGTTCTGGATCACTTTGAACTTCAGAGGCAGCAACCTCTTGCTAGGTTTCAAGAATGATAAAAAAAAACCTAAATGGGACATTGTGAGCAGATCCCATTTCAAAACATTAGAAGGTTTTGCACCCTGAGTTTGATTCTGCTTAAGAAAATCTCATAAAACATCTTGTAAAAACTGCATAGAAAAGAAGCCTGTGCTACACTGCCCTCCAAGTCCCTAATTGTGTTCTGTCCCCATGGTCTATCACAATGTCTCCACAACCTCCCAGCCTCTGCAGGAACAAGGAGCCCCAGCCCAATTCTCATGTACTCCAGTAGAGGTTGGAGAGGTTTAAATGTGGGTCTGTCAGTAAATTTCATTTCACATAAATAAATTTTTACTGACATTTAATCACTGCTGAGGTGAACAGAGCTAATTTGTTTCTTCCAAAGCCTCTTCTGGGTAAAGTCAGAATTTCCAAATTTTTTTGTTGTTTGGACAAGAAAAGTGGCAAATTGCATGATCCTTCTCATCTTTATGTGCCAGGAAAGGATCATGGTGAGCAAAAGGAAAAGAGACAACTGTGGTAAACATGGTTTGGAACAAGCTTCCACTGAGAGTCTTTGGCAACAGATGAGAGCCTTCCACCACAATATCATTATTTCCAGTTAGTGAAGTCAGATTTCATGGCTGCTCTCAGGAGACCACTGTCCTGCTACTATGAATCACTAACATGTCCGTATGGCCTCCTGCAAGTCCAACAGCAAATCTGTTCCTTGCACTGAAGCAGAAAATAAGGCTCCACTGGCCACTCTTCCTGTCAAAACCAGTAGCACAAGAGGTGCAAGGCTTATTACCCATTTACTTACTTCAATATCACTTCATCCCTCCTCCCTCTACAATAATAATCTAACATAATTTTTTCTCATTTAAGTATTATCTGTAATACATTAGGAGCCCATAGCTCCAGTTGAGAGCGCTGTCACATCACAATAAATGGTCTGTAAATGCACATATTAAATCCTCACTGTACACTTAATTCAAACTTTTATTCCTAGCTGCCCCACACTGGACTTGTGTCTGTGCAGCAATATTGTAGAGTTATTAGTTTAAGCTAAAAGGCTTAAATTTTTCACTTTTAACAGCTTTTAAGCTGAGGCTCCTTGATTGATAAGGGAGGTCTTGTGTGCTAGCTCCACTTATTTTGCATTTAGTCAGCTAGCTGAAACTGGTATGGAAACTCAGTTGCTCTGGAAAAAAATAAATCAGTGGATTGCATTGCATATTCACTCAGCTCTTGCTGCATGAAATCCCCTTTTTAATCTCTCTCAACCTCTCAGACTCCCTATTCACTCTCTTCCCATGCAGAATCTTTTATTTCTTGTCTGTTTCCTTCCTCCCACTTAAAGGCTTTCTCCTCTCATTGTCTGTTTTATGTCCTAAACTTATTTAGCAACAGCCTTTTTCTTGTCTTCCCATTCCTGCTCAGTACTGACAGTCAAATTGGATCTCTCCAGTTCCTGGGCTTGCAACCACCTTTTCCATTTCCCCCCTACACAGTCACACACCACTGCACATGTCTTGCTCTAAGAATCCTTGGTGAAATCTCTGTATTTTCCTCCTCATTCTGGCTCTTTTCTGCCTGGGCCCAGTGATCCTGCTTGAATGATGGGGAGTGATGCTGCTGCATCCAATTTCTTCCTAAGAATTTGTGTATGGAAAACATATCTAATAACCAGTTGCCAGGATGGAAGAGGAGCATAAATAGATTCTGTCCTTACACTCTTTCTGCCCCTACACTCTGCATTTGAGGAGCCATTTCCTGCAAAACTAATTTGAAACCATTTGTAAATGAGGCCCAGAATGCAAGACTTTTCACTTAGACAGACTAAAAAGTGAGGAAACATAAGGTGTCCCAATTCATAGACACACATCTGTTTCCACCTTCTTCCAGAACTGACATGGAACTGGCATCGTGCTTTGCTCTGCATCCCCACAGAACCTCTGCTGATTGAAAGGGACATAGCAAAGCAGCCACATGTTTTTTGTTTATTTCTCTTTTATCAGTCTCTGTCATGAACCTCTCCCACCCCACAAACAATTGAAGTATCAGAATTTCATCTAATGCTTTCCATCCCTTCTTTTCAAAGGCTCCGCTCTCTCAACACCTTCCAGCACATCCGCAGCCGAAGGTTCCCCTGGGTCAGCTGCCTCTGCTCAAGCCTAAGCCTATCCCAGGTCTGGCTTTGGAACTGCTCACAGCTGTGGGAGGGGAGCAGGGAGAGAATGATCTGCCTTCTCTGTGCTTGAGACCCAGCCAGGAAGCTTAGGGCAAGGTCTACTCCATAACAGTATTTGGGAAAATCTTTAAAAATCATCTTTCTGAGTTTGCGCTGTAAAATGTACAGACTACTTCATTTTGTGGAACTGTCTGAAAACATTTCAAAGCATTTATCTGTCACTATAGGGTTATATGTATCTCTGTGTTCCACATCCCATTGCCTGTGTAATTTCAACAAAGCATTTCAGATTAGGTCAGGAAGAGAAAAACCAATCTGACTAAGGAGACTCATGTTTTAAGTTAAAGACAGACTGAAAACTAATGTCTATTTTTATATTGCAGAGAATTAGCATGCTCATTAGGTAAAGTGTAAATTCTTGTGTGCACATTTTTTCAGGGAATGCTCTTGAAAATCCTGTTGTATTAAAGCAACAATAGGGTTTGAGTTTTTTAATGGACCAATCAGTAAATGTTATCAACATTTTACCACTGAGGCACAAGATCAAGTTGTTGTGGGCCTGTTGTTTTTCAAAATCACATTCTCTAATGTTTCTGAGCCTTCTACAATCATTAGGAATTATTCTTAAACTACCCCCATTTTCCAAGGGAATATTGAACACATCCCAGAGACATGAAGCAATCAGCCAATGGTCAGAAATTGAATTTCAGTTGTCTGGAATGCAAGGCCAGATTTCATTCATAATTATTTCCTTTCTATTTTGAAAAGGTTTCATATTTCAAATTCCTTATCTCACATACATTTAAAAACCAAGTTTAGATACACCTCCAGTGTGTAGATTAAGACATTTGTCTGCTTTTTGGCAACTATTGTCATCAAACCATTAAGATACAGAGATTTTCTTATATAAGAGAATGATCACTGTCAAACACTGGTATAAAGTGTAAGTAGAAAACAAAATAGGTTCAGCTGTACAGTTCAACATCTCAAAGGGCCTTGAAAACATTTCTTTTGTTCTTTGAAAATAGCTCATAAATGTACTGCTGGCAAAGAACCACAGGTTGTTACAGACAAGACTTCTAACATGGCTGCAGTAGAGGGAGCTGTTTCACCAGCTAAGGCAGACAGAGCAGGTTGGGATTCCTGGCTTGGTAGGTGCTAAGGAGCATTTTCAGAATGAAGTACATCAGTTATTTCCTTTGACAGCTGCATTATTCTATTGTTCTAGACCATTTGGACTAGTGGTATCCAAAGGCTGTAATTAAGCACTGTTTTCTGTTGAATACCAATTCCCTACTCTCCCAGCAGTACAAATACATACAATAAAATAACGGAGTAAGAAATAATGGAGCTTTGGCTAGAGTGCTCTACCTTACAAGTGAAGCCCATGACATCCAAGGGCCTGATATATTAGATAGTAACTTTCAAATATCAACCTAGAGATGCTCATCACCTCAAAAGGATGGAACATCTTCACAATGAGACTGCCACACAATGAGACCAGGTTCTGCAGGAGTATATCTAGTACTGTGATGAAAATCCAATAGTGATGGAGGATTCTTTGGTAAGCTAGAGTAGATAAACTACAAGAAAAGCAAAGTATATAATGTGCCTTGATAGGTAGTGATTTTAATTCACCATTTGGATGCATTGTATTCATGAAGTCAGAGGTCAGTGCATTTTGTTGGAAGCAGCATATTAAGAACAGTAATAGTTCTATCCCAATACTGTGCTCATATGTAGCACATTGGATGCTATTTAATTGTCATGTCACCAACTGAGAAAATAAATTCTAGGATAAAATGCAGAGGGATTAGCCAGGACAGAAACAAAACAAAAAGACTTGGAAAATAGCTGGAGAGACTTTGCTCTTTGTTGAAGTATTGCCACATAGCAGCCTTGTCATGTCCTCTCCCATTTCTGGGCATCGAAGTAGTGCCAATGGCCAAGAATACTTTCTATGTGCTGGCTGGTAGGATATACCTTTTTTCCTGGAACCAGTCATACCACAATAATCCAGGATTTTGTCTGCACTGCTGCAATACATCTACCTGTGACCAACTGCACATGGGCCACCCAGGAGCTCCAGCTGAATCAACAACGCACAGCAAGTTACCTCTTTCAGAGTAAGGGAAAAAGAGATGAAAACACATTGCACTGGGGCTTCTTGCTATATATTGGTACAACATGGACCCACTTAAAGGCCCTGCCACTGATCTTCAAGGGGTCAGTAAGTAAGCTACTTACTGCCAGCTAAGGATAATAGCTATCAGTGAAAATGTTTAGGCTCTGCAGGGGAAAATAGAGGTAAGCCACAAACTTGGAGTTCATCTAATCGCTTTCTATTAGAAGTCAGGAGTGTCCAAAGATGTTATGCTCTGATCTGTGATGAACTGGAATCACATGAAAATGTTATGTCAGGTTTCCTATTAACTACTAAGAATTGATATCTGAAGAGGCTTCTGTTCATAAGAACAAAACTGGCAATTTAAATTAAATTCAGCAATATGTTTAATCTGAAATAGATATAGAAGGGGAAAAAAAAGACATTTCAAATAGTTTGGATTTAACGGGGAAAAAAAAATCCTATTTTTCACTTTTAAAAAATTCCTTACTACTTTTCAAAATTACCTTAAGGGTTCCATACTTGCAGCAAAATTAAGATACTTCAAACAAACAAATATTATTTGGGCCACTTTACTGCATGGCCTCTGGGCAGTGGATGTTCAGAATGTGAATTGCTTCTCTCCCCACCCTTCCTGACCTCCTCCCTCCATCTATGGCATTTCCCTTCCTGGATGTGAACATGGTGCCATAATTCCATGTGCTTCCTGCTGCTTGCCACCTACGAAATGGTAAATTACAGAAACCCCTACTTACACAAAATTAACAAGAAACAAATTTGGATGATCACATATTTTTCTAATAGCCTTTTGGCTTAGTTCTTAGGGCAGAATTATGAAAAAAAGGACAGACCCAAGTTGAAATGACTAACTAGTGGCCTGTACAGCCTGATTCCTATCTCAGTAGGAAGATCTGGAAGAAGTCCAGTGGAGACCAAGAACCCACTTCAGGGACACTACATATAAACAGCCAGTGAAGTATAATGATGCACTTGTGGCTGTGGGCAGCCCAACACCTTCTGTGAGCTAAACTGGAAAATCTGGCCAGGCTGCACTCAGTTTCTTAGCAGTTACCTCTATTGTTAAGATGCTGTTCATAGGTAAAAAAATCACCAGCCACTTCCATTCACAACTCTTTGAAGCAGTCTTCTCAGTATATTTTTAAGAATTATTGGTATTTTGATCATTTTCAGCCTGGAACAGAGGCTCAAGTTTAACAAAGCATCTATATGTATTATTTAAATCAATCTTTGTTCAGCAAAACACATCAACAGATGCTTAGTTCTAAGTATTTTGGTCTTAGCTGGATTTTCAGCTGCCTGGAGGCATGGCCTCAGTGAGGGCTGCCCTGTTGCCTACCTGTCACCACAGCAAGGCCATCAAAGCCTCTGGCACCTTGGGGAGCTGTGCACACATTATACATGTGTAAAGAGAAACAACTCACACCGGCCAGACATGTACACAGAGATCTGAGAGGAGCACACTGATATCAGGACCTGATGAAGTTCCTGGTGTTTCAACTCTCCCTGCACAGCTTGAGATGATATTTTGTCCTAGCAAAGCCTTGAGCCTTTGAGTAAATAGTGTTCCTGATTCACAAGCATCCATTTCTCTTTAGAAAGGTAAACGTAAAATATATTTCAAGATACTTTTCTGGAATTGGAAGAAAAAGCCTCAAGCCAGTCTTCTGTATAGCACTCAGATTAGATTTTATAATAGCCTTCACCACTTGCATGTGAAAAAAAAGAGTATATGCAGTTTTCTTCCTGTATAAAATTGCATCAGGAATGAAATTTAACTTTCTTCATTTCTAAGAAGTAATCTGCTTGTATAAATCCCATAAAGACCCACAGGTTCTGCTAATCTAAGTATCTCCTACCTGAGCCTGAATCTCTAAGAAATTAAATTTAATAACAAAACCTTCAATCAAACTCAAGATCTCATTGTATTTTAAACATCAGTTATTATCCAGCCTAGAATTCTACTTGCATCCACAGATAAATAGTGTATTCTGTCAGGCAGCATGTAGCCTACTAGATCCCAGTTAATCACAGTCCAACATATAAGAAGGATAGAATCACTGCAAAATTTCCATCTTAGAGGGAAATTTTTGCTCCATTTAGTTTTAGAAAAAAAATATTCTGACAATATCTCATCTGTAATCAGAACTTAGAAAACACCTTTGCCCCAAGTTTTAACTCATGCATAATTCTGCTTCCTACCAACGAGACCAATCTTTTGTGTGAAATTTTAACTTTATGATTCTTACATGCTTTTCAGGGTGGGATTCTGAAGAGAGAGTACTGGTAACTTTCATTAGTAATCAGATAAATTGATTATTGATTATTAAAAAGAAGGTTTAAGCACTACCTCTTTTAAAATAAATCTTTTACAATCCATTGCAGATTTAAAAAATAGATTGAAATAGCATGAACACCAGTGGAAAATTTCATGAACAGTTTGTCATTCCAACTCACTTGCCACTTCCAAGCTAAGTCCCCAGCTGTCCCACACCCTCCCATGCAATCTTTATCATGACAACTTCCATTCATCATCCTCCAGCTACACATCACTGTTGTGGAAGGAACTGATGATAAAATAGAACCTCTCCAAACATGCATTGAGTTCACTGATAGTAGTAACTGTTGATTGCTGGCACTCCCAGAGACACTGAGTAAGAGTTGCCTTTCTTTGTTGCCATCTCTTTAAAAGAGGAATTGTTGTGTGTGCACTTCCCATCTTTCTACCCCAAGCACCAATTACATCTCTGCAGTGGGTTCTGGAAAAGCCACACTTGAGAGATCAGCTCTGTTACCTTGAGAGGTGGCACCACTTCAGATTCTCCCCTCCATTTGGAAATTCTTGCAACTGAACTAACTAACCTATTAACCCCAAATCCATATAGGATTTTGGATTGGTCACTTTAGTAAAAGTTGCAGCAGCTCAAAACTTCTCCACAACCTTAAAGAGATCTGAAGATCCATAGCTACAGAGAGGCTCGATCAGCTGTAGAAAAGAGGGGCACCAGCAGCTACAAAAGTGTGGATTTACTCAGATGCAGAAGAGAACATAGCACCTGGCACCAGGGCTACCTTGACTTTTCACATGTTTGCAGCTGACAAGCACAGATGGCCAACACATGGGGAAATGTCCACAGCAGGGGCAATCCAGAATGCACCAGCTGCTATGAATTGTCCTTTTTCATTTGCCAGGTAAGAAGCAGCAAGTAGAAGGTAGTCATGAAGAAAAAGGAATGACTTAATGCTAATACTTACATGCAGATTCCAACAAACAGCAATAAGGTGTGCATGGTCCAAAAATAGAAGCAGAACAAGGAAAAGGAAAGATGCCTATCATAGGATGCACTGCCATGATTTTAAGAAATTTACTCATGGTATATTTGCAAAATAGGACTGTAAGGACCTCCAAAGAACACAATGTGGACTAGATGAAGCTGGGTTGGTTAAAGTTAAAAAGTACTTCAAGGAAGGATGAGCTCAGGAAGCCCTATTTACTTGCATCAATTGTTGTATAATAAACACAACAAACATGTATATATACATGTATATAAATGTATGGTAAAAACATTACACAAACATCTATTTCAAAAAATTTTACAGGAAGAAATCTGACATTTCTATTCTCTTTCCATGCATACTTTTTTAAACTAGAAACAACACTCTTCTTGAAAGTAATTTTACTTGAAAAAAGTCAAGTTTAAAGAAGCTTAGAAGATGGGACACATCATTTAATTCTAAAAAAATCTCCACCTTTTGTAATTCATGTTGGAAAAAATGCTGGATGTGGAGGGATGCAAGACAATTTTGGCTTTCTGTCATGGGGGGAAAAAAAAACCAAAAAGAAAACTCACAGGCCTAAGCAAGCTGAGTTGAACAGTTCTCATTTCTTACTGAAAAGTGTTCTCCAGTCCAGCTTTTTGCCTTAGCAAATGTGTTTCTTCAGTAGACAGTATACAATGCTACCTGCTATCATGCATCACTGCCACCGTAACTGAACCTTGAGAACTACATTTTATGAGTGGATCTTTATATTTGATTTTCATAAAACCGCAGCATCTCTTTCCCTTCCAGGTTCAATAAACAGCTTAGTCAAGGTTTTGACTATCTGTTTCATTTAATTACATATGCCTTGATTTATGGTTCAGGAAAGGCTGTAAATGAGGACACCGCATTTGCAATCCAACCTCAAAATGTTTTCAAAAACAGCAACAGAAATCCTCACATGAAGTCTTATGAAAACAATCCCCAGGGGAACCACATGCAGTGCAGCCTAGTCAGCTTGTGTGTTTATCAAACAGGAGAGATGAATGGCTGACTTTGATTTTTTCCTAGGTGTGCAAGTAAAGAGTATTAAATTTGCTTATCCCAAAATGTTTACCTTCATCTGTCAGTGTTGGGAGCTGAACAGGTCACTCTGTGCCCCAAGGGAGCTTCAGGCCAGGAGATGTGAGGCTCAGCCAATGTGGCTTGGCAGAACTACATGGTACCAGAAGGGCTGAAGGCTGTGGACTGTCAATTAACAAGGATACAAGGCATCAGAAATCATAAACCAACTTCCAGGTGCTCAGTAAACCCCCCTCACTCAAACACCAGAGACTCCAGTGAGCACATAAAAATACAACAAAGAAAGAGAGGTAAGACCCCTAAGGAAATTAATATCAAACCCTCTTCATAGCACACCTGAATTTTGGAGCCATTAAAAGCAAATTCTGCCTGGGGCTCCATATTTATCAAGTGTCCTGTTATATTAATAGTGGAAGAAATTCTATCTTTAAGTTTTCTGTTCTTTAAGTGGTTCAAGACCAAAGGCATCCAAAACAGCAGCAGACCTGGGATTGCCTGCACCCAGAGCCATTGCAAGGCACCCTGTGCACTCTCACATGATTCCCCCAGTGTATGCATAACTGTCAGGAAAAAAATGTCAGGCAGGAATAAGCTCAAATAATTAATCTCATGAACAGGGATTCTAAGGGAAGTTCCAGGATATATGGTAAATATGTCAGGATATGTGGTAAATATGGAGAAATAGTCCTGCAGGACTCTTTACATAAACTTGCATTATGTGAAGCATATTTTGGCTCAAAGATAGGAAAACTTTAAAATCATACGGGACCACCATAATAATTTATGCAAGACAACACAGTGATTCCTGCAACAACCTTACAGTATATGGTTAATCTGTAGTGTTACTTTAAAGTTATGATGGGTGTTTTGTCAAATATCTGTCAGTGACAGAGAATCCAACATACTTTTGGCAAATTATTGCATTAGGGAATTATATTCTGTTCCAGAAACTGTTAAAACCTTTTTTATCAACAGATTAAACAGAAATCTCTCCCTCTTGTAGGTGTTTTAACTTCAATAAGATTATTTTTTAAGCTTCTTAAAGCCTTTTGATCTAAGGCAGGTACTTAAGACTTCCATCACTCTTTTCAAACTGTAAAGGAGTGGAAAAAGAGACACAATAGTACTGAACTAATCAGCACAAGAACTAGTCACACTTTGAGCTTGTCAATATATTTATTTTCTTTTCTAAGCTAAAAATGTCATGTTGGGTGTTACTGATTCACCCTCACACAGTGCAGTGGTTGAGGTGAAACACCAAGCAGGAAGTTCAGGTCCAGGATGGAATTTCTGATCAAACTGCAAAAGCAGCCTTTAGCACAGGCAGCAGTCTGTAACGGTGCTGTCAATGCAGAAAGGAAAATGACACTGAAGTTTCTGCTCTAGGAAACGCATACCAGTGATATGAGCTTGGGCGTCCCAAACCCTTGGTAAAGTCTTTGTGACAGACTATTTTGGAATGTTTCATTTGCATAGCAAAAAGAGAATTTGAAATTTGTTTCAAAAACTGCAATTCTTATTTGCCAATCAGCCCCAGGTGCTTTGGTGAATGTTTCATTTCATAGCATTACAGAAGAACAGAAGCAATAAGCTTCCCTTATCCTACTTGCCATTCCTGTGAATATATTTGGGCAGCAAGCAGGGATTCAAACAGAAAGTTTAAAACAACTCTTTCCTGTTAAAGGTTTTCTCAAGAAAAATGTCCTTTCTGTGTTTCTTTCTAAAAATCAAATGCACTGTTTGTGTCTAGGTCACCCTGCACTAAATCACTGGGCCCACGCCTCCCCCAGAAAGAGTGGAGGGGAATCTGATCATTCCCACAATGGCTCACTCACCCCTAGGCTGACAGGAAAACTTAAGCCCTTTTCATGAGGCTTATGAAATGGCTTATGGGCAGGAGGTGCAGAATAGAGGCCAGGGAGCGTGATGGCCAGGGTAAACCTGCAGCAGTGCCAAGCAGCTCACTACACCAAGTGCTGTGCAGAGCCTTTGTACACAGTTGTCTGGAGATGGAGGCACCCTGCTTCTGTTCTCACACGCTCTTTATTAAATGGGCTTTTGTTAAGCTTATAGTTAAGATTAATGCAGCTCAATGAAGTACCAGCTCATTGATTCTACATTTGATGGGTAAATTTCAAAACCAGACAATTAATTAGGATATCTCACCCCCTACAACTTAATGTCTTTATGAAGTTGAAAGAAGCATTCAATAGCAAACAACTGTTGCTGATACTAAAGGTATTTCCCATTTATTGAAATGCCTTTGATTCAGATATACAGGAAAAATGTGATTTAAGTCACTGATTATTCTGAGATAGGAAAAGTTACATTTTACTATTCCCTTAATATGAGCCACTGTAGAGCAAAGGCTTATGCAAAGAGCATCATTTTAGGATTTGCGTTAATACCACTTTTAGGCACAGAAATGTTGGGATCTAAAATTGTGTCCTCATCTCTCTTTCTTACTTTATAAAGGACACAGAACCCACAGTGGAGCTAAACTCTTACATCATGCATACTTCACCTCTCCCAGTTACGGCAAGAGAAACGGGATAATGGCTTCCTCTGTTCTATCTCCTACCATCAGGAGCAATTTGACCTCTAAAAGCCTTTTTTTGTTTCAGAGTGGCAGTGATAATAACATAAGGTGCCTTCAAAAGCAGACTACAATTTCAGGTGAATGCCATCAATTGCTGCATTTCATACTGGGCCATAAAACAAGAACAGCTGAAGTATACCACAGGACTTACAAATCTTAGTGGCTTTTGTGACTTGCAGAAGGAAAACCCATTATTTTCAGAAGACCAAGATGCAAAGAAAATAAATGCGAAACTCGTGCTCGAAAGCACTGTAGTCCTTTCAGTTGTCATTGAAAGCCAATTTCATGATTTTGTGCAGTTTGATTTCTGACTTGGGGATTTGAGAACACTGGATATATTCTCCCAGTAAGGAATGGAAAGTAAATTCAAGATCCTTTTTGCTTACTGAACCTCTGTGTGCCTTAGAGAGGTCATCCTCACCATCCCTGCCACTGTATACTCTGCTCTTCCCTTGACTGTGCTTCCTGTAACCCCTTTGGCTGAACCAGCTGCTTATTGAACTGTAACAAAACATCAGAATAGGTTGCTTCCCCCTGGAATATGCTGGAGATTGGCATGCTATTCCAAAATTCATAGCTACATTACTTTCCAAACATGCTTTCCAACAGCCTTGAGGACTCTATATGGTTCAACAGCCTATCAGAGGCCATGTAGGTAACAAGATTTTGTAGACTTAACAAGATTTTGCATAGAACTCTAACATCTTAACTCAGTCTGACTGATTGGCAGGCCAGGGCAAAGTTGGTGGGGGGGAGGCACTAAAGAAATGTCATAAAATACCCTCCTCTTTCCCTCACCAAATATTGAAACTTTGAAACAGCTTGTCCAAATAACTTCAAGTTCGGTAAAATTCTCAACAGCCTTCAGCCCATCCATGCCACATTTGAAACTCAGAGTAAGAAGGAAAATCCTTTAGTAGAGATGCCAGTAAAAACTGGATTGGTAGAAGAAAGCAAATTTTGCTTTCACATAAAGAGTGTAAGATTGTGAGTTAGACTTACAGAATGGCATTCACTTAATTCTGAATCATCACTACAGCCTCCATAACAAAAAATCAGAAAATGCACCCAGTTCTACCAACTCATCTTATGAAGATCTACAAAGTGGCTGTTTCTGCTTCTGAGTTCTTGCAGTACAATTGTACAAGATGCACAGAGGAAACCTGTATTCACTTTATTTGACATCCAGGCACAGGAAAACCAAGTGAATCGTCCACTGTCACTAAAGGAATGGAATTAAACTCAGATATATTTAACCCTGTGACTGAGCTTTGTCTGCTCATTTGTATCTGTCTGTTTTTAATCTTTTCCTTCACATTAGTCAGCATCTGAGCTATAGCAATTTGAGATCTCTTGATGAAAAATTTGACAAAGCAAAAACATATTCTTATGCTACAGTAGAAGCATAGATTTATCAAAGGGGTAGAAAGAATTACATGCAGATTATTCAGAATTTATAAGCATTTCTCACATTTCCTGTTGATTCAATTTTGAGAAGTGAGTGAACTGATTTTTGTGGGTATTGCAGGACTTACATAAGTTGAAACTTTAATAAAGTTTCCAAAGGGATGAATCCACTCCCCTTTTGACCCTAAAAATATCTGTAACCTAACAACTACACAAAACAATAGTGAAGTGTGACTAAACGTGAATGGCAATGTACTGCTGACAAGCTCTGACCATTAACATTTTTCTTTCTGTTTAGCTCAGCAGGCGAAAGGCAGCTAACAGAAGCCGTCTGCTGTTATGAGCACTCAGAAGCATTTCATTGTGAGCACGCAAAAGAAAACTAATTTCTCTCAAAATTCGAAAGGAAAAAGAAACTCAATTCTCTCTCAGAACGCTACTTTCTAGGTTTTTATCATTTATTTACAGATTAATTGTAGATAAATGCAAGCAGCACATTTAGAAACAGGACACTTTCTTCTGTTGAGATCTTTGGAGCCTGCAACCCAAGCAGGTGAAATTGAGACATACAAGGCCAACATCTGTTGTGCAATTGTAGTAATACGATTAGTTTTGCCATGGTGTTACTAAAGGAAGAATGTAGTTCTTTTATAACTTAATTGATCACATTTAGATGTTTGGTGAAGTCTGAATGCAATTGGAAAGTCTCTTTAGGGGTCAAAAGTGAGTTCCCCTCACAGTAGTACGTAGCCACGTTATTAAATGATGTGCTGAACACCCTTAGGCTTCAGCATGGTGTGGGGAGGCACCAAATTTAGCTCTCCTCCTTTTGGGGGAAATTACCAGCTACTCTATTCTCATGTAAGTGAGGTGTCCTGCTTTGCTTGCAGGTTAATGAGCCCTGCTCAGTTCGCTGCAAAAAGACTTATAGGTGCCTATATTCAGGAGCCGATTCATGGCATGGACGGACAGATAGACAGACATACAAAACCTCTGTTTCAGAGAGAGCTCTGTGCTTACAGTTCCAGTTGGTCACTCTGTGTGGCTTCCAGCTCCTAGCACTGGTTGTTTTGATTCCCATTCTAAAACATCCACGTTGGCCCACCAGGTACCAGGAGCCTTCACACTTAACATTAAATTGTGGATTCAATCAAGACCTGTTGAATTCTTTCTGTGCCTGTAGTCTGTAAGACAGTGGTTGGTGACTACTTTCCTCTGTAATGTTACAGAATCAGTCAACAAGAGCTATTCCAAACAAGTCAACCAGATAATAAAGGGACATTTCTAAAAACACTGTTTCACATTTCTCTAAAATGTAACAAGAATCAGATTAGACTAACCCTTTGGCTGCTGTAAATCAATGCATACTATTGAAATTGATGCAGATTCCCATCTGAGGAAAACCTGGCTGGTAAGATCAATTAGAACAATTATCTTAGGAGAGAAATAAAGATTGTACAGAAATGTCCACGTATAAGAAAGCCTCTTCTTTTAAATGTCATGTTGGGATTATTACTGAAGGGTTCTGTGGTACTTAAATATAAAGGGGCACTTTTAAGTACAAAATTTAAATAAAGAAAAAGCAAAGCCCATGTTCAGTGAATTATGAAGAGTCCATGAAGGGGGGTAAGTGTGAGAATCCAGTCCCTGCTCATAGAAAGAGCCCTACTGTATATTCCTACAAATATTGATGTTTGAAATCCAAAGCACATGTGATGCATTAGTGTGAAACAGCGATTACATACATGCTGCTTTCTGCCCTGCAGTTCAGGAAAAGTCCTTATGTAATGAAGAACTGAAAGAGTTATGAGGGAATCCAATAGACTGTTATCGTGTAAAAATACCAGTGCTCTCCAAAGTCAACTCACAGCTCCTCAAATGTAGGCCGGTGTGTGTTTTGTTTTCCAATAGGCCTGAGAGAGAAGGAGCTCCATTCATGTCAGACCCTGTTAATCTCATACCTCCAGCTCAGTCTGTGTGAATGGAACAGTGACTTGGGAAACTGCTGCTTTTCTTTCCAGTCAATTCTCAAACACATAAAACCTACCACAGGAGATCCAAACACACTCAAACAATAACAGGCAATTTTGCCAATTACAGAAACTACTTATGGGCAATCAGAAGGGAACTTTTCATCCAACTCTGATTTTGGGTGTTGGAAAATTAAGAATGATTTCTTGATGTTTCCTTCATCTGCTTCAGCCAGTAGCCTTCTGAATCCTGACAGTTCTCATCATACACTATCCAAATGACTGGAGCAGTTCTTGACTTAAGAATTTAAGAACAAAAACTCAAGCAAAATGTAACAGAGCTCTGAGGCTGTATAGTCCCAACATGTTAGAGATGAAAATTATTTTATTTAATGGACATCCAAAGAGCAGGAACAAGCCCAGAGTTTTTCATAGGTCAAAATCTGAGTTCAAGATAAGATCTTTCAACCAGGCAAAGTTCCCATTCACTTAATGGCAACTCAATAACAGTTGTGGCTGCCTAAGTGTTTAACAGGACCTCCTAATCTAATACACTCTTCAGATCTAGAAAATGCTTACTTCCAAGACTTTGGGAATGTTTTATCCACGAGCCTTATCCTACATGTTAAAATCCCACTAACCTTAAAGAATATTACTGCTATAGAAATAATACATCTGCTTTTTAGAATTTCTCAGGAATTGTGTGCAAATCCTTTATTCTGATTCAGATCTCCAGTAAGGCATGATTGTAATTGTCTCCTGCAAACTTTAATAGAGTGTATAAATTGTGCCATCAGTATCACAGAGTGCTATAATTCACTGTTTCTCTAGCCAAGCTAGCAGCACTCTCTGTGCTTCTAGACCACCTGTGTCTCAGTAATATGGTGCTGGTATGGAAAAGCCATTGGACACCTGGGATAATGTGGCCTCTGACTCATACAGAGATGGAAATACAGAATAAAAAAGCAAGAGTCCTTTATATTCCATTCAAATAGATTGAGTATGCTTTCACTGACATCTCAGTGTAGAAACTAATCTGTCTTCATTTCCAAATGGCTTTTGTGAAGACTTTTCTGAATTTTTACTTTTTCAGTATATTATTTGTAGCTCAACAGGGCATTACTAAGTCACTGTGCTACTGCAGCAGCAGCTGCTTGATCACACCTTTTTACAAGAGGAAGTGGCAATCTATGTTACTGTTGTATGCAAGAAGCACCACAAGTATGCCATGTCAGAAGACTTACACAGGGAAAAACTTTGAGAAGTGCTGGCTTTCATTCTGCTACCCCACAGGCCTCCAATATCTTCAAGTGATCTTTATGGCAGTTTGTACATATTATCAGATGTCCAAAGAAAGTATTTTTTTAAAATTCATGCAAATCATGTAAAAGTAGAGGGCTCAAAATGCAGGATGGCACAATCCAGTCAATAAATTTTCCTATTGGAATAAGATGGCTATTCTGGAATTTTACCATATATATACGTACATACACTTTTATTTTAATATTAAAATTAACTATCCTTTCAATGGCCACTATGGAAAAAACAAAATTATTTCTGTGGTGGAGAACTGTGAAAAATTGGTTTGGTATAAAAAATGCTGGAACATTTCCTGATGCTGGGAAAAAAATACGTTCTGTACAATATAAATTATGGTATTGATATAGGACTCTCCAGATAAGATTATATAGCTTCATTCCTCAAGAAGTCACAGTTGTCTTAAAGTCTCATTTGGGGCTCCATGCAAATCACAGTACTTCTGGTCATGCTTGAAGTACTGTATGCCAAAAAGAATGCAGGAACAGAATGATCAGAGCAGAAAGTAACCAGTTTTTCTTTGACAGCAAAAAGCAATTGTAAATTGAAAAGAACTTGCTATTACAGTTGGCTTCTTCTACAAAGCACAAGAATTCCATATTCCTCATAATTTGCCCTGGATGCTCACGTTCATTGAACTGTTTCTGAAAGCCTAGTAAACTTTCAGTCTCCACAACATCTGTGCCAATGAGTTCTTCAGATCAATCATCTGCTATGTAATTTTTACTGTGTTGACTCTTGATCCCTGCTTTCAAAGAAGTGTCCAATATATTTTCACTAACTTCTTTCCTAAACTTTTGCCAGGCCTTTCCTTGCTCCTTGCCTCTTTAAGTTAAAAAGTCTGAGATCTTATAGTTACACCTAGATGGTTTTTGGTAGCTCAGCTTGAGTTTGCAGAAGTTCATTTTCTGTTTTGTGTGAATTGCCTATCAGAATAAAAATGAACCATGAACAAAAATTAATCATGTGTCAGTTTGTGTCCAAGGCCTTAGTTAATTTACAGTCACTGGGTCACTTTAGTCCAGAACTGGAATAAGTACTAATATATAGCTTATGTGGACAACTGGGTCAAAGTCTTGCCCAAAGCTAGCATGACATTATAGACCTATCCAGCCCCTCCATATACAAAAATAATTGTTATAAGGCAGGATGGTATTTCAAAAAATATATTTAAATTACCAACACTTGCAACTAAAGCATGAATCTCTGTGGACAAGAGATAGTCAGAAAAAATAGGACATGCTTTCCAAAAAGCTTTCTGCAAGTTCCTTACCAATCTAGCACCAGAAGAAAGCGCAAAAGACACCTGGGAGATTGGTAAATGGGAAAAAAGAGCTCTGAACAAATAACTGAAGACAGACAGAATTCTAGGAGCTTTAGGCAGGAATATAGTGATGAGGAGAAGTACTTTGAGCAAAGCAAGGAACAAAGGAAGTGTTGCCATATTATTGCAAAGCTCTCATACCTGCTTGGTGATTTCTCATGGGTATCTCCTCACAGCACTGACTCCTTCTCCTCCACAAAGTAGCCAACTAACTCCAACTCTCTTCACAGCACAACCAACAAACTGCATTCTAATCTTTGGTGATTAGTACAGCTGCAACTCCTCAGGTGTGAGATTACCTTCTGCATTATTTTCTAATATTCTATCCCTCCACAGGGAAGCAACAAGACTGGGGCGCCAAGATGAGACTGTTTTGTGAGTTAGAAAACATAAATTGAGTGGGACCATTCTGACAGAAACTTGATGTTTCTCAAGCGTGGAAGCTATTTGGGGACTTAAAGAATACCAGTTTCTGAATTGGAATTGGGAAATATTTGGCTTAGGAAATCTCTCACGTTCTTTCTCTTTTGCCTTCTGCAAAGTCTCATCAGGGCACTTCCCCTCAGCGCCAGGATAACATTCTGCATGACATCTGCTATTTTTTGTAGATGGGCATCACTTAAGTGTCTTGCTTGTCTCTGACCCACAGCCCTCAGGTCTAGACCACTATTCTCCAACCTTCAGCAAAGGATATTGAGTGAGTGCTTGGTTACCTGTATCTTAATCATAGGCAGAGGTGTTTATTGTGGCTTATACAATACAGGCTTTTGTAGAAGCTCACTGCCTCCCTACCATGCTCATCCTACAGCAACAGGAACTGCTCCTGCCCTATTATTGCTACTGTCATCAGCCGCTCTAGCTGAATGGCCCTAAAACTTGCAGGGACCTTGTGTCTGTAGCTAGGGAAAGCTAAAGTCTCGTAGCTACAATACTGAAGGGTTTTGGTTGCATTATAGCTGGCAGGAGAACTTCCTGCTCTGGCTACTGCAAGATGGGCTGAACATCCTTCTGCCCCTTACAAGACATGGAGACAATGGCAGTGCACTGGGCAGCTCACCAGTCAAGGAGTTTTAAAGCCAGGATCTGAGTAGGAGCTCACAGAAGCAGGAGAAAGGAGAGGCTTGTGTGATTATTAGGATTATTAGAGCCTGCCCCTTCTGAATTTCTGCATGTGCCTAAGAAAACTGTGCCATCTGTACTTTAAGCTCATAGGAGATAAGCAGAGGAAGAAGGGTTTTTATCACATGTGCTGCAAAGCCTTTGTAAAGAATGAAAACAAACTGTGGTGCTGACTTTGTCTATGAAAAACAGCAAGGTCCCAACCATGCTAATATTTTGTGAAAAAATATTGAATCAGTTAGTGACCATAACGTTTTCTAATGGCTTCCAAACATGAAAACAGATTTTGGTATAAATAAAAATCCTCCCTCTTTATAAAATCCTTATATGGGAAGTTTCAGAACAGAAGGAATTCTTGGCATCAGAGTCATCAAGCTGGACCTTTGCAGCAGGAGAAACTTTAGTATCAGATAGGGCACAAAATACCAAATTGTCACTGCACAATTCAGGTCTCACCTTAAGGCCAACTGGAGTTGCTAAATGGGTATCAGGGAGGTGTCAAGCAGAAAGCAGATGAATGTTTACACTTGGTACAGTAACTCTATAGATCAGGATTTTGTCTCCCAGACCTCCAAAATAAGTTTGCAGGGGTCTCTAATTTGGCTTCAGTCTTCCTTTGTTACTCAAAACACACAAAGTAATTCACATGGTAATTTGATCGTCTGAGCTGATTTCCAAGTGACTTTCTTCCATCTTGAAAGCACCACCCAATGGCTCCAGTGTTAATTGTCTCTCCAAAAACATTTTAGGTTTGTTAATTCTGAGGAGTCCGTTCAAGACAATAAATATATAATAGTCCCTATTCTTTCTCCCACCCTAACACCTATACAGAAGACAACTTCCTTCCTGATTTATTTACTCAGTCGTATGGTTGTCTCCCCTCAAGAAAACAACTATCAATCTTCTAAAAGTGCAGCTTGGGTATTCTTCAGTCCCCCTAAACTTTCCTATCACTTTGGTGTTTTTTATCTTCAGCTTTGGCAAGGCCTGCAATCCCAGCTGAGGAAACAGCTCATCTTGAAACAAAATGTCATGTTTTGAATATAGAACAGATAGATACCTAGAGGAAAAACTACACCCACACTGAGCACAGCTGGAGCACGGGAGATTTAATTTGCACTTCTTAAATATTCTGAAATATCAAAACAAAGACAATATTTCAAAGCAGATTCTTTACTCTAAGCTGTACAAGGTTACCAGTACCAAATATCTTACAGCCATTAGGCATATCAATACCTAACATTTTTTTGAATGCTTACAGAACTTTGCAAAAATTAGCTCTTAGAAAAGAAATTTCACATGCTAAATGTCTGCCAGGGAACTATTATTTTATTTTGCACATTGTTCTGCAAAAGATTAGAAGTTTCCAACAATGAAATTAGTGAGAGATATTGTTTTGTGCATGTTAAATATATTCTTACAACTTTTTTTTCAGAAGGTTCTGCTAAAAATAGATTTGAAATACACTGAGTTTCTCATGTCAGATATGTGCCTTATCTTTCTCTCTAAAACCAATTAAATGTTGTCTGAATCCAAAGTCATTGGAGGCAAAAAAAAAATGTTTGCCTATACACAATAATGAGGTAGAGATATGGTGAGCATATTTCAAATGAGGGATTCAGGAGCTGGCCAAAATTGCTGATTTAGTCTACTGGCTAAAACATCAAATCGGAGATTAAGAGAAACATTCCCCTTTTATCTATAGGGTTTAATTGTGCCCAGATGTCATGGGACATAGAATCATAGGCTTATAAAACTATAGAACCATTTAGGTTGAAAAAGACCTTAAAGATCAGCAAGTCAAATCATAAACCTAAATCTGCCAATTCCAACTCTAAACCATGCCCCTAAACTGCCACATCCAGGCAGGCTATGAAAATAGCCTGACTCAAAAAAAATGAGAAAATCATGCATGGAACTGGAAGTATCCCAAGAGCATGTGGACAGGGAAATGAGGACCATGAAGGAGGAAAGCAATGATGGTGTGATAATGATGATAATGACGATGATGATGATATGGGAAAGGGAAGTCAGAGCAAATCTGACTCAGAGTGATAAACAAGCAAGAAGTACCTGTAACCAAATTTTCAATAAATCACTGTTCCTTTAATGTCAGCAAGCACCCTCAAACTACTCTGGCTGTTTGGTGGATAGAGCTTTGGGCATTATTGACTTGTTTTGTTCAGCTTTTGTCCTTATTACCATTGCTTAAAAAATTTCCAAAGACATTTGGAAGAAGACTACATGTAGGTTTCTGGGGCTGCAGGGGCTGCAGAACCAACTGTCATTGAAGGATGCTGAGGCTTGGCTCAGACCTCTGCTTGCCCACCTCTGTCTTACTTTGCTGTGCCCTCCAAGAGCTGCTTTCGGGAAGGAGATCAGTATTTCCCTGAAGGAACTGGAATGAGCACAACAATGAAAAATACAGTTAACAGCATGCAGCTGGCTTCAACTATGTTGCCATCTAAATTTTAAATTAAAGAAAAGCAAACTTAGGCCAGGTAAAAGAGTCTAATGGTTCCTCTCCTCTTTCCCCAGCTAAATGAAGTAGGAGTGCTAGATATGTAAGAGGCCACAGAATCCAATATTCAAATAGAATCCAAGATATTCAAGCCAATTGTTTCTAATTGTTCCACTAATGCCTAAAATATCTAAGAATCAGTTGCATGATTTGGCTTTAAAAAAGTAGTAGTACACTCCCAAGAGTTATGTTTTTTTTTTCTTTAAGGTGTGTTTATCCTTCTGTTTTCTACTCCATGGAGCTCTGATATTCCTGACCTGTTCATGTTATGACACCGTTATGGTAAAATTTTAAGCCTTTGCTGTGGCAATGTCCTAGCATACATACTGCCCTGTGCTCACATATGGTCAGCTTGAACCCTGGATATGCAGATACCTGATCTGTTTTCTCAAAACTTGTTACTTGGACAAGATTCTGACAAACTGGAATGTCGGCCCAGGTTTTTTGGCAGAGTGCCTCCGTTTTCTGTGTCCGTAAGAGGCCTTACTTTCCCAAGCTCCTTGTCCCACTGGTAGTTTCATAAAAAAGCTCAGCATGTCCCTGGAAGTTCACAAAGCCTTCTTCATTCATAAACAAGTTGCTTGCGAGCCCATGAACAGAATGGCTCTATCCGTGACGTCTGATTGACCTTCAAGAACTGCACACATGACAGAAAAAATAATAATAATAAAAAAGGGGGCAGAAAGTTTAAGGAAATAGACAAATGAAGAACAAGGGACCCATCAGTGTGTTAGTAATGTGGTGAATGCAAGAATTAAAGATATAAATATCATGACGGGCTGTATTTGCATTGCCAGAGTCTGTTTAAAAGAAAGAACCCCAGAGCTAGGAACCGATGCCTCCTGCATCCCTAATGGCTTCTATATAAAAATTGTCATTTTCTTTGTATGATTAAAATAAAGAGCAACTGCAAAATAAACTCTCCCTTCCTACATGCTTCTTTTAATGACTCTACTGCTGATAGAAGATGCCAGTTTAACAAGTCTGCAGACAGAGGCCTTCTGTCTGCAGAATAGGTACAAGACAAGCCGTGGCAGGGAGAGGGTCTCTGCCACACACGCAGCTGCCTCAGACCAGCAAGACCACCCCAAGAGGGAAAGGAGCATTCAGTCCTTGGCCCCCTTACTGTCAGCAGCAGCCTGGGAGCCAATCAGTGCCATTTGCCAAAGAAGTTCCAGGCAGTCTGAAGTCTGAACACTTGTCACTAGCATGGAGTTAACAGTTCGTTTAGCTTCAGTTCTACTGGGTGCTACTGACAGCTGCTCCTGAGAATGCACGGCGTGTCATTACTGGTCTCTCCATATGGGTCATTCATGCAATTGCCATTTCTAGCTATTCCATTAGTCACCATTCCCTGTCATCTCCCTGTTTTATCCTCTCTGGCAAGCTCGCTTGCTCTCTGACTCCTTCATAGAAATTTTTGTCCCTTTTACTTTCCAGTTGGCACTTTTCTTATCTTCCAGTACTGCCTTTCCAGTAGAATCTCAACAGAGCAGCAAGGACTTTCTTGGCTTTAAGTAGCTAACAGCTGACCATCACCCTCTATCTTCTTCACTGAATTCTGTGCTCACACATTTCTAACTGTACATTTTGAAAGTCAGAACTTCTAATTTCTTTCACCTCTGCAGTGCAAAGCTTCTGACGGCAGAATCAATCATTCATTTTGATGGTAACTCAGCCACCTCCCAAGTACTGTGGGAGTACCTATCAGCTTTGTGGTACTGAGTACAGGAGAAGAGAGATATATGTTCTCTCTTCTCTCCCACTGGATTTCATTTGTTACAGTGCCAGAAATGATGCTATGAACTTTCATTTAGTGTAAATCTCAACACTGAGCAACATAGTGACTCAAAAGACCAGCAGTGGAACAGAGTTCTGTTCAGACTAAGGGTGATCACAAGCAAGAATCAGGGGCTATCCCCAGGTGGCCTTATCATGATATATTAACTAACTCGGCACCAGATGCTGAGTTTCCAACCAATTAAAAAAATCATCATTTTAGGTAGCATAACTGATAGTTCTCCATCAAGATGCCTGCCAGTGAATCGGTCATGGAAACTAAATTAGGGTTCATTACTCTAGAAGCAATTACTTCAGTTTAAGTGATGCTGGCAAGGCTCTGCAGAGGAAATGCCAGCAATTTCCTAAACTGAGTGCTCTGTGGGTAAACAAGGACTTTCACCTTTAGGAAAGTAAATCCAAAATATCTCAGCAGTGATAAATCATAATAAGATTATCTTGCAAGATTATCATTTTACTCACTCCTCTTCTGCTGCTTGTGGCTGGAAAACTTAAGTTGCTGCAATTCACAGTGTTAGTTTTATACTTGGCTGAAGTCTGGTTTGTAGCTTCTTGGCATTTTTTACTATTACTGGAAGTGTGGCTCAGAGTATAATTTGGGCAACCTTGTGATGGGCAGTTTTAATATGGAGGTGGAGATCACCTACACACCTACTGTAGCAACTTTTCTGGTGCACCACTCAAAAAGACTTCTCATTCTTTCCAACCTCACAGAAAACCATCAGAAGTTTTCTATTTATTCTACAAGCATCTTTTGGTTGCAGTGATCCATCACCCACTGCCTCTGAGTCACTGAGTTTTATAGTCTTGTCTTTAGCGTATTAAAAAATGCTATGCAGTTCCATATGTAATGAAAAAGTCAAAGACTGTGCTCGATTTTTTTATCAGGCCTTTACCATCTCAGTTTGCAGTGATGCACTAAAACTGTTCCCCAAGGCACTGGAAAGAAGGATTCTATGTTCTTTGGGAATGTGCCTAAGCTGAAATGCTTGAGAACTCAGCAAGCATGGACAAAATTGATTGGCACTCTGACATGGTCACAGTTTTCCATTTATGTATTTGTGGAGCAGAACATGTACATTACTACATCCAAGTCAGAACACAAAGAGAACTGTCTTATAGGGCTTTTCCAATCTAAATAATTCTATGATTCTATCTTAATGAGAATTTCAAGACTCATTAAGGCCAGATTTTATGAGCATCTTAAATTACTATATTTGGTAAGAACATTGGCTTTCCAGCTATAAAGTGTCTTGTTTTGCTTTAAGTGATTTTTTTTTTTAATAACCAAACATATTCCAATTATATTCTATTTTCCAGTTCTCTTTCTGAAACCTGGGCTTTGACATCTACCTGGTGGAACTACCTTACCTCAGCTGTTTGGAAACAAAGTCCAGACATGCATCTGTTTTTCCCAGATGTTCAGTAGTAAGAACCCTACAACTTTTAGCAGTTTCGGCATGAGCTTCCTAACTCTCTGATGTTTTCTAACAGGGGTTATGCATACATCTGCTCTAATGTTAACTTCCTATCTCTCCTTCTCTAACCCCCTTCCTCCCTCTCCTGGACAATGAGAAAAAAATACAAAGGTCATGAACCTAACTGCAAGCATCTCTTCCTGCTTCTTGTGTGGTTTTCACCCTGACCTTGATACTCTCCTCTGTTTCTCTAGTGTCGCCTCATGAACCCCCTTGTGCCTCCTTAAGAACAGGAACAGCAGAAAGAGGGAAAGAAACTCTGGCAATTAGAAACATACCCTGAGATTTCCTGCTTCTAATGCCTATTTGCGAAGAGGCTCCTGTTCCTCAGTTAACAGAAAGTAAAACAAGAGAAAATTAATGAGCTTAGCAAATTGAGGACAAATTGAATGAAAGAGGGCAAAATTAATCCCTGATGTGTTTTATTGGAAGGCAACTGATGGGTACATTTATCTTGACATTTTACACTATGTTCTAAGTACACAAGTAAGGACTGGGGGGTTTGTTATTGTTTTGGTGGTAGGGTTTTTTCTCAACCATGCATCATTTGGTATTTGCAACCTAAACTACTTCATTAATTTTCTGTAACTAAATATTGTTAATATATTCATGTAACCAATATGATAGAGGGAAGAAACAGCATGATTAAATGGCTGACTTACTCTCACTATGGAATAAAACAGCCACTGCATAGAGGAATGACCTGATACAGGTAATTTTTGCTCTTTGTGCCTTTGGGTATCATCAGTCTAGATCATTCCTTAAGTTGAACACAAGTTCTAGAATACAGATACCATCTCTTCATTATGCTTAAGTAGTTGTTTTTAATCCTTATAGTCTTGGCCTAAGTGAATATTTATTAGAGTGAAATGTTTTCATAGCTGGATTACCACAGAACTATAACAAGGACTCTTCCACAGTACTCAAGTGCAAAAAAGTGCTATGTCCTACATTCAGTGCTAAGAGGTGTTGACAACACTGTCACCTAACAGATTTACTTGGCCTTGGGGGGAGAAATATTTTTGGCGTAAAATTGTTTCCAGTGAATAAAATACTAATTTTCATTAACCACATTTAAACTGTAAATTTACTATTACATAAGTCACATGTAAATGAAAAGCCTTAAATCAGGTGTGGAACGTACTTGTAGACAAACACTTCTTGGTAATAAATTCTTACGAAGCAGCAATTGCCCTGCTGTGGCCTAGGTGGAGCATTTGCAAGGGCTGCACAAAGAACTGGCTATTCACATGGTTCTGGCACTCCTTCCTAGTTTCCTGCTGCTAAATTACATTAAGAGACTCAAAACATACTTTCTTAATATCCCTCCCCCCTGCAGGGAATTACTGCAGTTGCCACAAGAAAGTTACTTGATCATGATGGGGCAGGAAAAGAGCTTGGTACAATCCTGAACAACTGATCCATGTAACCATTTCTGGGGTCCCAATTCAGCCTGCTGTCTCTACTCAGCAAAATACATGGCCTCTCTATTTTACTTATATAAGAGGTTAGGTAAGATGGACTGCAATGAGAACTAACACATTTTTAATTTTCCCAGTGGTGTCAGTGGAGGGTTGGAGGTTACCACAGGCTGTACAACTGGGGTTATAGACAGTAAACTCTGCAGAGCATTGACTGCTTTTATGATTTTCTTTTTCTAAAATACTTTTTATCACTAGGGGCTGAGTTTTAACTGTGACTCCCATAGTGCTACTGTAACATGACAGTGGCATACAAATACAGACATATTAAAAGATGAAAAGAGAAAGCCACAGTATTCCAACAGTTTCATCACTGAACTGTTGTGATGCCAGCCAGTGAACTGACATGTCGTTCAAATTAAGCCATTTCTCTGTTTCTGGGACCCAGCCTACCCGTATCCAGTTTTCATACTCAACATTCTTAAAGTTTTTTAATTCATGACAGTACATGCAGCAGAATTGACTCAGAAAGTGCTACTCAGGGATTTAAAACACAAAAATGTGGCTATATCCCTGTTTCTGAAATTGCTGATCATATATTTACCTCTGAAATGCACACTTCTGAAAGAATATTGATTGAAAATTCTGAATAAATAATACCCAAGGCTCTGTTTGAATTATGTTTCCTAACTTAAATGCACTTGCCAATTTTTCGTATTTCACTAAATATAAACCAGCAGTATTAAATCCATATCACAAGCCAGGCATTTGACTTAGTGATGTCCACAGCAATTCCCAAACCTGTGATTCACTAAACTATTGGAAATGGCCTGTTTTGATCAGATGGATCAAGTTTTCCTCTGGATCAATCTTAATTTCTATCTTAATTTAAATTATCTTAATTTAAAGATCTTAATTTAAATAATATAGCCTAACATGCTATAAATTGGTCAATGGAACTAGGTCAATTTATAATTAATGAGGACTTTATCAAGAAAAATGTATTCAGGGACTACAGGTGTGTGCTTGTATAAATAGACATATTTCTTGCAACAAATTGCCAGGAAAGTTTCATATAGGGTAATGACATTTCTAAAGATTGTCTTCTGAAAACATGAAGGACACTCCATCTGTGCCACTGCCATCTGAGCTTTTATGCAGCAGCTACTGCTCTGTCAGTAACAACAGTACCAGAATACAAAGGGCAAAATGTGAGTTTTCAACCTTTCACCTCTCTGTGCTCTCTCAAATTATCTTTGCTCTGGTTACTTATATTGACCTCAGTACAGAATTCACACAGATTATCCTTCCCACTGTATCTTAAGTCAGATGTGAGCAAGGCAAAGCAACTACATCTGTTTTGCACAGAGTCAGAACTGCTCCTTGCAAATCTCTCTATGGCAGCTCTTCCAGCTGCTAACTTGTATAAACATACCATGCTTTGCACAAATTCCCTGTATTCTGGGACTTATGCTGTCAGGCTTGGGCATGCTTTTCTTTTTCATGGTGTTCTTTTTAGTTTTTTGCATGTGCTTTACCAAGTACTATGTTGCCTGACAGAGAAGAGGAATAGAATACTCAAATCCCATTCTGTTATTTTTATCTGATGGAGAGAACAAGCATATGCTTTTCACAGATGCAGCTAGAGAAAAACAAAGGAGTTACTCAGAGGCTGCCTCAGAGGTTGACGTAGGGCCTCTCATATTGCTGCTACTGGATTCTGGCAAAGATGTAAAATAGCCAATACCTGCAGCATATTGTCACTAATCCCAAGGTCTCTCCTCAGCTCTGATAGTGCTTGATCCCAGGTTTCCAAAGTAGTTTCAGAAAATTCAAATCTGCCCATTTTTAAAATAGATCCATTGATATTTACTTATATTACAGGTAAGTATAGCACATGGTACAATGCTTAACTGACTAACATTTGAAAAAATTTTTGAGGTCCTTGATTTATAAGCAAATTTGATGTTTCTAACTAGCTGTAGCTGCAACCTACCATCCTGTGTTTGGACCAAACTCAAGACAAACCAGCCTACTAGCAGATAGGACAGGAATTTGTTAGTCTCCAGCAAATTTCTGTTGTTCAGACTCCTCTGTGCTGGATCTGAGTCTCCTCACTGCTGCTACATTCTTTACAGTGGGGACCACAGAAATTCAGGAGGTTCAGGAGGGGTTGCACTGGGTCTATACATGATGAGTACTCCACACATGATTTGAAAACACTAATAAGGTCCGTGTTCCTGCTCTGTTGCATAAGCAGAACATAAAGAGGAAAAGAAGGAGTTGGATCTAATATGATATTCAAATTAATTTAAGCACCCCTTTCTTCTGAAATCCTTTGTTCAAACTGTCATGTTTCCATATATCAGTAGAACAAAAATGCTTAAATTGTTTTCTAAATTATGCACAGTTGGAAGCTTTTCAAATCAAAGGCATCTTTTGGACTTAATCAAAAAGCAAGGTACCCAAACATGAGATTTAGCAACATCTAGATTTTGACTTGTCTATTAACAACAGATTGCCATATGCCTATGGAGCTGAAAGAGATTTCTCAATTCTGCTCCATCAAGGTACTGTGTCATAGAATGCGGGGAACTTGATATTAATGTACCAAGGGTCACTATTACTGTGACAGAATCAGCAGCTTTATTGAAGCCACCTACTCTGGTTGCACAGAGTTAACTCTAAGTGTTAATTTACACACACACATTCTGGTATCTGTACATGGAAGGCCTCATGCAAATCATCAGGGCTGGGTTCTAAAGAGCCAATTTGGCCTTGATCAGGATGAGGTCTGTCTTACTGACTTTTACAGTGCAGTGCTAAATTTTCCGATTTTGAAAATGTGTGTGTGTCTGTGTCTGTGTGTGAGACAAACCAAGATACACTATCTCTGATTGACTTGATCTGGTACTCTGCTACAGATATATATGACTGTGCACACAGAAAGCCATGAATGTCTGCATATAAATATAGATCTCCCATGAGTCTCTTATTTAGATTCAAGCAAAAAGACTTTTACTTACAGTGAAGCTAATAAAGAAGTGAGAAAATACTTTCTGATGACAATTTTATGACTAAGCTTGTTAATTAATGGAAAGAGCCCTTTCATGAAAAGTTTATTCCTGATAAAAGACATGTTGCTTTCTGTATGAAAAGTTATATAATTACTTTTGTGTGTCATACTTTGTGGGAGAGATATATCAGGAAATCTAAAAGAAACTACTCATCCCTTTCTGTCCAAGCATACATGGTGTGTTGCTCCTTGCCATGTGAATGAAAAGAAGCTGCATCAGTGTGCAGTCTGCTCACTTCATCATGAATACAGCTGCAGCTGGCCAGGGATTGCACAGTACTTTGTAAGAGAGTGATAATTTGTAGCTGGAACTCTATGGTTGCTTTATGTAGGAAGTTGGGCAAGATAAATACAATGATTGCTTCTAAGTTTAAAATTAAAAAACAACACCCTGGGAATTCATACTTCTCAGCTTATAAATTAAGACACGGCAGCACAAAGAAGGAAGGTGATTGCTTAGCCTCATGCAACAGGCTGAAGGAAGTGGCTAAGTAGAATCTCATTGTCATGACTCCTATCTGCTAAATCTTGCACCTCAAACCATTATGAAATTAACACCTTTACACACAGGAAACCATTGCCTTGGCAACAGCTCATCCCATGTCACATGCTTGATTTTCTCTATTTACCAAGCTTCATAGGCTGCCATCATCATTGCTGATTCAGCATAATTCTATACAATGCCAGTCCAACCTTTTGCACTTCACAGGAGTTAACTGTAATTACAAAGGTGCAGTGCCCTGAAGCCTCTGCCTTTGGTCTCATTGCAGCAATTCCTCCATCATTATACAGTCAACAGGACAAGTAACTATGCTGACCTTTCACAGGAATTTCCATGCAAAGACCCAAATCCATTGTTGAGAAAGTGTAACTCTTTAGGAATTCTATCCTGGAATACAGTGATGGTCAGTTAAGCGACAGGATCATGACTTTAGCTGAATTGCTCCATACACTACATGGAGCACAGTCTTGATATAAAACTCACTGATCTAGTTCCTGTGTTTGAGATAAGGTAGGATGATGAAAATGACTCAAGGCTGGCATAAATGTTGGGACCATTTGGTCCCATACAACTTCTGCTAAGTAAGTATTTAACCTTTTAATCTTTAATGTTTTAGTATCATTCTGCAAATGGTTGAATATCACTCCGATTCCCACTTCAGAGCTAACAAAGTCATTTATCTCTTGCAAGAGGGATATGAGTGGAGGAGAGGACAAGTTCTCTGGTGGAGGCTGACTCATTGTCTAAGCACTGGCAGAGAAAAAATTACCTTAATGATTTCGACAGTGTTGTTGAACTAAACATCTTGTTCCCATAAGATGCTTTGCATCTATCTGTAGACAGTAACTGTGTGATCACAGCTGAAATGCAGGTTATTCCATAATGTGTAGTACCCTTATTCAGACAGAGACAACATCATTTTGCTTACCATACGTGCCTCTAGATCTGAAAAACAATCTGAGTCTCCACAGCACATTCCAGCATTGCTGCTTTTTCAGAAAGAACTTTCCTCTTCCTCTCCAACTTCAGCTTGGTACATATATAACATAGGCATTGTGCCCTGAAAATATAAAACAAAACAAACTTTGAAGTGCCTTTAAACTAACATAACTATTTCATCCTTCTAGCACATGCCTGTGCGTAGATTCCCATTCTGCAACTGATATTTATTGATTTACATTCATATGATCCAAGAAAAGCTTGACTGCATTGCCTTGTGTAATGTAAAATTATAAGGGGAAAAACTGGAATGTGGGGGAGAAGGAAGGAGGAAAGCCAAGCTTTTATAACTCTTTGTAAACCTGGTTTATGTGAGCCTAGCCAACCCAGGGTCTAAATGATCTGTTACGCTTAAGATGTGAAAGGCAGCACTGTTGCTGAGCTGCTGGTGCCCCACAGAATCAAAATATTTCTGCTGAGCTACAATTTAAACAGTCATACTCCAAATATGGGAAGCAACCCCTGTGAGGAAGTATGTTTTCCTTCTCAAAGCACTTTACCTTCAGTGAGTAAATGTTCCTAAGTGTAATAATAAAAGCACTAAAGTTTAGGTGCATTTTTATTTTGTGCTAATAGAGCAATCAAAAATGCACAGTCTCAATTTTGCATTTTTATTCTGAAGAGATTTCAATGTTTTCCTGTAGATATACATCTGATCAGCATAACCCTATCTGTCAAGAGAATAGAGACCTCTCCTGCCTTTTTAATTTCATTAACATAATAATTATTATGGGTTCTCAGTCATGATCAGTTTCTGCTTAAATTATCAGATTGCAATTCCCCATGACTGTGCCTTGCTCTGACACAAAACTCCAAGGAACCATCTACCAGCTGAATGCCTTCTACCTGTCACTTGATTCTCCGCTTGCCTCTTACTTACAGGCTGTATTTTTACTTCTCCTCAGACTGCAAAATCAGTCTGAGTAAAATAAGATTTCCTAAAACACGAAACCACATTTAGATCCAGACTCCCCATCTTCTATCTCCTCCACCCCATACAATGAGAGCATCTGTGAATTTGGCAGATGATAAAACTATACTGGTGGGAAACCACAGGCTTTCTGACAGTGGCAAATAGACCCAAGAAGAGTAAAAAGACTTGTGCCAGCAATCAGGGGAGGTGTCCAAAGATATGAACAACATGATTGTGAGAAACCTGTATGGTGGTGGGTGGAAAGGGGGACATTTACAACTTTCTAGTGAGTCTAGTGTCTAGTGGGTACCAAGAATTGCCAAGTACCGTATAAATCAGAATAAAGCTGTATTTACCAAAAGATACATCCACAAAAAGTAAGAAGATTTTTCAAGCTCTCCAGCTACTATTTACCAGCCTTTATGCACACTCAGATTCTTCAAATCTGTATTGATTTCACCTATATACCTAAAGAGGTGCCTTGCCATTGAAAATTTGGCATCCCTTCTGCATGTATAAGCCTTAAAATTTCGAGAGGAGTTCTTCCAGTAATGTACTCAAAGGCTGAAAATGAATTTGAAATGGCATATGGCTCTCACACAGCTTCTCTGAAAAGAATTTATCCATTATGGGAAAGAAAATGGAAAGAACATCTGGAGGTCTGTTGAAAAAAAGGGTTAGCAAGAATTCATTCAAGCTTATTTTCCCCCCACAACTTCATGTGGGTTAGAGTCTGAAATTGTCTCAGCTGAGGCTCAAAACTAAGGTGATGCTCTCCTCACTGGATCTTCAGCTCTGTTCAAAGATGTAATGTAGGATACAGGAGGGGAAGAAGCCAATACACAGTGTGAAGATGTTTAACAACTGGAGTAAAGCTCTGGGGCCATTATTAGTTTTTGATGTCTCAAGGTCTTCATGCAGACATGCAGAGTGAAAGATACGCTTTAGTCAAAAAGGTTCTTGGACTCATTGCTCAAGCAATCAGATGAGGTTCTCTGGCCTGTTACACCAAAAGGCCAGATGATCTAATTGTCCCTCCTGGCCTTAAAATCTGTGAATCTAGAATTACACACCACTATTAAGCTTATGTAAGGGATGGGAGAAAAGAGGCCAAAGAATTACAAAGAGTATTTACAAGCCTGCTACAGTCATCACTAATGTACATATAATTGGCAAAGCATTTACATCAGAGGCCAGTTGTAACACATTCGTTTATTGAAGTCTTGCACATTTCATTATAACTGAATTACTGAATATATCTAAGCCATTTACAGTGAACTGTGGCAAACTCTAAAATAAAGTAAACACATGTGCAGGGATTGTTGATGTGGTATGGCTGTTCTGATACTTAAAGGCATTATAAATTATTTGCAAGGCATTTAATAAAAGTGACCTGCATTTGTATAGCACCTTTTATCCTGAGTTATCCCAAAAATTCTGTACAAACTGCAACTACAACTGCATTATTCAGGCTGACACCAGTGGGGCTATTCCAAAGCCAGTTGGGTCACAGTGCCATCATGCTAGAGTTAGAAGGCAGCTACCCAATCTTGCATCTATAAATGGTGAAGGGGAAGCAGCAGCTGTTTCACAGGTTTCAGTGGACATGAGTCCTTAAGAAGCTATTAGATCGTCTAATCTAATATTTCATATTACTTAGGGCATCTAAACACAGGCAGAGGAAATGGCATTTTTCCTTACGTGTCTGAGTATTGCAACTCTCACATCTAAGTTTGTCTCACAATAATGTCTTTCTTACATATTCTTCTTGGAAATAGGGGCAGTAAGAGCTCTTGCTGGGATTGTTATTTACAAAAACATCTCACTCCTCTGAACTTCCAAGACAGAGTGTCACAGCATGTGGGAATACCTTTCCTTCTTAGTCAGCAGTCTTAAAACTCTGCTTGCCGGAAGACAACATGCTCAGATGATTACAGTCACTCTATGGAAGAATCTTGCTTTCTTCAATATTTACTATTTCATTAATCTTTAGTTTAAAAATATAATTCAAAACTCTATTTTATTATTTTGTTTGCTGAAGAAAATACGAAATCATATTGGCACATAAACCAGTCTCTGAAGAACCCTCCCAGCATGACTTAATAAAGAAATGAGATTTGTTGGTGATACAACTTTTAATACAGCCTTTAATTCAAACACTGCTGACTGGTCCAAAAGGACTATTCAGACCTGGTCTCCTTCTGTGTCTTGTGGAAGGAAAGATAGATGACTGGGGAGGGACCTTCCAAGCACTCTACTGGATGCTCTCTTTTGATCATCATAAGATTAGGACTGGATTGGACCAGGTGATGGCACATTACAGAAATGCTTGCACTGAAATGCAGCCAAATCCTATCAGTACTAAGTCAAAAGCTTTGGAGAAAGCCAAGCATGCTGTCTTCATACCAAATAGATCAGCAATTCCATCAGAAAGAGGTGGATAATATATTCACTTTGGGAGATAGAAAAAAAGAAATAGTTATTTTGACCAAAGCTACAGTGTGATAAGCCACTGTGGAACTGAAGCAAAATCTGAGCACTAACATTTCTGAAAATGGTATTAAGGCATCTTTAATTGGCACTAAATGGTCAGGATATAATTTTAGGTCTCCTCAAGAATCATAACCTGTAGAAGCCCAAAGTCCATAAAACTCTGGCCTCTAGCACATCAATATTTTTTTCTAGCACAGGAAAGATCTTTCTAACAAAACCTCAAACCAAGTGCTAACACCTTTTACACTTTGTGAGATTGTTGTGTCATAACATAGCACAATGGCTGATATACAGGTTTGATAAAGAAAATGGAATTCTGAACTCGTCCATTTTCTTAACTCTCCAAAACTAATCAAAGATATTATTTCTCCCTGAAAACTATTCCTGTTGTATCATTATGTCTTCATCACTACAGTCTCATTAGTAATGTAGTCTGAATTCTGCTGTAGTAGTCAGATTGCACACTGCTGAAATTTATGATAATGCATGTACTCACTATAATCTGCAATTTAAAAAGTCAGCATTGTTGGCAAAATGATGTGCTTCACCTATAATATACTCACCCTCATCTAAAGCTAGCTGTTTAGAATACTCTTAAATTCACTGTATGAATCACAAACCAGGTTTTACAGGCTGAAATACCCTAAAGTGATCAAAGCAGAAGACAGTGAAGGACCTTGTACTTGCATATTGTTAAGATCCTGTGTTATGTAACATTCATGAAATATCTTTTCCTCTTACTCTCACAAGGGAAAAATCTAGCAAAGAAAATATACCTGGAGTGATATGAGGTTCTTTTATCCCATTTTCGGGGAGAAAGCTTGTAGATTTTCCATTTTGTGCTCTTTTAAACCAGTCATTTCTTAGATGGCTTTAGATCACAGTTACACAGACAATTTCACTGGTATGACCAAAGGGCTGTGGTGTCTAGCAGGTGGCAAGAATCAGCAGCTGACGGATGTAGGCAGGCTTGGCAGGGACAGGAACAGGAACCCCTTACACTCAGTTGTGAAAGGATTTGTAAAATGGAACTGCAACCTCAGGAACTTGAACTTGCTAAACGCTAATGACAAATCAATGAGACTTTCAGGATATTCTCAGATAAACGCTTTCTCTGGTGCCAAAGCTGACCTAAGAAGTTCCTGCCCTCCCCTGCACCTGCTCTTTTTCTTTCCCTGCAGCATTACCCATTTCATCACAGAAATGTGTTGGATGAAATTGAAAACTTTTAACCCTATCTTAGTTCTGGTCTACAGAGAGGCTCCATGAACTGTTGCAATGTAAGCAAAGTGCTAGAATGGAGGGGTGGGGGTGTGGGGGTACTTGGGCAACATAATTATAACAATAGCAAATATGCACGTTCTGAGTTTTAATATATTGTTAGATAGTATATTTCATCTGATTAAACATTTCCTGAGCATTCATGAAGAAATTCTGAGTTCAATTGGAATGAGGTCCCAAAAGCAGGTATTGTGTCATAAGCATTTTATACCTCTCTGGCTAAAAGATTTAGTCAAAGAAAAAAACCCAAAATTTAGAATACATTCAAACTCTCAAAACATAGATCTATCCAACTAACCACTGCTATTTTCATTGTTCCATATCATTCCACTTCTACCTTTAAATTTCAGTTTGTATCTCTCTGTCATCATTTTACACTGCTATCCAGAGATATATTATATAGATTCATGTGGTTTTACAGCTGCCTCACACAGTCTATGAAAAGTCAAACACACTTGTTTAGACTATGAGCTTGTTTATTCTGGACCACGATAACTAAATATACTCTCTGAAGTTAATGTGATTAACTTGGCCAAGCTGATTCATAAAGAAGAATGTCAGGAATTCCTCTTCCAGATGTAGCCTGCATTGCTCAGAACTTTCTCCAGCAGAAGCACGTTTCCCAAGCTCCACCTAACTTCCCATAGATGCTGAAAATCCCAAGATATACAATTAAGGAGGCAGAAGGAGGAGTGGGAGAAAGCAATGATTGCCTTAGATGTGTTCACACTTAACAGAATTAACATTTGCTGATACAATAGAACCTAAGGAGGCAGGCACATCATTTAATGTGTTAGACTTGCAGACCTTTGACTCTTTTATGGTTAATTAGCCTTTAACTTAAGAAAGCCCCCAGTCCATAGAACTTCCATCAGCTCTGAATTCAAAGCTTTGCCCTCTCTCACCCTGGCAGTTTACAGTGTAATGATGATTGATAGCCAGATGAAAGCTTTAGCTGGGGCCTGTCTTCTTGCATTGTGCTGGAAGAGAAGTGTAATGATCTACAGCTGCAATGGTTTCAGAACCCATTTAGGTTAATTGTGGCCTTAATTACCCACTTAAGCAGGTTTGGGCCAAATTGATTTTATACCGCTTTTTTCTACAGCAGGTTAAAAATTAACCCTGCACTCTTAGATGCATTTGACAAGGTTTCTATTCACTTATTGCCTAAAAAGCCGAGTGAATATGATCTCAAGCTGATATTCATGAACTCAAGTAAAAAGGAGGAATGATACCTTTTAATGGTAACAGATTACTGCTGACATTTAACTGCTATCAAAGATATACAAGTGACCAAACACCCTCTTATATCTGGTTAGCGAGCAGTATGTGAGATAAACTCCCACCAAAACGAAAGCTTTTTTGTTTAGACCCAGGAATTGGAGGCAGCTTTAAAATGTGAGGGGAAAACTGCCCATCTACAGGATCAAAGCTGACTTTACTGCTCTAAATAGCATAGAGATCAGACTGGCAGGGTATTTGGAGCAGGCAGCACTGTACTTCTCCTCAAGAAGTTCAGCTTTGCTCACATTGCATAAGGAACCTTCTGTATGAAATGTTTCTAGACAGAATAAGAAGGATCATATAGACACATTATTCTTTCTGACTTAAAGAGGACCCTTCAGAGAGAATTTGGGTTTACACTACTGTGCAAACTCCCACATGCAGTGGGAAGCAGGCATGGTAAACCTATTCTAGACCTGTTCTTATTGTTCAGACAACAAGAGCAGACAACGTCTCAGCATTCCTCCTAAGGGACTCTTAAAACTGTCTTTCACAAAGATCAGTACTTGCACACAGTCTGGGCTCCCATGGGAGCACTGGTAAACCCACAGAGCTATAGGCACTCCACATCAAAGTGCTGTGGACAGGTGAGGCTGTTGAGCTCTGACCTGCACCACAGTTCATCTGACTGTAATGTACTGCAGACATAACTTCACTCCTGTGCATCTTATGCATTGTATAAATCTACAGTATGCCTCATTTCTTCTCTTTAATGTGATCCATGATTCTTAAATCCTAACTATAAACCATTCCAAAACCTCTTTTATATTGATCACATTTCTTAATTAGAATAGCTAGCTCCCCCAGGTTATAGGCCAGGGACTAAAGAGCATGTTTACTGTAAATTATAGCCTGCTCACAGAAAACTGACAGCCTCAAGCAGAAAGAATCATATACAGATTCAGCTGACACACACAAGAACTGCGAGACATTCCCACATATTGGCTGGCACAACAGGTAGTGTGGAAGCAAGACAGTAAGGACCAAAAGAAGAAACAATTTTGTGGGTGCAGCTTTGCAAAATAGCTGTTGCTCACTGCTAGAGATTGAAAAGGGATGCTAATCATCCAAACTAACTCCCTAGCAATAACACGCTCCATTTGGTGTAAGTGTTTGTACAGGTCTTTTCAACAAAACTTCAGTAAGCTGACATATCTGTTCCATAGGAAAAAGTCAGCTTTTGGCCTGTGCTCAGCAAGTTCTGCATGATGCTTTTGCCACCTCTGTTTTAAGGAAAAAAATGTGTTCTGTTTCATGCCACTTGACACTGATGTCCACATGCTCCTGTCCTCTGTGAGAGAGAACAGTTGTTTGATGTCAGGAAGACACCTTTGTCAGACATAGTTTCCAATTCATTTTATTCCCACTATCTTCTACTGTATTTTTTTGGGGTTTTCTAACTTAGCATTAGGGGACTTTCTATTTAAGGGCCTGGAACAAAAGCTGTGATTTGGCCTCACAATATAAAATTACTCTAGCTATATCCTTTGCAATCCTGATTATGAGATCTGAACAGGTAAACACTCATGAGGGTGTTCATATCTGGGGATTCTTAGTTTTACAGTGTGCAGTTCCTTTGAAGACTAATGTCTTTGTTGATCTAGCTTGCAAT
Organism: Camarhynchus parvulus; assembly: GCF_901933205.1. NCBI lineage: Eukaryota > Metazoa > Chordata > Aves > Passeriformes > Thraupidae > Camarhynchus > Camarhynchus parvulus. The sequence goes on along the minus strand of NC_044576.1, from coordinate 17,433,880 downwards.
ATTCAAATTTGCTAAAATTTTCTTCAGTTTTATATGTCCTTTTGACCAGGTATCATCAACAAACAGCAGGAAGTCTGAGGTGCTTACATCTTAAAGATACAATATTCTGCATCATGGCAGGCATAAGTAATGAAAGATACTTGTAAAGCTGCTCTAAACCATCCCCCCAGAGCAAGAAAGCTTTTGTTAAAACCACTGAGATAGGCACTGGAATTATTTTGCTGTTGTTCCCTCAGGCTCTTAGCCTCCTCAATAAAATGGTCCATCCTGGAAAATGAGTCAATTCAAATAAAAGTCCCTTGCATCTTGCTGGCAGAACCCCATTAACATGATGGAAATCTTTGGCTCTCCCCAGAGATCAGTCCACACAGAACAGCTCTTGAATGTCATTTCTTCAAAGGAATAGAAGTTACCCTCAACTAAAGGAACAGATGTATACATACCTGCATACTCAAGTTCCCATTTAATTTTCTTGAAATAAGCATGGGTTTCATTTTGGATTTTCCAGAAGACACCAACATCACCTTCCTCCTCTGCTTCTAAGTTCAAAATGACAGACTTAGCACATTTATTTTCTGGAGTCAGGAAGGGACCGCACAGCAGACACAAACAGATTAAACTGCCTTTATATTGGAAATGTTTCAATTTAAAATGCAGTTTTTGGTTAGAGTGTTCTCACATGTGCCATTGCTTCCTTCACATAAAACAAGGAGCTTTGATATTCTCATTCATGAAACACATCACCATGCTTTTTAATAATCCCAGCACAAAACTGCTAAAGTTAAACCAGCCGCCTGGTCTCTATACTGTTTGATTACTGACACATGCTGTGATCCTGAAATCTGCTTGTGACTTTATCAGGATGGGATGAGGAACAGATTTGCTTAAATTCTTGGCGACACAAGTATAAGGAGGATAAAGGAGAGGTTATTTTCCACCATAACTGTTATTTGCTTAAAAATTCTTCCCCAAAGCAAAGTTATAATGTGATATCTTGAAAGAACACTACTCCATTCTTTGCTTAAACACCCTTTAACTTCACATTAGCAAGACAGAATCATATCAGCTAACTAAAGATTCTAAAGATACTGGTCAGATTGTTTTAAATTTCACTGAGGCTAGAGCTGGGAAACATTAAGATGCACTTCCCTGCAAGAAAAGTAGAAAAAGTTTGCTGCCAGGGTAGCCAAAAAAGCTACTATAATGTTGATAACAACTTACTGATTCCAACAGCTACTTTGATGAAGGCATGTATTTTATTTCTGCAATCCTGCTGCGGCAGGCTGGAAAGGTAATGCCACAGGAACACAGTTGGAAAAATATTCCATGAACATAGGAACATTCAGCAGAGAGAGTGAGAGAGAGAAGTGAGTGATTAAAAACAGATGAAGCCAGCTCATGATCACAGCTTCCACTGCTGAATAACTAAGTCCATGTAAAACTGCCAGGCATTTCCCTCTGCCACGTGAGAAACCCCAGGGAAAGCCAAGCTTTTGTCTTCCTTTGACACATCAAGCAGTGAGGATATTATTGACTGATAGAACACCCACAATATACATCACTCCCTTTGGCTCTGGTGAATGTTAGTATATCTTGCCATTTTCAGACATGGGTGAATTATCAGGAAATTATTATGCCAGAAGCCTGTTGCTGCAGATCAACAAGTTCCCCAGTGCTAATTGTGTGCACCTAACAGGATTTTCTACCCATGGGATAGCACATAGGAGACATACCCCTCTCAAAATTTGCAGTATAATTCAGATGCAGTTGGGTTTCAGTTTATTACTGAACCACCTGCACCCTAGTAGAATTAATAAACAGTATGTGTGCAGCCTGGTACGTGGAGAATTACAGAGGAAATTTTTGGGGTTTTTCCCATACTCTAGAACTTTAAATAGTCTTGGAGATGTCACTGCCTGTCCCTATGTTTCAGCTACTGTATTAAGAGCTACCCAGATAATAAACTATCTAGCTGAAAGCTAACTTACCTGTGTACACAGAAGTTGTAGTCACAGCCTTCACTACAGACAGAGAAGATTTTAAGCTGTTAGAGTTAAGATCCAAGAGCTTTTTGTTCTGTAGAGCACTGCACAGTAATTCATGATAAATCACTCTGAATGCTACTACTGTACAAATGACAACAGTGGTCATCTGTATGCAGTTATTTAGAGAAAACCAAGCAGCTCATGCCCTTCATTGACACCTGTGGTGTAACACGGTGTATGGTCAGATTTAGGCAATGACACTTTCAGAATTCTCCTACCACCGGACAGCTTGGTGGAAGCTGGAAAATCCAGTGACTCAGAAGAATACAGGATCATACCCACAAAAATCACTATAAACATCATTCAACAATGGCATGAATATTTGGGAGAGAAGGAGGTTCTCCCCATACTGGACCCTTACAATGGCATTCAAAAGAACATGAAAAGGCAAGACAAAGTCTGATACTTGTCAGAGATGCCCAGAAGGTTTTCAGCTAAATACAACTTCAACATTCAGTATTTCAAAGTAAAACCTTTCAAAGTAAAGGTTTACAAGGTGCTTCAAAATACTAGCTAGACTATATTCAGACAAGCTGAGCAGCCTGAATGAATAAATGCAGTGCATAATGTAGACCACTGGAGGGATCATATGAGTGGCAGATGGAAAGGTCAAGATGATAACATATTTGTGAACCAAAAATAACAATTTCCTTAATAAAACAAACCAGTAGTTCAGCTACTGAACTGCTATACTCTGAGAAGGTCAGACAGGACATCAGGTTTCACCAAATGACCTCAGAAGAATGGCTTCTAATAATTAAATACTGTTCAAAAAATAGTTTTGCAGGTTGAGGCAGATGGCTGATGTCCACTGTCCCTACAGCCTGCAATCATGATGCTCTCAGTTCAATGACTGTTGGAAAGGGGAATGTGCTGTAAAGACCAGTTGAAATATTTGGCTTCAACATTTTTACTGATGGAACATTACATCAATTGAACGTGTATTTTTCCATGGAACTTAAGCTGTAGTCGTGATTCTTGACTTAGTATTTTCTGATTTTCTCACTTACATTTCTGTCTTTGAAGGAGAGGAAACAGAGGAATAATTCCACTCTAACATATTTCTACGTAGTTAAGGTTTTTTTAAGAATACAAATGTCAGCTATTTGAAAGTTAAATGGAAGCATTTTTCACACCTTCAGGTTCTCACATAAAAGAAATCTGTCTTTTTCAGATGACTGCTAGCAACAGAAGTTACAATTGAGACATATCTTGGAAGGTGAAGATTAACACTGCAGGTGCACCTGAAAATACGTGAGAAGGGCTTGAAAAATGAAGAAGGCAAGAGTAAGAGGTAAATGAGAGAGGCAAGGGGATATATCCTATTCCTATATCTCCTTCTTAAGGGCAAGGACAGTCCCTGAACTGACAGAGCTCAGTGGCAATTTTTCCTGAGCACATCTAGAGATTCTCACCTGTCAAAAGAAAGAAGGAGATTGGACCCCCCTATTCCTGCTTTCTGGCTACAAGAGGGGAACTAGTTGTGCTATTCAAGCGAGCGATATCTTACATTCTCCTCTTGCCACAACCAACAGCTTGTTCTCTTGCAGAAGGTGGCCCTGACAGGCCAGCTAAAAGAACAGCATATGAAGAAAAGGAATAAGATGAGGAAGTGTTTGGGGGAATGCTGCTGGAAGTTACAAGACTAAAAATGCCTGGTCCTTCTGCACTGTAATATTCTGGTTATGTTTTTGTCCTTACTAAGCACTGTGAGGGATGACAGAATCTACTCCACTCAAACTCCACTAAAAATCCCCTCCTCAATCTCAAAAACATCTGGCTTGCATGCTGCAAGAAGAAACTTAGGGTTTTTTTCATATTTATTTATTTATTTTTAAATGGACAGGATATTGAACCAGCATGAATGGGGAAAAGAGATGCAACCAAGAACTTCAAGTTAAATCACATGAGACAAAACCACAGAATTGCTGCAACCAGGGCAGAGTCCACACCAAGTTAGCTTTTACCTCTTCAGTTTCCAAGAGGAAAGACAGAGGATGGTAAACCAGTGTTGGGAGGCATTAAAGAGAATCATGTAGAGAAAATTGGACTTTTTTTGTAAACTGATTTTGCAACTTTTGCACTGACATCAATTTACCATCCTTAATTAGCCTTAGGTCACACAAAAATCAGAGAAACACAAGGATGGTTTCTCCTTCTTAATGTTGCTTCTTGAAACACAAAGATATGACACAGAATTTGCCCAGGACTGAAAGAGCGAAAACTTCTGGCACTGTTACAGGATTTCTGGGAACAAAAAATTTAATCCAGCAGTACTGGCATATTTGATATGTGTGTCCCAGTCCCGTGACTCAGTGTGCTTCCATCAGGTCAGGTCACAGGTGGCACCCCCTGCATTCACTGTTCTCCCATAACAATAAATATTTGCACCTGAGATGCACTGATGAGGGATTCTGCTTTGTTCTATGTCATAGCTAAAACAGGAAAGAGGAAATCCCTGCCCCACTCGTTTTTTCCCCTTACCTCATTTTCCTTTCTCTACCCTGTTTGGAAAACAATCTAGCTTGAAAAGATCTATAAAAACTCATTCCTTCCTGCTGGTGACAAGCACCGGAATTTTCTGCTAGCACAACAAATGAAGCAAGCAGATAGCGAGGACAACAAAAGTACTCATTTACAACCAGGTATCATCAACATCACTGGCAAATGAGTTTCTGTGGCAGCAAGGTGGATACCAGTGGTGAGGCAAACACCCTCTTTACTCCACACACAGCAAGCTCCAGAAAGGAGAAGCAACATCTTGCAAAAGTGGGAAGATTCACGAAGAAGGCACAAGAGGTATTTAGCGATTGATATATATAAAAGTGATTGATATTCCAGAAAGAAAATTATGAATTTCAAGTCAAGAAATGTACTGCAAAGTAAAACCAACCAGAAATACCCCAATAAACCATTTTTTCTCTGAACTTGCTGCTTTAGTAAAATTAAAATATTCTTTATAAACAGCTTTATTTTGAGTCTCTGAAAGTTTTCTGTTATTTTGGGACAACAGTTTTTGAGGACTCAAAATTATTTCCCAGAACTAATATTAATTTTCAGAGCCAACCTTATTGCTGGCACATCAAACATGCTAAAACCATGAGTCAGGAATTTATAGGCCTAAAACTGTATTATGTGAGTCTTAAAAACTGAGATTAAGTGCAAAAATAATTTTTAATTAATTTGGTTTTGAGCTTTGAGCTATCAGAATTCAAGGGTGTCAAGCTGTGCTATAAAACCTTTTACACCCAGAAAAGCAGGATGTTTTGTAAAATAACTAGAGATGAAATTTCATATGACTGTGGGAGCTAAAGAAAGACACCTTGACAAACATGAAAAAAATAATGAAGCTATTCAATTTCACAGAAATAAGTTGCATCCAGTGAGCTGTGCAAGATCAGCCTGAACAGCTTTGTTTTATATTAAAGAAAAAGGCTATAAAGGACAAAAACAGTGCTTCAGGAAAATAGTTTGGCATTCTTTGCTTTAAATAGGGTGCACATCCACTGTTTTTCCTAAGGGATTTAAGAAGATTTGACCTATTTGGATGCCTGTCTCTTAGAGATTGTGATAGCTAAATATGCAGCTGTGTCAGCAAATGGAAAGAGAATTTCATTCATGTAACATCTGGCCTCATTTTAACTCATTAATGCTTCTCTGGAATGACTGCTTAGTCAAGATAATTAAATAACATTTAAATATGGTCTTGTTATTGATCTGTCATCCTTTGATACAGAGATTAATTTAGGTGACCTAAGAATTTAAGTACACAATTTCAACAAGCAGGTAAAACAGCACACATGTGGATTAATCCTGTCAAATACAAGGCTAGTTTAAATAGATATGGATGCATGGGCATGGGAGCCATGCCCACCATGTAAAGAAGTTAAGTCAGCGTGAACCAAGAGATTCCCACACCTCACAGGGGTCAGGAAGGGCCACATCTCAGTGGTATGCCCAGAGACACAGAGAAAAGCAGCTGCCGGGAACTGCTCGGTCATATGAAGCTGCTACATGGAACTCCTCAGTAGGCTTGGGCTCTGCTGTGCTGTGCTCTGCACATACAGACCACAACAGAGCTGGAGCTCCTTAGAAATTCCCATCTCCAAATATGAGATGCACATAGAGGGGAAAAGGAAGACGATGCACAAAAATAAGCGGCCTGAAAAAAAAAAGGCTGACAGAACGACATGGGTCAAAGCATTCCATGCCTTGAACTGCAGGATGGCAATTCTATTCAACTCCCTGCCCTGAGCTAGCCTTTACAAACAATCAAGGATTGCTGTCTAGGGTCTACAGCCCAGAGACCTCCACTTCCCACAGTGGCTCTGTGCCCAGCCTGCTGTATGTACTGAGGTGGTTCTCAGGACATCCCTGCTGGTCCCCAGGCCTCGCAGCCAGGCTGGGTAGAGATTGTTCATCTGACACCTTCCTGCCACTGCCCTGGAATGTTCTCTGGAAGGTCAGAACCAGGATTATTTTGGAGACAGAGTTACTCTGGAAAGAACAAACCAAGTACTGTGCATTTCAAAAGCTGTTGCCAAAATCTTCTAAAACTTATTAATCCAAAGCTGGTTAGAGTTTTGTTTTTGTTTGGGTTTTTTTTTTTATGAAACCATCTAAACCTCCTCACCATGAGTAGGAGGTAAGTAAGAAGGAGGGAAAAGCCCTCATTACCTTGAACCTCAGCTCAAGCACAAACCACAAAAAATAATCAACCATTGGACAACATATCCCAATGTAAATATTGATATTTTTCAGTACAAGTAGCTATTGAGAGATGAATAGCCAGGGGAACAAATTCAGAAGACAAGCAACTTCGTAGACATTGAAGAGGTCTGATTTAAACATCTCTTTTATTGTTAAAAGCTCCCTTAATTTCATGGGATTCATTCCTAACAGATATATCAGAACAGTGCTCTAAGCCTGAACTAATGCTCCAGATGTCTCAGCTTGTCTCCTCTGCAGGTGCACACCAGTACAGCCTCACCAACCAACAATCCTCACTGGTGCAATCACTGTCGATTTACTCTGAAATGGAGGACCTGCATGTACATATTTCAAACTCCTAATGCTTTCTTTTGCTAGAATTCAATCTATTTGGTTACAGGATCATGGAGGACTGAGATAGAAAGAAGCATTTTAAGCTCCCCCTTTTGTTCTGATGCATTGTACAGAAGTGTCTCTACTTGTTTTATTCCTCTCTAAGGACTTCTCTTTTTTCTTCTTTCTTTTTCTTTTTTTTTTCCAGAACAGCACACAAGTGTTAGGAGAAGGGATACATAATTAAAGTAAAACATTAAAATGTCACACAGAGATTAAAAAATAAAGAGCTGCTGTGCTGATTTTCCACATATGCAAGCCAGGCATCCATTGGCATATCCAAGCCTGACCTTTGGAAAAACAGAATCCCCCTCATCTTCAGTGCTTCCTGTAGCCCTGCTTTAAAAAAAAAAAAAAAAAAACCACACACACAAAAAAAACCCCAACAACAAAATAACACAATCAAAACAAAGAACATATGACTACCCGCATACATTAGCAGAGATATTGATCATTCTGAATGCAAAGACATGCATCTTTTTGTGATGCATGTTGTGAAAAATTTTGGGGGAAGGAAGAATAATATTTTATTAACTTAGTAATGAGAAGTTTCCACAGCTAAGGTAATACATGATAATATGGACTGAACAGCAGCCCATTGTTTGAGAGCAGAATGGAGCCCTGTATGGGATCACTGCTGGATTCTGTACACCACAGATGGAAGAGAGAAATTACACCCTGGATTTGGGGTGTGAAGGGGGGTAGGCATTTCTTTTACGGTTTTATTGGCCTTGCACACAGGTCAGTGAGTCACACACACACACACACACACACACACACACAAAGATATGCTCATGCATGCACACACTGCAGCACTGACAGTCTGTCAGAGCTGGGAGGCAGCTTGTCTAAGTTGAAAGTTTAATGAGTGCCTGACACTAAGCTAACAAGTTTTTCAAACAGTGGCTAACAAAAAACAGGGATCAGGGAGACTGCATTTGATGCCAAGAGGTTTGTTTTAATATTAACAAGGACTGAATTCAGGCAATAAAAGAGGAGGAAAATAATATCTTCTGAAAGTGCTGAAAGCCAGGCAGTTCAATATATTTGAAACAACATATGTTTTTAAACAAGAGATTTTTACTTTTTTTTTTAGGATGAGAAAGAAAATCCAGGAATATGAAGCAAAAGTAAGTGGTTAGCAACACAAAAATGTCAGCAAATGCACACATAGTAGAATTCATTTTCTATCCTACACTTCTAAAACTTGACATGATAAAAGCTGTGGAGTCTTTTTTAGTACAGAAACCCAGATTCCCCCAAGAGAGTCACACTACAGTCCCACAAAGGTCACGATAAGATCTTTTAATAAGAGTGTCCATTTTAACACTACTGGGGATCTGCATCTCTGATACTAAGTAAAAAAATGTTGTTAAATCTTTCACTACACTTCCTAGGCTTTTTTTGAGGATTTTAGGATCTGGGCTTAAAACTTTGAGACACACCAATGGCGTATGACCTGTCTTAGAGTCTTCTGAGATGTGTTCACAGCATCCTCTTTGGAGCTAAAGATGTCTGCCTAGATTCCTGGTAGTGTTTTCTCTGAAGTTCAAAGATAATAGACCTACACAAGCGATGGTTGCTGCTACCATATTAAAAGGAAGGTTCAAACCTTGAAAAAGAGTTGCAAAAGACTGTACCGATGAAAAGATATTGATGTGCTGACCCTGTGTTAGGACTTGCAATGTTATCAGAGTCCCATCATTCCAAGCCTACACTGAGAATGAGAACTAATTTCAGAAGCTAAATGGGATTGAATTGCTTTATAGTTGAAAAGAAAACTCAAAGTGTACTTGAGATTTAAACCATGACCTTTTCTCTCTGATTCTACATAGCAGTACCTCTTTAGTTCTAAAAACGTCACACATCTGGGGAAATTTTAAACTGTGCCCAAAAGTTAGAGGTTTTACACACGAGACAATTTACTAATACAATGTTCAATTAAATTTTCAAACAGTTTCATATACCTGATTTGATCAGAACCACGTAGCTTTTCTCAAAGCCGAGACAATTGAATCAGATAATGGGATTAAAGTTTCCATAGCCAATGGTGCATAAAGAAATTATGTATCTGAGGGTACTGTTTCTTTGAACCATTTGCCTGAATGACTACGTAACAGTCTCCAGCTGGGTCATCTGAGGAAGCTTTTAAAGATCTCTTCAAAAGCTTCAGCCTGTTCCTATACCAAGACCAGAGTCTAAATTACTGACCAATATCCTCTCATTCATTCCCCGTGATTCCCTATATCTCTGTAAAATGCAGCAAGTTCTCATAATTTTTGGTTAGTGCCTTCACATTCTTTTCTTCATCTTTCCTTAAACCAAATAATGTGAGGAATACATACAAATTCTTGTGACTGTGTAGAAAAGCAGGGATCTTTTAGAAATATTTGACAAATACTACTTTGAAAATATATTGAGTTTTTCTAGCCAAAGCCACTTCAAATGATTCTTGGAGTCAAAGGCTTCCTGGGTTCTTTAGTAAGGGAAAGAGGGAATGAAGCAGAGAGAGAGAGGAAAAAAAGGAGAGATGCTTAAAAAGCACTGGCTACAAACATCTAAGAGATTAAAGTCAAATCTGACAAGGCAGCAACTTCATCCATAAATTAAACAAAAATTGGTTATCCCAAATCTATAATCCAGTTGCAAAACTATGTAATTTCTACCTTCTTATATGGATCTAACAGCTGGAAACTACCAAAAGTACCAACAGATGTCTAAATGCCTTTGAAAATAAATGCTGTAGAAAAGTACTCGGGATTAAATGGAATGAATTTAAATCAAATTCTTAGATCAGCCAGAGTTCAGCAACCTTTTATTTATAAAGTTATTCTACAGGGAAAATGGAAATATCTAGAACTTTTTGTAAGTGAAGCCAGAGCATTTGCAACAGCTGACATGCCATTAGGCAACTGAAAAAAAGTATGTAAAAGGAGATGAATAGAAGAATTACTCCACTGAACAAGTGGAAAAAGAGAAAACTTTTGTGATCTATTTGTGATTTAATAATGTGAGCAACAAGACAGAGAAAAGGAAAGTAGCTGTGATCTTTTCCCGACCATCGGATAACATAGTAAGAATCAAATTTTTATGAATTATTTATCTTTACTCAGAAAAAGGAATTCCACATGGAGTTTTTTCTGTAGTATCTACTGAACTTTAAACTTACATCTTATTCAGGAATTATTTCATGTTTTGTTCATTATTATTTCAAATTTTAAACAATATATTTTAAGAAAGAGACTCTGCCCTTTTTTGTGGTTTTACTGCTTTTGACATAAGGAAAATCTGGTCTGTGATGAACATATAGATACAATACAGTGAATATCCATTTTCATGCTACTATTTTTTTCCCTTTAGATTCATAGAAACAATAACAGAAAATACAGTTTCTAAGAAGACAGTGTGTCAACTTTGAAGCGTACACTGGGCTTACTCTATGAACAAAGTGTCAGTCTTATAAACTTAAACGTGTAGTACCTAGAAAACAATTAGTTTCACAGCTTAATGGACAAAGCTTTGTTAGAGCTAAGGGGCATCTTGCTTTACTATCAAGTACTGCTTTGTTATCAAATAATGCAAGGAAGATGTTCTGTGCCTTCAGTAACACTGAGAATCATCAGCTGCACTCCTATAAATATTAGTGGTTCACACTTTGAAAACAGTTGCTTTCTAGAAGACTGATCCTCCCTTTTAATACCAGACATGATGAGAGTTGTTGACACTACAGGGCAGAAAATTTAAAAACAAGAAATGGAAAGACTTCTGAACTACATTAAACAGACCTGTTAAAACTTACCACCCCAGAAGGTCACAAAGGGAGAATAACTAGCTGGGTATTAATGAAAGGCTTGGATCATTTTATGGCCATCCACATCTTTAGCCATGTTGGGCAGAGATGATTGCACTAATCAGACCAAGCTTCAGGGCATAAACTGTCTGTATTTGGGCTGTACCTGCCACAGATCACTTGCCAAAATAGCATTCTTTCTCTTTGCCTCTCTCCTACCTCATAAAGTTCTGAACAACCAGACTTCTACATTAACTGTCAACAATTTTTTTCCTCAGCGGTGGGCACTAGCCAGTGCCAGAGACACTGGACCTGATTTCCCCAGAATGTGTGGCTTCTGCAGCCGAGACGTTCCATCGTGTCACTAGGACAATGCCCTATCTGGACTGCAGAGGCTGGGAAATGGCTCAGCTCAGGGCACACTTGAATTGTGAATGCTGTGTGCAGCACATGTGACCTTTGTATCACAATCTTCTAAAAGGCTAAATTATATAATTCAGTGTGGTGGACTCCAAAATTTTTGTCACTGTCAACTCTCAGAATTTCTCTCTGCCCCACCCTTCTCATCCAAGTTTTCATTGGAAAGACAACAAAGGTGATGTAGTTAGAGAAACCAGCTACAGACCCATTTATCACTGTTTTATGGACCACCACTGGTCCATAAACCACAATTTAGGAATTGCTGGCCTAAAGCATCACAGAAACACTAGGAAATAGCAACTAAAATATCTGTGGATTTAAACCATGAGAATAATCGTTTTGACAAATCTCTGTCTTCTTTTTTTGACCATAAATGCTCTACCAACAAATTGTGACTCAGTTTATTTATTAGTCACAATTGCTGGGCAAATAGAATCCACATGTCCCTTGACTATGCTAGCATAAAAGACGTTGATCTCAGTTTCTCTGCTAACATGAATTGGAACAGTCACTGTGTCATTTCAAGTAGGTAAAGATCGTATTTAAACCAGAGCTCTGGGCTGCTGGTCAAATTCTGACAGTTTTACAAGAAAATCCTTGTCAGTAGCTATTTTCTGTCTTTTATTATAGGGGAACAGGAGCAAAATGGTCTGATTTGATGACTATTTGCTTTACTGAACTGATGAATAATTTCTCCATTAGATGACTTGCCTACTGGAAATCAATGTCAGACATGGCATTACTGCATATGTCATCCTCTTGGTTTTCAAGTCCAGACTTGCATATCTAAGACAATTATCTCACAACTGCTCATTTTCAAAATTGACATTTATGGTCCTAGTCCAGTGGTAGTTAACTAGATGTCACACCTGTTCAAAGGGACTGTTTTCTGTTTAAAATAATTGTTATGATGAAGCTGAAACATTCTGTGATTATTTAGATAGTGCCAAATTACAAGCCGTCTTTTTTGGGTTTTTGGGGATTTTTTTTGCCTAATTTTGCTTTGGCCTACTTTTTTGCAGTTTCTCAGCATATTCTGGGAATATCTTGAATATTTACCCATCTTTTCATAATAATGAAAACAAAAATATGTTTCCATGTGTCCTACTTTTGCTCTTCTGCACAGGAGTGTTACGGTGAAATCATTGTGCCCTGCATCTATGTCATAACTCAATGCCTTATGTAGGGTTAGCATTTAATCCTGAGCAAAGACTTTGGAAATAAGAGCCAGAAATGGAGAAAAACAATTCTAGAAAATGGAATAAATATTGGTAAGATTTGCTCTTGTCCTGCTCTAATAATTGCTCCTGTGTCTATAATGAGATGCTGCAGTTTTGGCTTTCATTGCTTTACAATAGTCCCTCAATCTCCCAGTTTAGTGTGAGCAAACAGCACAGCAATGGAAAATAACAGACTACTTAGTCATAAAAGATATTTCAAACATCTCATAATATTATGACCACATAAAAATTGTTGACCATAGGAGATCATGATCCTGTTAATTTTCCACAAATTTTCCATGGCTCTAGATGAAAGAAAAAGAGGGAAATTTTTGATATCATTGTAGTTGGTTTTTGCTGTTAGAGGTTTTTTACTTGGTTGAGTTTGGGCTTTTTGTTTGCTTGTTTTTAATACAATTCTGTAGTTTCCTTTCTGGCAGAGAGCTGAAATATGTAAGCCCAGAAGGTTCTTGCTATTTTTAAAAACTACTGAATGGTTATGATTATGATAATGATGATGATTATTATTACTAGCTATGGTGATATGGGATAGTAAAAAGATTGTTTTGTCACTTGAATTTTGATTAGAGCACAAAAATTTTAATGAAATCTTGTAAGTTGTTCTTGGAGCTACATCATCACTTTTTGGTTTATGTTTTATTCTCTAATTTCTTAGTTAAGAATTACTTCAATTAAAGAGGTGGGAATTTGTCCAAGAAGAATCAGTGTCTGGTTGAAATAAAAATGTTTTAGTTTATGGTATTGACAAATGATACGGCAGCCTAGCAATACTAAGAATCGCACAGACACATAACAAGAATCCTTCTACTAAAGCTCATGTGAAGTCAGGATGGTGAACAAGGAGCTGGCAATAGAAGCCTAATCTCCTGGCATGAGTCCAGTACCCTTCCCCAGGACAATCGCAAATGATGTCTTTCTCCCATTTTCAAATTTCTGTCTCTGTTTTTGAAGTGAGCACTGGCACTGGCACACTGGAGCAGCTTGGGGTCAGGTCCAACAGCTTCCCTCTGACAGCAGTCAATGCCACATGTTTCCAAGGGACATTTTGATCCTAAATTTTTCATCATAAAAATTGTTAAAATGTAAGGACTAGGCTCTCTTCTGCCAGGCTTCCTGATGTGTGTCTTTGCTGCCACATTATTTTTCTCTTCTTTGTCATTTCAGCTCCAAGGTAAGCTGCAGGAATGAGAATTGTTCTGTTTTATGACTGGCAAGGAGACAGGGCAATGCCAGAGTGAGTGCAGTACCCCCTCAACATTTTCTAATCTGTCCATCTCTACTTTCCACCTACATGTACTGGATTCCTGCTACAGGTGATGGGCAAGCACCAGGCTGAGCACTCCCAGTTGTGTACCCACTACCACTCACAGCATCATAGAATTATTAAGGCTGAAAAAGTTGTCCAAGATCATGAAGTCCAACCTTTGACCAAACATCATCATGAAGCATTCCTGCTGCTAGAAACAACAATGGGTAACCAAGTGTTAGGAAGTACCTTACTTTCCTGCATACATATACATGCATAAATTCACTTTATGCCTCAGATTAACGAGTAATAAAATTTAGACAACAGTACTGTTCTGTCCTCCAGGGCTGCTGGGGATGAAAGCACAAGAGACTCTATGCTGGCCAGAGAGTGCAGATACTAGGATCAGCTAGTTCAGAAGAATTTATCATTTTAAAAGGGCAGATAAGATAAAACCATACAACCCTGGATTTGGGGTTGGCCAGGGATCTATGTCTCATCACAGTTCCAGTGTTAGGGCTGAGACTACAGCAGCAGCTGGGCCACCAGCTGGGAATGCAGTGAGCTGGATTCCAAGCTCACTGTAGAGGTTGTAGCCCTTTGGTTTTGGTCTGTATTCATCTCTACTTCATCCAAAGCAATCATAGAAAGTGATGAAAGACACACAGCTGTCCATTGAAGCACAGACAGAACAGAAGATGAAAGCTGATTGCTCCAGCTCAAAACTAAGAAAGTCTCCTTTAGCTGATAGAGTCTAACGAGCCTGGACTTGGTATATGGCTAATCTGTGCAAGGAGAAGGGCAATGAAGCACACAGGCAACCATCCATTCCCTGCTGGTTTGTGTCTAGCAGCAGACTCCCAGTCAGGGCACATATGCTTTCTCCTCTTGTTCTGCCACTCCTGAATTTTGCCACTCTTCTCCACCAGTTCTATTCAATCAATACACAACTCAATGTGTAGAGTGGAGACTTCTCTGTGCTTTTTTCCTTCATCCAGGAATTTTGCAAACCCATCCCTGCCTTGTCCGGATGCAACTAAAGCTCTTCCCTTTATAAACAAATAAAACCAGAAAAGCCGCAGTCACAGAACTCTGTTGATTCTTCTTGAGCCATGTCAGGGTGCACATGGTTCCCAGCAGCCTTTGAAAACCCAATGCATGGATTAGCTACATCAGCACACGAAGCCCTTCACACACACTGAAAAAGGAATGATGGTTTTTTATTGTAAAAGCCCTGCACTGTCATTGTCTAGACTTACCAGGCACCCATTCCATTTCAGTGCATCAAAACAAATTTAACCTAATGCATCTTAACAAATGAAAACAATAAACAAAAAAAACAATAAACAATATACCATCAACAGGGCTTCATAATTGCAGGCTCAGTGCTTCTGGGAGAATGTGATGTTCCTGTGAAGCTCATATCCTTAGGCACAGCATTGTGAAGGAATACTCTCCACAGTCAAAACGAAGGTAGAAGAAGCATGCCCCAAGTTTTAAAATATTTTGTCGGCTTAACAAAAATTCTCACTTCTTTTTTTTCTTTTCTTTTCTTTCTTTTTTTTTTCCCAGTTCTTTGCCTTCTGGGAGGTTTTTTGGGGGGAAGAAATAAAAAAATGTGGCAGGACCCTCCCTCGAAATGTTTATTAAAACAAAACAATAACAAAAGGCTACAGATTCTAAATGAAATATAAACAGCAATATTAACTTCTTTCCAGTTTGGGGGAAAATATGCACAACTGTTTACAGTTAAAATTTCCCAGATGGCATTTCAGAACTCGTTATTCTTTTGGCACTTCTTGTCACAAAGGCAAGAAAAAGAAAATGGATTTTTACAGGCCCTCAAAAAGTAAATGATATGGCACAGATAGCACCCATGCATTCAAATATTTAATCGCTTTACTCTCTGAAATACAGGAAAGCAAAACCAAATCAATTTAGTAAAATGGACCCAAAACCATTGGAAATATTTATATTAATTAATCAGCCATTTGTTGGTTACTTAGAGTTAATCCGTACATTTTATCACAGACTAGGGCCTCTTTCAGTTATTACTGGCTGTTTCTCAAGCAAGAAGGTCTGAAATATTTTTCAAAAGCAGTCATAAATTTCTTGCATAGTCTGAGGCTGATGAAATTATCCTTTAGTGAGGTATATTTGAAACAGAGACCATTTACTCAGATATTTGCAAATGTATGACATGGCATTTCCCAGCAACCCTATAACTTTCACACTATAGATTGTTCAGCTCCCTGAAACTTCACGTGGCCAGATAAGGAATCTAGATTTTCCGTGGCTTATTGTCCAAACTCTGTTAAGACTAATGCTACTACATCAGGGGTTGGTAATGGAAGTGTCTTTTCCACTTTTGATAGTAACACCATGGTTTTGACAACTCTTTTTTCTTGGAATTTGAAGTTACCCGTTGTAATAAATTTATATCCAAGCTTAAAGCTGAAGTTCTTCCTCCTGCACACATGGGCTTAAAAAGTAACATTTTTCTGTTCCTTAAGACCTTCTCATTTGGGTGCAAAGGCATACTGTTAGAGTTTTGAGACCTCCCATGGGCAAGAATTATTATCCTGTGTTACAACATGAAGAAGAGGGGAAGTTTGATCTCGGGTCCTGTAAAGGTCATTTGTTTACTGCTGCTGCAAACTCGATGTGACCTTGGCTTAGCCTACATTTTTTCAGAAGTACCTATCCTTCAGTTCTGTAGGAAAGTTATTTTGAAGCACTTAAAATACGTTTTTCAGGAGGTAGCGTGATCCTAGCACTGATCCTTAGGAAATCAATCCCTTAACAAACATTTCTAATCAGAACTACCCAGGAAGGCATCCAAAATCCCAGTTACTTTAAAGAATTTATCCCTCTCTGTTTCTGCTTCCCAACAACATCTCTAAAATTAAGAAAGATCTAAATCATAGTGTGTTTTATTGAAAACACATAAATCAGATGCAGGCAACTGGAGTCACGTAAGTATTTGAATAGACAAATAAGCCACAAGAACATTGAGTTCTACACCCAAGTTACGCAAAGCTGAGCAGAAATCCAAACTGCCCATCTATGGTTTGCCTGAGCTCTAATTTTTGGTTTTAATTGTTGAATTATGGTCCCTCTGCCACCTTATAGTAGAAAGAATTATCTTTTCTCCTTTCCTTCTGGCTGCACTGGGTGTTGAGTAGGGATGAGAGTGGTTTTGGCTTCCCTTTACTGAATTCTGTGATAAAAAATGGTGTTGGTTAATAGTCATCAGCTATCTGCTCTAAAAGCATCATGAAAAAAAAAGAACATTATCTCCTTCAAAGAAAACCCTGACATTTATGAGTACCTTGTACTAAAACCAGAAGGGTATTGTCTGCATTCTGTTTTCAACTTTGAAGAGCTACTGTGATGTAAAAAGCACAGCTTTTCTAAAGCATTTACTAACACTATAATAAAGTGTGAAGCAGCAAAGTCCCTTCTAGTTTTGGGGCAAGCTTGCAAAAGCTTTTTTCCTAAAAAAATGAGGAAAGTACAAAATGAATTTGTGTTTCTTCATGTCCTTTTATTTTAATTGGCAATTCTATTTTTATGGTTAGGTCCAAGAAACATAAAATTAGCACAGTTACATAGATATAGATATTGTGGCTACTAGTAGCACAATTTATAGAACTGACCACTGTAAAGAACACAGGCCTAAAGTAACATCCAGATCAAAAACCTAGCAAGGGAAGTCCTTTGGTTAAAAGTCAAGACTCTTAACTGGAATTCAGCGACTCTTTCCCCATTCAGTGAATACACTGTGTACCCAGACAGTCACCTTTCTGTTTTTTATGGGAGTCACTTTGACTGAATTATTCTGTCCTGCTAGTCCTGAGACTGGGACCTCATGGTACGCTGGAGTTACTTAAAGACTGCAGTTGTGAAATACTTTAGCATTGTGGCTATAGCTGCCTGTAAAAGCCTTAGCCTTTCATGAGGAGAGACAGGTTTTGAGATAGCTGAGGAGACCAAAACCAGACTGAGGCAACAACATGTTCCACAGAATAACAAGTTTTCTATGGCATGTTGTTTTCCTATGGTTTCATTTTAAAAAGATCTTATCTTTTACAGCAGGATGCATACTCTGAAACGATACCCTGGAATGAGGAATCTGTCTGAGAATTCATTAAAACCAGACAGATGTGTGAAACTGCCCCCTTCTTCATAGTGTAAACTTAACTATTCCAGAAAAGTCTTCAGCTGCTTCATTGTTGAGAGCCATGATACACTGCATTCATAGAATATCCCTCACTGAATTTAATTGAGACATAACTTTTCCCTTAATGGTCAGATAGAATGACATACTCTGAAACATATAAAAATGATGGAGATGAAGACTACTGCACATGTGCCCCTTTAGCAGCCTTTGGAAGTTCAAAGGAACTGCAGCCACAGCATCTAATGCAGCACCTTTCCAGAAATAATATGTACTATCTGTTCAAATCCATATTCCTAACTTCTAATAGCGTGTATCCTACACACTAGTATGGTTCCTAACTACAACTAGTTTGAGTACTAGAATTCAAATAATTCAATTTTGGTAAAGTAAGCCATTAGATCTGACCATTTTACTCTGAAAATGAGAATTGAAAAGTAATAATAACTCTTCTATACAACTTTTGGACACTTTCTTTTGCTAGTGCAGTATCTAATTTCCCTCTCCCTTTTCTCTTTTGAATATTGGCAATCCTTTGTCTTGTGGTTACTTTAATTTCTGCTTTGAATGCTTCCCTCCAAGCTAAAGTGGCTTGCTTTTGATTTTGCTTTGTTTTGTTCTTGTTTAACTGGTGGATTGGAAACTTCCAGATGTCAATATCTAGTAAAATTTTGTCTTGGAGCAGCCCTTCCAAACATTCAGTTCAAAACCTCAGCATTCTTCCAGCACTGACTTACACTCCAGTCCCCTGGCTGGCGAGTGCATCACCACAGCAGGACAGCCACGCACAGGCTGACAGTCTGCCCGCTGCCACTGCTGCCACTTGTCCTTTGGAAACAGCACTTGGCACATGTGCCCCCACAGGGCACATTCAGCTTTGGCCTATGGTAAATGCTTCAGATGAAGGAAGGAAGGAAAGTCTTGGTCACAGCCAATTGCAAAAGATTGTACATGACCAGGATTAGGGACGTGGTGTCAAACCCCCTTTCTCTACAGATCAGCATGCACCTCTGGGAAGGAGAAAAGATATCTATTCCTTGAAACACTCTGGACTTGCCCTAGCTAGTTACTGTCCAAATGAATAGTGAACCTTTCTACAAGTCTTGCTCAAGTCCAGAGAGCAATTACTCTGCCAAATGCTGTTCAGTGTGAGCTGCAGTTATGTGTCCTGATGAGCAGTGATGGGCTCTGTGTTTGTGTCTGAGAGTAGGAATGACAGGAGGCAGTTTCTAGTCCTGCTTCTGATGTCCTGCTTTTCTCAGCTCTGTTCCTTACCACCTATGGTATTTTTAGACAAGCAACAATTATTCATTGGCACAGAAGGTAAGTTTAGCATGAATGGAGATTGAGCTCTTAACAAGAATGTTTACAATGAGATAAAACGTTTTAAAAAATAAATTTGTCACTAAACATCAAAGAGATCATCACCACTGGTCTAAGATTACAGTTAGAACTGGACTTACAATTTCAGACCATATCAACAAACAAACTTTTGCTCATACTGCTAAGGAAAAAAGGTTGTCATGCTGGTAGCTGTGAAGCAAATTACTTATTTTTATCCTTGAACTACTACTCTTGACTACAAGCTTTTGGGCTCTTCTGAAAGCCCTTCTGAAAGGATTAGGGCTGAGGGTAAATTAGGGTTAAGAACAGCAATAGCTGAAAAAGCAGTCACTGGACTTGAAAGGTTGAGAAGATAAAATGAATACTACTGCTGCCAGGGGGAATGGTTTTTTAACACTTTAGGTAGCAGATTTCAGTCATTTGATAGTCTAATTTGGATTATGAATGAGGGCTTGGATCAGCAATGATAGACATGAATTAGTAGATGGATTTCCCAATGTCTAGATAGGTAGGAACAGAGCTCTAATGGCCAGGGCTCCTAGTCAGTAGTTACTTGTTTTGCACTTGGGGTTTGTGATAACTAGGAATGGAGAAGTTTCCTTACCTGAGTCCCACATAGAAGAGGACTAGTGCTGGCACAGGTAAAAGAGGCAAAACCAAGAAGCAGGAGCAAAATATGGAGTTTCTGGCATGTGATCTTTTCTTCCTTACTACCTGACCTCCAGGCAGAATTCTTTCTTAGAGAAATACAGTGGTAGAAGTGAAGGCTGGCTGAAGAGGCAGAGTGTGCATATGTTGGGAGAGTTTTCTCACTGCCTTGCTGTATATCGTCTGGGGGTAAACAATGCTGCTGAGTCCATACAAAATTCACTTAAAGGCAAATACACTAGACAGAAACATGAGTTTCTCTTTGTACACTGTTCAAATTCATGAGATACTCCAACAGAATTACATGTTCCAGAGATTCCACACCTGAAGACCTTGGTCTGCTTTTAAATATTCTACAAGCCTGATTATGATCACAAAGCAGCTTCACATCAGTGAAAGAAAATACCATTCCATCAGGTCAGGTGGTGAAAATCAGCATAACACTGACTTCAGCAAAATTCACACAATGTCCAAAGGTCAGGGATATATTCCACTGAGTTAATTATCAAGGTCACTAATAAAGTCAGTGGATTCCATCTACCACCTCTAGTCAAAAATCACATTGCCATGAAGTCAGACCATGCTGAAAATCCACTTAGCTGAGAGTAAATACATTACATATTCTGAAAGAGTGGTGGAGAGCTCCATAGCATGGGAGAACATGCCATCAAAAATGAGTTTCCAAATTTAAGAGGATGCTGAAGAGTTTGGAATATTGCTTTCAATAAAAGTCTGAGCATAGCAAAGATGATGGCAAAAATACAACATATTTTTTAAAAGGTAATATTTGATGAAATTAGAACTGATTACAAATTAAAACATACAGTAAAAGGAATTCTGATAAAAGTATTGAAATAATAAAGATGGAACTGATCAGTGGGAAAATGACTGCCAGCAGTTGTCCTGAGCCACAACATAAATTATTGTGAAACATAACTCCAAGTAAAATAAGAAACCAGCTTTTATTTTGAGGCAGAAGTCACAAATTTGTAAGGAATCAATTAAAGTGAGGAGAAAAAAAATCACTGCAATGAACTCTGTAAGGGCTACTCCCACACACTGGATGTCAGGGGACGTTCAGTCAGCAAGCTACATAAACATTCCATGATTGCTTATGTAATACAAGTAATACACTCATCCAAAAACAAAAGCAAAACCAAAAGCAAACCCAGAAACAAACAAAAAAAAAAAAAACCCACCAAACCAAAAATAATAAATAGGGTCTGAACTTGAAGATGTGAAAAAGACTGAATGTTTCTTAATTAATGTAAATGTTATAGTTTTTTTTTTTAATTTGCTCTAGCTTCCTGCTTTTTCACCTTCAAGAGTCATTGTTGTCTTTTTTTGCTTTAATAATGCAGGTAATAACTAGTAGATGTTGTAATAGGAAGCCAGGCCTGTGAAACAGATGGACCAAACCCACCAGAACAGTCCAAAATAAGTGGTTAGCAGTATGACCGTAATAATTTTTTCTCAGCAAGCTATTATTCCCAGCTTGTGCCTTCCTCAAATATACAACTGATGACAATGTCACTCTGCATCATTATCAAGTAACCCTCCAAAAGCTTGAATTTCTTGAATAAAACTGGTCTTAGGGTTCTCCATTAAGCCTACCAGTCTGTAGCAGTATAACTTTGCCTATATTAAAAACATGAATCTGTCTTTATTTCTATGGCTTCAGAACCTTCAATCAAAGCTCTGATTGAAGAGCACTGTACAAAGATCAAGAAGTTTCTGCTCCTGTGATGTTACTGCCTAAAGATGTGGCAAACAAAAGAAATATCATCAGAGAAAAACAGGTACAAATTAAAACTGAAAGGAAGTCATTTGATTACAATTGTGCACTAACTGTACCATACCTCCAGGAATATAAATGGAATCAGTAGCCATGGCCCACCAACCCCAGAGCAAGATTTAAACAATAAAGCCAAAGTGCTCTTTCAAGAATGGTGATGCAGACCTGGGAGATTTTCTATGTAAGTTCATACTGACCTGACCATCAGTATCCTAATCTCAACTGCTGAAAATCTACATTTTCACCAAAAGCCGATTTTTATTTTTAATAAAGTATTGTGCTGTATGCACCTACTGCATATAAGTCCAAAGGAACTGAGCTCACAGTTACATCAAGTTTCATGACAGTGCTGCAGCAAACCCTCATTCCTAACATCATTTTGAAGGTACATGTATGGTGGTGTGGTTCCAGGGTTTTCACTTTCACTGAAATTCTGAAATGTCAGCTATTCCACAGTATCTTACTCAGATAAGATACTTACTCCTCTTTACTTGCATCAGAAACCGACTAGGTTTGTGCCTAAGAAAGGGATCTGAAAATGCAACTAATTCTAGATTCGCTGCACTCTAGTAGTTAGGAGTGATTGCCATTATTCTCAAATATGATGCACCAATAAGTTTTACAGAATCATCATCCATGACATGACATTTCATTAGGTCCCCATCCTCGAGAGTCAGACTATTGGAAAGCATTTTTGTCTGCAAAGATAATGCACATGCCTTTTTTCATTGCCTGCTTACTGAAAAGTATGTATTATGTCCCTGGGTGTATTTTTTATTGCACTCTATTATTCTGTTTTTGCATAATTTAAAAGACTTGATGCAAGGAACAGATCATTGCCATGCAAATGACTGTGAGATGAAAACCTCATCAT
The DNA here is from genome assembly GCF_901933205.1 of Camarhynchus parvulus. Classification (NCBI taxonomy): domain Eukaryota; kingdom Metazoa; phylum Chordata; class Aves; order Passeriformes; family Thraupidae; genus Camarhynchus; species Camarhynchus parvulus. The sequence goes on along the minus strand of NC_044576.1, from coordinate 17,411,194 downwards.
TGTGCTATGCCAACACAACTGAGCCTTCAAAAGTAGTCAGTTCCCATTGCAACCAAAGGAAGTTATGTGGTGAAAAGCTCTCTGCAATCCATTGAAATTGTGTCCCTTAATGTTTTACAAATGCCTGCAGCCGCAATGACTCTCTCAGTACTGCTCGTATCACAGCAGCCAGATCCTTTTGCAACTCAAATCAGTGACTACAGCAGCAAAGGACATTTGCTTCTCTCTGCAGACATTCACAGCAGCTAAGGCTGGTTAGCACTTTACAGGCTTCTCACTGGTAAAATTTAAAGTTTGCAAATATCATCAATTTCTATCAGCAGAGAAGTGAAGTGACTTGCCTGTGGTTATCTTGTGAGCTGAGCATAGAAATCAGTCTCTGGTTGGACTGGGAGCCTCCCGAGCTATTGGAATATACAGATATTTTTGAATCATTGCATTAGTAAACATTCCTTGCAAATCCAAATTAATAGCTGAACACTAGCAAAGCAGTAAACTGTCCTAGTGCCTTCCTCTGTGGTTCTGACAAAGCTTCCAAATATTTACCATTTTAATCTATCACCTTCATGAACTTACTGAAGTCCTTTGCTTCATGTTTATAGCCAGATGGAGTACATACAGTTTTAGAGAGGAGTAAAAATGAAGACAGATGCTTTGGACATTCTTATCATATTGTTAGAACACGTGTAACTGATTAACACATGTACATTAAAAAAACTATCTCTGTGCTAGTAAAATATTCATGGTTAGTGCTTAGGTTCAAGCATACACTGGCATACAACCACTCCTACTGTTGATTTATTAGTACACTCCCTGGCATAATTTTGGCTCATGTCAACTGACACTCTATGAAGCAATGCCTGGGCATGGTATGAAAATTCTTGAAGTTTGGGACTGTTTCCAGCTGATACTTTAAAGCAGAATGCTTTGCTTTGAGTGGAAGAGAGCAAAGCAGTGTGGGCATGACCTGTTCCATGCCCTTTGATACAGGGCCCAGAGAATGGGCCTTTGCCATTTTGTTTACATTAAATAGTCTGAGAGACCAGTATTAGAAAAGCCAGAAGGGGAAACAGATTTCAACAAAGCATGATTCAAGTGCTCCCCATATCATGATGTGAGCTTATCTATACAGCTTTCTTTTGAGGCTTATTTGTTCTCCTAGCTGCTCACTGACTGTACAGGTGTGGCTGTAGCTGGAGATGTGCACTTCAAATCTTGTTTCCACATTGTTTTTCAAATGTTCATGATGTCATTTTCATAGGTGGTAGTGATTACTTTGAGCTTTCACTGACTTCAGGGGCACTGATGGCGTTCTGCACAGCTGTAAAGATGTGCTTTCATAAACAGCTGGCTTGAGTTTCAGGGTCTGCAGAACCCAGTGCAATGCAGAGATGTTTCAGATGGATTTTAACGTAGCTATAGTTCCTGTGCAGAATGCTTCTTTGTACTAATTCGTATGTACTAAGCAACTAAACTAGGTTTTATCTCTGCTCACATTTTGAAAGGCACCATTTTAGTAAAAGCCACAAATAATTATGAATTTGCCCATGAATGGAGTCTCAGGCTAGTGGGTTACAAAGGCTCCCAACACAATATTCTTCTTACCTAGAACAACAAATGCTCTGAAAAAGCAGTGAAAGATTGCTAGTCATTTGATAAACACCAGGTGAAAACAAAAGAGAAGATATTAGTTATTATCTTTCAGATATTCTGTTGAATTATTATGAATTAATAGGGTTTATCATGGTTACCCTCCTCTTCAATGGTAGAATTATGGACTGGTCATATTTTAATGGTAATTCATTTAAATGGTAATGCAGATTCATTGAAGTTACAAACAAGGTGATTAGAGTTATTGGATACAGATGTTTGGTGGCCAGATGCAGGGGTACTTACCACATCAGATCAGTTCTATTTTCACTGTACCCCAGCATGGCTGAATGCATGGAATACTTGTGAGTAATGCTGGTTTCTATCTAGTTTATGAAGATGCATGTGTTAAGATGGACACATATACATAACTTATCCTCCATATACTAAGACACAGCCTATTTTTTCCATGAACAGCATGAATGCCTTGTTGGCCTGAACGGCCCCAAGCCTCCCTACGAGCTGACAGCTCACTGACTGAAACATGAGGGCTTGCAACAGCCACCTCATTGGGGTGTTTTGTTAAGTCTTTTGAAGCCATTGCCCTTTATCAGTTAGACTCTAATAAATAATTATTGGCAGCACCTATGCTTCCTTTGGGAATCTGTTTTGTTAAAGCAGCATGCCCGCTAGGCACTTATGATGGTTTTCTTTCTCTAAGTAAAAATTTGTTCACGAAGGTCTCCTTTTCTCATGAGATTGTTGACTGTTGGCTGCATGTTTGGGAGCTAATGTCACTTGTTTACATCATGGATAATAAATCCTCACATTTTCTCACTTCTGAAACCAGTTTTACAACAAGAGAAGTAGATTTTCATTACTTAATTGTAATAGCTGAAAAAGGAGAAATCATACTGGTTTTGTCAGACAGTGCTTGTTTCAGAATTGAGCGGATGTAGTACTCCTGTACTTCTACCTAACATAAAAACATTAATTATGGTGTCTACACACTCTTGTTTATTTGATTTCTTATTTGCATGAAAAGTTTCCTAGTAGAAATAAATATTTAATTTTTTTTTTAGAAACCTGAGCTTTTTTACGCAACGTAGTATAATTCCCAAAGCAGCTGCTTTGTGAAAGAAAAATAAAAATTGCACTTTTGTGGGAAGAAAATTCCAAATAGAAGTAATTAGGCCACAATACCAGTTATTTGTTTTGGACATGTAGAGTGGTGCAGATGCTTTAGTGTAGTTGCCTCATTTTGGACTTTTTCACATTTCTTCTCTGGATCAAATCCCTCACTAAGCATTCCCCACCATAACTACTTTCTCATATCCTGAGGGGCTACCATGGTGCACCCTGGAAGCTCCAACACAACGTCTGAGAAGCACTCCAGAGGGCAGGACTAAAGCAGGAGGGCAGCCCTTATTCAGCTCTTGGGCAGAAAAGTGGATGCACACCTTACATAGCCCCCCTGATCTGCTGGCAGTCAAAGAGAGAGGAGCATTTGGAGCTAGGGCATGTGGGGGATTTACCAATTAGAAGAATTATGCAAGACAACCTGCTGCTTACAAAGGATTTGAACTAAGCATAAGCCTTGTCATATTAGCTGAAACTACAAAGTTTAAACTGCAATATTGTGCAATCTACACAGCAAATCAAAATGTCAGAAACATGCGGAGACATCCTTCCACAAGTACTTTCCTCAGAGCCAGTGAATTTGGGTACGCTTTGTGGGGAACGATTTGGAAGCATGCCCATAAGATACATCTCCATTCTCTCAGTAATAGCTGTGGTAATTTTATACATATAAAACATATTTGTTATGCAAATATAATTAAGTTGGAAAATTTCTTAAGTTCCTTTCGAACTCACAAAGTTTCATTTATCTCATCAGATAAATCATGTTACTGTAACATTCAAAAAAAATAGTGTATTTGATAATGATGTAAAATAAACATTGGAAGAATCACTCCCTACTTCTTTACTTTTGAATATCTTGATTAAATACTACATTTTTCAGAAGAGACTACCTATTCTATACATCTGTACAGCACCAATACCACAAAAAATGTACCCTAGGTTCTTAGACAGGATAATTTGTTTAACTCACTTGACTCTCTGCACAGCACAGTCCCTAGATTCATAGCACTGATTGCTACTTGATGTCTGTCATTTCTGGAAAAACTAGACGGTACCTTTCAAAATGCCATTTAGTAGTCACTTACACTCTTCACCTCAGAAGACCAAAGATCTTTCAAAACCCAAATTAAGTATTTATATTTATGTGTGCCTTAGTTCTGTATACCCAGCTTTGGCTTCCACAGTCTAGTAACTATAAAAGACTGTTAATATCACAAAAATCCTCCCACTCATGAGCAGAGCACCTGATTCTACTCTTTTCTAGGTAATTATTTTGGTATTTTAGCTTCTCACTGTAAAAAACTAAAAGAATAATAGAATCATACAATGGAGAAAGTATTTCTATCTAAAATATGACATTAAGTGGGAAACTCAACTGCAGGCTACTTTTTTTTTTGAAGGATTATTTTTTGCAAGGATTGATATATATATATATATATACATATATACATATATATATATATATATATATATATATATATATATATATATATATATATATACACACACATACATATATATCATATTCACCTGACAAAGTATTCTCCAGCAGGTGTGGAGCCACATACAGACTACAGGAAGGCTTAAGTAATTGAAAGAAATAGAAAAAAGGCTAACAACAACCTTTGCATTAGATGCTACAAAATAAATAAATAAGCAAAAAACAGCAGGGACCTTGGAACCTTATTGCTCAAAAAAGACAAATTAATTTACTCAAGGTTACCTACTGTGTCTTCAGCAGAACCAGGTAAGAATCCTCCCTGGAGCCTTTTTTTTGGGCACCTGAGCATTTTACCACATTGCTCCTCATTTGCATAAGGCCTCTACTATAAGTCATTTGGAGGAAAGTTTTTTAAAGCTGACCAAAGACATCAGAACATGACCCATACTCAGGTATGTGTGGCAATGTCTTATACTGTTCAAATAAACCATAATGTGCTTTTATGGATTTGCTTAAAACTGCTAAATTACACTATGAGGCCACAGCATGGCTAGAAATTTTCCAGGTATGCTGCAAGTCCTAATTCCTCAGTCCCCATCTCTATTATTGCTATTATTGCAGCACTTCAATTGTGAGCTGCTCCACTACGTAAAATCTTCAACTGATCACTCAAAACCTGCCCCATAAAGGCTCAGATTCTTTCCAACACCTTCATGCTCACATGCTACTTACACTAAGCAAAATAAGTACTCTGAGAATCTGTGTCTCTTACCATTAGAAATCACAATATATCAAGTGGTTTGTAACCAGTTTGTGTCTACAACTCTATTCAGCCCAGTAATTTATGTAAGTGCTTATAAAAGATATAAAAGGGGAAAAAACCTCAGCAAAATCCATTACACAAGAGAAAATTTGAATCTCTAGCTAGAATTAATTTGTTAGGCTTTGTTACTTTGACTAGTGGCAGTTGGATTCTTTTTCTCACAAAGTCTTTTTATTATTTGTCCTCAGAGGCATTCATTTCAGAGAAAGAGAAAAATAATAAATTTTACTTCAGTTTCAAGCTATCTGTGACAAATACACAGTGACATTTGATTTTCCTTGTCTTTTTGATGTCATTTCTAAATAAATACTGGTGGCCTGTCATTGCATGGCTATAGCAAGAAATGTTTTCATCCAAAAATTCAGATTTTTAAACAAAGTGTGATGGGCAATAGAAAAGACATGTTTTCCCAGTGGCTTTTAGTTTTCACAAATGCTTACATCTTTTGATTCTACAATTTTTAGAGACGAGACAAGCTGGAATAAAGGCCAGAAGAGGTCATGCTTTTATTTTCTATTAAAGAAATAAATGGAAATGATAGTGGAAAACATGCAGAGAAATTGACTATGCTTTTATGCTCCAGTAGAAATAAGATCAGATCTTCTTATAACCTCAACACATGCAAACTTTGAGAAGTTCTGATCCTTTTACCAAGTCTGAATCTTATGACTCTGCTAAAGTCTGGACCTTTATAATATCCAGAGGCTGAATCTGACTTGTTCAGTACAAATCAACTGAACTAAATTCATTTGCCTTCATGTGAATGCAATTCAAATTAGATAGGCCTTCAGGTTCCAAAATTTCTATGTAATGGAAAGCCTTAAACTCTATCCCAGACAATGAAATTTTGAAAAAAAATTGATTTAAATTTAAATCTTGCATTTCGTGTCCACCTTTGCAGCCCATGCTTGGTATTTTCCTCTCTTGAAATTATAGGGTATGAACAGGGAGGCATCTTAGTTATAAGAGACAAGTGTATGTATAAACAGAAATGGGAAACATTTATCAGAGGAAGTAATGCTTTTCAGTTGAGAATATTATGTGTTTTGAAGCACTATTTCTTCTATGGAAAAACTCAACAATAGAACATTTTCATTCATATTATTTTTCTGTATCAATTTTCATACAGAGTTTATGTTAATGTAGCTGGTCTACAGGCTGCTAAGACACTGACTGTCTAACAATACACCATGTATTCTCTTTTGCCCAAAACATGATTTTGACTTGAACACACCAAATAACAGCATAGCACCATATTGCTAGTATAAATAAATCATGTGGTCCAAAAAGAACCCAACTTGATATTAGTAGGATTTTGCTGTATGACAATTGCCTGGGAAGAATTGTTTGTAATGCAGGTCCACACCAAAGCAATAGGCATATTGCACTCATATCTGCATAGCAGGTCTAACTAATGCAGCCTAATCAAGCTTTGTTCAGGTGAATTTGGGTTGATAAAGCCATCCTTACAGCTAGTATTTTTGTCTAACACTAGAGCAAAAAAATGGTGATACCATGTCAGCAACATGGGCCTTTGCAGTTTTTCACTGCAATGCAAACTATTTACAATTCAATGAAATTGAGTGATCTTTTACATAATACTATTTGTTCACAAGTCAAAGCACTCTTTAGTTAAGAAATGCCTCGGGGTGAAGTTTTGTCTAAGTGGGAATAGACCCCTGTTCCACTCTGAATAGAAACTCCATGTCCTGCTGTTTAATTGTTTAAGTGCAAGCTGAAATATCAATATCTAGACATTCTGAGATTGTTATTTTGACTGAATCTACACTCTTGCTAGAGTACAGTCTTATTAATGACATAAACATAGAAAATTCAGCCTAAGGGAAGATGTTCCTGATAGGTCTCTGGAGAGAAGTGTTCAAAACACCTCTGATCAAAACCCATTTTCTTCCCTTGCCTACTGGATTGGCAGTGATGCTTAAGTTCAGCATGATGCAATTACATAACCATCAGCAGTTCACAGTTTACTTATCCAGGTCCTGAATTCACCTCAATAATTTACACTTCAAAAACTATTTCAAACATAATCACTTGCCCTGTGCATAAAATCCATTACAAGTACTTAGGATTAATTGATCTCCAGAGCAGAAGGCTGAGCAAAGACAAGAAACTCTTTACTGACAAACATGAATGGACACATAAATTTCATACAGAATAAGAAACAACATCTTCCAGAAATACAAATCTACAGAAATACTAACCTGAAAAATGCTATTCCTAATGTTCACCAACCCCTTAAACTGAGGTGGAATTACCAAATTAAGTTGCTCCAAGTGTGGGCTGCCACTGAGATGGATGTGTCTGTGGCTGTACAATAATCTGGGTCAGGGAACTAATCCAACTGAAAAACCAACCTGCTCCTTCTGCAAGGGGAAGTTTTCATCCAGTTCCCTGATTACATTCCCTTTGCAGCCACATAAGCACAAATGTCAGCACAAAGGCAAGTACAGCAATTTGAGTGCCAACTGCTCAGTGTTTTAAAATCCTTTCCCTCTAGTGAATTGTTCCTATTACTAAACAAGCTGTTTTACAGACACTGCTTTGCCAGTTTCTTCACTAATACAGTTCCTGAGGGAAGAATGACAGGTATTGAACTACATAAATTGAACTCTACACAATGTGCTGGCTAGTATTCAGTGTGAAGTAGTTCATGTGCAAGAAGGAAAAATCCCTGAAAGATTCAACTTGGAAAGGGATAAACTATGAACTAACAGCTGAGAGATGCACTCAGAAAAACACAGAGACAATAGGGCAGCCAGCTGCCCCACCCTCACACAGGCCTATCAGCATTCACCACATGGGAAGTCAATATCGATGATATTAAAACATTTGAAAACTGATACTTCTTTATTCAGAATTCAGTAGATTAATGACACCTTTCATAAAATACCATCTTTTAAAACCAAAACATTTACAGCTGTATACTTTGGAGAAAAATAAACTAATTTTTCATTAAAATATTTGTGGAAAAGTGTTTCTTTCCACAGTCCATATCACCATTTTCTCAGTAGTTACAATAATGTGTACCAGTGAGGGACAGGCTGGCTAAAAGAGTAGTCTACAATGAGAGGGTTTGTAGCATATTGTTGGTACCCTAAGGCTCCACTCTCTTAGAAGGCATATTTATCTATTGTCACTCACAGGAATTGTTAGGAATTTGTCAGAAAAGCATGTGACTGTGAGTATGGCACTCAACAGGGAGGGAGAGTACCCAGATCATTCTTACCACTTTACCATCTGATGGCAAAAGTGCATTGAATTCAGTGAGATCCACACAGTGCCCTGGATTATGATTTTCAGTGGGTTAATTCCTTTGTTTTTCAATGCCTCTCAGCCTTCTAATTTGCTTGTTTAGCCTGTTGATACTGTGAACTCAAGAGGGCTAAGTCTGTTTCCTGTAATGAATTTAATTGTTTTTGTCATATGTGATTTAAGATAACTTCTCTAAAAATTGCTGCAATGTATATAGAATTAACCATATATCACTCCTGGATAACAATTTTTTCTAAGTTTTTCCAGTTTCTAGTGTTACTGGAGCTTGCTTACGTGCCTTTCATGTTTTCACCACACACCATGCACCTCATATGTGTTTTAGAATGTTGTTTTTTCTGGAAAAAAAATTATCACTGGCATGAACACTAGGTGAATGTTTGCATTGGCAGCAATGGACATCACTTCCTGAGAAAGTTTCTATTGGAGGAAAATAATTTTTCATAAGTTTAGTCCTCCTAATGTGGTGTCAATTTGCTGCAGCACACACAGTCTCTAGCATGGTACTAGAGTGAGCACTTCCAGGATCCATGCAAAAAGGTAACTTCCCAAAAGATTAATGATTCAAAATCAATTTCTTAATCAAAGAAGTTGAAATCTGACATGTCAAATAAGCTTTCATGTTCCATGCTTCATGCTTTCTCTACGCCCAGAAAACACATTTTTCTAATTTAAGGCTATTGTGAAACCTGATGAACATCACAGAATTTTTCATTTGAAATAGAAAAGAAAAAGTATGTGCCACTGTGCACCGGAAAAGATAGGAGATGAGAATGAAGGTTGCACTAATATTTAGGTGGTGGTGGTACTTCCAAAATATCAACAGGCTAGACTCGGGTTAATCACAAATCGACATTTTATGGTGTAAAGTTGGAAGAAAGCACCACTTTGAACTCAACAGTGTCATTTTTAATCCAAACCATAATTATCATTTGAGAGATGATAATTGCTTTCTCCATTTAAAAATAAAATTAAGGGACACTCTAAAGTTTAAATGAATTGTATTCTGAAAAATGGAAACTTCATTTTAAGGAAATTAAAAAGAACATCTATTATTATTTTAAAGCAGGAATGCATCTTCACAAATGAGTAGAGAGATGAATCTGAAGCAAGTTCTTTTTCAGAATACTAATCTGCTTTGCCATTCAGTTGAAACACTTTGTCAAACTCTGAAGCCATTTAAACATGGGTAGTCCCTAAAAGAGCTGACCATACCAACCTGTGAGTTTCAGTCACAGTTATGAAACCGACATAGACTTCAGCAGGGAGAGTTAGGCTTTGGCCTTTCACTCTCTTGTGGGTGGCCTTCACACATTTTGTGCCAGTAGGAACTCCCATCTGATGGGCCTTCTGTGCTGTGCCAGAAGTTAAGGGGAGTAGGGACAGCTGTAGTGGTTTTCTGTGTAAAGTTATTTCTGTGAAAATTAACTTATATCCTTTAGCAGCTCTGCGTAGCTAGATATAAACCAATACATGAAAAGAGGGCAACTTTCTACTATATCTTTCATAAGATACATTTTGTCACAGCTCAGAGATAATTTTAATTATTTGTGCCTTCATTTATTCAATTTCATAATACTTTATCTGCTTTAGTTATTTATTTAGTTTAGTTACCTTACCTTACTTATTTCTGCCAACCATCTCATTCATACCGACAAGCTGGAGTAGGATAAATTAATTCTAGTTAATATCTGTGAGAAGGTTTGAGATCCTCAGATAACAATACATTTGTAAGGTTTTGGTAATATTTGCCCCAAAGCATTAGAATTTATGTCACATACCAACACCAGAAAGCATTAAATTAATGTCTGGTATGTAAAGGGATACCACTCTTTGTCTCAGTCTGAAAATGGCAACCACTCTTATGCAGAAATGGAAATCAGGATATCATAAATTCATTTATTTCTCATGTTACTCTTAGATTCAGAGTAAGACTATTCATGGAATAGTCTTACTTGGACAGATTAAATTCTAGACTGGTGAATCAGTAAATGCTTTGACACAGGAACAATCAGAAGTTCCTATGGCATTCCTATGACTCTTTGTGTAAATGCCAAAAAATGTAGGCATTCCAGTTCTGAGCAATTAGAAGTTGTCTAGGCAGTATCAAATCTAAACTATGGATACAACTGACACCACCATAAATCTTAGCTGGAATTGCACTAGATACGGTGGAAAATTATCTGGAGCCTAGTCCACCAAGTCTCATCTACAAACTGAACTGCTGGCAAAGATGTTTACCTCTCTAAAGGAAGCCCGGCACTGCAGCCCCTTTCACAGTCCATAAAGTCTTTTGAACTGGACGAAGCAACATGTACAAGAAGTGTCCAAGCAAAATGGAAACAGGCTGCCTAAGTCAGAACTAAGTTAGGAGCCACACAAATACTGTTATTGAAACCTCAACTCAGTATTCCTTTTCCTGTAACATCCAATCCTGATCCAACAGCAAGGGGCTACACAACACAATACCGTGTGCCACCTCCACTCTTTTTGAAGCAAACAAAACAGAATCACCTAGAGATGTTCTGTGGGTTTTGGTCACAGAAGATCTCTTTCTTTTATATGTCTTACAACACTCAAAAAAACCACAATGGTGCTCAGTCTTTTTGGCGTCTACTTGGCACAACCACACCACCATGATGTGGTGTCTCTATCTTTAAAATTGTTCACAAAAAATCCAGTTTTAATAAACTTCCATCATGGGAAGGAAACACATCTATACAGTAATCAGCCAAGGTAGTTAGAAAACACTTGATATAAAATTGTGTTTAATATCCCATGCTGAACCACTTTAACTTTCCTTTAGTTTTGGCTTCACTAAACTAAAAAGCCCAGTTCCAATTAGCTTTGTTAAACATGCTTCACGTCTATACACAATGTGTCTAGAATTATTCTATCTGTGAACAAGGACAAACACAGACCTGTCTTCATGCAGCTTATGTTTTCCTGGGCTGGCACAAATTTGTGTCATGATAGGTGAGTCATCACCGCTTTGCTGTCAAGGTAAGTTTTTAAAATTATTCCTCTGTTTTCCAGAATCATAGAATTATGTTTGACAGCCTAAAATCTTAGAGATGCTGACTTAATCCATGCCTTCTTCTTATGCTATCCTCTGCTAAGGTCCAGCATCTGGGGCTAAATAACATAGCTAAAGTTATACCATACCCCAGCCACAGAACTGAGACTAACATCCATGCCAGCCCCCTGAATCCCCACACTAATGCACAAAAGAGCGGACAATGCCACTTCTAAATTCATTAACAAGAACACAGTTGTGTTGCAGACACATAATGAATATGTGGAAAGGTCTTTTGTTCTATTATGATCTGGGGTCCAGCTGTGGGGGCAGAGATTTAAAATGGTACAAGAGCTGTAGGGTTTGCAACTTGTTTCCAAGATCTTTATAACATCCCACATTCTGAGTAGTGGCATGTGACAAACAGGACAGTAAACTAAAGAGTATGTGTCATGTTTCTAGTGGAGACTGCTGTACAGCTTCCTCTGCCCTCCTTGGATCCTCTTTAAAAGAAAAGGCATAAAGCAGAGAAGTGTCCTTTTCCTTTATGAAGCTGTCTGCCTTGATGCCTTTGTTAGACACTTAGAGGACTGAGATCATTAAAACAAAAAAACAACCACCCCACATGAATTTCATCAGTAACAAGAACCAAAGTTATGTCAGTTACACCATGGAGATATTTTTCTTAGCTAAGACACACTGAGGGATAATGTAGCCTACTGCCTGGATACCTAATATTCTTTATGCTTTTGCTGGAGATGTGTGGTTTTGACAGCTGCAGAAATTAAAAAGGCTATTACCATTAATTATCAGGTATTAAACAAAATTATGCTTGTAAAATAATATCAGCAAAGCTGAGGGTGAACAAAGAAGTTGGATGTTTTGCCTGTTTGTTTTAAAGGACCAGGAAAAGTGGGTGGCCCAGTGTTGCAAAGACTAAAGCAAGATTCAATTCAATCATTCACCTTGAAAATTCAGAGATGGGTAGTCACTGATAAGTGAAATGAGCAAAAATGAACATAGGTGGAGATGCAAGTCTCTGCAACACTGAGTAGAATACAGAGTATAACTGACTTTTCAGAATTTGTAAGAACTACAGGAGGAATGAACAAAGTGAAACTTCATATTAAATTAGCTGACTCATATTCTCGGGCTCTCTATAGCCAATTGAAGAATAAAGCTCCTGCAGACAGAAAGTGATTACTTAGGTTAGAGCATAAAATGAAACAATATCCTCCATCTACAAGCTGTTCAGAAGAACAGATTAGAATGTTATTACTCTGGCACCCAGAAACTCATGGTGTATTTGGTGCTAAATGGAAACTACTGCCCCTCTCCAGAGTTTAGAGTATCAATGAGGTAAGAAAAATTCGATGCCTGGAGAACAGAAGGATGAAGAGATTAAATTACATCCCTAAAGTTACACATTGAGCATATGACAGAACTCAAAACAATATAGTCTTGTCCTACATCCTTATCTGGACTGCATGCAGACTGCATGTTCTGGTAAGCATGCAGCATACCATGAACAAGGAAGGGACTGACTAGCCCTTCCCCTGAAACTGAATTCACTCCTGTCCTATAATGTGTTTTTCCAAGGTGTGAAGAAGAAGCATCTGCTCTCAATTAAACTGAATCCTTTCAATTTTTCCTATTAGTTCAAGGAATAGAAATAATCACTTCAGCTTTAGCTTTTTCACCAGCCCACACAGACTCAGTGCCTCAGACTTTTTAAGAACTGCTGAACTTCACCGAGGCAATCATAATGCTCTGTATCTCTCATTCACTTGTGGGAAAGGACATAGGAAATTGGAATTGCACACTTTGAATACACATCTGCTTCCCAGAAATTAGATTTGTTGGTAGAATGGACTGAAATAAGAACCTCAAGGCAGGCTTTCTTCCTTGACTTAGCATGTTATGTACTGTCTTGCCAGACATTATCACCCAAACTTCAATTTCTCATATCTTAGAGACACTATCGACATCAACATGAAGACATTGTCTGTGTTATAAGGAGAACATGGAATAAACATTTCAGCTGAAATCTACCTTACAGAGACAAATAATACACATATCTCACTGTTTTTTAAACATGAACACTCTTGGAGCTAGGATTCTGTTAACAGCCTACAAACCAGCCTTTGCTACCAGGAATGGCTATTACAAGGAATGACTGTTTCATCCTAAATTGGTGGTTCTCCACCATAACCATCACCAAGTAGTTATCTGAGTCTGTGCTATGAACACAAAAAGGCATAGTTCTGTAAAATCACAGAATTTATGACTCAAACTGATGACTTTCTACAGCTCTGTGAAACTTCAAGCAGGATGCTTAGCCCTTTCTGCCTTTCAAATTCACCACCATCATTATTACAACAGCCTGCAAGTCATATTTTTACTTCAATGCAGCAGAACTGATCTGACTTATTTTAGAGAAGATAGTCTTTCACCATTCTGTCACCATGTGGTACCCAATCAGTATTCTGTCTTTAGCACAATCATCCCAAGATGTAGGGAGGAGGTTTAAGATGAACTGTTGTTAACTTAGTTGAAACTCCCATACACATACTGCTGAATTGACTGTGCTGTTATCAAGACACCTATTATTTGTACAGTAACAGTGTGTAAGGGCCCCAGGGACTCACCTGTGCTCACCTGTTCTGTTTCCGCCTCCTGCCTTGCCATCCAACTCCCCATGCCCACTCTGAAAGATGTGAGGCACTGAACCAGCCTTTTAAAATGTCATCATGCACACTCAGGCCAAGATGATTGATGGGCGAGGCCTCCAGCTGGGAAGGAGCTCTGTCAGAAAGTCAGAAGCAGAACTGAGCCCAAGATGTTTACTTCCAAAGTGGAACTGGCAACTCTCTTGCTGTCTGCCAGCTCCACTCAGCACTCCACAAGTATTTCCGGCATTTTCTACAGGAAGCAGCTTTGATGACTGATTGGAACTGCCTTCCCCATCTGGCAAGGCAGCTTCAGGGACCTGGAGCCTCTGGGAAACATGCTTCAAGACTTACCTTTAGCTCCTCGGCAGCATAGTTTTGTCTGGTAATGTGCCTCCACTAGCCACTAGTGTCACACCCTCTTTCCTATACACTGCATTTCCAGCACGCCTTTCCTTTCAGTCCACTTTCCTTTTTCTTAAAGTCCAGGACTTTAAAGAGAAATTCTGGACTTTGACTTCAGAAAAGAATGTTTTGTTCAAAGGGAGTCTGAAATCTCCTCCTGAAAAACAGTTCTTTGTGGTAGGCCCCTTTATCCACAAGAAAATGTTTTGACTTCAGAGGGACAAACCAGGACTGTGGGCTCAGCACATTAAACAGGATGATAAAGTTCCCAGGTCATCCTACTTGGCTTGCTTAGAAAACTGATGAATATACAGAGAAGTTTCTAACCTGAGAACAAAAGCAAATCATTGATAAAGCACACCTAGAGCTCAGCTTTAACCAGTATTTTCTTCCAGGCTCAAACACCTTAAATGTCCTGCGGATATTCTTGACTTAAAACAATTTACACTCTTGAAGTTCATCTCAGCTTAATGCATTCTCCCTAGATGGATTCAAATATTATAAACTGCTTGAGAGGAAAAAAATTGTAAGTTCATAGTAATCTGCAACTTCTCCAAGAATTTTCTGTCTAATGTAGTTTTTTTAGTGATCAGGTTTTGACCAGCAACAATTTAAAGGGTTTTTCCCCTTTGAGTATTTTACTGACTTTGCTGAAAATCCAATTAGAAAAAAAAATATATATATAAATACATGAACACCTATAAAACTAAATTGGACATCAAAGTTTTCCAGGAAAGAGACATTCTTTCTGAACTATTTTAGGGTTTGTAACAATTTTTGGTTTATGACTCTTCACTCAAATTCTTTTCTAATCAAACCAGCATTTTTTTCATTAATATTTCCAACTGGATGTAAAGTCAGTTTTTATTATAAGAATTTAATGAAGGAACCTTGAGCAGCTCTACCATCTCTATTTCTAAATAAAATTTTCAGGGTACATTAATAACAGCCATGAGAGGAACACTGCACCAATGAAGATCACCTGCTAATACACAAGTGAGAAGTGAAGCTGAAGAATGACAAAGCAAGTTTCCCAAGCAGTGAATTACAGCTTGCTTCTCTAACCAGATGTTGGGGATGTCCAGACAAACAGATGCAGGCAGTTGGGATTTTTACTCTACCACACTTCACACAAGCCAGACAGCAGCCAGCTCTCCAAAAGCCATGCAACCATATGAACATGGCATTGAGCCCGAGCTAATATGTCTTGCTTTTCAGCACCAGCATATGGCTTCTGAATTGGACTTCTCCTGTTTGGTGGGCTCAAAAAATGGGCAAAGCAGACGCACACCTGCCATCATTCAGCCAGAAAAGCATCTCCTCAGAAGAATCATTCCCATGTAGTTTCCAAGTGGGCTGTGATGCACTATGATAAAATATCATTTGACGAGAAAAAATTCAAGAAAAAATACATCCCAATACAAAATTCAGTTCTGCCAAGCAACACTAATTCCCACTAAAGTGCTTCACCCTCTTTATGTTCTTAAATGCATATTTTCAAACCAATAACCCGCATGTATTAGTTTTCTGGAATGACACTGACGGATGACAAAATGCCTCATGGAAAAATTCTGAGCAGCTCTAAATTTAGCCCATGAGGTGAATTCCCATGGTAAAAAACTAGTACACTGCTGGTCTGTAACTTTCTGGTGAAATCTTTTTTTGTTAAAAATACATTAATGTCTTGGAAACAAAATTTATTTATTTCAAGAGAAATTTATATGTGTTCTTAGATCTTGAATTGACTTCCTGGCCAAAACCACACTTGTCTGAGTGGGTGCCTGAGTGGATAAGTGACTTGAACAACTTTAAGCTATGTCTCATGACACAGGAGAAGCCAAGACATGCAGCACGGCATGGCTAAAAGGATTCCCACTATGGCTAGTTTGTAACAGTGCCTTTTGAGCTGAGAGTGAAGGAAACACAGCATTAAATCAAGTTAACACAAAAATCTATACTAAGCTAAATAGGAATATATGATTAAATGAGTTTCCAGTTATAGCTAATCCCTGAGAGAGTAATACATAAACGGTTAACTGCATTATCTTCCTTGAGGATTTAAGACTTCTAAAGAATAGTGTTAAGAAGGCAAAAGTAAGAATGATAGAGCAAAAACAACTACAAGTTGTTCAGAGCAATTATGAAAACACCAAAATAAAAAAGATCAAATTCGTCTTTTTCAAAGTAAAGTTAAGGTGTGGAGGTGCCATACAGTAATAGCATGAAACTGAGGGAAAAAAGTATTGTTCTGAAAACTATAGTAACAAAGCACAGGAGATACGGAACCAGCATGAAAGTGGAATTTGACTCCCCTGAAATGCTGTTTTCAGTCAAATCTGCCTTGTAGCACTGTTTCTAACTCACAGACAGATTTCAGGAATTTAATTTGCTACTCTATTTTCCTCTACTTTCTTGAATCTTAAGGAGTTTTACATTCATTCTTCTGACCTTCCTGAATCCTTAAGAGGTAAATAGGCATTATTATCCCTATTTTATGCATAGGAGACTTATACACAAAAAACCATGAATGAGTCACCAAGATCACACAACACTTCAGAGAAAGTCTAGAACACCATCCAGGAGGCCTGACTGAGCATCCTCCTCTCACCACTTGACCAAGCTTCTTCCTATTGTAGGAACTGAAAGGATGGAAGCCAATTAGCCACCTGTTTCATTGTTTGGCATTTTCAAGACATCTGGTGTGTGCTAAGTGAAGCAATGAGCTTCACACATATAGGACCTCCTGCTACTCAAGAAGGTTGAAGTTTCACACATGACCAGGACCTTTCACTGTGTAAAACATAAACTGCACACATTCCAGACTTCTGTTTCTATTAAACAAATGTTTTGACTGGGAGCACTGATTCCATTTTACCTCTGTTGTTTCTGATTTCCTATTGCTGTTTCCTTTCTTTCCACTCCTCTTCCTCTTTCAACATTGGTGCCAACACACTGGCCACACACACACACACGTCATGGTTGTTAGTAGCCAGCTGGCAGGTGGTGGATATTTTTCTTGCAGCATATGTATGTGTGGATGACTGCTCTTGCTGTGTGACTAACTTAGCTGCTGGCAGTGATTTTGGCTGGGGTATACTCTCTGGCATTATTTTAGTTCCAGACATTTGATGGGTTGACTCTCCTGTTTTGTTCTTCCAGACAGTATTTTTCAGTATTCTCTTTTTTCCAGCCTGGGACAGTCATGGCTGTGTGGATGTCTTTTAATACTGTTTGCAGAGCTCCAGACCTTTCCGTCACTTTATACAGCTGTGAAGGGAACCGTGGTGTGTAGGTAACTATGTGTGTATTCATGCGATATTGTTCATGCTCACGTGGCTCCCATTTTGAGTATGTGAATTTGCTTCTCATGTGGATGTGCATGCACAGCC
The DNA here is from genome assembly GCF_901933205.1 of Camarhynchus parvulus. Taxonomy (NCBI): domain Eukaryota; kingdom Metazoa; phylum Chordata; class Aves; order Passeriformes; family Thraupidae; genus Camarhynchus; species Camarhynchus parvulus. The sequence continues at coordinate 17,393,427 of NC_044576.1, read as the reverse complement.
CTATGCCCTCCTGGCTTTGAGTACATCTGGGCCTCTGTGCATATCCTTCCTTCAATGTGCCCATTTGTGCAGTCTGTACATACCTGAATTTCACAATGTGAATGGGTATGTGTCCTTAGTACATGCAGAAAATTAATTTCAAAAGTTTTATTAAAGTAGCAAGTCAAACAGCAGATATGTGAAAATACTATAATTCAGTTTGCCTTCTCATCCTGAATTCTAGCCTGTATAAAAATATCTGCTGAAATAATAAAAAATCACATCTATAGTTTTCTAATTCAATGCTCAAAGTGGACCTGCTTTAGGAAGACTGCATAGCAAATGTATACAAATTATCCAAAATTATTTGCAATAACTGCCTCATTTATTGAAAAAAAAAAAAGAGGCAGATGATTACAAAATGAAGGTACTCTGAATCCTTGACCCAGCACCTTATCCTTCCAGACTTCCCTTTGCAGTCTCTCAGGCACCTTGACTAATTCTTTTTTCTGATTTCATACTCATTCTCCAGCCATTTCCAGTTTTCACTAGCTTTACATCTCTTCTCTTTCCAAAGAGAAATGTCAGTGTCAACACCAGAACTGTAAATGCAAATTCCTTTTGTCATTCTTCACTTACATGTCCACAATATCTACTCCTCTCTTTTCCCCCAAAATTTAAACAATTTCCAACACATATAACTTCTATCTTCATTGTTAATGTGCAAAACATGCTTACAATGTGCAATGTTTCATGGTGAAAGCAACACACAACTGTTAAGAACATAAGCATAAAAGTAGATTTCTACCATTAAAATTATAAACAGTTGAAGATTCCTGTAGCACCTGAAAGACAGACAGAATTTCTGGTTTTTAGAAGCTCAGAAGAAGAATAATGACTCAAAGAAGTATGGGAAAAGCTATATGATGGTATATTCAAGCAATAATGATTTTTTTATGAAGTAATAGAGGACACATAACATCAAGATATATCCCTGAAATATTTTTTAACAAAATTAAGTATTATTTTCCAATCTTAAATTCCTTAATTCTTTCTGGCAACATATTTTCCTTGAGTAATGAAAATTATATAATATATGTGCTGCTAGTAAATGGTGACATCAATCAACAAGTAAGGATTATGGGTGCACACTGTGAACCACCTAATGTGAAGTGGACAAAGAAAACAAAACAAAAAAAAGAATCCTCAGTTCTCCAATCACAGCCAGAACAGTCAGGAAAACATCCTGAAGAGACTACTAGAGTTTTGCCTTGCAAACATGATGAAAAGACAGGAAACCACAATAGGTAAGAGCGGAGTAGCTCATAAATCTTGCCTACAAAAGCAAAATCAAAGGCCACAGTAAGAACACACAAATACAGTCCCCAGCTCATCACATGTACTCAGCTGAGTGATGACCTCAATGCTGTCAAGGACTGCAAGAACATAGCTCAATCCAGTATTTGTTGAGAATAAATTAAAACAGTCCTAAAGAGTCTTAAAGTATTGGGTAAGTGCCGTGATATTTCTTTGATGAATGCATTTCCATGGGCCAGTTTGAGAGTTCAGTACTGTTTCAGTAACAAATCAACGTTGGTTTGAGTACGCCAGACCTAGAGCTTAGTGCTCTGAGTACTCACTTGTAGTCACCTGATAACAACAAGTCTTTTCCAGATTCTTCCACTCATCGGTCTCAAAGAAGAAATGTGAATGTATGCAATGCATAAGCACAAGACAATTTATAGCCAGACAGTAAAATTACACTGGCAAGAAAGTTCCAGTGCTAAGTACAGTGTTCAGTGGAGAAAGTGTTACTGGCTAAGCTGCACCAGTAACATTTAAAGAAACATTCAGGCTATTCTGCAAGGGTTTTTCAAAAGGGAAATCACTTATGTTTACTCTGGAACATTTTTTAGAAACTCTTACTGCTCATATACTACTATTAAAGCATACAAGTTTTTCTACTACATAGGCATTTTGTCTTAGCCTTGAAAGTATACTGGAAATATAATTGTTCAGAATGAAATATAATGTTGTTTTCATTATTATTAACAATATTTTTTTTTTACTGAAGATCTGCACTAATTATGTCCCAGTTGCTTAAAAACACAGATTTCAGGAATCAGAAATGTGACTGATCACCCCAATCATAAATGCTATCCATTTAAATTCTAAGCTGATTGCACAGAATGTAACTATTTACAACTAGCTTCCTGATTTATGAATATTCTTTTCAATTGCTCAAATCATAAAAATCCTAACAAAAGGCAAACACAAAACCACATGGATTATGCCTCAATGAAGTCTAAATTTTAATACCTAAACAATATTTCTGGAATTTCTAAAATTATCTGTTGGCTGTAATAGTGATGCATAAGCGCATTAGAAAGATTAGGTAACTCATATTTCTGAAGCAATTAATGATCTTAATATTAAAATATTTTTAATTTTCCCTATAAAGAGAAAGCCCTTGTCTTCAGTTTGGTACAGCAATATAAATTTAGATTATCTCCAAATCTAAATACATTGTGCAGGGAAATTTTAACATATATCTGTATATCTTTTCCAATTATTTTACTTCAACCAGTTGGCCAAATAGGAATTCAAAAGTAACAAAACCCATCATTGTTCTATATTTTTTCATGCCTGTTTAAAATTTCAATGGACCTTCTTAGAAAACCTATTTTAGATGGATAGAGCTAAAGATTTAAGGCCACAGAACACTAATCACATAAATTGCTCTCATTCAGATCTTCCCAGCATATCACCTGGTGTTTTACAGGCATACTCCCCAATGCCACATACTGAGTTTTCAGTATAAACTTGCAAATGAAGAAAATATTTACAATAGTTTAAATGTCGAAAAGAAAAATTTTATAAATAAAATTAATTACATCTTGAAATTAAAAATCCAGCTTTGCATTACTCTCTATTTGAGTACCTCTATGAAAACAACAAGATACTAAACACAAAATTAAGCAATGTGCCTTGTGATCTAAGCTAACTGAAATCATCCCCAAACTTCATGCAAATTACATTGAAATGCATCTTTTTCCACAGCAAAGTGTAGGTAGAGTACAGAAGGACATGTGTAGTATATATTACAGACTACACACATATGCTGAAGATAGAAAAAATAGTTTCGAAAAATCTATAAAACTTATTGCACAGGGTACAATATTTCTTATAGAATATTTTCAGAAGAATGGTAAAAAGTTGAAACAACACACTGCATAAAAAGATACTTTGTCCCAGGGGCAAGTACTGTAGTGATCAATTACATCTTGAACTGCAGAAACAAAATTAACTAACTTGATGGAAAGCACCACATTGCAATAAAATATATTATATACAGATGAACAGGAATTGAGAATGCTATTTATTTGAAACAGCAGGTATAATATACTGTACCTCTATACCTCCTGATGGAATATTTCTAAATGGACTACCCATATTTTGCAACATGACTGCACGTTGATTTATGGAGCCAAAATAAATGATATGCTTCGCCAATAAAAATTCCTTGCAAAGGCAGCTTTTTCCATTTCATTTTAAAGTGAATATGAAAAGAAAGACATACAGAGAACTTTTTTTTTTAACAAACACTGCTGTGCAAAATACATGTTACAGGTATGAAAGTATGTTTGTATATGTGTACAAAAGTGTTTTCTGTACTGAATCAGTTTTTGATACAGAAAATCACTTTGTACATATGCAGACAGCATAAAAAGTACTTCCCATCTGAGGGATGGAAATAGTCAATGAAAACAATTCACTGTTTTGCTTTACAAGTGAATGAAATACCCTCAGTAATTCTGTGTTACTGTGTGCTAACACAGCAGTTCAGAGTTGGTGTGTTAATGGATGCACAAGCTGTAAGATCCATGGATGTGCAAGCTGCCTGCCATGGGACAGTGGGCTGCAGGCAGCTGATGCATGTAACACACACCCATCATTATGCATCACAGGCCATGGGAAGGTGGCAGTGCCTGACACAGCGATGGTGCTGACATTGTCAGCATGACAGTTCCATCATGCTCAGCTTCAATTTCACTTTCAGTGCTGCCATGCAGCCACTCAATAGTGAAGTGGAATGGTCACTAGCACTACACTAATTAAGTTTAGGCAGCTGTAATTTCCCATCCTTAGGGATATTGACAGCATCCAGTTTCAGTCATTGAACTTAGTTATCTGTGAATCCATTTCACATAATGCTGGACATGTAAAAGCCAGATGCCTCATCTTTCCAGTTAAGTGTAGCTTTAATCTGTTGGGGTCACATCCAGATTCCACAGAAATCAGTCTTATTAAATAATTCCTTGACATGCGCAGTGTTACAATAACAATAAGAGGAATCAATGCTTACTCACATTAGTCCTTTGTTGTTAAGCATATGAAGTAAACTGCACCAATTTAATTGCCATAACAGTAAATTATATGGCATGGAAAATTCTACACCAGTTATAGGAAAGGAAAAGATAAAAACTTTTCATGCTGAAAATAAGCAGAAGCATTCGATTAATTCAGCTCAGCACAAAACTTTACCCAGATCTAACTGAAGCCTCCATGCAGATTCTGATGGAAACAATACATGGTTGAAAACAATACATGGTGAAAAAGTTGGAGAGAATATATGGTATAAAAGTTGGAAAGAAATTTGGAGAACTAGATCTCAACAGAACTTCAGATCTCTTCACTCAAACAATTCAGGTATTTTAATGGGACTTTGAAATCTTTTGAAGGAGAGTTGGAGGCTCAACAAAAAAGACACTGTGAGCAGACGACCTTCCAAACTATTCACTCTCAACTAACGTGACCAGTTTCAACAGGTCTGTAAAATCAGTACCATAACATTTCTTCTGCTTTACTTCTGACATCAAAGAATAAACATTTTCTCCACCCTTACAGACAAGTGAAATTATTATATTCATTCTAAGCAGCTTCTCTCCCTGCATTGCACCAATATCACCTTGCATCATCCCTTTCATCATTCAATCCCATGGCATTCTCTACCTCACTTCTTCCTACCTCCCCTTATCCCAGCTCCTATATCCTCTTTGCTCTGAAATAAAAGCATAGGCTTCTTTCTCTTCCTTCCCATCAGGGTGGGACACCTTCCTTTGAGAAACCTGCTGCATAACTGTTCCTTCTCCTTTCTTCCTAGGGTGGAAGCTTTTAAAATCTTCCAGCTGGCATCATTGTCACTTGTGATTACATGCCTTCTCATGAAAGGCCAACTACCATTCTAGAACCTTAAAAAGGCCACATGCCCCGTCACTAGAAGGATTTTCTATGCTCATTGTACTGTTGAACCACTTTTCACTGCAATAAAGCAGGGATTATTTAACAGTCATCTCAATATATTTTCAGTGATATTTATTATAAGTCTTTTCAGCTGTAAGAGCTCCTGCAACTTTGGGTAATGAAGCAGAACCACTGAACTTATCATCTCCCTTCAGAATAGTTCTCTGGAATCCTTATTTCTTCCCTGGGACTAAGGAGAAAAGAATGAGTGGAGTTTCTTTGGCAATGATAAAAAACCCCATGATGAACTTGTGTTCTCTGAATCATGAGTGTGAGTGATATTAAATGCAGACTGTTAGCAGGAAGATGAACACAGCAACAAAACATCTTTGGGGACAATGGACCATGGACAAGCATTGGAATGCCTTGTGGTAAATACATCCCTTCTGAATGCATCATCATCAGAGGATTTATTCCAGGTCTGGCTGATGTTGCCATAACCCTGAAGTGGCTTTCAAGAACTTATAAAACATATGAGTGAAGACAACAAATTAAGTGAGGGCAATAATTAATAATAAAATACTTTCCTTTTCCAAAGCTCTTTGATACTAAAGCTCACAAGGAACCCAATTATATCATATTTAGGCATGAAACAATTTTGATTAGTGCCTAGTAAGCTTTCTGAAATTCCTAATATAGATACCACCTCTTTCTGAAAATGGCATTAGGCACAGAAACAACTGCATCTTAAGTTATCTAAATACTATTTAAAAAACAATACAAGTACATAGATGCTCCACTAAATTTAAGTTGCCATACTGATTTCAGTTTAATAGAAATAAAAGGCATTTAAAATTCCCACATGAGGTTTTAACTGAATTACCATACTTATGAGCTTTTTCATGGAGAAAGAGATTCAAACATCCTTACAGAACACTCTATCTTACAAACGTGAAAAAGTCAGTGCTGCCCCTCAAATACCCTAAGGAACTGCTTTCCATATTCCTCATCATATTTCCCACTGTCCTTGAAGTACTTGTTCCCCAGTCTGGTTTCATAGTTAAGTCCCTGTCAGCTGTGGGTAGTGCAGTGTCCTACCATGATCTCTGCAACACTCCCATCCCTGGGAGCACTGCCCACCTCAATCTAACAACAGTTGGTGATTTAGTGATTTATAGATCTCATGGCCTGCAGACAGAGTGAATTCTGCTGCCACAGTAAGCTTCCTTTGTACTTGTTCTTATACCTGAATATGCCAGCACTGCCTTTTAAAACAAATATACCATTCTCCAGTCTGTCAAACTTTCAGTGTCAGCAACTAGTCAGAGTTGTTTTTCTCACTGTATTCTTTTCTTTACTGCTTCTTTACTGAAGTAAACTCTTCACCCTACTCTTTTATCCAGTGCTCCTTAATTTCTGGGACAGTGTCATTCAGAACACATTTTCTAATGGTATCTCATCTGCAGTATTTATACAAACTACCATCTTCTTTTCCTGGAGAAGTCAACCCATAGGTGTCAATTCCAGTCCAGCCACTGTGCTGAGAGCTTTGAAGCTGAATAAAAAATGTCTCAAATCAAGACTGGGTTTAACTAGAAAGAGGCCGAGATGATTAAAGCAGATAAGAAAGATGTATTAAGATAATCTTTGTCATTGAGTATGTCCTAGGGGCCCATGCTGCAGATAGCAAGGAATTGCTACTGATTGTGGAAATGAGCCACGGCAAATTTTTAATGTGCTTTGTTATATTTTAATAGTAAAACCCATTAAACTATAAAAATGTAACAATGCTTATAAAAGCTTGACACTCCTCACTAAAGACAGAGCTGCTGGAAGCTGCCTCCACTCCAGAGCAACCCTGCTGAGCCACTTTACTGGATTTCTGACTCCCAGCTCTGGGACATTGTGGCACCATGGCTGCTTTCAGCTCCTATGGAAGGAGCCTGACCCACCAAAAACACAAAGTAGAAGCTTAGAGCTTTGTTTGACTACAAACTTTTACTGCCTGCTGCAGCCCTTTCCAATTTCAGAATACATTGCTTCACTGCTTTGCATCTGTCTCACTGAGCAGAACCACAGAGGTTAGACCTTGGTGAAGCCAGAAGCCTGTCTTTGCCCATCTTGATACTTTATTAGGTAATGCCTGTTTCTCTAGGGAGGCTCTGGGAGACACTAAGATGCTCATAGTAAAAGTCTAGAACATATCTTCTAACCTATGCAGGTTGTGCTGTATCACCTTAGCATCAGAATGCCATACAATGGTGTACTGAGCAACAGAGTACAGATATGTCTTCCATTTGTCTTTAAAATATTTTAAAATATTAATAAAGAAATTACTGTATTGAAAAAAAATCTAGTGTTATCATCATGATTCTTCTGCTCCAAAATTCATCTACAAGCTTTTTTCATTAATTTGCTATAAATCAATTCCAAGTGAGTCTTATGGAATTTCTGGTATTTCTTCTTTCTGCGGAAAAAAAATCCCTTTGCATAGAGTTTGGGAGGAAGAAGTTTAGGCAAGTGTTCTTATTATTTTCTTCCTACAAGATAAGATCTTAAATGTGTGTTCAACCCAAAATATCCTATGATTCAATGATAGATGGTTTTAGATTCATATAGGAAATCTGTCAAGAATAGGCTTTATTTTGTTTATATCTATGTACATCTATGATTAATGGGAGTGAGGAGCAATGAAATTTACAACTGAGACTATCATAGATTAGATGCCACAAAATGCCAAGAACTAGTACAATAACTTACTTAGAAGGATATTCCTATTTTTCTCCACTCAGATACTTTGAACTGTTTTAATTGTCATCTTCCTAATAGTTTAAGAGCTATATAATGTTAATGAAAAATTAGTGTGAGATTGAGGAACAAAGCATCTTATTTCAAAGCTTAATTTTTCAATTTACAGGGAATAAGAATTTTGGTGGAGTTTCAACTGATGATTTCTGTGGTTGCTAGTCTGGCATACTCCCTTTCTAAGCAAGCTGAGATCAATCATAGCAAGAATTCAACAACTGACAGGGCCAAATTCATTCCAAAGTTCATATAGTGACATTAAATTTTGGTCCACAACTTAGTATAAGAGAAAAACAGAAAACATCTCCTTAGTATTCTTTTACAACTGTCCTGGGTTGACTATATGATGTTTTTATCCCCAAATCGTCTCATTGGTTTATAGTGAATAATAAAAAGTTTTGCACCTTTAAGACTTGTTGCAGAGAGTGAAAGGGGGGAGAGAAGAATCGCACAGTTTTTTTTTTCTTTGCTCAGACATTGCACGTACTCCCCCGCATTCCTCCTCCAAGACTGTGTTGTCTGCGGACAGACAGACGGCAGGACAGAGAGCTCTCCTTTTGCTTTTGGTTAGTTTTAGCTAGCTGAAGCAAAGAAGAGTCCCTAGACTGTAGTTTTTCTTTTCCTTTTCTTTAGACCTCTTAAAACCTGCTCTAGACTGAACACCCAGGGAAGCACCGGCAGCTCACACCTGTGGCCACCGGGCCAGGCGGAGCCTAGCCTGTGAGAATTCCAGCACCAAAAGACTGATAAGAGCTGAGTGAGCTGGGCTGCAACCGGGGGGTTTTCTCAATTAGTCATCTCTTTTTAGGCGGCAAAGAGTTTTATTGTTTTAATATTGTTAAGTTCTATTGTTTAAATAAACAGCTTTTTCCACTTTTCTTCAAAGAAGTATTTTCTCCCAGACTAGTTGTGGGGAAGAAGGACCGATTGAATTTATCCTCCTACTAGAGCCCCTCTGGGGACTCTCTCTCTCTCTCTCCCAAAATTTTGCTCTAAACCAAGACAGATACACTTCTTGGCGCCCAACGTGGGGCAAAAAAAAGAAAAAAAAACTTATTGTGTGCGTTAGTTATGCTCACTAGCTAGTAAGTTAAAACAGTCAATAGCCATGCTACTAAAATTCGTAACATCTCTTGCAGTAAAAACCTTCATGTAGTTCTAGTCTCTAGACCTTTCTGAAGTTTCGATACCATTCTAGTCACTCAAATTATTGTCCATAATACGTAATTCTTACAATAAACAAGCACAAATTAAAGTAGCTCTTGTGCTAGCCTTAGTAATAATAATTTATAAAGCATTTATAAAAATGCTAGCGTCTGTTTACGATATGTTTCGTCCTACCCTGCCTCCCAGTTCCAGTAGTATATTTTAAAAATTTATTAGTAATTGCACCGAGTTTATTAAAAAAAGAGCTGAAAATAAAGCTTTCCAGCCTTTCTTTTCCTTCTTCTCCTTTAAAACTGTTATGTCACTGTTTAAAAATATTCAGTTTCCCCTAAATGTTAAAAAAACCATCTTTCTAGTATTTAATCTAGTAAGCTTCCTCTATATAGTGTAGAACTTCTCTAAAATGAAAGCTAAAATATCCAAAAGAGTTAGTAAGACCCCTAACCCAAAAGCAAATGCAAGCGTAAAAAATCCTAAGTAGTGTAAAAAATAAAAAAATATAAGCCAAACCCTAAAAAAATTTTCTGATCCTCTAAGCTAAAATTTTCCACGAAAACAAATTCAGAACCCAGCTAAAGTAAAAAAAATACCTAAAAGAAAAGTGCCATAACAATTCGAACGAAAAAAAGCTAATTACAATAAACTAAGCCCTAGCCTATACTTATCGCACTCTGTTAAATACTGTAAAGCAACAAACAAAAACAAAAAAGCAAAAAAATAAATCAGCTATCCCAATCAGTCAAGCTGCAGCCAACACGCCAAGCTCAAAACCAGCTACCAAACCAAATAATGAACCAAAGCCAACAACCAAACCAATAGCTGTTGCTACCAGTACTAAAAGTAAAAAATGCACAAACAAAACCAACCGACCAACAAATGATAAAAATAATAATACAAAAAAAAAAACCTCAACACCTCCCGACATAAAATCAAAAGTCAAAGCAGCAAGTGCAAAATCTAATGCAAATATTAAGTCCTTTTCCCTAAAAAACCTTCGTAAACTACAAAAAAATTACACCCGACAACCTAATAAATCCATAATTAGTTAGTTAGTCCGTCTCTAAAATGCTGCAAGTGAAGCCACAATTCTAAACAGCACTAAAACAAAGCATTTAAAATCCCTGTCACAAAATCCTGTCATCAACCAAAAAATAATGAAAAAAGCTAATCCACAAAACCTCTGGGCACGGGTCTTAGAAAGTGTTGCACAAAAATACCTGTGTGCAAATAATCTTTATATGCAACAAACACAGTAAAAAACCATAAAACAAAAAATCCAACGCCTAAAAAAAATAGCAGTAACAAAAATTATCTTCTCAAATAATGTAACAACTAAGAACCCAAACTTAGTACCATGCACGTCTATAATGTAACGAAAACTTGTGCGACTTAAGCCACATAAATATGCTTCTGCCTTAACCATAATAAAAAAAAATGAAAAAAATGAAACTGTACTAAATATAACAAAAAAGCTCCAAGCATATGCAAACGCTGTGCATAGCCCAACACATGCCAAAATCTCAACAGTAAAATCACGTCTACAAAAATTAAAAAACAAAATAAAAGAAAACAACAAAAAACTCAAAAAAAAGATTAAAAAAAACCTTCTCCAAATCTCAGCAATACAAATCAAAAGTTCTAGTATCCAAAACAAACGTTTCCCAAATAGCAAGAAAAAGTACACCCCACAAGCTGAGTTATAGTTCTACCTGCGTAATTGTAAAAAAAACATAAAAAAGTAAAATAAACAACCTACTACTGTTCTAGCACAACGAGTGCGTAAATTGAAAAAAAACAAAGCTAAAAAAAAAAATTCCACCAAAAAAAAAGCAGCTCCAGTTACCCGTAACCAAACAGCCAAGTATAATAATAATAACATGTCCAATCCCCTTAAAAAAACCTCCAAAACATATGCCCAAAAAAAAAAAATAACCAAGCTTAAAAAAGCCCTGCCTCTAGCCAAGTAAAAGCTAAAAAAAATCGTGTTTTCTAGTCTGTGTAAATTCGTTAGCCTAGCACATCAAAACCACAAAAGTATAAAGCTTTAGTTAATACTAGTGCACAATGTACATTAATTCCATCAAAACATGTAGAGACAGAGTCTGTTTCTATTGTTAGCGTAACAGAAAGATCCCAAGATTTCACTTTAGTAAAAGCTAAAATAAACCTAACTAAAAATAAATAAAAGAAACACCCTATTGTAACTAGCCCAAAAGCCCCATACATTTTAAACATAAACTTCCTCAAAAGTAAGTATTTCAAAAACCCAAAAAAACTCAAGTAAGCATTTAAAATAGCTGCTGTAAAAAAAAAAAGTGTCAAGCAGTTAAACAGTTTACCTAAACTGTCAAAAAACCCATCTACAGTAAAACTCCTAAAAATAAAAAAGCAACAAGTGCCAATTACCACCTCAACAATACACCGTCAACAATACCAAACAAATCAAAATACTGTAATCCCCATCCACAAAATAATCCGTAAACTAAAAAGCCAAAAAATAGTTAGCAAAACCCACTCACCCTTCAACAACCCCATTTAGCCTGTGCGTAAATCTGAAAAAAAATAAAAATTAACTATAGACTACCGTACATTAAATAAAGTAACTCCACCGCTAAGCGCTACTGTGCCAGACATGCTAAAACTCCAGTACGAGCTAAAGTCCAAAGCAACAAAGTAGTATGCCACTATTGACATTGCCAATACATTTTTCTCCATTCCTCTAGCAGCAGAATGCAGGCCCCAGTTTGCTTTCACCTAAAAAAGCGTGCAATACACCTAAAACCAACTGCCCCAAAAATAAAAACACAATCCCACCATCTGCCATAAACTGATCCAAGCTGCACTAAAAAAAAGTAAAGCTCCAAAACATCTGCAATATATTGATGACATCATTGTGTGAGAAAAGACAACAGCAAAAGTGTTTAAGAAAAGAAAAAAAATCATCCAAATTCTCCTAAAAGCCAACTTCGCCATCAAAAAGAGCAAAGTCAAAAAACCTGCTCAAAAAATCCAGTTTCTAAGAGTAAAGTAGCAAAACAAACAACGTCAAATTCCCACTGATGTCATCAACAAAATCACAGCAATGTCTCCACCATCCAACAAAAAAAAAACGCAAGCTTTCCTAAGTGCCATAAATTTTTAGAAAATGCATATTCCTGAGTACAGTCAAATCGTAAACCCTCTCTACCTAATCACGCGCAAAAAAAACCCTTTCCACTAAAACCCAAAACAGCAACAAGCCTTTGCACAAATCAAGCAAAAAATTGCCCATACAATAACCCTTAGCCCAGTCAAAACAAAACCAAAAATGAAAAACGTGCTCTACTCTGCAACCGAAAACCATAACTTGTCCTAAAACCTTTAGCAAAAAGTACCTAGTAAAACTCGAAACCAACCGCTAAAATTCTAAAGTCGAAGCTACAAAAAGTCTAAAGCCAACTATACTCCAACAAAAAAAAAAATCTTAGCTGCCTATAAAAGAGTCCAAGCTGCCTCAAAAGTAATAAGCACAAAAACACAACTCCTCCTAGCACCCCGACTACCAGTGCTAAAGTAGATGTTCAAAGCAAAAGTTCCGTCTACGCACCATGCCACCAACACCACATAAAGCAAATAAATTACTGTTATCACACAGCGCGCCCGTATTAAAAACCTAAATCGCCCTAAAATTCTAAAAATAATTACAAACTAACCAAAAAGTAAAAATTTTAGTCTCACTGATGAAAAAAACCAAAAAGTAACACGAGCTAAAAAAGCTCCACCATATAACCAGCTACCAGCAAAAAATACACAATACGCTCTTTTTACTAATAGTTCTTGCCACATTATAAAAATAAACCAAAAGTAAAAAGCAGCTATATAAAGCCCCACACAACAAGTTGCACAAACTACCGAAAAAAAAAGTAAATCAAACCAGCTTGCTGAACTCAAAGCTGTTCAGCTAGCCCTAAACATTACTAAGAGAGAAAAGTAGCCAAAGCTCTACCTTTACACTAATTCATAGATAGTAGCCAACGCACTATAAAAATAACTAAAAAAGTAGAAAAAAGCCAACTAGCAGCGTAAAAAAAAACCAATCTGAGCTGCTAATAAATAAAAAAACATTGCCACTCAGTTAGAAAAGCTACCTGTAAAAGTCCGTCATGTTAATGCCCATGTCCCCAAAAGTCAAGCTAATAAAAAACACCAAAATAATAAGCAAGTAGACCAAGCTACAAAAATAAAAGTGTCAAAAATAAACTTAAATTAACAACATAAAAACAAGTTATTCCTAGCTCAATAAGCCCATAATGCCTCAAACCATCAAAGTAAAAATGCCACCTATAAGTAAGCACAAGACCGAAAAGTAAATTTAACCATAAACAGTATTTCTCAAATTATCCATAACTATAAAACATGTGCTGCCATCAAACAAGCCAAGCAATTAAAGCCCCTGTAGTATAGTAAGCAATAGTCTAAGTACAAGTATAAAAAAGCCTAGCAAATTGACTACATCACACTGCCCCAGACACGCCAAAGCAAGCGCTACGTACTCACAATAATAAAAGCCACCACTAAATAGCTAAAAACCTACCCTGTGCCTCATACCACTGCCCGTAACACTATCCTAAGCCTAAAAAAGCAAATTCTGTAAAGACATAGTACCCCTGAAAAAATTAAGTCAGACAACAAAACTCATTTTAAAAACAGCCTTATCAACACTTGAGCTAAAAAACATAATATTGAGTAAATGTACCACATCACCTACCACGCACCAACTGCAAGCAAAGTAAAGAAGTACAACAAACTGTTAAAAACCACATTAAAAGCATTAAGTAAAAAATCTTTCAAAAACTAAAAACAACATCTAGCAAAAGCCACCTAGTTAGTTAATACCCGAAGCTCTACTAACCGAGTAAGCCCTGCCCAATCTAAGTCTTTGCATAAAATAAATAAAAACAAAGTCCCAGTAGTGCATGTCAAAAGTTTGTTAAAAAAGACAATTTAAATTAATTCTGCCTCAAATACAAACAAACCCATTCGTAAAGTTATTTTTGCTCAAAAACCAAGTTACACATAGTAGATAATACAAAAAGATAAGAAAACACGATGTGTACCTCAAAAAAATCTAATTATTAAGTAAAACCTATGTATAAATATCACTGTTTGCTAAATGCTGTTACCATTGTCTGTGTATAGCTATATAATAAATTTATAATGTATATGTTTGTAGAGTTAAATTTATATTAATTTTAGTAGTAAGCAGACAATATAGAAATAAAAAGTAGAATGTCCTGGGTTGACTATATGATGTTTTTATCCCCAAATCGTCTCATTGGTTTATAGTGAATAATAAAAAGTTTTGCACCTTTAAGACTTGTTGCAGAGAGTGAAAGGGGGGAGAGAAGAATCGCACAGTTTTTTTTTCTTTGCTCAGACATTGCACGTACTCCCCCGCATTCCTCCTCCAAGACTGTGTTGTCTGCGGACAGACAGACGGCAGGACAGAGAGCTCTCCTTTTGCTTTTGGTTAGTTTTAGCTAGCTGAAGCAAAGAAGAGTCCCTAGACTGTAGTTTTTCTTTTCCTTTTCTTTAGACCTCTTAAAACCTGCTCTAGACTGAACACCCAGGGAAGCACCGGCAGCTCACACCTGTGGCCACCGGGCCAGGCCGGGCCTAGCCTGTGAGAATTCCAGCACCAAAAAGACTGATAAGAGACTGAGTGAGCTGGGCTGCAACCGGGGGGGAGGTTTCTCAATTAGTCATCTCTTTTAGAGCGGCAAAGAGTTTTATTGTTTTAATATTGTTAAGTTCTATTGTTTAAATAAACAGCTTTTTTCCACTTTTCTTCAAAGAAGTATTTTCTCCCAGACTAGTTGTGGGGAAGAAGGACCGATTGAATTTATCCTCCTACTAGAGCCCCTCTGGGGACTCTCTCTCTCTCTCTCCCAAAATTTTGCTCTAAACCAAGACAAAATATCCATGTGGACCCAAACTACACAGTAGTGATCTGTGGAGTCAGTTTCACACAATGTGTGAATTTGGTTTACCATCAGGAATTCTGTCGATGGAAATCAGAATAAAAAGCCGACTTTAAGCTCTGGCATACTTTCTGTGTTGGCTGTCAGGTTTTTTAAGCATACTGAATATAACATGTGATGATACCCTAAATAACTCTTTGAAATGAGACAGCTAATGGTGCAACCCTCAAGAAGTAGTGTTCTGCACTCAACCACTCATCCACATTTCTTCTGGAGGCTGCAGGACAGAATGGGGTTTTCTCAGAAAAAGGTGAGAGGTGTTGGTCTCTCCCCTCAAAAATGCTGAATATAAGAAATGAGAGACAGGTAGATCAAGGAAACATGAAAAAAGGGATATATCTGGAGAAATAAATTCTTCCGTGTTGTTGAATTACCTGAAGAGGAAGGTAACTACTTACAAGAGAAAAAAAAGAGGTTTCATGGATTCAGAAGAAAGGCAGACAGAAAATATAGCTCTCATTAGACCCACAAATATGGGTGAAAAATTAAAAAGAACACCTTTCAGTCTGCCTGTGCTAGTTATCTAATACAAAACACTACCTTTAACCTCAGATCTTGCCTTGATTCAAACCATCATGGCCACTTATAGCAAAACCACAAAAGCATCCTGTACTCCCATAAAAACAGTCTGATATATGAAAAAAAAATAAACCTAAGGGGGCTGTTGGAATCATGATCCAAATAACATGGACATCATTTACTCTTTTGCCTGGAACTATGTGTTTCCTGCAGAAGTTTTTGGATTTAAAAAAAAATAATTTAAAATGCACACTTGGAAACCTGTCAAAACCTCTCAACTGCTTGTCATCTGTCCTGAAGAAGGCATCTTCACATTCTGAACACCTGCCCAGGAAAAGAATACACCCGAAAGTATGTGTCTCACAGTATTTGGAGGGTTGAGGGGAAAATGACAGCATGGATCTACACAACTGCAATAGTAAGAGGACAACATTCTCATGTGTCTGATGGTGGAACAAAGACCTTGTAGACAAGTAGAACTAGGCATGAAAATGTTTTGGCATCTCATATAGACTAGGAAGAGTTTAAAATTCAATATAGATTTAGTGTATCTAGGTGAAACACAGATGCTTGGTAAGTTTTTACAAGGAGGAAATGTCACAATATATCTGTCATTTTTACTATTAAATTCCTTTTTATTACTAGAATCCTTTCCATTTATAAAATGGCAGGATTTTTAGAAACTAGGGTTCTCCAGGCAATCATTTCATTCTTCACACTACCTCTGGGCAGCATCAGCTCCACATAAATATCTGCAGCATCTTCTGTCCCACAGCACTTCATACTTTCCAAACCTAAACCAATATTCAGTTATATCTGTGAAAGGGACACCACTGATCTGAGTCAGGCTTTACTACACTCATAGCTGCACTTCTTCATTATTGCAATGTTGCCCCTTATGGGACTAGCATGTGAATCGCTTATTCTTGCAAAAAGACTATACTGTGGTTCAAAGAAAAAATTAGCTCAATTTAAAGCTGCAAAGCAACCAAACCCAACAAACTTGACATAAAAATAACATGTAAACTTTAAATGTTAATGAAAATATAATTCTTGTGAGTTCTCTTACTTTAAATTAAGAAACCATGGATCCTTAATAGAGCTGGTTTAGCTCAGGGGAGCTGTGAGCACCAAGGACCCACTGGGCCAGGTTCTCTCACAAGCACACGCTGGCAGCAGCTCAGCCAAGGCTATCCTATGGCTGAGAAGGTTGTGACTGTCCGAGCTGGAGACAGGGAAGCCTCCCGGCAGCGCTGCTGGCTGCGAACACACCCCCGGAGCACGGGGCTGTCCCCAGGGGCTGGCACTGCCTTCGGGACACGCCTGTCCCCTGCTGGTCACCGTGTCCGTGAGAGCGCCCCGGGAGCCGGCTCAGCCCGAGCACCGAGCGCGAACCCGCCGTGCCATGGCGCCGCGCATCCTCCCCTCGTCTGCAGCCTTACTCGGACCCGAAAAGCCCGGAAACATCCCGGCTCCATCTGCAAGATCTTTGCAAAACCAGCTGTGGTCACCGATGGTTCCCAGCTGCTTCTGCCTTTCCCCCACCCTCTCTCCAGGGCCTTCAAATTCCACTTGCAAACAGGAGTCTGAAGATGCAGATCGCAGCTGGCCATGCCTACACTGGTGCAGGGGTACAAGGCTACGCTGCAGCCTCACCAGGTCTGTCTACTGCATAGCCCATTTCACCAGGTCTGTCCATTCCATAGCCCATTCCCACTTTTCTCTTGACGAGCACTAGTGTTTAGAGTGTCTCATCAGATGTGGATCCTGCCAGAGTGCATCAGGCAGAACTCTGAATGTGTATTGAACACTGACCTCAGTGAGAGTCTTTGCTGCCTAGGAAACAAACTGCCTAAAAGGACTGTAAATTCAAAGCCTTAGAGGTTGCAGGCTGGAACTTAAAGACTAGTGCCTAGAGCTGCTTGAATAACTTACTTTAAATTGGTTTTGAACACGAAATTGGATTTAAACACCACAACCACCACCCCTTTTCCTCCCTGAAGTTGTCTGCTTCTGCTTCAGCCACAATCTGAATGGTCTGTAGCTTTCCTCTCCCGTGGAAGAAAGGTTTTCCCAGGCAGCACAATGGCCAGGCACTTGTGATGCATCCTCTCGCAGTAAGGAGAGATTTCAAACAGTAGCAAGAGCTACTGCAGTTCAGGTGAGCTTGAAGGCAGAATAACCAGCATGGATGAACTAATTTTTCAACAGACATGAGTTACCACTAGAATTTCCACTGGAAAAGTTTCTTCCCTTAATAGGAAAAAAAATTTCTTCCTAAATGACTCTACATGGTGGTGCATGGGCCATTGAAAAGTTGAAAGTGCCTGCTGTAACAAAAACAAAACAAAACAAACCCCAAAAAACAACAAATCAAAGCATGGTCAGTACATGGTAAAATCACAGAATTACTACTTCTGCAATTACCAGATGATACCTTTGCAGTTGGTAACCTATGCATGGAGAAAATCCTCCCTCAGAGGCTGGTGACTTCTGGGTAGCAACAGAATGGGAAATGCTTGTCTGATAACTGTCCATACCATCGTCATAACAAGCATAAATTATGGACCTCAAGATAGAAACACGTGTCTTTGGCTCCTGAGATCTGTCAAAAATACATGTGCTGAAAGTCTTCCAATATGGAAGAAAAAAATCCTGGACTGTCAGTGAGATAAAACCAGAAAAGCAACAGATACAACATTTCCATTACTGATGGGGATAAGCAATTATTAATGCACCAATGCTTGGTACAAGTCAATTGTGTAAAGAGAAACTGAAACTAACCCCGGACTTACAAAACACTAATCCTGAGGCTGAACAGTGCTACCATTGCCACTGGAACTGGAACAGGAAGGTGCTCTCTACTTCACATAACCACCCTCAGGGAGTGAAATTCCTCCTCTGCACATCTAGCCAGTTGACAGAGATTTCTTGTAGCCAATGAAAAGCCACAGACACCACTAGACCACAGAGCATACGAGCAATTTTGGACATCTACAGTAGGGTGGGACAAATTACACTTCATCTGTGCATCCTATCTCCTTAGTTTCTGTAATGATGATCATTACACTGGGGTCGGATGAGAGTAGAGGTAATTTTTGCTTCTTAGCAAGATAGACAAAACAAACTTTGGCACTAAGGATGAAGGATGGGGAGACTGTCAGGGGGAAAGTTTATTCTTGTGACAGACTGGAATATGTGAAATCATGGATCCAGAATGGAAATCCAAGGTGAGAAGTTGTTCTTGAGCTGATGGGATAGACTGAGTGAATCAGAGCTGCTTCTTAAGAGGAAGAGCTTTCCCTACCAACAATATGCTAAGCTTTCCCTGCCTGATATACCAAACTCTTCTCTCAGCATTAAGAGCCTTCCAGAACTCTGGATCAACTCTGAGCATTCTGCTTCCTCTAATACCTAAACACCATTATGTCTTTGTTCTTTCTGGGGTATTAAAATAATTTCACTATTGTTTAGGAAAACTGAACCAATTGCAAAAGCCTATTTTACTGACCATACATCACTGACCATATAACATCCTTGTCACAGTATGTGATTTTGGAAGGAATGTGAAAAGGCTTTGTAGAGTTCTGCCACCAAATTCTATGAGAACCTGCAGACCACTGCATTTCACACAGCTAACTTCTAATTAATAAGTTATATAGCTAAGGAATGGTCTTAGCTAATTGTGTAGCATTACACATAGCGAGGTATTTTTCTGAGTGAAAAATGAATGAGCTGCCCTACAATAAGTAGTAGCCGGAAATTTGGACTGAAGCCCAAATTCAATAATAATTTATGTTTCATTAACTTCCCTGGAGTTTTAAGCTTTATTATCCCTGCTACTGACTTTATTATTAAAAATAAAAGAGTCAGGCAAAATTATTTTAATATACATAGATTTAATCCTAAAGGGAGTTAATAATTTATTTTACCATAGAACAAGAAGAATAGATACTACTCCTGGTGCTCTATATCCCCTTTTGTATATTTCCTGTGTATTTCCTACAACAAAATACCACCACAGGTCACAATAGTTCCTTTGTGAAGATATCACTAATTCCATAAGAAAACATTATTTGGTTTCTTTTTCACATATAAGCTGTTATTAAGGGTATGTAACACTATTTATATCATAATTATTTTAGCAGGAAACTTAGATCTGCAGTTTAAAATCTTGAATGCATTGTTCTAACTATAAGGAGACTTTCTCCAAGTCCTGGCTTGCAAAGCTTTGACTTAAGCTATTTAAGAAGGGAAGAAGAAAAGAAAAAAAGAAAAAGAAAAAAGACTCTACTTGGCAAGAGCTTTAATTAGCAGAAATTTCCACGCTAGGAATATTATTCTGCATGAGCAGAAATTGCATAGCTCTTGCCTCTAGATGCCTTAGAGATGCCATTGATTGGCCATATTCAGAACAGGGGAATTATGTGACCCAGTGCTAATTTGAATTCCTTTACCAAACACATTTTTATTTCATCATCTCAGCTGCATAAAAGAGTCAAAGTACCAGAGCTTTAAAGACTTTGAATTCCTGCTGTTCTGCAATAAAATAAGGCAAGAAATATTAGCCATCCCTGGTTGATTCTTCAATTCTTTCCCAACAATGTCAAAGTATCAGTGTCCTACAGGTTTTAGTGCAGGTTAAAGACTGATACAAAGTGTACGCCTGAATAGAAGTTTGGAGCGAGTTAAGGAGAGGGAGAACATTTTAATGGGACATTGGTCCAAAATAGCCCAGCTTGTTTCTACCTCCTGCTGCCTCTTCCTCCTTTTCACAGGACCTTGATTGTATAGAAACAGTACAGACAAAAACCACAAACAACAAAAGGTTCGCTCACACCCCCAGTGGAGGTCATGAGCATGCTACCATGGAGAAAAAAAAAAGCATCAAAGGGTAGTTTGGCTTACTTATAAGCAAAGATTAATTAATAGGAGGTTTGATACTTTAGCAATGTACATTTGGGCAAATTTGTATTTGCAAATTGTTTGTTTCACACATCCAAAGGGCACAGAGCAATGAGGCCTGGTGCTAATTTTAAAAATGAATCAAACCCTTCTTTGCTATGATCCAAAAACTACAAACTTGTGGTTCAGAGGCTTTCAATGGTATCTGCTCAGACTTGACACTCCAAGGTTAAAAGAAAAAAGCACAAAAGAGTTGTGTTATACACAGCAACAGTAGCTTTTTCCAACAATTTTGCAATTATTTCTTTGTATAATCTCCAATAAAAGTAACTGTCTTGGCTACTAAAGGTTTTAAAAAGGAGGCAGAAATTTAAAATTCCCTTAAAATATACTCCTCTCCTTATTGGTTGTCTTTAAAACTGCTATTCATTACACCAGCATTTATACCCGCTGGATGACTATGATTCAGAACTACCTGTGTCACATGAAGAATAAGTGCAACACGCACCATTCACTTTTAAATCAACCCCCTCCGACCTAAGCCATGTAAATCCTTCAGAAAATCACACCAGTATTCTCCTCCTTCAAACCACACATAGAAACAGTCCAATGACGAAAGTTTACCCATGCACAGCCCCTTTAACCCCGACCATTTAAGTATCTGCTTGGAATTATCAGTGACCCTTGTTGCACTCCCGGCTAGCTCACACTGGCTCTTCCAGAGTACGGACCCACGGGGACTTCTCTTTTCTCAGGGGTCCTCGAAATAAACACTATTCACAGCGCTGCCTTCACAAGACAGCACTGTCAGTTCTGCCAGCAAAGGGGAAACAGCAAAGACTCTTCCACTTTCGGCACGTATATGCACACCCTTTCCTTGTCACGCTGCCGCTGTCCCTGCCACCCACTCACCCTTCCGTGCCCTCACCGCCCGCCCGCCCTGCTTGCTATCTATTGCTTCTATCTTTCCGAAATTATTCCCAATCCCCCCCGCCTCCCGGCCGGCGGAGGCAGCCAAGGTGCCGTCCTGCCGCAGCGCTCCATGCCGCAGCGGCGGCGGTGACATGTGTCCCTCATCAGCAGCTGGGCGTTAATTAATTTAGATCCTTTGCCCGCTACGCTTTAAGGAGCGGGGAAGCCCCACGTCGGAGAAACGCAGCGTCCCCTCCCGCAGTCCCCCCGCACCCGGAGCGCTGGAGCTGCCCCCGCTCCGCCGCCCCCGGCCCGCAGCTCCTCGCCCCCGGGCCCGGGGATTGGCCCGGCGGAGGCGGCATCAGCGGCGGGGGGGGGCCGCCCCCACCCTCCCTCCTCCTCCCTGGCCCCGCCGCCCCCTCGCCCCGGTGCGGCAGGGCCAACCGGGAGACCCAGACGCAGGCAGCGACCCAGCCGCTGCCGCTCCGCGCCCGGCCACCCGCCCGCAGCATCCCCCGATGGCCGCCCGCCTGACCTGCTGCCTCCTGCTGTGGGCCCTGGGCCATGGGGGCTGCCGCTCGCCTGAGGGGGAGGGCGCCGGCAGCCCGCCCGCCTGCCCCGTCCAGCCGCCGGCCGGCCCGGCCTTGTCCGCCCCCGGCCGCGACCCCCGGCGCGGCTCTTCGCCGCCCCCTGGGCTGGGCAGCATCGCTCAGGACATGGTAGCTGTCCACATGCTTAAGCTCTACGAGAAGTACAACCGGGAAGGGAGCCGGCCCGGCGACGGCAACACGGTCCGCAGCTTCAAAGCCAGGCCGGGTAAGACGGGCCGGGCGCGGGGGACACCGCTGGAGCCCCCTCGCTCCTCTTTCGCTTTAAAGTGACGGGTTTGCGTCGAGGTTGTCACTGACTGCGGGCGGTGTCACTCTGGGTGAATGCTGGGGGGTCCCTTGCTACCTACACGGACAGGGTGTCGCTCCTCGCTTTGCGAGGCTTCCCACCTTCCCTGGCTCCCTTCCCTTGCCGGAGGGTACCTCCCCTGGGAAGGTCTCCGTTGCTGTGGATGCAAACCAGCGGCAAAAGAAGCGCCGTTCCCAGCGCACATCGCACTGGGCCGAAAGATGTGTTCAGAAATACTTGGAGCATAAGCCTCGTAGCGAGTGCTCCAGGCACTGGTCCTCTCCCCAGCTCCTCTGGCAGCCTCAGAAGTTCTTGTTAGGAAGACTGCCGCCTACAGGACCGCCTAAAATTGCTCGGCATCTTAAATTCCTTGCACTGCCTAAACCTCAGAAGACATACCTGATGTCCCTCTCCCACGTTTTACTTGGCTTGATTATGAGGGTGGAGAAACATATGTATTTTTTCTCATTTCTGCACTTTCATTACTACACTTTCATTATCCCAATATCACGTCAAATAATAAAAAGAGGTTTGCCTAGTTAATAGTCCATACGTTTGTTGTCCTTTGCCAAGGAAACACAAACTCTTTTCTGGAAAACATCTTAACCTTCTTTGGTTAACACTTACAGACTGTAACTAAGATCTTAGTTCTTAAAACAAGAACTGCATGAGTTTCCAGAATCTAGTTGTTACTACCGTGTCAGAAACATTCATTATTCTATTTAGACAAATCAGATGGATTGAAACTCACAAAAGCAAATTTTGCATTAATCTTTTTCTCTTCCACTTAAGTCTCATGTATAGAGTACAACGCAGCATACAGTGGTTTAGGGAATGCTTACTATAATATTGCACAATAATTCATATTCTCTTGTTCACCTCAACTTAATTTCTGTCCTATGTCAATTGTAATACCAAAAAGCAATCATATTCAAGGAGGGGGAAACTCCAGGGAAGAGTAAGTGGCTAATGAAAATGTCTAAAAATCTAGGAGTTATTATGTAAAGCAATTGCAGACACTTAGGAGAAAAATAAATTGTCATGCTCTAGATCATTATTAGTTGCTATAATAGGGGTTAGGAAGGAGCTTCCACTCTGGATGGTTTTCCATGACCTCCTGTTAACACTTTCATTTTTCTGTGAACTGAGCAGCTAATACTGGCTGTCACCCAAATAAGGCCCTGGACTACAAGAGGGATTTGGGGACAAGGCAAGAATTGCACTATATTCTTTTTCTTAATTTTTCAAATAATCTGATGCACACGCTACTTGCATCATAGTCTAAGTTGTAATTCTGTTTTAAAAACTAAAATATTAGCATTTTCTACCCATAGGTGGACTGTGTTGACCAAATACAAATTAATATTATTTCACTCATTTGTCTGATCATGCAAGCAAGACAGAGAGGCCCAAAGTTACCTTCCCTTCTGAAACCCTGAGACACTGGTGTTGGAAAGTCTTTATCCCAACAATGCTTGTGCTTCACAGCAGTAACTACAGAGCTGATGGTGCCTGGAGCATTTTATTACTAAAAGAAATATTTAAAAATTCAACTGTACATAGCTCAGGTAGAGAGAACCAGTAGAAAGACATCTTCTTAGAGGCATATGCCTTCTGAAATGAACATGCAATAATAAAGACTAGTGTTCTAAAGGAAGTACTATAATTACTCTCTTCCTTGGCCTGAGAAATCATCTATTAGCCTTGTGAAATTTCTGTGCTTCAAAGACTTGAATAAAATCTAAACCCTTACGTTTCTTCATAGTATGAGCACCTATACATATGACTAGTGTTGATTAAAAAGTTACTAATAGGAGTCCTGTCCTGCCTGAACTGACAGAAACAAATAGGGTCTTATCACATCAGTGCAAGCTGTTCCACTTCACTGTATCAGGAACAAAATACAGATGGTGTAGATGGAAATTGCATTTGAACATTTGAACTTGAACATTTGTACTCCAAAATTGTCTGTGTGGGTTTGGGATTAATGATCATCCTAGTCTACTGTTCTTTTAGTCCAAATCACGGCTCTATCCAGCACTAACTGGGAGACAGCAACCACCAATTTAGTAAGGTGTAACACTATTAATTTCCTTCTTTCAAATGAAACTGTGTTTTAAAGAAAGAATGTTCCAACAGGTGGCAGTTAACAGTACTGCCTTCCTGTTGTTGCCAAAATTTCTGTGGCTCATCATCTGTAGTGCGCTGAAAAACAAACCTAAATGTTTCTGGGAAGCCTGCCTGTTGCATTTGTTGGGTTTTGTTTGGTTTGGGGTGGTTTTTTACTTCCATCTGCCAGAGAATTTTCAGGTATGTCAAAGAGGGCTGCCAAAGGGATGGTCCACTTGGGTTAATTAAATATGCAAATTTACAGACTGTAATCCTTTGATGCACTAGTAAGTAGTGGTGTGAGCTTGGGAGAACAGAATGACTTCTTGGTTCTGCTACAACCTTCCTATATACTGTTGAGTTAGTAAAAAAACAAAGGCAGCTTTTTACAACGTAAGACTATTAAGGCATCATCTTTTTATGTTGGGATGGGATTATATTTTAACACACTAAGAGAGGTTTCTACTGTTTAAATAAATATGATGCAAGCAGTTATCAGTGTAAAATTGCTTGTCTTCCTCTAAATGAGAGTAAAGATGTAAGCTGAGCACAAACTGTTCGGCTAGCTAAAAAGAAGCTGTTTCAAATGGAGTTTGAATTTTAAGAGTCAGCTCCTGTTCAATAGCATTTGTCACTAACTTCACACAGATCTAAACACAAGCCTTAGAAACCAAGTGTGTTTTACAGTGCTTTAAACAAAGCTCCTACACAATGTGTACTGGAAAGGAGGATTGCTCAGAGGAGTAATGACCCCCAAAATGTGTCACACTGTTTACTGCCAGGCCCCTTATGAAATGTCTCCTGTGCACTACTTACAGATGATGAGCTGTTGCCCACAGAGTTGGCACCCAGACATCTTTCAGGAATCTGCAGTGCTTTAGATAGACAATCTTGAATATTAACTGTAAACCTGGTTTCTGCTAGTACTGGTTTCAGCAAGGTATTTCTCTGAGCCCTGCTGCAGGTAAATTTGACAGCTTCTCTGAGCCTTTGTTCTGAATGAAAACAATCAAGGATTGCTTTTCTTGTCTGCCTAGAATGAAAGGCAGTCTGGAACTAAAAATCTCTGGAAGGAATTTTATCCCTCATGTGTACAAAAGATGCCCAGTATGTTGGACACTCTCAATGCTATTGTAATATTGCTATTAAATAGTTAAGTTTTTTTCCTTCTCTTATTCACCATAGTTTTAAGCTGAAGTGGCAATCTCACTATACTAAATTATTTGATGTAAGTGAAAACTAAAATTTGTTAATTCACTTAAATGGAAATAAGATTTGACTACCATTTTTGGTCTCATATATACATCCATGTTTTCCTTGCTCTCTTGCAGAATTCTTGGCCCACAAGCCCTTGTACTGCTTCAATCTGACATCCATGCAGGATTCAGAAATGATCCTTGCTGCCACTTTTCACTTCTATGCTGACAAACACCCTCGGCACCGGGAGGTGTTTTGTAAACGGTCCAAGAACTCATCCTGCCGCCTCCTTCACCTGCCTCCAGTCCTACGGCTCAACCTGGTGTTCCAAAGCATTCACCAGAATTCTGCCTATGGACTAGTGAAAGGGAACATCACTGTGCTTCTTCAAAGGCGAGGGGCTTGGCATGCGAAGGACATTTCGCACATTGTGAAAGAATCAAAACGAGTTGGAGAGCTCATTCTCTGTGCTGAGCTTGATTCTGGGGAGAAGCACCAGGGCTTCCCTGAACAAGCTGCCAGCCATTTACCTTATATACTAGTTTATGCCAATGATCTTGCAATCTCTGAACCTAACAGTGTGGCAGGCACCCTACAGCGTTATGATCCATTCCCTCCCAATGACGGGGACCCAAATCTGTCCCCTAATGCTTCTACTGATACTCGAGTTAGAAGGGATACGTACCTCGCCAGCTCAATTCAGAATAATGAGTTGCCAGAAGTAGATTATAACAACAATAAATACAACAAACATGACATATGGGAGAATGCCTACAGATCCTTGAAACCAAAAGCCTCACGCAAAGATCGAAGGCGAAAAGGGCAAGAAAATACAGAAACAATTAAGAAGTCTCAGGTGCTAAATTTTGATGAGAAAACAATGAAGAAAGCAAGGCGAAAACAATGGAATGAGCCAAGGATTTGTTCAAGAAGATACATGAAAGTTGACTTTGCTGATATTGGCTGGAATGAATGGATCATATCTCCCAAATCATTTGATGCTTACTACTGTGCAGGTGCATGTGAATTTCCAATGCCCAAGGTAGTATGCCTTTTTATTCTTGTCAGCTTGTAAACAGTAGGCCTACTGTTCTGCTTATCCAACTACTTCTTGAATTAGAATTTCCTTTAGATTTTTACCTTTTTTCATTGTGATTTGTTGCCTTGACCAAAAGAATTTAAACAATATTGTTGCCATCAACTTAGTCATAAGAGTGCAGAAAGATTGCCACTTTTCTTCAAATGCAATCTGAAGAATAGGAAAAAAAATCCCAAGTTTGTCTTATAAGTTCTCATCTTATATCTTTAAACCATAGCATAAAGATTTTTGTAGCTTATGAAAATGTGGTTATACACACTAAATCATCCAAATACTCTATTGTAGTGGCAGAAGCATGAAGTATAATATGCTAATATTAAAACAAGCTACTCTATCAGGATATTTCTGGATTCCACTTGTAATACTTTAGAAGAAAAATAAAGAGTAGTTACCCTGAAGTATTTTTAACTTCAGGAAACTGCTTGTCACTTTTGAAAATAATAATACTGATTAAGATGATATTTATGTATCTAAATGCTAAAACTGTTAGATAATCATTCTGGAACAAAGATTTACCTTATGTTTCTAGAAATGCCACAAAACTGGCTCTAGCATTCTAAAGTAAGCATACTGAATTCCTCCTATAGAAGCAGTGTGAAATTTGCCAGTGGGGAGGCAAACATTTGTCTCACTCCCACTCTGCTCTATGGCAAGAACTAGAAAGGTTGGTAACCCTATATTAGACAAGAACTTTTAGGATTTTATAAGGCTTTCAAATAAAGGCAGAGGGGAAGATCTGAAGCACTGCATAACCTGCATATTTAGAAACTGTAATTATTTTGCAATTCTGCCTACAAATGGCCTGATTATTTGTTCAACTGACATTTTTGTATGTGGTCATTTGGCACATAAATAAAGCATAGTGCTGTACAGCACAGAATTTCAAGGCTCTGAGACAGGAATCTGCCTACTTTACATCCAGGGAGATTGATGTATGTTTGTGTTGAAACAAGCAGTATAATTCCAGGAAGAGTAGATATGTAGGCTAATTTTAAGTCCAGGAACAGTGGAAATCCAGACTTTATGGTAGGGTGTACAAATCAGACAACATGTTATTGTATAGCTGGCCAATGCTGAGCCAGGTGTACATAAATTGATACATGGTCTGGCAAAAATTAAAGCTTTCACAGACTCACATACAGCTTTACTTTGTTGTTGTAACACAAATTGATCATGCAACATAATCACCATTTAACTTATCCAAAACAAAAGACAGTCTGAGAATATGGGTCCTTTGCCATAGACTCACAGTCTAATGCACTATTAACACACAACAACATAAACCCAATAAATAAAAAATCCCCAACCAAACAACAACTCCACCCTTCAAAAAAGATGCATTGGCTTCTTGTGAGCAAAGCAGCATTGCACAAAAGCTGGTAGGGCCAGAAGAGAGAGGATCCATTTCTAGCTTGAATAGTTCAATAAGCTTATATTGCTCACTTATTGCTTACTTAATATCTTATCTAGAAATATAAGGAATTACTTGATATATAATAAGGATTCTCTTTCACTAATATCTTGATGCCCAAAAACCAAAATAAGGGAAAAAAAAACCAACTGAAAAAAAACCCCAAAACATCCACCACCCCACTCCACCCCGCAAAAAAAAAAAAACCAAACACAAACACCAGAGAAACTAAATCATTCACATTTATTGATTGGGTTTGCTTTGAAAGAGGTCTACTACTTGTTAGCTTTGTATTTTTAACAGAGGAAAAAAAAGAAGCAGATTGAAAGCTGTAGCTTTTTTTAATGACTGTTTCAAAAGGAAGATAGAGAGGATGCCAGCATGGATGAAGATTCACTTCAGAGCATGAGAATTGCTCTATATTGCTGAGGAAGACATTTGTTCTTTCACATATGCTCTAAGTCAGGAGACTATCAAAGGCCAGATTAAAGCTATTCATAAAGACTTGGTCTACACAGTCAACCTGTGATGGACAACAGACACCTTATTTCCAAAGTACCCTTTTAGAACTGTGGAGATAGAATTACATACCTGGCATGTTGGGTA
Organism: Camarhynchus parvulus; assembly: GCF_901933205.1. Lineage (NCBI taxonomy): Eukaryota > Metazoa > Chordata > Aves > Passeriformes > Thraupidae > Camarhynchus > Camarhynchus parvulus. Next base: position 17,364,557 of record NC_044576.1, on the reverse strand, counting down.
TCATCACATTGTAGGTTTATTATTTTTTTCTTTAGTAGCAGTACATCATTCTGCACATCTGCTTTAATAATTGCATGTCTTGATTTAGATAGATACTCAACAGCTCAGGTACAAATCTTCTCATAGTAAGTTCATTTACTATTCCCTGAACTGTGAGGAGGGACACTAGGTTATATGTATGGCTGGATGCAATGCTGCATTCACCAAATAAATTCCAGTCCTGCATGTCATAGAACCTGGTGTGTTGTATATAACTTAGCAGCCAGCATTTAAAACATTAGCACTTCCTCAGTGCCATTATTACTGGGCATTCAACTGATTATTTCAAGCTTTCTACTTTAGCACATTGGGACAAAGATAAATGTGAAGCCTAGCCCATGATCACTGAGCACTGATGCCAGGTTTCCAGAAGGGCTGGAAAAATTCAGAGCCTGGCTGGACGTGGGATGGGTGTGCTGTCTGGCTCTGCTGTGGATTTAGGGCTCAGGCAGCCAGATTCCATACGGAGTACTGCTCTATCATAAGCATTTTCCCTTCTAAGCACTTTTCTGCATAGCATATCCACATTCAGGCATTTAAAACATAATTAGTGTTGTTGTCTTGGGAAACAGCTGCTCAGCCTAGATAGACTGTGTTCACATGTCTTTGTTCCTTGCAAATATTAGAGGCTGCACAGTGGGAGAAGATCCTTGCAGGATCTTCTGCAGGTTCATAGCCAGGAATCCTGTAAGTCAGTAACTGGCCATGAGGATAATGATGGCTATCAACTGCATGGGGGCAATAAATGCTGTTTCAGTAGCACATTGTGATCTGTGGCTGTTTTAAATAACAACATAGAATAACACAGGTGCTAGGACCAGTTCAGGAGGTTTTACATAAAGGCTAAATTAAGAACTTGATTCTAGAAGCTCTGATTCTTTGAATTTCTATACTCTGCAGTTGCTTAAACACACAAAATTTCCTGTTTCTCTCCTGCTGTCCACATATGCTGACATGACCAACGTGGGTAGAAACTGATTTCTACTTCATTCAGCAGCTGAGACCACCTCACTGCTGCTTGTCTGTGGACAGCTTTGAAATTTAAAGATGAAGGAGAGCAAGAGAGGGCAAGCTGCTGCTAATTATGCTAACATATGCTAATTACAGAAAGGCGCTATGCAGTATTGGTCACTTGTAGGGACTTGGCTGTAGGGACACTGTCTTGAAGGGTCAACGACAGATTTCATAGTTACTCCTTATAGTAAGATCTGAAAGCCTTAATGGCAGTTAAGGTTTGAATCTGATTTGCTGATATGTTACACTTAATGCAAATGTTTCAAAAATAAATTATCCTAAAAACAATTCCTTTGTGGACAACTCCTCCATGGACTACATAATTTTCATGTTGAAATGGAAGACCATGGGTTTTTTTGGCTATAACCCCAAACAGGTTATAGATGTAAAGCTGATGCGAATCCTCACTTTATACTTTTCCCAGCGTCCCGGACTTTTTTTCCTTCTCCCAGTTTGAGGCTAGCCCATGGGAAAAAAAAATTTTAAAAAAGCCTAGTGATGAAGGCAGAGGGACACAAAGACCACAGACATTAACTATTTGTAATGCAGTTATGATCAGAAAGGCTCTGTCAGGGTGCTTGACTATTCTATACTCTCTCCTGTGGACATTACTTCTGGAGTACTCTGCTCTTTTAAAAGAGAGTGATTACTCCAGGAAAAAGTAACTAATTCCAGGTTAGCATACATGAGAAAAAGTTCTGTTGGAACATAGGGATAGTTATTTTGGAAATACTTACAGTAGCAAATTTTCTAAGTCAGACAAGAGGTTAAGAAAACAAAATATAGCATCTAGCAACTGAGAACTATGCCCCAGCTTAGGCTTCTTCTTCTGCACATCTGCCTCCAGCATGTAGCAGGTACATTCAGGGACATTTTTCTTCAGGCCTCTGGCTGCTGGCTGTGCCACCAGTGCCCTCCTCTGGTATTTATGAAGGTAGCCTAAGGAACACCAAATATCTGTTGGATACATCCAGCTCAGGAAAGCTGGAAGTGTGAGGGACTGGTTGTGCTGCATGGCCCTGTAACTCAAACAATGACATATTTACTTCATTGAGAAACAAACAACTGCATAATTGTTGTGATTTTCCAAGTTCACCTAGGAAGCTGACTGCTTAAACCAAGTCCACCTAGGAAAGTGACTGCTCATAAAGGAAGCTGTAACTATTTCCTTCTCTGTTCTAGATTGTCCGGCCATCAAATCATGCTACAATTCAGAGCATCGTAAAAGCAGTAGGAATCATTCCTGGCATCCCAGAACCCTGCTGTGTTCCTGACAAAATGAGCTCACTCAGTGTCCTGTTCTTAGATGAGAACAAAAATGTTGTTTTAAAGGTATATCCCAATATGTCAGTTGAAACTTGTGCCTGCCGATAAGTTCATACAAACATACCTTTAACAAGGCCTACAAATCCTGCCTGACTGCTCTGGGAAGTTGTAAAGGAGAAATGAATCCACTTGTGTTGATGAAGCAATGCAAGTCTCCAGTTCCTCCACAGAAAGCAAACAGGAAAGACTAAAACACAGCACGTGCTTGCCTTGAAGGATGGGCTGTACTGTCATCGTTTGCCTTTCATATTCATCTTCCAGGAATTCAGTACTTCTACAGATACCTTCCTAACCCACCTAGCCAAGATACCCGGTGTTTAGAGAGAAATTTAAGTGTAAAGTTTTCCATAATTAAAGGACTAAAATATGTTTTTATATGTTATTTTCTGACTATTTTATCTCTTCAGTTAACCAAGAAGATGGGATGTGAACTTGCAAAGGCAGGCTTATTTTAGAATATCACTTTTGTACACAAATCAAAAGTTTTTGCCTAAAATACTCATACTCTTAATATGCATATTTATACTGAGAAATGAAATGCTGTAATAAAGGGCTTAAAATGTATATTTTATTCAGGATGCAAGTATAGTTCACTGCATAAGTTTTCATATAAACAGTATGTTAATATAGTCATTTTTGGTTACCCTTCCTTAATATATAATTTGTTCTACAAAAGACATGTAATATCCCACATCTTTGGTTTGCTGGATAATTTCAGGTTGTTAAACATATTCTGTGAGTAACACATACAGCATAGTAATATGTTGAAATACTAAAATAAAATAACCAAGATTTATATTTTTGTAAATTATTCTTTATATCCTTTAGATTGTTACATGCTTTTAACAAAAGCTAATAAATTAAAGGTACAGTAGTATCTAAAAATATTTGATTGTTTTTCTATAAATGCACTCCTACATTCTGTTAATTAGATGGAAACTTGTAAATACATGTTAAGCTTGTCATAATGCACTTCAATAGATTAAAGACAGAAGGAAATACTAAGATCATCCAGACCGACCTCCTGCATAGCACAGATCAAAGAAACTTGCTCAGCAGTTTCTGCACCATGTATTATGGAACTTCTGTTTTAAGCTTGGGAATATCTTTGAAAAACATGCATAAATTTGGCTTTAAAGATTTCATGTGATAGAATATCTCTACTGGACTACAAGTAGTTGTTCCAAAAGTTAGTGCTCTTTGTTCATATGCAGTGGCTTAATCCTAGACTGAATTTGATGAGCTTTAGCTTCAATTCAATGGATCTTACTGTAACCTATTTCATTAGATCCCTTTTATCTATTATCCAAAATACTTTCACTGTGTATTTTTAGTATAGAGAGTAGGGTCAAGTTACATTTTGGCTAAGATTTAAATGGATTGATTTCTTATTCTAAGCCTTAAAACAATTTCTCACAGCTCTCTTCTGAACTCCTTCCAGAACTTTCATTAACTTTCTTTTCAAACAATGAACATCAAAATGGGAAACATTTGGCAGTGGTTCCATTGGAAGTCTTTATAGAAATAAAGTCTCTTCATCCCTCTAACTCCTACACAATCCCCTGTTGATCCATTTATGGTGGCCTTTTAACTGCAGCAGTCTTTTAAGAGCTGGTGTTCCCATCATGGTGTCTGTCAACACAGTGTCCCCATGTTCCAGGACACACTTGCCACATACTTCATCTTCACCCACCTGCTGTACAATAGCATAAAGAGACCAAGAGTGGAAGAAACATCTGAGGTCCCTAAGGTAGCACAAATTATGATATGGAGTGCTTCTTCCTCAAGAAACAGTCTAACCTTAGGCACTACCTTGTCCTTTAAGAGTTGCTTTTTTTAAGGGAAGGATACTACACGCACTTCCCTCTGATGAGTAAATAACTGGAAGGCTCCTATCCTACTAAGGTTCTGGGTATCTTCTGCCACCAATTTTCTGTGCTCAGGTGGTGCAGTTTCTCAGACAACAGAGGTGTGTAAATGTGGTACTTCCTGCCAACATACATAAAATCAAGATTCAGCATGCATGGGAGGCTTTGCAAGGTTACTCTGACAGCACAATTTTTGCTAATTCTTCCTAGAAAGTTCTGACTAAGAAGTAAAAAGTTCTGTGATGCCCTGTAGTGAATGTCAGTTATGCCAAACAAAAGATCACTGATCAAGTTTGCAGTTCTTCTCACAAAGTACTTTTGTACTTTGTAAATTACTACAGTAATTTACACTAGAACTACTGGGAAAAACCTTTGTATAGTGTTGCTTTTAGAGGTGTCCCTTAAAAAATTTACAATCTTGTGTTTTTATAAATCATGAGAAACTCAACTACAATTGACAGAGTAATGCTAACATATAAAGAAAAATTTAAAAGTTGTCAGAAAGTCATCATTCCTGCAGAAAAGCCATAAGCATAATATTTTTCAAAGCATCTTAAATCCATGTTATTTCTGTTCTCTATGAAAATCTACCTTTTGTGTAGCTCTAGTCTTGCTCCCATTTATCACTAAATCTGAAAAGCCTGACATATTAACTTAGTGTGCTTATATTCTCATCCATAGCATTTTGTTTTCCTTAAGGAATACTTGCTATATCTTGAATGAGTCCTTGGATAAAAACATTATTTCCAAGATGTGCTGATGTAAGCTATTGTGGCAAGAGATGCCACACTGTGATCTAAGGTCAACAGGACATTAGGAAAAATGCTACTGCTACACTCATAAGGACACCTACAAAACTCCAAGAGGTTAAGACTGCATTTAAAGTTCTGCTTGCAAAACTATATATTATACCTGTAAGTGTGATTGTTCTCAAAATATACCCTTGCTACCCAAGTCATACACATCTCTTATTAGTAAAGCTTATTTCATTTGGAGTTTAGCTGTACTGGTCAATTCTTCAATGCAAAAAAAAGGCTTTCAACCACTTTTAGTGGTTTAAGTTACTCCTTTCTGGATCTTTGGAATTTGGATGTCTAATCTTTCTCTGGAAAGAGAAACTTTGCATTTGAAATGGCACAAATGCAGACAGCTGCTGCCAGAGGATGCTGATACCCTCACTGTCTTGGTTCCTACAGATCTTTTTATTTCTTTGAACATCCTATAAACCATTCTGCTCAATGCTTGGGTTTATAGAGAAAGTTACTAGTGATATACACAGGTCAAGATAATTCCACTAACTAATCCTAACAGAAAATGGTATGAATAAAGACAGATAAAATATGATAAGAGCTGATACTAGCCAGCAAAGTGTTAAAACCCCTTTTTTCTAAAACAAATCCAATTTCATTCTTTCAGGCCACTGCTTAATTGTGAGAGGTAACAGCAACAGCTACAATATACCTATGTTTTTGTGGAGTGTTCAATTCACTTGCCAAGGCTGCATAATTCAAATAAACCACCGGACAATATTAATGTGTTTGTGTATCACATTAATTTAAAAATGTCTCACTGCCAAACTTCAAAGAACAGCTTCAAAAGGTATTTGCACTGAGTTAAACTGTTCATTGTAAAGTTTCTGCAAAGCTGACACTTGGTCTGACTGTATTTGACACCTTTTTGTATGAACTTAGAGTCTGTATATAGCAACCTCCAAAGTATTTGCAGGAGGAGAGAGGTGTTTATACAGATCACTTGATCTGGCTGCACTCTATGTAATTAAAGTAGACAGATAGAGAACTTTAGGTACCTAGTTACAAGGAATGGAGGCTGCTCCTACTGAGTGCAAGACTGCACCATAGAAAGTCATAACCCTTAAAAATTTTGTGCCTGTCATGAATTTATGATACAGTTTGAGCACCCAGCATGATGCTATGTAACAGCAGCCAGTGAAAGCTTTGGAAAGATACACACTGGAGCAGTGAACCACATAAAGAAAGGATATGTTATTTCTGCATGTGGCACTGGTGGACTGTCACTAGAAAACTATATATAGCCCTAGGTTTCACCTTGTCAAGAAGACCTTCAAATTCTGAAAGAGAAACAAAAAAGAAAGAAATGAAACAGGGAGAGAAAATGTCTTTTGTTACTGAAAAGAACAATCTTTTTATCAGAAAGAAAACCGAGAAGTAACTTGATTACACTGTGCAAGCACTTTGAAAGGGGAAAATGTCAGTGCTATGGGACTCCTTAAACTAGCCAGAAAGTTACAAGAATTCCTGTCTAGAAGGTAAAGTCAGGCACAATGAAATTATGAACGTGGCATGAAGGGGTTTTTAGCTGTAGGTGATAATATTTTAGCTACAAAAAATGAAGAAATTTTTGATTCTTTGGCATGTTCAGATAAAGTCTGTTGGCACTTTAAAAGTTATGTTTATCCAAACACAAGCAATTTGACTCTGCATATAGGTAGGAAACACAAAGGCCCTGAGTAAATATAAGTCTTGCTATGCAAGAGACCAGGATCAATGCCAAATAATCCTTTTTGACTTTGCCATAGGTACATAATTAACAAGGATCTTGGATCCAAGTTATCACTTGAACAGACAATAAGAAAGCATTGCAGAAGTCTTGGATCACTTTTAATTCTGTGAATCCACTGCTAAAAACCAAAAGAAATGGCCAAAAAAGGCAAAATCTTGACCACATGTTTGCAGTGAGATTTTTGTTAATGTAAAAGCTCAATATTCTTCAGATTTTTTTGTATGTCTACAGTATGAATTGAGTAGTTCTTAGAAAAAATGATGCATTATTAGTATAGAAAAAGCAATTATATATAATTAGATTAAATCATAATACATTCATTAAGATAAATAAACCTGGTTTTTCTTCTGCATAATGAGAAATTCATTTGCCTTGGCCTGTTCTTCTCATGCACAGTATATCTTCAGAGATAACCTTCTGTATCTTCAAAAGGACTTTTTACTTTCCATGTGGCCTTGGAAAGCCTAGTTCTGTCTTCATTTTGAGGTTGCTAAAAAAATGACTGGTTGTTCTTAGACTGAACTGACCATCATGAATCTATGAAATATATTACATAAGATACTATAAAAACAAGCCTAAATTCCCATACACCAAAGGAATGAAAATGGACAAGCCTGCAAACAACATGAAGCAAACTTGACACAAAACAGATATTTCACTGTGTACAAACAATAGCCCTTGGCTGATAAACGGAAAGAAGTTTTAAGGTTGTTTGTAATGTCATGAGATCATGTCTTGCAGAATCACAGGTCTCCATCAAACTAAGGGGCATTTTCTAATCATATGTGAAGGGATTGTATAAATGATTTGTGAGATATTGTTTGCTAATAGTATGATTTTGTTCTAGGTTTGTGTTTTCTAGTCTTGCTGAAAACTGTGTAAACTTCTGTGTCCCTAAGAAAGCCTCTCTCTGTGTTGGCAAGGAAATGATAGAAGAATGTAATTAAGCAAAGATGACCCTAAAGTGAAATGTGGATTCTTTACAATATACAATGTCCTTCCCACCAGCCACATGTGTTTGTCAGATGTTTACAGAATCTTCATTAACTAAGAGCTTTGCTAGATAACAGAAGCTGAAGCATGGCATCAATGACTCTGATAAGGACAAGTGTACGACCAATCTGCTTGACAACTGACAAGAGGCTGGGGTTTGAAGCAGACTGCAAAAAGAACACCAGAAAGTGATTTGCAAAGGGCATTCCAGTTGTTTGCCTTACATCTTCTCTCCTCTGTCAGTATTGAAACAAGACTGGCAATCAGCTAAAATACCCTTGTCCTCTTGTCTCTCCACCAGAAATTAAATATAGAAGAAATGTGTTGTTTTGGAGTATTAGCTGCACTGTCTGTTTTCAACATCATTGCTTGTTTGACAAGAGGCAAGCCTTTGGAAGACTGGGATAGGCTATCAGGTATGGGAAGGTCTGATGCACATTTTCATCCTGGGGAAGCAGAAGATGAGACCCATTTCAACTTTAAATCTTTCTTGGAGAATATGAAGATGGATTTACTGAGGAGTTTGAATTTGTCAAGAGTCCCCTCACAAGTGAAGACCAAAGAAGAACCACCACAGTTCATGATTGATTTATACAACAGATATGCTGCAGACAAGTCCTCCATCCCTGCATCCAATATTGTAAGGAGCTTCAGTACTGAAGGTAGGAAAAGTCCTCAATATGTGGACTACAATTTTTAAAGTTAATAAATAGTAAATAGTCAGATTATTTTGAAATTCAGAAGAAACTGAGTTCCTAACTTCCACAGATTCTTTAGAAATTAAACGTTAAAATTTTATATTGTATTTTTATTTACTATTTAGTTTCTTTCAATCTTTAAAAAATGCAGTAACCTTTAGTTTTCTTCTTTGATATTTTCACTGTACAATATTCTCTTCTCAAATGCTTGAGCTAAGAGGATGCACCAAATAACTAGGTTTACATGAAGCATGTTCTCAATCCTAGATATTTCAAACTGAGTTTTTATGTTAGCATGAAAACTTTTGATCACCTATAATTGAGACTGATGCTAGAGAGCTTTTCTTTCTGGTGGGCTCTGTACATAATTAAAAACTACAGCAACCAGCTGAGAAATTTGTTGCTGGATCCAAAGAAGGACCAGCACTGCTCCTCCAAAATTCTGGGTTAGACAGAGATTTATATGGAAATGGAAATGGTTAGTCATGCTTATATCAACAGAAAAAATTCAAGATCCCTTTCTATCTAACATTAAATAGACTTTTAAAAGATCCATCAGGCAGTAAAAAAGTTAGAAGTCAGTGCAATCCTTGTGACAAAAATGAAGCAGGGAAAAATGAAGTTTCTGTTTATATGAAAAATAGACATACACAGGTAACAGTACTACGGAGAACTCCAAATTCCCAAATTAGTGTCCCTAGTCCTGAAATAGAAAGAAATCTCAACCATAGAACCTAGATGATAGTTTCCATATCTCACTCTCCCCTCTAACTACTTTACTGGGTAAATGATCTGAAGAAATGGCAACAACAGCCAATTAAAATTGCTCTAAAATCCAGTCATGATTAAGCAGTTAGTTTACATTGACCGTTAAATAGACATCAGGGATGACTTTTAAATGCTGCCAATTTGATCTTCCAGCCAAATATCTGCCCCTCCCAAGGCAGACTTGCTGGTACTGCACATAGATTTGCAGACCACAAACAGACATGAACAAATCCACACAAACTCAGGGAGTCCAGCCTGGAACACTCTGGGACCTGGGCATGAAAGGCTATTTATCACCAAGACCCAGTTCAGATAGAGACTGGAGCTTCGATTCAGGACTTTCAAAAACTTTTCTATTTCTCCAAACTCCCAAACTAAGCTGCTTTCAAACTTATCTGAAGACAACAACAAAAGCCTCAGCACAGCCAGTTGTTAAAGACCCTTATATATGTATATTAGAGCAGAAGAGTAGGAAATCATTGGGTTTTTTACAATTTTTTGTGTAGAAAAGATCTTTAGCAAATTGCTAAATCTGAAAACTCTGCACTTGCCTTATTTATGTACTTAATACTGCCCACCATCATCCATAGTTTGTTCTAGGCAGCCTCTTTATGCTTCCCTTCACATACTCACCTGGCTATGCAATCATAGTAAAATACTACCAACACCAGGGACTTCCATTTCCTCTTTTCACTCTCTGCCCTTGAAACTTGGCCAGAAGACAGGATTTTTCTTTTTTTTTAATGCTGTGTTATGTGTTATAATGCTCTTATTTTATCCCCAAAATATTTCATGAGTCTTTTAAAATCAATTACTTGGACAGTCAGAAGCACTGTAACCAAGTTTTAATTTCCTATTGCAGATGTTGTTTCTTTAGATTCACCAGAAGAAAACCCATTTCAGAAACACATTTTGTTCTTCAACATCTCCATTCCACAATATGAGGAAATCACCAGAGCTGAACTGAGAATTTATATCTCCTGTCACAGGGAAGTTGGGTCTCTCTCTAGGCTGGAAGGCAACATGGTAATTTATGATGTTCTAGATGATGGCCAGTGGGAAAACCCAGAAAGTACCAAATCTTCCCTTGTCTCCCACAATATCCAGGAATGTGGTTGGAAGATGTTCGAAGTGTCCAGTGCTGTGAAAAGATGGGTCAGGGCAGACAGATTGGAGACTAAAAATAAGTTAGAGGTTGTTATAGAGACTAAATCTCTGAGTGGTTTTACTTGTGGGAAGCTGGATGTCAGTGTTACCCCGGACACAAAAAATCTGCCCCTGTTAATAGTGTTCTCCAATGACCGCAGCAACGGGACAAAGGAGACCAAAGTGGAGCTCCGTGAGATGATTGTTCATGAACAGGAAAGTGTGCTCAAGAAACTAGGCAAGAACAACACCTCATCTGAAGAGGAACAGCAGGGAGAGGAAAAGGCCATCACAGGATCCCACCTGCATTCCTCCAGAAGCAAGAGAAGTGTTGGAGCCAACCACTGCAGGAGAACTTCCCTCCATGTGAACTTTGAAGAGATTGGCTGGGATTCCTGGATCATTGCACCAAAAGATTATGAGGCTTTCGAGTGTAAAGGAGGCTGCTTCTTCCCTCTGACAGATAATGTCACCCCAACTAAACATGCCATTGTCCAAACCCTGGTGCATCTCCAAAATCCAAAAAAGGCCTCCAAGGCCTGTTGTGTTCCAACCAAACTGGATTCAATCTCCATTCTTTATAAAGATGATGCTGGTGTGCCCACTTTGATATATAACTATGAAGGGATGAAAGTGGCAGAATGTGGCTGCAGGTAGTATACAAGGCAGAATCTCTAAAAATAGGAACATCCCCTTTTTCTGTCCTGTGTAAATCTGTACAGTAGTGATGCAAATGAAGACCATTACAAACAAGGTTTGGAGCAGGGTATGGGGCTGGTTGTTGTTGCTGCTTGTATTAAGGGAAAATTGGCATTTAAAGAATGGCAATCTTTGTAAATAGCCTTCATTATATATCATGGCAAAGAGAATACTGGATTAAAATGTTGTGAGATTGAATGAACTATGCATTATCTGGTGACAGTGATACAATGTCAGTGCCTTATTTCAAACTTTCTGTTTAATCAACTGTATTTAGGTCACAAACTAGAGGATTTTCAGTGGGGGTTTAGAATGTCCTGCAAATGTTTAACAGCTCTTGAAATCTAATTCCCTCAGTCATCTCTGACATTTTCAACTTTGGTAAAACTCAGTAAATGGAATGTTGTCTGCATGATAAAGTCAGGAATCTAAATCCAGGAAGCCTTTTCTCATATCAGTAATCTCAGAGGCTTTTACAGGCAAATTATTTGTTCCTGTAAGTGAAGATTTGCAGTATTCAAAACAGAAGAGACTCTCACTTATTTCATTCCCCAGTTTCCTTCTGTGGGTAGCAGGTGCCTTAGTCTCAGCTTTCTTATCCTCAATGTCCCTATTTTTACCCCTTTATGGCACACACTTGAATGATAAGAAGTGCAGCCTTCCGCTTCCAAGACACTGTTTCCTAGGAGGAGCAGCAGCCCTTATCGCCGCACAAAGATAAGGAGCCACTTTGACCTACTGCATATTCTTAGTATTTCTTTGCAAGAACATGCAGTCAAATGATGTCCAGCCTTAGAAGCTGTATCCTAAGAGCAGTGGGGGTTGGCAGAGCTCAGCATTTTGAAAAGCTCAGCTTAGGCTGCTTATTTAGAGGCCTAAATTTGTTGTTCAGAGTCTGGCATGAGGTTCTGATTTTGTAAAAATTTCTTCTTAGGAGAAACTCTATTGTACATACAAAATTCTTTCACCCCTTAGAAGTCTGGGAAAAATGGAAAACTTCTATCTATCTATGTCCTATTACATTGCTGTAGGAGAAATATACTATCATACCATCATTCTTCTGACTTCAGTTTTATTTTCACTAAACAAGGACACCATCTTTCCTGCAATTAAAGTAAACTTCCTTTGATGCTAATGGAGGTTGTGCCTATAAAAGGACAAACTGTCTTAAACTGGTTGCAGGCGACAGGGGTAAGTGCTGTACAACATCAACATAGTGCACCTCACTTCTATTCCTTAACCACCTTACACACATCTACCTGAGAACCCTTTTGAATCAAATCTTAACAGACTTTGCATCCACTCAAAAAGGTGAAGAATATTGATGAGGCAAAAATCTAAACAGTACCCTAATGTATGGAAGCAACCGGATTTAAATCAATACATGTGTTTTGAATTAGGACAGCCTGTGGGCAAGACGAATTCATTTGGCATGAACAGGTCAGCTTGAAATCCAATACACAGTTTATTTACTATTGTTAACCTAATACAGAGCAAATAGCAGGTGAGTGTGAGCAGGGCAGTTGTAATTCCATCAAGAACTGCTGGTTAGATCACAAACCATGAGCACAAAGCACGATTCACTAGAATTCTTGAACTGATTTATAGTCTTTTTCTTTAGAACTGGTCTGCAATTGGATCAGATCTGAGACCTGGGTCCATGCAAACTCCATACATCCCTAGCTGCATGCCATTAACCTCTTAAACTTCCCACAGCAGTAATCATTTTGCCACTGGCTTCAGTCATCTTACAGTCATCGTTATGTCTTCCTCCTGCCACAGCCCCCTGTATTGTCTCCCTATTTTGTTCCTCTCTCCTAAGCTCCTGACATTTTGCAAAATTTCTCTTAAGTGACAGAAACAACCAAACACGCACTTGGTTTTATCACATTAGAAGACTTATTCACCCTCGTGTCAATGTAATTGTAGCTAAGTGCCCTCCAGTCATCTAAACACAAGGTCCTAGTTATATTTTAACTTCACTGAATACAGGACTTTGTCCATAATTAAATGAAAAAAAATGGGGAAGGGGAAAAACAGAGAGAAATTCTCAAGAATCGAGGGAGGGAGGGCGGGGGGTGGGGGGTGTTACATTCTGAAGACGAACATCGATCTTTATTTCCCTTCTTTGCATGGGAAAAAAAATACCCCAAACCATTTTTGGCTCAAAACCTCAGCTCCTAGCTATGCTCACAGAATTCCAGAGAAGACCTACAGATCCCATCACAAAACTGGACTAGAAGTTGCTTTTATATTCAGTGAAAAAAATCAATTAATAAAGCTATGCTTCCAGCCAGCTTTAACAATCATACACCCACTGGCTTAACATTTTGGTTGGCATGGTAGGAAAATGAAACATGAATCTTTCCATAGGGTAATGAACAGGGTCAAGATGAAATGAGAGCCCAGTAGTGACTACAGCTGCTGCTACCTTCAGCATGGCTGAAGTGCATGTCAAATTGATGTTTGGCTTTACATTTAGCAGCTTGATTTATGTAGTTTTAGACATTTAATTTTAAATAATTGTTTGAGATCGCTCAGGTTTCAAATGCTTTGGGATGCAAGAAGTCAGCCAGGTGGTCATGATGGCTCTAGAGAGTCCATAGGCTGTGAAGAGCAGGTAGGCATCTTGCCCCTGCTTCAAGCTGGGCCCCACTGGACACTGAGAAAGCCCTCCCTCATGACTGGATTGTGAATGTTGACCAGCAGCTTGCTGTTACTGAGGAGCAGATTGGGGCTTGTGCAGTGTTCAGCAGATGCGCAGTTAGAATGAAAACCTATTCATTTACCATAAACACAAGGCCAGTGTCACAGCTGCACAGCTCAAGGGCCATACAACAGCATGGGGAGCAGCAGTGCCAGGAGGAGCCATCAGGGGCCTCAGCAGAACCCTCTGCGGGATCAGATCGGTTGGGGGCAGAACCATCTGCAGAAATGGGATCGGTTTGGGGGCAGAACCATCTGTGGGAATCAGATCAGTTTTGGGGGCAGAACCATCTGAAGGAATGGGATCGGTTTGGGGGCAGAATCATCTGCAGGAATGGGATCAGTTTGTGGGCAGCTGTCATTGATGGCCACCAAACAAAGCCTGCTGTGGGTGACTGGACCTCTCGCTGCTTCAAATATAACCCCAGGATAGGAGGGCTTGATACAGTATTTAATATTTAGTATTTATGACTGGCTAACTCTGCTTGGTGTACTGAACATGTAAATATCTCCAAAATATAGGATGCAGAGAATACAGAAAATATAATGCAAACACATAATATACCAATTCTTCAGGGACTGCACATTCAAAAATATGTTTCTGAACTAGGTCAGGTTGCATATTTGAAATGCGTTTTCTTGATGACCTCCTGAATCTTCTACTTATCTATAATATAGTAGTTCATCTGTTCAGTGGAGCTATTCAATGTGAGTTTATCACAGCTGTACTTCATAAACTGTGATGACTCTCCACCTGCTCCTGGCTGAAATTAGAGAGATTTCAAAATGGGAATACACTATTTCTAACCTCACTCAATCCTACATTAAAAATATAAATCATCTTCTCATTCTCTATTTTTTTTCTTTTTCTTGATCACTGTAAAAAGGGAAGGGAAGGGAAGGGAAGGGAAGGGAAGGGAAGGGAAGGGAAGGGAAGGGAAGGGAAGGGAAGGGAAGGGAAGGGAAGGGAAGGGAAGGGAAGGGAAGGGAAGGGAATATTTACAAAAAATCAAAATCTAACACATTTTGGATTTTTCTTATTATGAATGTAATCATTAAGCAACTCAGAATGCTATTTTCATAAAATGGAAATATTTTAATATTTAAATAATGTAAAAGAAAACTTTCAATTTCAGTTTTAATCTGTACAGGCTTGTATGGCATAAAAACTGAAAAACCTTGGGACAAAAATCTAACATTACTTCTCTTGGCATGGGAATTAGAAAGGAATCTAAGGGTGTTATTATTAATTCTTTTTATTTCTCAGGGGCCTAGAAAGCCTACTCAGGAACAAGTTTTCCTTTGTACCAAACAGTACAAGAACAGAACAGAATAGACAGTCTTAGACCATACCTGTGCAATCCAGTCATGCCCGTCACAGACAGCTATGAAGTAGTACTGACCCAGACTTGTACATCTATAAAAGGCAGTGAAGGTTTGTCTAGAAATACTTATTGAAGTCCTGGAAGCACTAAATATTTCATTAGCATAGTCCTGCGCTTGAGCTAATAAATTCTGCCTCTCAGTATTTGGAAACCAGCTGTCCCCTTTAAATTAATTCTTATTCATACATATAATTTAAAAAATGGCTGTATTAAGGGCTTTACTAAAACCAAAAGTAGTTTATTCCAGCTTTCACCTTTATCCTGTTGGCATCTCTGCCAGTGAAGAAGGTGTTCTTGCTGCCACCTTCAGATGAGCCTCCTGCTACTGCGGCTTGTCAGTGACCAAATATCTACATGAGTCTGATGAGGCAATGGTGGGATCAGCTGCACACGAGAAATGGGGAATATTGGAGCAGAATATAGAATGCAAACACTATACAGCAAAACGTTTAATCTTGTGCCTATGGAAGATTTTTAGCATGTGATCTGAGTAATGCAGACTCTGCAAGCAGACTAGTCTGGGACAGATAAAAAATACCTCTTTTCAGAGTATGTGGGAAATTCATACCCACAGGAAGTCAGAAAATGAAATACTTGTGGACAGATTTTAAAGGATCGTAAAGTTTTATGAGTTATAAAAGCTAAAACTAGGCCTTAGCTATTTAGTTCTGCTCAAAACTAAAATCAAAATAAGGCTTTGGCTTGAGTTATATTATAAATTAGAATAGATGGTAGAGTTACATTTTGGATCTGGTTATTCAGAGTTTAATGAACAGACTTGCATTAAACACATATTTGATAAAAATTTAAGCTATATGTGCCTCAAAATGAGTAAGCAAATAGTCATTCTCCAAATCTTAAGGAATCCACACCACACAGAAAGGATTCTTACCTTCTAACACCATCTGTAAAGAATTACCAAGGTAACAGTGAAAGTTACATGTCACATTGAATTCAGAAATACATACTGAATATTCATATTGAATTTCAATAGAAATAGATTACTGAAAAGATCCAGTGGGGAAAAATAGTTTTTTCCACTGTCCTAGCATTTTAAATTGTACATGTTGGAAAAAATCCTTAATTTTACATTTACATTATGAAGCTGTTTCTTGGGCTTTTTTTTGTTATGTGGCAGCAATAAAGTACATGAGAATTAATGTGCATAACTTGAGAGATAAATTGAACTGTGGGGTTTTGCCTTATCTAATCACAATACTGTATATATTTCTCAGTATCTTTGCTTCATAATAAGCTCAGCTACCATTTCCAGCACTTCTGATATGAAAATCTTTATAGACTGTGATAAAAGGCAAAATAAATGTCAGGAAAATAGAGAAAAGTATTTTTTTTTTTTTTTGTAATCTTACTATTATATAGCAATCACAGGCAGGAAACTGCCATTTTGTGATTTTTAACCTCTATATAAGGCCTCACTGGAGAAGAATATTATTCATAAGGGGAAATACTTCCTTAAATGCTTTGGAAAAAATTGCCATGTAAAGAGTTTAGCAGTGATAGATAGACCTCATTTAGGTATGGAAGGCGCAGCTGATATCTGCCGCACTGATGAAAAATACTCAATTGCTGTTCTATTCTTGTCTCCTTTCTGACTATTGTCTTCATGACAATTCATCTATGTCTGTTACATTCTGACTAAGATGAGGTGACTGTTAGCACCTTGTATATAACATCTGTAACACCCTTTGCACAGCAAGTTGAAAGCTGTGAGTGGCAGGCTTCATTCAGGACACTCACACATACACCAACAGAGTGCATCCAGACAGGCTCAGACCATCTTTAGACTCTTCCCTCCACATGCATTCATGAGTAGCAACATTTTGACAGGAGTACAAAAACATACTCTTCCCAGATTTCAGAGTCTATTCTTGTGGCTACCTCCAGCAAACAGAGTGGCTGGTGGGGCAATTCATTTCAGACTTGAGCCCAGGAATCTGTTCCTGTATATCTTTGGCATGTCATACTGGAGCTCAGATGGGTACAGCCTGCAGCCTGCATATTCTGATCCTCTTTCAAACTCTTAATACAATAGGGTCTCAAATACATTGTGAGCAGAAGAAAACAACCCCCCACATTCTATTTTGGTATGTTGAGCCTGAAGTCTATTGGCTGGGAGCTGTCATCAGACATGACCATATGTTACCCAACGGTATTACAAGTAAATCCTAATTGAGTGCAAATTGTGAAGATTAAAGTCATCTCAGATTTAGCTGTATTATGTTGAGGCAAATGTGTTTCAAAGTCCTGTTTAAAATGCTGGCAATTCTCAGCACAGAAATTAAAAGGCTGTCATTACCTTGGATTTTATGAGCTGTGCTAAATGTCTGGAGTTCCTTGTTTGGAACCCTTAGTCATAGAATGTATGAACAGTCCTTTGCAGCTCAGACTAAAAACACCAAAGACAATATATTGTCAACAATTGTTGAAAGAATATTAAATATTGATACAACTTAGTCAGTGAAGAATCTCCTGGTATAAGCTCTTCATAAATAATGGTAAAAGGCAGGATCATTGCTGTTCTAACTGTGGTAAAAATCAGTATTGCATTTAAGCTACCCACTTTCAGCATAAGCCAGGACCAGTTTGCAACAGGCAATACACTACCTTCTGGAAACAATTTACTGCTAGAAAGATCTTCCTTGATGATTGAAGTTCATTACTGTTTCATAAGAGGCCTGTGAAGTAGTAAGGAGCTGAACTTCATCTATTGGTGCACTTTGGATGATGCACTACATTTTAATGAGATTAAAGGTTTAATGCAGATAAGAGATCTGTTCAGTGCACCTGGATTCAACACAGGGATTTCAGTGTGATTCAGAGTCATTGGGGAGCTATGTTCATCTTGATCGATAAGAGCTTCTGACTTCTTTTCTATTCCATACAAAGACAAAATGATCAGGACACATGTCTTGCTGTTTTCAGCACTGATCATATGCAGCATACCTGCTGAGGAAATCTTTCAGCCAACACTAGTGCTGGACATGGCTAAAGTCCTTCTGGACAATTACTGCTATCCTGAAAACCTAGTGGGAATGCAAGAAGCTATTGAACAAGCAATCAAGAGCGGAGAGATCCTGGACGTCTCAGATCCAAAACTGCTGGCCAATGTCCTGACAGCTGGAGTGCAGGGTGCTCTGAATGACCCAAGACTGGTGATTACCTATGAGCCGTTACCACATGCAGTTCCCAAACAAGAAGCTGAGGGTTCCCCTACCCGTGAGCAACTCCTGAGTCTTATTGAGCATGTGATCATGTATGACAAGCTGGAAGGCAATGTTGGCTACCTGAGGATTGATTATATCATAGGAGAGGATGTTGTGCAGAAAGTTGGAGCTTTTCTGGTGGACAAGGTCTGGAAGACACTGATAGACACATCTGCCCTGGTGATAGATCTTCGTCACAGCACTGGGGGACAGATTTCTGGCCTCCCCTTCATCATCTCATACTTACATGAACAAGACAAGAGACTGCATGTTGAGACTGTATACAATCGTCCCTCCAACACCACCACAGAGATATGGACACTGCCAAAGGTGTTGGGAGAGAGGTACAGCAAAGACAAGGATGTCATTGTTCTGATCAGCCATCACACCACAGGAGTGGCTGAAGATGTGGCTTACATCCTCAAGCACATGAACAGAGCTATCACTGTTGGAGAGAAGACAGCCGGGGGCTCACTGGACATCCAGAAGATGCGTATTGGTCCTTCCAATTTCTATATGATGGTTCCTGTGTCACGATCTGTGAGCCCCTTGAGTGGGGGTGGACAGAGCTGGGAAGTGAGTGGCGTGATGCCGTGTGTGGCTACTGAGGCAGAGCAAGCCTTGCAGAAATCCTTGGATATCCTGGCAGTGCGCAGAGCAGTGCCTGGCACCATTAGCCACCTCAAAAACATATTAAAGGACTATTACAGCTTAGTGGAGAGAGTGCCTGCACTACTGCAGCGCCTGGCCGCCTCTGACTTCTCTTCTGTGCAGTCATCTGAGGACTTGGCCACCAAACTCAACACTGAGTTGCAGACCTTATCTGATGACCCCCGCCTGATGGTCCGAGTCATGATGCCAGGTGAAGGGGCTGATCCCCCAGCTGAGAAGCCAGTTGGAATGGCAGCTGACTTACCTGACAATGAGCAGCTGCTGCATGCCTTGGTGGATACCGTCTTCAAGGTGTCAGTGTTGCCAGGCAATATTGGCTACATGCGCTTTGATGAATTTGCAGATGCCTCTGTGCTTGCAAAGCTGGGGCCTTACATTGTACATAAAGTGTGGGAACCCCTTCAAAATACAGAGAACTTGATCATGGACCTACGTTACAACCTTGGAGGCCCTTCCTCCTCTGCTGTGCCTGTGCTACTCTCCTACTTTCAAGACCCCGCTGCTGGTCCTGTCCATCTCTTCACAACTTATGACAGACGCACCAACCACACCCAGGAGCACAACAGCCAGGCACAATTGCTGGGCCAGTCCTATGGAGCTAAGCGTGGCATCTACCTGCTCACCAGCCACCACACTGCTACAGCTGCTGAGGAGTTTGCTTACCTCATGCAGTCCCTGGGCCGTGCCACACTGGTCGGGGAGATCACGGCAGGAAGCCTCTCACACACCCGGACCTTCCCTCTGCTACAGCCCGGCCCGGGAATAACCCGTGGCCTGACTATCACAGTTCCTGTTATCACCTTCATTGACAACCACGGGGAAAGCTGGATGGGTGGAGGAGTTGTTCCTGATGCCATAGTGTTGGCTGACGATGCACTGGAGAAGGCTGAAGAAGTGCTGGCCTTCCACAAGAACATGGGAGTACTTCTGGAGGGTACCGGGCAGCTCCTGGAGGCTCACTATGCCATCCCAGAGGTGGCTGCTAAGGCCAGCACTATGCTCAGCACCAAACGGGCCCAAGGAGGTTATAGATCAGCTATAGACCCCGAGACTTTGGCTTCTCAGCTCACCAGTGACTTGCAGGAGGCCTCTGGAGACCATCGGCTTCACGTCTTCCACAGCCATGTGGAACCAACACCAGAAGAGCAGCTTCCCAATGTGATTCCCAGCCCTGAAGAGCTGAGCTACATCATTGAGGCACTCTTTAAAATTGAAGTATTGCCAGGGAACCTGGGTTGCCTTCGCTTTGATATGATGGCTGAGGCAGAAACAGTGAAGGCCATTGGGCCACAGCTGTTGCAGATGGTATGGAACAAGCTGGTGGACACGGATGCCATGATCATTGACATGAGGTACAACACAGGTGGCTACTCCACTGCCATCCCAATACTTTGTTCCTACTTCTTTGACCCTGAGCCTCGGAAACACCTCTACACTGTCTTCGATCGTAGTACCTCCCGCAGCACAGAGGTGTGGACTCTCCCCCAGCTCGCTGGCAAGAGATACGGCTCCCTCAAGGACATCTACATCCTAACAAGCCACATGAGTGGCTCAGCAGCTGAAGCTTTCACTCGCTCCATGAAGGATCTACACCGGGCCACGGTTGTTGGTGAGCCCACAGTCGGTGGATCCCTCTCGGTGGGCATTTATCGTGTTGGGAACAGTTCCCTGTATGCCTCCATCCCCAGCCAAGTGGTGCTCAGCCCAGTCACTGGAAAAGTATGGAGTGTGTCTGGGGTGGAGCCACACATCACCATCCCGGCCAGCGAAGCCATGGCTGTAGCTCAGCACATTGCCAACCTGCGTGCCCAGGTGCCACAGATACTGCAAACTGTAGGCAAGCTTGTGGCAGATAATTATGCCTTTGTGGACATTGGGACTGTTGTAGCATCCAACCTCACAAAGAACATCAACAAAGACGATAAAAGGATCAATACAGAGGAAGAACTTGCTGGGAAGGTGACCGCCATCCTACAAGCTCTTTCTGATGATGAACACCTGAAATTACTCTACATCCCTGAACATGCCAAGGACAGCATCCCAGGGCTCATGCCAAAACAGGTACAGCTCTCTCATACTCAGCTATAGAGATGGCAGCTGGAATGGGAGCATTAAGTCAGATACCTTATCTTTTTTCTAGCCCAAACCATCCAGATTTACCTGTACCCAGAGGAGAAGCCAATGCCTGGGTAGGTTTTGTGAGCTGAGCTGTCTCTGACACTTAGGGGAGCAGCTTGTGGAATTAGATGGTAGTTCTGGATGCATAGATTTTGGAAACAACCTTCAGACTGTAAATCTCAGTTGCCATATGCCACAAGCAAAGATGTAGGGTTTCAGAGTTAGAGGTAAGATATCTCACTGTTTCTGTGATCCCTCCTCTTTCAATGATGCAGCTTTTCCAGCTGTAATTAATTCAGAAACCCTCTGGTTTCAAACCCAGGTTGTAGTTTGAGGGAAGTTTAGTTGGACTAGAGTAAATGCATACAACTCACTAAACATGCAGCCATGTGCTCTTTGATGGACCTCTCTATATAAAATTGTAGCAGCTGACATCTATTACACCAGAATAATCAGCAACTCCTTTGATAGTGGCAGTGGAAAGTTGTTCTAATTGTATCTCATGCTCAGCATCAGACAGTTTCCCAGTGACCTAGAAATATTTTGGAAGTATCTGGGTGGAAGTTAGGTGACCCCAGGGAGAAATTGATTTTTAATAATCTACTTTTGCCCTTGCTGTGTGGTTTGCATAACAGTCTGTGCTTTGTTCTGAGCCCGAGTGTTTATACACTGGTCTGCCTTGGCAATCTTTCTTGTTCATTGTTGTGCTGGAGGGAGCTCCCAGGAGCACTTGTTAAAATTCCATCTTCAAATTAAATAGAGGGTTAGGATAACCTGATCCCTTTCTTGGATGGAGTTAGCTGCTTTCTGGCTACTGCACTAGCATGGCTATCAGAGACCTATTCTCTCCAGGGACTCATAAAATTACTTTTGAAGAGAATGCATTTGCCTTTGCAATGAACCAGAGTAGACCAAGTGTCAGGTAACTATTAAATGTTTCCTGGGGGAGGAAATCCGTGGACTTCCACACTCTGAAATTTTTGGCATGCATGATTTAAAGTGGCCATGACCTTTGTGGTATTATCACAAATACTAAGGTAAAGGACAAAGTCTAAGCATTGCCAGGGATGCATTGTTTTTTTCAAGTTTGTTAACCAAGAGATGCTGGCCCCATTCTTGCCTCTAAGATTAAATGGAAATAATTAATTAAAGGAGTTTTATATTCCAGCACTCTCCCTCCTAACTTGGTTGTGTGAAGAAAACTTCACTCTAAAGATATTTCAATGAGCAGAGTTCCATGCTCAGTTATTATCAACATACCAGTAGCAACACATCATAATTTCTCCCCATTCTACAGAATGGAAAAATCTTGTAAATTAGTCACTGTGTTCATTGAAGGTTGTTAATGAATAGTCTTGGTGGTTTTTACTTGTTCAGATCTTACTTTATTCAGACCTTAAACGTCAAGAACATGGCATAGAGGACAAGTATCTTATTTGTCACATGACATAAAATTCTGATCCTGATAGAGCTAGTGAAGAAATGTCATTATGTTATTCAGTGCCTCTGTTTTACCATAGTTCTTTGTCAAGCAAAATGATTGGAAGAGGTGAGGGACACACCCATAAGAAGGAAATCACATCAGTGTCGATGAGAATTAGGACAAATGTGAGATTTCTCCAAAGTGAAATAATGTATAAAGAGCAGAGAATCACATCTCTTATGAGACTAAAATGGTTTCCAGAGGCAGAAGCATTCCCTCATACTGCTGGAGGAAATGGGGAGTCAGACAAGAGAGCATTAAGATGTTAATGAAGACACTGAAGTCATTAAAGGATTTTCCTTGAGATGGAGGTAAAAGAAAATGCACTCATTCCACAGAGCCCTGGGCAGCAAGAGTACCTTCATCTCCTGTTTTGTTTTTGCAGCCATAAGATGGATGCTTTCTGTGGAATATTTCAGTACACCCCAGAGAGCAAATACCTTTAGAGTACAGTGAAGCATATATGATAGCCCTAGCTGCATTTATAAATTTAAAAAAAAATTAAATTCAGCAGCCCGATACATGGACATAGTGGCTCTCTTGATCTTTATCACATTATTCCTTAAAAACCTAAGAGATAGTTTTTCTCTTGCGCTACCTATCTTCCAAGCCACCCTCTCTCTTGACAGCAGAATTTTACTGTTAATGACCTTGATGGTGAAGCAGATCCAACACAATTAACACAGTGATGATGAATAACTACAGGAAGGATGGGATGGGACATAGGAGACAGACAAGTGAAATGCATGCAGACCTGTGCATCTGCTGCACTAGAATAGCTGCTGAAGCATAGTACAGAGGAGTGAATATGTCTCCTCTAAGCAGCAGCAAGGTCACTGCTAGTCAGAGCTGTCAGCTGCATAAATGCCACTTTGCAAAGTCAGACCTCCTTGAGACAAATTTTGTCTGTATTTTTTGTGATACAGAAAATAATATTTTGCTTATAAGGCAGAGCTCTGCAAACTTGCTGACCTGCAGTTTAAAAGTCTTTGCTTCTTATTCTTCTGTCTCTCTCTCCCTCTATACTCAAACCTTCCTCTATATACTGAAACATTTGTGTTTGTGACTGTCTATCTATGGAAGAACTGCTGCCTGATTTTGGCATAAGTGTTATGTCCATTTTAAATGATGAGGAGTCTCCCTGAGTAATTATGTTGGCCCCTTCTTAATGACCAAATACTTTTAGTGCAGTCTTTTCACCTAAGAGAATTTTTGTAATGACAGTTTAGATAAGCAGCTGAAAATGATGATCAGAATATCAGGCAAAAACTAATATCAGAATAAAAGGCAAAAACTAATCCTTTGTAAAGAGAGATTTTTCTTGCATTTCAAGTCCTTCTGTTTCCAGATGATTAATATCTATATATAGGAGAGTATTGTTCTTGCTGAAGGAGGCAGTAGTTAGAGATGCTTCACTAGAAAGAAGTACGGTTTGTTAGTATCTCTTCATTAATGAGTGAAATCAAAATGGTCAGCCTCCAAGTGTCAAGATAAAAAATCAAATTCCTACATCTATTGCTAACAAGTGGAAAAAAATTTGTTGTAGGCCCATCTGATGTTGATTTATATCAACATAAACACAGTAAAGTCAGTGGTACTATGCAAGTTTATGCAAGAGAAAAATGCCTCATGTTTAACTTTCATTGGCTCTTCACCTTTTGCAATCTTTGCTTGCTCGTTTCTGGGGTGGTAGGTGTTCACTGCACAAATCTGGGAGAAAAGTAGCTTGTTTAGGGGGGGTCCTGTAAAAATGTAAATGGGTGCTTCAGATTTCATAACCTGAGCGCAAGTCAATAGGGTCAAGCTGTTTCAGCAAATACTCATCATCATCAAACTGGAATGGATAAGGAAGAATATAATCAGGAAGACATGAACACTTCTGCTACATTTAGCTCTAAGGAAAATTCATCTAGAGTATAATATGAAAGGTTTTGGGCAATGGTTTTCTGGAACGATGTGGCTCAAGTACGGAGACAGCAGAAAAGAGGGACTGGAGTAAAGAGAGTAATGAATAAAAGTAGCCTTCAAAAAGTTTAAAATATTTGAGTTGTTTATTCCAGAGAAAAGAAAACTGAGAGGAGACATGAAAACAGTCTTCAGATACGTAAGAGACTGTTTCAAATATGAAAAGAATAATCTCTTCCCTTGTCCATAGTAAATAGACCAAGAAGCAATGCACTTAAACAGTACAAAGTTACAACTTAGACTGTTTACACCAGATCTTGAAAACATCTCTCTAATAGTAAGGCTGGTGACGTACTAGGGTGGATTGCCTGGAAATTACCCAGTAAAATGTGTGTTGTTAAGAGCAAGTGAGAATGAGCTGTCAGGGCTAGAGCTGGGCCTGCTCAGTCCCTGAGCTGGGGGCCTGATGAACAGTTCCATTCCAGCCTGTAAGTGTGCACAAGGAACACAAGCATTCTGAGAAAAGTGCAACTCTGCCACTCAGCCCTCAAGATCTCATGGTTCTTAAACTAATCTCAGGGTTTGCAATGGTGTTGCAAGGGTGTTTGCTGATAATATTTTAACAGCCAGCAGTTGACAGCACTAGCAACCTTAATGGAAGTCAGAGTTATCTTACAATGGTCAGCACAAAAATAGCTATGGAAAAACAGATTCCATCTTAATAGAAAAAACAAGGGAGATATGAAAAGAGAGAAAAGAGGGAAGAGAGGAACATTTAGAAAAGTGGTTTGCCAGTGTCTGGGGTTTGTGTCAGAATCAGGGATCAAACTCCATGCACAAGTCCTAAGGCAGCATTCTAAGGTCCTATTTTGTGTGACATCCTGTGTTTTACTTACACCACTCGCCTGTGAAAGGGGGCTGCAGATAGGACTGCAGACCCTTATACAGTTAATGAAAAAACATTTTTCCTTGGCTTAAAGTGGAGTTAGCTTGGAGGTCCTTTAGTGTAGCCACATTGCTTATAGTGTGCACCTGAGGGTTTATATTGAAGAACAAGTCATTTGTATGTAAACACTGTCTGACTGAGCAGCAGATCTTACTTTCAGCTGCATCCTGTCCCAGCTTGTCCTTGGCCAGCAAACAGAGCCCTGCCTTCCAAAGGAGAGCGTGTGGTTCCTTTCTGAAGCTTGATTTACCTCCTTAGGTACCCACAGCACATGGCCCACGTGCCAGGGTCATGAACCTGCAGTTTTGCAGGGCAGTAACTCTCAAATATCAATCAGTGGCTCCTTATCTCTTTTGCTGAAAGGTTCAGATACTTTCCCTGGCACCCCAAAATTACATTCTGACTGCTTTTCATCTGATTTCCAATCTTAGAACTTTTAGAACAGATACATTTTCATACCTTTTCTTGCAGCCATGAAGAGCTTTCATTTAGATCCTTGCACATTTATTTCACCCCATGAGACCTGGGGTGAGCAATCTTCCCACCTTGAAATTTATAATGAATTTTCAAAAGTTATCAAAACTGAAGTCCTCATGGAACAAAAATGTGATGCATCACAGTAAAAGAAAAAGTTGAGAAAAAAATTATCAGACAATTACTCTTAACATGTTTATGGGTATGCATTTAGCAGTTCTCACTGGAGATAGAGATAAGACATTTGTGTGTTCAGTTAAAATATCATTAGCAAGTGGCTGAGATTAACAGATCAGTTTTATTCGTAGATGTTACTAATGAGTGACATTTTTATTTTCCTCCTGTGGGGGGGCCAGTATCTCTGAACTAGACATAAGTTCTGTCAGAACAATCAATGCATGCTGGATATTTTTTTCAAAACTATGATTAATTAATCAAAGTACAGTGGACAGATCAAGTTTCATTGCTGTCACTGAGAAGTGGATTGGAAATGACAAACCCAGCAGCGCTGGACTGATGTGTTTACAGTCCAGATACAATGGTTATTTTCACAAGGTATAGTGATAAAGAACAGTACAGAAAAAAGTTTCTCCTTATCATCAGATCATCAGCTACTGGCCAACAGAGCTTTTAAATTAATGACTGAAATTTTGATAATTTTGGCATACATCAGGGACTGAGTGATGAAGTGTCATATGGTAGATAATCTTCGCCTAGGTAACCTCAAGCTGTTTCAAACACAGCTGCCTTCACGCACCTTGGGAAAACCTCTTTCTGCTGTGGCAGACCTGCCTTTGGCAGGAGCACAGCTCCAGCCCAGAGCACTATACAGGGGTCAGGAGATCACTCGACTTCTCTGCAGTTGCAGAAAGACCAAGTGCCTGCCCAGTTCTGCGGCATGTTGTAGACTGGGAGAGCACCTCTAGCACATGGCTCAGGCTGACTCCTTGTTCTTCTGAGTGTAAAAGCATGGATTGTCTGGGGATGAGCTATGGCAGAGGGCAACTGATTAAAAGGAAGGTATAACACCATTTTCACAGCAACCCTGAGGACGAAAGACCAAATGGCTGAAGGTCATATAAGTCATATAAGTCATCTCAAGCTGAGGGAGACTATTCCATTTTCAGATACTGCATACAAATAAAAGTTTAGCAACAGGAGCTGGCTGTGTCTCTATGCATACAGGGGTTACTAGGAGAACTTTATTATTTGGCTACACGTTGCTACTAAAAAATGTCTGCTGTTTAATAACATAAGCTAGGCAAAATTAAACAAATCTCAACCTAACACGTGAGGCTCCAGGCACGTGGCCATCACATAAGAGATTTAACATATCTGCTTCATGAGTATCCTAGCACATGCCCCACACATCAGGTTCCTCACTCTCACAGGGACCGGGTCATTACGAGGGGCTGGGGCACTTGCACCGGCAGCCAGCAGCTGTTTGTGCCATGAGGCCAATCAAGAGATTATGAAAGTCCCAGGGGCTGTGTTTAGAAACAACCCCTAAAGGCAACATGTGGGCTTGGCTGGCAGGCCTGGGGGCTGTGCTGCAGGCTGGGATTGTTCTTGTAGCCTCTTTGCTTCAAGGAAATTCTTGTATTTTTGAAAAATAAACTGAGCTCTGGGATATAGGAGCCTGGTCTGGATTCTGGGTGTGTTATTGATAAACCTTATGCTGCGCAAAGATTCATCAGGCAATGCTAACCTATGCTTAGTGTGCAAATATACTGTAAAATTTATTATGTTTTTCAAACTTGGTCACATTCCTCATACATATCCCACCTGGATTAAACATGACCCACATAATTTTGTGTCAAGCTAGTGCCAGCAAATGATTTGTTTTGTTTTTCCATACTCTTTCAGATCCCTCCACCAGAAGTATTTGAAGATCTGATTAAATTTTCATTCCACACAAATGTATTTGAAAACAACATCGGCTATCTGAGATTTGATATGTTTGGAGACGGTGAACTTCTAACCCAGGTGTCTGACCTAATGATAGAGCATGTTTGGAAGAAGATTGTTCCCACAGATGCATTAATCATAGACATGAGGTAAACCTTTGAATGGCAAATAACCAAAGCTCTTTCAAAGCAGCATTTTATTTGTAACAGTGAATTAGCTTTACATGGCTTGCTGTCCTGTTTACAGGCTAACATTGCTAGGATTGAATGAGAAAAGGAAAACAGCCAAGGAAAATAATAACAGTCTGGAAGTATATCTCAAGATAAATTGTATTATCACTTGAGATGTTTAGAACTAAATAGGCAAATTTAGGGAGTAGTTTGCAGAATGCAAATCTGGACCTTGCATGTGTTTTATTTCTCCAATCTAACTCTCCATGTGCCACATATATATATAAATAAATCTTTTACTTCATGTAGTGGCCAAGTGATTCAACAGTCAAAAAGACAGACCCCGTTTAAGGCTGTGGCCTTTTAATTTAATTTAATTTAATTTAATTTGCCATATCTGCAGTGCTAAATAATTCTGGGCAATCAGGTCTGTCCAGAATGGGCCCTGTGCACAGAGGAACTCAGAGGTCCTGTAGCCCTCCTGGGCCCTGCTGCACCAAGCTGCAGCATCGTACACCTGCTCGGCTTAGAGCTCTGCTGGACACTCCAGTGTGTCAACAGTGCTCCAAATCTTATGAGCCATAAGATGCCATCCGTTTGTCACCAGCTATCAAAGCAGATTAATATAAAAATGTACATTTCCTACACAATATTTAGGGAAGTAATTCCCTTGTTGTGGTCCAGAGCTAATGTGTGTGAGCCCAGAACATTACAAATATAAACCAAAGGGGGACTTTGTAAGAACTTGGTTTTAATGTTAGAACCACTTGTATCTATTGTTATCATAGGGCTCTTAATATTTGGTAATCTTCTTAATATTCTTGTGGGATTTTCAGCATAGGGCAGAAAAGTTGAGCACAGTGACAAGAGCAGAGATCTCACTGTGTGAGCACAGAAGAGGCAAGGCAGCTACCAACATAACATACCCATGACTGAATTTGAATTCAGCAAAAGCTCCACCATCTTCCACTAGAATTGAGATAGCATTGGGACTTTCCTCTTTCTCACCCCAGTTTTCTCCCAAACTAAAAATTTCAGGGCTGAGGGCACTGAAACAGCAAAGATGAAATCACATCTCAGGTACCAAATGGTATCATTATAGCTCTTTTCATATGTTGTTTGGTTTTGATTTATTCTTTTTCTATTAAGAGTATTTTCAGTCCTTTGAGTGCACATAAAAGACTCAGTCTCTGAAGTTACACAAAAGAGAACCCCAAACAAACCTTCCAAAATTCTCTGTTAGCCAATCTTATCATTTTAAGATGATTTAAATTGTGCATGGGATTAACTATAATAAGTAATGTTTCTCATTTTACAAGTTTTCCTCCCTGAAACAGCTGGGTCACTCATGAACTTCATATTTGGATAATTTCAATTTTGCATGGGATTAACCATGATTCATAATGTCTCTCACCTTAACAGTCCCCCTTCACAGAACAGCTGTGCCACTCATGAATTCATCTTTTTAACCCTCACAGCATTGATAGGAGACACTGATAAACTAAAAGGCCTCCCTAAGGTCACATAAGACATCTGTAAGAAGGAGTGCTAGCATCCAAGAGTTAAGATAAAACTCAGGCACCTCTTCAGTCATTATCACTGACTAAAGTTGCTGCACTTTCACTGTCTGCAAGAGTGCCCCGGGAAGAGCATTCCAGCATTGTCCTGCCTGCCACCACCTGCAGCACTGGTGGCACCTGTGTGAGCTGGGCTGGGCTGGGCTGGGCTGGCTCAGGGACACACTGGAGATGGTTCTTTAACTTCTAGCCAGTCACACTGTCCGTCATACAGCTCCCAAATGCTGAAGAAAAATGACTACACTTTTTCAGAACAGAGGCCTCCTGGATTGTCAGGTCCTTTTCTGGAGGGGAAAAGACTGAGCTATAGATTGAGCTGAATAAACTCATTTTCCAGCATGGAATGCCTGTGCTGGGTACTCCTAAAATCACCTACAGGAAAGTACTGAATCCACACTATCAGTAAGTAAAGTACAAACATTTCTAGAGCTGTATCTGCTCTAGTATTAGTGAAAAGTGACAGGCAAAAATATTTTGGTAGTTAATTGTGTGTATTCATAGCAGGGGTTCTCCAATGACAGGCTCTTCAGTAAAATTAATCTTCAGAGACTGCTATGGAATTGAACTGCAACCAAAGTTTTCAATTATGAGTGTGCTAAATGAAGCAACTAACACAATCTTTAGGCACAAAAAATTTACCTCAATAAAACCACTAAGTTTTCTCATTTTGTGTAGCAAAAAAAATAAGAACATGACAGTTCTACAAACATATGTTTCTTTAATTGGAATCTACTTTTATCTGCTAGGGTTTAGGTATTCACTCCTTGCTGCCTGTGTGAGGAACAGAATGGGTTACTCAGAGGAGAATAACAAGAATCTGATGTTTATCTGCAGATCCAGAGTCTTTGCTTATCTTCTGATTTTTTCTAGGTAACATCAAGAAAAAAATAGACTTTTAAGTTGTGTGTTTGCTTTGGAAGTTAGTTGTGGGCAATAACAGTCTGACACTCTTAGACAAGATTTTTCTTATCTGATAGACATGCAAATGCTGATAGGGGAGAATGACTATAAATATATCAAAATGTAGCCATAAGCCTTTTTGGGACTGATATTAAGGAACAATACTTGGAAGGGAGACTTTCTGCCTGACACAAATTTTCACTTGCTTCCCTAATATTTTTAATTTTTGAAAAGGTACAATATTGGAGGCTCCACTACACCCATAGCAATCCTATGCTCATATTTCTTTGATGAAGGACACCCAGTTCTCTTGGACAAAGTTTATGACAGACCTAGTGACTCAGTAAAGGAGATATGGACCCAGCCTCAGCTCAAAGGTAAATGACAATTTCTTTTTAGTGTAGCTTTTCATTTCAGATGTCTCACCTTGTCATTTTAAAGTGAGCCATTAAATCCTGTAACTTAGCTGGTGGAAGCACCTGCCATGATCAGCTCAAGCTGTGTAGAGAATGTAGAAACAAAAAATGTGCATTTCAGCCATGTCAATCAATGCCATCTACAAAGAAACAATTTATCACTCCTTGAAATGGGGTATGCTAGGCACAGAGGTCTGTAAATTGGTCCCCAGAAGTTTAGCCAAATACTGTGTACAGCAGCTGTAACTTGTTGCTTTTAAAAGTTGCCAAAATTAAAAATTAATCCAGTGTTGTGTGGACCTCCAGCAACGTCTGTTCCAACACTCCCATGCAGTTTTATAAATTGTTCCCTACTACCTACCTGTGTCATCCTCTACATCAGTAGATGAAAACACCATAATACCCCAGTTTGTCCAGACAAGAGAAAGAAAAACACTAAATTTTGTACATCTGGGTGAGTCTGAAGCATTTGGCAATGAGTCACACACACCCCACACATACCCTGCCCCAGTTTGTGGAAGTTGAAAGGATGCTGCAATATGCAGAAACAGAGCTCTTCGGTGCTCATAGACTGAAGTTAGAGTGCTAAGAAGCCTTAAACATGGGGTTTAATTATTTTCCCCTCTTAAGCTAAGACAGCAGCAAAAAAGTTAATGGTGTGTGCAGTTGTTGGCCTGGATCATGCTGAAATGGTTAAATTTTGTCCCAGTCTGCAGAGTCCATCTATTTTCCCAGGTGGTCAGAGGTGGGTTGTGCTTAGGGATATGATTTCTGTGGACACACTCCAGTTCCCATCAAAGAGAACAGGCAGACTCAAATTAACTTCAAAGGACCTGGATCTGGTCCTGTATTATATAGATCTACTGTGAAAAGATTATTTTAATGGTTATTATGTTTATAGTGAAATGAGAAGACAAAAGATGGTGTGAAAATTAATTACCATGCTATTGGGCCCCTCTCTTAAAATTTAGCATGAGAATTATATGTCATACTCTTACTTACTCATAAATTGACATTTTTAGACCAGTTTACTTTTCAAGCTATCAAGTCCTAGTTATTACCCACTGGTCACTTTTTCAAAGAAACTAAACTATCAAAAAGTATCTAGCATATTCAGATATATTGAAAGTAAGGTTCAAAGCTCTTCCTATTTCTGCCAGCTGTTTTATGTAAGAAAATTAGATATTTGGCTCAGATCCTAATAATAAAGGGGTATTTGTTGAAGGGTTTGGGACAAAGGTCATGTATAGCATCCATTTACAAACTATAAGAAAGCTATGGGAAATCACTATAATTGTAATTTCATAAAATAATGCCTGCACAGTTGCAGGCCAGGCTCTGTGACAGTCATGTTCCTAGAGCAGGGATGAGGGTGAAACTGAAGATGCTTCTGGATGAGTTTTGACTACTCCTGCTGCAATGGTGAAAAATGTAATTTTTCTCACCTGTCTGTTCTGCTACTCTGATGAGATCTGGAGCTCCTGTAAAAGTCAAAGCCACAGAAGAGATAACAGTAGTAATCATGAGCTGGCTTCTCTCCTCATGGAGCTCATAGCCAGAAGCTGATGGCACAAGAGCACCACACAGGGTGACAGCCTTTTTTTACAGCATATAGTCTGGGCTAGTGTTGAAAGTACTTTAATACTATCATAGGCACAAAGTAAATTTCCAGACTTCTTGGGTTGTTAATAGCAGGCAGGGAGAAAAACCTCTATCTTGGCTTCTCTTTGCTCTACTATACAAATAAATCTCTGAAAATGGATCCATTTCTGATGGGTTTTTTCCTACCTTACAGGGGAGAGGTATGGCTCTCAGAAGGGGCTGGTAATCCTTACCAGTGCTGTGACAGCTGGGGCTGCTGAAGAGTTTGTACACATAATGAAGAGACTGAGCAGAGCTCTCATCATTGGGGAGCAGACCAGTGGTGGCTGCCATTCCCCACAGACCTATCACGTAGATGAAACCAACTTCTACATTGTCATCCCCACCTCCAGATCAGTCATCTCTGCAGACAGCCCCTCTTGGGAAGGGAAAGGAATTCCTCCTCATATAGAAACACCAGCTGAAACAGCACTCATCAAAGCAAAAGAGATGCTCAAGGCTCACCTATACAGCTCTAGATAGCCCAGTGGAGGAACATATCCCTAGTTCTTATGAAAAGAAAGCTAGCTACCCAAATGTAAACCCTAGAAGAAGTGGGAGCTTCGTTTCAGTCTCTATGGTCAGTGATTGTGTACATAGCTCAAAGTGACTCCTGTACATAGCTCAAAGTGACTCCTTTCCAACATGCTGGCATTTTTCCCCATTCTGTAGAACCCAGCTCTTTCTGTGCGTGGTTGAAATGCTTCAATAATTCACTGGGGTTTCTGGATTCCTCTCCTGTAATCAAACAAAAATGTTCAGTGTGAAGTGTAGCTACCAATCACAGATCTCCTTTTGTCCCATAGAAAATCCCAGGTGTCTGTGTTGAAACCATGTGAACAACTTTAAACACAGAAAAGGCTCTTCTTCTTTGGAAATGGTGTGCATTCCTATTTATACATCTTTTAAAATTAGCAGTAGTTGGAAGAGTCTGTTTTTCAAACTGCAAGAGCCAAATTAAGTCTCTTTTCCATTTAACCATCTAGATGTACCAAACATAACCATTCCCAGTCTGTCAGGGTGTCCAAGACTCCTGGTATTTGAAAGGAGCATGCCTGCTCCTCTCAGTGTCTGTCAGAGGGGAGGATGAGCAGGACAAAGGCAGCACCTTGACTCTTCTACCCTGTGCCCAGATCAACTGACTCAAGGAAAAGAATCATACCTTTTTTACTTAAGGATAAAATTATTTTGTTCTGTCCTGCTACAAAGACAGAAAAAAAGAAAAAGAAAGCTGAAAAATATCCTTTGCAGCCTGCTATCAAGCTACATATGAAGTGATAGTGGATTCCAGGATAACTCAGAGAGATATTGATATGAGCTTAATGCGCAAAATTCCTTGTCTTTCCTACAATTTTTAGTTAAACAAATATCTTTGTAGTTATTTAGAAATATGTGTAACTTTAATCTAGATTTCATATTTTCTCATCTCTTCAAAATGTCAGCTGTAAGATAATTAAATTAGGGAAATGGTCCCCCAAAATTCAGTTGGAGTCTACAGTAGTTACACATTGGTGTTCATTTGCTCATTTTTAAGTTCCTGTCTTTTTTTTTTTTATAAATTGTGTCAAACACTTGACTTTCAGTTTTTACAGGAAGAAAATTTTAAGAACTAAATAGATTTTCCATCCTTTTTATTTGTCTTATCAACTGCATTCAGTGTGATTGCTGAACTCTTTTGAGACATTTTCATGTTCTGATTTTTATGAACTAGCTTGTTGTTAAACTTCTCAGTGTTGTGGAAAATATTTTAATTAATTAAATCCCAGACAGAATTTCATGTAAAGTAATATATGTATGAAGAATATTAAATACTCTTAATGTGTAAAAAAAATG
The DNA here is from genome assembly GCF_901933205.1 of Camarhynchus parvulus. NCBI lineage: Eukaryota > Metazoa > Chordata > Aves > Passeriformes > Thraupidae > Camarhynchus > Camarhynchus parvulus. The sequence continues at coordinate 17,330,107 of NC_044576.1, read as the reverse complement.
AGTAGTCAATGAATGAGTAAACAACACTAATGTACGTCTTCTAATGCCTTTTAAACCTCTTTAATATCTCAATGATCCAGATAAACTGCTTTCTTTTCCGAAAAACAATCAGTTGTGCTGTCATGTACAAACAATGTTAATTGTTAAGCCCAATATTTAGAAACTATCCATTCAAGGACAAAAAGCTATACCATATGGGCACAAATAGCAAATAATTCTTCCCAGAGTAATATGGGGAATACAGATGTATCATAAATATGTCTAGAAATTGGAATCCAGTTGGAAAAACAATGAAGATGCAATTGCTGGTGAGTCCATTTTAAATCAATAATGCTGTTAATTCACTAAAGTGATCGATTTCAGGGGAAAACTATTGTGCAACCTTGAGAAATTTTATTACTTGACAAAATATTATTTGCTATTTCATAGTACTGGCTAATTAATATTGAAACTGCCAGGCTTAACAAAGGCCAGTGTGTTAAAAGCAATATTTCCTGTCTTCACAAACTGCTGTGTCATAGTTATGCTCATCTCAATGAGTTTAGACCTCACAGAACTACAGTCAGTAATTGTGTAGAAAATTACACGGCATTGAAAGGTCTGAAAATAACAAAAGCACAAATGCAAATTAGTTATGCAAAGTCCATGGTTTGTGGTTTAAATGAGAAAGTTAGAAGGTTTTTAGGGAGGGGCAAGCAATTTCAGAAGTGCTCTTCCAGAACACAACAGGAAACATGACGAAATTGCCACCCTTCTCTCATCTGGTTCCAGAGCTGACATGGACATTCCACAGTTTATAGCACCATTTGCCTATCATCCCACCTAGAATAACTTCCCAAATTTTAATCCTAATCATGTTCCCTTTAAAGACAGGCAGAAAGGAGTTATGTTATCAGCCTACCTAGCAGTATCCTCTTTCTCCTTCCAGCATTCATAGAACTCTAACCAAGAAATGACAGCCAGCTTTTATTTCTTTTGTGCTGCCTTAGTCCACTGATTTCCAAACTGTGCCCTTTGGGATCTCATCCAGCTGATATTTCCACCTCAGATGCATCTGCAGAGGGCTTTGACCTCAGACCTTGGCAAACCATATACTGAGGGGGCACCTGGTCAGGTCACAGTGAGAACTGTGGGTTCTTGGGTGCTGGTATGCTAACAGAACTACCCTGTATTTGGTCAAGTTTCTGCTTCTTGTTCTCAGTTGGTTCAGGACTCTGTTCAAATAAGGTCATGCTGCAAGTTCACGTTCATGATTGCACCTTTGCTCCCACACCTCGCTGTGTCTGCCCTGCCCATGGGTCTTTGGTCCCAGTCTCTGTAACCTGTGGTCTTCCACCTTTGTTATTTTCATTATTAAAGTTTTCATTTTCAGGGCTAGACCATCGTTCCCATTCCTTATTTTGCCAGATCCATCCAAGCCGAGCAAGGGGATCAAAGCGAACTCTAAACTGCAATAGTGCCCTGTAGATCCAAGGAAGCGTGCAGACTACCTTGATTGCTGAAAAAATACCTCATAAAAAACAAGCAAATATATATTTCTGAAAAGCACATCTGAATGTCATTTCGATGCAAAAACACATCTTCATCAGAAAAAAATCAGGGTTTAATGATCAGTGAGTGAACAACTATCGTAATCTGGCATTTCCTATCAGTAAACTCATTATCCATTGCAGAAACACAGCCTGTTTGACAGCCCTGTGTTGTGTCCTTTTTCACTGATCCAGAAACACATGTCAAGAGAAACAGTTGTTTGATCAAAATTAACAGTTAGTTGCTAGCAAAGACAGGAAGAGGACCAGTCGGCTCACTGCAAATTGTCTCCTCCTGTTTTAAAAACAAAATTATTTTTCTCCCTTCCCTAGAATTTCTACTTGAATAAAAGACAGAGATCCCTGCTGTAAAATCACAGTATTTCATGGGGACAGAGTGCAGTCCTTCATTTCCTCACAAACCCCCTGTTCTAGTGGTGTGCTTTCCTTCCAGCAGGATTTCATCTGCACCAATTTAAATTTTCAGACTTCTAGACATAAGGGGAAATAAGCTTCCAGCATGACTCAATTATAGGAAGTTTGTTTTTCTTTGTCTCGTTAGGCTTCCTTCTGCCTGTTCAATATTTGGTTCACTCAGTTTTAATATAAGTATTTTCATTTAAAGAAATAAAATCTCCAAAAATTTTGGATAAGCCCCCTGGTTTATGTAACCCAGTTTAGATGAGACACTCAGTTAAATTTGAGACACATAAAAGATTTTCACTGTGCCTGGACAAAGAGCTGGTTTTATACATAGGGAATCAAGTTCTGGTTCTGCTGGCATCTGTATGGTTTTGCACTGATACCAGCACAGATGCAGCAGGCAACAAGGTGTCATATTGTTTGGCTGTGTGGTTTGCTATGTGTCTAAATAAGTCTTCATTCACAAACCCCTTTACCTCAGAATAAGAAAAAATTTGTTAATGCAATCTTTATGCTGATGGCCACCTACAAAAAAACAAGGACAGCATTGCACACACTGCCTGCAGTGTGATTTCCATGTTACAAGAGGAAAATCCTCAATCTTTGCAGACCAGGACCACAGTGCACTGCCCCTGAGCCGGAGGAGGTGAGGAAAGTACCAGAAATCAAGCTTATTAAAAACCTCTCCTCATTTTTGCATTTTGAACCAGCTCTGCCACTTCTCATAACTGCTTCTCCTCATAATTCTCTCTCTGTGCACAGAAGGCATTCCTACATTGCCTGGCATCACAGTATATAAATTGCTGTAGCTGAGATATGCCCACAAGGAAACTGGGTAAGAGTTCTTACCTCTTCTTTTTTCCCAAAGAAAACTCCATGACATAAAGGGAAGCTATTTCTGCCTGTAACCTTGCTGCCTGCTTAAGCCTCATACCATAAGCAAAGTGAAGAAGTTTGATTACTGGTGAGTAATCAAACCTACAGGCCGTAGGTCTAACACACTACCTGAAGAGTTTTGAGACTCAGCATCTGTTTTTCAGTGGTTGATTTTCTACACTTTGTCCAACACAAAATCCGTGAAACCATGTAACCCGGAAGATTTGGTACTGTTTCATTCTAAATTACACACCAGGTGTAGTGCACTGGAAAAACAGGCATTTGGAGCAGGGTAATGTTGAAGTGATGTGCCAAAATAATACTGGGGAGCATTATACAGCTACTCCTGTCTTTTTCCAGAAGAAATCTGAAGCTAGGTTTCTAATCATGAAACTGTTAAGAAAACATGGCATCCTTCAGTAAGTACAGAAAAGAACATTTTGCAGTAATGGTACCAAAAAATCTTTAGTCTTATTTATACTGGGCCAGGCTGATCTTAAAGTAATTAATATAAATCAGGAGTAGCAACATGGAATTATTCTGGATTTTCACTGGAATAAATGAGATCACAATCTGGCCTAAACTACTAATGGGAAATATAACCCTGACCACATATGAATGCAGTTACACCACAGAGTCCTTCATTACACTTTATGGACACTGACTTCACAGTAAACTGGCTGGCACCCAGGTGGAGTGAAATTTGGCCCATTAAACTTTGCCATAAATATATTCCTTACACAGCAAATGTTGTTGGACACAAAATAGAGATGGAAAGATTACAAGAAAACCACACCATCCTCTACTCAATGCAAGGCTGTTCCCTGTGCTCCATGTTTCAAAATCTTTGTTCATTTTGTGTTTAACGATTCAAGTGAAAGAGCTTCCATCACTGACCTTGAAAAGCTGTGTTACAATCCAACCAGAACTGTCTCCTGAACTCAAAGGCATAATGTAATAGTTTTATCACTTTATGTTTCAAAAATAAAACCTGCAATAAGAAAAATGTTTCTATTAATAGGAAGGAGCCATGTATTAAAGTTCAACAGCAATATATTGGGAAGAATACTATCTCCTGACTTCCAGATATCTCCCAAGAGGTGGCAATGAGTGGGTTATGTTGGTTCCAGCTGACAGCCTAAGACTGTCAGTCTCTCTTTTTCATTCAGATATATTTACTTGATGATACTTGCATTATCAGGCAAGGCATCGTCATGGTAACTCCAAATTCTATCCAGTATTCAAAAATCACTGGAGTATATGATCAGAATGGTGGAACATATAGAGCATATTGAAATGTCCTTTACTCTCAGCTGGGAAATGAATGGTTTCTGATAATTCTCTAACTGAAAGAGAATAGTAGCCCTTGATGAGGCAGGTGAGGTTCAAAGGCAAGCCACCAAAACATCAGACAACCTGAAAAAATACTATACAAGAGCAGGAGAAATGATTGCTTGAAGAACAAAGTGGCATAAGCTATCAAAATCAAGCTCCTAAATGGATTTAAAATGTAATGAAAGGCTAATTAGATGGGCTGCAGTAACAATAGACAGTGTTTCCTTCCACTCTGAGCAGTATAAATTTACTGCTGAGACTCAGCAAAGCTCAAAAAAAAGTAGACAAAAGAAAAATGTCTCATGGACAGGCAAGAGAAAGAATATGCCACTTTCTTTTTTAAGAAGGTGGAATTGGCCCATGTAGAAACCAGAGGACAGACAAGGTGGTGCAATGCAGTGCAGTTCATGTACACCTGTATCATTTTGTGTTTCTCTTCTCAGAACAGAGCAGGTGTGCAGATTCTATCTATCAGTAGCTAATTTTAACTCAGATACCCTGTTTCCTTTGGTATATCCAAAACCTGAAAACCACAGGCTGAACTCTACTCCCATCAGATCTGTATGCCTACTAAAGTCATACAGGTCTTAGAATATTTGACAACAGCTCACATTTTGATACAGATTCATGTTGATTTCACTGTGTAGAAGATATTTCAAAAGCAGCAGAGCGTGGAACAGAACTTGGATATTCTGCTTTACAAGTTCCATCCTCTTTGGCAGTCTATCAGTCAGGTGTTGACAATCATAGATTTCAAACAGTCTTAAATTCAGGTCCCTTTCAAAGCCAAGGAGTGTTAAGATGTGTTTTTAACTTAAAAATTTGGTAAGGGAGCTGATTCAGCTAACATAAAGGAATAAGAGTCCACCAATGCTGCTAGAAATAGTAACTTATCTTATTTTGACATATAAGCTCTGATTTTTCTAATGCTTAAAGGTTCCTCAATCAATGAGGCGGTTGTTATTTCTGTATTTACACTGTACTGCACAGACACCAGCAAATCAAATATAAGCAAAGACAACTCTGTTTGCAAATCTATAGTTTTGTCCCTACTCTGCAAATTAACACTGCATGTGGATACATTTCACTATTTTATTTCCTCAAAAATAGGTTGACAAGGGCTAGGCTGAGTTTTCAAATCTTAAAACCCACGCAGACTCTTGTAAACATTTAATTTTTTTTTTGCAAAGCATCTATTATAAATTATTGTAAACAGTGATTTCCTGAAAGAAATTAATGTAAACTCAAAAAGAAATGGATTGAAGCGAACTATCATTCCCTTCTTCATCCAACCTGCGGGGTCCCTTGGTGACATCTGCCTGCACAGCTCTAATTATGAGAAGTCATGTGCCGGGATAAATGATGGCGTTCTCGGAAGTACTCGTGGCAAATGGGACACGTCAGCTTCTCCTCCCGCCTCCTCTTGCACTGGGATTCACTTGAGGAATATTCTTTCTTGTGATGTGACCGCATGTGGAAGACTAAATCAGATGTCATGCGAAAGGACAGGTTGCATTTGGCACACCAGTTCTGGGCAGCCACTCCAAAGGATGTGAAGGTGGGGGGAAGAAGAGTCAAGGAAGAAGAGGAGGAGGAGGAGGAGGAGGAGGAGGAAGTGGTGGTGGTGTTTTGTAACTGTCCTCCTGCTTGCTTGAGCCACGGTTCTGAGGTATACGGGAAAACATTGCTCCGAGTGATGCTTGTCTGCAGCATCTGAGCATTACACAAATCACTGACAAAGAACTTGGAATTGAGAAGACTGCCGCAGCACATGATGTCTGCGGTGGCAATGAAGCCAGACAGCTCCCCCAGGCTCTTTGTTGACTCACTCATGGGATGAGAAGAATTTACTGCAGCTCTTTCTGTTACGCACTTACTGGGCTTGCTGAAAGCACTCTTCTGTTCTCCTCGAGCTCTGGTGGGCCAAACAAAGGAGAAAGCACTACCAGAGGAGTTCAGCAACACTTCCTTTGACACCTGCTCTTTACCAAGTGGGGCCGTGCCATCCTCCTGCTCTGACTCCTGCAGTCTCTCATTCCTCAGCTTCTCTTTCATCCTCCTGACCTCAGTGAAAGCACTCTGCTTCTGCTCTAAAGCATCCTTCCTAGCTGACTGCCTCCCTGAACTAAGCTTCCTGAAAGAACCAGCCAATGCATGCTCTCCCCCAACCTCTTCCTTGCCCCCACAGTTACGTTCCTCAGTCAAGTTATTGGTTTTCTCCAACAGCACTGTTTTCCTGCTCCTGTTGCTCTCAGCCTCTTCAGACTTTGCTCTCCTTTCTCCAATAAGACCATGTGCATCATCTTTACAAGCTGCCATTTTGACTTCCAGGTCCCTTGCCAGGCTGTGGAAATTCGTGGTCTGCTCAGCTAGGCTGCCCTTTTCAGTTTTAGGGCTCTGGAAGTTTCTCCATAGCAGAGCACTCTTCTCTGGGACACAGAGGAAGCGGACATGGGACAGATAGGAATGCTCACATTTAAAGACTCGGTCACACTCTTGGCATCTCAACTCTGCAGAAACAGACAACAAGTGATGAGTTTTGCAAAGGTGGAATTATGGGTGAATGCAGATCCTGATCCTGTTATTGACACAAAAAACCAGGAACACCTCTTGTGTCATACAAGGTTACACATGGTAAAACTAATGCCAGGGCAGAATCAGGTCCCTTCCTGCTATGCAAAATGGTTCATTCTTATTTGCTTCTATACTTCCGTGCTACTGGCAGAAATATTCCATTTAGCCTCTCAAACCTAAATTTTATTACATAAAATGTAATTATATTACATAAAAGTACATAAAATGGCCAGTACACCATGATCTAGATAAAACCATTTAGACTTTAAAATGATTTGAAGTCTAAACCCAGATTTGGGCCTACATTTCTTAAATAAGTCACTGGCTTTCATTCAGGATGAACGTTAAACACTATGTATCCAAGCAATAATGAGTTTTAGACCAGGATTCAAAGATTTTTACATGACTCTCTATTTTTAGGACACTCTGGAAGTTTAATATTGTTCAAAAATCATCTGACCTTAATGCCTGAAGCCCTTACTCATGCTCATTGGCAAGCTGTTATATGCCTTAAGGCACAAATGTCTATGGCACAGAAAATGATGTTCAAATTGAAACAATGCCACTGATGGGCAGGAGGAACAAGGAACACACTTTCCTTGTGGTCTTCAGACCCACTGCACATCTGGTTTATTGGGATGATTGACTGCCATGAACAGATGGTACAAAATTCAGCAATCAACACAAATATGGTACATCTTAACCCTTGTAAACTATATCCATGTTACGTTATTTCACCACACAGCAGTTTTACAGTGCAAGTGATGCCAGACAGCACCTGAGGCCTGGGATACATAGGAAACTTCATTAATTGGTTGGGTAGAATTAAAAATTCCTAATCTGGGACTCAGCACAGCTTACATCACTTCACAAACTACAGAAGCTGAACTTTTTATAAGAAAATAAGGCTGCTGAAATGAGTGGAACATTATACCTATGAGTTTAAAGTCTTGAGTCTAGATACAGTGTTTCTTGTGCAAGTAACACTCTTCCCTGGTGAATCCAAAGGGCCGGCAGTGTGTGTCCACACAGAAACTAACAGAATACACTGAAACCAGCTGGAATGATTTAGTCCCTGCTATAAATGTGTCTGAATTAATTTAATACTAATTTACAGACAAGCACATTATCATATGAATTTGCTAATGCATATCTTTACCAATCTACACCTTTACTAACAAATCTATATAAACTTTGTTTAAATCAACTAAAGGGAATGTAGAAAGGGTTTTGTTCCAGTCTAACTAGGTAAAATTTGGAAAAAATGACAGCTGGAATCAGACTTGGTATGGACCTGACTAACTTGCTTGGTGTCTCTGGAATCTGGATTTTTAGTTTTGTAACAAATTCTAGGTCAACTTCTTTTGGAGCAATGAATTTCCAGCAACATCTCAGAAATTGAAGCTTGCTCTTTTCCTCATTTCCACTGTGTCCAACACTAAATAAGCAGACTGTGCTGCATGCAATACTGTTAGGTTTGTTATGTATTTTTAAAGATCTGCTCATTTACAAGATTAAAGCTGAACACTAGCCTATACCTGATTTGTCAGTGAGCTAAAAAAGGCCTATTTCCAACTGATACTTTGGACTTTTAGGACTCTAAGTTAGTGCATAGATTTCCATTGCATAGCTCAAGAATTTCAGCATGAATCCCTAGTGCACCATCCTCTGCTAGAAAGCGCCAATGAGAATGGCATTAAGACCTGCAAATTGTTTCTTGCTCTGTGCCTCTAGCTCAAACCTCAAAGCAGAAGGTCTTTTCTCTTAGCAGACCAACGAAGGATTTGCACATGTTTTGTATTATTACAAGACAACCACATAGTAAAGAAGATGCAGACTCCCTTCTGTCCTCAGTGATCCCTGCAATCAGCAATTCAGCACTTACCATTCAGGGGCCTCTGAGCTTTTATCTCATTGAAACCCAAGAGGCTGGAAAGCTCCTCATCATACCAGACAAGCAGCTCCTCATTTTTGCTGATTTTCCTGGTGGAGCGATAGTACAACTGACTGTTTTCCAAGTAAGCTTCCAAGTTCTGCTCCTTGCTATGGGCAGCTGCTTGTACCAGTCTCATCCAGGGCAGTCCTGTGGGACTGTGCACAGATGTAACATCCACCTGTGAGACAGGACACAAAGAAGGGAAGTCACAGGTCTCGAGGCCCAAAGCAAGATTTGTATCCAATCCAAGAACAAAGTCTGGTTTGTGCCTTGCACTGAGCATGTATGACAAAGCTGTGAGCCCAATACACCTGCCAGTGTCACCAAATCCAGAGGCATCCCAGGGAGAAGGCTTCCCCAGTGTGGGGGCTGAGAGCTCTGGGAATGCAGCTGTGTGGGAGGGAGGAGGGGACACCAATGTTCATGTGTGACCTCCCATGGCAAAGCCAGGACTGCTGTGCTGGTCAGTCCCCAGCCCTGTCCTGTGCACACCACCCCATGGGACTGTGCCAGGCGTGGATCACAGAGGTATAGGAGGTGGGATCCTCTCTAAGAAGGGGTCTCAGTCCTTGGGATATGAAAAGGCGATATGAGTCGGGAGATGTGCCAGTGCTGTGACCTGGAGACTGAGATGTGCAGATCAGTGCAGTATGAAACTGGAAATGAACATACACTCAAGACAGTTGCATGTGGAGTTTTTCACTGACATAAGAGGATATGGATCAGTGGGTGTAAGAAAAGTCATGGTTATTTTATTCAATACCCCAAGTAAACATCTCCATATATGTTTGACTAGATTACATAAAATACAGATTTTAATATATACAACTAAGAAGCACTTATATAATGTCTTTCCTTTTTTTCAGAAATAAAATTATATTTTACCTTTGCTAGATTAATTTAATTAATTTCAAGGTATCTAAACAGATAAACCTCATCAGATCAATATTTTTTGTTAAATAATTTCTGAGAGTTGCAAGGGGTTGATTTGCTTTCAATTTGTGGGCATGCAGATATACCAAACAAATTAAGTTTAAAAACATTTCTCAGGTCAGGCACTAAAAAGTTTAAAAAATAATATTAAGTCTATTGCTCAAATTAAAATTCTGTTCTGTGTGTATATTACAGCATAGTCCTAAATCACATATAATTTTTACTCCACAGGATTCCTGAGTCATTTAGTCACAGGTTGACAAGTAAATAATGTAAGTACAAAACATTTGGCATTGTCTTCCTCACACAGTGTGTGACTCCAATCTTACTTTATTACACAGAATAGGGAATTATTTATTTCTTTATAGGTTTTTCCTGGGTGTTTACCACAGCAGGTCTGTGCCCTCTGCAACATTTGAAAGGGAATATTTTCATAGTTTGAAGGTTGAAACACAGGGTGATCAAAGGCAACGTTTATATTAATAAAAACTAATTTTTGAAGCACTAAGTCATTGTTTAGAAAGGAAGAAGTTTGCAAATGAAAAATGTCTAATGACAAGTATGATCTAAATTTCACCCCAAGCAATGTATAGCTCTTTGTTTTCCACTAATTGCAGGGCAGCCATTCTTTGGTGTTCGGTACCAGAAACAATATTTTGGCTAATTATTTCTCTGGTTTTAACTGACTAGTACGTACCGTGAAAAGTTTGATCACATTAGTAGCTTGGATACAAGAATGAAACATTAAGAGAGCATTAGGATGAAAGTTACTTAGTGTAAGAAAGAAAATAAATTAGCATGCCCTGAAACTGGTTCTCTCTGAATGCCATGGTAATTAACAATGATTGAGAAATACAAGTGCCTGACAGCAACCCAGGAACACCCACCCACACACAGTGGCTGTAACTAACAGCTATGACAGAGGCTGTCATATTTTAGTTGCTGTGTTTCAGAAATTCCGAGCAGCCACCCGGTGCTCTAAGCAAAGTCAAAGGGAGCACAGCTCCTCAGGACTCCAGGGAAAGAGCTCAGTTAGCATCAAGTAGGTGAGGAGAAGTACCAGATGTAAGATAAGATCTGGGTGCTGCCAGCTAGAATCATGAACCAGCTTTAATTTTTCCATGTGTTTAGAGACACTAAATCCACCCTCTCCTAGAGGTGTCAATCGCCCAGATGGGCCCTTTGCACCCATATATGAGGTAAGGCCTTCACAGCCCAGCATCTCAGTCAGAGCTGGGCTGCAGAGGAATGGGGCTCCCTTGGGAGATGCTGGAAGAGAAGAGAGAAAATAAGGCTTTTCCTTGAAACCCCCAACAAACTGTAAGGGGCAGAGGAATCAGTGAAAAGAGCTACCTGTGCCAATGGCTGCCAAGGCATCTTCTTTGCCCAAGTGTACAAACTTGGCCAAGGAGATCAAATTAAGGTCTCCAAGAAAATTAGGAAAAAAAGATTACGAAGTTCTCCTTTGGTCTAAATAAAAAAGCCCAACATGATGAAACCTTTGTTAGAAATAACATTCCCCAAAGTCTTGCAGGAGTGCTGATGAACGATGATGAACAGAAACCTCAGTTGCAACAAAGCCACCTTGCCAATTCACTTTTGCGTGTGTTCTGTTTGTACTACACCCAGCAGAGCAAAACTCATTTTTTGTTTTGCACTTCAGTGTCACGATGACAACATAGCATCATGATTGAATTTTTAATTAATTACTACACACAGTTAGGAGCCTAATGGTAGTTCCTGATTTCTGGGAGGTTTACTTTTAATTATGAGTAGTTAACAGGATATGGGACTACCAATTGCATCTGAAACAGCTACTTGCACAGAATTTCATGTATTTACTGCCAAAAGACAGAGATCTGAGCCAACTCAGGCATCCAATTTCATTGCTGCATAGCAATTACTTAGCTCAAGTGTAGAAAAACACTAAAGCCATCCCTCTAGAGGGCTCTTCCAATGTAGAAAACCTTTGAGGCTCTCTCTACAGTAATTCAAAACTCCCAGGAGAAATACAGAAATATTCCAAAAATAAAGCCTTATTTCAGGGCAGGTCTCTCTCCAAAGAGTTTGTTGATCTCCTAGAGTACTAATAACACTGTCCAAGAAAGCAAACTTGTGCCAGAGACTCAAAACAGTCAGATAAACCCTGAAGACTCTACTTCTCTCTCTTAATTTGCTTAAAGCAGAAGTGTAGAACAGGTTATCTCCCAACAACTGTATCTTCCACATTACACATATGCCTTGGGATTTCTCTCCTCTACAGCACAGTAATCCTAGGCAAACCTGGATCTCTCCCAGATCCATCCATGCCATAGAATATGGGAAATTGGCTTTCCTCACACTGTAAAACACCTCCCTGTCTTCATCTAGACCAATAGTGACTGAAAGGCACTCCAAGTCCCAGAAAGCCAGGGTAAGTGGTCAGCATGATAAACAGCAGCTATGAAACAAAAAAAAATTGGGGAACTAGAGCTTGAGAGTTGATAGCCCATTACAATCCTGGGGTTTCTGCCTTTCCTACAGTGATTGAAAAGTGTAGCTGTAACACGGACATACAGATCTAAGGTGACTTTAGGAAGTCCATGTACTACCAGCAGTTAAGTTGTGGCTGCCCAAAGTGTGTGTGGGCTAGCTGCCTGACTGCCATTGTGGTTTCACTTTTAAGGATAACTGAACACACTGGGGTAGCAGCTGCCTAGATCAGTAAGTAAATGCTGTGAATGTACCACCTGCATGAACCAGTGCAACGGCACAGTCTTCCCCCTCAGTTCTCACAGGGCTGTCACACCTCCTGATAAACCTCCTTTGGCCTGACAAAAGGTGAACTAGAGGTTACTAAACTATTTGTCCCTCTTCCCTCCTATTCCAAGCCAGATCTGAAGCAGGTCATCAATCATCAGCATAGAAGTGGGACTTTGTATTCATCCTGCAAAGGACAGAGTTTTCCTTAGGTCCTTCCAGTCTACAGCTCATAAATCAGAAATGCACTGGCCCTTTCTTTGAAGGAGCTGTTACTTGTGCTGAACAAAACAAAAACCTACCCTTTGCAAAGTTACTTTCTCAGGGATGGTGTACCTCTTTTTGATAGGTCTAACATTAAACATTCCTATTTTTCTCATACCTTAAATACATAGTGGATGTTCCGTCTGTCAGAACACTTGAGAGCAATGAAAGCTACAGTGTCCAGCAGGGTGTTCTGGAGCATGCATGGTCCAAAAACAACTTCTTCAGGGATGTCTTGTGTGGTATGAACAGTAGCCAGTATGTCTGGAAAATGGTGATGCAGAAGCTTGTTGTCACTTGTCCAAAGGAATTTAGGCAAAGATGTAAGTTCCATTATAAACCTGTAAAAAACATAAGAAATCACATTTGGCATAGAGACAAAGTAGAAGGTGGCATCACTACTTGAAATATGAAGATTTCCAGGATCTGCAGGTAAACTGTATAAGTATGCCAGGACATTGTTGGTTACAGAGTTTACAGCTTTATTTACATCCAGTTCAGAATGAGAAAGATTACTTTGCACTAAACCAAAGTCTTAGGTTTGTAAACAAGTGAATTACTCTTCCTGGAATAGGCAGACAGTCCAAGAGTTCAACCGCTGCTCTCTACAGACAGGAGTAACAAGATTTGGGAAAAACAAGCAAAATTTTGAGTGAGTAGAACTCAGCATATTCTTAAGCATATTCTCAGATATCTTTCTTATTATTAATATTTTGCAAAAGTGTGAAGAAAGGTAGAGAAGGAGAAGAGCAACAAAATCAAGCAAGACTTTTTGAAACACATTTTGAAAAAGCTGTGCTTTTTTTGCTTGAGTGCAACATCAGTCTAGTTTCTGGTTAAGCTGCTACGAAACTAGGAATAACCTGAGTCCTGAGTCTATACAACCAGAATGCACAGAGCTTGTGGAAATTCCTGAAAATAATTGTTTTCATCCCACCTCAAAGTATATGTTGTCAGCTGTTGTTGAGAAAATCAAATCAGATTATGACTCTTTGCATAGTGATACTCCTAGCACAATGTTAGTAGAGATTTCTGTCTTTAGAGGATAAATTTTTCCAGCTCTGAATGTAGAATAATATATTTGTCATTGTAGATGCAACTTCTGCAATATAAGCCACAATGTGAGAACTCAGTATGTAGTGAGAAGACAGGCTTGAGTTATTTGTCATTCTAAGCCTCTCTGGGTTTCTAACAAAGATATTGCCATCTCCAGCTTCCAGCTGGAGGTCACGGAAAACCCCTCATTTACGCCATCAAGAGCTGGATCGGGTCCATTAGGCAGAGAAAATTAAAGAGAACAGCAACAAGCCCCGAAGAGGCCTTAGCCTAATAAATACTGAGATAGAAGGGCTGAAGATCTAGTCTAATCTTTCTCACTCTCTGCCAACAGAATTGATTTGTTACTCACTGACTCATGACTTAAACTGAAGTGGTATACAGTGCTCAGGAGAGTTGCACTGATTTAACTAAATCAGTTTCTAAATCAGTGTAGTTAATTCAGTATAATTTATTCCTTGTAGGCAAGGTCTAAGACCCTACCCTAAAAATATTAAAATACATGGTCAGACATTCAGTGTGTAGTAAACATCAGAAGGAGGAAGGCCTAAACCAGACAACCAAGGCAAAGAGTGGGATAACATATGCCCTTAAGCATCCCTTGAACTCAATATGACATAAGAGTTTGCTTGTTTCTAAATTACTTGTTAACTTAATATGTGATCAGACAAAAAATCTCCCAAACCTACATGTGTAAGTGCCAAAGTCTCAAAGTTTCATCCTGGCAGCTGTGGGAGCACAGAATTTGACTCTTGCATGGAAGGGTCACTTTTGTGAAAAGCTGTGAGAAGGATTTACTGTGATTACTCAGCAGATGGGACAGTGACCGTCAGCCTTGCTCCAGAGGCACTGGAAGATCCCTCTTTTCCAATCACGAGGCAAATGCACCATCTAGTGTCACATCTCAGCATCACACGGTGTCCCGTGAGCAAGCGAAGCGGGACATCCCCATCTCTGCTGCTGTCCGTGCATTGTACAGCCCCAGGTTCTGAACATCCTGTCAGGCAGCAATCGCTTCTCTCCGGAGTGGGTCACTCTCTCTGCCACCCTCTGCTCAAACAGCAGCTTGGGTGCCTCCTCAGCTACTGGGTTTGATAGGGTCTGGTCAGGGTTATGTCAGGTAGGGAGAGTCATTTAAATCTACAGTGTTGGCTTTTTGCAGTGTTGGCTGAAGATGTGCGGCTGGTACTTAGAGTGGAGAGTGGGGATACTCTACAACATTATTAGAAGAAAAAGGGTGAATTTTTTTCTACAGTCTTCAAATAGCATGAGAAAGCTCTTCCCTCTGCATCCACAAGATTTCAGCTTCTGTTACTAAGCCAAGCTCATTAGCTGAGGGATAACAGTGAGCAAACATGACTGTACTGCTGTCAAACCTGAGCTGCTACCTCTGCAAAGGGATGTGCTGCATCCTGTGGGTTTTCTGACCTGCCCTCATTCAGGGGTCTCCACTCCAAAGTGCAGATTCATCCAGGGCAGTACTGGAACAAGTCCAGCCTCCTGCACAGGTGAGGGGTGGCAGGGGGTTCTCTGGTAGCTGCTGCCCTTACCACAGAGAACTGAAATACTGCCAGAGGGCACCTGCTGGATTCTCAGAGAGGGTCAGCAGGAGTGTGACTACACCGTGGCACCTGCCAGTGCAGAAGGCGGCTGTGTAATAGCCAATGCATACCTCATACCTTGAAACCACCACCAGAGATCTCTGAGCTGCTGAAATACAGCAGCAGCACCCACAACACTCAAAACAGACAGCAGAAATTAGCTAGGGAAAAAAAATCATGTCTAAGTAGGCCAGAATATAAATCTAAAAGGTCTGAAATACCCTTCAATTTGGATGTAAATTTGAATCTCTATATGTTTTTCATCTGGTTATAATCTAAAGCCAAAATTTCTGCCACAGTCAAGATGCTTAGAGTTTGGTTTTTTTTTTTAATAAAACCTCCCTTAAGTTTTCAGGAACTTCAGACTTGAGCCTGAATGAGAATTCTACACCAAACCATGAACCCAGTACTTGAGCTCTTGTCTAATAATAAAATCTGGTTTCAATGCAAATCTCACACTTTTGTCAACAGTCCTCATAGTCAAAGAAAATTCATTAAGAACTTGGAAATGGGCTCATAATGAGAAATGGAGAAGGTATGCTAGAATGCCTGCCATTTTAATCTGACAGGCTGAAGTAGGTGAATCATTCACATCCTTTCCAGTGAGTGAAGAAGAGAGAAAATTCTCATAACAGAGAATGACTGTTCCCCATGACTTCACCCAACTGATTACTCTTGTCTTAATGCCATTGATCTCCACATTTTGGCTACCTCCTTTAATGAGCAATAAATCTGCTGTGCCTTCATTTCTTACAGATTCACTAGCTGTTGTACATATGACTTCATTCACTCTTCTCCTACTACGTAGCAAAGTTTACAGAACTGTACCACAGGCTTCATTGTGAAGGTCAGATCTTCAGCTCTACATCCTGCAGGCAATGATATGCTTGGCTCAAACTGCCAGAGCTGGGAGTGCCATTGCTTCCCAGGATCCCCCCATACAACATGATCTTGCTGTTCCCACTCAGGTTCTGCACGAGCAGTTCCTATCCCTCTGGAATCACCCACAGACATCTCTGAGAGGCTGAAATAAAATGAATATTTATAGTGCTTTAGTAGCACATTAGACTCAGATCACCTGTTATGGGTACTCTCCATATTCTATCTGTCACAGATGTGAATTCTTCCTATGGATGAGTTTAGGGACTTGCTGTTTAATGGACTCTTCATCCTCCAGACAGTATCTGATACACATATACCATGTCCCAGAGTGATGGATTTTGCATCTTGATTTCTGAGAAGTGTGACAGATCTGTCAAAGAACAAGGACCTATGGGCAGGCAACTCCCTATGGATTATGCAATTCTGAATGTTCCATCAAAAAGCACATTAAATACATGATGCTCACAGCAAATGCTCCCAGCCTGCTTGCCTCCAGAGCAGCACACAAATTGCTAGTCAACTTTTGGTTTCCTGAGTGCTCTTCAAGATGGAACTCTAAAGATAGCCTGCTCCTAGTCTCTCCCCCTTTCCTAACACTTGTATAGCATCCCATTAACTAATTAGGGTTACAACTTCTACCTTCCTGAAATGTGTTTACATAGCTCCTGTACCTCATGAGAAAAACATATTACCAGAGAGGAAAATAAAGGAATTTTCAGATCCCTGGTTTTCTACTGCATGGCCTTCAGATGTCACTGCAAGCTCTCCTAAGAAATGTCTGGAAATTCCCAAATGTAGAAGCACTGAGTTGAGAAAGAACTCCCCTGAATTCTATTTTCAGAGGACGTGACCCAATTCTCCTTGCCACAGTGACCACATTGAACTGTGGCATCATTTGGTGCTTCTTAGTGGCCCTAAAGGCACTTAGTAGCCCTGCTCAGTATTATGATCAACTATGCAAGTGGGAAGGAAACAAATTAATCACATTTGCAAGAGGGGAACAGTTTCAGCCAGAACTTATTTAGCTAGTTCTGCTCTTCACAATCAAAAACACAAGCAGGTAATAAAAACTATTCCTTTAAAATTAATTTGATTTTCAAAATTGTCAATAACTACTTCTCTTTCACCTTTACTTCCATTTTAACTATAGATTAATTTGCATATAGTTATATCACTTTCAAAGCAATTATCCTAGCTGGAAAAAAATGGCACAGAAGATACTCTTTAAAATAATTGAAAGTATTTGATCCTGGAAAGCATCACCCCACAGTCTCCCCAGCCATTTCTGTATCTACTCCAGACTTTCTCCAGAGCAGGGGTTAATGTAAATACTATAGCTCTGCATTTCCCACGTCAACAAAACTGAAAGCAAAAGAGAAACAGAAATATTAAATACTGGGGCCATCATTTCCTTCACCTTTTAATTTACTCCGTTCTGCTCCAAAGTGTGATAGCATTTTCCCTGAAGCACGTAACCTGTGACTGTGCCACTGCCAAAACTGCCTTCGATTTCAATAGCAGGTCTGTCGGCCTGAGGAATCCATGATCAGACGTGCAGTGTCATGCACAATAAACTACAGATAATAAAAGAATTGAGCTGATGCAGACAGAGTGGTTCTGTCTGCAGCATTTATTATTTTCTGTTGTTATAAAGAACTGTGGATTCTTTACACATGCAGGAAATTTCAAGGGAATACGAAATAGAAAAGTGAGAAAATCTATTCTTGTGTTTTATACAATTGCTTTTCTTCTATACCAGGTTTTCTTCTCCATTTATTTAAGCTGTGAACTGCAAAGCAGAAAAATAAAAAAAAAACTGAAGGAAACTGGCAGAGAATCAAATAAAAGAATGGAGAATTCTTGCTTTAAAAAATAATCTCAGAACCCATGAAACAAATCCTGAAACCAAACCCTGTTTCCTAAATTCAATCACAAGCTGAGAAGTCCTTCAAAAGCATGAAAAGTCTAAACAAGTAATTTCTTTTAGCTCATTGCTACTGCAAGACAAACTTTATGTGCTTCAGCTTGGGTGTAAGTCAGGTCTTTCTGAGCACAAAATTATTTCTTTGCACCTTCACTGATGAAAATCCCACACATATGAAGAAAATTTTACAAAAATACTTGGAGATACAGCTATGTGTTGCCATTCCCAGCTTTTCTGGGATGAAGAAAGCCATCTGGGGGTTTGGTTTGCTACCCCTCAGACAGATATTATGCCCCTAGGAGATCTTGGATTACCTTGGAAAGAATTTCTCTGGATTTTAAGAAAAACTACCCATACGTCACTCATTTCTGAGTCTTGGGTTTAGCAACCTGTCCATCTTTGAGATGGACATAAGACAATACACACCAAATTTCTGAGCTTTGATTATGCTCTTTCCTCTTTCCATTTTTGCTGGCCACAAATTTGGATCCCAGCAGTGATCCTGCAGGGAAGCAAGAAGGTGGCTGATCCAGAGGTCCCTTTCCTTCCAGTGAGCCATGTCACATCCATGCATTAAGAACAGCCCAATTAGCACTGATGAGGTAAATGAGAGAACAATAATTAAACCTGTGGAGACTGGAATTTTTACCTTTTTTTTTTTTTTTCCAGGGCTGCAGTTGGGGCATATTTTGAGTACCTCTCTTCTCAGTTCCTCACAGCTCTTGATGCACTGCTCATCTAACATATCCCCTGTTCTCCTGGCATGATTCAGTCACACTTGCCTGATGTGCTTACCTGAGCTAGGCATCTGTGAAGAAGTAGAAGGAAATACAACTACGCATCAAGGAGGAATTTGTTGACTGCAGAGATGAACAGAATC
Organism: Camarhynchus parvulus; assembly: GCF_901933205.1. Lineage (NCBI taxonomy): Eukaryota > Metazoa > Chordata > Aves > Passeriformes > Thraupidae > Camarhynchus > Camarhynchus parvulus. The sequence goes on along the minus strand of NC_044576.1, from coordinate 17,311,155 downwards.
TGAAAGAGTGGAATACAATCAGGACTGAACTAGCCTGATGCATGGAAATGGTCTTCCCTTGGCATTCCAGGCTTCCCCAGCTTTCTTTCTTCACACTTCTCTGTACAGCAGCTGCACAACTCTAACCTGACAAGCAGCTAAAAATAATGAGTAGAAATAGGGAAACTCACTGCCTAGATTGTTCTGGAATGATCAGGAGGCAGCTCGGGCTGTGGAGTTTGGTGTCTAGTTTGAGCTTTTAGAAACTGGGCCCTTACGGAGGTCTTATTGTGATTAGAGTCCTTCAAGTTTATGGGGTGCTCATGACTTTGTTATTGTATCATCCCAATACCTTCAGGGACCAGCTCTCCAGTTCTTACTATTTTAAGACTGTGTGGTCTTCAAATTCCCTTCCATCATCTGAAATCCCCAGTACATGCAATGTAAGCTGACAGCTGTTGATGCAGCATCATTATATCTTGGCTGGATACCCAGCCTAGTGAATCATGAAACTGCCAAATCTTTTTATTATGAACAATCTCTCAAACTTCTGTGGGAATAATGAAGAAGACAGAGCTAAAATCACTGATTGGAAATTAACAAATACCTCAAGCTCCATATTTGCTTTCAACAAGTCTTGTGACACACAGGAGCCATTTAGAAGTGGAAACTGAAAGAAAAACTTTCAGGTTTCTTCTTATTTTCTCTGAGAATAGGGAAGTTGAAGCGGCCTCTCTCCTGATGCATGGTAGCTGCCACACAGGCACACAGACCTCCCTCTCCAAAGCAGATGAAGACACATCATGTCTCCAAGACCACCACAAGGATGCAATTTCCAGTCTTTGCCTGATGTCCAGGAACAAAATGCCTGGGATTGAGCATCAAATTTGGTTTGATGAGAAAGTAACTGAGATTTGAACAAGTCCCAGCAGATGTATACATACTCTCACCCCACTGGCTCTCAAATGGCAGCCCAGCACCAAACTTCCCTATGGTTTTTGGGATTTCCACACTGAACCCCTATTTCTACTTCCACTCTCTTCCATGGCCAGAAATGTGGTAGGTAGGAAAGGAATGGGCTGTCCCATACAGCTGGAAAGCCTGGTTAATACTCCCTTGTTGGGATGTGTGATGCAACAGTTGCTGCACAGTTCCACATGAAGTCTCCTTGGATTTAGCTGGAGGTTTTGAATCTGACAGAACATGAACAGGGCCACTGAGGTCTCTGTTCCATCTCTTCCAGTGCTCAACTACAAGAAATGGAGTGCAAGCACTGGGAGAACTCTTGATACTTCAAACTGGACAATGAGCAACAGTAATAGCATGCTGCATCCATTGGAAAGGATGAAGTACATTTATTTTCTGCAATCCAGATGGTTCAAACAGACTGGGTCTAGGCATTTGGCCTCATGATGCATAAAATGTCAATATTCCTTTCCAGTTGGGTTGGTCCCAAGGACAGAATGAATGCTTCTGTCTGGCACTGTGTCTGATCTAATGGACCCCGTTGGATGGTACTGGGCTGTACAAGTCACTCATAAATCAGACAATCCACCTGTGCATAAAGAGGAGATGACTATAGCTTCATAGTCTACCGGCTTTCAAAGACTTTATTTTTGTGTGAAGGGCTGACTCTTCACTGGCTTACAGCTGTTCTATTTACTGAAGCAGTGCATTTATCCACCACTTCACTCTTGTGGTTTCAAGGCCTAAGACCTAAAAAACAGGGTTTCTGTAGGACAAAGGAAAAAACTGGGTTTCTGTAGAATAAAGGGAGCTTATTTCAATTTTTCAGCCAGGATTGAGGAATATCAAACTGTGAATGTTATGAATACGTAATTTCAACTGCTTATACAGCTGTACATGCCATACACTGTATGGATACCTTTCAGTTCAGAGCTCACAGTATCTCATATCCAGGCCTGAATTGTACTGGTGGTCACCTCAAAGACTTGGTCGGGTTTTGCACCTGCTGCTCTGGCATTGTTCACCATTCAGCAATTGACATAATGCTCCAAAACATCACAGGAAGTTTGAATTTTACAGGGACATCCAAAAAGAACAGAAAGCAAATGTTATTCCATGAGAGGGGGAACAAAGAAGGCAACCATTCATCTGTCACACAGTCTAGGAAAGTTACTTGTCACACAGATGTGTGTGCCTGCTTTCAGCAAAATCCTTGATTCACATAAACAGCAGCCCTGACCACAGTAATCTGTGCTAACACATTTGTTCTGACATAGATCTGTGCATTGGCTCCTTCACCCAGGCACCCATGCAGACAAAACCACCATTCCCTGTATGCAGCCACAGAAAATGGAGAAACAACAGCCAAACAAACAACATGATCCAAACACAAACAGCATCAATCAAACACAAACAGGCTGAACCAAACACAAACAGAATGAACCAAAATGTGTAACTTGTGAAAACAGTCATAAATATTTGTCTTCCTTCTTCATACAATTCACATTGATGTCTCTTTTTCAGAAATTCTTTAAAGTTACATTATCTGGTTCAATGTGAAGATATATTAAGATATGATCCTATTTAAGAGTCCTGCTATTGACTTTGGCAGCTTAAAAAAAAAGAAATAGCTGTTCAAATGTTTCTTTCTGACAGAAAAGCATATACATGTGGTGTGTAAGCACATACATAAATATGGAAACATATATACACACATACACATGTTCACAGCTGAACAGAGAGCCATACACACACCTATTTAAGCCATACATACACCTATTTATTTTTTGTGATTTGCATGTTCATAATTTGTATTTTAAAAGAAATATTTTTAAACAAAGATTAGTTACTTCCACATGGCTGGTGCTGAAGATTTGTTGAACAGTACTAAGTGGTATTAACTTACATTAATCTTATTTACATTTGTGCCAAACTTACTACATGATGTCAACTCCAATAACAGCAAGTGACAGAGCTGAAGGACACTTCGCAAGGTGAAATTGTGGGAGGCAACATAAATAAGTTATTTTTCGCTACAATGAAACCTTTCAATTGAAAGTGATCTTTTAAATTATAATAGTCTTACCTAAAATAGTTTGTTTTCCAACAAAATATTTTGTTCTTTGACCTGATGTTTATCAATAGCAATTGCAGGTAACATAAGACTGTCCTGCAGGAAAATTATATTAACAGAATCACAGCATTACAGACATGGAAAGATCCATCTGTAAATACTAAGATTTAGCCAACTAATTTCTTTTGCAAAATCTTTGGTACACTCTGTAATTCTTATACATAATTTATTTTTGTACTTTCTCATCTGGTTAATTTACATTCAGCTAATAGGATCTAAATATTTTGACTTTATATTAGTATTTCTATGGCTACAAAACTATTTTCTCTAGAAAATTGTATCTCTAGAGTTCCATAAGGCAGCTTTATTTTGCTTTGAAATACTGGAAAATTGTTAAATGCAAAAAATAATTGCATTTTCAAATAACAGCTTATGCTTTGGTGTACTTTTATACATTAAAAATCATAAATTTAATCACTCTACCGCCAAAATAAATTCCTCTATTCCTCTCTCTAGTACCAGTTATACTTAATACATGGTAACAAAATCTGTCAAGTGTTACATTTTTAAAAGCCAAAAATAAGGGAAAGCTCCTGAGACATAATTGAATATTAAATTCTGAATTTCATGCATGACTGCAACTGCTTTTTATTTGAAAGCAACTATACTAAAAATACAAAACTATTAAAAAATCTGATCTTCCAGCAAGTTTCTATTGACATTTCTTTCAAATAGTAGCTGTCAGTTCACAGGAAAAAAAGTCATTAAAATGCTTCAAACATTTTCAGTGGACGGAATTCCTACAAAAACCTTTTAATGTAAAGATTTGAAAATTTAAAGATCAATGTGACATTTTAAAGTGACAGCAATAGCAGCTCCTAACTTAAGTGAGAAATTTCTACTACATGGATATCCATGATATAAGGAATACACACACACAGAGAATAACAATGAGAGCTATTCCAAACAAAGTTTATCAATTTCATAAGAGCAATTAGACCCTAGGTAAGTACCTAGAACAGCCACGATGCTCTGATCACCTGTCGAAGTTGGAAGGATGAGGAGCGCTGTAACCAATAAAAAGAGCAACTGATGCTCGAGAGTTCTCGGCGAGAGAAGAGAGCCGGGAGGGAGGAAAAGCGCAACCGCCGGCGGGGCTGCCGAGGGGACCCGCCTCCCCGTCCGCCTTGGCACGGCCCCGGCGGCCCCGGCGGGCACGGCCGCTCTGCCCGGGCCCCTCGCAGCCGAACCGGAGCGGGCGGCAGCACGGCCAGGGCTCGGCACCAAGTCAGCAAAGGCCACCTCCGTGCCCTCACCTGCTCCCCGGCCACTCCCGGCCCCGGGGCAGCCCAGCCCTGTCCCTGTCCCCGGGCAGGTCCTGGCCGTGCGGCAGCGCCGGGGCGGCTCAGAGACCCCGGCGAAGGCCCCGGCCCGGCCCGGGCTGGCCCCGGCAGCTCCGGGGCTCCGGGAGCGCAGCCCGGCCGGGCGGGACGGACGGTGCTGCTCCGCTTCGCCGCGCTCTGCAGGGGCAGCGGCCGCGCCGAGCCCCCCGCCCGGCCCCTCTGCCCCCGCCCCGCTCACCTGGGGGTCCCGCTGCAGGGGACGGGGATCTGCGGCGCCAGGGGTCCCGCCGCGCCCCGTCCCTCTCCCAGGATCCCGCTACGGCCAAGTGCCCGCGGAGCTCTCACCTCAGCTCACCTCAGCTCACCCCACCGCAGGGGCCGCCCGGCCCCCCAAGAGCCGCGCCGCAGCCCCCCGCCGCCGCACCGCCCCAGCACGCCGGCACCCTCCTCCCGCCGCGGCTCCCCGCCCAGAGCAGACCCCGGGAAACGCCTACCGCAGCTCCTGCCCCCGACCCCCGCCGCCATCCAGGCGTCCCCCTCCCCCGGGAGCTGCTGCCAGCCCGCCCGCGGCCGCCCGCAGCCCTGGCCGAGCAGAAGGCATCCGCGGCGGCTGCGGACAGCAGCGCGGGGGAGCCACAAGGTGGACGGGATTCCCCCTTGTAACGGTACCATGAACAGAGGAGCTTCTTTTAAAGTTGGGGGGGAAAACCACACACACGCACGCCGAAATAAACCAAACAAAACCATCTCCAAAGCAGCCTTCCGACTTGTCCTTTAGATCATCTGAGAACGCTTTTGAATAGAAGGCTCCTCTAGGAGCTGCAGGTATTGACAAGAGCTGCTTAAAATGAAAACAACTGCTTCGTAGATAATACTTGCAGCATAAAAATTAGAACTTTGAGGTATAAAACGATTTGTGGCACAGCTGGTATGTAAAATAAAACCATCAAACGTCTTGTCACAATCAAATATACCCTAAATCTGGACTAGCGACATTGCTTTTGAAAGATGTCGTTCCATATAAATGCCTTTAACGCCTGGTAGAAAATTTTTATGAACATGTTGACAAATGAAATAACCCGGGTTATTTGATTAGTGTCCATGTAATCTGAATATGGGCTTGTATCAGGAAAAGAAACGTCAACCCTTTAATGCTTTTGAAAGGATGGATTTTCGCTGCAATTGAAGAGTAATCTTATACCAATAATGAGGGTGAACCACTCTCGTTGTGTTCTGTGATACAGGGATTATAGAGGATGAACTCAAGAGTTCCTGTTCTCTTTTAAAATTCGGCTTGGGCCAAAGGAACAGCATTGTTGAGGGCAGCGGGGGTTTGGTAGCTGCCCAGCCGCCCTGGAAGCTTTGCATCCTACCCCCTGCCCAGGAACTGGTGTGGTGGTGGCATCTCCTAATACTGCTGGGGAAACATCGCCCGATTTGGGATGCAGGTGTCAGGAAACTGGGATGGACAATTCCCACTGCGCTTCATATTGCAAGAGTTTATAATTTTTGCAGCCCTAATGCAAATAGCGGCAGAAGGTGTAAGAAGGGACCAGTGGACGTGGTCACCTGCCTTACGGAGCTTGAAGCACTGTGAGACAGCGCGCTGTGTCCCAAGGAGGGTGAGATGCATACCTTAGGGTCAGCTCTCCTGGTGCTTGGTGTGATTTTCCTTCGAGCAAGACCCAATCAAATGGTGACCGGCTCGGCCCGCCCCTCCTGACCCCACACAAACCTGGGTTGGGGCCGGACAGGCCTGCCCGGGGTGTGACAGGCACAGGAGGGGCGCAGGCCGATCGGAAAATCTGGTTTGTTTGAAACAGAAGGCTCTGGCTCTGCAGAGGCAGCGCTCAAGCTCCCGCTGCACCCGGCCGTCCTCGCAGGGGATGGAGGAGCAGGGAAGGGGCGCTAGCAGAGAAGCAGTCCCACATTCCCCAAGGTGTTTCTCCCCAGCACGGACCGAGGTAGACTCAGCCGTGTCCTTGCTTTTACATACGCTCACCTAGCATTAAAACATGCCCTCTCGCCGGGCCCTTTGAAGAGGAGGCAGATGAGCAGGCCATCCCGCTTTGCAGAATCAGAGTATATGTCAGAGCCTAGAGAAGGGCAGTGCACATTATCGAAAAATAGTGATTTTTTTCTCGGCAGTGCCTTACTTTGCTTTGGAGACTCCCTTGAAGTCTGCCGCGTAATTTTATGATACTATCTGATATTCTCGAGGCACCGAGGGAATCTGACGCTATGAGCATTTTTATTTCGTTTTGAAAGGCTGCGGGGTGTGCGGGGAAGGACGGCTGCCTCGGGCAGGGGGTGCCGAGGAATCCCAGGAACCACGCGGGCCGCGGACACTAGTGGGCCCCGGCGAGGCCGAAGCCCGCTGCTCGGGGGATTCCTGCTGCTCAGCAGCCGTTTGCTCATTTTTTGTGAATGTCGCCAGGGAGGATGTGGGTTTTTTCTATTTCTCCATGATCTAAGTAATCGCTGGGTCTCAACTGGCCAGTGCTCAAAAAACCTTTCAAGTGGTGAGCTCAAGCAGTGCATTCAGCTTTTAGCTGTGCATAGTTAAACCAGGCAAAGCGGCTGAAAGCCGGTGGACCCTCTAATCTTTCCTTGATAAGTCCCCGAACCGCCGCCGCGGTTGGCTGTGTGTGAACTCGGTCCAGCACAGAAACACGCAACTGAAATCGAGTTTCTTCCCTTCCCTGAAGTGCAGGCTGTATTTCAGACTCGCGGGCGGCAGCCCTCACCGCACAAAGCACGCCAAGGCTGCAGGAGGAGCGCGGGCTCCCACGGGCAAGGGGCTTCGCGCCGAGGGGCAGGCGCGCCGCGCCCACGCGTGTCCTCGTCGGGCGCAGAGGGAAAGGGCCAGCCGGCTGCGTGGGGCATCGCACCGCTCCCCGGAGAGCCGCACACTCGGGGCGGAGCGGGCAGGGCTGCCGTGTGCGTGGGGAAACAACGCGTACGTCCCACGCCCGCAGCCCCGCCCGGGTGGGCCGTGCCCCCCGCGGGTACCACCTTTGTCGGGGACAGGAGGTGTCACTTTTTGCTGCTGGCGCGTAGAAGCGGCTGCCGGCTGGAGCGTGATGGCGCGGCTTCCCTGGTGAAGAGGCCCCGGCGAAGCGCTGGGTGTTCGGGGGGCTGCGCTCGGTGGGACAGCGCGCCAGCACCCCACAGGGGATGAATTCCCTCCTCCTTGGCTCGCGATGGGAGCCTCGCCCCGAGAGAGAAATGTCTAGCCCCAACTCTGTCATGCAGAGTGACTCTGCTCGCATCCCTCCCCGTGGCTCTTTTCATTAATTAGGGGCTGCAAAGAGTGTGGGGGAGGGGGAAGCGGCTGGGAGCCACTAATTATTCCAACTTTAGAGACAGCATCCAGATGAGCTGGGCAATCTCTTTAGGGCAGCGCTTTGTAACCTGTGTGTATCAGGCGGGGAGTGATTATGCGACTGTGCAAAGCCTCCATTAAGATATTTCATTTCATCATTACTCATCGCCTGCAGGATGTGTGCAGACTCCAGTGTGAGTAAACCGAGATTTCCACGAAGAGAAACAATTTGCTGTGGCACGAGAGGGCCATGAAAACCGGCCCCTACCCCCGCCCCCAAGCAATAATATTTTTAATTGCACTCAGCTGCAAACAGATTTTTCTTAAGTGCCCTCTCGCATTGTGCCCCCACATCCGCTTTGTCACAGGTTTTTGCCAAGACGCCCATCTCCTACAGCAACTTCTCTGTGTCTTGTGCTCTGCCACCCCTCAGCTCTGACCTCCTCTGTGCTCCAGCCGCTCCCGAGCCTGCTGGAGAAAGGCTTAGCAGGACGCGCAGCGATGCTCCGGAATGCAGCTGGGCTGCCCCGGCCCCCGGCCGGCTTCCGTGCCCGCTGGCGGCGGAGCGCCCTGCCCGCTCCCCGCTGTCCTGCCCCGAGGGCAGTCCGAGAGGGACGGAGGCAGGAACGCCCGCCCTGTGCCCCGGCGGCGGCGGGCAGTGGTCCCTAAGCTCGGTCCCTCGCTAGCTGCAGCCGTTGCCATATCGGTATCCCGGAACAGGAAAGTCCCAGTTCATCTTGCCCCCATAAGATCCTGTCTCCCTCCTCCCGCTCCCCTCCCTCTGCCCCTTCCTGCCTTTGGCCCGTGCGAGAGGAGCCTCTTCTCTCCTCGCGGGACGGGGCTGGGGCGCTGGGGGCAGCCGGGCAGGGAAGGGGGACTGGGCTCTGGGGACAATCCGCCTGGGCTCAGCCCCCTGCCCGGAGCCAGCGGTCCGGCGCCCGCGGGCAGGGCTGCCTGGAGCTCTCAGGGTTGAACTGAGATCCTGAAGTTAGTGATTTCTCCTTTTTTTTTTTTTTTTTTTTTTTTTTTTTTTTTTCTCTGCTCTCGGTGCTTCCGAAGCGCCTGTAAGATTTGCAGAGAGAGAGAGAGACTGGGGGAGGAGGAGGAATTAAGGAAAGGGAAAAGATGGCGAGTTGCTGGAGCAGTGTGGAGAAAGCGGCATTTTTGTGCTGCTTTTTGCTGGCACTGGGGAGCCTAATCTGCTGCGCCCGGCCGGAGGAGGAGGAAGAGCAAGAAGAGCAGCGCTCCTGTCACGGTGCCTTTGATCTCTACTTCGTCCTGGATAAGTAAGTGACAGTCGCATTTAAAAACGTTTATTCACCCTTCAGTGACTCCTTGCAGCAGCAGGGATGTTGTTTCTTTCCCCCGTCTTCCCGGACGACTTCTCCTGATGCCAAATATGACGTGTGGGTCTCGTTCCTTATTTTTGCTTCCCAAAACTTGCACATTTCCCAAGTGGAGCATTTAGGGGAGCAGTGTCCTTTATGCTGAGTTGTGCATGCAAACCTGGGAAACTGGATTGCTTTCAGGGTGTGGGGAGTGGGCTGTGACTGTTGGATTTGAGGGGGTGTTGGTCAGTGCCCACATCGTTCCTGGAGTTTTGTGTCACGGCTTGGGCTGTGTGCAGAGATATCACTTGTGGGACTTAGCAGTGCTAGGACCATGCGGACCTACCTAAAGTTAAGACCAGACTGCTTGTCTGTGTTTTTACAAGTTCACTTACAAGAACAAGGTTTTATAAAACTTATTTTTGCTCAGGTTCTTCAGAGTTGTCTAAACTTGTGTTTGAGTTACACCTATTAAAATAGGACTTCTCTTTAATACTATGTCAGCTGGATTCAGGTGTGGGGGGGTATGATTAAGCTCACGTGTGTAGGCATGTTTTGGCAGGCACTAACAAAGTAAGTGGTAAACTGGTGCACCCACAGGTGTTTTTCAGAAGGTACAAATTTCTCTTTCTTCTGGTGTACTGCTCTGGCTTGACAGAGGATTAAAGCCAAGGGATTAACTCAAGGAGTAAATTGTTAGTGTCCCACAGTATGATGACTGTGTTATCTAATACATTCTGGGTTACCTATGTGACAGGGTATTATGAAAGTCCTTGTGATTCTTGCCCTCAAGCCAGGTATAAAGTCTGCATTGTTCTATTTCCCAGCTGGGAGAATGGATCAATCCGTAAGGCCCTCAGTGCAGCCTGCAAGAGGCAAAAAGTCACTGTCACTCAAGATGTATATTTCTGGATTCAAGAAGGGAAAAAATATCATTAAATAATGATTCTGTTTTTAGAGGAAAAGAAGCTGAAGATCAAAGGCATTCTGCCATTCTAAAAGATACACTAATACACCATGTGGTCATGTTTTGTTTTTCTTTTGCTTAGAACTTGTTCCTGAAGTAATTTCTGTGTCTAGAAAGGGCTCTGTGGGGGGCTAGTGTTAGTTCTCAAATTAATTCCTGCCAGGCTTCCTAGAAGTGACTGGCACTGTTGTTATGCCCAGTTCCCACACTGAATTCCCTGTAAAAATGAATGATGGTGATAGCAGTATGGCTCCTCTGTCTTCTGTAGTACAATTTCTTTGTTACAATGACATTGAGTACCCCAGCAATCTCCACTGTGCCCCATGCTACTTTTCATCTATATTTCAGAATATATATGTATATATTCATCAGTATTTCAGAAAGCCCTTTTTTGGCTGTGCTGTTACCATTCATATTCAAGGAGATAAAAGCAGAGAAGAGAGCAATTTGCTCAGAGATACTGATCTTCAAACAGTAGGAAATTGATCATCTAAGGAAGTTCCTCTCTAGTACTCTGGACCTGAAATAATGTATTTTCTTTTTGCAAGCCACGGGTCTTTCATTTTGTTTCAGGCGCTGTCCATTCACTACAGTGGTCCACTGGAAACTGGACCTGATCCTGACTGAAGTAAAATGTCATGCATTTGGGTTCCAGTGGGAAAATTCTCTTTAGCTTCAATTGCAAACTGAGTCTTTTTGAGCTTTGAGAGTTACACCAAATAACTCTCCTTTTGTAAAAGCTGTGTTGAGTTACTTGGGCCCCTGAGTGGTTTTAGAATCTATCCCTGCTCCTACCAAGACTGTAACAGTGGGGTGGCAAAGCTGCTGTTGGTCTCAATGAGATTGCATTACAATCCATATGGGTAATATTAGAGTGCCAGATCTTGGGAGCCATAGGTCCTGTGGCGGCTGAGGGTGTATTTATCCCAGCTGTATTCTGTGACATCTGGCACAACACAAGGAGCTTTATGGAGGCAGGGAGGACTGATTTAGTGCATATACCCTGGGTCTTGGGACAGCTCCTCAGGAAGGAACTCCAGGTAGTGTTGAGAATTCATTAGTGTTGAGGACAGTCAGGGTATTTCAGGTAGGGAGAATGCAAGAAGCCCGTCAGAAGCATCTGGTAAATCTGTAAATACAGTGAACAATTATTTTTTTTTAGGATTGGATACTGACATATATCTGTGAAGAATTCTGTCTGTAATTTCAAGTGGGAGAAGCCCCAGAAAAACCCAGCCATACACACCATGAAGTTCACCCCTATAGTTTGGGGATTGCCTCTCTTTGTTGGTGTCCTGCCAGTCTGGAGTTGGATGCATTCAGTCTTAGTTAGCCAACACTGGGATTGAAGTATTGGTTGTGTGAAAATACCAGGCTTTAATCCTGTGACCCTGTAGTGAGCTGAATGACAGCTCCTGTCTCTAAAATCAGCCTGGCTGAACCAAAATGACTTTGTCTGCTTTGCTTTGCTTCCCAATAGAAAGATCTGTAGGAGGAAATCTGGAAGAAGACAACAAACCTTTCTCCTTATGCAGTGTGTGTTACTGCAATGACTTTATTGGGGCATGATGTTTCCTTTCCATTCTGCCAGGCAAAGTCTGTGAGGATTTAATCCTGCAGGCAACAACCATCAGATGGAAAAGATCATCTTCTGGTGAAGTTATTGGTATAATATATGTGCTGCCAATTAGAAAAAAAGAAACTTGCTGTTTTCTTGCATTTTTTCTCTGCCTGAGTTTGACTGCAGTCCTTCATGTTAACTCCACAGGATAAGCAAGATCAGGGCAGTGCCACTAAACCTTAGATGCCCCAAAAAGCTGGCATAATGAAAGGGAAAAGCAGCATGTGTGGGAGGGAGACCAGCCATCATCCTCCTTAGGATTGGCTGACCGTGCCAGAGCTACATTAGGACTTCCTTGTCTCTGGGGATGCTTAAATGAGGAAATCTCTTGAAGCTGGGAGAGCAGGACATTTGCTGGCTGCAGAGGTGGCTGCCTAGAGTCTGCAATCTTGCTCTGTCTGAATCTTGTGCTTTATGAGTTGTGCAGGCCTGAGCTTGTTTGGAGGCATAGTGGAAGACTTTAAAATATCACAACGAAGCAGCAAAACTTCTTTCGTAAGCAACTAAGTCACTCTGTGCATGAGGTAAGGCAGTGTACGTTGCAGTTGGCACACCCACCTCCCATGGCACGCAGTAAGATCAAGTCACTTGTGATAGCAAAGTTCTCAATTTTACTTTTTAACAATGTAAAAAGCTCTTAAGCTTTTAAGCCAGATATAATGGATTGTTGAGTAGTTCTCACTTGCTTTGGTTGCTTCATTTACTTAGGTTGTCCCAGTGCCCAAAGAACTTGTTTCTGTCCCATCCCAAACTGTGGAGACAGGCCCTGGTTGCTTGACCATCAGGTCTTGTAATGACATACTTGTGCTTGAGAATGTAAATAACTCCCTTTCATCCTGCCTTGCTGTTAACATCCAGCTGTTGTTTGTAATCATATTGAGTTGCACTTGATGAGAAGAAAGGATGACTGACCTCTAGTGTTTCCTAATTATAACAATGCCTGGTAGCGTCATTATGATTGTTTATTAATGCAACAAATAGAAACCCCTTTAAAGTAAGGAGTTACACTTAGCATAAATATCTGCTGCTGGCAGTGCTTGACAAGACAAGTCTGAACTGCTGGGCTGTCTGTGCTATAATTTTCCAAATATGAAACAACTTCTTGGTTATTTTTGATTGTGAGATAGACAGAAGTGTTTTCTTATTTTTCCCATTTGGGATGTTTGCTAAAAGTTGTTTGGATTTTGAGGAAAAATGAGCTTTACAGCCCTGAGAAAATGCTTCCTTTTTCTACAGCATAGATCACAGCAGCAGTAATGTATTGGTAAAGTCTTGGCTGGTTTTCTTGGATTGTAACTGTTATGTTGGGAAGTTTGGCTTAACTACATTTTCTTCAATCCTCAGGTTCCCCCTGAACTTCTGTATAGTCCCTCTTTTTCTCCTTGGGCCCACAACAATATTGCCTTTCACATCAATTTTACTTTGTCTCCTCTGCTCCCAAGAGCATCCATGTCACCAGCAACTTTGGTAGAGATATCAGTAAAATGTGCCCAGTCTCTCACTTGTAATCCATTTTTCGGCTGCCTCTTTTTCAACTTGGTAAGCCTTGCTCCAGAGGTGAATGTCACTGCTAGGGAAAAGCACAACCTCTGATTAGGTGGGAATTTGCTACCCTGTCCAATATCCTTCCTGATTTTGTTTTTTAGGTCTGTATACCTCTTCTCAGCTCGCCATTGAAAAGGCAGTGGGTGTGAAAAGTGTCAGGAGGGAAACAGGTTGATTGTTCCTCATTTGCCAAAAGCTTTCAGAACAAAAGCATTTCAGGAGCTGCTATTTAAGGTCACCTTCTATAATGTTAAGACAACTAGAGGGAGTTGGTGATCTCCACATATATTTTTTTTTTTTCACAATATGCTGCATTTAATGCAAACAAATAGCATTTGATAAACACATTATTTGCCCCCCCACCAACGATTTCCTTGCCAATTATTTGAATGAATTTAGCACTCAGTAATTACAAGTACTAGTGAGAACAAATATTTTTTGCCTTAGGGTCTCATTGCAGCCCTGTGCTTCTTTTCCTGCCTCATGTAGTCCCAGCCTACGATCATTAGGATGGAGCTGGAGCTGTGGGAACTCCTGCAGCTTCTCTCTCCATGCTCTCCGAGTCCACTGCCATTCTGGGTGCTGGTTTTGCACAGGGTGTGGGGAGGGGATGAGTGGGTAAACAATATTGTTGTGGTTGGAAAATCAGACTGCTGGCAAAAAATGAATACATGTTCTATTACCTACCTTAACTATATCAGAGAAGTTGGTATTGAGTGACTTTTAAACCACTGCTGAACTCTGTTTTGTCTAGGTGGGAATATCTACCTACTGCAGTCAGACTTCAGCTCATTGTAAGATGTAGAACCTGATGCAGGTCAGCTGAGAGGAGTTGCTGTCTGAACAAAAGTATCAGCTTTGTTCCTTTGATAGCATTGATTTCTCTGTGTGTATTTAAAAGTGATTGTCTGTCTTCCTCGTTTTCTGTCTGACTTCCCTTGCTTATAACTTGACCACATCATCTACATGACACCTCTCATAATCTCCAGCTGCCTGTAAGCAATACTTTTTTATTGTTTTCAAAATGTAATCTGCTGGTATTTTGCCTTGCATCTTTCTTTGTTGTGGTTTTATTGCAGCAGTGCTGTGATTTGCTTACAGCCAGGTATAATTGCTTGGAATATTCCAAGGCAAATTTTTATTCTATTTCAGACATACCTATGTTATTTGAACCAGGTTTTATTTGTTTGTACTTTGTCTGATATTTTTCTGCCAGCTCTGACTTCTGTCAGGAAAAAAGAAACATTTAGGAAAACCAATTCTCCTTCCTTTAGTCCAAGAAAAAAAATTCTTTATGAAACACAAGGCAAAGCTAATGGGTAATGATTATTTGACATAAAACATGTACAGTTAACAGGAAGAAAAAGCCATGGCAGCTTGTCATTTGCAGTCTATTTATGCATGTAACTAAATCTGATTTATTTGGGGCTTGAGCCAAGGAAGCAAACCGTGAGATTCCCACTGACCTAGGATTTTTATTTGTGTGTTCAGTGATTGAGAATTGCATTACTTTTGTCTGTGCTTGCAGGCCAAATTCAATATAAACTGTGAATTTGTATGAGATGTACTAGAACTGAATCTTCTAATCCTATTGTTTGCACCTTTTTAAGTGTTGCATCATGGCTGGGATTGTGTGCCCTGCTTTGCTCCCTGTGCTGTGCTGAGGAGTACCAGGATGCTCAGAGTGGGTCTTCTTGCCCTGATGCTGCTCAGAGCATCCCTGGAGCTTTTCAGGGAGATCTGAAGTGGTTGAATGCAGTGTGAGTATGGCTTCTGAATTTCACTTTGTGCCCTGTTGTTGGTGAGGGACTTACCAGGAGCTATAGGATGGCAGGATTTGTGAATGAGATGGATGACTGTAGGATCAAAGGGCACTGTTTTGTTTGAGGCATGATTTCATAGAAATCTGTCATATTGCTGCAAACTTTATCCCTAGGACAAAAACTAGCTATGAAATTAATGAGTTTGGTCATGAAATTTTTGGATTCAAGTAGTTTGGGTCCTGTACTCGGATGCTGGCCTAGGATTAAAAGCCATTTTGCAGCCACTTCTCTGCATCTTCCCCTCCCCATTCCAGCCCTTGTCTTGTCCATTAATGTTACAAGTACTCTGAGGCAAGGACTGGCTCAGAATGGCTGTCTCTGCCTGTGTTTCTAATTGCCTCTGGAGCAGATGATGGAAACTAGTCCTTCCTTGCCTGGATGAATCACCCAGTCAAGGTCCCTTCCCTGCATGGAAGATGCATTGTTTGGGAGAGGAGGATTCTTGTCACTTTGAATGCTCTGGTGGCTCAGAAGGGAGCAGAGGGGTGGATGAACACTCGGGCATGCGTGTCTGAAACCACAACAAACTCAGTGCCCCAGGGTTTGCTTTTATTGCAGAGCCATTATTAGCCATGTGCAAGAATTCTGTTGTACAATGTGGTTGTGACCACAAAGAGCCCTCCAAATAACACCAGTGTCACATTTGTCAGCAATGGACCATGTACAGGGCCACCATTTAGCTCAAGGGGTAGAGACTTACAGGGACTTAAAACTTAGGAGGGCTGGTACTCTCCTGACACCATATTCAGACTAAACCCAGCATCAGTAATTATGTTTCTTTTATTTGCTCCAAGATGTCTGGAATTTCTGCCTTCAGCTAATCTGTAATGGAGGCAAATGGGCCTGGGGTGTGTGTGTGTGTGTGGAACAGGACAAGGGGCAGCTCTGTGCTTTCGAGGGATTTCACTCTGTCACTTTCAGCAGGGATGAAAGGCTCTGGGTCCTGCTGCCTTCTCTGTGTACATATGGTAATAAAAATATTTACCCTTTGGGTAGAGTTGGGGTTTTAACTTTCACGGCAAAGCCAGGTGACTGCTGTATATTGCACTGGGTGGATCCATAGGGGCTCCTGACAGTGAATTCAGCAGAGGCTGTGGAACACATGTGCTCTAGGACAGACACAACTGGCCCTCCTGCTGTTTGCCTGCTGAAGTGGCTGGGCTGAGAGTGGCACCCCTTATGCCAGGGTTGTGCTGCTTCACTTCTCCAGGCCCCAGCTTCTACTGCTGCTGGGAGTCTGTCAGGAGAGAAGACAAAGTTTCCAACCTATCTTGGCTCTTTGTCTTCACAAACATCCGTGAAATACTTCAGATTGGGTAGGCACAGTTCAACATGCTCAGGGTTTATGCTGACACAGAGCTCTGCTAAACCAGAAGGAATCACTCCAAAGTTGGCAGGAGTGGAATCAAGCCCTGGAATCACATCACTTCCTTCCACCCCCAGAAATACTCACTGACCTCCTCTTTTCCCCTCCCATCCAGCAGTAGCAATATAAACCGAAGGAAAACAGCAGCAGCAGCTACTCCTGCAAGCCCAGTCCTGATGTGGCCCAGAGGACATTTTTTCCTGTGTTGTGGTTTGCTGACTTTTCTCTTTGTCTTGTGTGTAATGGGAACAGAGCTCATGGAGCAGGGAGCATGCTCAAGGCAAATGGCTTCTGTGGGGTTTTTTCTTAACTTCACTTGGGCTGAATTCTGGTCCCAATTGCATAGGGATAAACCTGGGGAAATTTTGCTACTTCTCTGGTCCCACTCCAGGTTTACCCCAGTCAAAGCAGCAGTAGAAACAGGCTCTGAGATGCTTTCTGGAACATTCCAGCTTCCCACAGCAGCTGTTTATTGCTGTGTACTTTCCTTCACCACGAGAATTATGTCACCTCTGAGGGCTAAAGCCTCACCATCCTGCTTTGACTCTGAAAGGTGCACAAACAGCTGGTCAGCTATGGATCACTACCCACAGAGCTCCTGTGCTGCCCCACTGCTTTGCAGAGAGCATTAGGCTGGCTGGGCTTCCTAGCAGGGAAGGTGCAGGGAGGAGGGCCCAGCAGGGTGGTGGCAGCCTTTGGTTGTTGTGAGGGACTGAACCAGGCAGCTGATGGCTGAAAGCAGGAAATCTCAGAGGTGGGAGCCTGCAAGATGCATCTGGCTGCAACACAGGCTTTCTTTTTTTGCAGACAGCCACAGTGCTGTCATGGTGGCCCAACTGGTACAAACCTCCACAACAGGATACATAAGAGTCCCTGTCTGTGTCACTTCCCCATCCATAGCTTGTCCCAGATGCTGATGAGTGTGTGTCACACCCCAGTGCTTTTTGTGCACTGTGCTGGTCTTTGACAGGCTTCATTTCTTCTCCTGGTCTGGTCCAGCCACAAAGGGCAACAAGTTGGTTTATGCTGATAACAACAGTGATTCTGCAGTGTGGAAGATAAGGTTCCAAAGGGGTCAGGATTTTCAATAGTGTGCGGCAGTTCTGTTTGTCAGTGGTGGATCTCATATTTGATGACATTTGACAACTTCGTATATTTTATATTTTATATATATATATATATATATATATATATATATATATATATACACACACAGGCATGAAATGGCACATAAAAGTCCTTTCCTTTACAAATAGCTTTACAAACATGGATATTTAGAGGGATGCTTGGATAAGAGGGAAGGGAAATCAGATTCTTCTCTAAGCCAGGCCACTCCCAGTGGTATTCACGAGGGCTTTGACATGACTGGCATTGATGGCATTTTGGTACCACTTGCAGTGGGAGGTGACACCTGGGCTTGAAAGAGTGTGGACAAATGATTAAATGCTGACCACTTCACTGGTACTCCTTCTATGGGATTTTGAAACTAACGTTTTCTTGCTAGTATTTTTGTCAGGCCTTGACTTTTCCCTGTTGTTAGACTGGGACACTTCTGACACTTCCCAGCCAGTAAGCAACATGTGGGTGCAGAATTCCTCTTGGGAATTCCTCCACTGCTGTTCTGAAGTAACTCTTCTCTGCAGGGCTGTAGCTCTGTGGTGTAGAGCTGGGCACTCTGAGAGCCCACTATGCTTCCAGTGAGGACTAATCCATGACACAGACCTCCTTAGCTTTTCAGGGATGGGCACCTACTGATTTATTACAGTCAATTCTCCTCCTAGCTGTACCCTTTCCAAGAAAAAAAAAAAAAAAGTAATTCTGACAGTCCTAAGAAGGTACTGGTACCAACAAATGTTGCAGTTTGAAAGAAAATTTGCTGCTACTTTTTTCTGGATTGCATCAGTGCCTCTGCAGCTGGCAGTAGAAATTTGATAGTTCATGTAAAATAGGTCAGTCTTTTCCAAGTAAGAAACTATGGTTATTCTGTGAGGGGAATTGACTTCATTTAAGATTTCAGGAGTTGAATTGAAGTCAGACGGCAAGCCGAGAATGAAATTGAAAGTGTCAGCTTTGGTGGGGGGGAAGAATTTTAAAGAAGTTTGGGAGCTGCAGATGCATCTTGGATAGATTCAAGAAATCTTTGGCTTTATCATGTTTAGAGATTTAGCATGGGACTTTAATAAAAACCCTGGAGAGCTATAGGTGTTGACAGGGTTAATTTGGTAATAGTACCAGCACCTTTCATTGGTGCTGTTCACAAATGATAAACTTGTTGTTGTGTAGCACATACAAACTGGGGACTGCAGAGGATCCAGAGCTGTGGTTTGAGAAGTCCCAAGTGTTTCATTGCCCTCCCTTGCTGCCTGGAAATTTCTTCATTCTTTGTTAACTAGTTTGTTCTGTGAATGAATCACCAGTTCTCCAGAAGAGCAGCATGAAAGCACAGGGTTACACAAGCCAATTTATTCTAGCTTATGTACTTCAGGAGGCTCCCTTGGTCCTGTCCCTTTATCTACCCCTTCTCCACTCCACCAGCAGTGCTGCAGGGCAGGCAGTGCCATCCTGCATTGCACACGTGGGCTTCTGTGCCTGGCATACAAGGGCAGGAGGAACTGGCATAAGATCACTTGGAAAGCCCGTAGGAGAACTGAGAATAGTAAAATGTATTTTTTTCCTGATGTTTACACAGAAAAATGCCTAACAGCAGTTAGAGGAATCCTACTGTTTTATAGTAGTTGAATTTCAGATTTTTTTTTTCAGTTCTGCATCAAAGCCCCTGTGATTCTGTGTGTGTGTGTGTGTGTGTGCCATTGTTTCATTTATCTGTCTTTCTTTTTAGCTGCCTCAGACACCTGATAGGTGAGTTCAGCAAGCAAGGAAAGCAAATGGGTCATTCTTTCATAAACACCTCAGTCCTAGAGAGGGCTTTAAAAACCATTGACTTTCCTGCTTTGTAGCCTTTTTAATGTATTGGAAGTGTATGGTAAAATCAACATGGTAGAAAGTGATAATTTACTGTAGGGTAGCTGTGTGCAAGGCTCTGTTTGAGATCTCAGTCGCGTCAGACTGTGGGGGTCCCTGCTTAGACTTGGCAGAAAAAAGCCAAGGAGGGCTATAATGTAGTTTTAGATAATGAAAGTGGCAGCATGGATGTCTTCTGAAGTAAGAAGTAAGTCTTGGCATGTAAGTCTTCTGCATGTAACTAAGTTGTCTAAGTTTTCATAAGAAATCCATAATGGAGCCAGGGCTTGACTGCCCAGAACATTACTCCAGCAAATTAGGCAAGAGTGCTGCTTTCTCTTTTGAAACAAACAGTAATTCATGGGAAAAATTCTCCCATGCATTCTAGGAGAATAGAAGATCGGTCAAGATTTTCTGTGTGTGGTGCAAGGGCAGAGCTGTGCTCTAGGAAAGCAAGTAATCTGATAGCAGATAACTTAATGAAGTCAAATAAAATTAATTAAACTAGAAGAAAATATTTATATTTTATACTATAAAAGGAACAAAAGCAAATGGAAGGACTACTGAGTTGTTTCAAAATTTTATGGTAAACCATTTCAGACCTCTTACTACTTGTCTTGGAGTCAGTGGGTTTTGTCATCATGGTTCTTATTACAGCTTTCAACACAACTCTATGTAATTTGTGTCCCTAACCAGCTCTGGAGTAGGCCAGGCTTAAAATTCAAAGTGGAACAAGGAATTTCACTGCAAAGAAAGCTTCATGTAATCAGTTATGTTTTGTATGCAGGTCTGGAAGTGTCAAAAATCATTGGACTGAGATTTACTCCTTTGTGGAAAGCCTTGCTGAGAAATTCATAAGGTAAAGTTTTTTTAAAATGATACTTTAAGTTCCTGTACATGATCTGTTTTTTTGTTTAGTGCTTATTAGCAAATGAATTTCTGCTGGGGTAACGAGTGTGACGTGGATCTGGCCTGTTCTTCTCTTTCAGCCCAATGCTGCGGATGTCCTTCATTGTTTTCTCTTCACGGGGCACTACGATCATGAAGCTGACAGAGAACAGGCAAGTTCCTCCCTCTGCACTCCTCCAGAAACACCCTCTGTCCCTCCTCTCACACAGCACGTGGCCCCATGCCCAGAGTTTGGAGATCTGTCTTGGTCCTTGTGTGGCACCAACGGAAGCCCTCTGCTCCATTCCCAGCTGGAGGAAGGTTTAGAAGGCCTTGGGGTGTCCCATTTCAGTTTCTTTTCAGCTTTGCAAGAGGAAGGCAGCACTGGGCTGTCTGTTCTTTGCTGTGGTATTTCAGGGAGAAATTGCATTTCCAGTTGAGGATCCAGGTACATACTTGCTATCCCCAGCTACCCAAATAAGAACAGCTTTTGTGGAAGAGATTTCAGACCCTGAACTGGTGAGCAAAGGAGTGTATGAGAGATCCCCAGTGCCCTTGGAAGGGACTCAAAGCCCTGACCTTTACACCAGGTTGTCCCCAGTGCTGTGGCACCCCTCCCCTGGACTGCCTGCAAACAGCTCCTGTGCCAGTGGTGGTTTGCAAAGCCAAGTGACAGTCTTTGTAGGAAAAAAAATGGAGAAAGATTCTGGTTGCCAGATTCACAACCAAATTTTCTTTCTTTAAAAAATAAATGAATAAAAACCCCCAAACCACTAGTGAAAACAACCCAAACACAAAAAATTATCACCCCCTAAAACATTACTTTTTAATTTAATTTTCTGTACATGTGCAAATCCCTGTCATTGGGGTGGTTAGAAGTATTTTCTTTCATTTCAGCTTAAAGCCTTTGCTTTTGCTGCTGCTGTCTGTGTGAGAGGGCCTCAAAAGTACAGGGCACCCTATAAATAATGGGAACTCTGGAGCAGGAAGAACAACTGCTCCCTCAGCTTTGGACTCCAAGGACTCATCCTAAGCCAGATACCCTGCAGGGCTCTTGTATTTCTGCTGGCTTCCCTGAGCTTTGTTTCAGGTCTCCATCATGTATTTGGTGGCAGAGGTCAAACTTGCTTACTTTTCTCTGGGTGAATTTGCTCTTTGCAAGGTAGAAAGTTCAATATGTTGAACGTGGTATTGGAGTGTTTTCTGTACGGATCACAGTGTGCCTTTTCAGCTAATTTTATACTTCGAAAGAGTAAAAATGTGCTTTTTGCACTAAGGACATCCCCAATCCAAGCTCCTCATTTTTACCTTCATCCCATATAGCCTCCTGTATTCTCTGTAATTGTGGTTGTGCCACCTAAAATACCCAGTTGCCAAATGGAGTTCAGAAAGGTTCTCACTATTCTCTTAAAGGCTGCCCCATGGCATCTGGAGCTGATGTTTGAACTGCCTATGTGTTCCATTAGTATAATAAAAACCCTTGTCAAGGATCAGGGTCTTTTGGTGGTCAGTGATCAATTAAATTATTAATGTCCCTGAATGGTTTTTTTTTTTGGTTAATAGGTATTTGGGGAGTAAGAAGCTATGCAACAGGGGTCATGACATGCAAGTGCTTCTGTGTCCAGGAGTAATCTATGGCCCAGGAAGGCTGATGAGTCCCTGGTCTAGGATAGGAAATTCTCTGCATTCCCATCCTGTTCTCTTATCTTTTGGCCTCTTCTTTAAAATGGAAAAATCCTAATCCAGACTGTCCTGATGACTGATTCAATACAGAATTTTAATTTGTCCCAATTTTGTGACAGGGCCATAAGCTTTTAAACTCTGTTTTCTTCTCCAGTTTATTATAGTTTAATATCTTGCATTGGCTTTAATTCAATCTTATCCTGGCTGAGAATATTACGAGAATGAGGGAACAGGGACAGAATTCCATCTTTGAAATATGTTACCCTCATGCTGAACCCTGTGTCTGCTTTTGTGCTCCCATGGATGTTTGGGTGATAAATTGTGGATTTTGAAAAAAATCCTGGTTCAGCCAGTGTTCCAGCTGATGTGTATGCACTCTGTGCAATTGACTGACAGGCTGCATAATCCAGCTGTGGTACAGGAATATCTCAATAAAAGAAAAAAAAACTTCTAATAAAATATTCTCCTGGGATTTTTTTGTTTGTTTGTTTATTTGTGTTTGGTTTTTTCAATCCAAAGGGAAGCCATAAGACGAGGGCTCGACACTCTTAAGGAAGAATTGCCTGGAGGAGACACGTTCATGCATGAAGGATTTAAAAGGGTACACATCACAGTACCTACTTCCTTTGTTTTACACTAGAAACTTTGCTGCTGGTATTCTTATGAGCTAACCATGTTCTACACTTCATTGCAGGCAAATGAGCAGATTTACCATGAGACTTATGGAGGTATGTGCTGTGCAGTGTTCATGTTAATGTCTGCATTGAGGAGACAGGATTATGGTTCTTTTTGTGAACTGCAGTAAACCCACTGACAGAAGTGCTGGGGAAGGAGGGCTGTTATGCAACATCACATTCCATTTTGACTGCAGCCCTAATCCTGAATGGGTGATTCATGGTTTATTGAGATCAGAGAGGACCAGTATGATCCTAGATCTGGCCATTGCAGAATGCAGACCAAACCATAGCAGCCAGAGCTGCCCATCTTGCACCCAGCAGACAGGAATTCCCACATTTTCCTGGTCCTTTCTGTCCTGATGCACTCAGCCCTCTCTGCTTTGTGATCCCACACCCTTGTCCTCTTTAGTGTGAATGAGAGTTTTGCATCAGTGTGAATGATTTGTGTTCAGATTCTGAGTTCCTAAAATGTGCATTTTCACTAAATTTTGAGAGGAAAATATATTTGTGGTTTTTGTCTGTGCCAAAAGAAGACCTAGTTAATTAACAAGACTTGCTTAGTTCACACCCTGGTGTGAGGTTCTCATTTGTGAGCTAATGGTCTCCTAGGAAGAAGGTTGGTTCCTTTTTATTAAAATAGGCTGCGAGTGTAGGAGCAGCAGCTCTGCACAGTGTTGCAGCATTTGTGCCAGTAAAATCAGGAGTCCTGAAGTGTCCAACTGAAAACAATTCCACTTCATAGCATATAGCTAAGAACTAATCAAGTATTCTGTAAATTGAATTAGGAAGGAAAAAGAGTAGATGAGATCTGAATTTAGAAGCTAAACTACCTGGGAAGAAACAAGCATTGAAAAGAAAACAAAATAAGATCTCCAGTTTTTTTCAGCATCTTTCAAGGTTTCTGGGCACAAAAAAAAAAATCCAAGCTATTTTTTTCCCCCAAGTTGCAGGTCATTTTTTTAAGATTTATGTCTGTGTCTGACATGGCATGGGAAGGACTGTGTGGCATAAGAAACCTGTCAGAACTAATCAGTCTGTAATTTCAGACAATATGGAGGAAGACACTTGAAATTGTAACAGATTATTTTGAAAAGATAACAAATACTTGCCTGAAAGTAACATGTATGTGTATTTGTTACTTTGCTTAAGAACTGTGGACTGAGAATGGTTGGTTGAACTATAGTTTGAATGTTAATTTGGTTTAATTGTGTTAACAGGTTGCATTTTTCCTAGGTAGCATTGTATATACGTAACGCAGTATAGAATACATCTCTGCAGTCTATGCAACCTTTTCACTTAAATTTAGATGGGATATGAAATGTTGTATCAAAATACATGAATTTTTCCTAATGAACCTGATCTTAAGGTTTCCACGTGCTCAGAATTCCTATGAATTTCACTGGAAGGTCTTGTTGCTTGAGAACTGTAGGACTGACCTCCCTGTAGAAGCCCATTTCATGCCATGTTCAGTGGGGTTGCTCTTTCAGAGCCTGCTGGAGGGAAAGGTAGGATGGCAGGAAAGATCCTTTTGCAGAAGTACCACAGTCTCTGGACAATGTTTATGTAGAGACAAGTTTGTCAAGAGAAGAGGGGAAACCTCCTCTGTGTGAACCCATTTTGTCAGTTCTCCATGTGTCTGTAATCTTGGTAGCTGCTCTATTTTATTCAGAACAGAAAAGCTGGTGTGTGGACCTGGTTAGAGCAGCACTTCCCCTGCAGTGATGCTGTGGTGTGAAGGTGCTCAGGTTCTGGCTCGTTGCAGGCCTTGCATCTGGCCTTCAGCTGGTGTCTCACCAAGTCCATACAGACCAGGCTGAGAGTCTGGCTTAGGGGTTTGTATTTATTTGTCAGTGAAAAGGATTGCCTCACTCCAGAGGTTTTTTCCATTGCTGAATCTTGTGCCATGTGTGTGCAATCTGTTGTTGACTGTCCTCCGCGCAGGAGTTCGGACGGCCAGTGTGATCATTGCCCTGACGGACGGCGAGCTGCAAGACGCTCAGTTTTATTATGCAGAGCAAGAAGTAAGTCACTTCTGTCTTTATCCAAACTAATTTATGTCATCTAAAAACTCCCACACCTGGACCCATTTACTGCTGACTCCACTGATTATATGGCTTTGCACTTAATGTCACTTCTTGGGTTTTTAGGCCAACAGAGCCAGAAGCTTTGGAGCTATTGTTTATTGTGTTGGAGTGAAAGATTTCAATGAAACTCAGGTAACTTGCTTGTTTTCTCTTGTGTTTTTCTGTTGTATTACTGCACAAGGAACAGCATCAGATAAAGGCATTTATTTAATCACTTGGGGCATAAATCATTTCGTGTCACTGTGATGTCTGTTAGCAAGTATGAAAGGGCCCAGTTTTGTTCACTGTAATTTTGTTTTCCTCATGATTTATGATTGTCTTTCTTTGCAGCTGTCAACGATTGCTGACAGCATCGATCATGTTTTTCCAGTTAAAGGAGGCTTTTATGCCCTAAGAGGAACCATTGATTCAGTAAGTTGGATGTTCTGAAACACACTAAAGGGTGCCCTTTCCTGCAGTAATATAGCATAGATGAAAATGGTTACCAAAAAATGCCCTTATCTAAATCTTTCAGATTCTGAAGAAGTCTTGCATTGAGATCCTGGCAGCTGAACCATCCAGTGTTTGTGCAGGAGGTAAGTTTCCACAAGAACAGTGTGTTAAGGCAAATGAATGACACTGATGAAATGTCAGTAAGTACCTAATGTGGTACTGGAGCTGAAGCCTGTGGATCTGTTAGAGCATCCTCTCAGGCCATGGCTAAAGCCCTACATGTTCCTCCTCATCTTGAGAAAAGCATTCTGACAATAAACATGTAGCTGCTGTGGCTGAGTACCAGCTTGGAGAGCTGACAGAAGCAACAAAACTGAGCAATTTTTTAAAAAATCAGAGGGAGAGAGAGAGAAGAAAAGTAATGTAAAGCCAGACTGACAGAGATATTTCAGGGTCTAAAAGCAATATCTCACAAATTTCTGGAAAGATTGCATTCCTGGCATCTGCTAGGACTTGTCAGCAGTTAGAACAAGACTTTGCAAAACATTTACAGAAATTTAAGGTTTATTGAACCAAATATAATTTGCTGCATAGACCAAGATACCCCTTGTGTTTTCCAAAATGCTAATGCTTTACTTATTTGAAAGAACCATTATTCTTTATGGTAAACATGAAGGATACCCAGAGGAGTTGTTGATAATTTCATGCCTTTCATGTCTAGTATATTTAACTTGGATTTGTTCTGGTTTGTGTTAGCGATTCTCTTGTTGAGGTTTTTTCTACTTTAGAGGCTATTGCAGCAGAGTAAGAATGACACCATAAGTTTGCTGGAAGGTACAGTTTTTCAGCATGGTTATTTAGCTCTCGTGTTAGTGTCTTGTGTTCATTTCCTTATACAATGTAAAAACAAGCGCATAAAAAATGGCAATGATGCATGAAAGCTGACCTTGAAAACAGATAAAATATGAAACCCAGGAAAAATTTAGTGTCACAGAGAGAAATTGAGAAATTGTTCACTCTTCATTTCCACATGTCAATCTCAATATGATCATACCCTGAATATTTCAACTTAACATAGAACATCTTTGTGTCTCTTGAATTCTTCTGAAGTATATTATTTTGGACTAGATGTAAAGTCTCATTTGTAGAAAATTTAAAGCAATTATTTTACTTTTAAAAATGTTGTGGAGTTGAGTGGGAAAAAACAGTTTTAAAGCTTTGACATTTAAAGCTTTTTATTTCATAATGATACTGTCATATTTTTGCTTACTTATTGTATACCTGACAATTTTTTTGTGCAAAGCTTATTACAAGCCATCCTGTTCAACAAAAATGCTTTTAGCTACATAAAAATGTGAGTGTTCCAATAGGAGGGATTTTAGTATTCTTGAAACTGTTTGGGACAATGTTAAGAATATAGGAAAGTTGAACTGGAAACAATGTTTTTCAAATGGAATGTTGAAAATATTTTTAAGGAATGTTTGAGAAAATAAATTCTCAAGAAAAATATTCTTTCAACAAAATTAATATATTTCATCAAAAAGAGTAAATTTTTTTTTCCAAAGGATAATTTGTTCAAACTACTTCATTTTTGCTAAGCTTCCTAGGTAAAAAGTTTGACAAATGTGATTAAAATTCCACAAGTACACTTTAAAAGTAGTCTGCCCTTAAAAAAAAAACAAAACTCAATATTGTTACCTTACTTGCATCTTGCATCTGTAGAATTTTTCATTGTCTTTGTGGCTTTAAAACAAGACCAATATCAATTGGAGGAATCAGTTTCTGGGTGATGCTGCTGATTCAGCAAGGTATCAGTGCTTTTTCCACTTGAGTTCTGAGGTTTGCTCTGTCCCTGTTCGCCAAGCAAGGGCTGGCACATGGGGAAGCTTTGCTGCCCAATCTCCACATGCTTGAAGGTTTTCTGGTAGCAGCAGAGAGCTTGAAAAGGGGAGGAAGCCAAAGCTGCAGCTCCACATGATGTACACTATTTGTATACCATGGTATTTAAAGTATTAAAGCCTTGAGCACTAAAAATCAGGCCTGCAATAGCATTTATCATTATCTCACAAGCCACAGCTGGAATTACCTCCTGCAAGAGGTTTTACAGCACGAGGCTTCAAATATTTACATTTGTGCTTAGATTTATTATCCTTTATTATCACACTTACTTCAACATAACTAGTGGTTCATCTGTGTAGATTTGTGCACCACTGTCTTCTGAAAGGAATCTCCTGGGAATAAACAACTTTTTTCATGGTAGTGTGAATCCAGATCTTGAGTTCAGTTCACTGGACAGTTGTAGTGCCACTCTATGTGTAATATGGTTTATTTTTTTAATGTGCTTCATTTGGACTTTACTTCATAGGCTTCACTATTTTTTGCATTAATGTCAGAATTTTTATGCATTTTAAATTTAGGTAATTACTCATAATGTATTCTGTCAAGATCTATAGCCACTGAAACCTACATCAAGATATATACACACTTGCATGGTAGATGTACTCACTGGCTGAAAATTAGAACATAACATTTTCTAGAAATTCACCATTCCTCCTCATTTAGGTTAGGAGTGTTTGTTTGTTTAAATACATAATAGAATTTTTAATTTCAAAATTATGATTGAAAAACAATGAACCTTTGGAGAGAGTGCAATATATTATCACATTCTCCAGCAAAGATGCTTGTCTATTTACAGCCTTGAAACGTGTCTGTCCACACTTTTTGTATGAAACTTATCTGAGTGAGGAGGGGATAACTGGTTTAGCCTTTATTTAGCATTGCTAACAATTTTTATGATTTGCTATGAGATTGTGAGGGTTTTGTGTGGCTCAGTGGAAACAAGTCATGATCAATCAGGACTTAAAGCAGGGTCTGAGCTACTCCTTGTAAGTGTTCTCATAGTTACTACTGTGTTGGTGATTGCTGGTGATCTTGGCTTCATTTTTGACTTGCCAGAAGTTTAGTGAAATGCTAATGGAACAATTTGTATGTGTTGACAATTCCAGTTGGGACTCTGGCTTTC
Organism: Camarhynchus parvulus; assembly: GCF_901933205.1. Lineage (NCBI taxonomy): Eukaryota > Metazoa > Chordata > Aves > Passeriformes > Thraupidae > Camarhynchus > Camarhynchus parvulus. The sequence goes on along the minus strand of NC_044576.1, from coordinate 17,283,071 downwards.
TGTGACGAAGCTATCTGGCAAATCCAGTTACAAACTGATCTCGTCATGTGGTGACAGCTATCTGATGTTTAATGCTTTTTGACCCTGCAAATTCATTGTCCCCAATGTGCAGCAGTGTAGTTGAGTCCTTCCTGCTCCCTCTGATTTAAAGTGACCAAGACATGCAGCCTGTAAACAGGCTATCAGTGCAGAATCGGAGGTGCCTCATATCCCCTTTGACAGCATCATTGCTTTGATTATGCTTATGGTACGCAGACGTGATTGAAAGGTTTTGTTGGATGTGGCATCCTAGTGGCCACATCAAGTACCAGGTGTGGATGCAAGCAGTCAGCTTCTCATCAGAGGCAGAGAAGCGGAGCCGACAGCCCAGCCAGTGCACACCAGCTCCAACCCAGCGTCTCGCTGCCAGCGCCGCCCGGTGCTTTCAGTGCTGACCTTTTTCCCTTCGCTGTCTTGTCAAAAGCTGCAATCCATGATCTGACAGTAACTAAGGAGGAAAAGGACGCAGCCAGAGCCAGGGCGCAAAATTAAATGGAATTAGCCATTTCAACAGAGCATCACCCAGAACACGTTAATGCTGCAGAGCAACTGAGGTACCAGCTGTTTACGTTTCCCTGGTATATTTTCAGCTTGTGTTGGTGGACAAGTTACTACCCAATCACTTGTTCACAACTGACTGCAGTTGTGCAATTGTGCAGAGTGGCAGTTACAGTGAAAAGAACGGCAGGAGAAGTAAATTGTCCTGACAAGACTAAACTTCTAGATGTAGCTTTTACCTTGGATGTCTTGTGTTGAAATTTTCTTACTTGCAGCATCTTTTTAAAGCCACTAAAGCAGCCACCATTTAAGCTTTTGTGATTGCTGCATTTTAAGACCATTAATTCTTGTGAAGGGGAAGAAAAATTTAAGTGCAATTTTGTTTCAGCAAGCTTCTTTTACAATATAAAATTGAAATGGGGAAAAACTATCATCTTGGCTGGGTGTTCAAGCCCCTGTGAAGTGGGCTGGCTACAAGCAAGTCTGCTGCTGTGAGGTCCCAGGCAGGTAGTTCTGGTGGGTGGGCAGAGGCCCAGTTGCCCTCAGGGCTGGTCATGACTCTCAGCTCTGCTGGCAAAAAAAGGGATGCTCATAATTCTCACTATAGCAGCTGGGTTAGATGTGGAATGGCTCAAGGCACAGATCTGACTAAGAGGAACTCAAGATTCTTATTGGAGTAAGAAGCAGATGAATCTACCCTACAGTACATTTTCATTTGTTTAAAGAAATGCTCATTACCCCCTGTGAGAAGCAGGATGTAAAACCCTTCCCATTAAAAAGGGGCCAAATTCTTGAGATCTCAAATTTTATGATTCTTCTTTAGCAAGGTACCTAAGCACATGTTTCATTTCAAAATGTACTCCAGTAGATACTTCGGTTTTCTCCTCCCAAAATACCTTCTTTGATTCCCGTGTATCTTGTGGCTTTTGTCAGTTCAGAGCCCTGCTCTAGAGCAAGTTACCATGATGAAAACCAGTGTGTGGATTTCCAGTGCATGATTGTAACTTGTGAATGCCCCAGTCCAATTTACCAGGACTTGCATTAGATCTCAATGCCATGGTAATGGCAGTGAGTGAGAATGTTTTTGACAAAAACAAGCTGTTTGTACAGGAAAGTAGAGAATTCCACATCCTTGTGCTAGTTTGCCTTGCAGTAGTTTGATAAAGATGGGCAGGCAGATGAGGCTGAATGTATTGCAGCCACCTTTGGGCCTCATGTAGTGTGATCCATGAGTCCTTCCTCCAAAGCACACAAATGACATGGTAGTGCCTTGTATGGAATGTTGCTAAAAGCCAAATTTTATATCACTAAAAATCATGTACAGCTCTCCTCAATCCTACCAACATTGTTTTGTTCTCCTTTTTAGTATGTTCATCAGAATATAAATGATGATGCATGTAGACCTGTTCATGGTTTTACTCACTACCTGGCATACTATGTAATTTATTCATGTTTTTCAATGTGAAGCTTGAAGACTAATTATTCCTGTGTTGTGCTGTTATACCCCTTACATTGGGCTGATCTCAAATGCTGCTCAGAGGCTGGTGTGAGAGCCGTGTGGAGGATTTGGTTAAAGTAGGAAATTCATGCATGAAAGTGCAACTTCAGTGATTTGTGCCCTTGCTGTGTGCCAGCAATCTCAGCTGTCAGTTGGCTGCTGCTCGGCAGTGTCAAAGGGAGTTTCAAAAGTGTGCTGGGGACAGAACAAATTTGTAATGTATCTCTCCACCTGCCTGCATTAAAGGTCTTATCTCTGTGGTCAGTGTAGCAGCCACAATGGCTTTTTGTGTCCTAGAGGGAAGTTTCCCTTGCCATGTCCCTTCCTGGTGCATCTTGTGCCTAGTTTGGCAATTCAGGCTCACCCCAGCAGACAGGGGACTGTGGCTCTGTGTTGGGCTTCGCCTGTGCACAGTAAAAGAGAGGGAATACAAACCATTGTGTTGTTAGAGCTTTGAGTCACAGGAGCTTTAGGAGTGGAGTTCTGTCTGTCAGCATCTTCCTGAGCGGAGCTCTGCTGAAAGCATGGTGCCAGGAGGAAGGACTGGTACAGGTGGTTAGCAAAGGGGTCTGTCCCAAAAGCCATGGAGGAACCATGAGATAACATCAGTCAAGTCAGACTTAGTGGCATCTTTAAGGCATTGCAGTTGTGTGTTACACTTGTGGGAGCTGACTTGAGACAAAAAGAAGACTCTGAAGCACTAATGCCACTGCAGCACTCTTGGACATTGCTGCTGAATGGAGGGAGTGTCTGTGGGGATGTTTTGTTTCAGGCACAGGGCAGAGAACAGCAACTGTCATGTTTCAGTTCCAGTCACTCTGAACGGAAAAGCTGTATTTGAGTTACTTCTCATAAATAAATCATAAATCTTCTATATTTTTGCTTACAGAATCCTTTCAAGTGGTGGTGAGAGGCAACGGCTTTTATCACGCAAGAAATATCGACCAGGTGCTCTGCAGCTTCAAGCTCAATGACAGCCTTACTATCAGTAAGTGTGCAGGCTGGAGGACTTCAATGACACCTCTGGCTGTGTCACCTCACAGGCCACGGGCCAGTTCTCATCCATGTTAAGGGGAGTCCTTGCAGCAGATGTGAGAGGGAGTTGGGGTAGAAGTGTGCACTTAAAAGGAGCTTGAAATTCATCCTTGTTCAATGCAGTGACCTGTGGGCATTGTGTAGTGAGCACTTACTTGGGACATGCTGCTGTACCGTGACCTTAGCACTGTTGTAGTGATGCACGTGGGTGCTGCATGCAGCAAGAGAGGACTGGGGATCAGGTTTTAAGATGGAAACTTAAAATTGTTTCCTATTCCCTTATCCATCAGCAGTAAAAAGAAGTACTGCTATCTTGATCCCCTGGTGGTGTTTTCAGTTTTTAGTCACCCGTTCAGGGGACAATTGCCATAAAGCCAGGCCTCCCAGGCGCGCTCTGCTCCACTCTGACACCAGTTGCTGGTCCCATCACAGTGACTGTGTAACATGGAAACCCTCTGTCATTGTTGTGCTGAACAGGGTCTTGTGTTTACTATCCCAGCAGCCAGGCAAAGGACTGAATGGCCAAAAAAGATGGAGTGCCCAGTTTCTCAGCAGTCCCCTCTCATTCCTGAGAAGCAGTGTGTGTTGGGCAGTGAAATATGGTGTGGGGAGAGGAGCTCTGCTCCTATTTCATGTATGCTGCCCTTGTGGCCTGAGCACAGTGGAGGCTTTCATATGCTGTTGTGGCCAGACTGGTGCCTTCCCAAGCAGTGAATTAACTTACAAGAGGGAGCACATGAATTGCTCCTTCATTTCCCATCCCAGTTGTCTATGCTGATGCTGCAGTCAGTCAGCTCTGGTGGTCTTGCATTTATTCCACTTACAGATATGCTTTAACCAGGATTTGTTTTTTGTGGTTTATCAGCAGTAGACAGACTTTTTGCTTTTTCTTCCCTGGCCCCAGTCATTAGCACCTTGACTGGACTTCACACAGTGAGTGCTCACCTGGGCCTGGAAATACACAGGAGGAAAACGACTCTGATTCCATTCCAAATCCATGCTGTTTTCTGGGTGAAGTTTGCAACAGATGTTGTGATGAGATGCTGATCTGTGCTGGCTTTTTTTCCCTCCCTAAAACATACCACATTTCCATGTCCTTATCTCTGCATGGAAGGGAAATGAGTCCTGAATTCAGGTGTGCTTGAAGTGGGAGAAGCATGAAGGAGCAATTCTTACATCTGTTGTTGCTTGAGTTAATTTTTTTCCTGCATAAAGAGTAAACAGGCCTCAAAAGTAGAAGTAAGATGGCAGCCTTTATTAGCCCTTTATTCCCTTGGGTAGACCTCTCTTTCTCCAGGCTGGCAGCACAGTTGTTTGCTGGCCACTCAGAGCTAAGCTGCAGTCACTGGAGTGGTGTGTCTGCTCTTGTGCCTCAGCTTACACACTTCTGGTGGAGTGGCAGTGCAGGATTACTGCTGGGCCTCCTGTCTGTATTCATAGGACTTGGCTTTCTGGATGTGACTTTTGAAAGGACAGGATTACCACTGCTGAATCTTGGAGCAGTGGAATGCAAGGAGGTGGGAAGCTGTGTGGCCTTGTGTTTGACCCTGCCTGCACCAAACCCTTATAAACATGGGCTGTTTACAGATGATGCTGCCACAGAGGGGAGGTTGGCTCCAGGAGAAGCAGAGCAGATCCTCATGATAACATCAGTCCTAGCCCTCTCTGCCTGTTTCCTGTAAATGACCAACCATCTCTTGGGTTTGGTTCCCAACCCCCCCAGTATTTTTTCCATTTCAGCTCCACCCCATCCCTCTCCTTCCTTTTCTTGGGCTCAGACAGTGCAGCCTTGGATTCTTTTCTGTGTGTATTTGAACATAGGTAGACAAAAATTGAACCCTAAACTTTTGAGCCCTTGAGGAACTTGAGGGGTTGGATTATTCAGTGTGAGTAGAGATTGTATGTAATTTTCAGCTAGACATGATGAATACTGCTCAAAGCTGAATTCCAAGTGGCTGATCACTGCTGTCAGGAACAGAGATAAATGTCCAGTTCTTAGCTGTGGTATCTCTGGCCTGATAGCATCATATTGGCATCAACATGAATTGTTATTCTAGTACTTGGATTTGTAATCAGCACCATTGGGGAGTATTGGTACTTGCTGATATATTGAGTTCATCTGTGGCTGTCACTTCCCAAGGGGGTGGCCTGCTTGAATCAATTTCAGTTTTTCTTCCCTGAGAGTTATATTCATTTCCTTTCAGATGAAAAGCCGACTTATGTTCATGATACATACTTGCTTTGCCCTGCCCCAGTGATAGAAGATGCTGGACAGTGAGTATTGCATTCCAGCATGTGTTGAGAGGGTGGACTTCTGGGTGAAGATGTCATAAATTTGTGTGTGTGAGTGTCTTTTTGCAGCCATCTCCTTTGTGCCAAATCCTTTCCTAATATCAGCCAGCATAGCTCTGTTCAGTGCTGGGTCTTCAGCACAGTTTAACCAAAGGTCTTCTTGGACCATGGCACTGTATCACAGAATCACAGAATGGTGATTCCTCCTCTCTTCCTATATCCTGTTGTTTCAGACCAAAGACAGTTTCAAGGCAGTTCATTACATTCAAGACAGACTTTTAATTTTGATGGAAAGGAGATGCTTGATTTGAATTCCTTTGTTGTTATTGTACATGTTGCTTCCTGTATTTTGCTCTGCTGTGTCTAGTGTTGATATTTTTCAGCCTTTTTTATACTGTAGACTTCTGGCACAATGCCCAGCCATTTCCCTAGGTGGTCTTGTGGGTGCTTAAATACTGTACTGGGACTATGGGTGAATGCCTCCCTTGCCTTTTGTATTTGTAGGTGAAGGAAATTAATTTGGTGGGGTTTTGTAATTTTTTTTATTATTACTTTATTTTTTTTCTCCCCTGGCCCCTTTCTCTGATATTGGAGAATGGCTAGGGAAGATTCTTCTTGAATTTCACTGGCATTTCAGTGTTTTTACCCTTCTTGATCTCAGTGCAGGGGTTCTGGATTTGCTTGGATACAAAAGAACACACTCTGATTCATTGACAGAAGGGTTTCTTTAAATAAATAAAGTCTTAAAGTTTCTTGTGCTATGTACAGTAGTATTGCTATTGTCTGAGGCATTCTGTTATGACTCAGTGTCCTGGTGCTCTTTGCCTCAGGTGGGATGGGGGTTTTTTAATAAAGAGCATATGTCCCAGCTCAACTAAGGTAACATAAAAAGGTTGGCTCTTGGGTAAGCAGGGAGGCAAATGCAGGTAAGTGCCTGAGGCCATGAAAATTCCCTGACTCAGCAGGACCCACTATCCATGCAGGCTCATAAACCAGTGGCTAAAACAGAGACAGAATAAAGGTAACAATGGGTGTAAAGATGACACTAAAAATAAACATATCTGTTTTGTGCTCTAGGGTGGTTTTCCTACAAGTCAGCATGAACAACGGGCTAACGTTCATCTCCAGCTCTGTCAGCATCACCAGCGCACATTGTGTGAGTAACTCCAATGGGGCTTGACAGAGGAACCATGAGACCCTGGAAAGAAATGGTTGTTCTCCAGGCAAAGCCTCCTTGAGTGAGCCTGACCTCTCTGCAGCTTCTGTGTCACTGCTACTGACTGATCCCAGCAGCTCTTGGGAAAATAACCAGAGCTACTTAAGGTCAAATTATTATTGATGGTGGATAGATCATAATAGATTTTCTGAGTAAAAAATTAGAATAAGAGGCACCCTGCCCATTCCTATGCCAGGAGGGAGATCCTCAAAACTAGGATCTTAACAGAAGGAGACCTGAGAAAATGATCACAGGAGCATCAGGGACAGCACTCTGTTGAGCCTTGGGGTCCCTGAGGCATCTGGGGTAAAAGGCACCACTGTTATCTGGAAAGGCCACAGAGGGAATGGACAATGATGTCTGTTCTGCATCATGTGGTCAAAAAGACCAGGTAGCGTGTCAGGGACAAACAGCTAGAAGTGATCCTTTATCAAAATCTGATTTTTAGAATTAAATAAATAAAATTAGGAAACTGACTAATAGATAAGGAGTTGTCTTCCTTGCCTTGGGGTAAAAATTGGCAGTGCTGATAGCTGGTGAGAGCAAGTACAGTAATTAAATATGTGACCTTGTGCTTGTGGTATAAATCAAGCTGGCTGAAGTACCTGATAGCAGTTTGTATCATTGTTATTAGTGTCAAAAGGACTTTTATAGCCTATGCCAAATGCTGTCATATTGGTTTGTAATCATTGTTGGCCATTTTGACAGCTGGAGAACAGGAGGGCAGGAATGCAGATAGAGGCAACTGGAACTTGTAAATCTAATTTTCTGATGTTTGCAGCAATGAGGGTGGGAAATACCACACCAGAATGCTGAACAGCCTGGGTTGTAGGGACACAATACAGCAGAGATGTGTTTGTTTCTTTATGAGATTATTTCTATTTTGCTAAAACTTTCTTCCAAATTTTCTATACTGAGGACTGATATTTTCACATTTAATTCCACTCTTTTACCTCAGGTACCATAAAACCTTTCAAGTCTGCAGTGAAACACAAGTGTTAACTGATGCATTTAGTTACCCATATGTAATCTATTTCTGATGAAGACTGAAGTGTCAACCCTAACCAGGATTCCTAAAGGCCAGAGCATGGATGGAGGAAGCTTTTCGTTTTGGTAGCCTTAGGATAAAAGGAGGAATCCAATCTCCAGTCATGTCAATCTGACAGTTTTTGACCAGCCTCTTGCAGATTGAATGTGAAGGAGGCAGGAAGCCTGATTTGCAGCTGATAGAAAAATACTGTCTCACTCCTGTTCTGTCCCATAAGCAGGGAGGTTGGCAGTTCAGTTTCCAACTTTGTCTTAATTTCATGCATTTCACTCTTCTCGTTTTAGAGACTCTCTCCATTTCCTTTCCTCTCCTGTTTCCTTTTCTGTGGGTGGCAGTCAGCTGGCCTGCTCAGCTCTCCTCCCCAGCTGGTCCTTCTGTCTTTTCTGTACAGTAAGTATCTTCACTATAATCCAAAAGCCTCTGTGTGATCCCTGTGCTTATTTCTGTTCAGCTGCATGAAGTCTGCTATTTTCTTTTCAAAGTCCAGCTTCACTATGGAGCTTTGTATCATTAAAATCATTAAAAGAAGACTCTAGCTTCTTGCTGCCAGCAGCTCCTGAGTTACTGCTGGCAAATGTCTCAGCAATTTATATGTGCAGTTAGCATGGGAAAAGCAATGCCTGGAAACAAAGGCTACAAAACAAGGAGGTAATGTGTGTTTGGAGTAATAGTAGCGCTGGTACTGCATTGCTACTGTGCTTGGATTTTTTTAAGGAGTGCAGCAATATTTCTTGAAGTTATGCTTGATTTTTACTCAGCAATTTGGCTTTACTGAGAATTCGTTTCTCTTTGACTATCTGCTTTCCAGATGCATTAGTTGTGCATGGGGCCATGGGAGGGACAGAGAGGGGGGCTTAGCACTGAACTGCAGCTGGGTACTGTGTCCTCTAACAGGACTTGTTTGAGCAGGGAGTCTGGCACATTTTGGAGCAATCCAGCTGCTCCCTGGCCAAAAGAAGGTGAGCCAAACAGCATATCCTAACACAGGTGGGTTTGTTGCATCGTTAACCAAAAGCCACAGAGGAGTGTAGGGATGGCAGTGCTGTGACTCAGATATGGAATACTGGGTTACCTGTTTAATAGCATGGAGTAGGAGCTGTGTTTGTGTTAGTCCCTTATTGAATGTGTCAGTCCTGGCAGCTCTAGGAATTGGCCTGAGAGAGCAGTAAGTACCACCTAAGTCAGTTATTCAGGATCTCACCCAGACTTTGCAAAGCTCTTACCAGCTGTTGCTTTCCACCCTCAGCCTTTTTATTGTCTGAGGGGAAAACAAATGCACTTAGAATAGTGAAGGAAATCCCTGTTGTAAGCAGGGGCTAAGCATCACTTTCTGGTGTCATGGAAATTCAGCAAGTTTCAGTATAATAAGGTGAATCTCATGGACTTTATCACGTAGAAATCACTTTTGGAATTTGGCTTCTTTCCCTTTATCCTTCCACCTACCCTTTGAAAATCTCTTACAGCTTCCTCTCTAGCCAATTCCTCTTTCCTCAGCCTGATTGATGGACCTTTCTTCAAGCTCTTTTCACATCTTCCTAGCCCCAGGCTTTCCTCTAGTTTCCTGCTAAATTTTTCCTGTTCCCTGATATCTCCGTTGCTGGTGAATTGAACCTCTTCTCAAATTTTGGAAGTCTACCATTGAAGGGGTTTCATTTCCCAATGTATATTCAAAAAAAAAAAAGGCTTAAACATCAGAGCTCAAGTTAATATCATTCCAGAACCCAGTACAGTCCAAGGATAGGGCATCTGAGACTTCATAGTGATGGAAAGCTGACTTTAAATGTGTAACTTCAGGACTCCTGCCTTCTTTGAGACATATAAAGGTAACTCAGAAATAATAATCTTGTTTGCAGCTGACTGGGACCATCCTTTTCATTGCTCTTCTGATTCTCTTTCTGCTGCTGGCTCTGGCTCTTCTGTGGTGGTTTTGGCCCCTTTGCTGCACAGTGGTAAGTACAGTCTTTTTATTCTATTGACTTGGTTTCATCTATTCTCTGCCAAACCACAGTTAAAGTGTTGGGGTGGGTGATTACAAATGTGGCAGTTTTTTAAAGCAAGGTTAAAGCCCTGATTCAACAATTTACTTAAAGTGCATGTTGAAGTTACTCTTGTCTGGGTGTTTGATTGTTTCAAGGCCTATGTGACTTTTACTTTGAATGAGAATTTTAAATAAGCTCATGGATGTGACTTAAATTTCTGTAGGGATCAAGACCTCCTTCAGACCAGCTTTGAAACCTGCTGCATAAAAGTGTAATGGAACTGATTTACTGATGTGTGCACAAGCTGTTAGGGTCCTCTTTAAAGACAAGAGTTAGGGGTTTTTTTGCATTTTGTTGGGTGAGGTTTCTTAATTTATTCAGAGAAGCTGCGGATTCTGAGATAATATCTTTGCACTAACTTGGTAATTATATGGTATTTTTCATCTCATCTGTGCTCATTTTCCATGGGGCTAATGAGAGGATTGAATGGGGGGGAATGGAGCAGAGTGACTCATTTGTGACACAGGCAAGAAAGCAGGGAGGACATAGTATTGAGAAGGCTGAACCCTACCATTGTCTCAGATTTCTCCATTGTTTGTTTATTGCAGGTGATCAAGGAGCCACCTCCACCACCACCCCCAGAGCCTGTAAGTGTGCTATTTCTGAGCTGTGGCACTGCCTGCAGCCACTGTAGTGTGCCATGCTGCCCAGGAATGTCAGCCCTGTAGGTGTCCTAATGACACCTTAAAGGCTGTGAGAGGAAGTGCTCTGGGTCAGGACAGTTATTTCTGCCTCCTGGCCTCTTTATATACATACAGCAAAGCTGCTTCCATCCAGGGTGAAAACAGTTGCATAGCTCAAAAATCCACAGGCCAGCAGTTCCTATGGTATTTTGTTCCTTCTGCTGTGCATCAAACAGGTGTGTGAGCAGATCTCTGCTTCTCAAGCTGTGCTGGCAGCTGTCCCTCCTCCAGTAAAGCTGCCATTGTTCTCAGCAGGAGTTTAGCCCAGATTGATAGTAGGGAACAGTCTGGCAGCTGGAAAAAAGGACAGCAAAGGCCACATTCTTGTGGCTTTGCTACAGGAGGGGAGACAAAGCCTGCCCTGGCTGTGGCTTTTCTGCAGAGTGACCTTTGGAAGGACATTTAGCCTTTCTCCATTTAGGTTTTGAGCTGTGTGAGGCAGGACTGTGTTTAGCTCTTTTGGGGACAGTAACTCACTGACCCTGACCTCAGTTTAGTTTCACCATACTAGTTTCATGAAAATAATAGTAGCAAATAAAAGCACTCCAGAGAAAACCTATGCCTGCCTTTATTTCTTTCCTAGGCATAGACAATGAAATAATGGAAAAATACTTGCCTAACCCACAAGAGAAGCTTATAGTTTACTGTTAACTTGCTGTAACTTGGCATGAATGTAGGGAGGCAACCACAGCTGCTGTTTTGAGGTTGCTAGAAGCCACCACTAACATATATGTGATCCTGCTACTTGTCCTGAGCAGCAGCACTGTGACAATTTAACTTCAGAATGCACACCAGAATTCATGCTGGGGTTAGTGTGATTAGTGCTATCACAAGGCCTGCAGTTGCAGCCATGCTGCATTTGAAGGAGGTTTCAGAGAGCATCACAGCCCTGCAGAAGTTCCAGATGCTTTGCAATTTTAAATGCAATCAAAGAGAATGAACTGATGTAAGCCTCAGGAACAACACAGAATACAGATGTTATTCATCCCTTCTCTTGGCCTTGTCTTTATCCAGCATGAGTTGTAATGTGCATTGTAATAATTGTAACTGTGTGATGAATTTCATTACATTTAGTATTTATTAGGCTCTCTAGGTATGGTGACCTGCCTGCCCTGCAGCTGATACAGTGTAGTATTGCTACTGTTAAACTGTGTAAAACTTGTTCTAAAGCACAAGCATTAGATTTCCATGTGGTAGCTGTTAATGTTGCTTTGCTGTGTGCTCAGTGTAGGGGATATTTGGTATAAATCCTTTATCAACTGGAAAAGTATCAGCTGTTACTGTTGGCTCTGCCTGCTAGAGTCAGGCTTGCCAGCAGTAAGAGCTGTTAGACATGAACACTTGAAATCTGTGTTACATTGCATGGAAGAGGCAGGCTATCTTAAATAGTACTCATGTTCACAGTGAAATCAAATATAAATGAATTTAACACACTGATGCAGGGCTGTGATGCAGTTCACTGGGTACTGCTTTAGATTGGCATGAAATGGGATAAAATTTGTGTATTTGTTGTACTCTCAAAAATAAAAGCTTACTGAAATAGCACCAAACCCAACACCAAACCACAATACCTTCATTGTATATTTATTTCCCCAATTTAGGATAAAACAAAATAACATGAACAAAAAAAAAAAAAAAAACAAAAGGTAAAACAAACACCAAAAAGCCAAACCACAACAATAAAAACCCGAAACTCAAACTCCCCTTACTTGTTAATGCAAATATCAGATCTGGTCTTGCCTGGCCAAACTAAAAAAATTGTTGGAGGAACTGACCTATTGAACAGGTAGCTGAGAGGCCACTGAAAAACCTTTATCCAAGGCATAATCTAAGAGGTAAATACAAACAAACAAAAATTAAAGCATGGTTTCAAAAAGCTGTTATTGTCTTTTGGGCTCTTAATTCCTTTTCCATTCCAATAGAAACATGTAGGGCAATTTTGTGAAATGCCATCTAGTGATGTAACAGTAATTTACATATCTATATAGTATTTGGCTTTTTAGTTAATTTTTGGGGTTTTTTAAATAAAAAATAAGTTCAGATAGTGTTTCTAGAAGCATACTTGTACTGAGGAAAACTAGCAGAGAGCACTGTGCGTGGCCAGTCCAAGAATAGCATGCATGTCTGCATATAAGCATGAGGTACAGTTATTTGAGGGATTAAGGAAATATTGTAGGAGGCTTGTTGTGCCCTCTCCTCAGCTATGTGTGTACTTGGAGAGTGTCAGGCTGGGGCTTTCAGGTGTCTTGACTTAGTGTAATTATATGGAATCTGAGAAATCCCAATCACATCTCTTGGCTCAAGATGATAGAGCTGGAGATGTGTTCCCAGGCTTGTTGAACCAGAACCATTTGCAAGCTTTTAGTTAGGCAAGAACAGAAAAATGAACCTGAAGTTAATTCCTGATTCAGATTCTCACATGTTCCAGAAAAAGAATCTTCAGTCTTTATGATTGCTCTGGTTCTGATCTCCCTAACAACTGTGAGATGCTCCTGTCTGAATCCTTTTTCAAATTGTACAACTTGAGCCAGACTCCACAAAGCATCAAATAGTGTAGAATTAATGGTTACAGCTGCCACGAGGAAAGGGTCTGATGCACATGTTAAAAAACTCAACAGTGGTCACATTTTTTTCCTCTGTTACGTGACATTAAGTTCTAAAAGTGCAATTAAGAAATTATTTCTCTGGGCTGACTCATCACTGCATTTTCTGCATAGCACAGTGGCAAGCCAGTATATGTACAATTCATCTATACTTTGCCTTTCCTTACAAATCAGTGGAGATTTTGGAGCTCAGTGCATATTTGATTAAATAAAAGCAGCCTGGACAGAGGAATAGGCAATCCTGTCTGGCTTCCCTAGCTAAAATTGCAGCTGCAGAGGCAAGAGACTTTCTTGGTTTTTGTCAGCAAATAAGCATAATATACACAGCCAGATATCCAAGGATTGGACCATAGGATGTTCAGCTGTTTTCCACAGTTTATGCTTTTTATGTGAGAGCAGCATTAATATCTCCTTGTGTTTCCCACAGGACTCGGATGATGAAGATGGATTGCCAAAGAAGAAGTGGCCAACAGTGGATGCATCTTATTATGGAGGCCGAGGTGTTGGTGGGATTAAGAGGATGGAGGTATTTGGCTTATTCTTTAGTGTTATAAACCCCAGCATATTTAATTGAAAACTGTTCCACTGTGTTTTCATGTGATTCTTGAAGAGGACCGGAGACTGGGATTTAATCAGGGCTTGTGTACCTAATTTGCACCTGCTGTCCAAGTAACAGGCATCAAGCTGCTGTCATTTGCATGAATAATTAAATGAATCTAGCATTAAGAGCCAGAGAAAATTTGCAGGTTAAGAAATGAGATAACCACCAAAAGAAATTGTAATCTTGTGAGTCAAACCCTTTGGTGCAGTTGCAAGCAGTTCTCTTGTCAGAGGAAATTCAGGCAAAGCTACACTGGTTTTGTATTTGAGGGTGCTGTGTGTGCAGTACCTGGTTTCTGTGAAAGGGGAGGCTTCTCAGCAACTTCCTGCAGGACTGCAGATGAAGTATTGCATCTTAAAATCCTTGACCATTTTCCTTGGAAGAATTTTATCCTTGATGCTGACAATGTATGCTGAGAATGTATGCTGAATGTATCATACATTGTTCTTGAATGTGGAGTCGCTTTTCTGCTTGAGCTAAGTCAGACAACAAAATCAGATATTAAGATATTAGATACTGGAACAAATTGTTTCACTGAAAGGGTGATTAGGAGTTGGAGCAGGCTGTCTGGGGAAGTGATGGAATCACCATCCCTGAAGTGTTGAAAAGGTGTGTGGATATTGCACTTGAGATGTGGTTTAGTGATGCTGGGTTAGCTCAATCGTCTTAGAGCTCTTACCAACCCTAATGATTCTCATCTGCCCCAGATGCTGTGAATTCCCACAACACCTTAGCCTGCTGCAATGTGGAAAGGGTGGTAGTTCCAGCAGTTTTTGAATGAGACTGTTTTATTCTTAAATGGGTATTTCTGATTATGGTAGGAGTTTGGTGCTTTTATAAATTTGACTTAATTCTGGTAGCACTTGGTCATCTGATGGGAACTAGATTAATACCTGTGGGAACCACCTTCTGGTGGGGACTGCTGAAGTGTCTCCTTACAGTGTGCTCTCCTGACATCAGGTGCGATGGGGAGACAAGGGGTCAACAGAGGAAGGAGCAAAACTGGAGAAACCCAAAAATGCTATTATTAAGTTGCCAGAACAGGAGTATGAGCCGTGGGAACCCAAGCCAAAGAAGCCCCATGTGAGAAAACCACCTTCCCAGCGAAAATGGTACACTCCAATCAAGGTAATCTGTCTGACCCTCCATTTTAGCAAGTCTCTTGTGTCACGTAAGATACTGCATCCCACTTTCTTAGTACAGCCTTTCTTTCAGCAGAGCTGAGAGAGCCTATTTAGAAAAGTGGCCATCAATTCCCACCTTTGCCTGGTTTTGGAATGTGTATTTCACTTGGCACTGTGTTACCATAATTTTTTGAGAAGAGTAGAGGGCACAAGCAGAGATCTTCCTGTCCTCAGCTCACACTGTCTTTTCAGGCTCTCTTGCCTGGGGTGCAACAGCAGATCCCTTGAACCTTAGGGAGGGCAGATGCTGTTTTCTGCCATCTCAAGGCAGTATAAAAGGATCAGATAAAGGGCACTGTCCTTGCTTTGACTGCGTTGTGGCTAAGGGCTTGTGTTGGGATGCAGATCTGTTTCCCCTTAGTTCAACCACAAGACAGTAGTGTCTGGTTTTTGGGCAAGTCACTCAGTCTCCCCATATTTTCACCCTCAATTCTCCCATGTCATTATAATATCTGGTGTTTCAATGTCTTTTAATGTATGTATCCTCACACAACCCTAAAGGCAGGGAAGAGCTGTTACCTCTGCTTGCAGAGAAGGAAGCTGGAGGGGCTAGCACAGTCAAGGCTGCAGCAAACCCTGCTCATCCCAGGAATCTATGGCCATGTCCCAAAACAGTGCTTTGTGGGATGACTTCCCCCTTCCCCTGCTTACTCACAGATCAGTTAAACAGTGCTTGAATGCTTCTGGAAATCATCTGTGAATTTTAAAGTCTGCCTAGGCAGGTATTCTTCTGGCTGTTTATCCATGCTTCAGTTCTCTTCCCATATGTACCATACTTTTGTTCTGCCTTTTGTAATACTTAAAGATTAGTGCTTTAAAGTAACACCTGTCTAATTGTGCCTCTTAAGGGAGTTGTTCACATTAATCTACTCTCATCCTCACTGCATATTTGGTATTGCCCCACTGGGATTCTTCTGTCCAGATAAAATGTACAGAGGCCAGGGTACAGGGCCAGTGTGTGTGCAGACAGCTTAATGCAGAAAAGCTGTACCAACTCATCTGTTGTTGAATCTCATGCTATTTTTACCACATTTCTTGGTAATATCTTGTCTCCTTTTTTTTAATTGCAGGGTAAACTTGATGCACTGTGGGCTTTGGTTCGACGAGGCTATGACCAAGTCTCTCTTATGAGACCACAGCCAGGGGATAAGGTAAGGCATCTCAAATGCACTGGCATCACTCCTCTGGTAGTAGCAGCAATGCTCTTCCCTCACAATCAGCCCATCTTTTTTATTTTCATAAGCTTGTCTCTTTTCACATTGCCCTAGAGCTAAAAACCAAACATTTTTAATGTTTCTTGGATTTAGTAATGGAGTTCAATGATTATTGAGAAATCATGAACTGTACAGATGATGAAAAAACAAATCACTGCAAGGTTAATGGAGAACAAGTTGGTTGAATTGTGTGCAGACACATTTCTCAGTCATCTCCTACACATAGACAAGGAGTATGTCCTGCCTTGGTGAAATCTATTGGCCAAAAGTAGGTCAGGAGTACTGGGAGGCAGCAGGGAGTTAGTGCTTTTCAGAGCCACAAAGATGTCTCTGTACTGTCCCTGGGTCCCTGGCAATAGCTTAGTTCAGAGCTCTCACAGTTTATGTGAGCCTGGCACTGTTAGGGTTGTCTCTATTTTGTTATTCTGAGGGGACAACTCCCTAAGAATTGAGTCCTGCTTCTTTGAGCTGTTTCACCATCAAGGTTTTGCTTTCTGCAATGGTTCTTTGTAACATGAGAGCAAAGCAGACACAACAGCCTCTCTCTTTCCCCTGTGGGCAGAATCCATACATTTCATCACCTGGGCTCTCAGGTGAGGGATTATAGAGTTACAGCAATAGGGTCCATAAAGTGCTTTTTTGGGGATAGGACTGGTGCAGATGCCCAGGCTTGTTTGCCTAGTTTCCCACCTAATGACAGACTTTAAAAGTAGCTCTAATTTGCATCAGCTAGGGCAGTAAGTTGCATGTCTCATGCTTTTGGCAAAATATTGTGCCATTTGTCTAGTCATTAAACAAACATGCTGCATCAGTATTTAAAGTTTAATCTCATCCATTTGTCTTTTAGCACAGAAGGAAACCAAGAGAACAAACCCAGCTTCTCATACTACTTTGCAAAACGGTCTTAAATGTTTCACTAAGCTGCATTTTCAAGGCAGCTGTGCTTGAGACACCTTATTTACTTTTTAAGCACGATCTAGAGCTTCTGAATAGGCTCTTTAGGTCCAGCTGTATTTTGATAGCACTAACATTGTATAATATGAATCTGTCCTCTGCCTTTCACTCCCTTGGCTGGGACATTTCTATCAGTGCAGAGCACAACAGAGCCTCTGTTAGCCACCATGGTCAAGAAACATGCAGGGGGCTGGCTCAGAACAGGGATCCTCAGTTCCTTGCCTTCCAGCTCTGCTGTGGGGAGAACAAGGGGCTGAAAAGAGGCAATGTAAAACATCAAGCTGAAGGATTATTGTATCAGGGATAACATAAGAAAAACCAAATGTACATCTGGGAAATAGGGTGGAAAGAATCCTATTGAGCCAGATCCAGTGGCATCATAGAATCATCTCTGTTCTCTGGCCTGTGAAATTAACTAAGGCTGAGGAATATTGAAAGTGAAACAAGAATATAACTAGACAGCCTTCTGCTGTTAAAAAAAAAAAAGATATCACAGGCCTGTATTTCATAGAGAGAACTAGCACAGGAAGGAACAGTTTTATTATTTATTCTTTGAGTAACATCTCTAGTAGCAGTCTCTCAGTGGATAACTGACTCCTTGTAAGCTGGGTTTTTGCTGGGGGTTGTGTATAAATCCACCTGTATGTGCAGGTCAGTAAATGTGAGCACACACACACAAAGGTGCACGCTCATCGTGGTGGGGGAAGAACTGGGAGATCAGGTCAGGGCTGGGAGGGAGCAGCAGCATGGGCAGCACGGAGCTCTGGCAGCCCCAGGAGCAAGGGCACAGCTCTGCCCCAGCCCAGGCAAGACAAGGTCACTCCTTGGCCAGCTCTGGTGGCAGCAGGCAGAACATTTATTGTGGGGCTGGGGAGATGGTGTTCTTCCAGACTGCCATCCACAGGCCAGGGAATGTAGGGTGATCTTGGAGTGAGAGGTTGCTTTGGTTTGTGTGGTTTTGAGGGATTGGGGTGGCGAAACAGGGGAAAGAGTTCTTGGTGGGGTCTAAGTGCACCTTTTTTTTAATTTTAAGGTAATTTCATAGCTGTCCATTCATCTAGTTTTCTTCCTTCATCATTGTCCTGTTGCCATTCCCCATCTTGCTCTTTTCCTTACCTGTGCCCTGCTTGGTCTCCTGCCCTAGACATTGCCTTCCATTTCCTTCTGTGGTTTCTTCCTCGTTTTCTCTCTCAGTTGATGTCTGCATGCCCTTGCCCTTGATGAGACAGACTGATTCCCTGCATTCCTGTCTTTGAGAGCAGTGGTTGGTCCCCAGCCTCCTTAGCCTGCTCCTCTCACACTGCAGGACCTGAGCTGCTGGTAGCATTGTGCTCTGGGCTGTGGCCTTGCTGCAGAGCTGACTGAAGCTCTGAGAGTTCCCCTGCCCTGGCTCATGTCTTCCATGAACTTTATCAAGAAATGGATCTCAGGATGGATGATTCGTCAGTATTAGGCAGGATTGTATTAATAGAACTGTATTAATCCTTGTGAAAATGACAGGAGCATTTTGGAGCTGCCTATTTAGAGAAAACCATGCAGGCAATAGCTCCAGTGCTCCTTCTCCTATGTGCCCACAGTGTTTTGCTTGGCTCTTACAGACAGCTCCTCCTCTTGGTCTCCATTCAAGAGTCTATCATTCATATCATAGCACCAGCACTGAAATGTTTTACTTTGGCAAGTTCCTCAGTAAAGGGTCACAGGATCCCTCTGGCCTGACTTCCTCAGGTCACCTCTAGCAGGAATTTCTGTTGCACCAGGATGGGACAGCAAGGGATAAACACACTTAGCTCTACCCCATCATTAGCAGCTAGGCTGTTATTTGTGGCATGGAGTTTTGCTGAGCTCTCAGACAGCATCAGCAGAGGAGAGAAGTGATAAAAAGGACTTGTGGCTCTGTGGTGGTTTCTGGGCCTTGCTGGAATGTATAAAGGTGAAGCCTTTATAGGCATTTGTGCTACTGCTGCAGTGGTGGATCCCTCAGAGCTAGGCTTTCTTCCCAGCCTTGCTCAGAAATCTGTGTCTTAGGGGACCAGCAGTCACTCTTCTGCCCAGGAAAGGGACTGACAGCTCTGAGGTGGGGACACTGCTCATCCAGCCACAAGAGTATATTGGTGTCCACATGGCCAGATTGGGCTCTGTTTTGCTCAAGGTGTTCAGATTTCCTTGAAGACTTCCCCATCACTGTGTGCAGTTCTCCTGAGCTTGGTTCTGAGCTTGCAGCAGCTGCTGTGAAGGTTGGAGTTTGGGAAATATTAGTGTCTGGCTATCTTGAAATATTTGATACAAACAAACCCCAGGAGCTGGCAGGGGAGGTTGTCAATAGTCTGTGCAAAAGGTGAGTTTCCAGCTTTGCCTTGGCCTCGTGGTTCAGAAGGGGGCTGTTACCAATGACAGCAGGCAAACGCTGAAAGCCCCAGTGTATGCAGAGAGGAAGGGGAAGTGCTTTCCAATGGTCTGTTAGTTGCTGCTTTCAGCAATTCCATTCCATTTTGCCTCTCAGCACTTACTGATTGCTGCAGGAAATTCTTAGAGGCTCGGTTTACCAAAGTCCTTGACTAAAACCCCAACATTTTCCCCCTCAGGCAGAACTGATCATTTAAAGACTTAAAACACGATCTCATTATTTTCACAAAAAATTTTGTAACTGCAACAGAGAGCATAGAGTGGATTTTGCTGTCACCATCCCCTTGTATACCCCTGGGACTTTACCTAGAAAAAAGCAATGCCTTAGTCGTACTACCCTGTGGTTTGTATGTGGAAAGCCCTTTCCTGGGGAACAAGACTTTCTAGAAGCAGGCTGCTGTACAAAACTCTGAGAGCCTTTTTGCCATTTCTCTTCCATAAAACTGAGATTAAAAGGCTGTTGTGCAGCCAAAAATGTCACAAACTGTGAGCTGCTGGTCATTTTAGAAGCCAGAACTTCTAGATCCTTTCAAGTTCTGACCCTTGAGTTATGGTGTGATTTGGAACAAGGCAGAGAAGCTGGAATTTAAACAGCAGCCTCTGAAATGAGGAGTATGTGGGTTCCTTATTCTGTGCATCCCTTTCAGAGTGACCACTCTTAGTCTGATAGGTTTGTTAAAGCTCAGAAGGTCCAATTACCCTCAAATTTTGTGCGATTACTTGTAATGCTGACCATGACATCTATGTGCCTTAGTTTTCCTAACAGCAAAAATAATCATGAGAACACAGTATTTACCTTCCTTACAGCTGTGAGGTTTAGTGTTCTGCCAGGCATTTGGGACACCAAGCTTATGGATTATTAATGACTAATAATTGCTCTCTAGCTGCTACTTACAGGTGGTCAGCAGCTTGAATGCAGCCCACGGAGATGGCAGCACCCACCTGTCACGCCACGCTGGCTGCCCACGTGCTGCTGCTATTTCAGCTTATTGTAATTACTTCTCTTCCAGACCCAGTAATGGCTTTTAATAGGCTTCCCTGCCTCTTGCTTGGAGATGTGTTGTAATCACCCATGCAACAACTGGCAGAGCTGCAGGGGAGGCTGGAAAGGCAGCACTGAGCTCCTGCAGACTGTAGTCATCTGTGGCTGCTGCCTGGTCCTGGGGCTTTTCTCTCTTTGCTTTTCACCTTCATAAGCTGCTGAAAAATTAAAGAGATGAGGACATTGCCTGCCACAGTAGGTGATCTCACTTTGTCACTTTCAATGAAAACGTGACATGTTTAGCTCCCATTTTGCTACTTTTTCTTCTTTTTTTTTAAAGGACATAGGCATCTCTAAGATTTATTCCTGCTTTAGCAGACATGGCACGGGGGAAGAAGCTCCCTTTCTGTGGTGTGGGACCAGTGTCCTAATGCACAGTTCCCAGGACATGTTGAGAGCTGCAGCTGGAAACATGTAATCAGTGACTAATGAATTTCCTGTCCTACAAGAAGCCCACATACTGCATTACCCCTCACTTGTGCCAGGACTGTGTTATTTCTGTTGTGGAAGAGGAATTCACAGACTTTGGGGATGGATGCTGCCTGTCTGCACCCCGGTCATGCCAGCAGTCTGTCCATGTCTTTGGCAGCCAGAGGCATGCTCAGGAGCAAGAGGCTCTTGTGAAGGATGAGTGCAAGTCCCAGGCCTGGTGTTACTTGGCACACAACAGGGTGAAGAAGGATTGGCCTCGTGGTTAAGGCACTGGCTGTAGCTTACATAAGTTACTTCACTTCTGTTGTACTGCAGTAGTACAGTGAATGAGTGAGGTGAAGAGTAAATTCTAGGAGCTGAGATCATGTTCCTACTGGTACTTTGAGCACTTAGTAGACAGGCTGTTAGTGTGACACTTTTCTATTTTTCAGATATTTATGATAAAGGAATAGCTTCATCAAGTCTGATTCTCAGGGGCTTTTTATAGGGAACATGTCTTTGGGATAAGGCCTGGTGACTTAATCCCTCATTAACTGCAACTCTGACATGTCTGCATGGGGGGAACAGGCTCTTGTGTTATCACAGTTTTCCAGGCATCACTTCCCTGATGCTCCACAATCCTACAGCATGTCCAAGGGCCTGACTTGAAGCCTGGAGGCTGTCTCAGGCTTTAGCAGTACTGATGGCACACCCTCTTTGAGAGGAAAAGTGCACAAATGCACACGCCGTTCCTTACTAGGACTGCGTGTACAGATCCACAGTTTGCACATGGACAGGGATGTTGCAGCCAAAGTGTTTGTTTGTTTCTCAGCAGCACCCTTGGATCAATGCTGAGCATCATCTGACTGTTTCAGTTGATTTGCTGGGAGCTGTGCATCCCTCATTGTCTTTGAGTTGGGTAACACTGCAGAAAGTAACCTCCCCAGCCTTCCTTAGCTCTCTGCTTACATTGCATACTTCTAGTAATTATGCAGTAATGATGTGAGCTTCTGATGGTGTTTGAACTGTAGAAATAAAAAATACTGTGTAAGAGAATGTATTCACACTATTATTCACACTAAAGTTATTGTACAGAATGATAACTGAAATTCAAAATCTATTACCTTATTACTTTCCTCAGAGGAGCTGTAGTTCCAGATGTCTCTGTTCTTGTAGAAACAATTTGTGA
The DNA here is from genome assembly GCF_901933205.1 of Camarhynchus parvulus. Taxonomy (NCBI): domain Eukaryota; kingdom Metazoa; phylum Chordata; class Aves; order Passeriformes; family Thraupidae; genus Camarhynchus; species Camarhynchus parvulus. The sequence goes on along the minus strand of NC_044576.1, from coordinate 17,261,122 downwards.
TTTGTGTTGTGGTACTAGAAAAAACCCAAATCACAGTCTCCCACTATACAAGTAACAAAAAGTCACTAGACAGTAAGAAGAGCTTAGATCTGTGTATGTTAGGTCTTGAGATGAACCAAATCTTGCTTTGAACATTCCAGCTTTATATGCCAGTTTTAGTCTCAGATAGGAACAACAGGACTGCAAATGCCTTGTGCTTTCTGTGGCAACACTGGGGTTTCTACAGCATTTAAAACTCGTTCAGGTTGGTTGTTGTGTTTTTTTGGGGTTTTTTTGCCATGTGAATAAATCCCTACTTTCCTCATCCTTTAGGAATTTAATTGCCCAAGAAGACAGATCAGTCTTCATTGACTGATTAAGGAGTGGGATATACAGAAACTTTGAAGTGAGGCCTAAGAGCAGTGTCCCTTCTTGCAATGCTGGTGGCCAGGCACTCTGAGTTGAGCTTTGAAAAATGAGAGGAGGTGTATTTGGGGCTTTTTCTACTGCTGGGGGACAAGCCACTGACTATGCTGAGGTGAGAGCAGGGTGTATAATAGAGTTCCTAGGAGAGAGCTGGCAATGGGTGCGCAGGGAAAAAGAGTAACTGCAAGGTGCACAGGGAAAACATGGCAGGGATCTATTTGCATAGTGTTAGGTCTCTAGCATACCTGAAATGGGACAGAGGGTTCCGTGTCAGGACTTCGGTACTTGAGTTGCCTTTCCAGTGTGTTCATTCTTAGAGTGAGGTAGTTGTGTCCCAAGACAATCTGCCATTCAGTTTAACACAGGAGCTTTTGCAGAAGAGGTTTTCTGTGCTTGGTCAATGTGCCAGCACTGATAATGAACTGCATGAGTCCCATCCCAGAAGAAGAAATTCCATGTGAGATAAGCACAGGGAAAGCTGAGAACTGTGGATTTACCATCTGCTTGCTCTAGGTAGCAGTAGAGCCATTTAAGGGCCAGTTACCCAGAGAAGCATTGGTGATAGTTGTATCTGTTTCCAGACTCTACACAAAGAGGCAGCTTGTCTGAGTGGTGGGCCAGGATCTTACATTTTTGGCTGAGGCAAGGAAAAATGATAAACATTTCCACCAGGAATCTCTGAGTTTGCCTTAGTTATTGTATACCTTAGTTATTGTATACCTTAGTCAGGTGAATAACATTGTGTACACAATAATCCCAGCTTGCTCTTGAGAGACAGTCAAATAATTCACTCAGGGAAGCATGATGACGCTTAATTGCAGTTTGAGCAAGATCAGTTATGGTCCTTTGTGGCCTAATTTGCTACTCCCAGCAAGCCACCAATACCTCAAGGCTGAGGCTGTTGCACCCAGCAAATGTTTGTTGCTTTTGTTGCTGTGCTCCAAGGCCCTCCCCATTCTAGGGGGTGGACAAATGCAAAGTCCTCTTCCCTGAAAACAACCAAAGGAAAGAGGAAAATCTTTTGCAATGCAACCACTGTTGTGTTTTTTTCTTGAACCACATTTTAGTCTGGTCAGCATTCAAGTCTGGAAATGAGTGCTGCTGTGGTTAAAACAAGGGATGTGAGTCACAGGTCCTCAACTTGTAAATACCATTTTTTCCCCCTGCATAACCTTCAGTAGATGACATGACCTGACAGTGGCTCTCCTTGCTTCCTCTACTCTGGAGCCTTCATCCATAAAAGCTGTCAGGAGAGAGGGTGGCAGTAAAACACGTATGAGTGCAGATTTAGGTTAAGGTATTTTTCTGAGGTTTGGTTGGGATTTGGTCTGGTCATACTTTGAGATTCATACTGAATGTAAGGTGTACCTGATAGACTTTGGTTATGTCCAGTGTTACTCTTCTGTTCCCTTTGTCACTTCTGCTTTTTTAGGGCTTAGAATCAACAGGCTCTGTTATGGATCTGCACTGTGCATTAGCTCAGCCACAGCCTCAGCAAGGTCCAAGACATGTGATGTTTTGTGCATTCCTGCAAGATATCTTGTGACTCGGGCCATTCCTTCAGGAGATGTCTGTAGCCATTGCTGCATTTCCTTGCTGAGGCATGGCTGGAAGCAGCATTCAGTTTCCTCCATTCCTGCTGAATGGAGTGTGATGCATATTATTTGAATAGTCCTGTCTTTAGTACTGGGATGGGCTCATGTCTCTTTCCTTGTGTGCCTAAGCTGAAAAAGTGATATCAGGCATGAGAGAGCTGGATGGTGTGCTTGTGTTCAGCACAGTTTATTTTGATGAGGGGTACTTGTCCTAGGTTAAAAGTCTGATTTCCCTGGCTGAGCTATTCCTCCCTCAGGTTCCTCATTATTGTCCACTTTCTCCAGTGGTAAATTGGAAGTAGCCCCCTTGTCTTCAGTGTATTCCTGCCCTGGTTTCCAACCTAACTGAACAGACTGCTCCCAGCAGGCCCACCCCTTGTTTCAAGCAGTGCTGTGCACAGCTGGGACTGTGAACTGAGGAGCAGTGTCTGCAGATGTGTGTCTGGGAAAACTGTCAGTACTTGATTGTATTCAACTCTCAGTATTCTGATAAAAGAAACTACACTAGCCTGGGATAGTGCAGCTATTAGTCGTACTTCAAAACAGCTCCTGTTTTAATTGCCTGGTAGAATTGAACACAGTTTCCCTATTACTGTCTTTATTTTGATTTTAAACTGTTCCTTTAGATGGTGTGTAAATGTTTTTTCATGTTAGTAGAATTAGCTGAAGGTGAAAACATACCCTTGAAAAAGTTTCAATATTTTCAATTTTTGTTTTGAAACACCTTTTCTGTGTGAAACTCAAAGATGATTTGAAATGAACAACACATGTTTCAAGCCTAAATTAAACTTATTTTGACATACTTGTTTTACCTGAAAAATTAAGACTTTTGGTTGCTGTTGACTTTTCCTTAGGCCAGCAAGTGAGCCGAAAGGTGACTTTTATTGCTGCTGTTATGTGCAGTACATGCCATGGGTCTGTTTGTGAGTTTGTCCTGGCAACCTACCTCCCTTGGTCCCTGGGGGATCCCTGGATGGGATTATCACACATGTCGTGTCAAAGGAAGAGCTCAGTGCTCTCTCATCCCTTCCCCACCCCATAAATTCTATTTTCTCAGCTATTTGACCCCAACAGCCAGGGTGTCTGAGGGCATACTGGACTTTGAAGGACTTTTTTTTTTCTCCCAGCTTGCTTACAAATCAGGCTGGTCCCACTTTGCCTCTATGAGAGGGGCTCAGGGATCTTGCCTGCGCTTTTTGGGCAGCAATGTTAGCCATGCCTGGGCCAAGACAGCAGGTTTTGTCCTGAATGTGTCAGCAGCCCAAGGAATTGCTTAGCTGTGTGTCACTGTCACCATGTGCCCAGCTCCTGGCCCATGTGCAGGATCTCATCCTTTGGGAGTCAGAGTTTGTGAGGCAGGGATTAACTTCCTCCTGTGCTGCTCCTGCGAGCCAGTGTTTGTGAGTGGTTTGGTTTGGCTGCTAAAAGGAGAAAAAGCAGATATTTACTTATAAGAGGGTTTTTGTGGACTTTGTGAAGGACTCACACGTGCCTCAGCTGCTTTTAAATATCACTGCCCCTTCCTGGGTCAGGATATGTATCCTGTTTAAAGTTGGGTTACCTCCCACATCCTAAAGCTCAGGCTAATTCCTTTTGCAATGAGGAGCACTGTGGGTGAGCCCAGTAGGTCACGCCTCTTGGTAGCATCACCTTATTCATGCTGAATGTAAACAGAGCTTGCTGCTGCTGCTAGGATCATCTTTGTGCATTTGCATTTTCATTTTGTAATTTTCTATTTGAGTTTATCTGATGTGCCTGAGGGCATTACAGGGTCCTCACTGTTACAGTGAGTGATTCACAGCCCACAGTGCAGTGATTTCCTTCCCCTGCAATAACTCCATCATAGAAGGGAGGGAGCAAAAGTGGTAGGAGCTTCCTTAGGAAATGGCCCGATAATACGCTGGGAAAAGAATGGGCTGAACTTATTTTCTTTTTTAAATGCAACACAAAAGGAAATAATTACATTCTCATTGCTGGACACTGCCACTTTACTGGACCTTACTTTCAAAAGGCTCTTCTCTTCAGTCAACCCCATCTTCTCTTATCTCTTCATACTTTTGGATTACCATCATTATAGATGTCAGTCCTGAGCTGCCAAATAGCTTCCCAGAAAATTTTTGTGTACAAGAGAGGACTTATTAAACTGGAATATATGTATGAGAGTCAGGTTATTGTGCAAACAAGTATTTTAACTTGATGATATTTAATGTTTTGATTTGAGCCCTGATAATCTAAAGTGGCTTCATATAAAAATTAAAGACAATTTCATAAAATAATTGTTAATGATTAATGAAATAACTGCCATATAATTAATTTTGATGATTATAATTTCATCATTAAGTAATATAATTAGAAAATAATTATAAATTACATATTTATTAACCTGAAAATGTGGTCAGTCACCTAACTTGTGATATAGGAACCTCTGGCACTTCCAATACTTTATTTTTCAACACAAAAGTGATATCTGAGTCCCAAATGTAAGAGCAGGAGTTAGTAAAAGTAACTTGTATAGGCCCAAAAACCAGGCAGCCCTGGGTTTTACGTGACAAACTGTTTCAGCAGCTCACTAATTTCTAGCCTGTCTGCTGCAGGGTAATCAGTGCAATTCCCAGGAAATCCATGAAGGTTTTAATGAGCCATGACATGCTGAGTGCACAGTCAGCGTGAAGCAGTGCAGTGTGAGGAAGCTGTTGGCAAAGGCTGATGCTCATAGATCCTGAGGAGCCAGCTGCTAATCCTGACACTTGCCCAGGGAACTCAAATATTGGGAACTCTGTACCACCTTGCTTCATCTCTTTCACTGTACAGGTGTTGTATCCATAATCTACCTCTGATAAATGAGTTTCCCCTACTGGCTGGTTTAGGATATTCTGTGTAGGTGGTTCTGCTAGAACACTCTGGTTCTTTATTAGAAGACCGGGTAGTCCTTAATTTTGCCCAAGTTCAATTTTTCCAAAAGTCACCGATCTTTAATGGTATCTATCTCATTGTTTTCTGGGTCTGTGAATCAAAGCCTAAAGTGATCATGACTTTTTGTTTGTGCTCCCTCTTGTGGGTTTGTAAGTAGCATAAAATCTGAATCTATTCTTTTGAGATTTAAAGCTACATTTTTATACTGAACTATTGAGAGATATTTAGGAAGTGAAGCTATATGCTGGTGAACCAGGTCCATAGCAAGCTGGCAGACTCATCCCATAGATAAACATAGATAACAAAACTTCCTTGGAGAGAGAGCCCAAGGAAATTATATTCATTTTGGATTTCAGCATCCTAAATAATACTTATAATAAATAATCATTAATAATTATTAAAATTACTTAAATTTAAATATTATTAAATACTTAAAATTATAATAAAAATTATAAACCCACAAAAATTATTATAAAGTAATAATTAATAATCTAATACTTCCTTACTGGGAGCAACTTCATTTTTAAGTTGGTAGTTTAGTGTTTTGAATGGCCATGCTCAAAATTTAAAGAACTTAGTTTATTTTATTCCATTCTAAAATGCAAGTATCATATTCTTAAAAGATAAAAAACAAGAAAATTTAGTAAACTAAGTGAAGCTAACACTTTTTCAGTCAGATACACACCTCTTCAAATCCAAATTGCAGCACTCGGACTCCATAAGCCAAACCAAGAGGGAATGGAAAATCAAGCAAAATTTATAACAGGAAGGACGTCTTTTATTAGGTCAACTAATGTAGCTAAAAATAAGAAACAGGCATACTTTTGTGTACACGAATACTGACATGCACAGAGATGAAACTGGATTTGATTTTTGTTAAACACCAATGCATGTATTAAAATGAAGAGAGAAAAGGGACAGCTACTGGCAGATGGCCTGGATTTTTAAAATCCTTTTTGCTGAAGTACTCCTAGTATCATGGGTGAACAGACTTCCCCATGGCACTCCTTGAATTGCCTGGATTCTTTTAACAGTCATTTCTGTCAATTGAAAACTTGCTGAGTAGTAGCTAAAGATTTGGGGGAAATGAGTGCTGGGGAATGGTGTACTGAGCACTGTGATGAAGACAGCCCAGCAACATGAGGCGGTGGCTTTCAGGAGGCTCCTCCCTTCCTCCCCCCCTTAAACCACACACAATAACACATCCTAGGTGGTCGAGGAGACTTTGCCTAGAAGTACAAAGTGCCTGAATTGCACATGTGATTGTTACACTGGGATAAAAGCTGGAGTCGAGACGAGGGCAGATCCCACTGCTTCAGTATTTGTACTTTTTGAAAAGCCAATTTGGCAAGCAGCATAACAAGAGCCTAACAAGTGGATGGACATATGGGCAGGCAAAATAATAGTGCGTGAGGAAGAGGGTGCAGATGTGAGCTGCAGCGAGGGCGTAGCTCCATATGGCACGCTGCTGACCTTCGGTTGGTGCCTGAATGGCCGAACGCGGCGCGGGGCCCAGCCAGCAGGGCTGGCCTCACACACATCATCTGCCTCCAGAACACAATAACACAGCTACCACAGCTGGGGTGCCTGACATCATCCTGGTATTGCTGCACCTTGCAGCTCTGACACCTTCCCTGAAACGCCTGGTGTGTTCCGTGCTTCTGGAAAAATACATACCATTACCACTAGTAACGTGGTGGTGATGGCTTCTTAATCCCTGTTAACCCTCTGTGCAGGAAGAGCAGAGATAAGTGTGCAGGGTACTTAATTTCTGTCTGTGTTCCCAGGGTTTAAAAGCCTTTATATGCCTTTGGAAAGGAAGTTACTTAATTCTTTCAAGCAGAGAATATTAAAAATCCTGTGGTTAGCATGTTTATTTGAGAAACATAGTGGATTTTTTTAATAAACTAACCCCAGAGTGATGTGCATGTTAGGTGGAAAAACAGAGGCACTCTGTTATAAGGAGAGTGTGATGTGTGGAGGGCTTAATTCTTCAACCTAGAAATCCTTTGACGAAATACACTTGATAAGTCCAAACTATCACTTACGATTTATTATCATTTGTTCTTCCCTTTCCCTTTTCAGCTGTTAATCCTGACACTGGCTTAGAGTTTGGCCCCATTTTATCAATGGCTGCTTGAAGTGCTCAGGAGGATTTGCTCCAGTATTCAGCAGAAGTCTTTGATATATGAGATTGTAGGCTAACACTGATAATCTTTTGTGAGGAAGTGTCACAATACATACATCGATCATCCAAGCCTCTGTCTGTCAGACTCTCCCAACCCAACCGTATTTTTCATGACACAATGCAGCGCATGGCCTTTAAATTACCCATCTGTCTGACAAATCAGTGAGTGTGGCAGAAACTGGCAGCAGTTTGACGTCGCCTATCACTTTAACTGAAGTGAAAGTAATGCAAACAGATTTATGGGATCCCCTTTGATTATAGACTATGAATATATTTGGAATTGATGTTTGTGAGAGAGACACAACAGAGGGGCAGGAAAGGCTTGTAGGCAAAAGCACTAGTGTTGGGTTTGCAGCTTTGCATTTACTATGAGGGAGATTGTTCTGCCCTAAATTTTTCCCTGCCCATATGGTGCATCTCATCTGAGCACCTCTGACCTTTTTTCTTTTTCGTTTTTTTTTTTCTTTCATCCTGACTGATTATTTAGCTGCTCTAAATTCATAACTTTATAAATTTTAAGGCTAAGTTTTCTAAAATTAATTTGATGGACAGCTGTTAAACAGATCTGTAACATTCATTGCATGTCAGTAAATACTGCTGAATTTCGAAGTGGGCTCTGAATACAGTGAAGCACAGCAGAAAACAAATAGCTGGCAAGGATGGTTGCTTGCTGCAATGCTGGTGAGGACTTGAGTTCTGTGATGGATTAGAGCAAAGCATTGACTTGGCTTTTTTGATCCAATGGTTTATCTTTGCAGAAGTAACCAAGACCTTGGCTTTTGCCTTTTTCCCTCCATGCAAATGCTCTGGCCCCAGTATAGTATTGCCATGAACCTGGTTCATAACCAAAGTCTGGCATAGCAAGCCTGGATTTTTAGAAAGAGAATTTTAACCTACTCATTGACACTGTTGTTTAAGTGTAGTGGTGAATTGTGATGGTGAAAGCTGGGACAGAGAACTACTGAGTGTGTCTCATGTGCAGGCAACAACATGTCCGTTCAAACAACTCGTGTCTGCAGCTGAGCTCTGGAAGCCCAGAGCCATTCAGTCCAAGTCAGTGGTAGGATGGTACCCTTTGGGTTTTAGTACATTTGTAAAATCATTTTCTGAGCTCTGGAGCTTACACAAGCTTCTTTTGAAACACTGCCTGCCTTTCTTCAGAGAAGCCATAGACTTAACTGATTCCCCTCTTTTTAAAGAAATAGTTTTCATAAACAAAGGTGCAGGCATTGGAAGTCACTCAACAAAACAGTTGAGGTTCTGCTGTGATGGCTTTTGCCTCGTTTCCTGAGGAAATTGTGATTTGTGAGTTTGCCACAGAAACTCAGCTCATTCTCTAAACACCTTCAGAGTTTTCTCGTGCCAGGCAGCGCTGAGTCAAGAGAATCTCTGATTGATGTGGGTTTTTGTATTCCTGCTGCCACAGCCATTGGTAGCTGGGGAAAATCATGATCTACAGCTGCTTTGAGATAAGTTTTCTATATTTGGAATCCTTCCCCGAATTTGCACAGGGGATGTTGTTATAACCTCAAGCTGAATTTAGTTTGTTGATTCCAGCATGCAGCCTATCTGAGGTGCCTCACTGAGGTTGCCATGTAGCTTTTGCATTACCTGGGAGCCTCTGGCTGCTTCCCACAGGAGAGGCTAGGTGGTCTTTGGGGTCTGTCTCTCTCTCTCTCTTCCTGTCTGGAACTTGGATAGTGGAACCTATGTAAAGCTTTATTTTGGCTAAAGGAAACCCTGATATATTTGCATTTAGTCTCTAGTTGATAAGGACATCCCCAGTGCTTGCCTTTTTTTCAAATCCAAGCTATTCCTGTTCTAAAATTTCCACACACAGTGCTCCCATCAGGTCCTTCCTGTCTGCATCCCACATCTATCCTGAAAACACACTCATTGGAGAGCCCTCTGTGCCAGTCCCACACCTTGATGGTGTTTCTGAGGGGAGCCACATCTACACTGGAGCACAGAAGACGTGTACTATCCCAGTGTAATGTTCAAAGCACAGACGTCAGCCAGGCGAGGATCACTTTGAAAATGAGAGCTATGGATTGTCTTTGCTAATGTCGTTGCTCTGGTATAATCCTGTATGAGTTTTTTCAAGCACAGCTTTGCAGTTAGGAATCCCACCAAGGCAGGCGTGACTTGGGTGGAGCTGTCACTTTAGGCATGTTCTGCTCTAGTAGCACAGCAGAGAGCACATGTGAGCACAGTCCCAATGTGGTCCCTTTTGGTTTAAGCCAGTCCTAGGCCATTCTCTACAGGCAGTAGCTCTGAAAATGAAGGAAAGCACAAACTTTAAGACAGCATGGTTTGAATGTAATTTCTAGGACCCAGTCAATGATGCTGGATGAAATGTAGCCTGACCTCTCTGTTTATAGTACCTTTGACTAGCTACTGATGAGTCAAAATATCTGCTTTTTAATAATGAATTTTTCTTCACCTCTAGGGAAGATGCATAAACTTCACCCGTGTGAAATCGGATGGGACCTCTGCCCCTTACAGCCCACCACCGAAGCTGCCATTGCGCGACAACGCTCCCCTCAACAATGCTCCAAGGAGTCCTTCCTCTCCTGTGTCTCTGCAGCCTCCTTCCAGGCAGCCACCTCCTGGGCCACCTCCATCCCGAGCCCCTCCTGGACCTCCTCCTTCACGCCCACCCCCGCAGCCCATGGCTTAGAGTGCAGCAAAACCTGATCGACACAACACGTCTCTTTGCTGAACACAGCATATTTATTGAGTATTGGTTTACAGTTAAAGATATCAGAATTTGTTGCTGGTCAGCAAAAAGAAAAAAAAAAAAAAAGGGAAAAAAATTTTGCCAAGTGTCAATTTTAGTGTAAGAATATATTTATACCACACGTGCTGAGTAAACATTCAGTGGAAAGATTCAGAGCTATGGGGTATAGAAACAAACCAAACTGATCATCTAGATACAGTAGCAGCTTTTGTGTGTATACTTTTGGAGATGTATTTAGCTAGGACAGTTGTCTGACTTGGTGTGTCAGATCATTTATTAATAACTTTAGCTGGTACTTGTGCATCAGTGGCTTCGATAGCTGCCGCCTACAAGTTGGTTCAACATAGTTCATTGAGGAATTTGCTTTTTTTCCCCAACAGTACTGCATCCAGATGTTAATATGGATCAACAATTGCAAAGATAACTTTCTGCCTTTGGTTCTGCAGGTGGAATTTCCATTGAAGTCTTAAGAGGCCTATAACAGTAATGAGGTAACATAAGACTATGTGCCAATAATCTGTCATAGAAGAGGGATATATTTTTTCCCCTGGCAAACTCAGTTTTGAGCCTGCCATCTCTGCATATGTTTAGATGTGGTTGCATAGGATAACCACTGAAGGTGAGATACTCTATCTAGAAATCCAGATTTTGTACAAGACTTGAGTTCATATTTGTCCAAAGTTCAGAGGAATTTTGAGAAAAATATTTTGGCTTGGTGTTTAGCTTTCATTTATAGAAAGACTAGTCCAAAAGGAAGCAAACATACCTGGAATTTGAGCATAGTTGCTGTAGTAAGCAAACAGAATGTGCTATTTATATTAGCAGCATTGAGGGACTGAATCTATTGCTGTTTGATTGGATAAATTTCCTTTTGATCTTATTGCCAAGAAGAATTCAATCCTTTTGTGATTAAAACATAAATTCCTCTTTGAGCAGCTATTTCTTCAGACAGTTCAGATCCCACTAATATGTAACCCTGCAGTCTACCTGTGGCTGAGAGGTATGGTGTGAAGAGTGAGCATGAGCTTTTATCCCTGTTTTACGTGCTTGGCTGCTCTCCCATGCCCTCAATTTGGGTGTCACCAGAAGGGGATGTGAGCACCCACACAGAGGTGGGAATTTCTGACGTGGGACTGGGGGCCAGCCCATTATGAGTGTTCACTGAGCAATACCTGAGTGGGTTGTGCCCAGAACATTCCCTAGTGAATCAAAATAACACCTGAGCTTGCTTTTTCTCCACCACTACCTATTGTATTGGAGAGGGAACCAATGCTGGTCTGCTTTGGCACTGGCTGTGTTTTTAGGATAGTTGTAGAAATAATGATATGTTGCATTATGACACAGCATATACCTATTTCTCCATCTGTGTGTGGGTGTGTAACACATCACAGGAGTTATTGGCACATAAGTCTAGGATATAACACTAACTGTATTGTGCAGTTGCTCCAGATTTAAGACCTTTTCATGCAGTTGTTACAGGCATATAAAGTTGTACTGGCCCAAACAGAAATCAAGCTTAATGTTTCCAGTGGAAGGCCCACTTGCAGAACACCACCAAGCTCTCATCATTCTATGCTGATCACTGTGACATGCCGTGTGTATGCAGCTGAGGCTGTCAAACATGACTCAGAAGAACCACAGAGCCTCTTTCTCCTCTTGCACTGCTCTGCTCTCTTGAGCTTAGCTCTTACCTCATGTATATTGGTGCAGGTAGTGGAATCATGGTTGTGAGTGCCAGCTGGCCTTGGAGTTGTTCCTAATTTAGGCCAGAGCCAGCAAAGCATTTCTGCATGTGTTAAAATATCCTGCAGGTCAAGAGAAACTTCCTTATGCCCAAGTGCTTTGCTGACCTGTGACTCCATTGTGATCAGAAAGGAGAATTGGGATGCACTCAACCCTATCCTCATTCTTTTTAGACACTTGAATAGGGTCTGCATAATTTGGTTCATGAGAATGGATTTCTGTTTGGAGGGGAAAGAAGAGTATGTGTGTGTGTGTGAGTGCCTGTGCTTGTGTGTGGGAACTGTGCAGGGTTTGGTTTCTCTTGCTTTACAAAAATTGCTTGAGAGTTGCACTCCTATGAATAGAAAGGCGTTTTGCAGCCAGTGTGACACAGAGTCATCACCTATCTCTGTTTCTTTCAGCTGAAAGGTGACACCAAAAACAAGTCCTGTTTTCCACTGCAGTTCTGGTGAAACTCTGCTTTTACCCCAGTGAAAGGAGCTGCATGACTGCAGTGAGAGGGCAGGAGGAAGGGTGGGGGAAGGTGCAGAGATCATTGATGGGCATTATACTGGTAATGTGGAAACCCTACAATAACCTTGCTGGGTCTAAGACCCTTTGTAATGTGTATGTACAGCAAATCTAACAGCTTCTCACGTTGGTTGTGTGAGAATAATTAGCCAGCAAATGCTAACTAGAAATTGAAATGGCAGAGGACAATAAAACTGATACCCATGCCAGGACAAAGCAGGGCATTAGAGCTTTAACTTCTTGTGGGGCTGCAACAGACCACTGCTCTGGGATGCCAAGTCTCTTATGCAGTGAGATTGAAGCAGTGACTTGGTGGGTCAAGAGTTAACTTTAGCCAATGAAAAAGCCTGGGGGCCAGATTTTGTCTTGTCTTGCACCTGTAGAGATCCTGGGAGAGGTGAGTAGAGTTGGCGATTTGCCCTCATGTTGATGTTGGTGGAATTTGACTCCCTACCAGTGACAGTGGAGCTGTTGGCTCAGGCAGGGCTTCTCACAGTCACACATCCAACGTGCTGTTGTTTGCAGTTGAGGAGATTATTGGTCTTTGCTGAAATAGACAGTCCTGCAAAGATAACACATACTAACAATTGTGCACAACTTGCAAGTGCAGCAGGAATAGGAGTAGCGTAGGCTTTGCTGAATCCCAGGTGAATGGATTCATGTATGATAAAGCAGGAACCACCATGGATTTGAGAATTAGATTTGGCATAAATGGTGTTTCCTGCATTCTCACTGTAAAAAATTAAGCATTTGGTGTGTAACTCAAGTTTTGGCTGCAGCCTCTGTGACAGGAACACTGCAGGTTTAGTTTGCTGGTAAAGCAGGAAGGGAAGGTGAACTTTTCTGCCTTAAACTGAATTTTCTTTGCGAAGGTGGGAGCAGTGAATATGCTGCACTGGCTACAAAAGGCCTTTTGGTTGTACAGAAATGTACCCATTTGCAGTGATCTCAGGCACTGTAACAGCACAGTAGGAGAAAGTAGTTGCTATTTTATCATCTATTGAGCTTGATCCTTACCTGGTATAAATCAAAATAGACTAACTGAAATCAAGGCAGTAGCATTGGTGTCCATCAGCTGAGAAATGTCTGAAAATAAAGGAAGGGTCAAAGTGGCTCAAATGGGCCTGTTGTTTCAATGTTTGTTTTGGCATTCTTGTATATGCCAATTGTGATTAGAGTAGTTACACTGCTAAGAAATGTTCTCATGTGGGAATGATTCCCATGTATTTTCCAGTATATAGCATCATTTGACACTTGCAAAAAAAAAGTGAATATCTAATTCTTCCCAAAATCCTAGAGGAAAATGTGGATTCAGGAGACCTTGGTCTCACACTTAGTACAGATGTGCCATGGCACAAGGTGCGAAGCAGTGGGGAAGGAAATTCAGTGTGTTTAAACCTGATACAGAACCACATTGATCAAAGCATATTTATGGCCATTTTTCAAGCTCAGTGCATGTGTTGCCATCTGTGGGAGTAGCCTGCAGAGCAGACGGTCCTAAATAGAAAAAGAAAAAAAAAAGGAAAAATAATCAGCTTCTCATGTGAAAGAGCAAGCATAACAATGAATGACATTATTTCATGAACTGTACCAGTTCAAATGCATGTGCACCTGGTGCTCCTAATGCTTTTTAGTCCTGTTGGTCTTCAGACAACATGATCAGTAATACACTTTCTCTCTTTAATCACTTGCTGGTTTTATTGTTGTTACTTTGGGTTTTTTTGTGGTTTGTTTGTTTTTTTGGTTTTTTTTTAAAGAAACATTTCACTGAGAAAACAGCCCTACTTCTGTAAATATAGAGTTTAATTTGGAGGAGACAGCACACTTCTGGATGTTACTGCTGGACAGTTATTTATTAAAAGGGGCTCAAGGTGAATTAATAGAGGTGGCTCAGGATCCATGCATGCAAGTGTGATAATGCAGTATAGCATTTTCAGTTCTCTGTAGTTTTGGGGCAAGGGGAATTTTTGGGTCATCCTAGTTTTTTTAGAAGTTTGTTACTGATATACCTTTGAATAATGCAATAGCGATTCCTAGCATATAACATTGCTTGAACAAATGTGTAGATTACAATAGATTTTTTTATTTGGGAGATGAGGAGAAGGGTTGTGAGGGCTAAATGTTTTAGGAAATGTTTTAGTTTTTATGGGGGGAAATGTACTGTACTCAATTTTTTAATTTTTCTTTTGTTTAGGAAGATGTAGTGTTTTCAGAAACAGTGGGGATGTGGGCTGATCCACAGCTGGGACATGGAGATGTGGGACAGAGGAAGCAGTAAGATTTTTGAGGGATAAAGAAGCTTTACATGGGGGTGTGGGTTTGTTGTTACTGGTACATGTGGTACAAATTTCTGTAACTGACATGCTGCTTCCATGTTATAGTCATGTAACTTCATGCATTTTAGGCACGTGCGCTGTTTTTCTGAGAAAACCTTGCAAATGTATTGCCTGCATGCAAATGTGGGAGATGTAGCCAAAATCTTGTAATCCAACATAATGTAGTCTTAATGGCTTCAGAATCAACAATAAAAGTGCTTACTGGTTAAACACTATAAAGAATTTTATTGCAGGGTCATTTTAAGAGGTGATAAGCTTCTCTGTATTTTCTTTCTAATCAACTCAGCCACCTAATGGTCAGGAGAAGAATGTGGAGTTGGGCTGTCAGAATTACCACCCTTGACTTGCTACTAACTTCATTAGAGACAAGAGTATGTTCTGTGCCTCAGTTTCATGTCTCTAGGCTGAGAATTTCAATCTTTGTCTAATTCAAAGGTAAGCCATTGTATTTTGAAACCAGGTGGAAATGCTGAGTAAATTGAACTGGACTCAGGGTTCAGACAATTATTAACACATGGGGCAGAGCCTGAAATAATTGCTGCTATCTTAAAGAGAAATCATAGAACACACAGACATAAAGTAAAATCCATGCAAAAAAAAAAAAAGCCAGAGCTCAAGACTTTAACAAAGAGAAAATCCATGGGAAATCCTACACTTCTGAAAACCCTGGAGTCACCAGGCTTCAGACAGAACTACAGATTTTCAGTCCCTCCCTGCTTCTAATGTTTCCTCTGTATCTGTTCCAGCCCCATTGAGGACTGGGGGTGGAGGGCTGGTGGATATAAGGCAGGCAAGAAATTCAACAGGGGTAGGCCACAAAAATCTCCAACCAAGCAGGCTGCAATTATGGGTAGTCAAGGCTGCTGCAAAGCTGCTGAGCTGTGGTCTGCACTCAGTGTGCCCACCATGGCAGCCACAGCCCTGTGTGCAAGGGGGAAGGAAGCTGGTCTTTGCACACACATAATCCCCTGAGCCTCATCTGCAGAAAACACTGGGCGCCCAGTTTTGGGGCTCTGGTCTATGTGAACTCATTGCAGCAAAGCAGGTGGGAGCTGCCTGGTGCCCTCTGGGCAGCTCATACAGGCTGTGCTGCTAATGGGAATTGAAATCCTCAGCCTGGAGCTGAGCTGTTCCCTCATGGAGGCAGGGGCTCTGACAAAGAGCCTGCCTTGCTCTCACTCTGCACCCCAAGCTGGCAAGACAATAGTCACCCAGAATGGTTTTGTGGCCTTCGGTCTGTTTTGTTCTTCCATCTGTTTCTTACTCAAAAAGCAGGCCTGGACTCTTGGAAGAGATCAGATAAACATAAGTGCTCCTGCAGCCAAGGCTCTGGGCATTTTTATTCTGCATTAACAAAAATCCTACATTGGCTGCAGATGTGGCTGCTTAGGTTTATGCGTGCCTGAGACAACAAAATTCAGATTCGACCTGAACTTTCCCAGAGACTGGGAATGTGCAGATCCAGGTCTTTGGTTATAGAATTTTTTATAAATAGCCTCTAGTGCTGATTTAGAATCTTTCATCAAATGTCCTTCACAGTCTCAGGACTGGCATTTATATGTTCACATACACCAACCTCTGCCCTATCTGTCTGCATGAAAGTCAGCAACAAGAATTTTTTTGGCTTCAGCAACCTGAGCCAGGAATGGAAAAAATGCTCTTTTCCCCTCTCCTCTCATTCCTTGAAAAACCACAGGCAGAGCATGTTGCCCATGCTGGAAGCTGTCTGGTCTTTGCTCTGTGAATATGCTTTGCCCTTTGGGATGGGACTCATCTCAAGTTTCATCTGTTTCTGTGACAAATTTCCCCTTTTCCTGCACATCAGAGGATGGACCTTCCTTTTCACTGCACAGGAGATTCCTGGCCAGGTAACAGCACTGATTTCTGACTGCAGCTCAGACTGTGAGTTATGTATGATATGAAAAAGTTCTCTAAAAGAAAGCTTTCCTGCTGAAAGCTTTTGCCTGTGACATAGATTGAGAATTGTTTCCTTTTAAGCTTTCAGAAATGCATGGGTCAGTACTTCACTGAAGGTCCTTAGATAAGCCCATCTGTGTCTCAGCCACAGAGGTCACTCACTGAGGTGAGCTCTCCTCACAGCAGCCTATCCCTGCCATGGAGCAGCTGCCTTGCCCTTCATCCATGCTGATGTCCTGCATCTTGCTGTGCCTCTGGGCCACGATTCTGGAGCTCAGACTGTCTGATTCTTCAGGGTAGAAATAGGAGCCCTGGAGAACCACCCTAGGTCCTATGACCCAGAACACCTCACACCTAGAGTGTACACTTTTCCCTCCAACGGCAGAGGGAAAAGATTGAGAGCATGAGTTTCCCCAGAGAACACAGGAGCACAGCTGCCAAGCCATAGCCATGCAATAAACACCCATGGGTTTGCCACAGGGCACCAAATACAGCAACTCTTGCCTTACTCAGAGGCATGCTTCATGCACCGTTAGGGTAAAATACTTAGTGCCTTCAAATGTTTTCTAGTCTCCGGTTTTTTCAGTACATAGAAAGATGTTTTGAGGTGGAAACAGGAGTCTCAAGACTCCCCTTCATCATCAAAGACATATTTGGCCAATCAAAGCCAACAGAAAAATATGGTAAACATATGTGGCAGCTCAATCTCTTCAGAAACACAACTGTTCCTGCTTTGTGCCTCTCTCTCATTTTGCAACAAGGATATCCTAGTTATCAGTGAATGTGCCTGGGGGAGAGGTTGGTCCTAGTTCAGCTTTTTCTGTTGTTTTTATTTTGGGGTTTTTTTTGGTTTTTTCCTGGATTTCTGGTGCACCTCTGTAAGGTATGTTTGGATCATCAGTGATAAAGGGAAAGGGATTTCAACACATCAGTGAGGCTGTTGTTTCCAACAGGGAAATGCAGGAGTGTCTTCAGCAGCCAGTGCCTTCAGAAGGCAGTTAAAAACCCTTGAAAGCCATCATCACAATGGCAGACTTGGCTCTGCTATAGCTCACCAGGAAACTCCAGCTCCAGGAGTGCAAACAGCCTGTACCTGAGACAGCAGGAGTGACAGTGTCCTGTCTGCCAGGACAGTGGGAGAGAGCCTGGTGGGGTCTATCTCTTCCCAGGCTAGTTGTTATGATTAGGAACTACTTGTGCCTTGAAGCACTTACTCTTCACTATGGAAAAAAGTGGGCAGGGAGAAACTCTAACTCTGCAGGCTCTGGAATTTCCCATCTCTCTCTCTGTTTCTGCCAATATTAATAATTTGTATTGCTTAAGTAACTCACAAATGAAAATGTGAAATATCTCAATTCCCTCTGGGCCATACACAGGAGCAAAGGAGCAGCCCTGCCTCTAACCCAGGCCAGCTGGACCCAGCATCACCCTGGGAGGAGAAGGCAGGATGCCTCCCAGGTGGTCTCAGGAAGTGTCTCTGCCATGGGCTCCTGGCAGTTCTGTCAGGAGGCTGAGGATTTGCATCCCTCATGGATCCTGTTCTCCTTTTCCTGAGCCACGCAGGGGTGGTGCTTGCCTGCTCCCCATAGATCAGAGCTGCAGCCTGTTGGGGCCAGCAGGGGCTCTGAGGGGTTGATGGAGCACCTCAGGGTTCACAAACTCTGCACAGTTGCTTTTGTGGAGTCTTTCCTTCCCTCCTGTGAGGTTAGTGCAGGCCAATCAAGCTATGGCTGTTTCTCCGCCCTCCGTTTGTGCCTCAGTTTCCCTTCCTGCAAGGACAGAGCCCAGCTCTGGCTGTTGGAGCACTGCAGCTCAGCCCTCCTGGCCAGGCAGGTTCAGCAATTGTAGCTATGGGGCTGCTCTCAGACATAGCAGCCGCCAGCTTTCCTCTCTGGGTACCTCTGCAGCAACCCCTGGGGCAGAGGCAAGATGCTCCTGGTCCTGGCCAAGCACATGACTCATGTTTGGCATTCCAGTATTTTTGGTAGCTCAGGAGCAGCCCTAACTTAACAGCAGGAAATAAGAGTACAACTAGCCTGTCAGTGTGTTTGCAGCCAAGCAAAGTGCATGATCCTCTCTGCCAGGGCTGGCCCCAGCAGCCATGGCCCCAGGACAGGGAAGCAATACTCAATGTCTCTTTGTTTTGTTTTCCTTTGGCAAGATTTTAAGATGCCTTTTCTACATCCTCCAAGAGAGATGTGGGTACCCATTGCAGTGTTACCTCTGTGACTGGCACAAGCACACTGACTTCAGTGGGGTCACTGCAATTCTGCAGCAGTGAGAAGGGAACCAAAATCAGCCAAAAGGCCATGGAGGCTGCTCAGCCCTGACACAAATAACTGGGAGGCTGCAAGCAGTGAAGTGTATGTTGCTGTCTTGCCACAAACAGCTGGACACAGCCAGGGATGTGAGCAAATTTTTCTTTTTTATTTTTCTCTTAGGCTGCTCTGCGTGGGTCTGCCTCCATCACAGGGTCGTTTCAAACAGCAGGACTGTGTTTAATTGTGTACAATCACCTGTACTTTTTCCATCAAGAAGCTCACAAAAACCAATTCCAATAGAGGCAGGTAGGTATATGCACAAAATACATCACAGCCAAGCATTCAAAGACTTGCTGGATGCTGCCTCTGCTGGCTTGTGAGCTCCTGGCACCTGTCATGTCCCCATCAGACCCAAGTGATCTGCCTCTGACCATTCTGATTCACAGCATGCTTTATTTGTTGGCCTTTGGGGTTAAACAAGTACAGCAATTGCCTGCTTTGTGTGGGGAATGGTTGTTAGAGCAACTGGGAGGAATTCCTTGGCACCAGCACAAGCTAAGAAAGGAATGAGCAGAAAAATGCTCAGCCAGAGTCAGTGCCAGAGCAGAGGCAGGGCAAGTGCTGGTGCCTCGCCCTGACTCTCCCACCTGCAGCAGAGTGTCCTGGGCGGGGAAGCTGCTGGGAAAAGCCAAGTGCACACCCTTCACTAACCTCTGGGCAGAGACCCCAGCACAGGCACCACTGACACTGAGGTGCTGAGGAGAATCTAGCCCTGAGTTTTTACCCTTTTGTTCCTTCCGTAATTGAATATGCCCCACAACATCCAATATGAAATTGCTCTTATGCTTGGCTCATAGCTGCTTGCAGTGCAACTTCAAAACTTAAATTGTGGTAATGATTTTCAAATGGAAATAAACCTATTTTGGGGTAATTTTCACTGTGAAGCATGGTTCAAAGGCACCAGAAGAAATGGCAAGGCAAGTAGTGAGCTGACAAGTAGTACAATTTTGGCAGGGCTTTAGGAACTTTATTTTTGCATTACAGATGCCCTCCTTGCTCTAAATTGCTGCCTTCCCCATCTGACCCTTTTCCCCACCCAGGTGACACCTCA
Source organism: Camarhynchus parvulus (assembly GCF_901933205.1). Taxonomy (NCBI): domain Eukaryota; kingdom Metazoa; phylum Chordata; class Aves; order Passeriformes; family Thraupidae; genus Camarhynchus; species Camarhynchus parvulus. The sequence continues at coordinate 17,241,403 of NC_044576.1, read as the reverse complement.
TTCATAAAAAGATAATAACTTTGTTTGGATAGGCTTGCTGGCAAATTTACACAGCTCTCCATTTAGAGATCCGATTTCAGGTGAGGTGATTAAGAGTGATAAACAGGAAGAAAAGGAAGAAACAGAGGTGGGGGGGTGGTAGGGGTAGGGAAATGGAGCAGCAGAAGGTAGTGCCTGGTCTCTGCTCTTGTTTACACAATGGCTTGAAACCTGCAGGATGAAACTGCCCCGGTTTCTCAGTGAGAGTGTGAGCCTGTCTGCAGGCACAGCAGCTGCTGTAGTAAGGGGCTGGGCTGTGGCCCTGGAAGGTAGGGCCAGGTGCTGTTAGTAATGGGTGTAAAGCTAAAAGACTTGTGTAAGGGTAATGTTCAGATCTGGAAAGCACAGAGCTATGTGAGTTTGGTCATTTCTTTTATACATGAACAAAAACAATTCTGACGTTTGCTGAACTGGGTCCTCATCAGAGCTCCAGTTCTCCAGGGTTCTGCTTACAGACTGGGTGGGAGAAAGGTATCCCATTTTTCAGCCTTGTAGCAGAATACCCCTCTCCTGCTTGGTCTAAAGGGTATGCTCTTCTTCAAATTTAAGTACTCATGTTATATGGTTATAGTATTATTGCTTTGCCCAACAGTATATCTCTGTGTTTGATCTGCCTTTTCCTCAATGATTCCACATGATTTCCAAGATCCTGGCTGAAAAAAATCAAACAAATGCATACTTTGGGATGCAATTCCCAATGGACTGTGCGGTTTTGTTAGTCTTGAAATGATTTTATTAGAAGTGAACTTCATGAAAGGAAATTGCTGAGCATTTGAGAACCTGGTTTCCACAGGCTTTCATGTTCCAAAGAAGTCAACTCTTGGCCTGAAACTTTCCAAGCATAGGGCCAGACTTCACAAACTCATAGATGGAAAAGGGGGCTGCCTCTATACCCTAGAAGATTTTAGTAATCCTCAGTCTAAATTAGAGCATCCTTTATGCTGCTGTCATTCAGCCTACAACAAACCTGCCTGAGATTAATGGGTAGCAAAAGCTTCTTGAAGTGATGTCATTCATGCATCTTTCTAAGGCTATTGGTACCTTTTTTGTTTAAAAACCTGATTGTGATTTCTATTCCCTTTTTGCTGGCTGAGTACATATAAGGGGCAGCTCCAATGTCAGTTATTCAAGCTTGGAAAGTCCTAGAGCAGAGTCAAGAAAAGCTAAGTGTACTGGTCCCTGCTGCATTTTGTCTAGCTGAAAATTGATTTGGACCAAATGGCTTAAAAATCAGTTTAACCACAGCTGATTATGGTATAAGATGCTGCTCTGCTGGAGATTGCTGCCCACTCTTGCTGGCTGATGGCTGTGCTGGGCGTGTCAGAAGGGACTCTGAAAGCCTGGAGGAGGCCAGTGGGTGAGGCCTGAGAGAGTCACTGCACTGACACACTGTGGGTGTCTGTAGCCGTGGTGTGACTGACCACTGCCCAGGCACTCCTCCTGCAGATACATCAGAGATAGGCTGCATTTTGTGGGGTACCACAGTGCACTGCAGTACAAGCACACACAATCACCATCTGAGACAAATTCTAACCACCTTAGTATTATGTTGAGCACAGTTTCTAGGCAGTCTGGTTTGTGTATCTGGAGTTCACTTTCCAAAACAGAGTAGTACCTGAACTGCAGGCATGGCCCCTGGGCTGGCCGGGGTGAGAAAGCTGAACTTGGAAGAGTCCATGCATCACCTTCTGCCCCTTTTCTAAAGAGCTGCATGTTTCTGAGGGTAATCACTGAGCTATGTGTGAGGCTGTGCCTTGCATTGCTTCTGGTGCTGTAACAGCTGTTGTGTCTCTGGTACACAGCAGTAAAGTCCATGAACCACAGATAAGCTCTCTCACACAGCACAAGTGCTAAGGGGGGACAAGAACTGCAATGAAGACAAATCTGTTCCTGTTTACAGCTGTTCAGGGTAACTATATTTGCACAAGCAAAAGGGGTACTGGTCTGCCCTCTGCTCCACTAGCCTGTGAGTGCCGACTGCTCTGGTTTATATGAAGTCTGTGCAGCCTTACTCTGGGTTTTGCAGCACATTTCAGGTTCTCCAGACCTTTCCTAGCCTGTCCATATTGATTAAAACCTGATCAGTGTTTCTAGGCATTAAAATCCCCTGGTTTGTCCCTTCACAGCCTTTTTAGTTTATGATGGCAAGAATGGCCCCTCAGACTTTTTCCCATTTGCTGTCTGGTTTGGTCTCTGCTGCCCTCTGTGCCCTATGGCTGCTTGCTGTAACTCTGTGATTTTCTGCCTAGAAGGGCTTCTTTGTCCTTGGAATCCTCAAGAAAGCTGATCTCCATGGCAAGCTGACCAATTCTATCCCAGCAGAGGGAAATGTGTGTGTAGGCAGCAGATACTGGCATCCCGAAGAAGCAGAGGCACCCTGTGTGCAAAGGCACTTTGCCACCCCTGGAGGAGGAGGACTGAAGGACCACTCATGAGCTCTCCTTGCAGTGTGCTGTTGATCAACCTGCCTCTCAAATGTGAGTGGGAGCAAAGCCAGTGCAGACCCAACAGCATGTTTGTTGTACCAAGGGCAATGCTGCTCCTCCTTCCCAACTTGCCCTCGCCATATGATGGATGTGTTGGAGGCTGGCCCAGCTCATTCTCGTGGGAATAGCCAGGGCAACTTCCCAGGCCACCAGGGGCCTTGCTGAGTTAAGTGAAATAGCAGTGTGTGGGAGGGAAATAAGAGAGCCCATAGTTTGGTGTTTACCCAGCATCCCACGTGGGCCTGTAAATGTGGAGGGCACAAAGCTCCTATATAGCAAGTGTTAAGACACAGCTGGTGGGAATGCTTCCAGCAGGGCAGCTTTCCACTGCAAATAAATAAATAAATGCTGGCATGGGGAGATTCTGACAAAAGTCTAGACAGGAAAATATTGCTACAACCATAAGGTATTTCAGATGATTTCATAGAAACATTTCACCAAATATAAGTATGAGAAGCTGTTCAACTCAGTTTGTTTTCTTTTAAAAAAAAGATAAGTTTTCCGCTCAGCTCCTAAACCTTAACATGTCACAGCAGCTACTGCAAGCCCTATGACACTTAGCTGGGGTAGTCATTACTCAAACTTGTTAGCCTTAGATGTGTTGGTCCCACATTACCCTAGAGAACGTTTGTGACTCATGCTGTGGAAGTCTAGGTGTGGGATTTGGGACCTCCTAAGTGTCTGTACAATCTGATGCTTTATGGAGCTCCACTGTAAGGTGTAGGACATGGATGATGTGGAGTTTGGCTGGGTATGTGGTTTGTTTGGTTTGGAAATTTTTTGGTTGTTTGGCTTGGAGGTTTTTTAAATAAGTTTTTGAAGGGAGGTAGAGGAAGGTATGTTATGTTTCTAGAGTCCTGTTTGGCAGTGTTCCAGATTAGCAGAGATACAAAGAGTCAGTAATAGTGAATGGCTTGTTCAGTTATAGCTGAATTCATCTAGTCTCTTTCATGCTGAGAAATTACCTGGTTGTAATTTGTATATTGTATCTGTGCCAGAGGCCAAAATGTTAGCAGGGAAGGGCGTGTATTGGGAGAAGCAGTGGAAAAATTACAATGAGTCAACAAGGTTGAATTTAGGTCTCCTCACAAGGGAAGCCTCGTTTATTAAGCAACTTGAACTCTCCCTGTGAGATCATATGTGAAAAACAGGTTGAGGCATGTGGGAGGGTGTTGCCCTGCGGAATTTGTAGATAAGGATGCTTTATACCTGCGTGTGCCCGAGAGGCCAGTTACATTCTGCAGCTTCCAGAGGGAACGAGCCTCCAGAGGAGTACAGTTATTCCATTTTTCTTGTGGTAAGTTTATTGAAAAGAGCTTTTGTTTCTTCCTCTCCTCCCTATGCTTCCCTTCAAATCTCAGATTCCCAAACTCTGAGGTGTGATATGTGTGGTTTTCTTCACCAACAGAGCCAGGTAACACTACTGAGACCGCAATGGCATGGTGGAAGGCCTGGGTAAGTAGAGGATATACTGACACTCTGGGGTTTTTGGCAATGTAGTGAGGTAACTTATAAGTTGTATCAGGCACTGTGTGGGAATGAACAGTTTCCTTTAAAAATCAGCAAGACCTTTTTACTGTTTTTCTGGCTGTAAAATAGCATTCAGCACTTCAAAAACATTGATGAAGGAGGGTGTTGATATGACTGCCGGCTGGAGGAGGAGGAGCAGATCCTATCTGTATCCTTAGTCGAGAGAGGTGCAGGGGATGTGTTCAGGGGGAGATGGGACCATGCAACAGCAAAGTTACACAGCTGAAGTGCTGCGGGCTCCTTGCCTGCTCCCTTGTCCTGTGGCAGTGAGTTCAGGGTGCCGACCTGTCCCCATTTTTGGTTCCCTGTTGTGCTGGCAGGCTGTGGTCACAGAGAAAGATATGGTCAAGCCACAATGTCTATCTTTGGTGGGTTTTAAATATTGCAACAATACCGTGTCTTGAACAGCCTGTCTCTTTGCCAGGAGCCAGAAATGCTGTGTATGTTCTCTTGTAAGTGCTTGTGGCTCCAAGAGAAATGTGGCAGGATTGGGAGAAGCTCATGGGGTGTGCTGAGGCAGCACCTGGGGTCTGGCTCAGACCAGGCAGCAGGTAGCCCTGGTGATGTGCCAGCTCCCCCATCAGCCTCTGTGGGAGGCCAGGTTTACTCCCAGGTCTCAAAATAATTTTTTTCCCCAGAAAGATTCAAATTGTAATCTTCCTTCTGATTTTTCTCTGTCTCCCTATTTCATTTGGAATAATAATATAGATGTTTTTCCTGAGCTTGGAGTAGCTCTCACTTAATTTTTTTTCCTTTTGGATTACCTATTCTCTTCTACCTCCAAGCTGGAAATAAGTTGTAAATTAGAGTGAGGAAAGAAGGGGAAAAGCCTTTAAACTCCAGTAATCCAGTACCATGTTGTAGGGGGTGAAGGCATGAGAAGAAAATGAGAGGTCCAAAGAAGGATGGGAAAAATTTTTGGTTTTCTAAACCCTTCATTAAAAATACAGTTCAAAAGCAAAACGAATGAAAAAATGTGAAACTTTCTCAGAAAATATTGACAGAACAAAATGCAAACAGTAACCCAACCTGTCCCCAGAGTCCAGCTTTTTAAAAGAAGTCTGTCATTTAGGTTTGAAAATATTCTGGTAGTAAAACTTTTATTCCTTCTTTCTTTCATTTATAGGTAAAACTTTTCACAGCATCAGCTGTAAGGTACACTGCTTCTGCTGCTTTCATGCCAATTATTTATATTTACATGAGCACAAACGCCTTGAGTAGTTTCACTTAGGGAGTTGTAGGATTAATTCAGCTGGGAAACAAGACCAAAGTGAACAGGGATTCTCTGAAAAGCTGGTGCAATTGTACTTGTGCTGCAGCAGCTATGTGCACAGAGACTGAGGTGCAGGAGTGAGTCACAAATGTGCTACTCAGCCAGGAAGGGCCGTAACTGTTTATCGGAATTCATACCAAAAAAGATCATTGTTTAATTTGTTTCCACTGCCTCCAAATGAAAGCTCAGCTTTGTACTCCCTCTTCCACTGAGTCACCAGGCATGGGTCCGGAATGTTTGGGGGTTTTTTCACAGGGCCCTTGCATGCAGCTGGAGAGGACTGGCCATCCTTTTCAAAGCAGACTCAGATGGATGAGTCTAACCCGCTGCCCAGGGAAGCTGTGGTGGTGCTGGCCATCTTGGCAGAGGGCTAGGAAAGGAATACTTGAAATGATTGACCAAATTCTTCTAGGCCAATGACAAACTGTTGGAGGTGGCAATGCCACCTGCTCTGTCACTGCTGTTTTCTGCAGTGACAGCTTCTCCTCAGCCTTACACTCACTGCTCAGTGACCACTGGGATTCGAAGCTGCATCTCTTGTGAAGTTTCCTGTTGACACCATTTGCTTCACAGCTGCTCTTTCTGCTGGGAGCAAGGTGTGGTGGTGCAGGAGCATCTCTGTGCTGGCTGTAAAGCAAACTTTTCCAAGTCTTGCTGATTGCTGAACATGCTGCCTCGCTCAATACTCCTCACTGTCACTGCCCCATGCAAAGGTGCCAGCTGTATCCACTGCTTCTCTTTCACATGGGAAGTAAGAGCAGAAGGGACTTACATCATAGCAGGAGGCTGATGGGCAGCCCTTGGTGGTCCATGTTATGTAAGTCAGGTGGGACAACCCTAAGGCTTCCTTCTGATCCATAATTTCTGATTTTTATCTCACTGTGAAGCCATCCCCATTAAAATATTTATCAGGTCATACTGATACCATTAGTTTAATATTAGCCCTGCCTCTAAAGGCAAATTTATGAGAATATAGTAGTATCCAACTTAAATATCCTTGCTTCTGGGAAGGAGAAAATTGTGTTTATTATTGTAATAAAGTGATGATGACTCCTCATGCTTACCCACCCACATACTCCCAGTATTGACAGGACCAGTTTGTGATAGATGTGACAATATATTCAAGCCAGTTCCTTGACTACCAGCTTTGTTAAATTTTGCCTGGGTTCTGGTTGATGGCCCTACTACTTTTTGGTGACTAAAATAAGTCTCAGTGTGTCTTTTATGCCCTGGGACTGATACTATCAGCACCTCAGGGGTTTGTTAGGAGGATTCTTGTGTAGCTGTATCTGATTCTTGGCACAGGGAAGAACATCAAACCTGCACTCCTCCAGATGGATCTCTTCCTTCAAAGTAGTCTTTTGCCCCAAATCCTTCCAGTGGAAATGCTCTCTTCTTGAAACCAGCTGTGCAGAAGTGCAGCAGCAGCAGCTGCTGAAGAAAATGGCCTGTGAGAATAAGACAATTTCAGAAACTCAAAAAGCTGTCTAAAAACTACCCTGTACCAACTGAGTATGGTACAATAGCATCCATGCTGTGAAGGACTGTAATTAAGGGGTGAATAGGAAAGTCCAGTCTATTACAGTCTGTGCCTTTTCTGCCACTCTGCCTGACCTCACAACGCTTGCAGCACTGTCAGCCATGCTTTGCACTTCATGTTCCTGCCAGCAAAGGCTGGTACAGGCAGGTGGGAACAGGAAACTTGTGTTCTCTTTGGAGAGAAACTTGCGTTCTCTTATTGCTCTGCTGAGGAACTTCTGGCCAGTCTCTCCTATTTTCTGTGACTTCACCCTGTGGAGGCAATAAATATCATTAATGTACTTTTCAAATACTTTTTCTCCAGTAGATGAAAAGCAGAGGTGGAAAGTCGTGTATTTTTCTTCTTCTTTCAGAGTGAGGCAGAGGGCAGGTCCGTGGCAGGTAGTTTAAATTTTAATGCTGCACCTGATGCTCAGACTCTGTACAACGCCATGAAAGGGCTGGGTGAGTTGACTCCAACCACATATGTAAATTCTATGTTCTTATAATTGCTAATTTGAAATCAATTCCTTAGGAAATTTGCATCCAGAGATATCACTTATTTTTTACTGTGAAAAACTAATATTAAAGTTTCCTCAGTATGTACTTAAACTTCTACACAGGCAGTAAACCAGACAAGGTTGTCTGAATATTCAGATTGGGATTTTGGACCAGCCTCAGCTTATTCTGTGCACTGTATTTATGATTTATTTTTGCTTTCCACAGGGACTGATGAACAAGCTATAATTGATGTCCTAACCAAGAGGAGCAATCTGCAGCGTCAAGAGATTGCCAAATCCTTCAAAGCACAGTTTGGAAAGGTTCTTCCAAAACAATGCCATTTCAATCACTGGTTTACTGCATGCAGGATGTAGTAAATGGGCGTACACTTCTTTCTAAAAGCATGATGCAAACTATATGCAGGTCTTCTGCAAATAAGTAGACTAGTATCTATTTATAAGGCCTGTGATGAACGTATAAAATTAATGTTTGACCAGGAAAAAATGTTTTTCTCCTAAAGATTCAATTTTTTAAAAATGCATTTTGACCAGAAATACTTTTCTGAAGTCAGTCTTAAATTGAAGTGAAGCTTCTTATTGATTTGAAGTTGTAACAAAAATTGATACCCATCTAAGTGACATGTTGAGTAAAATATTGGTTTGTTTCAGGCCTTTTTAAATGTCAAAAAAGTTCAATTTCAAGACTTATTTAATTACACTTGTTTGGAAATTCCGTGGTTATCGACAACTATGTTTTCCTTTGTCTCTCTTGTTTTTTTGACAAAATTTTACTTTTATTGGGAAAATCTTTTCACCAGCAGACTGTATACCTTCAGCCCTACTGTGAGCCTTCCTGGAAAGGGGACTGCCATGCAAAAGCCTAAGGGAAGCAAATATGGGGGTGGTGGGTATGGAACAATGAATAAATAGAGCCCTTGCATCCCACTAAAACAGAGAAGGAGTCATACAGCAGAGAAAGGAAAACCTGCATTATAGTCAAAGGGGAGTTTGAAGTGTAGCTTCAAGCAGACTGCAGTCCTGATTCTGCAGATGTCCTGGGTGCAAGTTTACATGCAGTTTTGGGAATCTCTCTGTAACTACACCCTTGCTCAGTGCAAGGCCTTCAGCTACCTGGCTCTGCTCAGTGAGTTGAGCAGGGTGGAGCAAGATTTGCTGCAGGATTAATTATTGAGAAAGCCCCAACATCAAGAAAACAGGGAATGTGTAAGCACCTAGAGAAACCCCATTTTGGAGTTAGGTGCCTTTTTCAGTCTCAGGACCTTTTTTAATGAACTATCAGCAATGCTGTCATTCACCTTCATTACTTGGGCCATGGGGATGGAAGCAGAGTGTGCAGCAGGATGATCCTGTAGGTCTGTTTATGTAACCATGTGATGATGCACATTTGACAGGATCTGATTGAAAGCCTGAAGTCTGAATTGAGTGGCAACTTTGAGAGGCTCATTGTAGCTCTCATGTACCCCCCATTCAAGTATGATGCCAAGGAGCTGTATGATGCCATGAAGGTGAGAAAATTGCATGCTGATATTTAAGTAGTAGCACAAATGCAGCGCTAATTTCCTGCACTTGTGCAAGTGTTAATAACTGGACTGTTACATGGTTAAGTTTGTTATTAGCAGTAGCCTTTGAGAAATACTTAATTGTACTATTAATATTCTGGGGGGAAATGCTGCTTAAATATTTATGGCTGTAAGAAAGTTTCTGTACATACATGACTCACAGAGCCTGGGAAGGCAACAACAAAACTGAATTCACACCCAAACCTGCTGCCCTGATGCCCCAGCTGAGCCATGAAACCTTTAAGGAATCAAGGAGTGGTGGTGCAAGGGCCAGGCTGGGGTCGGCTGGGATCCTACCTATTGATAATGTATCTTTACAAGTTTCAGATACAGAGTGGTCTGTTAAATGGTATGAAGATGGACTGACTACTAAGCACTGGTCTCCCTGCATTCTCTTAATGCTGTCTATTGTCAAGATCTGACTCCAGAAAAGCATTGAGGAAATGTAGGGTTATATAAAAGCATCCTTTACAAATTAGGCACCTCGGTAAAAGAAACAGTGTTCAATCCAAATGTGTTTTGTATCTCCAGCTTTCTTCACGATGGTTTTTTACAGCTCAGCACACAGCCTGACTTTGCTGCCATCCAACTCCTCCCTTCACCATACTTCTCTAGCAGTAAATCATTTCCATGACTAGATGCCTGTCTCCACCTTTATTTCTCCACTGTGTTTTCTATTACAGGGTGTGGGAACAAGGGAAAGTGTTATCATAGAGATCCTGGCATCTCGGACAAAAGCGCAGATCAAGGAGATAATCAAGGCGTACAAAGAAGGTAAGTGCCTGGGGCTCAGATTTCTGTGGTCAGAGCTCAACAGGAAGGCATTACCAGCTAGCACTGTCAGCAAGAAAATGGCTTTTCTAAAAGCATTTAACTCTTAAAGCAATAAACTGTGCTTTCAGCTGGCAAACAGAACATGGCTATGCTGGGAGAATTTGAAAATCCCTTTCTAGGTTTTCATCCAGTTGCAGCCAAGGGTCAGCAAATTACAAATTTGGTTCAGTTTGGGTACAGAGTACTGTGAGAACATAGACAAAACTATAGCTGTGCACTCGGTTTTTCTCTCCATTAAAGAGATGGGAATTTATCAAATATATATTTATAAATATTTAATCCTGTTCATCCCTTCAACTATACCTCTAAAATTAGCTCTGGGTTTATTTCTTGGACATCAGGTGAGCTGGTGACTCAGCTGGATGCAAATGCTGACCTGAGCATCACAAAGGGTGTGAGCTGCTCTCAGCCCTGTTTTTTTCCTTGATGACCCTCTTGCCCAGTGTCAGGCTATGGTGTGGGCTTGGGTTACTGGTAATGTCTTGACTGTATCACCTAAAAAAATAACAAACCCTTCCCTTGTCCTTCTCTTTCCCTTGGGTAGCATACGGTTCTGATCTGGAGCAAGACATAAAATCGGAAACGAACGGCTACTTAGAGCAGATTCTGGTTTGCCTTCTTCAGGTAATGCTTGAGAAGAGAAATGAGGGTATAAAGGTCTTCACATTTCTCTCTTTTTTTTTTGGAGAAGACATGCAATAGGAGAGCCAGTACAGTCATGAACATCAGATAAACTGCAGAGACCACCAGATCACTTGGACTGGATCAGTTTCAGCTGTGATGTGACTGAAGCAGGGAAATCTCTCTCCCTCAGCAGCAGTAAGAGAGCTGGGAACTTACAGCCAGCTCTCCTGCAGAGACACCTCACTTTCACATGTGTGTAAATCCACTGTACTCTGCAAGAGTCTTAAAAAACAGTGCCACTCCACTAGGATTCACCACTTTTCCAGGGCCTGTGCCCTCAATGCTGAGTGTATTTACCCTACCATATTTTTGCAATTTTCCTGCCTGGTAGCAGAATAACTGAACAATTTTTTACTCTGCTTTATATAACTGATTTCAGCACCTTTCAGTGAAGGAGTTAGCACTTGTGCTGTCTGAAATATTACTCTTTGAGAACTCTGCAGAAATAGGTAACTGAGAGGATAATTGATCTTTGATCAGAATGAATGCTCTGATCCTTATTTATGGAAGAATCTTCATGAGATATTATTGTTCTTTTTCTGCTCACAGGGTGAGAGGGACAATGCCACCCTCTACGTGGACACAGCCCTGGCTCTTCAGGATGCAGAGGTACTCTCAAATACCTGAGATCACTGATATGCCTGCATTCCCACCTTCTTGAACTTCAGAGTGCTTCAGTGTCAGCAGAGGGTTGGAGTCACAATAATTTGGGGTGGGGTTATCTTTAAGTAACTTGGGGTTTTTTCAATATTGTCTGCATTTCTGAGCTCTGCCATTCCAAAGAGGGGTGATGAGGCCTGGGCTTTGGCTCATCTGCTTTTGATATGGCTATGGTGGAGTGGAAGAGGACAGAAAAGGGAGGAAACCTCAAATGTATTGTTGGCTGTTCCAGCTGCTGCAGGAGGGTTAGAAAGGATGGAGATAGTGGGTGTTCCATTTGTCAGGAAGACAGAAATCTTTTCCTAACCAGCCCTTCTAGACTCTGGTTCACACAGCGGTTTGGATTACTCCAAACCCCTTTACCCCAGCCATGCCTGCAGCCAAACTCTGTTCCTTTAGCAGCTGCACACACAGAACAGCTCACTAATAGCTGTGTGCTAATTCCAGGCTCTCTATGCTGCTGGAGAGAAGATACGGGGCACTGATGAGATACAGTTCATCACCATCTTGTGCAAAAGGAGTGCCACACACCTAATGAAAGGTATGGAGCAGAGCCCACATTGCCATCACTACATCCCCAAGCCTCCAAAATCACAAATCACCCTAGCCAAGAAGAGGAGGGGCTATAGATGAGAGACATGGGTGGTCAGAAATAAGTACCTGAGCCTGTTTTCTAATTCCTGGTCACCCCGTAACCAAAAGCTGCCAGCAGATTTTGTGAAAGATTATGAAGATTTAGTTCTGCTGAAAATCAGCTGGCTCTTCCAGGAGCCCTTATACAGTGGTGATAACTGGGTAGTTGTTTTTATAAATTCAAGAGGTGAGCAACTGAGTACTGTCCTAATTAAGTGGGAGCATGTGGTGCACAGACAGGTCCCCTTTCGATGTGGATTCCTCTGGGGAAAAAAAAAAAAAAAAAGTAGCTGGTTATTCAGTGCTGGAGAATCACAGGGTGCAGCCTGCATTTCTGCCCCAGGTCCTTTTGAGGGCATCAGAGGCTGCTGGGAGGGAAGACACAAGCCCTGCTCCGGCTGAGACCTCAGCTCCCCACTGTCCGTGCAACAGAGACCAAACATTGTCATCTCAATGCTTTTGAGGCATAACAGATTTTCTAATGTTGGCTGAATCTAACCATATCAAGTACTATGTGAATCAGGTGGACCTAAAACTGATAAATTTAGCCGAAGATAAAATAGATATGCCTGAGCATTTTCTAAGCTGAGGTCCTCTGCAGCTGTTTCTATGCCCTGGAAGCCAGCTCCCCCTTGTGTTTCAAATTCAATCTCTCAAGGTCACTGAAAAAATAAACAAGACAAACAAAAATAGGTGATCTCTATAGTATTTGTGTGTATCTGTATCTATAGTATTTGTCTTTAAGAATTGAATTTCATCTTGTTGTGATAATGCAGTCAGTCTTTTGAACCTACTGTGGCACTAAGCAATTTCTTCTGTGCTACAGCTGCTTATACCTATTTGTCTTTAAGATCTGAGTGTAATCATTGCCGCTTTTAAAATTTGTTTTTAATAGAAAGAGTATTTTGAGTTGAGAAGTTTGTATCCATCTGTCTATTCTGTATTCCATTTCCCCAAAGTGTCTTGAGTGTTGATGATCTCGGGTGCTGAGCAACGTTTCTTAAGATGTCTATTGCATTACATAGCAGTTTTCCTTCTTTGTTAGTCCTAGAAAGCTAAGAGTAAAAACAGATATCTGTGTTTCTGAGCCTTGGAGTATCCAAAGTGTATAAGACAAGCAATGACCCTATTGCTGAGCGTTTGTTACTGTAGGAACTCAAACATCTTGAAATCTGCATCTGTATTTTGCTCATCTTTTCTCAGTTGTTTTAATTTTAAATTGTGGTTGAAATAATAAGTTTCCCCAAATGGTGTTGTCATAATTTTAAAGTCCATTTGCTGTGAACTGCACAGTCCTACATTTAAGCTGATTTTATTTTGGCTAATGACATCAACAACCATAAGACCAAAGGTGTGCCTAACTTTGTTGTCTGCTTTATTTCTGTGGTTAGAAACAGTGATGAAGGGTCAGATTTTCACAAAAACTTGAGGTGACAACAAATTACCTGAAGTCAAGGAATTAAGAAACATGAATGCTTTGGCTTTTTGTAAATGTTAACATCCATCTTTGTGGCTGATTACTGATGCTGACTAAAGCCTCCTAGAGATGGTGCAAATGTGGCCATTACTTTTGCAGGATCTGTGTGTTCATATTGCCACACAAGTAATGCCTGTAAATATTGGGTACAAAAGGCCCTCAAGGGTTACCTTGGTAAAAAATATAAGTTCTTTGTGTTTCAAACAGTGTTTGAAGAATACCAGAAACTGGCTGGTAAGAGCATAGAAGACTCTATCAAGAGTGAAACTCGTGGCTCACTTGAGGATGCCATGCTGGCTATTGGTAAGTGGTGACCTTTCCCTTTGCTTTGTCAGAGTCTGCTGCCTTTTCTTCTGCAGTAGTTTACTTATATTAGATGGATCTGCTTTATAAAGGTGTCTGCTATGAAGTAAGGGGTACCTCCTGGATGAGATAAACTCAGATTCCAGGAGCACACTGAATTAATGGGAAGCATGAAGGATCTCAGTCACCTCCTGCCCTGGGCTGGAATTACCATTGATTCTTACTAAGCTTTTTTGTATGCCTAGTGAAATGCACCAGGAACATCCATTGCTACTTTGCAGAGAGGCTGTACAATGCTTTAAAGGTAAGACTCTTCAATGCAACACTCTGGTTTTCATACAGACTTAACTTGTAGCCTGGCTTCCACCAATTCAAACTAGAAGAGCCAAGGTTTTGGTGAAATTCAGCAGGTTTAGTGCAATTTTTGCAAGCAATAGCAGAATCCTTTCAAAATCCTTGAGTAGAACAGTAGTAGTACCCTTTAAACTCAAGATAACAAGGGAGTCTGGCTTTTCTGGCTTAAGAGTGCAAGGAGTCCAGCCCCACTTTCTGGAACACAGACAAAAGAGGCTTTTCTGGGAGGTTGTTTATGGTGAAGACTTGCCTTCCATTTAAACAGCCTGGAACACAGTATTTTCTTTTTAGGAAGCAATTCTCTCAATGGCAGTACAAAATGAGATTTTCAAATGGGGACAACTAAGGTATTTGCAGACTGTGCCCCTGTAATACTTAACTGGTATGTACAAGATGTCAGCTCTCCAAACCTTCTGGAAAGCTGAGATAACAGTTTTGTCAGGAGCGTGATCTTAATTTTCCTGTGAGTGATTAAGTAATATTGGCTGAAGCCAAACAGTGCCTGTGTGATTCTGCAGAGGGGCAGTCTGTATTCAGTACCAGCTCCCACCTCTGTAGCGTGTTGCTTTTGCGTTTGACATAGGCAAAACTTGTGCACACCTCCATGCTGGGCTTGTGGTGTTGGCAGTGGCCCCTAGGAGGGGTGTGAGGGTGAGCCCTCCAGAAAGAGATGCAGATGTTCCACAGGAGAGGTGCCAAGTGATGTTTGAAAGCTGACTCCTCCTGCCCTGGACTAGTTTGCACAACTTATCCCTTTAACAGCCAGTAGCATCACAGACTGCTGTATCTGTTGTTCCAGGGGGCTGGCACCGATGATGGGACTCTGATAAGGGTGCTTGTTTCTCGAAGTGAAGTTGACCTAAATCTTATCAAGCCTGAATTTAAGCGCATTGCAGGAAAGTCTCTCTCCAGTATGATTTTGGTAAGCAGAATCTTGATATAATGTTCTCAGCCATTGCATGTATTCCTAATCTTTCCAGCACTGTGGGATGCTTCCATGGTTGTTAGCAGTTACAATTTCATATCTGCTATGGCCATGGCTCTCCTTCACTAGGCCTGTTAACAACCATGTCCTCGAGAGATGCCTATGTCTGAAAGGTGAGTCAGACCATATGCTCTCTGTAAGGACTTGGACAAAGCAAACCCAAGGAGACACTGCACTAGGATTTTCATGGACCAGTCTCTGTTTCCATGCACTGCATGATGTTCTAGATGAATCTAAATTAAATGAATCATTCCTGTTATACCTATCCCACACAGCTGTGCCATTTTCTCTTCTCTCTCTCTGCCATCCTTAACTACCTCAAGCCAGTGCCATTCATATGTGTCAAAATAATGCCGGGGTATTTTGTTCCTTTTCCTGTAGTCTGAGGTTTTTTTGCTGCCTTGTCCCAGGTGAAAGCCTGGTCTACACTGTGATGAGATAGGTTCAGAAACTGAACCTTGTCAAGGCTGATTGTAGCATTTGAGTTTCAGCTCCAAGGGAATGTGCCTCCCCTGTTAGTGCTGAAATGCTGGTTTTTTACCATTTGTCCCCAGGACTTTGGGACATTCCTCTGCCCCTGTGCAAATGGCACAAAAGCCCTATCCTTAGCAGTCCCTATGGGAAGTCTGGGTCTGTAATGAAGGGCCCTTCTTATAATTGACACTGTCAGTGTCTGTCATGTTGATTAATGATCAGCCTTCAAGAGTCTGTACAGAATATTCATTCCTTCTGAGAAGTGGAACTAGCTTTACACCTGTCACCACAAAACATTCAAAGGGAGGAAATTTTCTTTACCTAGTGAATATTTTGTGTAGTGCTTCTAGACCAAAATGACCACATTTTTGGCTTTTTTTTAAATGCCATGTGTCAGGGCTAACTATATAACTGCCTTTTCCCTTCCTGTAGGGAAGAGATGCTACATAAATACTCAAGGACAAAAAAATCTGAACACAACAGGTTTGCTTGCTGTCATTTGTGCTGACTTTGTGCTGCTCTGTGGGACAGAACCTTGATCAATTGCTCACCTGCATTCCAAAGGAAAAAATTTGACTTGATGAATGTTATTTCAGGTGGTAGCTACAAGCCCCATTTTTCCATTTACTTTTGATGGTTTGTCAGCTGGCAGCAACTCTGCTGAAGTCTGACTTGCTCTTTTCAAAGTCCTTTTCCTGTGTGGGCATATTCCACAGACTGACACCGTCAGCACTTGGAGCGTGCAGAGGAACTTCCCTACTCACCTATATTTTAATGTTTTCTCCTGTCAGGAGGATACCAGCGGCGATTACAAGACAGCCTTGATGAATCTCTGTGGCAGTGACTGACAGACTCTAGGAGGAAGATGTTGAAAAGGATACAGAGAGAAGATTAACAGTGAACAAGGGTCTGAAAATGTACTTGTAGAAAATCTTTCCATTGATCCAAGTGGGGGTGAAAAGAAGATCAAATTAATGGCTGAGATATCCAAAGCTCTCTGAGGGATGTGGATGCCCATTACACATTGAGTGCTATCCACTTCCCAAGCAGCTTTTCAAACACAAGGGGGAATGTTAATTTCTTGTTTCCATTTTCTTCTTTGAAGTTTTCCTTCTATTTTAACCCATGGTGAAGGATGGCACTTTGACATGGAATTAAAGGTTCTTTTAAATCCTCTATAGCTGTTTCACAAGTCTGAACAACCCTACAAAGCTTGGGCTGCCCTGAAGCTGTGCTGATTTCACCAGGACCAGCTGGTAGAGCGGGGCTGTTGGATGCTTGAAGGATGGGTCTGGAAGGAGTCCCAGATATTAATGAGGATTTAGGACATGGGGCAGAACAGAAAACTTAGTGTCAGAGGCAGTAGTTTAGCAGCCTTATCTAGATAACTTCACAGGAGCTCCCCAAGGAGCAGTGAATGGCACAGCCAAGCTGGCTGCTGCAAGCATGTGAAAGTTGAAGGCTGTGTGCCTAATTCCCTTCTTGTTTGTCTGTTGGGGAAGAGCAGCAAGTTCAGGTCCCCACGTCAATGTCAGACCAATCAAAACTGGCATGGATGTTTTGGTTTTGGTGAATACAGGGTACCCTGCCCATGGGAGCAGACCTGTTTCTGCTTCTAGTACCACAGCAGCTTCTCAGCAGTCAGTGGACTCCCTCCAAAACTGCCTCCAACCCCCATGACTGCACCACCAGGAGCATGAGTGAAGCCCCAGATGTGGACAGTGATACAGACAGAACACTCTGAGAAGTCTGGGTCTGCCTTGACCACTGGTTCTCCATGCCTAAAGCAATCTTTTAAATGTGTAGTTACAAAAAGGCTTCAGTAAATGTCTTCAGCAAAGGAGCTTTTCTGATCAAGTGGATGAACTTTTTGGCCGAGGGGTGCTCCCTTCCTCACACTGCTGAGATTAGCAGGAGTCAGCGCCATGAGAGTGGCAAGTTCAAAAGGTCTTGGTGAGACCAGGACATAGACAAGGGTCCTGGGCTCAGGGTATCAACACACCTCAAGCGAACACAGAGAGGAGGAGGTTTCAGTCCTCTCCCCTTTAAGTGCTTGTCTTTTCAGTGATATCCCAGTTTCTCGCCTGAGCATCAAGGTGAGGTATTCTTCTCCCAGTTTTTGAGGGACATGGGCCAGCTGCGGGCACCAAGGGATGGGGACTCGCATGTCCCTTGTGCTGCTCCCACTTGGTTTCTCGCAGTCACTTGTTCTAATTGACACCGATGATCGGGTGTCAGTTTGGGGGTTTCGCTTTGGTTTGGGGTTTTTGAGCCTGTTGGGGCCTGCGAGTGCGGCGCGGGGGCTGCGGCCGCGGCGAAGGCCGCGCTTACATCCCCCTCTGCTGGGGACGGCCTGCGCGCATCCGGCGGCGGCACCACCGGGCACCCGGGGCAGCGCGGGGCAGCCCGGGCGCCCCAAGCATCCCGGGGCAGCCCGGGCACTGTCTCCGCGGAGCCAGGAGGAGCGGGCGGGATTTCCCCCTGCCCCGTTCGCTCTCCCCCGGCCGCCGCAGAGCCGGACTCGCAGGCCTGCGCTCCCTGTCCCTGGGCAGCCACGCCGGGGCTCTCAGCCCGCAGCCCTCGGCACGGCCACGGGCCCTGCAGCGAGGCACTCCTCCGGCCAGAGCCGCGCGAGGAGGTTTTACTGAAGGCATGACCCGTTCTGGTGTGTTTGGGGTACTGCTTTGGAAAGCCCAGAAGGGAATTTGTGCCTGCCTGAGCAGGGAACAGGAGTGATTTACACTGCTGCATCCATAACACCTTTGATTCCTGGAGCTGGACAGGTAGCAAGTGAAAAGCAATCCCAGCTTTGAGGTACCTAAAGTCTGACTCGAAAAGCCTAATGAAAGCTCAGCTTCTGAAGCATATTTTAGTTCAGAGTTGTGTGATGATTTCACTAAAACATTTGTGTTTATATTCCCCCAGAGCTCCCGTTGTTATTTTTATCACACTGCTCAGGTCAGAGGTTGGCTTTTCTTCTTGGCCTGTGCTTAGCACAGTGGGTGTGCATTAGAGCTGTTTCACTGTGATTGTGATCCCAATTTATTAATAACAGCCTGGGGGATGTAAAGTGAGTTGCGAGAATGCTCACAGGAGATCAGTAGTAAAGCTGGAAAGAGGAACAACCAGGGGAAGCTGATTCTATCACTGTAATTGCTGGGAAACAAAACAATTGTAAAACATCAATGAAGATTTAATTACATATTGATTGCTGCTAAAATGTTCCCTGGGTGAACAGGTGCTTTAATAAATCAGGATCAATTCCTAAGCTGTTCTAACTAGTCTTTTCTAAGTGCAAATATTGACTTAGGGCCTTTCTATTCATTCACAGTTTTATTAACATGATTTTATTGCACAAAAACCAAGATAAAAGCTTGGCAAGGAAAAAGTAACAGAGGCAATGTCAAAAATGCTCAGGACTGGCGCAGGCTTTCTGCTGCCTCTTTTCAGCCCTTTTCTTCCTCCTGTGCTCCAGAAAGACCCATGTGCAGGGAGTCTCCAGGGACAACACTAATGCCACCTTGCTGTGCTCTCCTGTGTCCTCAGACAGGGGGACAGCGCACACAGCAGGAGCTGTGCTGCAGCCTCAGGGGTGTGGGTACATAGCTCAGCTCACACCCGGGATAGCTAGGGATAGCTGTCTCCAACTGCTAGCTCTGCTCCTAAGACCTGGAAAACTAACAGAAGTCTGTCCCAGACAGGATGCTAACACACATACTTCATGTTTAACCCCTGAGAGTTTCTGTTCCAGAGAAAGCTGACCTCATTTAGTCTTGCTTAATTCTCCCAGAAACCCAGAGCAGATGTGACCTGAAGCCCAGGAGGCAGCCACAGGCAAGCAAAGGCCCTGCTTCTTACGAGGTGTGTCATCACTGTGACTTCTGGAGAGAAGAAGAAAAGATTGGATTGGTTTGGCTTCACTTGTATTTCTATTTTGCAACAGTTTGGAGTAATTTTTGGATAAAATATGTTTAAGTGTTCAAACCGAGGTTAAAAGAACATTGTTCCTGTCAGGAAGTGGAAGAAGAGAATAGCATATATCTTAGGCAAAGTGGGAGATCTCTTTACCATGTCCTAATGTTAAGGAAAGTGTTTCAAGGGCAGGAAATAATCTGAGAAAGATGTTCAGTCTTCCCTTTTCCTGGTGGTTTGCTCAGCAGCACACAGAGGCAGCTCTGGCTGCTGGGAGGGACTGGCCAGGAGCCAGGCCAGAGCCTTCCCTGAGGCACCGGGACTGACACTGGGGCATCTTTAGGCTGCTCAGCCCAGCCAGCCCTTCTCTGAGAGCTGAGGGTGGGGTTGCCAAAACCCAGCACAGTGTGAGGCCCGGGAAGGGAAGGTGGGCTGTGATACCATGGATGGCCCCTCTGTTTGTTCTGGGGGGCTAAAGGGAGGCTCAAGGGCAGAGCACCCTCACTGCTGGGCAGATGGGAGCCCACCTGAATTGAAACTGCTGATTATTTTTTATTCCTAAATTAATAAATTAATGGTAAGTTAGTGTTGATGTATTAATGTAAAATGCAGGTTTTAAATACTGCTTGCCACAGATATCCAGATGGGATAATGAAGTGTCCTAGTGCTGTGGCTCATTGGCTGGCTATCTTGGAGGAGCCTGTTTTTCTGGCAAGTTGGCCATCTGATCAGAAAATATACACCTTCCTCAGGGATTACTGTGTGGAATCTCCTTTGCTGGGAAGAGAGCAGCAAACTGTGAGATGCTAAGATGGGAGTATGCCAAAGACCTGTCAGTCTTTCCTTCAACTTCTGCCCCGAGCCCAAATGCCTGAGCTGACTCCAAAGACTCTTCACTTCTTTAGTGTCTGGGGTCAATACCCCATGCCTGGGATGCTGCAGCACCAAGAGATGTTTTGTTTGACACAGTGCAGGAAGTTCTTCTCCTCAGACCACAGGCAAACAAGGTCACTCCAATTCCCCATCTCTCCCTTCACTGCAAGCATTACTGGCCTTGCAAGTAATTATTGCACAGTCTTCTGGCGTCACACATTTGAATGCAAAGAACTCATCCCTGACATTCCAAGAAATTGCCAGTAGGTTTTTGGGTTTTTTTTTGTTCACTAAAAACTTTATGTTAGGCTGCAGAAAAGAATTAATAATTTGGGGTTTGCATCTGACTATCCTTTGAGAAGACAGAAAGAACCAATCCTGAGGACCTGAGCTCCTGTCTGTTTAGAAGGAAGCATTGCTTGGTCAAGCTGTGTTTGTTTCCCCAGCATTTCCTGTTACAAATCTCAGTTAGCCATGGTGTGTCAGTATCATGCCTTGGACTTCTTGGAGGCTCAGAGCTGGCATTTCTGACTGAAAGGTGTGTGCCCAGCAATTAGGAGTTCCACTGTATGGGAGTTCAAAGTTCACGGGGACTTCATCCCATAAGACTTTGCATTCTTCCAGTTGCAAAGAAATACTTATGGTGATATTTTTCTGTGATATAGAAGGCATATGATACATCCAAGTATAGTCCTGAGAAACCTTTTCTGCATTTCTGGCTAGATAAAAGTACTTATTACAAAAGAAACACAGATGTCTGTAGGTTCTGTACATGCAGGAACCTAACATTTGGAGAAATAAATAGCTCTGGATCACACAGAGGAACCAGTTCTGTTCTTTCTGTGGTAAAGAAGAACAGGATATGTTGTAGGCACAATATTATTAATAAATAGTGAGCAATGCAATATGAATCTGTAATTCAATTTGGGATTTCAGCTGAAAATACTCTTTGGAATTATAGATGGCAGTGAGCTCTCAAATTGAATTACAGTACAAACAGGAACTGAGTCGTGTGTAGCAATGGTCTAGGGAAGCATGGGCACAGTCAGCACTGGGCAAAATATTATTGGCAGTACTATATTCACAGAAAAGAAAGGCATTTGGTAGACATAAATGAAATTTAACTGATCTTATAAATTGATGTCAGGCAGAAAAACAGGGGGAAATGAAAGTCAACATTTACATCTATTGATTTTAAAATGGCAACTTTATTTTTAAAGCTGATTCAAGCTGAAAAACAATTATTGAAAAGTTTCATTAATCTGAAGCTTAAACATGACATTTTGGAGGGGAAAATTTTAATATTCAGTTTGCCTGAGAACATAATTTTTACTTTCTGAAATATCTCCTGAATTTCTCTTTTAGTTGAAGCCAGAGAACCACAGTTTTCCCCTCAGTTCCTCAGTTTAGCCACTGAGCTGAAAAGTCCCTTGTTATTTTAGCCAGAATAAAGGCTGATGTTATTCAAAAAGGAGGGGGGAGTCATTGCTTTAAATGTCACTAGCAATCTTCTCTAACAGAAGAGGTCAGTGTTGGGGGTCTGAGTTTAAACGGATCCCCAAAGGTTCAAACAAGAAATAGGAAAAATACAGCTACAGCTGATGCCCATTTCTAGCCTTGCCAGAACAGAAACAGCAGCACAGGTTGCCCAGAGAGGTGTTGGATATGCCATCCCTGGGAATATTCAGGTTGGATGGGGCTCTGAGCAACCTGATCTGTTAGAAGATGTCCCTGCTCATTGCAAGGGGGCTGGACTAAATGGCCTTTAAAGGTCCCTTCCAGATCATTCTGTGATTCTGTGTTCACTTGTTCCTCGCTGCTTGTCCCCTTCTGGGACTGAGAGAAAAGCCTGCACAAGACAGTTTTCTGCTTTGCAGACATGAGAGCTCTGGATTTCTAAACCACAGCTGCGTAACCCTGAATAATGCGCTAAAAGCCACAAAGAGATAAATCTTTACTTCATGGGACTGTCTGTAATGAGACTAAATTGATTAATTTCAGGAAAGTGTTTAAAATCTATTGTGGAAGCTGTTAAATAAATAGAATTTTCAAGCAGTAAAGCACAAGATGGGGTTCTACTGAAGCACCAGATATTGTCTATGGTTAAGCTGGCGAGCCAATATGATATACTTTTTAAGCACCACACCAAGTCTATAGATTCTTTCTCTTTCATCTAAATCATCCTGTAAGAAATCCACAAGCACACTGATTGTCTCCTTTTCTGCCAGTCTGGAAAGACTGGTCAGAGAAGGCCGGATACTGAAAACCAGGCCACCTTCAGAGAAGAACTTGACAAGATCATCTGTCTTTACATATGTAATATATTTTCTAACAGCTGGCTCTCAAATAAAATTATAACAGACAAAAACTTAGAACTGTGGCTTTGGGTTTTGGTGGAAGATAGGGTAAGTAGTGTCTTTTTACATCAGCCACTAGGCATTGCAACTTTTTCTGGTTTCCTGGTGAACTTTTCGCATGGGTCTAATGATAGGTCATAACTACTCTGTTGAATGTTTCAGTGACAGTAAACACAGCAAAAATTATTGTCTAGAATACATTGTTCCTTAAAGCTCTTTCACTAGTTTAGGAAAATTGTGGCTAAAAACTGTGGCATTTGGATGACCTTCCTTTTGCTGTTCTCCAGCTAATACTAACACTCAAATCTAGTATAAATAAAGGCAAACATTAGTGATAATAAACTCTCAAACTCAGTCACTGGTTTGTTTATAGCTAGGCTGGTACTTGAGGGATCCAGTGCAATTTAAAAGGCAATAAATTGAAACAAACTCACTTGTTTTGGAGGCTGTTTATGAACCCTTTTAATTTGGTGTCATATTTATTTGGGAAGAATTAGATTATCCTATTAATTAGATGCTGTGGCCAGTGATGAATGGAACAACATTCCACATCAATGGCATTAATTGAATCCTCGCAAGCACAGATAATACCCCTGCAGGAAACAGGAGAAGATGGAAAAGTTCTCCAAAGTAGGTCTGCAAATCCTGCAGGGATGAGGGAGCACTACTGGACAGCCAAGATAGTTGGCAGCAGTTGAATGCTTTTCATTTTTTGGTGAGACCCCTTAAAGAGTCGTCACTCTGTTCTGGCACAGAGTTAAAATCGATCTCCGTGGTGCTGTGGGCACCACGTGTCTGACACAGAACCAAGGAGGGAGTACAGGACTCCTAAGCTGCAGGCTTGTGCCGTAACTAAAGATTTTGCCTCAGGGGAAATTTATTTCAGAGGGAAACATAATCAAGAAGACTGACAGGCCTTTCAGCAAAACTGATTTAAAGCTTGGGTTTGTAAAAATACCCAGATGATTTTCTTGTAGCTCATCAATAATACATGCTTGGGTCTGTTGAGGATTTCTCAGAAATGTGTCACTCTTCCAGGGAGTGTGTCCTATTGATAGAGCCATAAGCCACTGCCAATTAATCAGGGCATAATGCAGTGTTCAGAAATGAGCGTGAGCTTTTCATGCCAGTCCTCTTTGATTCATGCCTCCGCTATGATTCATGCCAGTCTCTCTTTCAGATGCGCAGCTGTTTGTTATGAGCAAATTACTTTATTGCCCATGAAAGGTGAAAACCAGCCCGAGACATTGGCGGGGCTTGGTGCAAAGCGAGTAGAAACTTCATCAAAATCTCAATTTCCTGCTTGCTTCCTATGGAAGAAACTTTGCTCTCTCACATCTCAGTGGCACAAAGCAGTGAGCAGTGGCAAACTAGGTTGAAGCAACAGTGCCCTGAAGGTATGGCATCCCCCCAAGACCCCTGACATGACCTGTGAAGTCCCTGTATTACTGATGGATCCTTCCCATCACTGATGTGCTTCCAGTCAACAGGCAAGGGGCAGGTGTCCTCAGCAATGTGTGCACCTGAACAGCTCTCCAGGGAAATTCCGGAACGGTAGTTGGAGGGATTTTTCCTAAAGGTTCTGATCACATGCCCCAAACAATCGTGCTGGTAAAACAAGAGCAGGAGGGCAGCACATGTCAGGAATGGTGATTACTCATGCTTAAAAAAGGAAGTACCAGAACTGTCCACTGGGAATAGTGGTGACTCTGAGCTCCCCCACAGCATGTCCTCTGCCACAGGCAGTGAGCTGTACCTCATTTTACTGCAGCAGAAACACTGGGGAGTGACCATTTCAGGATCAGCAGTGGAACACAGGGATTAGGATGCAGTTCACCAGAGCCCCAGACAAATCACCCACCTGATGACTCCACGTCTTCTCACTGCTTGTGCTGGACTATATCCTTTTTCTGACCTGCACTCTCAATATTGCAGCCCTAAGAAAGTGCTCTCAGCCAAGGTCTCAAAGAGGTTAAAGCAGTAATATCCAGAGAGGGAGTAACAGGGGCATCTATAAAACTAACCATTTCAGAGCACTAATTTCATCAGCAAGCTAATTGCAAATATTGTATCTAAGAACATTTCCAGCCATCTGCAGGAAGGGGATGTCACAGTGCTGGAAAGGCATCTTGTATTTATGATTGTGTCTTGCTGATACATAAATCTGGTGCAGTGAGTTTTGGATGTCATTATGATAATCATGCAGAAGAAACACACCTTGCTTGGGAGATATTTACACACTACCTTTATTGTGGTATCTGAGTAATTCCTTGTGTGTGTAAAATCCTGCTACATTTCACCTCTGGTTTTGAGTATAGAACTGAGTGAATACAGAGACTATTGCTAATCCCTACAGCAGGACTTGACTGTGCCTGATGTCACATGGTAAAATTGTGATCCTGCAAGGAACAAAATTACTGGGTCCAAGGCTGATACTCTGCCAAATGTATTTCCCTTTTATTGTGGATCCCTATAAATATTTATAGTCTCAAACCACTTTCATCAGACTTGGTCCTGAGGTGAGATCAGTGTCAAAGGGACCAAGAAAGGGTGTGTGTCTGTGCCCCATTGTGAGTAAGAACAGCAGCAATGTCAGGAAAGTGGAAGTCCAAGCTGTCCCTTGGCTCTCTGTATTCTCTGTAAGTTGAAATTCTCCCTTCCTAGAGCTGGAGATTGTGACAGGCACCAAAGCTGCTCTGCTGGAAGGTAAATAATTTTTTTTAAATACACAGGACAAGATTCACTGTGTGGTACAGTTTGGTTTTGTTTTTGATGCTCCCTGAAACAAGCAATGATATTTGAGCTCTAAAGAAACCTACCACCCCACTGGAGAGAATTTGCCTTTCAGTCTACTTGGAAGCAGCTCTTGATGCTTGTTGCTCCCTGGGAACCAAGTTTTGATGTTTTGACTGTCTCACATAACTCTAAACCATCTGTATTTGTAACCAATGCTTTTCAGGGATTTGCATACAGTGTATAAATAAATTTAATTGTGCTTACCTTTTTTCTCCTGTGCAAAGTAACTTGTAAGGACCTGACATATGAAGCTACCTGATGAGGTGGGAATGGAACAAATAACCTGCAAGCTCTCCCTTCCACTTGCCTGTTAAATAGTTATATGTCTGCATACAGACTGGAGGTTTTGTGAGTTGCAAGCCAAGGAACTTGGAATTTGACACCAGCACAGGTTCTGTGTTGCAACTGGCAGCAGCCTTTTAAAGAGCAGCCAAAATTATTTTTAAAAATACTTGTTTGTGAGTCAGTTTAAAGAAGGACATTGTCCCACTAATCCTTGTTATAACACTTGTTATGACACTTCCCTCACCTGATGGTCAGTAGAGACATCATATAATGAAGTTTTTTAAAATTTGTGCTGAGACCAACGTCTTTCCAAGCATAACATTTCTGTCTTGAAGACAGGGTGAAGTTATTACATCCAGGGTTAAGGCTAAATAATCCCAGGGGTCAAGACTGAACTTGCAATGTAGCAATATTCTTAAGATATTACCATGTGCTTCTAGAATAAACTGGTGGAAGAAAACACACTTCTGTTTCTTGATAATTTTAGCATGCAGCTATCAGTGAGACCTTGATGTCGTGTGTGAAGGGAACAGAAACCTTACCCCAGAAACAGCTCCCTTTAGAAGCATTTATTAACATAACAGTCTGGACTCCAATCCTGGTAGACGATTTGTCTGGACAGATTCAATGCTAGGACTGAGCACCATGGATTTTGTCACAGTTCTCATGGATTTCTGGGATGCAGTTAGCATGTCCTTGAGATCACAACCTATGGTTGGAGCAGAGAGCTGCACAAAACTTTCTTCTCCCACTGCCTTTAATAAGAGGTGTAGAAGCTAAGCACTTCTAATTAGTAAATAAATGTACATGTATCAAGTGCTTGTCATAGTAAATGGACAGAAGTAGATGCTGAATCACAGCATTTTGAAGGGACACAGTTGGATCTTTCATTGCAAACCCTGGCAGATTGATGGGCCCTGATTTTCTTATAGTCTGTGTTTTGCCTGTCCTGTATGCAACACTAGATCTGAACTTTGAAAAGCCCAAAGGATTTTCATGTGAATATGAGGACACAGTCCTAGAAGTGTTTTCCCACTTTGCAGTCTTGACCATGCTCTGAGAGCTGAGCCTCTCT
Organism: Camarhynchus parvulus; assembly: GCF_901933205.1. Lineage (NCBI taxonomy): Eukaryota > Metazoa > Chordata > Aves > Passeriformes > Thraupidae > Camarhynchus > Camarhynchus parvulus. The sequence continues at coordinate 17,214,775 of NC_044576.1, read as the reverse complement.
TGCTTGGGGAGCTCAGGATCTCTCATTAGAGCAGAGGCTGGATGGTTGTGCAGAGTGAAGCCTGCTTCTCCTTCTGCTCTGACACTGCTCTGACACAGGCTGTGTGATCAGAAGATGTTGCTGTACCTGGGGACACCAGAAGGTTTTTTTAACACTGATGTATTAATTAAGGGCATCCTAGAGCTGAGTTGTGAGATTGGTGATATTGGTGACATGCAAACTGTGACTAGATCATAAACTCTGTATGTCTGTGTATGTGCTCCTCCCAACAGAGATGATCCACAGAGATGACCCAAGAGGTGAAACAGGTTGAAGATAGTTAAAATAAGCAGCACACAGTCACTCAGTCTCCATGAGGAGAAGAGCAGAACCATGAGCACAAACAAAGCTTTGCCACCTGGCTTAGCACCAGGCCTCCCAGAGTCTGAACCCAGCTCACTGAAAAAAAATAGAAAGGTCAGTTCATGCAGGCTGAGGTCCCAGTTCAGACATAAAGTTTGTTCTAGTCTTTCATGTCCCTTCCCAAGACAACCACTGCAATAACACCATTTCCATCACAGCAGCAGGAGGAACAGGGTCCAATTTTCCAAAGGTGTATGAAGCAGGAAGGAAAATTTGCCTCAAATTTTGAAGCTCTAACAATTTCACAGAAGGCCTGTTAAAGAAAACAGGCATTACCTTTTCTAGTCTAATAATGAAAATGTTAGCTTTTGTCTGTCTTACACGAGTGCTATTGATAGGACAATACTTTGACCTTTGTACTGTGAGACAAAACACTGTTTGGAGAAAAACCCGGCAGATTCACATGATTGGTGGACAGCATTCTTAAGGTTAATTCGGAATTATGAGGATCTTTTGAAAATACGATCCTGAGTTAAGGACAAAATTCTCAGCAGTCATGAAATCACTTAGCAACTAAAATCTAAGCAGAACAATAACTGGAAAAGGACCACAATTTTGACAGACCAAGGGTCATTTGTAACACAGATGCACTTGCTGTTTGTAGAAAAAACAACCTGCTTGTTCGTGCCTGAGCTCAGAGTTCAGAATGCCCCATGAAATGAAGAATGAAATGACCTGCTAATTGACCTCAGGATGGTTCAAAATTGCTGAGACTTGGATGGTGGGGATGGAGCTTTGGCCCAGCTGCCCCCATGATAATGAATTGGCAGAGTTTGCACAAGGGAACCCTGTTTCATTGACTCTATGGTGCTCCGCAGCTTTAGAGCAGCTACACATCTGCTTTTAATTTAAGCAGATGTTAATGCCCTTAGGCTGGGCAAGTCCCTGCTGCCTGGAAATAGGCTTTTTTACATAAAACATTCTTCCAGCCTCCCCTGCTGGGGTAGCTCCACTTCATCTGTCATAACCTTTGCCCTACACTCAGGATTGTTACAAGGTTTTATTACTGCTTGCAAAACATTGCACCGTGTTTCACTGAAAGTGGCTTTTCAAGAACGCTGATTGCAGTTTATTGTGGGCACCTGGGTATAAAATCACCACCTGAGGCATCAGGCCTTGTGTAATTCTATCTTAGGTAACCAATTTAGGGATGGTAGGGAGGGTCCCAGATGACTTGTCCTTGGTCTTTTTCTTATTTAAGGAACTGGACATGAGGCTGATAAGTTAGTTGTTTGGGAAGATTAGATTAGAAAAGAAGCAGGAATAGCTGCCATGTAGAAACTAGTTTAGCCTTTGCCACTGAAGTGCATTTCCCCATGGTGTTGTTATTGTTGGAGATCTCACTAGAAGTTCTTTAATGTGTTGTTAACATTCTTTTGATTCGGATTTGATTTTTCTGCTTTCACCTGAAGGTAACAGAAAGCAACTGTTGTGACCTGCTTAAAGACATGTTAGTTCCTTAGCCCAGGCTAGAGATATCCTGGGGAATCTTGCCTGCAGGTAGCTTCTGCAAATGTGTTCATTTTTTCTCTGTATTATGTCATTGAAGAACATATTAAGGCATGGAAAGTTAGTGACTTGGAGGCTGAAATAAAGGAAGGAGACTTCAGTCAGGGCTGGAATTGAGATTGCAGCAGTCAGTCAGATATCACAACTACCTGGCAGCAGAGCACAGGACTTAAAGAGCTGGTCTACATCTATCATCTGCTAGAGCCAGGTAAGTTTGTTTACTGGCTGAACAGGCTTTTATTTGGAAAGGTTAACATGGTTAGAAGGTACCTCAATGAAAGCCTTTCTGTTTCAAGTCCAGAATTATCTTGTTTTTTGTCTGAACATTGCCCTTTTACCTCAACTGCTTTTTCTTTCTAATTTAATTTGCCTGATGCAGGTACAAATGTCAATTGCATCCTGAACAGTGAAGCTCTTTTAATCATTTTTGGTCTATAGATTGGCTGTCTCTCTGATCCTAGTGCTGGTTTCTGTAGATATTTCCTCAGTGTGGATCTCTGTGTTCTGCCTTACGTCCTTGTATAGAGTCACTCTTGGCAGTAATTGCAATTATGTTGCTCTACAACACGTCCTCAGGTTGTATTTGCACTTCTGAGAACAGACTTGTGTTGGGAGCTCACAACTGAGAGGACAACATTGTCCTCATCCTCCAGCAGCACCAGCAACCCTTGGTTTCTTCAAGGGCACTATTGTGTTTTAAATGGTGCCTCAGAAGTATCATAGATGGGCATCTCTTGATATTGTGGAGAGCAGCACCTCAATGCAGCTTATTATACATACTCCTGAGTTTATGCAAGGACCAGATTCTGCTCCTCAATGTTATGGTGTCTAGCTTAAAAACTCTACATCCCCACAATATTGAACTAATATTGAATTATTAATAACATAATATCTCTATAGACCTCAAGTGCTCAAACACAACAACAGCAGGATAATAAGGAAAGATGTAGGGAGTTGTTTTATGTACTCTCTGGAATAGTGGTTTGTGATGGACTTCACCAATTTTCCTGTTCAGCGATATTTTACCTTATGCTGATGACTGCTAACATTTATATTCATTCAGTTATTGTCAGCTGACACTTAAGGGTATGAGTTTCATGTTAATTCCTTGTTTCTGCTCTTTTGTCATTAGGAGGCCAAAAAAAGGATAATTTTAATAAGTAAATATATTTTTTTATATTTGTTTATTCAACTCTTATTACTTACCAAGAATTACTCAACATCTTCTCTACAGTGCTGTGTAGGACAAACTAAAAATAATGAGGTTGTCCTACTCCAGTGTGATCTAGAGAGGAACTAAGCCAGACGAATACAATTAGGCAAGCTGGAGATGAACAGCATCCAAACCCCACAACTGGAATTCCCTCTGGCACAGTAGCGCTTAAGAAACATGCCATACATTCACAATAACTACACAGGGTCAGGAGCTCAGCTTTACAGCTCATTGGAGAACACTGACTTTTCACAGTAGTACTTCTACCAGACTCTACTTGGCTTCTTGGTCTGCACTCTCCTTGGTATTTTAAGTTGATAAAAATTCCATTGTGGTAGTATAGGAATGATTTTTTTTTTTTCAGAACTTAGAAGGCAAAAGCTCAGTGTGGGGTACTTTTCCTCCATTTAGTATGGAGCTTAAATATTTGTTAGAAGCTTCTATAAAACACCCTCTTTGGTGAACTTGTGATAATGGGAAGCAATTGTAAATACTGCAGCAATTCTGCTAAGATCTGTCAAAATACTTCATTCAAATTACATGCAAAGTACCTTCTGCTTTATCATAACATTGTCAGCATTGTCAGTATGGGGCAGAATTTTTCATTTTCCTGCTCTGAAAGCCTGTCTAGTTCTACTGCACATGGTTAAACAGATGTTGCATTTCACTCAAGAGCTGGTTGTGTTTCAATACTGGATAAAGTGGTTCCTGTAAATAAGGCTTGCAAAATACTTTCTGTCTGAGCAGAACCATAGGCCAGTTTTTATTACATGCTATTATTATAATTATAGGATCTTTTGCTTAATCAGGATGTGCTTAATTAGGATAGCCATTTAATTGGGACATCTCCCAAGGAACCAATTTAGCTTAATGTTATTAGTACTATCTAAACAGGGCAGCTTAGGAAAAGAATTGCTTTTAAAAAATAGGACCCCATCAAAAGAAAAGATAACCTGATGTTTTGCTGGTCTAATGTGTCCAGTCCATTCCTCAAGGAGCTGGAGTGATGATCTCCAAGTAACACAAGACAAGCACAGTCCTTCTGTTGTGAAAGTATCAGACATGACCTTCACTTCCTCTATTGACTGCCACCTCTTTATACCAGAATACTCCAGCAAATGAGACCCATGAACTTCATATTGTACCCAACAGGAAAAAAAATCTGCCAGATATAAATGACAGAATGGAAAATGCCAGATGTTAATCTTGAAAGTGTTTGAAAGGGTCAGAAATAAAGCAACAATTTTGAAAGGAAAGTTGAAGTTTTTGAAAGGAAAGTTGCTCAAACAGACATTCCTAATAAAGTTGTTGGTCATTGAGGTGTTTTATTCATGTTTTAGTAGGAAAAAAATCTAATTGTTCTATCTTAGCTTTTGGGCTTAGTATCATTGTGATTTTACATTCAGCACTGTCCAATGAGATACCTCCACCAAACAAAATCTACTGTTTTAAGGAAACAGAATCATGCAAGTTAGGTCTAAATTTCAATAAGTTCAAAGGCAGTATTTTTGGTAATAAAATTTAAAACTCCCCAGTTGTCGGCAAGCTAGTGTGATCCTAGATGGGCAGTATGAGCCAGCAGCTGAACTAGGGCGGAATTTTCAATATCAAATACTAGTGAGAAACTTGAACTGAAGGAAAGCTAAGTAGTGGACAGACTTTGAGTAGGTGTAAACCAGTCACATCCCATTGCAATTTCTGCTGGTTTTCAAGTGCTGCAGATTTTAGCTGAAGACAGTGAGATGAAGCAGCAATACAATTTGCCTGTGCACGATGGCAGCACTGGAACAAAGCTGGCCAGGGCAGTGATGGAATTTCCTTCCTTGCAGATATTAAACACCCCATCCAAACGTAATCCTGAGTATCTTGCTTGTGGCAACCCTGCTTGAACTCAGGGGTTGGACAAGGTACCATCAAGAGGTCCCTTCCCTCTTCAGCTGCTCTGTGTTTCTGTGAAGTTTCTGATAACAGCCCCCTCAGTGTAGGTAAAGTAAAAATCCAGGCACTGTGGGTTTAGTAAGACAGAATGTTGACTTTGGCGGTAAAGCTCATCTAAGAAATTCCAGTTCCCAACATTCTCCTCTGCTTTTTTTTCCCATGTGCAAAGTCACTGTCTCTTTATTTGTGATGATAAAATTCTTTATAGGGTCACTGCATTAACTGGATCAATGATAAGACAAAGTTAAAAATAACAACCCAGGGGTTTAAAATATTTTTTTTAAGTCTTATTTTTAAATGCATGTCAGTTCAGCTATGCAATTCCCAGCTCTGCTGGGCTGTGCTGTCCCAGCTACAGGGTGATGAACAAGTGAGCGGGGGAAAGCTCAGAAGACAGCAGCATGATGCCTGGATCCATCATGTATAATTGCACACTGCTTATGCTGTCTCTTGCAGAAAGCAGGACTATATGTTATCTGATGTTAACTAACTGAAAAAATCAGACCTGTGTCTTCAGCTCACTGTACATTTTGGGTGCTCTGCTTATGGAGCCAGAGCACACAGAACCTTTGCCTTCTTTAGGTGCAGCTGAGGAGGTCTAATGGTTAACCAAATAAGAATTAAAATTGCATGAAAGCATATCTATCAAGTTTTTCACAGGTTGGTTTTCCTCAGGGGCTGGGTGGTTCATTAGTACTACAGAGCCTGCAAGAAATAAACTCATTCAAACTAAGTTAATTATAAAATCAAGTGACTCCCCAAGAAGGGGAATCATTTTAATTGTTCCAGTTGTGTGACTGCCCATACTTATTCAGGTCACCTTGTACATCCCCATCTCCTTTCCAGGGCTCTTACCCCTGAGTCTATTCTGGATTGAACATGCTGGAGCTGCAGTTTTCAGAGATTTAGGCATGGTTAAGGTGGAAATGGATCATTGATTAGTGTGCTGGTGTGGGACTGGGTTCAACAGCTGCTCAGATACAAGCTTCCTGTGTGACTTTAGCATGTCACCTTGAGGCTGAATTTAATATTAGATTTAGCTGGAGCTTGGACACCTACACTCCAGAAAAGAATCCTCAAAGCTCTGCCTATCCTTAGACCTCTGCTTTGTGCCCCTTCCCTGGTCCCTCTGAAATCCTGCTCTGCCCATGTGGGAATACTCTTGGTTTTGTCACCACTGCTGAGCCATTCACCTTCCCAGTCCCTGCTGCTGCCTGCAAAACGGGAGCTGCCCAGCCTGTGCCTCCCAAAACCCTGCTTCATCAGGGGCATCAGCAGCTTGGGCAAGGCCATGCCCTTCCCTGGCAGGACTGCTGAGCAGCTGATGGATGGGCAGTGTGTGCAAGGCTCCTCCTCACCTCCCTGACAGTTCTGCAGCAGCAGCAAGCTGTATTTGTAGCACACATAGGTGAGCAAAATTATCAGCCTGTGTCTTCAGGGCTCTGAAAAGAGAATGGTAAGGTGTGCACCTACTTAATTTGTTAGTGTATTCTGTTCTCAGAAGTTAGCTACCTGCACATGCCTACTGTCTGGTGTGGCCAAGAGCAGTTCTGGGGCTGTGTCTGCACTGTGAGTGTGTGTGAGTATCCATGCATGTCCCTGTGGCATGTAGGAAAACATCCAGTGGTGTCCAAGCTCATGTGCTCCTGTAGGTGGAAATTAAGAGTAGTTGCCTGCGCTTAATTTCTGTGTATCCTCATGGCACTGGGAGGCCTGGAGTTTATTGTAGGAGATAACTGCTGCTGGCAGTTATTTACAATTGAAGCATATTAACAGAGGATGCAACACAGACATTCTTTCCTAACAAAGCAGTGATTTGTAAACCTCTATTAAAACAGTTGACAGTGTTTTCCTGAGTAGATATTATAAATGCTATTAAAAAAAACCGTTTGATAAAGAATGGATGTTCCTGGAAGCTGGTACCACTTATTGACCCCATACCTCTTAGTAATTTGTATTTAGTTATAAAAGGATATATTAAGCAGTGTTTGCTCTTAGTATAAAATAGGAGATTGCTGCTGATAAGTATGCTTAAAATAAGCACCAGAGTGGTTCTTTTCATTCCCTACCGTTAATAACAGACTATACAGACAAAAGTGAATGCAGCCAGTCAAGCTGATGGCTGAATCATAGCAACAGCATCAATTGATTTGTTTCCAAGTCTAAAAAAAAACTAATAAAGACTTTGCATGATCTCCTAGATACAAGAGGATTATGGTTAATGTCTTAAACCTGTCCTTTAAGCTCTAATACTCTCTCTGTGTGCTCAGATGCTGCCTACCATCTCTTTCAGGTGAATTCTATTTATAAAAGTTGGTACTGAGTTAAGCTGGTTGAAACAAAGGCACGTTCCTTCTTATTGAACTAAAGAGAAGCTATCAGCAGTTCAGAACTCTTACAAGCCTTACCATTTACCAGCCACAGCAGTGCACCCATATGTACTTTGCAGTGTTTCTCATTACTGTTCCTTTTTGTTCTTTCTAGTGAAACTAAAGTGTTGACCTAGGAAGTACTGCATGGTAGAAAATTTAACACCAAACCACTCTTATTCCTCACATAATTAAAAGTAAACATTTTTTTTACTTCATTCAACCTGTTTGCAGAATGAGGGACTATTTTTTGTCCTTGTTAGTTATTTGTTTGAAATTTTTAAAAATAAAAAATCAATTTTCCTGAGGACCTATTTTTAAAATGCACTGTGTACATTTGTTCCAAGGCCCAGATCCTGAGAAACTGTATGCTTGTGATAGATCTTATGTATATTTTAATCCTGGAATGCTCTGCATACTGTAGTTCTAACCAATTGTGGTTTGTGGAAAACTGATCAGTGAAAATGTTATGAAGCATGAAACCTCAAATTGTCCTCACTTAAACCTTAACTTTTGCAAATCTGTAATGTAATATATTCATTTTGCAGTGCAAATCATTAAGCATGAGCTGGATCAGGGTTTTGTTTGCAAATACTTTGCCTGTTGCTCTAAATACAGGTAGAAACTTCCTTTTGTTCCAGCCAAGTAATTCCTTGCTTCCTTCCCACAATCAGTAAGATACTCCCTTATTTAGGAGTGTCTGTATGTAACTCACCCAGATGCTGGATGCAACTGCAATGCCATTAAGCTTTTCCTTGCTGTGCATGGAAAACACATTCATCCTCTCAAGAACCACCTCTGACAGACTCTTTCTGAGGCAGAGGAACTGTATTAGCAGTTTGTGGGTTTAACAGAAGGCCTTTCTGTCTGCTCAGGGAGATGAGCTTGCCTGGTGGGAGGCAGTGCATGCCTGTGTGCTGTGTCATATGCTATGTGGGGCTTGTGGAAATGTGGGTTATTATGAAAGGACATTGCGCAATGTGGGACCGACCGTGGGGCTGCAGTTCCCTGCTGGATTTCAGCACACGCTGAATTTCAAATGGGACCCGTGGCATTAGTTCATTTCACCGGCTTTTAAAACCTTTACCACAGTGCTAGCCAGCTTCTGCTATTTTTATAGCCTGGGAGCCTTCCCAAAACATAGCCCTGGAGGTACATGTGCATTATGCTCCTGGAGCAGTCTCTGTGAGTTTAAACAAAAGCCTTTGCTTGACTGTGTAAATTCCTTTGACTTTAACATATATGTTGAGAAGACCATAACTTTCCTGTGGTTTTCAGCTCTCTGCTGTGAGTGCAGGGTCTTTCAGAAAGTGTTTAATTTATATTGGTCTTTAGGACGTCAGGAACTTTTCTACAATCTATCTTTAATATAAAGAACTATATGGTGCATGTAATTAATTTTAATCATTAAGTCAGCCTATCAACCAGATGAATCAATGTTCATTACCTTACTAGAGGCATGGCATTGGACAAGTGCATTTTCCGTGCAATCACCTGGTAGAAATGGAATCAAGACAAGTACTTATGGATGATGAAGTAGTCCCGCTAGCTCCCAACAGGGAGGATTCATATTCCCATGGACTGGATAAGGGACACAGTAAATCATTAACTGAAGTTACTATATTCAAAGGACAGAACAAAACATAGTCCTGTTTTAAAGAGTTACAGTGCAAGTTCCATGTTCTCTGTTAGCATACCTTTTGACTGAAAATCCATCTTTCTACTGTCACTTTGCATCTTGTGACATTCCTCTAAAAGTACTTATTCATACTACTATTATGCCATCATTTTATGTGTATCATGGCTATTTTTTTTAGTATTATATCTGGTAATCTGTGTGGCAACTTCTATTGAACAAAATATTTCCTATTGTATGTGATGACTACTATAGCACTATTTAACTGAGTATTGTTTTACAAAGGGATGGTGGGTGTCATCAACTACAGTTCTATAAAGAAAAAACAAAAGGTAGACATCTCTGGAATTAAATTTCAACACAGGTTTCCATCATAAAATCTCTGTGCTGCTGCTGGGCTTCATATAAGCATTTATTGGAAGGATGACAAAACAATTCTAAGGCCTAATGAGCATTGTCTGGCAGGAAAGGCATAGTACAGAAGTATAAATCTCAGGCTTATTCTACTTATGACTTCCTGAGTTCAAATACGTGACTCTATAGAGCAAACTGAGAAAGGGAGGGAAGAGCATAAAAAGCTCTGTGGATTTTGATGTTCATACCATATAAACTCAGATGACACGTTGTATTAAGCATCAACAATTTACATTGAAAACAATACTGGTATGAAAATCAGGCCAGTGTTTGATCAATAAGAAGCTTGAAGAGAATGGCCTGTAAAATGAAATGGCACGTGATCTTGTGAGAAGACCCTTGGGTCAAAGCAAAAGGATCTCTGAAGTGGTCTTCAGGGTATGACATTTTATTTCACAATAATCTCTCATCCAGTGTCAGTCCTCAGATGTGTATGCACGCTGTGTTTGCACACAGCAAACCCAGAGTAAGATTTTTATGATGCAGATGTGACTGATGGCTGTCACAGCATTGCTGCCAACCCCCGTGGCAGCTCATGCCACACGCCACCAGTGCAGGCAGGCAGACCCTGCTATTGCACTCTTCCCTTGTGTGTGCAAGTGCAATAAACCGCACCTGGTTATAGAACAATCTGCAGCCATTTCTAGTACCTTGGTTTACTTTCTGTCAAGCCAGGTAACCCAGTCAGAGAAACTTACCAATACTTTTAACCCAGTCAAAGCATTTTATGAAGTTCAGTAAAATTTTATTAAATACCCCACATTGGTTTTCATCCCAGCAGTGTCAGTTACTTTCTGGCTGTGGTTCTGGTTGGGGTTCAGGACACTGTGCCACAGAGGACTCAGCTTCTTGTGCAATCTGAAAAGTCTGTGAAAATGATTTGAGTTCTGACATCAGAATATTCCAATGTTCCATGTTGAATTTTTGGTACTTGCCTGTCCTCCATTGTTGGCTGCACTGCACCATGGTCCTTTGGAATAATGTGTCAAGTTATTAATCCTTCACACATCAGTGGCTCTTATTACACCATACGCTTGTTTTCTCTTGATAAACACTAGTTGAGGACTAAATCTGAAGTATTTTATACTATGAAGAATATTACATCATTTTACAGAAGCAGGCACAGAGAAGTGACACAGACAATATTACTTTATTTGTTATTACAAGATTCCCTGTAGTGTGCTATTAATATCATAGAATAAGTTGTTCTCTTGCTCTGAAAACCTTACTGTTTTCTTATAATGTGTCACAAGAGGCAAGATTATGAAAAACTTTTTTTAAAAAAAGCAATGTAAGGTCTTAAAATTGTAGGAACTCATGATTTGCACAACTCCTGCCTATTTCTCCATCATTGCTGTTGTGACTCAGTAGCAGAATTTTAAAGAGTATACCCAAAACCATCACTGTATACAATGAACACAAAACTGCTCAATGCTTCTTAAACATTAACTGTGTCTATTATTTACAGATGGATAAGAGGTATGTAAGCTATTTCTGTTCTGTTGCCTTCTGCTGGGACCAAAGAAACCTAGCTTCCCTTGGCTGCATAAAGCCTCAAAATGACAAATAAAATGGCTCTTTCAATTATGCAGGCATAATTTCACCCAGCCTTTTGACTTTGCCTTCAGAGAGAACAGGGAACAGTTGCTACAAAAGTTCTTAAAAAACCTAACAGGGTACTATCCTCTACTACATTTGTGCACAGCAGCATAAACCTTGGTGTATGCACAGAATGAAGAATTGGTACAGGCACCTTTCCTGTCACATAATCAGTTGTTTGGTACCTAGATCTATTTATTTTTCTGTTTTCTTTAAAGTTTATTTAGTTACTTAGGAAATTTTAGAGATTGAAAAACATGTGTCTCAGGATAGTAAGTAGATGGATAGACTGCAGCTGGTTGGGAGTTCTGAGGATCTGCATTTTTGCAGTTAGATATATGGGTGCAGTTTGGTGCCTTTTAGTGTTTAAATCCTGTAGTTTATCCAGTCCAAAGTCAGTTAGCAATAAACAGTAGTTGACTCCCAACTTGACACTTTGCTTAATCACAAGAGGAAGATAACATCCGTTTGTGTTTGTCTGTGTTATTGTAAAGTTGGATCTGCTTGCTTTATGTATCTACTTGCGTTCATGGAAACAAATGGCCAAGTGAATTACAGTTAAACAGTGTCAGATCTCGCTCATATTTCTACCCTTTGCAGGAAGAACTATGATCTGATGCACAATGCCAGTGCATAGCTCTAGTGGCAGGCCTCTGCTATACTGTAAGCACTTTACCAAAAGTTTTCACTTATAGCTAGTGACAAAGACAGGCTCATGGAAGTGCAAGTGCTAAAGGTATTTGTGTTTCCATTTAAGACACTGGTTGCTTGAAAAGTTACATACTTAAGACTGTGTATCAGGTAATTTTCTGTGTTTGTGTTTAGCAGAGTATCCTTACAATAGCTTTACAGACACCTTAGCTAGCTAAATGTTGGAATTCTAACAAGTGCAAAAAACAGGCAGAATTACTCAATTACTTAAATTGATTCTAAATGCGAAACAATGAAAAAGTTGAAACAGTATTTAAGCCCTGAAGTAATACAGCACAGTTTTGATATAACACACTGATTAGGAGGAGCTGCTGTATTTTGTGCTACTCAGCATCCCATGGTGGTTTTGGCTACAGCAGCAAATTTCAAGATGCAGCTAATATAAGAGTCCTCTTGTTCTGTGTTTTTAGTAGACTCAATGTTCAGTCTAGAAATCACATTGCATGCAAACTACAAGAGAAACAACTTCTTAGCATAGCAAGTAATAAAGAAAATAAAAGAAAGCTGGAATCCATTTGAAAAAAGCAAAAATGTCTTGCCACATTGTTGAGGAAGATACAAAAGGTAATCACACACCAAGTCTCTTACTAAGATATACAGGTTCTTGCCAGAATTACAGGAGTAGCTGCATCAAAAAAGCTTCTGCTGTAAAATTCTGCACACAAGAATTCAAGGCCAAACCTCAATTTTACCACTGAAATCTGTGCACCCAGCTCATGGCAAGGGTTAACTTTTATTTCTGCCAGCTGGGGGTATGACAGCTCTTGCTGCCTTATAACACAGGGGTTAGCTCTTGTCCTCAGATACTCTGCTCAGCATCCATATTCCTGTCAGTTCACAGCATGGGAAGAAGACTTTTCCTCACCTGTCTTTATACCAATTTGTCTGATCAGAGATCTGCCAGCTAAGGAATTTCTCGCTGCTTGCATAACTATACACTGGATATCTTCAACTCCATGCAAACCTATTGACTGCAACAAGTAATCACTGCTTATCAAAGCACATTTCATTTTGGAAATTACCTCAGCTGACCACCAGTCCAGTCTTCTGCTAAGGTTAGTTTAGCAAATCAGGTCAGAATATGCTTCAATATTTCATTAGCATTGAACTGGTTGGTCTCCTTTTTGCACTTGCTACCTGTTTTGATTTTTTTTAAATCCGTACCTCAGTATGGCCTTCTTGGGCGTGCCTTGTTGTCTCAGTAGTCACTGAGCAATTTCTCTGGCTCCAGAGGTTAAAAAGAATTTATAGTTTGTAGGTTTCATGAACAAAGGCTACAAATAACATAGTTGTGAAAAAAATGACCTTCATTTTACTAGAGCAATTGGCAGTACTACCTATGTGGCTTGGCTTCAGCCTGACCTGGATTCCACCTGTGTATTTTCATTGACCTTCTCTTGATTTGTTGGAATTTCAGCTTCACCTGTGCTGCTGATGCCAGTGAGCAGGACTGATACCTGACATCAAGTTTTATTTTTTTAAGAAAACTCAAATTCTCCGTGCATATTTCTCTGGAAGTGTAGCCACTCTGGAAACACATGGTTTCCACAAACAGGTTTTCATGCTCATTCTGACCTTCTGAATTAGATACTTTGCAATTAAAGTACCAAGAAGATGCTGAAGCAGTCCTAGTCCTGGAACAAATCCTGGAACAACTCCTGTTATCTGGCCATCTTGTACCATCATGGCATGAAGCTGTAGCATTGCAGAGCTTGGTGACTGACAGCAGCAGGAACTTGATTCATTTCCATGTAGATCTACAAATGTTTTTCATGTGCTGAAAAACAGTTCTCAGTATCATCTCAATGCATTTTGAGTTTAATCCATTGAATAGCATTTTAATTTGCTGCCATCCTTCATAAGTGATTATCTTTACATACTGGGGTCATTGTTCCTTGTCCCTACTTGCAGAGGCAATGACTATTCTCAAGCCTATGGCAGAGAGTGAAGTTTCATAGAAACAGGCAGTGCTTTATGTGAAGATCTGAAAGATTACTGTTACTTAATGGGCTGTGAGAGGTGGTAAAAAAAATTGATATTTACATATCTGTGTTCCACTGGTGTGTCAGCTGTGCATAAAAATCTTACTAATACTGGAAAACTGAGAGAGTCTTTTTCAACACAACTTTTGGCAGCCTGCAGTGATGAAACTGGAAATCTGGTTTTCTACTGCAGCCATGGTAGAGATATGAGTTTTGCTGATGAACCCATGTCAGCCTCTGTGCAGCCACAGCTTAGTCACTGATCTTAGAGCAGCTGCTTTACAGCAGCCCAGTCTCCTCAGTGTCTGTATCACCTCAGTGACACGAAAAGCCTGTGCACCACAGCAGCAACTGTGAACATTTACAACATTACTTTGCTTGTTCTTTCAAAAATCACGTAGTGATGGCTTCCTGTTCACATCCCAGCTGTGGCATCACCTCTTGCTTTATATACCCACAGGTTGGTGTGTGGTGTCAGTGCACCCTTCTGAAAGGTTTTCTGCTGCTTAGATAGAATTGTGCCTGCAGTTCAACATTAGTGACCCCTTGGAAATTTCAGTCTGCATGGTGGATAAAGGCAAATGATCATATTCTTCCATTGAGGCAGTTACTGAATTATGCTGGCAGCTTAGAATCAGTGACTTCACTTCTTTTTTGAAGTTGCTGTTTAGGAAGCCATAAATGACGGGGTTGACACAGGTAGAAGCCATAGCTACCAGGTGGCACAATGAGAAGATCAGGTTGTGGTGGCAAGGCGAGATGATTTTGTAATTCCAGTCCACGATGGTGTTGAAAACATGCAGTGGTAGCCAGCAAACGGCAAAAGCAGCAACCATGGATGCTAGCAAGATGTTTATCCTTCTCAGCTGGACCACTCGGTTGCTGTACTCGCTCTTCTCAAACATGTCCTTCCTCTTCTGCAGGCGTAAGTAGATTCGCAGGTAGCAAAGGATGATGAAGAACAGAGGGATGCAATATTGCAAGAGCAGTAAAGTGGTAGTGTAGATAAGTTTGTGCTGCTCAGAAGGCCACGAGTTGATACATATTGCCTTATCAGTGGAAAAATTCATGAAGTGTGAGAGCTGCTCATACAACTCGTTAGACAAGATGGATGTGGTCAAAAAGGGTAGGGACATGAGACATGCTAAAGTCCAAATCACTCCAATGCCTAGGTAGGCTTGGGAGGTATTTGGCCTCCAGCCAGTTGGGTTTATGATGAGCTGGTGTCTTTCCAGAGCAATAAGGACAAGGGAAAGGATTGACACTGTCACAGTTGTGCACTGAGTGAAAGAGGTCATTTTGCACATGACTTCTCCAAATATCCAGTAGTCCATCATAGTGTAAACAACAGTGAAAGGCAGGCAGACAAGACACATAAACAAGTCTGAAATTATTAAGTTGGAAATTAGGATATTGGTGACATTTGCCTTTTCCTTCTGCCTGGCAATGACAGCAATCAGACAGATGTTTCCCACAATGCCCAGAACAGTCTCCAAGCTGTAGGAGGTGGCCAGAAAGACAGTAAGGTCAGTGATGTTCATGCACTGATTAGAAATGTTCATAGGAAAGCTTCGGCTTGAGCTCCAGTTCTTGCTGATCAGGAAATGAAAAACATCATTAACAGCCCTTGTCTTATTCATCTTGAATCCCAAAATATTTATGCAAAAGGGTGGTAGTCAAACACAGTCTGAGTCTTCTGGAGCCAGCCTAAAAGCGTTATATCTGTTCTGTCTGGCTGTGGAAGGTCCGGGTATATCTGCAAAGGAAAGGAAAAGAAAAAATATGTTTAGTTATGCTGCAAGAAATTAGTCAAAAGGGTAAGGAGGGAGACAGGGAAGCAAATGCCAGGGATTTTGTGTATATTCTGCAGTTCCCTCTTACACAGTTTATTAGATCATAAAATGGAGCCCTTTGCTACACTGCGGTATGAACGTCTGTACAACTCTATTGAATTATGACCATGTTTATTCATTGTCAGGTTGTCCCATGGATTTAAGAACATCTTAACTTTATTATTTCACTCAGTGCAGTATCTTGAACATCACTAATGCAGTAGAGTGGTGATACAACAAAACCGGACCAAAACCCACCCAGGGTAAAATTGTGTGCAATTCTGGTTTTGTAAGGTTCTGATCCAAAACTGGGCAGAGGACATTGTGAGGCTGCATTTACCTTCAGCTGTGCTAAATATCAATGTGCAAAGCAAGGCATATTAGGTGCACAAAGCCAACATTAAAACATCTTCTGTGAAATGCATTTGTAATTGCAGCCAGAACTCGCATTTGTGCAAGAAAATGACCATGCAAAAACTCAGGCTCATTCTCTGGAGGGATATCATGGGAAAATTTTTAAAAAGTCTAAAATAATTAAAAATAATTTCAATGTTCTCCAGCTTCTACACAGCTGTGACAGGTCATGGGAACTGCAGTCCAAATTTCTTGCTTCCTCATTCCGGATGAACTCCAGTGCCCATGAAACATTGATATCTCCCCTAATGTGACCATGACAGGGTTTATCAGATATACAGTCCAGCTCCCTGATTTTGGCTTTAAGAGTGAGTGATTTTGATAGTGGCTTTTAATTCCTTCTGGGAAGATTTTTATTGATTCTCCCTCAGGATAATTTTGCTTTTTTTTTTTTTTTTTACAAATTTGTTGTAAAGGCATGTTCTATCTGCTAGAGAGTGTTCCTGCACAGACAGATAGGTCTGCTTCAAACTCACTGCTGCAAGCCATGAGCTGGGACTTTCAGTGGGATTCAGGCAGCCGAACCCATGGAGTTAATTGGTGCTGCACACTTTTTGGAAATCTCAGTCACAGGACTGCCTCGACTCTCCCAGATGACTCCTGTGAGCCATAGCAAAGGCTGCTTTATAATCCTGACCCTCGTGTCCAAATCCTCTGTGTCCAGGAATCAAAGAAAAAAAATCTGACTCTGCTGGGAGTTCTCATCAGGCCAGAGGCAGTTCCGTGCTGTTCAAGGGCTTGTAGTATGAAAAGTAAATAAATACTCAGGGAATGACACTATTTAACCACTGCATGACACTTTCCTCAAGGATTAAATATCACTCAAACAAGCTTGTGGGACGGTGAAAAATGTCTGACATTCAGAAAAAAACAACTAATTATGGTATGAATACATAAGTAACATGATATGGTGAGATTATCACTTCAATTGAGTAGCCTTTATTGCTGAACAACTGCATGCCTAAAGATAACCAGTACTGTATAAAAAGCCCCCACTCTCCTATATCTTTTTCTTTGCATTGTCTTTCCCATTATGAATTTTATTGTTTTCTAGAGATGTTGCCTCTCAGGAACTACAGAAAGCAATAGGGTGCAGTAAATGAAAGGATGCTTTGGGATCTTTGTTCTGTTTGCTCAGCAAAAATGAACAAGTACAGTAGATTCTTTTGTACTTTGCTAGACCTGTTGATTTATCTAACTCTATCTCTCTTTATCTTTCTGTCATCTATCTGTATCCATATGAGGCAGTCAAGACAGTCACACAAGCAAAATATAGCAGTCCTTTCTTTCTCATTGTCTTTCATTTCCTCAGTAGTTTAAATCTTAATTAAAGAGGGGCAAAGGAAATTTTCCAAATTGAGGATATAGGCATAACTCCTTCTGTCCACTCATATTTGTGTTGTTGCCCAATCCATGTGAACAGATTGATGCACTTTCTGGGAGAAAAAGAAGCAGCAATGGTGATGTATGGATTCCATGTTCACATACGGGGAGGGTATGGTGGTCTGTTTCAGTGTGAAAATAGATATAGAATGAAAACCCTTCAATCAGCCCCATTGTTTTTAACGATTGCTGGCCAGTGGAGATGCTGCAAGCAAAACAGAGCTAAGGGATGGGCAGCCTGCAATATTATTTTGTACCAGTCAGAAGAGATAAGTCCTGGCATTTGGACAGGACAAACAGATTATGCTGTAAACAAAACATGTGAGCTTTTTACTACGGTCCCAGCCTCATGTCCCTAGCTACAGTATCCTCAACAACAAACACATGGTTCTCTTTTGTTGCTTGAAAAATATGGAAATATGTGCAGTTATTACAAACATCTGTGTCCACAGAGTAAGCCCTCTCAAGGGTCCCAGACACTTTTGGACATGCTGAAGCAACAGAGAGAACTAATAATGCTGAAGGGAAAAAAAGAGAAAGCGGTGGAGCCACCTGAAAAGCAGACGTCAGATCTCATAAGTTTAGGGAGCACATTTCCAAGAGAAATAGCAAAGACTGAGTGTGGCTGTGTGTTGGTCACTGATGGGAACTGTGGTGGAGATGAAGAGCATCTCTGAAGGATGAAAAACATCTCTGCAATGTGTGTTGTTGGGTTAGGAGCTCCCTCTCTTTTATCCCCTTGCATTCTGTGGTATCCCACACCAGATGAATGGCAAGCACTTCCTGGGCATTCAGTCTCATGGTACTGCCCAGAAGTAAATAAGGAATTATCACCCTCTTATCACAGATAAGGGGACTGTGAGAGGGAGATGGGACATGAGTTGTCCAGTGTCTCAAGGGAGCCTGTGATGCACCAGGTTTAAACAACCTGCCAACCTGATGTCTTGGGAAAAGTCAATGCATAGATCACCTATGTATGTAGTGCTCTTTAGCTCTTGTTCCAGCAACCATAATGTAAAAAGCAGTTCCAGGAAAACAGAAAAATAACTATTGCAGGGACCTTACACTTACGGATCCTAGTATGGTATCCTTGGGTGGCAGATCCTCAAGGGTAGTCACTCCCAAATTATGTGTTCGGCTTTCAAGGTGTTTGGTTGCCATTCAGTTCATTCTAAACCAAGAGCCAGTAAAAAGCAATGTGTGTATATTCTGTTTAGACGTTTGAATCAAAGGTGAGCTAATACAGTGAATCACCAGTGTAGTGGGAACAGGGGTGTTAGTTAGCCCCCTCATCGTGTTGAAGGATCGCTGATTACCCCAGAAACCATGAGATTATGGTCTAAGAAAAAACAGCTTTTTTCCCCAGAAAATGAAGCAATATTTACTTGGCTTGTAGGAGTAAGAAGTATATCTCTTAAATCTGTTTGTTGAGGGAGAGAGATTTTTGCTTGTTTTTCGCTCATTTGTCTTTAATGAAGGAAGAGGAATCCTGTTCAGACTCTTAATGAATGTTGGGAAAGAGTTCAGTAACAAAAACTAAGATGTTCATGAGAGTTTCTTCTCTAGTTAATGCAGTATGAGACAGCTTCTCTCAAAAGCAAGTGTCACAAAAGCCTGCAGCAAATTAACAGGATACAGAAGGAAGAAGATAATGAGCTTTCAGAATTAATCTTAGTGTAAGTTCAGTTCCCCACATACATCTTTTGTAGACATTTATCACTCTTCTATTTGTGTTGGAAGCAAGGAAGAAGAGCAGGCAAAGTTTGAAGGGTTTGTCTTGGTGAGCAGCACAGCCTTCTAAAGTAACAAATGTCACTCAGCTTGTCTTAAAAAAAAGAAAACAAATTATCACTTGTCAGCTCAAAAGTATTGCCCCAGGGCATTATCCTGTATTTCCCTGAAAAATTCCTCAAAGGAAAGGGAATTCTGCAGAAATGAGTCAGGGAAGAAAATAAAGCCCTCAGTGGATTTCAAGGAGACTGCTAGACCATTATGGCTTCAAGTAGTTAATACATGACTGCTCCTTTGAGAGACCTCTGGACTCAAAGACATCCTATGAAAACCCCTATAAAAACATTTTCCTGGAGACAGGACAAAGCAGGGGGCTGCTACAGATGCTGGGCTCTATGTACCCAGTGGGAAAGGGTGGGTCATTTTTGCAGAGCTGATCATGATCATCCACTGCCTGCAATCAAATAGCAGTTTCCATAGTTGGGATGGACAGTGGAAGCCAATTTCCACATCAGACATTAGTCAAAGAAAAAAACATGTTTGCAGTGTCTGGCTTCATTATCTGATACTTAGAAGCACTTGCTTATCTGCCTCAGAGCCTAACTAGTTGCTCAGACAACTGGCTTTCAGTCCATAAGACATTCTGGGAGAAGCAATTCCTAAAGACATGTGGTGATTGTATCACTTATTTAAAGAGTTACAGCAATTACTGGGAGTAAAGCTGTCTGTTGTCTGCTGGGAAAAAATAAAAAAAGGAGCAATGAAAAGGTTCAATACAATGCCAGAATTTAAATTACAGATATTAATTAAGGTAGGGGAGACTGACTGACTGGTATCCCCTTTTGGCTGCCAATGACATTATCTCAGTAAAGCAGATTTGGCCTGTTTAGCCTTACATACTAAAGAAAAGTTAAAAATCACTTGGCTATTATTACAGCTCTCCAGGAAAGCAACACTTAACTAGAAGAGGAAACATCACTGAGTTTGCACAGACATCCCACAACAGTGTTAAATCCATAAGGGATCCTCTACAGTGAAAGTTAATGATGGACTCTTTACCTCTTTTTAGCGTTGTATTGCAAAAATATTGGGAGAAACTGTCTTAGGTCATTGAAAAAGCTATATAGGATAAAAATTTCTAGAACCTGCATAACTAGGGTATAGAAAACCGTGTGTATATTAACATGTTACAAGTCTAGAACATAAGGGGTGGCATAAATACCAAGGAAAGTGAATTCTTTTTTCCCCCCTCTCACATCTGCATGTTTTTGAGCTTATGAAATTCTGTTATGAGTTAATCTTCTCTGATCCTGTAGAAAACAAGGAAGTTTTACAAAAGCATTTACTCCAATTTTTTATTTTCTGGTTAAATTCATAACAACCTTACCAAAGACATGGAGCCAGCTCACAAAGGTAAAATGTGAATAGCAAATCAGCAGACTGGAGAATGGTAGTTAGCCCTTGATTTCTTAAGAGTAATGGCCTTTGTGACATGTTTGCTACCCAAGAGAGAAAAAAAACAAAACAACATTTTACAAAGATGATCTTTACCAAAGGAAGTGGTGAATCTATAAAACATTGCAATGGGCACCTTAGCAGACAGACAGTCAGGATATCTGGAGAGTGATGTGTTGTGTCCTGTCTGAAGCTGCATTGGTTGTGTGAGGACCAAGAACTCTCAGGGACTAGGAGATAAGAAGGGTTGTCCAGTGACCAGAGGCACCAGGAAGGTTCTTTGTCACACCACAGGGTGGCAGGGAGCACACTGAACTGCAAAGGCCCCCAAGATGCTGCCATCTCCCTCTTGCACCCCAAGGTTGCAAAGCTTTGCTCAGTAGATAAGAGTTGGGCCTTTCATGAATAGTCAAAGTCTTCATTAATCAAACATAGTCATCCACTTTTTTTAACAATAACAGGTGATAACTTTAATAAAGAGATGTGAGCTCTTGACAATCTGAAATAGATAATTTAGAAAATTCTTACCAGTTACTGATGGAGAGAATCTCTGCTGTTGGTGCACATTTCTGTTCTGGAAGCAAGCAAAAATGTTGTAGGAGTGAAGTAAGACCTTTTGTGCCCTTGCAATCCAGGAGAGAAGCTCTGCTGGTTGCTTCTGTAGGTAATTTGGATGGCATCTCTCTCCCTCTCCCCCTCTCTATCCCGCCCTCTGTCCTTCCCTCCCTTCAACTTAGCCAATGAATTCTGCCCTACGATTATGGTCTGACTTTGAAGTTCTGGCTCCCTCTGCTGTTGTATAAATATACAAATTCTAGGGATACTTGGGAGGAATAACAACTTCAGAAAAGAGCTGTGAAGTATCTGCAGCACAGCATGCCCCCATGGTGCACAAGTGTGATCTCAAGTGAAAACAAGGAGACAAAATACAGACATAGAGCCTAATCCTGTTCTCCTTGCTGAGGCAAGATTTCTGTAGAGCTCCAAAGAGAGCTTTGCCTCAGCTTAGGAGGCCAGTGCCAGTTTTCTCAGATTTTCCATTCCATCACAGACAGATGTTGAAATTTTCTTTTAGAAGGGTGCACACTAAAATCCTGAGATTGTGATTGGGGAAGAGACACACTGTTACTCAGGAAAAGAACTCAGAAATGAAAGAGCACTGAGAATGGTGGAAATAAAGGGGGCAAAGGGGTTTGCAGAAGTGCCAGATTTCTGTGATTTTTTCCCAGGTCTTTCTCATCAAAAACCAAGGTAGAAATCAGAGTTGCAGATTTTTCTCTCACACTGGGAAAATGCACAAACAGAATATTTCCAACAGCTATACCAGAATAACCTAATTTTGGTCTTTATATTAAAATGGTTTTAAGCTATGGTCAGCTACATAATTAGTCCAGTGGCTAATGCTATTCTGGAGCCTTTCTGAAGTTGTGATAAGCAGTGGAAGCAAAAAGGTATTTTTCTTTGCAGGCATGTAGTATGTTAAAAAAAATAAAATGTTTCAATATCAAAATAAGTGCAAGCTCATGTGAACTAAACTATAAGTGAAAACAGTTTTTCATTTATGCTGTACATTTTCTTTCATTTTTTTCTGGTAACAGTTATTACAGATGTGATCTACAAGACCTTAGCAGACAGCTTTCATCATTAGAGAAATAAGCAAAGCAGAAGTAGGGATATAGGGTATTTTGGCATTTCTCATGTCTTATGGTGCAGAGAAACATAGAACTGAAATGTATATAATGAATGGTGTAAGCTGGACAGTTGTCCACAGTTAATGATTTTTAAATCAGGGGTTGCTTGAGCTGCTTGTTATTTTGTGTTACTTATATTTTTTCCAGTCTCCTATTCAGAGGCTTTATTTACCACCTAGTTTGAACCAGCACCCCATATCCCAACATTTCCCTTGCACCCAGGCACCCCTGAAGGAGATGAGCTTTCCAATCTGGCAATGGAAAAGGACATGCAGGCTGTGCTCTGCATGAGAAAGCATCAGCCCACACAAATCTTGAGCTTCTGGCCAGCTTTGCAGGAAGTAGAAGATTCTTCCTATCTTACTGGAGACAGAGAAACTGAAATTATTTATTTGGCTGGCTTGTACCCTTCTGTTTTTCCTTAATTTATTTATCGTATGTTTATTTGTACTGCTGTTCAAAGCATTAAAGAAAGGGGAGGAAAACCATTAGGAAACAGACAGGCCTTTTCCTGAGGGATATTTGGATTTGTGAAACTGTTCTTCTGCTCCCCTCAGCTGCAGCATTCCTTAGCCAGCCTTGCCTCCACACCTTCCAAACATTTAAAGATGTATTAGGCCACTTTTATTCTCTCAATTCAGACGTTTGGGCAGAGCTTGCAAGCTAGCAAATAAACATCTGCTCTCTTAAAGTCAGTAGAGAACAGCTGTATCACAGCTCCTGGAACACTGCTCAGGGCTCTGCTGCCCAGGGATCAGGAAATGACAGCTCCCAGTATCTTGCTATGTCATCTGGGACTTGACAGATTTTTAGGATGAACTTCTCCAGCCAGGTCTTGGCCATTTTGGTGAGGTGAATGGGGCTGCATTAGAGCCCTATTACACACATGTTCTTTGCACATGGTATCCAAACTGCAGGATGAAAATGCTCACTACTAATAAGCTGATGTGGGAGCAGCACTTGGGTCATTCCAACCCTGCAGACATTTGTGGATCTGGGACTTACACTCAATGGCTGCTGTTGCATGTAAGCCAAGAGATGCCGTGGGGCTGGAGGTGCCAAGCAGCAGCTGTCCAGACTGCAGCACAGAGGGGACAGTGCTGCAGTTACCCTGGAGTGAGAACAGCAGCAGAAAGACAAAGATGCCAATGCAAATTCCCTCAGGTGGTCTGGGTTCAGCACCTCACTAAGAGGGGTTCTGGTGCTTGAGCTGACTGGTTTGTATCTGGCCATGGTTCACTTCCCAGTGGGAACTACTGAACAACAGTCTGTAGAGAGTCTCTGTGAGGATCCCAGCCTATTAAGACTTGAGACATTAACAAGAATATTTGTATGGGTGTGCATAATAATGGAAATTCTACATTGGGAAGCAGTGTGGAAGTACTGTAGTCCCAACTATTGCTAGTTAAGTGCTGCCAATGGACCAGTCCCATCTGTTGTTGATAGGGGATGGGGTAAAGAAACTGTAGCAGGCATGGCATGGGGCTGTCCTAGCTCCCAGAGAGCAAAAAGCAGCCTTGCTCCCATTCTCCACCCACAGCACATGCTCCTGTTATCTGAAGTTACAGCAGAACTGTGCTGCTTGCTCTGCAGCTGGTTACAAAAACAGCTGGACTCCATGGAGACAAAGCCTTTCAAGGGGGTACAGGTGCATGAAGAAATGCTCCTCTCTGCTCTGGCCAAATAACTCCTTCCTGCAAGGGGTTATGGTGACAGCAAGGCCTCTACCAACCAACACTGGCTGCAATTGAGCATTTCCCTGCAGTGGCAGGATTGTCACAGCAGTGGGATTACAGCTGCACTCTGGGTGCTTTGAGGGTCTCCTCCAGTATTTCTGTGTCAGATCTCCAGCCATATCAGCCTTCCTTGATGGAGCCCTGATACTCTGTCTCCTTCTTTTCTCTGAGCATGAAATTTCAGAGGCCAATTCTGCTACAGTACATTTAGCAAATCTAATTGTGTTCCAGCATCTGGAGTCCTGCTCTCTCTGGCACTGCTGAACAGTGAGCAAACAATATCCATAAAGAATAGTACTAGGCACTTAATGACAAAAGCATGTGGAGAAGATGTACCATGGAACAATGCGTAGTCCAGGTGTATGCTAAGTTTATCAGGGCTACATGGCATCCTTGTAGATATTTCACAGAAGTTTGGTTTGGCTTCATTTTGTGAGAATCTCTACCTCTTTCTGAAGCAGAATTGCTATTTCCACCGTTATCAGCCACCCTCAATTTGTTCATAACCTTCATTCCTTGGGGGAGCTATGAAACTGATGTATCTGTACAGGAATTTTTCTGAACTGCTTAAATGATGTTCAGAAAAGTAGGCCTCTTACTCAGGGGTCCCTAGGCAGGCCGTTATAAATTAATCTAGCATTTAGGAAGAGGATAGCATAACCCCTTTTATATATCTGTATCTACATCTACCTCCATAGATATAGATACACAAATATATATATATATATTTATATATAACTGGATTAAATCCTCTGATTCATCCTCCTCAAGCAGAGAAGTGAGGGCCCCTCTGATGTCTGTTCCTCCCAGGCTGATCATAGCCAGATGCAGGGATGTCCATGGCATTGGTCCCAAGAAGGCACAGGGGGATATCATCCAAGGGAGCTGCTTCTTGTTCTAACTTGCTCTTGTTCCTGAGCCCCCCAAAATTCTAAAAGATAAAATGTATTTCTCATTTTATCTGCTTTCTGGAATCGCCTTATTGACTGCCATAGATGGGGTTTTTCTGATAATTAGTAAGCTGTTTTCTTTATTATGTGCCGGTTTTCTACTTGTGTGTTCTCAGCACCACACTTTAAATAGACCATGTGATTGTGGTTTTCCACAGCAGATATGGAAAGAAGCTGTTGTTTGCATCAGATGAAATATTTAATTGTAATACACTTCAGGAAGGTAGAGGAAGGGCAGATGAGGAAAAGCACTATGATGTCAGTGTTAAATAAACTGAACACACTCAAATTATTTGTCTGGGCCTTTTAAGCTGTACAGCACTCTTTTTATAATTGCTCTTAATATTGTATAAATAGATTTTATAGGATATTTCTCATATTAACTACTTTTATGGACTTTGCACCAGGCACAGTGTAATACCTAAAGTCTACAGGCTAAACATGATTTATAGTCTAGATTTCCTATAAAAACAGCTTTCATGGGGTTGTTTGTCAGTGGACTTTGATCCAAACAAGATTATTGCAGGAAATTCTACCCTGGTATGGAAGGCTACAGAGCTATTTATATGGCACTTCTTTGCAGTATGTTGGACTCTCAGGCATGGGATTGTCATTTTTGTAAGGTACCAGTCATCTCCTGGAGAATATGTTCCTTGTGCATCTGCATTTATTGACCTACACAAGGCACCAAGGTGAGGGGAGGCTTTCAAGGGGCTGTTTTTCTGGTGTGTTTCATTCCATTTTTCTAGCACACATGTCATGGGGGGAATGTCAATAAGTGTAATTGCATAATGAGTCTGTGTGTCTGGCAACAACTTATATAATACTGTTACTTTAAAAGCTAGATGATTTCCAAATCAATAATTAGATTTACAAACATTTATAGACAGCACAAATTCTTCTGTTATCAAGGAGACCAATCAGTGACTACAGTGATTTGATGTATTTGAAAATGTATTTAACTCTGGATCCCAACAGGAAAAAAGCCTGTGATAAAGTTTGGTTACAAATGCGTGTAAGACAAACCACCTAGCATCAGAAATGAGATAGATAAGGCACAATTAGAGCTGTGAAAGGCACGAGGCAAACTCATTTCTCTTGAAGCCATGCTGCTTGCTGCTTTCCTCTAAAGGAGAGATTCAGCTTCTGGGGTAGGTGTGAAAGAGGAGAAATTCATCCTCTGCTCTTATCCAACTCCATTGTAGACTTTGCAACTTATCTCAGGATTAGTCTTCTTCACCACTCGGATGGAACAGCTCTTCTTGTGGAATAGGCCAACACAGTTCACCCTATCATACTTCTTGGGGAGTACAACCCTGTCATTGAGAAAGGCAA
Source organism: Camarhynchus parvulus (assembly GCF_901933205.1). Classification (NCBI taxonomy): domain Eukaryota; kingdom Metazoa; phylum Chordata; class Aves; order Passeriformes; family Thraupidae; genus Camarhynchus; species Camarhynchus parvulus. The sequence goes on along the minus strand of NC_044576.1, from coordinate 17,188,475 downwards.
AGAGAAAATCAGCAGCTGAGGCACAGTTTGTGGAGGATACTCACTGAGCTACAGCCATCCTGGAGCAGCCATGGATTGACTTGGCCTGTGGATATACATAACAAGTACTATGAGTTATGACAGAAGGAATACAGAGCCCCGATTGTGGCTTTTAACAGATGAAGTGATTTCCCAATGTTTGTTCTTGTTTAAATGCAGTTCTCATTGGTCATCCTGTTAGGGATTAGTATAAATTCCCACTCAAAGGCAAAATACGGATTAATTCTGTCTTCCCCATTCAAACGAAAACTTTCTTGATAATAAGAACAATTTACAGAATGCTGAATCATCTCAGCATGAATGACTCCCAGCTGAGCCTCTTCTCAGCACAGGCCAGCTCCCTCCCTCTCATGGCTGAAAAAAGCTGGGAATATTTCCCTCCAAAAGTTTCTTGGATTGTAGTATTCCTCACAGATCATTTAGGGGACTCTTTCTCCCTTCCCTTAAATGAAGGGTTTTTCTAGTCTTCTGGGGAGATAATCAGTTCACATCACTATTCAGGAAGACACAATTCTCCTTGATGAGTCACTGCCATCCATAGACACACAAGAACACACAAGAAAGAAAATTATCAGTGTGCATGTCCTGTTTTGATAAGGAGGAAATGTAGGCTCTAGACGGCATGGCAAGGATGTTAGAATATCTGAGTAGATGTTTGCAGGCAGGTCAGTGGTTTGGCGCAGAACTACAGAAACCCACATGTTCGTGTGCTGTGGGTGTTTAGGTGTCTGGAGAAAAGCTGGTGAATAGAAGGAGCAAGGAAACAGACGCTGAAGGGAACCACACACCCAGTTACTGTCTGAATCAAAAGAAGGACTAGGTGATGAGGAGGAGCTGTGTGCTGGGAACACCCTGTGCTTCGTTATGTTTCTTCCCCAAAAAGCCTGTGTGATTGACTGATTATTCTGCTGGTCATGATTAGAGCTAACTGGGAAACAGGAAAAGGAGTTTTGCTCTCATGAGTATGACATTTCAGTACATGCTTTCAATGAGTTTTTTTTAAGTCTGAATATTTCAATCAGTTTCTGAATAAACAAATAATTTTGGTAAACTTACAAGCTGCAGCAAGTCATTGCACCCATCTTACACCTGCACTGGAAACAATCTTCATTCTTCCACACCGCACCAAAAACATAGAGGTTTCTGTCTGAAAGGCACCCTGAATGTACACACCAGAAAATAATAGTCAGTAAATCAACAGATGTAGGCCATGGTCTTATGTTTGTGGAAATCAAAGCACTGATTTCGGTAGAATCACACCAGGGAAGAGCCTAACCCTGTGCTTTGCCCAAAAGTTACCCTGTCTTTGCTCCTGTGGTGTGCATGAGTGTATGACACAGCGTGATCAAATGCTGCTACCACATACCAGATGCATGTTATTCTGCTGTAGCAATGGATCTGAAAAACACCTTAGCTTATGGATACTGGAGGATATTTCTGCCCTTTCTTATAGTCAACACACAGGTTTTGATTTTATTTTCTCATTCCTTCCTCCTCCCCAATTCTTACTATACTTTAACTTGCGCTACTAAATGCAATTTAAACAACAGCTGTCTTTGCTTTGATTTTAGTGTCAAGTGCCCCCTTCAGATTAATCAAGTCACTTAAAAGTGTAGGGGCTTTTGCCTCATAGGCAAGTACCTCAGTCATGCATTAGCCCAGAGTGTAATTATTGAATCTCTCAGTCCAGAGATACTTCTGGGTGGGTTGATTCCTGAGTAAGCTGCTGTTTGGATCATTCCTCAGCAAAGAGCATGTTATGCTATTCCAACATTTCTAAGAAAAAGAACCTTTGAATCTCTGAATTAATGTTTCAGGGATGTCTAATATATTTGCCATTCTTACCATATTTTCTGGCTGGTCTAAGGTAACAGCGAGCAGGAACACACAGAGTTCTTGAGAAGAGAAGGATCAAGCAAAAGACAAGCAAGAATTTCTAGAAAGAAGACAAGAAATATTTTTTATAATTAAGGGGTTTTTTTCAAAGGTCTAGCGCAGAGTTATGGAATAGTCCTACTCTTCCAAGTAAAATCAAATATAGAAATACTTCCAGTGTAAAAACATTACATACACACACACACACAAAGCTGATAACTTACCATACTTGCATGGGCTGCTCACATATAACAATGAGGAGTAGTGTCTATTTATACACAGTGAGGAAACAATGGTCAGTGCAAAGGGAGGCAATGCAAATGTGCTCCCAATGGACGCTCTAACCTGTTCCGATCATCGATCAGAAGGTGCCACCTCAAAGAGCCTTGCAAAGGCTCATTTTGTGAGCTGGCGTACTTTGGCATCTTGAACTCCATTGTGCTGGTGTAAATCTGAAGAAACTCCAGCAGATACACTGGCTCCTCTGCATCAGCACTGGTGTCAGGGGAGAAATCTGACCACCAGAAAGCAGTGCCTCCAGAACTGGCAGGCCATCAAGGACCAGTGGGGAAAGGACTCTATTGTTCAACTGACCTGCTGTGAGGAGGTACAGGACAGGTCATTCATACAGTGCAGTGATGTGGAAAGTCCACTGTTCTCAGCCTGATTGATTATATTTTCAATTATTTTATATGAGACACATTATGTCCATATTTAGCAGGAACTAGCTGTAGTTATGTATCTCTCAGCTGCTGAAGCAAAGCCAGGCTGGGGACTAGAGGCAGATCAGCATGACCAGTTAGCACCTTTTTGGCAGCAAAAATGAGATTATATGTGTATTGTCTAAGTCCAGAAGCAATGCTAAGGACTGAGGAAGGCAAAGAAAGAAAAAGTTCCAGTTTTATTTCACTGTATGCATGTCTTGCCTCAAACACAGTGGGAATCAGACACCAAAGGCAGTGCTGTGTCTGCAGCAGTAAAATGAGGACATTTCCTTCAATACATATCTTACCATAGGTGTCCAGGTCTTTGTGACATTAGACTGTTAAAACACACAGCATGTGAGGCTGCCTCTCAGAACTAGCCAGAAAAATTAGCACATAGCACTGTGGCTACATTAGGGCTGCAGGGATTCAATGCTGTACTGAATTGGAGCATAGGCATAACAAGTTTCAAAAGTTGCCAGAGCATTCCCAGCCTAATGAGTTGCATTAATTCCATTAGTGTGGCTCTTTTAGCACACCTGGCTTTAATTGGGCACTTGATTGGTATGCCTGAACTCGTTAGCTTCCACTGATTGACAAACAGCTAGAGGAAACAAAGCTGCACTGAAAGTGGTTTTGGGACAGAAGGGGAGATGGCAGAACGAGTGTGGTCTCCTGGGAGATTTGGAGTCAAGTAACAGTTGTGGAGGAGGTGGCCACTGTTTGTTGTGACAGAGGATCTGAATCATTCTTTATTTGTTTGCATGAACTTAGCAAGAGACTTTAGAGCTTCTGTTGCACTTTGCTTTTAGCTCTGCAGTACAGCTGTCAAGTTTTTTGTTAACCTTATGATTTTGGTAGATCATGCTCTCTGTGTGCAGTTCTGCAGCAGGAAACAGTTGTGGTGTCTAATGAAGTGCTTTGAGGAAATACTCTTTCTTTGGTAGTCTTTAAATAAGTGAATTTCTCTTTGGCAGGAATTATCTGCTCAAAGTAACTTGTTAGCAAAGGCAACAAGGTGAAAACATAACAAAGCTCTTATACTACTGTGAATTTGCTTTTATTTAAATTGAAACCAATTGATTAGGGTCTAGTATAGCAAGAGGCCAAAGCCACTTCTCCTCTGTCCGTGCTATAATTCTTGACAAATCTTGTGCTTTGTCTTGAAGAGAAATAAGTGTTACACTGGATAATATCTCCAATAAGAATATTGTTGCAGGAAAATGTAATAAGCAATTCTGACTTGAAGAGCATGATGGGTTCCAAATTATTCTATTACTTTAAATTATTTTTTAATTAGTTGGTTATCCTTCTCTCCTTGGAGAGAAATAACTGTATTAATAACTTTCATATAATTTTTGCTCTTTCTCAGATAGGCAAATATATTTATATGTATAAAATATACACATAAAATAGGAAACTGAAGTGTGACCAAGGCTATTGCTTCCAGAGGTGCTTGTTAGCTACCTCCTGAAACGGAAGTGTGTTGTATTCAAGTATTCTGTGTGCACTGTGCCCTAAAAAAAAAAAAAAAAAATCTTGAATGAATTGAGAATAAAAAACCCCAAATGCTTATGGAAGCCAGAAACATTGAGTGAATTGTGGGATCTGGATCAGAGAAGAGGCTGAACCTGACTCTGTTCATCTTCTTGCTGACCTGCTTGGACATTTCCTCTTGAGACAAACAAGGTTTTCCATGTCAAATGATTCAAACAAGGAGGAGAGTGGATTCTCTGTTGTGCAGTTGTAAATGAAGTTGTTTTCTGGCTGCAATGTTAAGCACAGATCCTCTTTTAAGGGAAGGATGAGTTGTCTCAGCCTAGGTGATGGCTGGGAAGGCTGAGTACCTCGAGACATGGTAACTATGTCAGTTTGCTGCTTTCCCTTTGTACCTTCTCCCTTGGGCTCTGTTGTTCTGGAAGTGTTCAAAGCCCAGTTCTAGACACACTAACTTAGGTCAAACAACTTCCTATACTGGCTTGTGGGGGAACAGAAACAGTTAATGTGCCTCCCCTGCCTGAGTTCTGTGAAGCAGTGAGAGGAACATCCAGCACCTCCTTTCCCTGTTTGTCTTGCTCCTGCATCTGTCAGGGCAGGCGCCAAAGTAAACCGGTCAAGTCATGGAGTGGTTTGGCTAAAACAGGGACTCAGAGCCCAGCCAAAGAGGCAATTCTGCCCTGGGAAGATTTTGACAATTAGAAGGATCCTGTGTGTTCTGAGGAGAGGCCTGGAGCTGGAGGGACTGGGCTCTGTGACTCCCCCATGAATCAGAGGGGTGGTGAGATGGTGGCTCCATGTCACCAAGGCTCTGAATAGGGGCAACTCTATAGTTTTATTGCAACTTGCCCACATTGAAAACATTTCTTTGGAAGACTTAGTGGCTTTAGACATGATCTGCTGGATGTTTATTGCTTTACCTTGTGTTTCAAAACTACCTCAATGTATTGCTTAATTACTAAACATTATGGTGGGCCTCAAAATTGGGTTAAAGCACAAAAATAAATCTGACCTGGCTTCAAAATGGTTCATGTCAACCTGTTTTAGAGAAGTTAATAAGGGAAACTGATATTCCTGCTGGCTCTGACATCTGGCTGACTCCATTTTTAGCTAAACTCATGGGAGTGAGTCATTAGGAGGACCCTACACATAGTGCTCTTGCAGCTCTTGGGAAATCAAATAAAATTTAATATTTTCCCTAAAACTACTACCTGAGTGATATGGCCTTTTTCAGTGAGAAGATGGTTTGCTACTTAGTAGGAGTGCTGCAGCAGCAGTCTGGCCACCACTTGTGCTGGGTGATACTGACTTCCCTCTGTGCAAAGGATTCAAGATTGACTTCCTGATGCTTTTACATTATGCAGAAAGCACACTGCAGTTTATCAGCAGTCCTTAATAGAGATCCACTGGAAGCACTGGCTGTGCAAAAGCCTTGGAGAAGTGTAAAGAGCATGGGTCAGTGCTTGAGACCTCCTGCAATAAATAAAATGTGAAAACAGAATTTTGAGTATGGGGAAGAATACTGGGTTAAAGTAACCCAGGCTTGCTGTGTGTTTTAGATGGGTCATATGACTTGTGTGTTCTACAGTTTCATGTATATACCTGTCATAAAGCAAATTAGTTCCAATCAGTTTCACCCTTAAATAAACCACAGCTTGACCCAAGGAAACATGCACACAACATTAGTTTCTAAAAGAAACTTTCAGGCTTTGAAAAGGTTCTAATGCAAACTTTTCTGCATGCTAACAGAAGAGTTAACTAAGAGCAAAGTGAAGAAGCAAAATTCTCATGAACTGAATTTATCTGAGATTTAAAATTGGCACAGAGCAGACCGTGAACTGAAAATCTATGGCTTCCTTGGTATGCTTAATGTAAATAAGATATGTGCTTTCCTTGTTTAAGTTGGATTTTCATTTTAAGTTTCGGGCAAAAATCTTATCGGACACAAAACATGAATGGGTACAAAGCTATTAAGCTTCAGGTGATAAGCATTGTTTAATAGGAAAACTTGCATCAGACTTGTATGTGTTTTCTGGTGTTTGATTTAAAAGTTTTGGTAGGCTAAGCACTAGATTTCATTTCTAGGACAAGAACACCTTTCCAATATTTAAAAGATTTGCCTTAGAAACACTTACTGGAAGAGGAGGGTCAGGTATCCAAAACTGCCTCTCCTTCTTACAGGAAAGCTGTGCACTTTCAGGAGATGAAAGGGAAATTTGGGGTAAGAGAGCACAATACCTGTCCTGCTCTAGCTGGGATTTGCCCCTCAAGGTTCTGCAGAGCCTCCTAAACCTTTAACCTGACAGGATAGTGGAGGAAACCTTCCCATGAGTATTTTCTTGCCACTATGTCAATCTAGTGGTGTTATGATCTAAAAGTTTTGAGGCTGGGGGATGAATTCTTTGTATGGAACTGTAGCTGTGAATGCTGAAGTAGAGAAATATCAAGGGAAAACATAACTTGGCAAAAGTGGGAAGTTCAAAGCAGAGTTTTGTATGCTCTGTTTCTGTTTTTCCTGCTTTGAGGATTTTGTTGTCTTCCCATAGCTAGACTCCTTGCTACAGAAGGGAGCCCTGCTGTGCTTCTGGTGTTCCAAAATTAGATGCAATAGGTAAAATCATCTGTTTCCATGTTGAAACTTGGAGCAGGCAAGAAGAGAGCAGAGTGCTCTGTGAGGTGTTTTGGGTCAGGCAGGAAATGAGCCTTTCCTATTTTGTCATAGCAAACAGAGTAGATCCACATCTAAGAGGACTTGGCAGATGGTGGAGAAAGGTGCTTGGATGGATTTAAAATGTGATTAAATAGCTCTGGATTGTGTAGGAGTGCTGCTTCAGGCTGGCTTTTCTGGAATTTGGGTGCATATGTCTACTCAGCCTTAAAAAAGGAAAGTAAATCTCTGGTCACAACTTACTTATAACTTGGTGTTCTCTGTAGACTTGCCTTACAACTGCACCTGGAAGTCTGTTGCAGACAGAAAGATGTCTAAAGAATGGTTTGGGTTGGAAGGGACCTTTAGAGGTCATCTAGTCCAACCATCCTGCCAAGAGCAGGGACACCTTCTACTAAACCAGGTTTCTCAAAGCCTTGTCCAACCTGGCCTAAAACACCTCCAAAGATGGTGCATCTGCAAGTTCTCTGAGCAACCTGTTCCACTGTCTCACTTGCTTCATATTAAAGAATTTCTCCCTTGTGTCTAATCTGAATGTAGCCTCTTTTAGTTTAAAACCTTTGCCCCTTGACTCATCACTGCCTTCCCTGGTAAAACATCTCTCTCTATTCACGCTGTCCCCTTTCTGTGTCACCTCTTTTGGTGAAAATTAGAAAGAGCAACTCTACAGTTTCAACGCACCGGGGTGGAGTTGTTTCTCACAAATTATTTTCGAGTCCTCTAGCCTCAACCCTGAAGTGCTGGAGTCTGTGCTAGGCATGGTGTCATTAGAAGAGGCCTTCAATTATACTTTATGGGTAGCTGGTAGACCTTGCAGTCCATAAGTTGGTCTCCAGGAAGCCATAGAGGACAAAAGTTAATCATGTAAGACATAGAAAACAGAGCATTCAGAAAGATTTCAAGTAGTTTTTCAATTTTTTCTCATGGTTTTTGGAATTTTAGTCCTTTTGGTTTTCATCCTTAAAGAAGTCACATGAATTTCTGATGCTTTATTTGATTTTATTTTAGCTTTAAGATACAGGTGTGCAGAGATTATAGAATATGCTCCTTGGCACTGAAACATAACCAGAGAAGAACACAGATTAGCAGCTATCAAGGATGCTTTAAAATGTCACCTTTAATGTCTGACCTCAAGGAAGGAATGGGTCCGTTCTTTGTTCATGGTAAAACATAAGGCAGAGAAACCAAAGGAGATTTTTGTGAGTAGATACTCAGTTTCATTATATGTTAGGTTTTAGGAGCAGATTTCACTTAACAGTTGCATTTTAAGTGGTTTTGAATTTGTGAGAGAACCATCAGAACAATAAAAGGAAATATTCCCCCAATCAACCATTCTTCTGTTACCCCACCCATGAATGGACTGGGCATTCTTTTGAGTGATCATCTTTCTCCACTACTTTATAAGAGCAAGTCTCCTTGTTGAAAATGCTTTGACATTTCTCTTCATCATAGTCGACTGGTGTCATATAGCTGTGGTTGGGAAAAGAAAAAGAGGTGATGAGACCAAGAAATAAGCAGCTTCCACTTCAGGTGGTATCTGCACCTTTGGTGTGAAGAGGCTATACTGAGGAGACTTTTGGAGCAGAAAAGGAAACTTGCATAAAGGTCCTAGCTCAAATGTTACTTAGCCTGCTGTGTAATCAGGATGAAGGGAGAGTTGTAGTTTTTCTGGTCTACACCCAAGGGATGTTTGTTGTGCTTATTTGCTATTCCAATATCACTGCTTCTTCTTTTCATCCATGGTATGGAGCTAATATTGCATGAGTGGTTGGGTATCACTATGGAAGACATTACAGCCAAGGTACCTTGAGCTGCTTCTCAGAGGAAAGTGAGGCAATGTGTGGCTTTGGGAAGATCTGGACTAGGATCAATAGAAATTTCTGAGTGTTCTCTCTTGAATCAATAACTTGCCTGATGTGTTAGCCCTGAGAGGAATTAAATTCTCTTTTTATTTTAAATCAAGAATTATTTGTTAAATACAATCTCTCTTTTTCGGAGGAATTTCTTGCATGTTCAGTGAGGATGGTGTTGGATTAATGCATAACTTTGTCAGAGGAAGTGAGTGGGAGAAGGATTATTGTTATTTCTCAGGAGCTCCTGTGCAAAGTGGTTTGTGCTGTATCATGGCAGTAGAGGAAAAACCCCACTGCTGCTCTGAACTCACCTAGTGCAGCAGCCAATTCCAGTCTTGGAACAGGAGCAATCGTCACAGTCCTCAGTCCTCCATCTGGAATCAAATTCATGGACATTTCCTTCCCCGTCAAGGCAGCCTGAAAATGTAGCGTATGAGCAGCCTTCAGTGTCAGACCGTTGCACTAACTGCTGGATGTACAAAATGGGTGGGATCTTTGCTGGCTTTTTGCATTAACAACCCTATCTGCCAAACACAGAGGTTCCCCAACAGAGCAGGGTGTGCTACGCTAATGCATGGAGAAGAGACACCTGTGTCCTTCTGTCTCCTGAGGTTCTTAACAGCATGGGGTTTCCTGGTGCAGTTTCATCTTCAAGTGTGGAATTTGAAGAACCCAGCAGAAAGACAACTAGGCACAGACTTGACCAGAATTTAAAAAGGCTTTGACTTTCCTATTAACACCATCTCTTGTTGACTCCTCCTTTAAAGCAAGACTACATCTGGTCAAAAAACTTTTCCCAGTCCTCAGCTGCAGGAGGAATGCAAATGTTGGATATAAAGTTCCTATTCAACAGTCACAGCATAGACCATAGGGCTCCTAAATAACTGATCTGGGAAGCAGAATTTTATGAGAACAGAACAAGAGAGAGTGGTGGGGCTTCTAGGTTGTGTCTTCACCTATAAATGTTATTTTCTTTGGCAATGCTAACTCACTTCTTCAAGTAATAGCACCAGCTTTCCCAGGTAAAACTGTATTTTAGCCCACTTAGGGGGGTTTTTGCATATTGGCACGCATAAACTCCTGTTGTGTCAAAAAAATAACATGCTTCTCTTTTGGGAATTTTTTTCCTGCAGCTCTACTCATCTGTAGAGTGACAGACTAGTTGTGTACAGGAAGGGCAGATGCAGACTCAAGGGATGCAGCCATTCTGCTTTTAGGAATTTGTTTTGGGATACAGAAACAAGACATGAGTAAATTGTGTGGTGCTGAATACTTGTAAATCTGTTTCCTGTTTTATACTGACTACACACACTTACACTCCCTTCTCTGATTTCTAGATGTGATTCCATGGTAAAAATATGACTTACTACTTCATGCAGAGGAGTAAACTAAAACTGTGCTACTTCCCTGGGAAAAGATCATTAGTAATTTGTTCTGTGTGAAGCTCCCCAGATAACTTGTTCTTTTAATAACATATTATATTGTATTGCTCTCCACACCCCATTTCCCTCCCATTTCCCTTTGATTCCTCTCCACTGTTTCCACTTATTTCTAAATTGTGATGAATTGCACAGAATGGACAAATCAAGCAGTGATTCTGATGATGTCTGTCAAGTTGAGGGCAGTTCTTACCTACAACCACACCATTAGACATCCCTGGCTTGAATGGCATATAGAAACAAGAAGCATCAGACAGTGGCATGCTGATGGCAAGAACAAGAAGGCAGGCCAAGATGGTGTTCTGAACAAGAAAACAGAATTCATCTCAATCCTTCAGTAGCTATTAAGATGTCTTGATGATAAATAACAGGAAAATACATTGTGGTTTCAAATTAAAATCCAATTGTCTTTTGCAGTTTAGACACTTTAACATACTTATCAAGAATACGGAACCATTTGAAGAAGCAGAGGCAGAGCATCACATGGGAGCGGAGAAAATGTCTGTCTTTCCAAGCTGTTAAGATCAAGCATTGACTGCTAGACTCAGCTACTGTTTGTGAAAAATGTGTGTTCTATTCCTACCCATTAAATTTTCTAGTCCTTTTTTTGTCTATAGGTTTGGTCACCAATTGTTTTTTTCCACTAATCTCACAGTTGCAAAAAGTTCTTTACTGCAGTCTGTAGAACTACAGAATGTTTCACCCTAATATTGAAAGATTAGCAACAAGTGAAATAACTTTAGCTGGAGTTGAGCACTCAGGTCTTGGCCCTGTACCTTACTTGCAGGTGTCACTTACAACCTAGGTAATTCTATATTCTGTGACCTTTGTTAGTCAGTTTTTTTCTGAAAATTCAGCTGAAGTTTCAATATTAGTTTGAAATGTTTGAAGGGTAAAAGAAGAAAAGTTTATTCTGGGTAGACCAGAAATAAACAATCACATACACATACTGTAACTGTGTCATTTCAGACAGAATAGGACTGGTGACTTATACAAAGAAGTCACCGCTGAGAGATGAGAGGAGGCAAATTTAGTGTTTCATTTTGCAGAAGAGAGGTTAAAATCCATAAACCTGCAACGGAGTGACAAAGGAGTAAAAATCAAGATACCTTTTTTCTGAGTTCAGAGAAGTGTTCAGATATTATACCGACTTTTCACCCCAAGTTCTTACCTGCCTTTTCCTCTCTTTGACTCTTGCTCTCATAGCACAGAATTTATACATTCTCCAAGTTTCATAACGTGCCAAGTACTGAGATAAATCCAACAGAAACTCCTTTAAAATCCATAGCAACATACCATGGTCTTTTACAATACAAGCTGTAAGGACTCACCATTCTTGCAGAATTATGAGACTTCCAGAAGGGAGATGGAAAGCTCATCTTCTCAGAGACCTTATATAGAGAGGGAATTTGTGATAACAGCCCTTGAGCAAAGTGACCATGCATGTCTAGCACCAATGAAGTTTCTGCAAAATGACTTCATGGGGTGGGCATTAAGATAAGGCAATTACACACAGGAAGAAAGGTTTGTTCTAGTAGACACTGGAGAAATAGCTGTGGCTTTTGTGCCACACCAGAGCTGGGAGGCAATTACAGGAAGCACTTTTCAAGCCTAGAAGGAATATTAGCACTTGCCTTGAGAAAACCATTAGAGACATGATGGTTGTCAATCACAACAAAATTGCATGCTTAGTTGCGACCATCTAAGGTTTAAAACATGAGTTCTAGGTAACCATTTTCTTCCTTCTTCAGCTTTCCTTCATGTAGAAGATCCACATGCTCAGGTCCTCTATGAAGAAATAGGCATTACATGTTTTTGTTTTTTTTAATTCTTGTAGACAGTGAGAAACTGTTCCTTTTCTGCAGAGGCTGTATATGTCAGGGGCAGACACACTTTCCAAGGACAGTAATTTGATAGCAAAGAGGTCCAGTATGGTCCCCTTTTGCTTAGCTTTCACCTACAAGGTTCAAGTATTTCAAACTTTGTGGCTCTTCTTGGTGATGAAGTTTATCCCTTATTACCAGAGCTGCACAGTTTGCAATACCTGAATTAATTACTCTGACTGCATAATTGTGATGACTTCTTGTGTGGTTTTGGGAGTAGAGGCAGAACTCCAAGTTGGGTTGGCTCCTCCACATCTTCCACCCAAACTCCAAAGCTGAGAGGTAGTTCAGGAAGTCCATGAGAGAAGGCCAGAATTAGTGCAAAGCAGGTCACACTGAGACCACTACTTCCAGTGACATCTTAGCTGGCTTTCAACTCAGAAAGTTGGGTAAATTGATTTTCCTTCAGTTACTAGACTATCACTCTTCAGGGTGACAGAAAAGAGATGAAGTGCTTGCAGGTGTTTGATGAAGCTGTGACAATCAGCCTGTCCATAGTAAGTTAGACTTGGCAGTCCTGATTTACACCCTGCCCTGAAATGGAGGGTAACTACCATACCCTTGACTCCTAATCAGTGGAGTGGACATGTCAGCCCTGGGAATTTGATTATTGAAATCAACAGTCCATATATCCCCTTTGAATCTCTCAGAAATCTGTATGAAGCCAGTTGAACAGCATTGTGGTTTGGGATACTGTCGGTGTTTCAGGCTGTTCATTTTCCAGTTAAAGGGGAGAGGGAAGGGCACAGTAGGACAGTGAAGTATTACACCCTGGTCCTAGGCCAAAGCTGCCTTTGGTGCTGGTTCAGTCAAGATGGAAAGAGTTCACAGTCTCCCTTCTCACGTCCTGCTCCTGTGCTGCCTGACCTAATTGATGAGCACCTGTGAGATGCCTAAGGATGTGCCCTAGCTTTTCATGCTGGCTCTTTGTAACCTTTAGGTATTGGGAAGTAACAATTTCCTCTAGGCTGACAATACTGTGGCAAGTAGCATAGAATCCTGCTCAAGGTATTGGCTCCTCCATGTCCTCAGAGGTGATCTGGAACAAATGTTCCATGATATTTTGGAATAAAAGGACCATCAAATTGCACTGCATTTATTCTGTTAAAATTACTGAGCTGTTTAATTTTTTTTCTTCTTGCATGTTATGTACTTGGCATGCAATATTTTGCTTCTCAGGCAAATTCTCAGGCAGATCCTTGAGAGGAATCAAGAATGTGAGATTTCTGCATGGGAGAGTGAGTGCAGGACCCATTACAGCAGTTTGTGTATCCAGTCACTAAACCCAGTATGTTGACTATCACCACTATTGAGAGGGGAAGAACAAGAGGAAGCATGAAGCATTTCAGCTCACAGATCATAAGTAAACATGATTTTACAAATAAACTCTTATTGACAGTAAACTGACAATGCTGTGTATAATGTACATTGGTTTTACTTTATTAGAGTTTGTCACATTTGTGTGTGAGAAAGGATAACAGTGTTAAGGAAAGGCACATGCAAACACGAAAATATACAGTGCACTGTTTACACAAGAATATATTGTAAAGGTGGTAGAAGGAAGTTTTAACTTGATGGGGACACCTTTCTTAAGTCTGAGGTTCATATACCCACAAATCTCAAAGCCTAGGCCCTTAGATCTCTCCCAAGGACAGGAATTATCAAAGAATTGTATAAATTTTATAGCAAGGTACACAGGCAGTGTAAGCAATTTGTCCCAGGTAACAGATGGCAGAGCAGAAACTTGAATTGAGACTTCAATTCAACACGTGAGACCCAAGATTGAGACAATAATATCATTTCTTCTCTGACCTGAACACACCTGCCTTCTTCCATGTGTAGCCAACTCCCCATCCATCCATAAGTTGAATTTCAGTTTTAATTCAATGCAGTTTCAGTGGGATGACAAACACCTAGTTTTTTCTCTTGGTGCAAATGCATTTTTAAAACACGTGATAATTTCTCAGCTAGCCTGGAATATCCTGTCCGATCATGATCCCAGGATGAAGGATCAGTGCTAAACAAGGGACACAGGGACAGACAAAAAGATCTAAAGGGCCAATCACAAATACCAGGCCATGCTTGCAACAAGGCAACCTCCATCTCTGAAGTCTGAGAGGTAGAACTGAGGGAGATGGCCACAGATATGGTACCAGCAAGAACAGAAGTCCAGAGGCAGTAAATCAAAATGAATAGGAGTGGCAGATTCAGGAGAAAAGCTATCTCCAGCTTATGGGAAAAGCTGAATATCCTGCACTCCTGCCTTCCGTCTCAAGATGTGTAAAAAGAAGTCTGAGACGTCTTCAGTGAACCAGAATAATGACAGAAAAGTTTGTTCCACAAATTAAAAAAACCACAGTGATTCCAAACACAGCTTGTTATCTTGACTCTGCAGCTGATTAAGTGAATGAAAACCATATATATGTGAAAAAGACTTTTTGTGGAACCGTGACTTCAGGGGTTAGCTATAGGAAGGGGTGGCAGGTTGGAGCATTGCTGTAGCTCTGTCCACGAGTGCCTCTGCTTTTGTGGAACTTACATGGTGCAACAGTGGACACTGCTCTGGCCACGCTGGCATTGGGAGTGTGCCTTTGTTCCTCCAGGTGGTAGCAAATTCTCTGCTCTTTCATCTTGAACACAAGCTGCCCATGCATGCACAAAAGGAAAGAAGACTCAACTTCAATTTCATACCAACAGTTATTTAGTTCAGCATCTTTTGGACTTAGTTCTGGGGAAATTCAGTTAATTTTGTGTATATCCCTTCTACACTATAATTCAGCTCTATTTAAAGAGCATGAGCTTTTTTCCATTTTTAAAACCTGTTAGCTGCTGATTCCATGAAGACTAAATGCCATGGTTGGAAGTTATTGCTGCAGGTCTCAGAACAGACTAGGATGGGGAGAGCAACCACAGAATTCTTCCACCAAATCCAAAGAATATCTTGGCTTTGGAGACCTCTTCTCTTTTTTCTTTGCTGTTTTCCTCTGTAATGTGTCAAATCCTGCTTCCTGCCATTTCTAGTCCTACACCCTTCCTCTCTGATTGAGATGGTCAGGAACTAGAACAGAACATCATGAGAGATTGTGTGACTTGGATCTCTGGCAGGTTTCACCAGAATTATACTTGGGCTATTTAGTTTGTAATAACAGTATGTACTATGTACTGTTTGTAATAACAATATGCACTATGCAGTGGCGTGAAGAAGTAAGCCCAGGAAACCCTGCTGTAAAACCCCCACAATGTCTTGGAATACTTCTTTAAAGTAATTTATCACCTTCTGAGAGCAAACTGGGGCTAGGAGAATTGCTTTCCCCCTCTTTGAGAAAGCAAAAAGGAATGGCCGCCTGAAACAGGGTAGAAAATGCAACAAATTTCATGTAATTTTTTTTCACAAAATGACGGCTACCATTTTATTTTTGAAACCCTTAAAATGTGAAATATGCAGCAGATTAGATACATGTGTGGTACTGTCATGATTCTCTGCTCGTATAGGTGTCAACAGATTGAATTTGAGTGCTATAAAATCTTTAGAATCTGAAATTTGGACTCACTCTGACAATAATGGGTTGTTTCTAAAGAGCTTTTGTATGGTATAACCTGTGGATATAAAAATGGGAAAACTTATTCTCCAGTGTTTTACCAACACAAAAATCTTTCTCATTTGGAGAGGAAGTTCTGATGGGATTTCTGAGGAAGTTACCAAAATTCAACAAGTTTTTCTTTAGTCTCATTTCTGTGAAGGATGGAAAACAGAATTGGTACCTCTCTCTTTCTGCCCTACACATTTCATTAATTTTTGGTGGTGCAAAAATAATAAAAAATTCAAAACAGAGGATGAGTGATGTTCCTGCAGATGGATAATCTCAAGAATAAAAGATCCCAGACCAGTAAAAATTACCTGTGGCAATGTTCTTGAGCATTTCTCAGCTCTGAGCACGGGAGATTAAAGACTCCTGAGCTTCATTGCTAAATTAGTTTTATTTAGAGGGGGGGAAAAAAGGAAGTTTCAGTATTACCAGCTACTCTAGTAATAGAAAAACCAATACATTTGCACATTGAGATTAAAAAATGTCTTTTTAAAAACATTTATATGTAATTTTTGGGTGTCAGTGAACACGGTTTATTCTCTGGAGTCTATGAGACAAGGCTCTACATTTCCTTAGCCTGGTAAACCCATGAGAATTTATTTTCTTTCTTCTCAAGTGTCAGCTCTTGTTTGTGCTGAGCTGTTCAGATTCTGCTTCAAGTACAAGTGGTGGAGGAGGTGAACTTTCAGTGGAAGACTGGCTTCCCCACCCAAAGATAGCTTCTGGAAGGATGTGCTAATCACAATCACACAAATATGCTGGTTCTTCCCATTCCCAGAACCATAAAGAATATATTCTCATGAGATTCAAAGCCTGTGTTAGATTTTATATATTTTTGGTCAATCATTCACACTTTTACTGGTTCTGCAGCAAATCAAAAATCTTCTTGCACTAAGAAAGTCATCTTAATCTGTAAGAAAACTGGTGCCCAGATTATACAGAAACTCTTGGGACCTTACAGGTAATAAGGATCTAATTAAAAAAAAATAAATACAGGTTGAAAAAAGGAAACTAGTAGAATGAAATCCTACTTAATTTAAAAGTTAACTAAACATCTATAAATCAGTTAAAACACAAAGTCTTAACAACTAATATTAAGAACATGAATATGACCTTTTGATAGAAATGAGACACTATCTGATTATGCATCTGGTAAGCTGAATTACAGCACTTAGGGGATCAGAAGGCAGCTACTGAAGTGCTCTCTTTTATGAGATTTTCCCATGTCATCGTGCTTTTTTCTGTGATGGCAAAGCATCTGTAGGAAGCAGAGGAATTCCACAATGCAGAGAGGTTTGGAGCAGGTGTTAGCCCACACGAGAATAAGAAGAACATGGCTGTGAGGGGTCCCTGTCCAGGACATCATAGTCACAGCGCTTCTTGTTGAAAACAACTTTACATTTCTTTTGGTCGTAAGCAACAGGAATGTGAAAAAGCTGTCAGAGGCAAAGAGAAAGCAAGTGTCAGCTTGAGAGCAGTAAAAATGTCAATATTTTGGTGATTATAGCTTGAACTACAGCTCAGTGAGACAGGTCAAACCATGCCTAAGGGCAGCTGAGCTACCTTGAGTACCACACAGCTGCAGCTTCCAGAGCCTCAAATGATGCCCTGTGCGCTGTGCGCTGTGAAGATGCTGCAGGATGCTCAGCACTAGCAAAGGCACTTGTAGCACAGCACTCTGCAGTGACATAAGCATGGGCTTGGCATCTTTCCTTTTTTCGTTTAATTTTTCATTATTTCCTTTTTCATTATTTCCACTTTGCATAACATGTGGTGGCTGCTCCCTGATGGACTGTGCCACCTGAATAAAGACAAAGATCATCATCAAGGTATTTTGGGCTTTTGAGAAAGCAGGAGAAGGAAAGGAGAAGGCTGGAGAAATACTTCAGAGCAGAGCCTTGTCATCCTACATTCAGCATATTCACTGGAGAAAAGCGCTTCAGGAAAGGGATTCAGATCACCAGAAGCTCTTTAGGGAAACTTCACTTAAGTCACCTACCTCCACTTTCTCAGCTAATGAAAGACACCTGCAGTGAAAGAGGGGTTCACAAGTTCCTTAAAAATTAAAGACAAGCACCAGCTGGATGTGCCTGGAGGGACTTATGTCCACTCCCAGTCAGCAGAAAATGAGGAAAGGCAAACACAGCTAAGGATGCGAACAATTGAGAGCTGTATGTGGCTTTCACTAGCTCTGTGACATGGGTGAGAAAAGGCTCTCTTGTGCCCTTACAAACCCATTTATCCCCAGCAATGGAAAGCTGTGGTCATCCTTCAGGCAACGATGGTACCAAGAAGTTCAAACTTACAGGGAACAGCATTCCATGCTATATTTGTCACAGTTGCATTGGTAGCAATTTTCTGTCCTCTCAATGTGTCCAAAGGGATACAGTTTCCCATTCATTAAACAGCCTGCATAAGACAGCAGCAAAACAGAACAGGTTCTTTAAGCCTCCACCTAAACACAGCAGAGTTTAAAAATTATTTCAGCAATTCTGAAAATGTAATTCCAGGTAATAGTAAAGTACAAGGAATTGGGTTTTACTCTTTCAACCCCTGAATGAGCTCCATGTGCTGGAATAGCAGTGGCAAGCTACCCCCAGTTGCAGTAATATTGCTGCAACCACACGCAGCCCAGGGGAAGACTTTGTTTTTCCCCTACTTTTAGCAACTTGCTGCTGGAGTCCCCTGCTTGTGTTTTTCCAATGTCTTCCCCCTTCCTTTTGAGCCCTTTGGGGCAGTTCCGCAAGAGCCAAGTTACCACAGAGCAATCAGGTCAGAGGATCTTCCTTGTTTCTACCTCTGTAGGGCCTCCCTGGACCCTGAAGTACCACAAAGCAG
Organism: Camarhynchus parvulus; assembly: GCF_901933205.1. Lineage (NCBI taxonomy): Eukaryota > Metazoa > Chordata > Aves > Passeriformes > Thraupidae > Camarhynchus > Camarhynchus parvulus. Next base: position 17,170,092 of record NC_044576.1, on the reverse strand, counting down.
TGTGCATCACCCAGGGTCACCATGCTGCCCACTGCAACAAGGAAAGCCAGAAAGCTCTTCTGTAGAGAGAAAGAAGCAAATGGTAATTTCTCCCCTCTTTATGAATCAACATATATTACAGACACTGCTGCCTCCTCTGTAGAAGCTATGCCATTCCTGGGATGCTCGTCAAAGGTGCTTCTTGATGTCTGTGCCTTTGGGATTATGTGAGCACAAATCACAGGAGAACCAGGCCGTAGGACTTTGTTGGTCTATTAATCATTCCCTAACTGTTGATTTAGATTCTGCAAACACCTTTGGAGGCTTGAATAGCTGGAACAAGACAGAATTTGAGGGATCAAAATGAAGAACAGAAAAAATACATGGACAAAATATACACATATTTTTCATTGCAAAAAGACATTTTTTAGACTGTGCTTCACATTTATAAGTTTTAAAAGCATGGTCCTGAATGTCTGCAAGACTCTGAATATTTTCACAAACATTTCTGAGGAAAGGATAACAGCAAGGAAAGACTGTAAAACTTCTTGAAAAGAATTCCAATGCAAAGAACAAAATTCACAATAATCTTCACAGAGGTGCCTTCCTGTCTTTGCATCTTACAAGTTTGAAATACAATATAGCCAGATTTAAAATGTGTAACTAGATAGTTCTCTTAAATGCTCTCCTTTTGCAGTTTTAAAGCAAATACCTATCTGTATCCCCATTACAAAAACACCCAAACCAATCGAAACCTTTGACTTACCATTGTGGAATGCTTGGCTTCCAAAGAGCTCCAGGTTTCCTGAGAAAGCTGAAGTTCTTTATGTGGAATCAGAGAGCAAATATTTTATGCTGCCTTTATGTTGTGCAATTCAAGTCTAGGTGGAGGGGGGAAAAAGCCTGCTCAATGCAAATGCAGTTATTTTGTAACATCCAAAGAAATCTCTGAAATTTTTCCAGCTGGCAATGAGAAAATGTTTGGTTTTGTTGAGCACTGACCTGGGTAAATTGCTGACTCCAGAACTTTGAATTCCTTGGAAGAATTATGATTAGAAAAAATGCCTTTCTGGTGGAAAACAAATATTGATAGCTAAGCTGTAGACAGCATTATCCAGCCAGGTGATTTTTAGGTGGGGCAGAAATGCATGCCAAATCCTGCCTGCTATCAGAGGGCTGGAACATGCTGAGTGGTGCATTAGGTGTTACTAGCAAATGGAGCTTCTGCCAGATCTTTGCATTCTCACTGTGAGTGCTGGGGTGTGCACTGAAAGATAACGAAGGTGCTTGGCCACTACCAGGATCAAAACCTCTGAACATTGAGACCTTAGCTGAGGCTGGGTCCCATTACAACAGCTCTCTTTCTTCTCCACCAAAATAAGATATAAGGTAATAAAATTGTTTTCATAGATTTTAGAAGAATGCTTTCTGAACTTATTTGTGAAGCTTTTATAGGGAAAATATTTGTAATTCTCAAATACTTCAATGTCATATGGCGCAGTTCCAGCTTACAATAAGCTGGATATTAATCTTGATGTCTGCACTTCTCAGTGCTTCACACTAAAAAATAATCCCTTGGGAAAATCCAAGTTTTGTTATTCATTAAATTCTTTATTTATAGAAATAAAATTTTAATAAACTCATAAATTCTGAAAACCATATTTTCTCAAGTGGCAGTTCTGTGAGCTGCTTAGGTAGGAAGTCTTTGTTCTCCATGCTCAAAATACAGCTTCCCTTAGAAGCTGTGGCTGTTTTTTCTCTAAGCAAGAACATTCCTTCAGGTGCATCAGCTGAGGCTGTGTTCTGTGTAATTTTGACATGAAGTAGCATAAAAACAGAAAAGTCATTCAGGACAAATTTCAAAACTGTCCCTCCCCGGCAGAACACAAAAGTTTTGCCCGTTTGGGCAAAACTTACTTTAGAATGTTAAGCAACATCAGAATGTTTGTTTTCACATGCTCCATTTAGAGGAATGATGGGATGGAATCAGTGAATGGGAGTCAAGATTTAAAAAGGCAAATGTGAATGTCTATACTGGAAAAAGCTGAGCTGACTCTTTAGTCTGGCCCCTCACATTTTTCATCTGTTTACAGGAACCAGCTGTACAGAAACACAGAGCTATGCAGGCTGTATCCAGTCTGCAGCACAGAGAACTTTAAAAGGTGAAGTATGTAATACCAGTGCCTGCAAAAGACTTAGATTGTTTTCCCCAAACCAAGGTATGTTACTTGCAGGTCTTAGAAACCTTTAAGAAAATTTTATAAGCAAATTACCACAGTCAGACAAAATACACCCCATTAAACCTTTCTGATTTTAATAATGGCTCACTGAGCTTGAGATAGATTGTCTTGTAAAGGAAATACCCCTGCTGGATAAATGTAGATTGACTCTTGATTTGGGACCAAATGAGGATCCCTGCTCTAAGAATGCTCAGCTGTGTGTAACCTCATACTATTACAAGACAGCAGATTTGCTGTGATCATGGAATTTCACTAAACAATCCACTTGTTTTGGAAGGTGTGTTTCTTTTCAATCCATGGAACAGTTAACTACAGACTGTTGTGGCTTTTTAATATCCAATTCTGAAGTGGAGACCTCCATGTAGAAGCAGCATTTAACAGGATGTTGCTGTCTGGTCTCATATATGTGGGCAGATTTAGGACCCTAGGCATTTCCAGGTGGGAGATCTGATTTCCAAGCTTTGCTTTGAAGCTGAGTTTCATTCCCCTGTGACTGTGGAGAATTGCTGTACTGAAGAGACAGAAGGCATCTGCATTGTTAGTAGCTCAAGCCCTGCTGCCATGAGGAAGCACGTCTCCAGGGGCTGGTCTAGGTCTCTTTTTCAAAGTGGACAAGAACCACTAAAGCAGCACAGTGTGTGCAGTGTGTTCAGGATCAGGGCTTGGCAGAGGACAAGTCAGAGTACCAGAGTTTAAAGTTTAACATTGCTTTAAACTTCAGGTCTGGTCAGAGTGGGCAATGGACATGAACAGTCACTGCCAGTGTTGGGGCATGACATTGATGAAAATAAGGGAAAAAATGGGAGAAAGAGGATGATGATTTCTCATCCTCACTTTTCTGAGGTGTTAGCAGCACAGGTCTTACCAAAAGTCTGTGCATGCTGAATAGGAGCCATGGTACAGCATGTCCCAAATAGTGCATCACTTCCAAATGATAATGGATTTTGACACCTGGCTAAAAGAGAACCTGTAAAGCAGGACAGTGGCTTGTGCCAGGGTAATGGTGCACAGCATGTCAGACTGGAGAGCCAAATGCATTTCTTTGTCAAAGAAGGTGGCATTTCCCCATGTCACTGCAAAAAACAAAACATCAATATGAAGCATTTATGGATGTTTCATCTCAATTTATTGTAGTTAACAAATGCAGTAATGACAGAAATGAGGCACTCTATCTGATTATGCATCTGATAAGCTGAATTGCAACACTTCGGAGGCAGCTACTGAAGTTCTCTCTTATGAGATTTTCCCATGTCATTGTGCTTTTCTCTGATGGCAAAGCCTCTGTAGGAAGCAGAGGAATTCCACAATGCAGAGAGGTTTGGAGCAGGTGTTAGCCCACACGAGAATAAGAAGAACATGGCTGTGAGGGGTCCCTGTCCAGGACATCATAGTCACAGCGCTTCTTGTTGAAAACAACTTTACATTTCTTTTTGTCGTAAGCAACAGGAATGTGAAAGCTGTCAGAGGCAAAGAGAAAGCAAGTGTCAGCTTGAGAGCAGTAAAAATGTCAATATTTTGGTGATTATAGCTTGAACTACAGCTCAGTGAGACAGGTCAAACCATGCCTAAGGGCAGCTGAGCTACCTTGAGTACCACACAGCTGCAGCTTCCAGAGCCTCAAATGATGCCCTGTGCGCTGCGCTGTGAAGATGCTGCAGGATGCTCAGCACTAGCAAAGGCACTTGTAGCACAGCACTCTGCAGTGACATAAGCATGGGCTTGGCATCTTTCCTTTTTTCGTTTAATTTTTCATTATTTCCTTTTTCATTATTTCCACTTTGCATAACATGTGGTGGCTGCTCCCTGATGGACTGTGCCACCTGAATAAAGACAAAGATCATCATCAAGGTATTTTGGGCTTTTGAGAAAGCAGGAGAAGGAAAGGAGAAGGCTGGAGAAATACTTCAGAGCAGAGCCTTGTCATCCTACGTTCAGCATATTCACTGGAGAAAAGCGCTTCAGGAAAGGGATTCAGATCACCAGAAGCTCTTTAGGGAAACTTAAGTCACCTACCTCTACTTGCTCAGCTAATGAAAGACACCTGCAGTGAAAGAGGGGTTCACAAGTTCCTTAAAAATTAAAGACAAGCACCAGCTGGATGTGCCTGGAGGGACTTGTGTCCACTCCCAGTCAGCAGAAAATGAGGAAAGGCAAACACAGCTAAGGATGCAAACAATTGAGAGCTGTATGTGGCTTTCACTAGCTCTGTGACATGGGTGAGAAAAGGCTCTCTTGTGCCCTTACAAACCCATTTATCCCCAGCAATGGAAAGCTGTGGTCATCCTTCAGGCAACGATGGTACCAAGAAGTTCAAACTTACAGGGAACAGCATTCCATTTCACCTTCACCACAGTTGCATTGGTAGCAATCTTCTGTCCTCTCAATGTGTCCAAAGGGATACAGTTTTCCATTGATCATACAGCCTGCATAAGACGGTAGCAAAACAGAACAGGTTCTTTAAGCCTTCACCTAAAGGAGGTGTCAACACCTAAATGAGCTCCATGTGCTGGAATAGCAGTGGCAAGCTACCCCCAGTTGCAGTAATATTGCTGCAACCACACGCAGCCCAAGGGAAGACTTTGTTTTTCCCCTACTTTTAGCAACTTGCTGCTGGAGTCCCCTGCTTGTGTTTTTCCAATGTCTTCTGCCTCCCTTGTATTTTGAGCCCTTCCTGGCAGCTCCACAGAGAGCCAAGTTACCACAGAGCAATCAGGTCAGAGGATCTTCCTTGTTCTTACCATCTTTGGCCTCCCCTGGCTTGTGAATTTTCCCCCAGCAGTAGGCATCACCCAGGGTCACTATGATGCCCATTGCAACAAGGAAGGCCAGAAACCTCTTCTGTAATAGAAACACAGAGCTGAGGCCATGCATTTTAAACTGCATTGATTAGCTCTGTTTTCAAAAGCTGTCACTGAACCTGAATCAAAATTAGAAATAACCTTATGTGTATATGAAAATAGTGGAAAAGTACACTCCAGATATTTCCCTGCATTTTTCTTTCAGGTGGGAAGATGCAAAATGGCATGATATTACCATGTCAGCAGCATCACTCCCTGCCAAAATACAGTCTCTAAAAATCACACAAAACTTCAATAATATTATAAACTTGAAAGCCCTGCCAAGCTCTTGTCAGTGCTTTATTTATTGCCTTTGAGTCAGCTTTAGCTCTTTCTCTAGCAAATCTTTGTTGAGCATCCCATTGCTTCACTTCTGGGTACAGCAATTGCTTCTCATTTTGCAATGGAGAGGAGATCTCAGATCTAAATCTATTCCAGCAGGTTTTTTTGACACAGGTGGCTGGTCAGGGAAGAGAGAGATAAATGTATGTCTTTGGGCAAAATTTGAGTGCTGTACATTGTACTTAGCATCACCTGAGCCATCTTGTCAAACCATGCAGACACAGGTTGGGACTTAACACAGGACACACCTCCTTTTCTCTCGTGGGGGCAACAGCTAGGCATCTAAAGAAGCTTTCAGGTACGTCCCCTGGGACCTGCTGAACATCCAGAACTTTTTTTGAAAAAGTCTGCATGACTTTGTAATGATTGTTTTACTGGAGCAGAGGGACTAGAGAAGCAGGAGAGAGCACAGATTTATTTTGATGGGCTGCTCCAGCTGAATAATGTAAAGGAAAAGTTTTGGAATAGCCAGATACTGAGGAGCAATGGAGGAAGTTATTTAATTTTTCTTGATAGCACTTGCAGACTAACAGGAAAGGATTTGAAATGATTAGAGCTTTCCAAGTTACTCTTCTGAACTTTGGAAGATATTGCTGAGACTGTTGCTGCTTGAAACAGGGTTTAAAGTAGCAGTGAGAGGCTTGGCTTACTTGAATCACAATGCCATAAGACATTGAAAGGTTCTGAGCCTCAGGCAGAAGGTGAGCCAATGAGAAACTCCTCTGCCTGCTGTGGAAAAAACTTGATATTTTAATCCTTGGTTTCCTCTTTTGTTATGGGACAGATATTTAAAGTATAGTGAAAGCAAGGAAGAGGAGGGTTTATGGAGTGGTCTGGGAAGGGGGAAATGCTTCATTTTCATTGTGGTTCTGTGATGTGGAGTTCTTGAGGCTTTAGGCTAGAACAGAGACAGCTATCATGCTGAGCACCATAGCCAGAATGAAAGAAGATAAAGGGAAAGACTGAAACTCCTAAAGTGTGCTATTCATGGTGCCTGAGTTAGGTGTTTGCAACAACACAGATACTCCATGCCATGTCACTCATGTCTTTATAGAAAATACAAAAATCCTTCATGTGTTGTGCTGTCTTCTGATAATATTTTATCTTTTTTTCCCTCTAGTATTTTCCTTATCATGCTACTCCTAGAACTGCCAGTCACATGAGCTCAGGCATGCTCATCTCTCTAAAGATCAAAATTTAAGACCTTCCACTGAAACTAAAGACAAACATAAGGGGAAGTCTCTGGTGTTCAATCAGGTGTCTGAATGTGCTTTATGCTGCAACAAGCAAGTGATTTGTCAGCTAAGTTACAGAAACTTGGCAATAAAGCTGAAACACAGAAAGAAGCAAATGGTAATTTCTCCCCTCTTTATGAATCAACATATATTACAGACACTGCTGCCTCCTCTGTAGAAGCTATGCCATTCCTGGGATGCTCGTCAAAGGTGCTTCTTGATGTCTGTGCCTTTGGGATTATGTGAGCACAAATCACAGGAGAACCAGGCCGTAGGACTTTGTTGGTCTATTAATCATTCCCTAACTGTTGATTTAGATTCTGCAAACACCTTTGGAGGCTTGAATAGCTGGAACAAGACAGAATTTGAGGGATCAAAATGAAGAACAGAAAAAATACATGGACAAAATATACGCATATTTTTCATTGCAAAAAGACATTTTTTAGACTGTGCTTCACATTTATAAGTTTTAAAAGCATGGTCCTGAATGTCTGCAAGACTCTGAATATTTTCACAAACATTTCTGAGGAAAGGATAACAGCAAGGAAAGACTGTAAAACTTCTTGAAAAGAATTCCAATGCAAAGAACAAAATTCACAATAATCTTCACAGAGGTGCCTTCCTGTCTTTGCATCTTACAAGTTTGAAATACAATATAGCCAGATTTAAAATGTGTAACTAGATAGTTCTCTTAAATGCTCTCCTTTTGCAGTTTTAAAGCAAATACCTATCTGTATCCCCATTACAAAAACACCCAAACCAATCGAAACCTTTGACTTACCATTGTGGAATGCTTGGCTTCCAAAGAGCTCCAGGTTTCCTGAGAAAGCTGAAGTTCTTTATGTGGAATCAGAGAGCAAATATTTTATGCTGCCTTTATGTTGTGCAATTCAAGTCTAGGTGGAGGGGGGAAAAAGCCTGCTCAATGCAAATGCAGTTATTTTGTAACATCCAAAGAAATCTCTGAAATTTTTCCAGCTGGCAATGAGAAAATGTTTGGTTTTGTTGAGCACTGACCTGGGTAAATTGCTGACTCCAGAACTTTGAATTCCTTGGAAGAATTATGATTAGAAAAAATGCCTTTCTGGTGGAAAACAAATATTGATAGCTAAGCTGTAGACAGCATTATCCAGCCAGGTGATTTTTAGGTGGGGCAGAAATGCATGCCAAATCCTGCCTGCTATCAGAGGGCTGGAACATGCTGAGTGGTGCATTAGGTGTTACTAGCAAATGGAGCTTCTGCCAGATCTTTGCATTCTCACTGTGAGTGCTGGGGTGTGCACTGAAAGATAACGAAGGTGCTTGGCCACTACCAGGATCAAAACCTCTGAACATTGAGACCTTAGCTGAGGCTGGGTCCCATTACAACAGCTTTCTTCTCCACCAAAATAAAAAATTCCTCTCAAATCAAAACCCTGCTGTTACTCCTGTGGAACTGTTCTGTCTTTGACCTGAATAATTATAGTAGAGTATAGGATCACTTTTAAATGCGCACTTTCCCAAGTGATAAACTTCAGAGTGCTAATCAAGTACTCTGCTTTCTCTTGTTCCTACAACCTCTTTTCAGAAAGAACTATCCACCTGTGGCCCTACCTACATTTAAAATACTTCATTACACATGCTGCCAAGCAATTTGAAACTCATTCCTGTGGGAGACTTATTGGCTACAGGAAATTTAGCCTATGGTTATAAAGTTTAGAGACTGAAAAATTAAACTGAATCATTTGGGACTTTTTTTTAGAGTAAATTAAATACAGAGTTATATGCTTTTCAGTGATGGCAAGAATAATTGTAATTTTTTCCTGTGCACTATGTATTGCTGCATATTAATAATGACTAATTTGACCCAAAGAATTCAGCAGGAGCAAAAGAAATTAAAATACAACACAACAGAATTTCCTGAGCTCCCTGGAGGAAGCTAAAGCTGAAGTCTGTGCAGGTTTGATAATTCTTTAGTAAGAAAGACATAATTGATGAAAAGTTCCTAAGCATTCAATTGTCCAACTAAACACCTGACTTTTGGTTTTTTTCTGATATAATCACTACATTTTAAAATTTCAATTTAAAGATAGTCATGTTTTCATTGAAAAAATTGAATAAATATCCTTTCTCATCCTTTGCTTCTGGCATGGTAGATAACAGTACTTTGTTATCCAGCTCTTCATCTTGTCCGTGTTTAGAGTCTGTTGAGTCAGCTTAAAACCTTTCTCAGCTGAGTACAGCAATTTTCATCTTCAGTTCTGTAGCCCAAATTTATTTTCATTCATGCCACCCATTTCTGCACAGTCTCCAACCTGACAGTATCTCATTTCAAATCTGAGTATAAAACAAGGTGTAAAAGCATGTAAGTGTTGTGGGAACAACCTCAGATAGTATGAAGGACATAATGCCATTCCTGTCCAGGCTTCTCATCAGCTGTCTTAAGCTGAACCATATTGTTCTAGATAGAAGACACTTGCTTTCCATCCCTAAATTCTTCTCGGGGCACTGTTGTTAATACAAATTTTATGCTTTACAGAGTTTTTAAAAAATCCTATTTCTCCAAAATGAAAAAAAAAGAAAAGAAAAAACTACCTAAAGCACGAACTAAGTAAGCACAGTTTATTTCACCATTAAGATGACCAGTCTTATTTATTATTTGGCACATTAAATATTGTTTGCAAACTCTATTCGTGATGATTGTGTATCTCTTGATATAAGGCTTTCATGCAAATGTAGAGAAATCATAGGTGATGTGCACCATCCTATGTCTTGTACCACTGTAAAGTCATTCCCATCCTTTCACTTGCTGTGTGCAGGCTTTGCTACCACCAGGTCACCCTGGGCTGAACAGGAAATTTGGTGCCAGTTCTTTTGTGGCTTTTTGATAGAGACCTCAAAGCAAGACTGGTTTTGCTTTCAAGATGCTTGTTAGGCACAACACCTTATTCTCCTGCCAATGAATCCTTGCCAAAGATGCTGGGGCCCTGCCAGCTGTGCTGTGGCCTGTCTGCTGTTGGTTGACACTTCTGGGTGCCTTTCAACCTCCTGCCTGAGGATACACGGATGTTGCTTTAAAAGAATTTAGTCCCTTCCTAAAATCTTAGATCTGGATACATCTCCAGTGAATTCCTCTTTTCAATACAATTTTTTTTCCAGGATAACTGCTTCCATAGCACTGCACTAATTTCACCAGAGCATGCAGAGTTCTTAACAGGTAATTATAGGAAAGATGAGGAGGGCAGTGACAGGACAAGGGGTTATGATTCTAAAGTGAAAGAGGTCATGTTTAGAACTGTTATTGTGAAGAAATTCTTTACTGTGAGTGTGGTCAGACACTGGCACAGGTTGCCTACAGAACTTGTGGATGCCCCATCCCTGGAAGTGTTTAAGGTCCGGCTGGATGGAACTTTGAGCAACCTAGTGGAAGGTGTCCCTGCCAAAGGCCAGAGGTTGGAACTAGATGATCTTTAAGGTGCCTTTCAACCCAAACCATTCTATGATTTGGTGTTCTTACTTTCCATCAAAAAAGCTGGTGTCCTTGTGGTAGATTAATACTCAGTGAGAGAATAAGTTTTTTGCAAAGTTCACTCCTGATTCTATGGAACTTACATACATCATGCAGATAAATATTTGCACATTAAGTCATGCAGATAACTAAACCTCCAATATGTTGGAAACACAATCTTTAGCTTAAATAGGTTTGAACCTACTTGAAGAAAGTTGGAAAACTCCCATTAACTTCTGCAGCCTTCAAACTAGATCTTAGGGCTTGGGTCAAGCAAAGCGCTAATGCATATCCTTAGTCTGAGCCCTCTGGATATTCCATTGGCTGCAGTGGAGCCATTCTTTGCTCTCAAGCACATACTTGGTGCAAGGCTTTCCTGGGTCTAACCTGGAACATAAGTTCACAGCCATCCTGGCTCTATCTTGCTTTATCAACTATGATACCTCAATTAATATGAGAACTTTAATTTCTTGATCTGTTTACAAAAGTGGGAGGGTAGCACTACTTCATCAGTCCTACAAGTTTCAAAGTTTTACAGAAGACTAAAGTAGAAAACCACAGGACTGTGATTCAGGATTTTTTTTTTATTTCTTCATTCTGATGCTGACTTGATGCATGATTTTGGGTGACTCCCTTAAGTGTGTCAGAGATTTCAAGTTTCAGAGCTTATGACCTAGAGGAATTCAGATACCAGAGACAGCAGAGAAGTCAAGTTTCCCTATTCCTGACATAGTAGGTATTCCTACACCTCACCAAGGATCTCCAGAGTAATAATGCCCGTTCTCCAAGCTCATGATTTTACCACCAGACATGAACTTTCCAGATCAAAGAAGGATCAAACCATGAATCAATGAAGTCATGTGTCTGAGTCCAGGTTCATTTGTAGGGCTAGCTGTTGTGCTGTGGGTTTAGCTTTTCTCCCTTAATTTCTAGTTACCTGAACTGAATTTATCAGACTGGCTATTTATTTTTTTTACTGCTTGCACAGCTTATTTCAGTAAATAACTTGTATCAATATAGCAAGGTCTTTTTAGCTGACATGGGTAATCATAGTTGCTTATTTCTTAGGCGTTATAATTAATTATTTATAGGAAACCTGATTTTGAATTCCCTGAAATGAATAAATACACTAATAAGCAAGCAGTGCGTTCTGTCATTGCATTAACCAGCAATGAACACCAAGCAGAGGGGGAAGTTCCTCTGGAGATTTCAGACTCCTGTGCTGGTCCAGGGACAGCACATGTACTTCTAGCTGTAGATCCTCCTTTCTACACTGTGCACCAGAGTCTGAGGCATCTTCAAGCCCTGACATTGCTTGTCACCCCCAAGACTTTTTGCAGCCTGCAGATAATGCAGGTGCTGGGGCTATCTCTTGGAGAATGAGGAATTCTGGAAATTGCAGAGCTAAGCAAGCACATCTCTCTGCCTCTATACTAAGACATACAGCACTGAGCAGGAGAACAAGGAGTGGCCAGGGAAGTGAGGAACAATGCACAACTTGTATTGGAGTTCTTTTCCATGGAATGCAGAAGCTTAACTTTTAATTGTAATTTGACTTTTTTTATGTTTGCATCCTGTTCTAAGGTTTTAAAAACATGTTTACTTTCTGTTAGCTATTGGGAAAGCTCGCTGTGATATTCTCTTTACTTTGTAAATATTTGTGACTAAGGCATGGCTTCGTGGGTGTTAGAGACCTCAGTCCTGTACGGTCTTACATGTTCTGGTTCTTAATCTGCAGATTAGTCCCTGATGACATATGTGAATTTTTATACCTTTATGTCACATAATCATTTAGAGAGTTCTGAGGGGAACAGCAAGATCCCCTCAGTGATTTTTCTTGCTGCTTGTCTCTAAACTTTAAATGGAACCTGTCTACATTTCTCTCCAAAAGGAATTTTAGCATGAAATGCCTTTTGTAACCCTGTCTGAAATGTTTAGGACACGAATTCTAGAAAGCAGATTTTTGTTGTGCCATTCATAGTCCTCTTGGCTCAGAGACTGCTGTATCACAAATAAACAGCTTCCTCTAGGAACCATTCAGGTTCTATGTAGCTGCCATGCTGGGTTCTTTATGGAAACTGATCTGCAAGGCCCCCAGACCTGAAGCTGCCCAGTGCTAAGACCCGACATTTTGCAGCATCAGTGCACAAAGAGCACACAGATCTCATATTTTATAATGCACACATTTCTGTGAAAGTAGAGCTTTGCCTTATCAACAAAGGGGATTCACATGTCAGTGAATATGGAAAGTAACCAAAGGCAAGATTTTCTGGTTGATGGAATGTTACAGAGGAAGAAGCTACAGCAAAATACTAAAGGCTTTGAGAATAATTTTATATTTATATTTATATTATATTTCTATTTCTATTTCTATTTCTATTTCTATTTCTATTTCTATTTCTATTTATATTTATATTTATATTTATATGTAAAACTAGGCTAGGCTAGTATTTTTCTACTTGTCCTTTGTTAGTTCCTGTTTTATTATCAGTATATTAAAATTTAAATTCTTTAAATTCCACTAGGTTTGAAGGTCTGAGCCAGTTCAGTAATGGTGTCTTGTCACAGAATCACAGAAAATAGAGTTGAAAGGAGTATTTGTGATACTTTGCTTTAGAAGTTTCTGTGTCCCTTACCTAGCAATGTATTTCCAGTATCTGAATGTAGCCATTGGATCAATATATAAGAACTTGGAGATCTTGCATGTTTTTTCTTATTTGAGAATCCAAGTAAGATCAATCAGTGCCCTGGTTCCGCATGAGTGGTATCAATGTAGTCAAGTTCAAGAAATAAATAAACTCCATGTGCAAATATAAAGGTCTGATTATGCCAATGGATTATTTAGTCACCACCTGGAAGAACAGTTTATTTTATTGTCATTTCCTTTCTCATGAATTCACTTGTAAAAAAGACCATATGAAATACAGTGGTATGACAAGGCTTTTTAGTCCATTGGAAAAAAAATTAGCAAGAAAGTGAAAAAGCTAGTGGGGGGCGTTTAACCTCAAAATGCCTAGGGATAATTGAATTCCAGTTTGGCGATTGGCACTGTATATTTGTTCATGTCAGTGTGTTTTCTTCTAGCAGATCCTGAAATTCTGGCGCGGGTTTACTAAGGCTCATAGTTTTAAAACTGAGAAGATTTTACTTGGCTCAGGTTAAGCCTTGCACTTACTTCAGCAAGAAAAATAGGAGGAAAGAGTCCCTTTTTACTCGTAAGCCTGGGCATCAGCAGAGGCCGGTGCAACGCTCCAGCGGGGAATGCCGCGCGCACACCCTCCTGCTGGCTCGGCTGCGCTCCCGCGCCGCGCGGGGCGCCCAAGCTCGTGTCCCGTACAGGGCACCTCCTGTCCCGTCTGTCCGTGAACACGGCTGCGGCGGCCGCAGCCGCCTCCCGCCGCGCTCGTTCCGCGCGATTCCCGCGGAGAGGGTAGGACGGGGCGGGACGGGACGGGACGGGATGGAGGAGACGGAACGGGACGGGACGTGACACGCCGGGAGGGGCTGCGGTCGGATGGGAGGGGATGCGTTGGGACTGGAGGGGATGGGAGGGGACGGGATGGGAAGGGACGCGGTGGGATGGGATGGGAGGGGACAGGACGGGACGGGACGGGACGCGGTGGGAGGGGAGGGGATGCGAGGGGATGGGATGCAGTGGGATGGGACGGGACGGGACGCGGTGAGATGGGATGCGGTGGGTTGGGAGGGGACGGGACGGGACGGGACGCGGTGGGATGCGAGGGGACGGGATGGGAGGGGATGGGATGAAGTGGGATGGGACAGGACGGGACGCGGTGGCTCCGCCCAACGTCCCACGCGCGCCGCCTGGCGCCCCCTGGCGGCGCTGCGGTGCGCGCGGGCGGGGCGGGTCACGTGACGGCGCTCAGCTGACCGCGCGCAGCGGCGGCGCCGGCCCAGGGTGAGCGGGACGGGCCGGGCCGGAGCGGCACCGGCGGCGCCGGCCCAGGGTGAGCGGCGGGACCGGGCCGGGCCGGGAGCGGCACCGGCGGCGCCGGCCCAGGGTGAGCGGCGGGACCGGCCGGGCCGGGGCCCGGGCGCCGGCCCAGGGTAGCGGCACGGCCGGCCTCGTTGGCGGCCCGCGGCGGCCGCGCTGCTCACTGTTCTTCTCCCGCAGATGAACGGGGACGTGGCGGAGCCGGCGCCGGTGTGGGAGCGGCCCTGGTCGCTGGATGAGATCCGTAAGAGCAGCCAGAGCTGGTCCTTGGCCTCGGACGCTGGGGTGAGCGGTGCGGCCGGACGGGCCTGAGCCCGGCACCGGAGGGGTGCGCAGGCCGCGGCCTCCCCGGGGCCGGGGCCGGGTGCGGGGCGGGGCTGCCGCCCGCTGGCCGGGGCTCTGGAGACGGGCCTGCCGCGGGAAGAGGCAGCCCCGGGCCCGGCCGCTCTCTCGGTGCTTTAACCCTGCGGTCCGGGCAGGAAAACTCCGGTGAGGGCTTGGCTCGAAAGGAGATGCGGAACGAAGTGGCTGAGACTTGGTCCTGTGTGTGTGTGTGTGCGTGGGAGTGGTTCAGTGTAATGTGCGTGTGTTTTGGTCCTCAGTTGAATTGTATGATCAGTTCTGTCTGTCTCGCAAATGGTGCCAAAAAGAAAAAGAGTTGGATGCTGACTATTGCTTTGTTGTTGTCAACAGCTTCTGCATTTTCTACAAGAATTCTCACAGCAAACCATTTCCAGGACACATGAAATCAAAAAACAGGTGGACGGATTGATCAGTGAAACAAAAGCTACAGACTGCCGCCTTCATAATGTCTTCAATGACTTTCTTATGTTGTCCAACACACAGTTCATAGAGAATGTGAGTGTGTTCTAGTACAACATCAAACTTGTACTTCAAACATTGTCATTGTCTCTTAATGTAGGATTGATTTAGCTTTCTGGCAAGCCTGATGCTGATTTAGGGATGAAATTACTTTTAATTGTATTTTGTTAAAAGATATCCTAATTCCCTTGTGAGTGATGCACTATCCAATACTGGCAGGCTCCCTTTGCCTTTTCAGCAATACCTTCCTTCCTTCCTTGCTAATATGTGACCAGGAGATCAGAGTTTTGGTTTTAGAACTATGAATGAGTTGGGAATTCTGGGATGTCTTGGATTATCTTCACAAGTTGTAGGAATGTAGCATTTGTCAGCATTTACCTGTTTAAATATGAGGAATGTTATACAATGCTGTAAATTTGCTTAATGGTGTTATTTTGCTGTAAAAGTATTTGGTATTAAAGGTGTTGGCCTGCAGGTAGTTGTCCCTTTCGTGTGGTCATGACAAGCATGTTTTCTGGTTAATGTTGCCACTTTATAGATATCTCTATTTTGAAAGATAAAGGTAGACTTAAAAAAGCCTTTTGCAACACTGTATCACTAGAAGTATGTGTCTGATTAAGTTGGAGAGCTTTAATAGTATTTCAGATTTTGGAGGGTTTTTAGCACTGAGTTTTATCGAGTGTTTTGTTTTGATCAGCATTATTTCAGGCCATACATGTCTCATCATAGCATTATTATTGGAAGGGTGGTGGCAGAGGAAAAGATGGAAAACTGGATTTATATTCTGGGGGCTTTTGGTGGTAGTGGGTTTTTTCAGCGCTGCAGTGTCTTTTCTGACCTAGCTTGGCTGTTCAGCATAATGATTCTGCTGAGAACAGTTTGTACCAAATATTTTAAATCTCATGTGCTTACAGCTGTTTGTTCCCAAATTGAGGTGCACAGAATTAGGTCTTCATTTCTGATTTTCATTTTAGTTAGTGAGAGATCTGTGTCTTCCCAGGGGATAACTGCACCTGTGTTTGAGATTTAGATTTAGGTTTGCAAGTTTCATGGAGATCTTTTATTCCCCTTTTTCTCCTTGTAGCTGTTCCTATAAAAGAGTGCTGGATGTGAGGGATCATCAGAATAAACTGAAGGTTGAGGGTTGTTGTGAACCCTCTCTGTGAGTATGGAAGGAAAGCTACTAAATAACAGAAAACTAAAGGAAAGTAGACAGCCTCTAAGTAAAATCTAGGTTTCACTCTGAAGGTGTCTAAAACAGCTTTACCTTGGGAAGGTTAAAAACTGCATTTTTTATTATGTTCAGATTAGTCTGTTAGCAGACTTGAATTACCTCAGTTGCATTGAGAAGCTGCCGAAGGTACCTTCAGTACCAATGCATGAAGGTACTTGATATCATCCATGGCTTTGTTTATTACTGTGTAATGAACTAATGTGTAATTAATTACATATTAACAGTGTACTTTGAGGTGGTACCCATGGTTTAGCCCCTGTAGTAGTACATTGTTCTTACATGAATTAATTTTGCTTGACTTTTCAGAGAGTTTATGATGAAGAAGTGGAAGAGCCTATTCCCAAAGCTGATGTTGGAGACAAAACAGAGCAGGTACTTAACTTCAGCTGCCTTGAGTGCTGTCAGTATGTTTGCAGCCATTGTCTACCTTCTCATTTTCAAACTTGGTTTGCTTACATTTACAGCTTACAAACCAAACTCCTTCCTTTCTCCTTGAAGTCTTTGTGTTGGATAGTGTATGTCACTTAGTCATAAAGTTGATAGTGATATTGGAGGCTACTGCAGTGTGTGATCATCTCTTAGGGCCTCCCCAAGCTCAGTACTGTATCCAGCAGATGAGACTTATGCATTGATTTTTAAGTGGTTATGCATGTTTTTTCAGCAAGAAGGCCTTGGGCAACCGTACTGGATTCACAGGTAGTAAATTGGGGAAGCAGAATCTGACTGAAATAATTCCTAGGAATAAGTACTCAGAAAGCTTTATATGTATGTATGTGTGTATATTACAATCTGGATGTATTATACCATAAATGTCTCCATAATAGCTTAGGAGCAGGAGTAAAACAATACTGTGCTTGTGTGGATGTTTAGAACCTCTGTTTTTGGAGTGATGAAAATGAATTAAGTCAAGCAAAAAAAACTCTTATTGTCCTTCTAATGCACATAGTGAAAAAGCTTTCGTTGTGCTGATTTGAAATTAACATTTTGAATGTGTGTTGTGGTAAGATTGAGTCTTAAGTAAAATGCAATGAGCGTGTGTTTTTTTCTGTTACTAAAGGAAAAGACGCGGGAACAGAAAGAAGCTGATCTAATCCCTAAAATTCAAGAAGCAGTGAATTATGGGTTGCAGGTTCTGGACAGTGCATTTGAACAGCTAGACATCAAAGCAGGGAACTCTGACTCAGAAGAGGAAGAAAGTAACGAAAGAGTGGAACTGATACTTGAGCCAAAGGTACAGGGACCTGTTCTTGCTGGGTTTGTTTTGCTTTCTTGGACTTGCTCTTTGCTTCTGTCAGCTGTATTACTTACTGCCTTAGTGTAAAACTGATGTTACCTAAACCTGTTGCCTAAAAAGAGGGTTTGATGACTGCATCTGAAGAAGTGCTCTCTGCTGAGCTTCTCCTTTTGTAACCTGCCTGTCTAGCAGTTAGGTTAGCATTAAGGTATGGCATCCTAAAGGAAGTTAGTTTATTGGAGTGAACTTTCTCAGTTCCGTGTGGGAGTGGGATGTACAAATTTCATGATTTTTAGGTACAAACCATATCTTTATGGGTTGTTTTTACCGTCCAAATAATTGAAAATCCAAGGTCCAGGTTTTCGGATAAGACTCATGCCTGTAGGTCTTTGCAAGGATATTCTTCTGTTACATGGCATGCAGAAAACAAGTTGGGACTACACAAACAGAAGTAGCCACTTTGTTTGATGGTGTTGAGGGAAATAAACATCAGCTAGCCCACCTAGTCATATGTTGACTTGAAGCATAGGTTTGGTGGGACTCTTAACAAGCTTGTATCTTCCTTGAGTTAAAACAAGGGAGGTAAGACTTCTGTTCTGAGGGCTGTTCAAAGATGTCAGAAAGACCTGATGTTGTCTCTTTCCAGGATCTCTATGTTGACAGACCTTTACCTTACTTGATTGGCTCTCAGCAGTTTATGGAACAGGATGATGTTGGCCTTGGAGATCTCTCTAGTGAAGGTATGTGCTGGCATGACCTTTTGTTTCTATGCAAGTAATTAGGTCCTAATCCAAGATTTTTGACTGTTTTTGATAACCAAATCACTGCTTTGGTTATCCTGTGTACTGTTCTTGCATGGTTAGATGCAGGCTATAATTAGCTGGGGAAAAAATGTTGATCATGCTGTAGCAACCACGTTTCCAGTATACTCATTTACTTGTGCTTTGTGTATTAGAAATGCAAAGTCTTAAAATTTCGTCAGCTTTCAGAGTTCTTTCAAACCGCTCTCTACCCACCTGATTTTAGTTTTCTTCACAGAGTCTTTAGGGGGCTTAAATGGTATTAACTTTTTTGTTTCCATTTAAATTAGAAGGATCAGTAGATAGTGATCGTGGAAGTGTAATTGACAGTGAAGAGAAGGATGAGGAGGTAAGTGGCAAGTCCCAGCTGCTTTGCACAAACATTCCTTGCATGTGAGGCCATTAACTACCTTGCTTTTTAAAGTTGGCTCTCAAGATAATACTGCACGATGTTTTTTCCCTGTGTTGGTTGGGATAAATGTACTTTGTTATTGTTCTTATGCAGTGGTTTTCTCTGCAACTTTCCAGAGGAACATTTATGTGGTAATAACTCTAGCTGTTATTAAAGTAGAATACTTCAAACTAAAATGTTTTATTCTAGTCCTATTTAATTTTGTGAAGCAAATCAGATTCTTATAAAGAATTGCATTTATGGAGAACAAATCTGTTGTAAATTACAGTTACAAAGAGTGGGATGGAGACTGACAGGAACAAGTTTAAAGCTTTAAGTGATGCACCTCCAGGCTTAGCCTCATAAATCTGCTGCATTGGAATATCAGTTTCTGATATGTTTTGCCTGCTTTGCCTGGGATGTCTCTGCTTTGTAACTGTGCTATGGAAGCAATCCCTTTCTCCTGAGGTGTTTGCTTTTGGTGTCTTTGCTCACTTAAAGTGAAATCCCTTTTGAGTTACTTGGATGCAGTCACAATGGAGCCTGCTGTCCTTGCTGAATTAATGACTTTCTAGTGAGCTCCTGTCATAAAAGTGGTCAGCACTGGGGGAACAATTTCTTGGTCAGATCATGGTGAGGAGCTCTGCATGTCCAAACTTCAGCAAGCTCAGAGTTTCTGAGCCCTCTCCCTTAACCACTGGATGAAGTAATGTGTGATACTTGTCTCTGGGTCTCTTATGTTACAGGAATCAGATGATGAATTTGGAAACCCTAGTGAAGATGACCAAAAGACGGTATGGTTAAATGCTCTGGTACATACCTGAAAGACTTCCCATTTGTGGCCCAGTGAGCATGCATGAAAGAGGAGATGAGAGCTCTAGACAGTTATTATTAGCAATTTTGTGAGACCTGATTTTTATAACATTTTATGGGAAGGTCCTGGGCAGATGGCACTATGTTCTGAAAATGAACCTGTGTTGGGCTTAAAGACATGCTTGCAAGCTGTCATTAGATACAGAGCCTTTGTGAGATGGCATTGCCTGATATGTGTTTTCCTCAGCAATAACTAGGGAAACATGAGAGTTCAAAGACTCTACTCCAGGAAAACTAGGCTTCTGTGGGTTCATTTGGTTTATAATTAAAAATCTAATCTTGCTGTGCAGGAGGCAAGGAACAATACAGTTTGAGTATTACATGGAATCAAAGATGTGAACAGTATTAGATATTTGAACAGTATATCCATTTGGATAATGAATGAGAAGGGAAGAGAAATGTTGAGATGGGAAAATTGAAGCCTGACTTTAGTAATTGATTTTAGATGAAGGAATCTTATCCATATTTAGATGTGCTACTGCAAAAGACTTTTAGGTGGGGATCCTCAATCTGGCATGATTTAATGCCAAAAGAGCAATGATGCAAAAAGCAACCCTTCTTTAATCTACTTATTAGTAAAACAGTGTTGCAAAAACACTCAGATGTTACTTTAAGCTGACCTTCATAGGGTAGCTTTGTATGCCTGATGTATTTTAAGATGAGCATGTATCTTTGGGTTGTTGGTGATTTAGTTCAATTATGGGCGCTTGCCTGTGCCAACCCCCAGCTCTCATCCAGTTCACTTCATCTTTTTCAGCCTCTTACTGATGTGACTGAAATCAGGATGTGAGCATGTAGTGTCTCTCATTCTGCTGTGCACCCGAAGGACAGAGCAAGATGATACGATTTTTTACTAGTTGATCAAGGAACACTAAGGAATACTTAACTCAGTGTTCATGTGTAAAGACTAAATACCAGGTCTTTAGTTTGTGCATGGTAGTGGTACACACCTTGTGAGGGGGGAGCCTTTATGTCCTCAGTTGCAGCATTCAATAACACAGCACAGGGTTGGGGTGTGCTACAGAATGCAGCAACTCGCTTGGGGCCGGAAGCACTCCTTCCTTACCTTTCAAAAGCTGTGAAGTACTCCAAATTGGCTGTAAGTTCCCATCCTTTCTGTGAATTTGATTTGAATATTTTATCTAAGCAGATGAAGTTTTGTGCTTGTTTTGTATGTGAACAGGATATTAATTGTTTTTTAGAGGATAGCCCAAATGAGTGATGAAGATGATGATGATGGCTGTGATCTCTTTGACTCTGAAAAAGAGGAGGATGAGGAAGGAGACTTAGATGAAAACACAAAGCCTGTGAGTAATTGCTGCTTTCCTGGAGTGGGAGATCTGACTTTTTATTCAAAAAATTTGTCCTTAGAGGGATTATAATGGTAGCTCTCAAGTACCTGGAATGGAATCCTGTAGGAAGTGCCTCCAAAAATCCTGAGTTGTCTTTTAACATAATTTTTCAGGTGTTACGCCTTTAAACTCAGGGATTCTCATAGCTTAAAAAAGTATCAAAGCTGTCTTGCAAGAATATTAAGAAATGGGTCATTGCATTTTTGTGAAGTGAAAGCCTTTTGTTTCTCCTGCTTACAAAGCAAGGTGACATTAACAACTATGTGTTCATCAGAACTAGAAATTCTGAGGATTTTTTTAATTCTTGATGAATGCCTAATCTCTGCTTTCTTAACAGAAAGCTGTACTGCTTCTTCTGAGGGCTTCAGACAAAATCTAGACAAGATACTGTACAAGTGAGGCTATAGAATACAGTATTTATAATTGTAATTGCATCAAGTTGTTAACTGGATCTGCTGTTACTTGTCCCTGCTACTCAGAAAAAGAAGAGGCCAACATCATTTGCGGATGAGCTGGCAGCTCGAATCAAAGGAGAAGTGCCAGTCAGACGAGATGAAGAGTGTTCATGTGAGTTATCTCCCAAGTTTTGATAAGTGTTTGTGCAGTAATGGGGGACTTGTGAAAGTGTGGGACAGGAGATTGTGGGTAACAATACATGAAGTTACACAGGTCTATGATTTGAACATGTGTTAGGTAAAAGCATGACAAGAGGAATTGCAGACACTGTTTTGTGCTCTGAGTAATTCTTTGCCCATAACTCAGAGGACTGAATTGGATTTCACTGAGAGTTACAGTGGGAAACATATTGCTTTCAGGTGAGACAGGTCACTCTCAAAACACACAATATTGGAAATGTTTTCTTTCCAATCTGATTCTCCCTCTGCATGTTTGACCACATGTGCTTTCTCCTGTTTCAAGTAAGTTTGTGGAAGCCACTGGTCACTGTGGTCTTTCAGTGAGCTCTATAGTAGAAAACACCTCAAGCAGTAGATTGGTGTTTTCATGTGGTGTGAATTGTTTGTTTTCTTTGCTTAAATGTAGTGTTTTGAGGAGGTTTTCCTTGCTACTGTCACTTATGATATTTTAGGCTAAATAATGCGTTTACTTTTGTGTTGCTTTCAAAGGCAAGATGTCTCAAGTATTTAGTCTTGGAGCAAAGCAGCAGTGGAAAATAGCTGGCTGAAGTTGAGTTGGCAAGGGCTTGTGAGGCTGCTGTTGACCTGTAAAATTGAGAAGATGAACAGACAAGAGCTGTGTGTGTGTTCTTGCACAGTTCAAACAATCAAACTAGGTCTGCTGATACCAAGAATATAAAACCTACCAACTTAACCTGTTCAGTTACAGGGAAATCTTCCAGTCATTGAAGTAACCTTGTAAGGCCAGAGGAGGTAAAACTCTGGCTTTGCTTTTGGTACCTGAATGAGGACAATAATAAATCTGGAGCTATTTGAGATGCCTGGAGGTTCTGCAAAGGTGTGGAACCTGTGCAAAGCTGTGTTGCTTTCTGCCATCTCAGGTGACACTAGTCTGCATGTAGACAATTGTGTTGAACCCCTAGTGCCTGACAGAATTATTCTATTACAATTTCAAGTACTAGTTTTAGAAACTGTATTTCATAGAATTGATTCATCAGGCTGGTTCATGGAAGCACAGAGGTCAGCTTGGTTTGCTATTTTTTTAGGTTCTTTTTGCCATAGATTAATCTCAGACTGTAAGTAAAGGTTGACTGGTTTTTCATTCTAACTTTCTTCTTACAGCCCTGTCATCAGAGACCAAAACAAGGAAAACTCCAAAAGAAAAGAAGGAAGTTAGAGTTCCATCAGATGGTAGGACATCCTCCTCTTGTGCTTTTGAATTTTGGGCTGAATTATAAGATAACACTTACGAAATCGTGGCTTTTGCTATAGAAGCTGGGTGGGATATCAGTGAGCATCCTTCAAGGTGAATGTGTAAACAAATCTAGGTTGGGATGTGCATGTAAAAAAGGCTGTAAACACACTTGGTGAGAGTTCCTCCTTCATGTGGCCTTCTGCAGCAACCACACAACCCAGTCTGTCTTCAGCAGCTTCTCTCTGTGTCATGTTTATGAGAGCAGATGGAACCAAAGCAGTTTTTATTTTGGTTGTCTCTAATTTCCTTTCCTGAAACTTGATCAGTCTTACCAAAGCTCATGTCTCTTGTACTTTCTAGATGAAGATGATGACATCTTCAAGCCTCCTAAATTGACTGATGAGGACTTCACACCGTTTGGTTCACGGGGTGGCCTCTTCAGTGGTGGAACAGGCCTCTTTGATGATGAAGAGGTGAGAATACTTCAGATATTAAGAAAAATAATCTAATAGTGCAAGGCAGCTTTGTGTCAGTGCAGATTTGAATGAAGCCATCACTGGTTACCTCTTGGTGACTTACTATTCAGACTACTTTCCTCATCTGTGTAGACACAGGACAGCCAAGAAGCAGATCTGCGTGTGATTGTTGCCTGCATGCAAACACCTGGGCTTGATTTCTGCTATCTAAAGTTAAACATCTCTGAAGGGTGACTTAGCTTCACTTTACTTGTGCGTTGGAGGAGGCTGTGCTATACCAGCAGGCAGACACAGCACGACAACAGGCAAATGATAACAACTGACCAATGGCAATTGATCACTGACACCTCTGCCACACCCCTACTCTTTCTGGAGTGTTTTGTCTTCTTTCTAGAGTTTTATACAAAGACCATGCATTTTGAGTCTCCAGGTAGTCAACCTCTAATACCCCATTCGCATAAGAGGGAGGCTTTCAAGAAATCACGTGGTCAGTACTCAAAAAATCTGGAGGTTTCCTGGAAATACAGGCTGTGATTGTTGGAGATTGGTACAGGGCACTGCAACCTAAACACGGGAACAACTGTGGGAGTGTCCTGCAATGTTTTTGAGCTGTAATGTATTTCCCTGCACATATGTTTTATCCACATGAAGTTCAGGAGTATTTTTATGCTTGCCCTGACCTGAATTTTTCCCTCAAACCTTACTGTATAAACTTCAGTGGGAAAACTCAGAAGGGCATAATCAGGATCTAACCAGCTGTAGAATAATTAGTGGAAGTCCTTGAAGATGTGCAAATAAAAGGTCATTCCTTCTCTTCAGCAGACAGACCAGCGATCAGTAAATTAAATTTTAGAAGAGTACTGCTTTTCTGAATGTATGCACTCAAGTTAACACTTCAGTGATTACTTCTTCTGTCTTGGCTTAGAAGTGAACATTCAATATGGAAAAATCAGCATCTGTAATTTCCTACAGAAACAAATTCACCACTTCCCTCCCTTTGCATTTTCATCTATGAGCAGAGTGATCTTTTTGCTGAAGCACCAAAAGGAGAAGAATCAAAAGAGAGAGAGGAGCAAGCCCCAGTAAGTGAAGGTAAGAACCAACAGTTGCCTCCTGTAGTCTTGTCTGTGCTGTGATTTATTACTGCTAGCAGCTAGACTGTTCTCAAACTAGAAAGCCTGGGGTGGCAATTACAGAGCAAGTCTCTTCTCCTCAGCAGTGTTAATAGAGAGCAGCTGTGTTAAATTTTACATATGTTTGTTTGCTGTGATCTGTTACACACACATACTCTCCTAGAACTGAAAGGATGTCCTTACTGCTATTGGCAGAGCTCTCTGCTCTGTGCTGGGTTCCTGCTTCTCAAGTGTACTTTACAGGATCCAGTTGTGGGTTTGAGGGGAGCAGAGATTTCTTCTTGAAGATTAATTCACCTGAGTTTCTCACTAGCTGCATATCCTCAAGGACTGTGAGCACACATTCTGTACTGCAGAGCTTTTACTGAAGCACTGTATTTAATGAATTTGCAGATTATGTGTTGGGAGACTAAGCCATTTTGTTTTCAACGTATTGAAGTGGTTTTGAGTGTGTGAATGTAAACTATTGTAAATAATGATGTATGTAAACTTGTAATGTGTGTATAAGCTTCAGTGTAGTAGAGCTGTTCTTTGGAGTTTAAATTGAAAAAACTAGACTGTTACATATATTTGCAATAGCCCAGAAGTTCAAGAAGAATGTGTAAAGAGTTCTGAGCTGTTGAGAAATAAAAAGCAGGTCAGACAACTTCTTGGATTCCTCTTTCTGTGGTAAAGTTCTGAAGGCTTTGACAGCATAAAATAAGTGCATCCATTTGTATTGTACTTCCTGTGATTTCAGCATCCTCTACAAAGTCCTTAAAGAAAGTTCCTGCAGGTGCAGTATTTCTGTTTCCAGGTATGATTTATTCAATAGCCAATTGCTTCATGCACAAAATGCTCTTTTCTTTAAAACCTCCTACTGAGGTTTTAAAGAAAAAACTATCCAAATACAGCAGCACTGCATTGCTTGATCATATGCTTAATGACAAATACAGATGCTTCTACCATGCTAAGCCTAAACTGCAGCATGTTTTATGGATAATCAAAGATTCTGGAGGAGTTTTGAAGGTAGGTGTCACTGATGGCAGATATTAGTCAGCTTCAAGTGTTGTGCTCTGAACTTTTAAGAATGTGTGTCACTTCAACTGACATGCAGCTTAATTCTGCTGTACATGCAGTCACAGCTTCCACCTGTAGCCTGAGAAGGAACTGCATTTTGATCTTTCACATTTTATCATATTGCCTTGGACTAGCAGAAGAACAGTTCAAACATCAAGTTCCTATGTTAAGACCAGTCTTGTTTTTCTGGTTTTGATTAGGAGAATCTGCATACATAGGGAAGAACCAGATCTATAACTGGGAGCTAAAAGTAAAAAAGAATTGTACTAAGATCTTTGTTTCTTATCAGAATCCAAGCTGATCATCACCAGTTGTTTTTTAATTTACTGACAAAGATTTCTGTCAGTGTGCAGGCTCTTCACTTGATTGAGGTATCTGAATTTTAAGTTTTAGCCTTTCTTAATAAAGGTCTATTTTAAGACTGGTTTCATTTAACTGAGACCTCAGTCAGCAAAATTTTTAGAGTAGGAAGTACACAAATGCAGAGTTTTTACTCCAAGGTCAATGATACATGTTAACAATGGACTTCTACATAATTGTGAAACTCAGTAGCGGAGTTCAAAACAGCAAATTGATGTGTGGGACTTTTTTATCCTTTCTTCTTGGAGATACTGTTGTATAAGCAGTGAGTTTAGTCTTTAGTTGCTTCCTCTCAATAACTTGTAGACAGGCTTAAGTCACCAGAGAAAAGCCAAGATTAAGGCTCCTTTGCTATTCCAGTGAACAGTTTTTTTAGGGACTCAATAATCTTTAATAAATAACTACGTTTTGTGGCTGTATTCCTGTCAATCCTGAGGCACTTTATAATTGCGTAATACACTTTTTTAAATAAGAACCTGCTGCTGATCAAAATTTATGCAGTCTGCTGACTTAACCAAATAGCAGTAGTTGTACTTTCTGCCAAACTTTCTTCAAGTATCTCCCTACTTCTGTCTCATTTCCAAACATCTACACATGAAAAGCCAGAAGACAGGCTGAGACCATTAGGAGTGTTTCAGATGATCACACACTCAGCCCTGAGGCTGGACATTTCCACAGAGAGGCAGAAGGAGCAGTTGCTCTGGCTGGCTCTAATCAATCACTGCTATAGCTGGTATGTGCAGGGACCTCACGGCCAAAGCCAGCCTTGTACTGCAGGATGGCTGCTGGGCTCACATGGCCAGTGTGCCTCCTGGGAAGAGCTCAGCCACCTGTCCTTCCCTCTCCCCAAGCACATTACCATCTCACTGGGCCACAGTGGTGTGGTGTACTAGTTAGTAGCATAGGATTCTGGT
Organism: Camarhynchus parvulus; assembly: GCF_901933205.1. NCBI lineage: Eukaryota > Metazoa > Chordata > Aves > Passeriformes > Thraupidae > Camarhynchus > Camarhynchus parvulus. The sequence continues at coordinate 17,143,539 of NC_044576.1, read as the reverse complement.
TTGGGAAGTCCATAGGGGCAGCAGTGTGGGACTACTGAGATTTCTAGCTTCAACACAGAGCCTGGCTGCTGTTCCTAGGGAAGATGAGCAGGTTTGAGGAAGAAGTGGCTGCAGTGAGAGTGAGGAGCTGTCTGTGACTTGGCTTTATCAGAATGTGTCTAGCTAATGCTTTTGATGTGGCATTGTTGCAGGAGCGCCTTAAAAGTTGCTGAGATGGAAACTGTACCTGGTGTCACTTACTATGGCATAAATTCAGCTTTTTGGTAACTCTGGAAATGTTATTTTGATTTTTATTCTTCCCCCATCTGACTTGCAGGAGGAAGTGATGTGTTTAGTTCCACTGTAACTGGGGAAAAAGACAAGAAATCTGCAGCACGGAGCACAGAAAAAACACCTAAACAACCTGGGAAAGTTGTTCTATTTGATAATGATGATGATGATGACTTCTTTGTGGAAGCAACTAAAAAACCTCCAGATCCAGGTACCTCTAATCATTTGTGGTGAAAGATTAAACACTGAAGGTCATCAAAATTCAAACTGGTAGAAACCAGTGGGTTATAAAATTCAAACCTTCATCCCTGCAACTTCTGTTTGGGTTTTGAGGGGTTGTATTTTTGGTTGATTTTTGGTGTTTTGTTGTAGAGGGTTTTTTTGTCATTGGTATTTCTTTTCATCAGAGTGACATGGGGCTGTTTGTTTGTACATGCTCTCCCTGACTTCTCTCTAAGGATGCTCCTTCTGCCACTAGAGTGGTATCTAGACTTGATTTAGGGAATTGGTACAGGCTTTATTCACACAGCCTTGAACCTTTGTGCCCAGCATTCCCTATTAGCAGGGTCTAGGCCTGTGCTAAGCCAATACAAAACACTGCCTTTAGAGATGCCAGCTGGCTCAGCTGCTTCACTGCATATTCTGTCACCAGTGCTTTCAGGCAAGTGGTGTTTCACTTTGGGAGCTTGTCTGATTTTTTCTCTCAAAGACTCCTGATGTTGGTAATCATTAAACAGTATGGTATCTTTTGAGACTCTTTTATCTTCTCTTGTTCTGTATTCCTCATTTCCTGTTGGTTTTGTCTCTTTATGTAGTCAAATCTACAGCTGACCTATTTGATGATGATGAAGAAGGTGATTTATTCAAGGAGAAACCTGCCATTCCTTCTGTGGTTGCTGGCACAGCTAAAGAAACAGAAAGCCATAGGGAGGCAATTGTGATAAAAAAGGTAATGTCATATAAATGGATTGTGTGGCTGAGGTTTTAGGAAAAGTTTCTAGTGCAGTTGAAACAGTCTTTCCATATACAACACTAAGAAAGTGACATATTTATGAAATAGGATAAGGTTCATAGGGTTTTCCATAATTTAATACTTCAGTGGTCCTTAAATGCCTTTTTCCTTTTAAACTTGGGGTTTATTTGAGGTTTTTATTAGTGTGGGCAGTGACTGAAAGAATCTTATTAAGACAGGATTGAAATGAGAGCAAGATGAAAAGCCTCTGATAATAAAAATGTTTATGAATTTCATGGCTGAAATGAAACCAGCCTGAGTTAGAAATCTTTGGTGTCACAGTTCTATGCTGCAGAAACTGTCTGCTCTTACACCAGCCACTGACAGCAGCTAAACTGGTAACCAATAGCTTGTGTGTGTATTATGGGAGAGGAGGGTGGGTGTCACAGTTCTACCTAAGCAGTTACAAAACTTGGAATGTTGAGAAAACTGTTTTTCAGCTGAAAACTCCTCAAAGTTGTAGAAAGCTCTGCACATGATACTGAGCACATGCATATGTATGTGAGAGAGTTAGGAGAACCTCCTAATACCCACTGCACTTTCAGAACAGTACCTTCAGGAAAGTACTAATCCTCTTTGTTTCTATAGTAGATACTGTATATACTCATTTTATACATTCTGTCCAATGAGTATATGAACATAATTAGCTGCAGTGACTCTTCTCCCCTCTGGACTGAGAAGTACAGTGCTGGGGATGTCTAATATAAATTGCTGTAGCACTTTCCCCATATTGTCCTATGAGAAGAACTTGGGCACAGGGGCCAAAGCCAGCTTCTATTTCTGCTGCAGTGTAAGAGTATCCATGGTCAGTGAAGCAGGAGCAGTGAGAGGGATCTCACAGCACTGGACTTTCCTAGGGAAAAGGATGAGAACTGATTCAGCAGCACCCCTCCTACTCAGTCATGAAGAGAGGGCTGATGTATATTCCTAGCTTAATGACAGTAGTGCTTGGGTCTGGGATTGTTCTAAGTTTAATGGCAATATAGCTGGTGGCAGGCTGGGGCTGTGCTGTGATAATGCAGGAAATGATGGCTGGCCTTGTCCTTTATAAAACACAGCTCGTTAAAAGAAACATTTTCCTTTAGCTTCCGAGGCCTGGCATGAGTTGCTGCATACATTCTTCTGCTGAGAAGGATGGTGTGGCAGAGGGGAGGCCTGTGGTAAGACCTGAAAGTCACTTGAGCATAGCACATGAGTTTTGGACTTCAGCCCATGGGTGACAAGCTTGGGTTCTGTCCCTTCAGCTGCTGGGATTTTGCCATCAGCGTGCCTCTTAGCAGGGATCTGTCATGGGTTAGGAAAGGTACTTCCTAGTTCAGTGCCTCCACTGCAACCATCCCTCTCTCCCTGGGGAGGGCTAAAGAGGGGAATTGGATGCACAAAAGGTAAAGATCAGAGGTTGAGATGAAACCAATTTACTTGAAATAGCAATGAGATAAGAAAACAAACAGTAACAGCAGCAATACTGATGACAGAAGGTACAAAAAAGAGGCAAATGATTCCACTGCCTCTGCCACGCTGAGCTGACTCAGAGGGAGCTTCTCCCTGGGAGAGACCCCCTTCCCCCTGTCCTCAGCAGTGAGGTGAGGTGGTATAAAATAATTTCTGAGTCCTAGCCACACCCCCTCCTGGCTACTGCAAAAGAAAGTGTCATAGCTGTGCCAGCCCTTACTGAATCTAAATGGGTGCTGATGCAGTCTTTTTTTGTCCTAAAGAGTCAACAGTCTTCAGGTGAGGACTTCAAGCCTTTGTCTGAAACACCTCCAAGAAAACAGAGGGGCCTTTTCTCTGATGAGGAGGATGCTGAGGTGAGTATTTCTTGGAGAAATCCCTACAGAAATCCTTGGCATCTCAGTCATCCTGACTTCAGTCCACTCATATCTGGGGACTCTTTAAGCATTTTGTAGGATTGGGAAATCTGACATCCATGCACGTACTCCCAGCTTTCTGAAAGTTCCTTCTTGCTCCAGGAGTGAAAGCTGATTGTTTTCCCTGTCTTCAGGGAGTTAAACATTAGTGGTACACACAGGCATAAATTAAAAGCCTGTAGACAGGAAGGAGCAGCAAATTAAGAGTAAGAATCATTGAAGACTGCATATGTTTCATTTTGGCTTTCAGCTAGCAATTAACCAGCAAAGATGAGGAAAATCCCTGTGCAGTTGGAAGTTCATCAGATAAGGCATCCACTACTTCATAGACATTCTAAACATCTTTTTTCATAAAGAAAAACACGAATGTCCCCTTCAGAGTTCTTAAACATATGGCCTTGCTTTGCAAAGTGACATTTCTTTGGTTTGCACAGGATTTGTTTTCATCAAGTAAAGCTGTGAAGTCCAAAGCTACATCTCTCCCCACCAGCAAGTCCATGACAAAAGCTCCACTTTCCTTGTTTGATGATGATGAAGAGGTAAGTACCACTTCCTGATACTGCCTGTATGGGGGAACCCACCTGCACTGGCTGTTGCAAATGCAGCAGGAAATATTGAGAAATTTACAACACTGGCCTTGCAAATGGAGCACTAAATTGCTCTTGTCTTGTGCAGCAGTTCTGATCATATGGACAGTACTGTGGAGAAGAGTGGGAGTGGGGAGTCCTGCAAGTTCTTGAGGTCTTTTAAGTAGTTTGCAGTCAGTGCATTTCATCTGTGGATCTAAACATGAAGGATATTATCCCTCTGATTGATAGGACTAGAGAACACTGAGCAGTAGAACAAATATGAGCTTCAAGAAGCTGTTTTATCCTAAACCTGTGGTATCTGTCACATGGATGACTTCTTGCTTCTCTTGTCATGGCTGTTGAATTCCTTTTTTCTCACTCTTCAGTGTGTAAGAATCGTGACTGCTAGTATGGCAACAGAGGTCAGAGCACAAGTTTGTACAAGAAACCTTAAAAAAATTTGAATTAAGGTGTGCTTTTTTAATCTTTTTACCCAGTGGTAGTTGTTCAGCTCACTTAATGCCTGTCTTCAGAACAGGATTCATTCTCCATTTCATTATACATGTTAGAAACAGTGCCCCATTATGTTGGCTGCTGTGCTACAGAATTGCTGAGTGGTGGTTTTTAGCTGCTGATCACGTCTTGTGGTGGAGAATCTGTGAGTCAGAACCAGGCTATGTGCTAACAGGCTTCTGGTCTATCAAATGCTGTATGTGTAGGATTCCTTGTAACAGAATATGGTGTTAAACTTGAATTTATCTTCAAAAAGCACCATTTCTTTATCCTATTTACATGAGAAGTGAATGGCAACAGTATCTTATGTGCTGATGATTTCTCAATGAGCTTTTCATTATGGCTTTGGCTTTTGATTTTTTTTATGCTATATTTTATTTTGTTTTAAGGATCTCTTTGGTGTGGGACCTGCCAAGAAGCGCCAGGAAAAGACATCAGAAGAGAGAGCAAAACAGTCAGGGTCTCTCAAGAAAGCTTCCAGCTTATTGTTCAGCAGTGATGAGGAGGTACAGAGGAGTGAGATTTGATTGAAAATAGTTACTGGGCTTTATGCTTTATAAAACTTTTGAGAAGGGAACCACAGACCAACTCTGCTGTGTCCACATACCATGCCTGTCGCAATCCCTTGATTTGTTTGCAGCTAAGGAGGCTGCAACAATTAAAAACTTAAAAATTAAAAACTTTTCTGGAAACCTCTGAATTAGCTAATATGAATAGGATCCAGACCATTCTTAGTCCTCCTACCTCTCAAAATTACTCTGTTGCATAGACTTTATTACTTGTCCGAAATTGCTTGTTTAGTAGGCAACAGTAATATTTTTAGATGCATTTTTATATTAATGTAGAATAAACCAAGTTCAAACTTTGTCATGCCTGTAATGTCTTTCACAAAGAGATCAAACAAAGGCGGGAAACTGGGAAAAGCCACTTGAAATGCTGGGAATAGCAAAACAAACAAGCAGAAGTATCTTGTTTAGTGCGTAGGCTTGAATAAGTGGTAGATGTGGGAGGATGTGGGTGCCTGGGGAAGAACTGCTGTAAAAGAAGTAAGTGCAGCATTGAGCACTCTAGTGAAGGTGTCGTGGCTGTATATGTGGTGGGTTTTTTCTCTTTTTTCTTGTGTTTTCCCATACATCAAACTTGCTAACTATTTAAGTGGCTCCAGTGAGGTTCTACTGAGTGGCCCTACTCTTGTGACACTGCAGTTGACACTGACCTCAGTTGTCAAGAGCAGCTGTAACAAAATGTGTGTACTGTATTTTGCTGGATTAGTATCGTGGGCCAGAAGGTGACCAGGCCCTTTGCAAAGCCTGAGCAATGTCACATTACAGTGGCTAAAATGCAGGCAGCTAAGTCAACTAGTAGAGAGATGAAAGGGCTGCCAAGATGACAAAGTGTTCCTTATAAAGAAAATTGCAAAGTGGCTTTGATGAAGAAAAGAAAACTTGTTCCTTCTTTTTAAGGAACATTGGAATGTCTCCAAGCCAGCTAAACTTCCTTCTGAGGATGGCCGAAAAGAAGACCCTGCAAAACCAACGAGCACTGTCAGTCAGGCTAAAGATGTGAAGACAACAAGTCTCTTTGAGGAAGAGGATGAGGAGGATTTATTTGCAATCACTAAAGAGAGGTGACTGTCTTGGGAGGGGAGTGGGGAGGCATTTATTCAGAACAGCCCAGCAGCCCTTCCAAAACCAGATGGACCCAGGCATATTGCAAGTGTTGGTTCCTGGTACTGTTGCTGAGGAGGAAGTAGGGATGTGTGAGTAGGAAGGGGCAGTGCTGGGCTCTTTTGTAGCTGTGGTGGGTCATTCTCCTTGCCACCACTGAACTGGCCTTTCCATTTCTATCCCAGTGATATAAAATCCTCTTGACATTTTTTTATTTCTACTTCTGCCAAAAGCTTTGTAGACAAGAAAGGGTGTGTTAGAATTATTGGGACAGTGAGGAAGCCAAGTGATATATCTGGGAACACTTGCTGCAAATGATGGTCCTAAATGATGCTTTTAAACAAATGCAGTGCATGGCCACTGAATTTTCCACTTTCTTCCCTCTCTCACTGCAGCCAAAGAAAGCCACAGAAGCCATCATTGTTATTTGAAGATGATGATGTTAATGGAGAATCATTCTTCAGCTCCCAACCAATGCTACTCCCTTCAGCTGCTAAGGCTGCAGTGGTAACTCCCCATTCTTTTAAAAGTAACATGGAACACTTAGTCATTTTACAGTCTATCATAGTTGTTAGGTACTGAAAATAAGTCTAACTCATTTCACACAATGGTAACTCTAGCAAATTGGGAATGGGAACAGGAAAGACTGAACTCTTACATGTACACTCTTACTACTATTAGCCTAATGGAGACTTCAAAATTTTCTTGACCACTTACCCTAAATTTGTTTGGTTTATGCTAAAAGCCCTTCCTAAGGATGTCCTGAAAGCTCTCAACATTAAATAACACTAAAAGGAACAAACAGCTTACTGCTGACTCAGTAGCCAGGATTACCCTTTCATGTTACCCTACCCAAGATGATTGAGATGTGTAAACAGGCTTCTTACTGGCCCTCCCTATTGTGTGCTCCTGCCATCCTCTGTCTTACAAGCTTAGCCTGTGATGTACTGCCTGTCTGGCTGTGCTTTGGAACTGAGAGTATGAGATGCAAGGGATTAATAGAGTTGTATCTGTAGTAGGGATTTGTGTACATGTGCTTCCTGGCACTCTTCAGATTCAAAAACTCATAGTAGTGGAAATTAAAAGTCACATACCAGAATGTCCCATGGGAGGAAAATAAGAGAAGTCAAGCATGTTGCCAGTGTCCTAGACCTCTGCAGTAGGCAAACTGAGACTCTGCTATCCCACAGCAACATACACATTTTATATATAACCACCAATCTGTGTCACCAACATTCTCCTGATTTTGCAGGAGAAAGTAAAACGAGCTCAAGCACCACCTACCTTTAATGAAGAAGAAAAGGAGGAAAAGGAAGATCTGCCAGATGAAACAGTGAAGTCTAAGCAGGTAGAAGATACATTGTGGTATTCAGAAAAGCCTAGACCAGCTCCTGTGCCTCAAGGAACAGATGTTGCAGGGCAGCAAACAAAGGAAAAAGTGAGGGATTTTCTTACATTAGTCTGAAGTTTGGTAAAAATTCAGTTAAAAAAACCACAATCAAACAGTGCTGCTCTGGCATGGAATTCTTTTTCTGGATTGGAGGAAAAAGTTCCTCTGTCTCCATTTAGCAAAATCACTTGTCAATCAAACAGCAGATTGGTTAAATGACATTTAAAAGTTGTTTCTTAACTGACGTCCTTGAGAGGGATTGGGTTTTTTGGTGGGGAAGAAGGTAGGCAGAATCTGTTTCCATTTTCCCTTCAGAGTGGGTTGGGTAATCTTCATTTACATGAACAAAGCTTACCCTTAAAACATAGCCTATATTAATATATAGATTTTTCTTCAAGCTCAGTAACTTTGTTTCATCATAATGTGTGATGATTTATAAAGTGATGAATGTCATTGTGGCCTTCAGGATTGTGAATTTCTGCTGGGCAATACTGTTACAGAACAGTTTTGAGTATATTATTGCAGAGGCTTCAGCAGAACTGATCTTGGGCATAGTCTTACTGAGTGATTGTTGAGGAATTACCAGCTGATGAATTTCCATTGTAGTTCTTACTCTTCACACTTTTCCTGAGCACATTTAAGGTTCTGGTAGTGCTGTGCACTCTAAAGTATCCCAAGTGGTATGAGCTAGGTAACTCAGAGATAGTGGCAAAGCTGATTAGTGCAGCCTTGTGGTGCACATGCAACCTGACATAGAGATGAGGAGAAAACCTTACACAGGAAGCAGCTTATCAATAGTGCCACGGGGTAGGGTACAGGAGGAAATTTGTCTTCCTTTCAGAGCTGAAAGGTGTGTTCTTTTCTTTATCAACTGCCTCTTGCTAAGCTGCATATTGATACTCTGTCTGCTTGGTAAAAATTAGTTGAATACAGTTGCCTGCTTGGAAATGATTGCAGAACTCTGACCACTGGTGGTATTTAACCAAGAAAACTTAGCAGGGTTTTTGGGGAAACCTGCAATAAATAACAGGCTGATGTGTTACTTTTGTTTTCCTTTGGTGGAGCCTTTTACAGTAATATCTTCAGAGCCAGCTGACCATTCAGATTTGTTTGCAACATCACCACCAGCTCTGGAGCAAGATGTGAAAAGCCAAGCTAAGAAAGTGTTAAGCTTATTTGAGGAGGAAGAAGAGGAGAGACTGGAAGATGATGACGGCATAAAAAATGCACAGAAAGGAGTTGGTGTGGTGAGTCTAAGGATGTTCTTGAACTCTGGGAAATGGTATTTCCATCTCTGCTCTTCTAGGCAAGGTTTTGTTTACATTTCTGTACAGATGTTTTAGTGCAGCTACTTGATTTTTGCTTTACAGAACTGACTCTTCAGTTACTCCTCAAGGTCAAAGACACTAGGAAGTAAAAGGATGTGGCATTTTAAGCCTTGTGGTTTATCCCTTTTTTTTTTTTTTTGCATTGTTACAGTTTGCTTGCTTGGTATATGCCTTCAGACTTAGGTTCAGCAGTAATTATCTTAATCCTATGTTTGCTTCTGTTTTTGAGGTATGTATCTCCATTTTTTTAAAAAGTTTCCAGCTACCATATTATTAGTCTGGCTTTTCTGATATACCATGATATCATCAAGAGGTGCACTTGGAATTTTCAGTAGCAATATCCTTGAATCCATGGCAATATTCTTGTTTCTACTTGATGCAAATGTACTGAATTTTTTTCTGTAAGTTTAAAGTAGTGTCAAAAGGTATATACTATATACTACAGTGTACCACAAGGTTTTGTCATCTTAGTGTGAACATGTGAAGTAATCTGCCAGTCCTAAAAGCTATGTACACTTTACTCAGAAGCCCTTGGAACTTAATGAAATAGATAACTGTTGTAGAAAAATCAGTTTAGAGCAGCCCCTGAGTTAAAATGGATTGTTAGCTTGGGCCTTTGTTTACCACTTGTGAATGAATACTGTGTTTGGTTTTTTGTGGGGAGCACACTGGGAGATGATTGAAAGAAGTCACATCTGTCTTATGAATTTGGAAGAATAGAAATCTATTCAAATCTTTCCTTCAAAGTTCTCATCTGTCAACATATAGTAGTCACAAAGTGATTAAGGTGCTGAAGTACAAAAATCAGAATGGTAATTTACGAACTTAACCTTTTTGATAGGCAAATCTGAAAGGTGCAACTACTTTTCTGTCTTATTTAAACTTAATATGTTTTGTGTGTGGGTAATTCTAGATTTGCATTAGGTTTTCACATATCGGCATAAACAGCAGTTCTAGCGCTCTAAAAATGTGACCTGGCTTTTGATACAAAATTAAAGCTGGTGCAGAGAGAGACTGAGAATGTAATAAAGAAATTACAGTAGTAAAAATCATAGGAGAGGGTATATGGATGAAAGGTGGTGTACTGGAAATTAAATTTAGGCAGCCCTTTTGGGGTTCCTGGAGACTTGAATAGGAATGGGTAGAATCAGGCTTTACCCTTATGAAGACCACTCTTGCTGCCTAGATTTTGTGTCTGGTGTCATAGCACTGGACATCCAGTCATGCTCTGAAGAGGCATCCTTTAATTTGAGTTGTTTTAATAGAGACAGATGAGTGGAGAAACACAGATATGGGCCTTTACCTGGACATTTGAGTGGGGCCTTTGCCTTTGCACCTGGGTGCCTGCAATGACCACAATCATACACAGGCATTGGTTTTGGTGCTGGAGCTGATACTCATTCCTTTGCCACGTAATGGAAGACTTACAGGGTGATGTGGGTAACTGCATTCTTCCCCACAGCAGCAAATTTGAAAGTACAAGTTCTTGCCAAAGGCAGTATGTTCTGTTCTTCCATGTGGGTGTTTGCTTGCTTGCACAGGAGAAGAACAGGGAGTCTAGCAACAATAGCTTTACAGGCCTTTTGTTAAAAAAAAAATCTATTTTTTTATTCTTCTTTGAAAATGTCACTTAGGAAGATAACCAAGAGATTCTCTTCATTTCGCTACTGTGTCCTGCATCCTTAACTGAAATTTTTGAGGCATAAAAGTCTTACTGGAATATAAACCTTACTGTACAGTCGTGATAACATACTGAAAAGTTTTTGTTTTCCTTTTGAAGGGAGCTTTAAAGTAAGTAGTAGCAGCTGGATCTTAGATCAGCAGACACAGATATTGTGGTGAATGCCTTCTCATTAAATTGAACTGTAAATACAAATATTTACATTGTAAGTTTTGCAAATTTGGTCAAAATAAAACATAACCAGCAGTTAAAGCTGTAGTTTTGTTACCAGTACAGGGCTGTAGTGTAGCCTCAGGGGGATTGTAACCTGCCTTATCATGAATCAAATAACCTCCTCACAGAGGGAGTTTTTCACCGTGTGGACCTTTCTCCTCCTTCCAGGCTTTTGAGAAAAGTAGTGGGCCCAAAAGCACTGGGGTCTTTCAAGATGAAGAGCTTCTCTTCAGTCACAAACTTCAGAAGGACAATGACCCAGATGTTGACCTCTTTGCCAGTCCCAAGAAGCCAATGGTGAGTTCAAAGCCCTCCTCTGAACCTCCTGTTTAAAAACAGTCTGAATTGTTCATTGTACTGATGTTCCTTGTTTGGACACAGCTTAGAAATCACTGATTTCCAGGGAGGGCCAAATGCTAATGTCAGTTATATTCTGACATCATGGGCTGAAAGAGATGAGCTTTGGGTCTGTGACACACCTTTTCTTTATCTTGTGTTTCTTTAGTCTGCAAACCGTATCCTGAAGCCATCACCTGGAGGAGGTCTTTTTGGGGATGATGATGAGGATGATCTCTTCAGTTCTGCTAAAACAAACATTCCGGTACTTGTTTCTCTACTGTAAATGCCTTACATAAAAGAGAATGGGAAAGAAGTGCAGGGAAGGGATTTTCTCCATTTGTATACCCACAAGAAATTAAGTGACTTTTCAAATCTTTTTGAGAGAACAGAAATGGTCATTGTGACCCTGAAGACATAGGGAGCAAACAGATGCCTTGGGTTTCCCAAAGCTGGGATGAAATAATTGGATTCTATTTATTTTTGTGTACACCTGGGACCGGCTTAGGTGTAAGAGAGCACACCTGAGCAGAAATCAGAGAAGTTGAGGTTGATTTGTTTAATTGCTTAACTTGGTGATATTACTTCCCTGTGCTTTATGCATGACTGATGAGCTGTGCTCTGAGAATTGTGTAATTCAAGTTTCTGCAGGTTGGTTTGATCTCAGGTAATGATGCAGTGTTAAAATACTCAGGGTCACCCAATTGCTTTTAAAGGAAGAGTAGGTGCAGTAATGAACTAGACTGTGTTACAGATGGTCTGAGGTCACAGTCCTAACATACATTTTAAACTGCTACTTTTAAATACAGTTATCTTAATTAAATTGAAACTAACTTGTACTTTAGTCTATATTCATGTCTGTAGCTGGAAGTTAGGCTAGAAAACTGACAATAGTTCCTGAAAACTATTTCTTTGAGGACTCTGGACAGAGTGGTCTTAAGTAATTAGTGCTTGGGGGACTATATATGGAGCCTGGTTGCTCCATAAAATATAGAAATAGCACAGTTCCTTAGCTAGCCTTGTGCTTTTATTCTCTCTGCTGTTTTGTTCATGAGGAAATATGTATGCATTTGAAAGTTTATTGAAACTGTCATTATTAATTGTTGGCACAGACAGCAAAGGTTGAGGTAGACCAAAGGAATGGAGGAATGGAAGGCCTTTGCTTTGCACAGCCATAAATCAATACCTATTGTTGTAGTCAGCTGACCTTGGCAAGATGCCAGACACTCACCAAAGCCCCTCCCTCACTCCCCTCTGCAGCTGGACAGGGCAGAGAAAATATAACAAAGTTATATTTTATATAAGTGAATTGAGATAAGGACTTTGAGAGATCACGCACAAAATACTTACACAGGCAAAGCAGATTTGAATTAAAGGTATTAATTGAATTTATTTCTAGCAAAATCAGAGTGGAATACTGAGAAGTAAGATAAGACCTTAAAAACACCTTTCTCCCATCTGTCTCTGTTTCCCAGCTCTACCTCCTTCCCCCACTGGTGCAGGGAGATGGGAAATGGGAGTTTAGGTCAGTTCATCACACCTTGTTTCTGCCACTGCTCAGAGAGGGGAGTCCTTCCTCTGGTCCAGCATGGGGTCCTTCTCACAGGAGACAGTTCTCCATGAACTTCTCCAGCCTCAGTCCATCCCACAGGGTCACTCTTCCATGGGGTGCAGTCCTTTGGGCATAGCCTGGGCCGACCTGGGTCCCCCACAGGGTCAGAAGTTCTACCAGGAGACCTGCTCCAGTGTGGGCTCCTCTCCCACGGTTCTGCAGGTCCCTGCCAGGACCCAGGCCTCCTGTGGGTTCCCAGCCTCCTCTCAGGTACCCACCTACTCTGGCTGGATCTCCTTCACAGGCTGTGAGTGGATCTCTGCACCCGTGCGGATCTCCATGGGCTACAGGGTCACAGCTGCCTCACCATGGTCTTCACCACAGGGGAAGGGGCTGCAGGGGAATCTCAGCTCCAGTGCCTGGAGCACCTTTTCTCCCTCCTTCTGCACTGACCTTGTGTCTGCAGGGCTATTCCTCCCCCATGTTCTCACCCCACTCTTTTCTGGCTGCAATAACTTTTCTTTTTCTTAAATATGTTATAACAGAGGGGTTACCACTGTTGCTGATTGGCTCAGCCTAGGCCAGCAGCACATCCATCTTTGGAGCCACCAGGGATTGGCACTGCTAGATACGGAGAACGCTTCTACCAGTTTCTCACAAAATCCACCCCTGTAGCTCCCCACCTCCACTACCAAAACCTGGCCATGCAAACCAAATACAACTATGCACAGCAGGATCAAAAGATGTGGCCAGTTTTCTGTTCAGTTAAAAGCAAGATTTTAAAGATTTTTGCTTGTGTTCTTTTGGGGTTTTGGGTTTGGTTTTTTTTGGATCTGCACAGCATGCTTTTTACCCCATTCATGTTGACTTGTCCTCATAATGCTTTCAGAAAATGATGGAGAAGAAAACTCTTCAGACCAGTGTTGGCCCTTGCTCAGTGAGCAGTAACTTAGAAAATGCTTTAAGTGCCAAGCAAGATGAGACTCTGAAGGCAGCAACTACAGAGGCAAGTACTTAAATCTTGTGTCTTGAACAGCATGCAAAGAAAAAGGAGATGTATAATCCTGTTTTAATTGTCTTGGAAAGATGAAAAGTAATGCCTGGATTGACTGGCTGCCAGGCAGCGATGTGTGACCAAACTTCTCTGCTTATCAGCAGGTGCACTGTTAGTACCAAGAAGTTTAAATGTTATTGATGTTTTATTCATTGTACATGCACATTTCACTTTAGAAAGTGAAATGACAGTGAAGAGCTACACCCTAGGTCCAGTTGTACTGAAAATTAGTTGTTTCTTCTTCTCTGAAGTGCCAGTGTCTGTTGGGGTGAATGTGGTCTTTAAAGATAGCCTTTCTCAGAAAGGAGATCAGGGCATGCAGGAAATATCTGTGTCAGTTAAGACTCCTATCTTGGAGTCTCTATGGTGAGTTAACAAGGCTCCTGTCCTCGATCTTGCAGAATCAAGAGTCTCTGGGGGAGGTGATCTGGACCAGAGTTCTGGTCTGTGTCTCATCAGAGCTGCTTGATGGATTTTCATGTGTACAAGATTAGCTTTTTGTTGTGGGGAGTGGGAGTTTCTTTTTTTCCCCTGGGCTGAAGAACATAGAGCACACTTGTAGGGGTAGTAATTCGCATGTCTTCCCTTTTTGTAAAGTGTTCCTTGAAGTTTAAAATCAGGTTCATCTTCCTGTTTTTTGTAGCTACTGCAGCTACAGCCTGCTTAGGTGTGGTTTCAGCCTGTCTGAGGTTAAGCTGAACACCACATGCACTTAAGTAGAGAACAATCTCCTCAGGTACTAGGATTCCTCTGTCGTGCTCTCAAGCCCTTCAGACTAGTGTCGTAACTCTTGCAAAGTCTCAGTTACTTCAACCTAGCTGAAGGAGCTGTGACTGCCCAGTCATACCAACAGCTCACAGAAGCATGCAGACTACAAACTTGTGGAGAGCAAGCCCTGGGAAGTGCACCTTAGCTGATTTGATTCATTCCTTGAGTCCTAGAATTGACCCAAGTCTTCAGACCAAACAGCTGCTCTTGCTCTTTTAGCCTAGTCTTCTTTCTAGCACTACTGGCTTGGGTTTCTTTAGAGGAACACTCACTTCTCTAAAGCTGGTTGTTTTTTTTTTTGAAGCCTGAGTGGAACAATTTTGAAGCTCTCTTGGCTTCCATGTGGGCTTCATGGAAGTCTGTAGCCCTGTTACAGCCAGTCACAAAGAGATAAGTTAGATCATTGCCTGGCAATATGGCTTCATATCACCAGGGGACAGAATAAGCAAGGAGAGAGAAGGTAGCTGTCCTGCCTGAGGGCAGCTGTCCTAGTGGTGGCAGTGACCTGGAGAAGATGGATGTTGTTCAGTTACCATGGCAAAGTGTAATATTGGGTAGAAGGGACGGGTGAATGAAATGTAATGAAGATGGGGCCATGGCATGTGGGAAGCTGAAACTGAAAACTTTGTGACTATAGCTCTAATGGTAGAATGTTATGATAACAAGGTATCTTCAGAAGAAATTGGTAAGCAATTAGCTGCTTTCTATACATGTATTAAAATGAAAACTATGGTTGGGTGATAACAACTTGTCAACTTGTTTAATCCAATGTAATTTTGTGCAGAAATCTACAGGTCCTGTTCCCATTAAAACCAAAGAGCCTTCATCTCGGATTGGAAAGCTACAAGTAATTAACTTTACTGGCACTTTAACTTTCAAAAAAAAAAAAAGAAAATCTTCCTTGCCTCACTGATAGCTTTCCCTGAACCAAAATCTTACTGCTTCCTTACCTTATTCTTGCAACATTATTATTTTTTTTCAGATGGCATATTTTTGATTGCTTTTTCTGTATCGCATGTTTAATATTATTTCCTCCTTCTGTTTCAGTCTTGACTCTAAGCAGCACTATTTACTTATGCTGGGGGGGCAGAGGGTGGGCTCCACTTTGAATTGCTATTGTTCTTAGCACTATTAAGTATGTTTAGAGACTCTTAGGGGGGACTATGGTTATGTCCCTCTTCTGACACAAAACGACTAATAAGTGTCTATATCACAGTATCATTCAAAGTCAGAATCATTGTCTCCTCAGACAGAATATTGATCTACATAGGTGTTTGGTCTGGCATAACTTGACCCTGCTGTTCCTGAAGCTCTTACACAGAATAATAGTTTTGACCACTCCACAGTTTTAGTGAGACAGAGCTTGTGGGAGACACAGAAGTTCTTATGTCTGAGAAAAGCCAGGTACTTCAGAAGTAGAACTTGATTACCAAGATAAACTAGTTCTTGCTGCTTCTCTCGGGCCATGCCTGCTCTGGAGGAGTAGTAATGTGATCTCTCTCTGTGTGTATGTTTTTGTTGTCCCTGTTTTGTAGGCTAACTTAGCTATTAACCCTTCAGCCTTACTACCTGGTGCAATGCCTAAGGTTTCCAATCTCAAGTCACCCTTACCAGTGCTGGACACTCCATTACATGAGCCCAAGGAGGTGCAGAACAGTGAAGCCTTCTCTGCTGCAGGAAGCAATGAAGAGCTGGGTGTAAGCTTTGATCAGCCCATGCAAGCAGACACCTTGCACAATGCCAATAAGGTAACCTTGGTATTTAGGATAAGAGGAAGGGGTTTAAAAACACAGTCTGTCCTCATGCAGGAGTTTGTTTTGGTATGCAAGTTCTGCTAACAGTGTGGTTTATCTGAATATAAATGGGACTGTGAAAATCTAATCCCTTCTCACTTCCGTGGATCACTGAAGAGAAAGTCTAGCTTAGCACCTATACTTAGCTCAGTGGTGCCTTTTAAAGTACATGAGTACCTTTTCCAAACACTGGATTTCCCTATTGGTTGAAGGTATGCTAGCATAACATCTTGTCCCATCCCAGGAGACACCAACCCAAAAAAATATTAAAAAGACATCTTGCTAGCCTAACTATAAAAGAGGTTACAGGCAGCTGCTTTCACAAGCTATCCAGAGCACATCACTGCTGTAGGTTGACCTTTAACTCCTCTGTGGATAAAAATGTCACACTGTCCTGAACTGTAACTCTCAATTCTTTTTCAAGGAAAACTTTTGTTTTCATACAAAGGAAAACAAAAAGAAGTGTTACAGCTTTTGATGTGGCAAATCTCTGCCTCATACTTTCTACTTTATGGACTGCAAAAGGCATATTCTAATTAGAGACTTAGTCGTTCTTTTAAAAAATGGAAGTGTCAGCCATGTAGTTAAGATTTCATCTAGGTGCCTATGATTTTATAAGTCTGAGTGGGGTTTCCTGAGAGCAGCAGTTTGAGTAAGATAACTTAAGATTTTAACTTTGTTTCTTTCTTCCTCTAATGCTGATGAGGCTGTTCATTACTAGACGAGTAGCAGAGATGACTTGGAAAGATGCAGCAGCCGCCAACAACCAGGGCTGACATGACCCCTTAGTGACAGATGGGTTGGAAGCTTGTACATCAGCCTGGTGGATTGCTATGTAGGCATAGTTGTTTCCAATAACAGCGTGTTCCAACAAAGCTCTCTATTGTGATACTTTTAAATAGATAGGCCTGCAAAGAATAGACTGCCTGTAGTTGCATATTATCAACCTTGAATGCTGATTTTAGTGTAGTGATGATGCGTGTTTTTTACAGAAGTAATCTGAGAAGAAGCATCTTGGTAACTATACAGGGAATGCTTTTTGTGGCTCAGGTTAGATGCCGTAATTTTGGCATATCATTGCTTCTTCAACCTTTCAACTTTGAGTGTAAATATATCTAGTCAAATGCACTTTTTTCCAAAGGCTGGAACAAAGCAACCTGCTCAGCATTCTGCCTGCCCTTTGAAAGAGCAGGGCATGAAGCAATTAACAAAAGGGAAGGAGAAGCTGTAGTGATCCATTTCCTACCCATGTAAATACTCCTGTCCATGTGGGAGAGGGGAGAGGCTGTAATGGAAACTTGCAGGGGGCTTCCTTAAAAGCAGCAATTAACTGCAATAGGCTATACATAAAATGAAATTGCATGGAAAATACAATTAGTCATGGCTTGAACTGCGCTCTAAGAGCCCCTAGATTAGCAAGATAACAGGCTGACTAAGGTATTACCTAAAGCCAAGGGGCTAGAGTGGCTTGCTGACCTGTTGTGACTCTATTTGCGGGTGCTATTGTTTTTGTACACCAGTTCCATCGCTGTGGAATGACTAAGGGCAGCAAATCAGAAATCCTGGGTTATATTTCTAAGTCGTTCTCCTAATTACTCAAATTTCCTGTGGGGCTTTTTCCTTTTGTATGACCCTACTTTGCTTTTCCTCCTTCCTTGCAGACCAGGATCAGGGTTCCGGGGAAGCGCAGACCCCCTAGCAGATTGGCGCGCCGTCTGGCTGCCCAAGAGGCTGAAGTGAGTGAGGACTTGGACACTAATAAAGAGCCACAATTCTCTCTACCAAAACAGATGTCAGCAGTAAAGAACATAAAGGAGCCTCTTGCTGCTGAAGCAGAGTCCAAGGAAAATGGCTTTCTCTCTAGCTTGTCACTACCAGCTCACAGCAGTGTTTTGTCTGCTGGGACAAACAAACTCCTTCCTCCAGAATCCACAGAAAATGGGGATGATCTGTTTGAATCTGAAGACCTTTTTGCAAACAGCTCAACATCCAGACCTGTTGTACAACCAAAGCTGAAGGAAGGAATGCCAGACAATATGGCTAACGAACCCATAAAGGGCAGGGAGAAGAAGGCTGATGTGGGTGACCAGGACAGCAATGATCTCTTCCAGCCTGTACAACAAAAGTCTTCAACAAAAAGCAGCTCTATACCTCTTTTGGAGGAACAGGAAGATTCTCTCTTCACCTCTCAAAAAACTGGAAAAAAGGAGTTAAAATCTGCTGTCCACCAAGCAGCTGACCCTACTGCCCAAGATATCTTTGAGGTAATGGCTGAACCTGCCATGTTTTTTGTTTCCCAGGTCCATATGTAGACCCCTCTACTTTAGACTTAATGGAGGCTGCTGAATAGGATGGGGTGTGCAGGATAAGGGAGTGAAATAAACTCTCAATCCTGCTCCACTGCTGGGATATAAAAACTCTTTGGTTCTTCAGCCCCTAACTAGCAACAGTAATTTAAAAGGTGGAGTCTTAACACAGAGCTGGCATGCACTGAATGTGCTGTGACAGCATACCTTTTTCAGAATAGTAAGGTATTTGGTTCTTATTTATTAACTGTCTGTTCAATTCCCAGCAACTAAACAACACTTTAAAAAAAGGAATAAAATTGGTGGGCTGGGCACTTGATACAGGCCTCTGTGAGCTGTACTTGACCTGTGTACAGTCCACTACTAAGGCACTTTCGCCAAGTCCCCCATGAGGAAAAGAGTCTCAAACTTCTTGCTAGTTAGGTTGGCAAATACCTCTCAGATTGCTGAGTTCAACCTTTGTCTGATAAGCCCAGGAAATCCAAGTCTTCTAAACATCTCAGCTGCTGTGTACAGATAATTTGACTATTCTCTTGAAGTGTGTTGTGGATTGATGAGATCTTTCTCTATTTTTCTTCAAGGATGATATATTTGCTACTGAGGCAATTAAGCCAGTGACCAAAATTAAAGAGAAAATGCCAGAGACAAACCTGTTTGATGATACCGTTGATATTTTTGCGGATCTAACTGCAAAACCAAAAGAAAAGAAGACCAAGAAGAAGGTGGAACAAAAATCCATATTTGATGATGATATGGGTAAGTGTATGTATAAGCAAAATCTTGCTACTAGTCTTGTACTATTGTAGCACTATTGTCCTGAATTGCATTCATCTAAGATGTTTTAGGACCTTCTACTTTTCAACTTCTCTGAAATCTCTAGTCATCTTTGGATTTTAACCTTGGATAAGAACTTTGTAGATTTGTAGAACTAGCATGGCATTAAAGTAGTTTAGGAGAGAGTATAAAATTGTTCTGAGAAAAAGTTTAATTCCTGTAGGGAATTACTCCAGACAAGTTTCTAAGAGATTCATCTCATGTTATGGCTCTGAGACAGATTCCGTATTTCAATTTGCACAGCTTTTTGTATTGCATTTTCAGATGAATCACTGTTACAAACAAACTAGCATCTCTGTCCATCCCACCTTCACTATTGTGTTAACTGCCTTGGAACTCATAAGCTTTTGTTTACATTCATGTACCCAGGACAATTTACAGATACTACACCTGAAACCAAATGTTTGCTATGTAAAATTTGTTGAAAAAACAGCGAGTAGTAATGTGAAATGATGCACAAAGCATGCTCCTTTCTTCTCCGTCAGCAGAGATACTGAAAGTAGTGTGATTTTCAGCTCTGTCTGTTCTCAGACTCTTCATGTTCATAGCTCTTTGAGATTGCATGTATTTCTTTTCTAAGACAAAATTTCTTCTCTAGCTTTGGTTCTTGTCAAGTCTTCATTCCCTCTGACTTACTCAAATTGAACCTGACTTACCACTGTTTTACTTGGACTGCTGCTAAGCACTCTAGCCTGATGGCTGAAGTCTGTAAATGTGCTAGAAAACTTGCTGGAGAATGAGCATCTTGAGATTTCAAAATCTTCTTGATTGATATAAAAATAAGACTTAAAGATTTGTTAGAAAGGTATTTGAAATACATATTGGATGATATTTTTTAAAATCTTGTTTTAATAATTTACATTTTTTCATGTAGTCTATAGTAAGTGAAAAAATTTGCCAAGCAGTTACCCCTTCCAAATATTCAACAGAAAAATCTGAACTGAATGTTGAAAAAAATAGTTGTAGAGTGCCACATGAAAATAGCCACAACAGAACCTGTTGTTTGTACTTCCACTTTTGACATCAACTCTGGTGCTAGAGCTTTGTGTTTCATGTCACAGCTGATCTTGATGCCTATTGCACCTAAAGCACCTGCATCTGATGGACTTCATCTTCCTGTAGAGCAGTGACTATTCAGTGGTACAGCTATAGGTATGTGGCTCCTTAGTGCCCGTGGAGCTTCACAACACCCACAGGAGTGCAGGGACGTGCCTGAAGATGAGGATGTTCTGCAGTAGAATTGTGGAACTGGCACTTGCCTACGTTTCAACGTTAAGGGCTGGCTTAAGTGATGGTGGTAGCACTTTTACAGAGCTGTACGTGTTTGTCTTAGGAGAACCTTTCTGCTACAAATGAAACAGTAAATTTCAGCTGCAGTTTGAGGGGGGATGAAGGCTGCAGGCTCTTTTCTTTCATCCTACCACACCTTTCAGTCACTAGAGTCCTTAATCACCTTACAGCTGATGTCACCTCTGCTTATGTTCAAAATGGTCACTGAGCTTTCTTGCACTCTGACAAATACTGTTTTCCCTGGGCAAATTTTTTGTACTCTTTAAGCCTCTTTATAAAAAATAGGAGTGATACCTCTACTGCTTATGGCAGTCTCTCTCTACTGTAAAGCTAATCCATGTAATAGCTTCTTGCTTTGGAGTGATGCCAGTAGGGGATTACTCTGTTTTGCTGCCTTTCTAAACTGCTCTTGTGCTGAAATGTGGTCCTGGATTATTCCTGTGTAATCCCTATGATCAGCACAGTAGCAGACACATGCTGAATTGGAAGTAGTGAGAAGAGACAGGGAAACACTTTTTGATAGACCACTTTGTGCTTGGCCTCTGCTCAAGGTTAGGCTACGTGCTGAAGATTGAAATAGTAGTTTTTATAGTCTGGACTAGTAATTCACAGAATATTCTGACTTGGAAGGGACCCACAAGGATCATCAAGTCTGACTCTTATATGAATGGCCCATATGGGGATCAAGCCCACAACTTTGGTGTTATTAGAGCCATGCTCTGACCAGCTAGACTCAGTGGCTATATTAACCTCTATATAACACCCATATTTTCTTAATAGGGATTCAAGACCAGTTATGTGCTATTTACACTGGCCTTGTGAATCACTAGTGATCCTCATATCTAAGGCTTGCAATTTTTCGGTTTTATACTCCAACTACATAATCTGAGTATCCTAAATTTCTTAGTTTAGAGTACAAGATACACTGTTGTGTACGCTCAGCAAACCTCATGGTAACCCCTCAGCATGTGTATGGTAGCAGCTTCATCTCTTTCATGAGCACAGTCCTTAACACAGGCAGTTCTAGCCACAGCAAGACTGTGAGCTCTGCAGCTGACACAGGCTATCTGTGTTGGATTATTTAATTTCTGTGTATTGTTGTCCTCTGCCTTAATGGCAGTGTGATATTTTTCCCCTTTGTGATCCTAGTTATTCACAACAGATATGCTTGTATTGAGGAAGGTGGTGCAAGACCTTGATTCAAGACTGTAGACAGACTTCTTGAATATTATCAGGAGAGTGGTTATAGCTGTCTGCCCCCTTGCATCTTAGCAGTGGTCTGTTCTCAGGGGATTTATATTATGTTCTTACTGTGCTGTACATTAGACTCATGGTTAATGAATATCACCACAGTAGTTGCTAGCAACTACCATCTTTTCCTCTTTGGATTTTCTTTAGCAACAACCTCACAGCTCTTGGATCTCTCAGGTTCCTCAGACACTAATGTTCTAGGTAAGAGGGATGTTATCTGGCACTTGCATGATAGAATTTATTGTGGAGCTTTAATTTATTAGTACTTTACAAATGCTTACGAGAGCCTGAACATGTTATAAAATACAAGTATTATGCTGTCTACCAAGAAGAAAAAAAATCTTAAGAGCTAACAGCTCCCACATATGTCCTTACAAATGCATCCAGAATTGCAAGTGGCAGGAAAGCATTTGTTTATCACAGAATGTCCTTGGCAGTCACTGCTGTGTGATGGAGTCTCTTGTGTACAATGTTGCTTCTGTTTAGTAGTCACTTCTCATTAAAATCTATTTTTTTTCCCCTCTTTAGATGATATCTTCTCTAGCAGCCAAGTCAAGATACCTACTCCTAAAACCAGATCTTCCCAAGCAGCCTCAGAACCAAAATCTGAAAGCAAGATCCTGAGCACATTTGATGACCCGCTGAATGCCTTTGGAGGCCAGTAGTCAAGGGGATGTGTTGCAGAGAAGCAGCCTTCCTTAGCCCTGTCCAGTACTAATACTCTGGATTCTCTAATTCAGTAGAACTGGAATGAGATGGACATGGATATTTAAATTAGATTACCCATTTAAAATGGTTAGTATTCTCTTGTGCTAGTCTAATTCTGCTAAATTATATATTTTTTAAAAAATACAGTAACCTCCTGCTATCATGTTTCCATGGTGCCGAGATGAATACAGCCTGTGCAATACCTGCAATGAAGTAATCTATTATATAAAGTATAGTTTGTTTTATTGAACAGATCTATAGATAAAATAATTGATAAATAGTAAATGGAGTCTGTTAAACTTGATCTGTCTGCACGTCTTACTTTCCTCTTTACTTCTTGCTTAGAACGTGTGCATCATGACTTGAATGCTACCAGAACCATTACTGTGCCTTGTCTGGGTCAGCTGCCACCTACTGAGCTAGTGGGAGGGTAAGCCTGGGTTCAGTACCAGCTACAGCTTTTCTTACAGATGAAGCAGTTAGGAAACCTCAGAGCAGGACTTGACACCAGGTCTAATGAGATATTTCATATAGGCAGCTGATGTGGGTTGTAAAAATAGCAACAGTTAATGCTGCTTTGCCGGGGAGAGTGTGTTACAAATGAGCACCGCGTTGTCCATGAAGACAACAGAAACCTAACAGTGTCTTCTGTTCAAGTTGTAGGCCTTTAAATGAGATTTTTCACCTGCATGGAGCTGCCAGAGTTTTGCAAATAAGTGTTTTCACCAAGTCCATCTGTAAAGAGCACGCTTGGTCACTTCCAGGCTGACAAGCCAATGCACATACTTTGTGGAAAGACTCTTCTGTGCCTAAAGGCTTGCTGTCTGCTTTCCCTTCTCCTCCATAACACAGTGTAAGCTGTATACAGGAGGTTGCTGCTCTGGAGTCTCTCTAACCGTGGAATGTATTTGGTCTAACTTTGCTTCCTGTATTTTCTAGATTCCCTTCTGAAACAGATGCCATTAATCATACTGGATACCCAGTGGTAGACGCTTGCTCTCCTGCATGCATTCAAGCAGAGCAAGTGCATACATGCAGGAGGATCAAATGTTTATTTTATTGTACAAGTGACTGCCTGCAATTCTGACTAGATTCACTGCTTTTATGATAGTGACTACTTTATCTTGGACTCTTTAAGACTGTTCTGCTGTGAATTTAAAGCATGTGCTTAGAGGACTTCTTTGAGATCAACTCCCACTTGCACTGCAGTTCCCATTCTGAGACATCTGCTTGTCTCTTGTTTCTCAAGATGAACTTCCTTTATCAGGCACAGTAAATACTACAGCTGAAACATCTAGCACTAATGAGGGTAAAGCAGAAGGAAAGGTTGGAAGGGATAAAGGAGAAACATGATGTATTGATTTGCACCATAGGTGGGCCTGGCAATGATTCATGTTAAGTGGGGGTTAAGCTGAGAGTAGCAGCTTGAAAAAGAGTGTGGGGGCTATTTGCAAATGGGTGTCTGCAGTGAAAGCACTTGAACTTTATTTATAGGCATTACATCTGCTGCATATGCCTCGTATGTGATTTGGACTGCTTCTTTACTCCTTCTGTGCTTAGAAGGGCTTCAAAGATATGATGACGAAGAAAAGGATGGTAAATTCTTTTGTTTCTTTTCTGCATCTTCTTGGGCCTTCACATTAATAACTTCTATTAACATTACAGAGAGGGCTGTTCACAAGCTAAGAACCCTGAGAGCTAAAAGCTCTTGGAGTAGGAAAAAAAAAGCTCCTGCCTTAGTGTTTCGTAAACTTCCATGTGAAAGCTCAGCAGAGAAAAGCTCTTCATAGTGCAAGTTTCTATGATGTAGATCAGAACCTTTGTTCACACCTAGTCTTTCTAAACTGGCAGAGAGAGAGTGTTTGTGCCTTTCCTTGTCTCTCTTCATATTAAAATGAGGTCTAGGCACTTCACTTCTGGGAGGGCTTGGTCTGAGAGGTGATATTTTGAACTGGGTTTTGGCTAGATGGTTTGGTTTTGGCCGGTGTTGGTTTTTTGGTGATTTGGGGGTTTTTTGGATGTTGCTTTTCAGGTTTGGTTTTTTGAGTTTTTCTGCAAATTTGATAAACCACAGTTGCCTATTTCCAGAAGGGCAGAGCTGAAGGCTCAGTATTAAACCCAGAAGCTCTGACAGGTTCCCATTCCTGCTACATGCTTCTCAAACGTCATCGTTTCAACTGGGCCTGAAACCTAACAGTGAGTCAGGGTAGGTCTTGCATATTTTAAAACCTAAATGGAAAGTAAAGTGGTTAATGTAATTAGCACCTGCTAATAGGATGAGCTTGTTTTCTGTAGTCTGTGATCACCCGAGGGCCCGCTGCTTCTGGAGCTTGCCCTGGGCCACCTCTGGCTGAACTGGGAGCGCAATCGAGCGCTGGCCTTCAGTGGAGGGTGCCCCAGAGCAGTGCCTGGCCCTGCACGGGGCAATGTTCGTGTCCTGGCTGGGAGCAGCGGGGCGGCTGCCCGGGCTGGGAGTCGGCCCGCCCCTGCCGCCCGGGGCCAGTGCTGCGCTCCGACACAGCGGCAATGCCTGCGAGCCGCTCGGCCGGAGCGCAAGGGCTCGCTGCTGACTCCGCGGGTCAAGCCCTTAGCCTTGACCTGCCCGGGCCGCACTCCGTGTCCCAGGGGGCATCGCGGCCGCCGCCGCTGCTACCACGTGTCCACCGGTAGCGTTGGGGGCGTTGCACAGACTCACGGAGCGGTTTGGAGCGAAGGGGACCTGAAGGCCCGTCCCGTTCCCCCCGGCCCTGAGCAGGGACACCTCCCACCGGAGCGGGCTGCCCGAACCCCCGTCCAGCCTGGCCTTCAATACTGCCGGCGATGGGGAAGTGGATCCGGGTCCTTCCCCGCGCACGCGCTGCCGCCCCGCGTCTTAACGACCACAACAAGCGGCCCGGCGGGCGCCCGCCCCTAAGGCGCCGCGAGCCCCGCCCCCTCCGGGCGCTGATTGGCCGAGGTTCGTGAGAGCGGCCGTCCCATTGGTCCGTGGGAGGAGCTGTCACAGGGTGGGGCGGCGCGGGGGCTGCCGGGCGGCTCCTCCCAGTCGTGCCCCCGGTGGCTCTGGCTGCGCTCCCGGTCCGAGCGTCCCGCCGGGCCCGGCCGGCTCCGGCAGCTGCGGCGGGCAGGGCGGCGCGGGGGGAGAGGAACCGTGTCTCCCCCCGAGCGGGCCCGGCGGTGGCAGGTGAGGTGAGATCCGCATTCGCTCGGCGGGTTCCGGGCCCTCTGGAGCGCCGCCGCTGCGGGGACCCTGCGGCGGCAGCGGCGGGGCAGGGGGCCGTGCTCGAAGCGCCCCGGGCCCGGCCCCGCCGGCGGGGCGCGCGTCCCGGCAGGAAGCGGGGCCGGGGCAGCGGTGGCGAGGCCCGTGGTCAGCCCGGGCTGAGAGGCCGCCCCGAGGCGCGGCGGGGACTCGGCAGCTGCTCGCCGTCCTTTGTTCGCGGGCGCTCCGCTCGGCTGCCGGGGCCTGGCCCCTGCTCCGCTGCGGCGATGGACGCCGCTGGCGGGAGCACGGCCGAGCTGCCGCCGCCAACTGCCTTTCCTAAGGCCGGAGCAATCCCTGTTCTTACGCCTTCCTGGAGTCCTGCTCTTGCTCTGACACTGCGGAGGGCTCGGCTCTTGTCAGGAGGCATTGGGCGTCTGGTTGTCACGTCGCTTGTGGAAACAAAAATAACAAAGGTAGTAGGTTGCGTCTGGAATGCTGGCTGGAACTAGAGCCCTAAAACTGCAACGTTGGTAATATAATTTGAGGTTATCTTGCCCTACCTAGGTAATAACTTCATGTTTCTTAACGTCCATTTTACACAAAATGAATTTAAATTCTCTTTAGCAGTTACGTTTAGATGTTGTCAGAACTATATTTGTTTGCTTTATAGGTGAAAAATCCTAAAGATGAACAGCAATGCACTACACGTGTCTTCAAAGCTGCCTTGGCTAGAAGTGGAATGTAGTTTCCTGACAGATCTTCTTACAAGGAAGTTGTAAATCCGTTCTAATGGCCAACAAGAAAGAGCCTCCTTTTTTTAATAAAGATAATATGGGACCATTTCACTACAAACTTCCTTTCTATGAAACTATGGAGCTCTTCATTGAAACGCTTACAGGAACCTGCTTTGAACTGCGAGTTTCCCCCTTTGAAACAGTTATTTCTGTGAAAGCTAAAATTCAAAGACTGGAAGGTACTATTCTCTCTTATTTCAGTGTAAACTTTATCACTTTAGAAGAAGTCCTGTTTTAAAAAGCATAATTGCTAAAATCAGACCAGAAAACTTAAATGTCATGTTTAGCAATATGTATAAAAACTAGGTGCTTAGGTTTAATTGAAGTTGAGTTGTTTTTCTGTTCTTTCTGTTTTTTATAAGTTCATGGCTTAGGCTTCACTGTAGTTGGTATGTTTGCTCTTCTGGTGGGTTGGTTGGGGTTTTTTTTATGTACAGTTATTAAGATTAATTGTAAAAAGTCTGTGGATTCTCTGACCCAGGTTGTTTGTTAACTAGCAAGGTTATAAATTTGAGCAATGCAATATATGTATATTGTAACTGAGCATACTTTAGATTTGCTGCTGTGTTTGTTGCTGATCAGGTTAGTCAGTTTATGGTTTTTTTATGATACTGCAGTCACAAGAGCAACTGCAGTGCAGGCAAATCCCAAAGGCAGCTTTAAGTTACTTATTTAAATTTTGTTTAGGTGAGTGATCTTTTGCTGGTAGACATCTGGCTGAGCAATGCTTTGTCTTAAGTGATGAACTTGACACGTTTTTCAAAGTGAAAATCTCCTTTAAATCATGAGGCCAGTCCTGATGCTTATGCGAGAAGAACAAGTGTAGGTTAGTCCCTCTAACCTCTTTTCCTCTATGGTGAGGATGACCTTGCATGAGAGAGTGTGATTTGAAATATTTATGTATTCATAGTCTAAGTATTGCATCCTCTATCTTCTTTTTCACTTTGGAGGGGTTAAAGAACTGTACAGCTGTAGAAGCTGAGAGTGTCAGAGCTGCTAATTTTAAGAAAAGGGATCCTCTCCTTCCCTAGTCTAGCTGTATGTGTTTCTCATCCTTCTGTCTGTGTGGAACCCTTCCACACAGAGATGTAATATAATACTGTTGACTGGAATCCAAGATACTCTCCTCCTCTTATGGAAATCTGCTCTGGTGGATGGAAAAAACCCCAGACAGCTGGCACAAGTGTTAAAACACACAAGCATTGCAACAACAGAGGGGACTGTTTACTGGTAGGATGCACACAGCAGAAGCTCCACTGTGCAGATGACTGGGTCTTACATCCGTGTAGGTAGAACAGTGCAGCTCTGGGGATGGCCTTTTGTTTGCTGTGGGCAAGGCTGTAATTAATCACAAGTCAGAGAATGTGTCAAGATGCTCCTGGAGGCTCGAGGTGAAACAAGAAAAGGAAAGGGGTTTTCCTACCTATAACTGAATATAGGTGTAGGAGACATGGGTAGAATGCTAACAGTGAATTAAAAGGTAGCATAGACAGTGGAGAACAGAAGAAGGCAGGCTATCTGGGCAGTATCAGTGGTGCTTTAAGAGATCACTGGGTCGTGTGAGGAAGAGGGATTTGAATTCCTTGTAGTCCAAAATATGAGACTGTGAATAGCTGTACTCAGTTATACCTACTGCTTACAAAAGTATCCTCATTTCTTAATAGAAGAACAGCTCAGTAATGAAGTTATAATCATGCTTATCTGGAATTTCGTTTGCATGTTGTAGTTCATAGGATGGTAAAGTAATTATGGCTTGGCTGCCTGCTGTATAGAATTAATAATAAGTAAATTTCATTAAACATGGAAGATGAGTTCACTGGTGCTTATCATTGAATAGTCAGCACTCAGTTGAGATACTTTGATACTTCATAGTAAAGTTAAAATATTTGTTCTGATTAATGATTTGGGGGAGGCAGAGTGAAAACAAATTGATCAGTTACATCTGGACGAAACAGATACACAATGACAAATTAATTGTATGTTGCATTTGGGGTTGCTATTGCATGTAAAATAATAATTAACCGTTTTTCAGTGACAAAGTTCCTATTACAGTGCACAAGTTCGAGCAGTAAATCACCCAGATGGAGCAAAAATTCAGAAGTAATTTTGTTGTGATTTAGCATGGGAGGGAGAAAGCTTACATCTGTTCCTGGTTCTGCTGCTGGTTTTCACTTTTTATTATTGTATTGTCTCAGCTTTCATGGGATGTGAATCTCTCTTATTTAAGCTGCACTTCTGGTTGGAGAATGCCTCCTACAGTGCTGGAAGACTGCATGAGGTCCCTAGTTATGCATATTTTCTATGTTTGGATGTGGGGGATGATAGTATATAAGCAAAAAAAAAAGAAGCATTTTGAAAAAATGAGCTGAGACCTGAAAGCTCCAAGAAAAAAATCTAGAATTGTGTCAGAAGTTAACAAATTGTTGAAATATTACCAATATTATTAGCCTCTAATTTTAAGAGGCTAATAATAAAATTAAAACAAGACTAATTGATCTTTTCAACATCTGGAAAATCAATAGCTGTAGACTGTCTTCACCATAATAAAAAAGCATAATATGGATGGCATGTTTGGAATTTTGTGTACTTCACATACTGTTTGTCATTCTTGATGCCTGCTAGTGATCTGATATGGAAAGGCTTTGTTTAGACAGCTGTACTAGATATTGGTACCTTACTAAGAAAGAGCTCCATGTTTCCAGTTATGTGTTTTCAGTGGTTTTAGTCGGTAAAGAATATACATAAAACTTACGGGTTCTAACACATCTGAAATTTCAGTGCAAGTCTTCTATTCATAAATTGAAGTTATAGCATGTCTGATGTATCTGTGATTATAGCATATCTGATGTGATGTGTGATTGTTTTATAGCATATCAGATCCAGGCATTTGTCCTCAAATATGTCCTGTGTGAAGTAAGCAGGAGATTTGTTATAGTGCTGACTTTGGAGCCCCAGGGGTTAATCACTCCTGGTCTCAGATTCACTGACTGAGCCCTTTAAAAGGGTTCTCCTGGGAAGAAATAGCTCCCTTTGTCTCTGCTGGAGGCATAAAAGCTGGAATACACACACAGTGTTGCTAGCAGTGCTACCTACTCCATTGGTTTTATTTGTTAATCAGTGTTGATGGACATGGATAGGATGGTATCTGAATTTCAAGGTGGCATGAAAGACTGAGCTTTAACATGGGTAGTTCTTGAAAAAAATCAACATTTCATTGAAAGAGGAAGTAATGGGGTTTTTAACCTGAGTTCTCTTTGCTTTCTCCATTGCACAAGTCCTTGTAGCTGATGGACTGGCCAGAGTTTAGTATTCATTCAGAAACACCAATTATTACAGTGTTTTATAGACAGAGCATTCAGGTAGCATATTTGTAGTAGTGATTAATTAATCTGTTAAAGAACCATAGATAATACCTGTAAGCATGTTTGTTGGGAAAGATAGGAGTGAGTCTCAAGGGAGGAGGTGGACTTTCGATTTGTTAATGGTAGTGGTGGTATTATTGTTGTTAGCTTGCAGGAATTTGAATTCTTTGGTATGGAGTGTTAGGGCATTCATTTATGTAGTTAGCTTTAAAATAAAAACCAACTTGGTCATGGTTTGTTAGATGAGTACTTGCAACTGAATTTTATGAGTTTTATGATCTATGTACGTTGAAACGTTGACCTTGTTAGATGAAAATTTAGATGTTCTCTTTTTCTTGTATTATTGTAAAAGGGAAAAAGAGAACTAGCTTTCAGAGCATATCTTGATTTCAGTGTTCAGTAGGTGTTCCCTTGTGTTCAGCAGGGAACAACAGATGCAGCAGTAATTTTGTTGTGTATGTGTGTACTCAGTTCATCATGTCAGTTGTTATTTTTCTTTGGTCTTTTTGCTGTCATTATTTTGCTGCCTGTGTACAGCAGCTTCACATCAAATAAAAAGGAACTAGAAGAATGTCAAGCTGACTTTATATGGATGTTGTAATTTCTTTCAATATTCTGTGAATTCAGAGTATGTCATAATGACATTTGTTACAATTTGCATTAGAGAAAATAGGTGGGCTTCTGCCAGGACTGAAGTAAGTGGATTGCACAAGTGTCATGAATTTTTAACGGAACCAATCCTGCTTTTTTCTGTTTGCTACTTTTCCCCTACATCTTCTATTTACTTTATGATTTGCCTGTTTACTGTGCTGATAGAGAAGTTCACGAAGCATTTTTAAGCTTGTGCCTTGTCTGAGCTGGGGAAACATTTTTGTGAGTGCAAGACTGCTCATAGTGGGTGGCTGCCCAGAGCAGCACCTGGAAGCTGTAAAGTAAGGTCACCTTTGTCAGGAAATTTTGTTGGCCTGCATTCACTTACTGGTGATTTGCTGTCTTTAGTCTGTTCTTGGTCAGTCCCTTCGACAAAGAGTAGGTCAGTACTGACTCTGTTTATGCTGCCATAGTTGCTGTCATTCAAGTTAATGCTGAGGGGTTTAACAATTAGGAAAATGGTCTGGCCACTGCAAGTTCTGGGCTTTTGCACCTCTTAATAATGTAGCCAGTTTGTGGTGGAAATAAGACTGTCAGCCCAGCCTTTCTGTAAACAGAGGCTTCATCAATTTCAACATTGAATGAAAGATAAGTGCAGTTTGAATTTTGACAGTGAAATATATGTGGCATTTTTAAACATAGGAACTTTATACCCATAGCATAAGATCAAGGTTTTTACCTGAAATCTACAGGGATTTTAATTTTTTTTTCCTGTGTCAAACTTGACAATATCAGTTTCTGTGGTGAACCTACTTAGCATGCCAAAAAGAAGAGTAAGGGAGGGAAGCTTAAGGCTGTATGTGAGCTGCTGATTCAGAGACAGGATAGGGTAGCTGCTTCTCTCCTCTCCTTCCCCTGTTTTAGTGGGTCACATTGTCAGTGCACCTGCAGCCATTTCAGTAGGTAATCTGCAGACTCTTCTGTCTCCTGTAGCATCAGGTGGCCAGCTCATTTCCATTTGAGCATTGAGATGTAGCTTATTGCCTTGTTTACCTCTCAGTACTGATTTGGGACAGGCCAGTGACACCATCATGTGCTGCTTAGGGAGAGGGTATAGTGGAAGGATATCTCACAGTTCTCATTATTGTTGGCAGTTGTATATGATGATCTCATGTGCGAATGTCTCCACAAGGAATCCTTACTGTGATCCAGAAAAGGGTGATGAATATTTTGCTGCCTCTGAAGCTATAGAGCACATACTATTTCCTCAGTGTATAAATACAGAATTCTAAGAAAGCAGTATAAAAAGGAATAAGTAATAAAGATGTGTCTGTTTCCAATTACAGCAGAGTATCCTCTTTTCATCTGTTCATTTCATCAAAAATACATTGTCATTGTTGAATGAGCAAAACCATGTTTCACTCCAGTACTGCCAGCTGCAAGCCAGCCTTTTTAACAAATGCTCTCTCAGTTTATCAAAGTAATTGGAAATTGCTCCTTGGAGACTGCTGAAACCATAACAAATGCAGACAGTAATCAGATTGTTTGTAATCAGAAGAGTGCAAAACAACACAAAAAACTTTAATGGAGACTCACTGGCTATTGCCAGCTTGTTCTTTTGCTTACACTGCAGACTTGAAACATAACCAATAACCAGCTACTATATAGCCAGCAGTGTAGTAGCAATTGTGTTAGTCTACTGTATGAGCATACTCTTCTTACAAATGTCTGTGGACTTCAGAGGATATAAGATTCCTGTTAAATGCAGTCAGGGGGAGTAAAGTTGTGTTGGTTGGTCAGAACAGGGAGGATCTGGGTATCAGCTGTGGTGAGAAGAGGAAATTGTCATCTTCTGTAAAGCCTAAAGAAAAACAATGACAGTTCCTCAAAGTGCACTCCCCCTTCTGCACAGGGATGTTTCCTACTTGCCTGTTAATTGTGCTTGGACTTTGGTCCCATCTTCTTCCTTGCCATCGATGGGTATTGGGAGCTTTGTGCCCTTTCTCTGCCTAGCAAGGGACTACTCTTCTGATCCCTGCCACAGCTTGCTGAGCATTCTCACAAGCCTTCAAAAGCTTAAATGTTTTTGGGAACTATCTGAAAGACTGATCTTTGTGTTCCCCTCCTGCCAGATGTATTTAAGGGAAGTCTTACTGTGTAGCACTGCCACTTGCATTTCCTTTTAGTATCTGAACATGTAATGAATAAAAATATTGGATAAGATTATTTTAATGTAGCCTTTAGGAAAATACATTTATAGATTTTGTTTCTTAGTATGAGAAATAGTGTTTAGGACTTCTTGAAAAAGTAGTTCTTGGTCTTTATAGATATGGATTTTAATTAATATTTGTCATGAATGTACAGTGAGATCTTAATTACCTGAGTTTCACTAGACAAATTGAACAACTTCCTTGTCATGCTGGAGGGAAGGTTGTTTTTTTTCTTGGTGGTCTGAGATGTCCCATCCTTTTGTAGCTGTGTTCATTTTTATTCTATCCAAAATTCGGAACATGGTAGCATTCCAGTAAAAATGTGTGAAGACCTCAAGTTGTACCAGCTTTTGCTTATTACCTTTAATGTGTATTACATCTGTATCTAACTGAATTGACTATGCAGGCAAAAATTGTGTAGAATTTAGATTCTATTTGTATAGAACACAGATTTTTAATAAGAACAAATATTCAGTATGCTTACTTTCTTTTAACAAAAACAGCCAAATCAACCCAGAACTTGAGTTGAAAGTGAGTATTACTGGATATTGGTAATAACATTCTGATGGCTCGAAAAAACACCCAGAACAAAAGAAAAGTGTTTGTAGGATGGAATTTAATTAACTGCTGTGGTACTAAACTGTACATGCCAACTTTGAGGTCCCAAACCAAGCAGGGATAAGAACAGATTTGCACTTCTCACCACTGTAATAGAGCTGGCACCAGTCACCTTAATGTGATTATGTCTGTACTGTGAGTAATACAGAATACCAGTCTGTGATTAAATTATTCAGCAGTTTTGTAGGTAGAGTTTTGTCCTGTTTTTCCCATCAGTAGACATAAAGTTCTGAAGTTCAGATAGCAGGAAAAACCTCCCGTATCTGATGACTGGAAAAAGCAGGTATTCAGTAAACCTGAAGCAGTTGAACACTTCTGCACACTGTGCTGAGCCAAAAGGTTGAACTTTGTGTGTGAGCTAAAGCCTTCTGAAAATCTTTGGTTTTAATAACTATATGGAGGTTGGATGTCATGGCTGAACACTGCTCAAGTGCCTGTCCTTGTCCTGCTTCTTCTCTTCTTTCTCCTGTGATCCAGTTTCAGTCAATCAGCCCCACACTCTTCAAAAATCAAATCTCCCCAGAAGTCTTCTTGCCCAGCCTTAAGTTACTTGTTTGTTTCTTTTGTTTAGGTATTCCTGTCTCTCAACAGCACTTAATTTGGAATAATATGGAACTGAAGGATGACTATTGTTTGGATGATTATAAGTAAGTATAGAATAAAATTTGTTTCTAATTAACGTTTCTAAATAATTGTTAGCATGAACAACAGAAAATGCTATAAAAATGTATTTGTTGTTAATTATAGCATTTCAGAAGGCTGCACTCTGAAGTTGGTTCTGGCCATGCGAGGTGGACCTGTTAACACCAGAAGAGGTAAGTGTTAAGGAACTTAAAGATAGTGGTTTTCATGCAATGTCTTATAACTGTAAAGAGCTTAGGTAAGCATTCTCTTAGGTAAGCATTTTGGACATTGAGACTTCAGTTCCAAATTAATTGGAAAAATACTTAACAAAAATGGGGGGATTTTTTTTCCCATCTTCTCTTAGCATATCAAGTGCACTTTGTTTACTCTTAAATTAAGTATATGTGTATGTACAGAATCGTCAAGTCATAAAATCAGCAATTCTTCACTTCAAGAAAAAATTATCCTAGAATGTCATTATATTTTTTAAAATATGGTCATAAGAATCAGGCTTTGCTACAGTCAGATGATAAACTTGGTTATTACATGGATCATCTGTATAGGAGTGAAAATTAAGAAATTTCCTTGATAATTTTCTTGGGAAAAATTGGGAAAAAACTCAGCCTATCTTCTAGGTTGGGAATTCCTGTTATAAACTGAGCTGAGCTCTCAGAGGTGATCAAAAGAACAGTGATAATACTTCGGGTTTATTTTGTTTTTTTAATCTTTTTAGTTCCTGTGAAAGATCCTATCAGGGAAATGGCTGAATACATGGATCCTGCTAGAGACAAGGTCTGGGAGAAAGGGCCGTCCAACAAACAAGTTACCTTCCTCGTGTATCGCGAAGGAGATCGCTTGAATTTCTTCCGTGTGGTTGACCGGGGCGATGGCACTTTAACACCACTGTCTGAATCTTTGAGGTAAAGTTCATTTTAGTCTTTGTATTATTCTTCAAGAGTGGATTGCTGTGTAATTTTCAGCTGTATTTGTTGGTTTTATCAGAAGAGTATCTGGCATATGGAAAGAATTATTCCCTAAGCACTATTAAATTGTTGTAACTGTCTGAGAGCACAGTAGTGCTTTGTGGTCAGTGGTTGTGCTGATGGTTCTTATCACTGTGTGCATTAATATAGTGAGATAAAACTGACTTCATACTTCAGGCA
Source organism: Camarhynchus parvulus (assembly GCF_901933205.1). Lineage (NCBI taxonomy): Eukaryota > Metazoa > Chordata > Aves > Passeriformes > Thraupidae > Camarhynchus > Camarhynchus parvulus. The sequence goes on along the minus strand of NC_044576.1, from coordinate 17,108,575 downwards.
ATTTTCAACATTCCAGCCCTTTCTGAAAAGGCACATGTTGCAGGAGAGTCAAATCAATATTTTATTAGATATTAAAAACTTCCATTAAGCACTTTCTCTAACATCTTAATGCATTTGTTTAGTTTTGTAAACACTTCCCTGTTCACATAATAATTTTTTTTCCTATGAGTGTGACTTGACTAAATGATTAGTCAGGAAAATAGTAATTACCAATACAGCCAGATTTTGGATGTAATTAGGCCTCAGGTTAGCTACTCTTGAGGTACCAATCTTGTGTCAGTTGCTGTCAGAATCCAGTGATCTTGTCATCACAAGGACACGTGTATCACTTTACCTGCTACATTGTAATTGTAGTAAACAATTTGACAGTTTTTCCTAAAACTATCAAAATGGATACCTATTAAAAATTATTGCATTCTATTTGTATACTGTAGCTTTTAGGTAGGTACTTTTATCTGCTCAAGAACTTAACATTTGTACAGCTGTGAGGAATGGAGTCCCTTTTCTGAGAACTAGCTGTGTTTTCTGCAAGGCTAAGGCTCAAGCTTCTTTAAGTGGCTATTCTTGTTTCTGTGTGCAAAAGGAAAGCAAGAGCTTTGTGCTGGGTTTTTATTGTTTGTCTTCTGAGTGATACTACTCTTAAAAATTTTTATAAGACATCCATACTTAAAAACCACAGACGGAAAAAAATATCAAAGCTGAATTCCCACATTCAGTCAAATACATTGGGTTTAAGAAATGTGCTGGTGCTGGTCAAGTGAACCAGTTGGGTTGGAAGCCACCTGAGTTGAAAACATTCAGCTTGAGTTGTTTCTGTTTTTCTGTGCTTTCTATAGGAGTTCACTTATTAGGTTTTCTAGTAAGGCAGATAGTAATTTGGAGGGGAAGAAAATCCTATTTCTTGAGTTTGTTACCATGGCTGGGTGAGACTGTGGGAAATGGAAAAAGTAGCAAAGGGAAGAGAGAATGGAAGCAAATCAGACCTTTTTGTTTGATCTTTACAAGTAAGAGTAAAGGGTCACTTTGAATACTACTGAAAACTACTGGTTTTCTATGCTGACAGGTGTGTTCATATGTGTGGGTATATTGGTGACTAAGCATTTTGAAGCACGTGGTTATCATTCTTTTTCACCTTGCTGATACCTGGAGCAGAATTCAACTGGAATTTATAAATGAGACATTGGTTTTGGTCTTGGTTTTTATAGTTCTCCAGATAATTTTATTTTATATGTGCTTGATTTACTGGGTAAAACTTGACAAAAGTATAAATGCATACAGCAATCATTGTCTCTGGGTTGGAAGAGCATTGAAGCTGTGGTGGAGGGCTGGCAGACACTGGTGCCAAAAGGATTTCAGCAAGCTAATAATTTATGAGACATATATTTTACAAGGAAGAGCTCAGGAATATTGACACCTATGGACAAAGTAAATATAAAATTTACGCATTGTAAAATGGGCTGAAAATATCATTAATATCAAAACTCCCTGTCCAACTTCTATAATCTTACAATCACATTAAAGCAAACAAAAATCCTTTTGTCACTCTTTTTTTTTTTTGGTGTGTGTTTTTGGCCCCAGTTTGTCAGAAAATGGAACAAAAAGATAACAATTATTTTTGCATTAAAAAAAATCAAAAACCAACCAAACATGAGAATACCACTTTGCTTTCTGTCCTTTCGTAGCAGGAAGGGACATCCAGCAAATTCTTTGGAATTGATGATGTAAACCTTTGTAAAGATAAAATTTAAAATTTTGAAATTATTTTTTAGTGTTGGGTTTTTACCAGGAGAAATATGTATATGTAATATATATGCTGACTGTTACCACATAGAATTGCTCAGGTTTTGGTAAGAAATGTCTGGTCTATTTTGCTGACTCTTGGTTTGAATTTGCTTCTTTCATGCTCTTCACACCATCTCCCAGTCTCTCACTGTCTCTCCATTCCAAAATGCCTTTGGAACTTTGTTACATTTTAGGAACTGGATTTGGAGAGTCAGTGCAAAAAATGCTGGCTCTAAAGGCAACAGAATATTTCTAAGAATCAGGTAAGATGCAGCTCTAATTAGTGATATTTTCTTTTTGGTACTGACTTCCACTTGACTTTTAGCTCTTCCTTGATCTCTTTTGGAGAGTAGAAACTTAAGCTAAATCTACTAAGACATTTGTGTGAATACAGAGGAATTAGGGGAATTGCCTGATTGTGATGATTTCTAGATGCTGACAATGTAATGGAAGAACTAAAACACTCTTTAAAATGTACTACCTACAGTGTTGAAAATGCATCAGTTTGTAATGAATTGGACAGTCCTAATGGTTCTTTCATTTCACTGTCAAATGTTGAATGTGTTACTGATCAATCCTTCATTGCTTCATAGGAAAAACAAGTTAGATGCTGATTTTTAAAACTTTGAGGTTTAACATTCTGTTAGAATGCAGAATGGAAGAAGGAAATGTCATGCTATAAACTTCCAGTGATTAATGAGTTAAAATATTTTGTCTTGGGACTAGCAATTCTAATCTATTTATTTTTTTTCCAAATGTGAGACTCTTTGGAATCTTTGGAAACCTAAACTGATCTTTTTTTTCTTTTTTTTTTTTTTTTTTTTTTTTTTTGAAAAGGAGAAATAGAATATCACATCCACATGGGTGACCCCTCCATTTCCATTTATGGTGAGAACACCCCTCAGGATGGATAGAAATTTGGACTTTTCCTTCCATGCCAGTGTCTGGTTAATTGGAAAACTGATCAGCTTGTTGTCTGAGTCACACACTTAACAGCTTTGGCCATATCTTCAGGAGACATTTGTGGAACTGGATATCCCCTCTGTGGGGAAAATATATAGTGAGTGTGAACCAACTGTATATGCTATAACAACTTCCCAGAAGCGTGGCTGTGTACAGATTTCAGCGACATCACTTTGCCCTAATAAGGGATGCTTATGTGGATAAATGGATTTGAAATATCTTTGCATACAGTTTTACATAATGTTTTGTCAACAGATCAACTACGGATTTGACTTCCTAGTTGTGAGAATACTCTGCATTGAAAATGTAATTAAATTACTTCATTAGAGGGTGAATACAAACTTTCTTTTATTTTCAGTGGTGGTTCAGTTTATAATTTATATGCTGATGATGAAGATGAGACAGAGGCATCACCTTCTGGCCAACAGATTATTGAGAATTCAATTACTATGAACAAAATGAAACTGCTCAAGGCAAAGATGGAGAACATGAATCTGAGTAAAAAGGTGAAATTGTGATTTCGATTTTTCTGTCATAAAATGACATGGGCTTTCCTTATGCTGCCTTTTCTAAAAAGTAGATCAGATACTCTGCCATATTGAGAAGTCAAGTTATCATGGGTAGATGATTTCTCATCTATTGTTTATGTAAATACTATTGTGTAAACATTCTGCTGAGGGGCATTGGCATTCCTTGGACCTACCTGCCTTCATTCAATGAATTGATTACTAGTCCTGGATTTATTTGCAAGGGTAGATTTTTTTTGGTAGGTGGGTGAGGTTTGTGGGTTTTTTTCTTCCAATACTTTAAGTAGCGTTGTTTTGCAGTACTGCTCTGCTAAAAGTCAATGTTTCTCTTAAAATAAAATTTCATTAGATATACTGTAACTGAAAAGCCTATAAAGTGAAATATGGGAATGATATTATCTTGAAAATAAAACTGGTGCTCACATGTGGCTAGGTTACCTAGACATAAAATTAAGAGATTATACTTCCTTACATTTTTTGTTGTGTTTGAGACCTGAAGCTCCTCTGGATAACTTTGATGGCATTCTGACTTCCTTTTTCTGTTTCTCTGATATATCACCTATTTATTGAAAGTATTTCCTGATTATAATCTTTGATTTTATTACTCAGATGTTGGGGTGAAGTCTTGATGGCTAGTAACATTATGATGGAGTAGAAAGAATGATCTGGCCTTACGCTGTCTGAATTCCTCAGAATATATTTTCAGCCAGGTCTTTTGAGTGCAACTGGAGGTGAAATACTAATTGTTGTATCTGTGTTTTTTGATTTTGCTTGGGCTTTTTTTTTTAATAGCCTAAGAAAACTGTCAAGGTGAAGCCTCGGCCTCCCATGACTCCTCGACCGTCGAGTGGCTCGGTGGCTGCTGCCCGTCACCGCTTCCTCAGAGTGCTGCCCCACATCGGACAGTCGTGCCTACCTCCTCCTGGGCATTTGCATCAGTCAGAGTCTCCCCAAAACGCACTTTCAGCACTGGCTACTTTGGCCACTGCTAGTAGAACAATGCCAGCCACTGCTAATCACTTCCTTAAGGAAGATGATGCTTGGCAGAGCAGCTCTTGGTCTCAGCCAGTCAATAGCATCAGGTTACCACCGAAAATATCTCGTGTTGAACTAGAAAATGCAAAGCTACCTACAAACAGTATTATGACTCCTCTTTCATCCCTGCCTGCAAATTCAGAAAAAACACCTGAAAATGCGACCTCAGCGAGTGAGGAGGATGCTGTTTTGTTTCCAAACCTAACAAACGTGGAGCTATATGGAAAAGAAGAACATCTATCTGAACCAGATGGTTATGCTTTTTTAACAGAAGGAAGCACTGCTGAACAGTGTAGTGAGATATATGACATAGGAAAGGTGAACCCAGAGCTTGAACTGCCTGATGGAGACAAAGATTCTAAGGTTGTAGAGCAACACAGAAAACCTGTTGGCAAAGTGCTGAGCACTGCAGCAATGGAGACTGGTCTTCTCAGTACTCGTGAATTAAGTCCTCAGAAGAATCTGCTTTTGTCTCCCCTGCGCTATTCAGCGCAAGTGGCACATCACAGTGCCCTGAAACCACAAGCACAGCCCAGGTGCTTTGAGGCTGGTAACTTGAGATCTGCAGCCTCCCCAAATGTGCTTCGATCATTGGAAGTACGTAGTATAGCAGACTCCTCTTTTCCTAGGACCACTAGATTTTGTAGTGTGAAAGTAGAGTCACTTGGCAAAAGACCTGATGTGATTTCTAAAGCAGAGACTAGGGACATCACAGATGTGGCTAGCAAGGCATCCAAAGAACCTGTGAGTTCTGTAAGTAACTTAGGATTTCTGGCTTCGCTGGCCCGAAGCACAAACAGGGAAAGTTTACAGAGTTCCTGTGGGACTGACAGCTTTCGGACTTCTGGTATTGCACTACCTACAAGCCTGCAGCATTTTCAGGAAGAAAGCTTTAGGAAAACTGCTCCTCCAAATGAAGCTGCTGAATATATTCTAGTGAGTATGCACATGTCCAAAGAAATCAAAGTTTTCCTGTTTTTGTGATACTGATGTTACAAAACTACTGTGTGTGTATTTGTGTCTTGTCAGGAGAGTCAGATGGACTGTGGGAGGTGTATTTAAATCCCTGAGTGTCTTAAACTGTTTTCTGAATGGCTTATGGTATCTAAACAGCCTGTTTGTCTAAACAGGTCCTAGAAGTAATTTTTCATTAAGATTAAAGTGGTTATTCAGTTCACAACTGAAATTATGAGTTACTGTAGTGATAGATTTATGAGTGTGTGTGTGTGTGTGTTAGAAGCATCATCTGGCTTCTACTGCTCACTAATTGTCATTTATTCCAAAGTGTGCCCAGTGACTGGCACATATGTGCCAAGCTTCTGCTCTCTAATGTACTTTGTTGTTTTGGTGTATTTTGAAGTGTGGGGACATTTATTAAATAGCCATTGAGGGTAAGGCTTTATGTTTCAGAGTTGTAACTATGTGTGCAGAAGTTGTCTTGGACTCTTCGTGAGTAGATTGATAAAACATTGATATCAAATAAGCTGATAGCAGACTACCTACTTTTCCATTTAATTTCCATCTGCTAGTAATTTCCTTGTGGACATTTTTTTTTTTAGTCTGCACGTGGGCTTGGAATGAATGGAAGTATGGCAGCTGTAGGGAAAAGAGTAGGTAAGTAACATATAATAATTAAAAATGACTATTTAATCTTCCCTGATCCATCACACATATAGAGGACAAAAATAATTTATCTTTGTAAGGCATTTGGCTTCTGGAGTTCTTGCTGTATTATGCTTCTATAGTTTGGTTTGTCTCTTCATATTTTAAGCAATTCTTAAACAAGGAGATGGGATCCAGATCTTAGATGGACCATAAATGAAATTCTTCGTTTTTAATACTTAGTGAATCCTGCACATCATCTGTAGATCTAAATGGGAGCTTCTGTGCTAAAGTTTCCAAATTATCAGTTCTCTGAATACTTCTGAGTCTATTAAAATCAGAGCCAAATTTATCAGTAGCATTGTCTTCAGTACAAAAAAAGTGGGGAGGAAGCAATAAGGGCATGGATGCTGCAGAACACTGATACAGTGCAGAAATTTTACTGGTTTTTGTGCTTGTCATTCTTTCCACCCTAGCCTTGGTAACTGTGGAGTGCTTAATGTTTGACATCTACTGAAAAAGGATGTGTTATGCATAGATATTAACTGCTTATGTGATTAATTCTACTGGGAGAAAAGGAATTGTCTAAATTAATGCTTTTAAAGCTCTTAAGACAATGAGCTAAGAATTTTCAGCACATTTAATTTTTCTTCTATGTATCCTTGACTTGCAGTTAGCAATTTTTCTTTTCTTTCTGTATGACCTTAGGAAGAGGTAGGTGTGTATTGCAGACCCAGGTGTAGAAAATGAGCTAGACAGTAGATGTTCAAATAGCTACAACAGAAAAAATTATGTAATTGTAATGTTGGAGCAAAAGCTGCTAAAAGAGTGGGTTGTGCTGTTTTTTCACAGCTGTGGGTGCAGCTTGGACTTGGCAGTCCATTAGTAAACAGGTCTGTCCTTTGCTGCTCCAGAGGTGCTACCCTGAGAGCCTTGTCTGCATATGGGGAAGCCGGCTAATACCTGAGTCACTTTGCATAGGACTGTGAAGAAGACATTCCTCTGGTGAATCTTGTGTTGAACAAAAGTGTATTTTCCAAAAGATGCCAGATATGAGTTAGTGTGGTCATATTATGCAGGCTCTTGAGAGAGATGTGGTAATGATCTGTTATAACTGACCGAAGGACGGATCACTTTTCACTGTAGTTGCTGTAGGGATGTAAACGTGAAGACAGGTGTCCAAGTAGGTCCACAGGGCCAGCTGTCCTCAAGCTCTGTCTCTTTCGCAAACTGGGCTAGCCAGTGCTTCTGAAATTGTGTGCTTTTAGATGAAGAAATTGTTAGCATGGACAAATGTTGCCTGGAAATTTCATTGCTAAATAGGAATGGGGTGGGAGTGGTTGGTAGTGATGGCTGTCATGTGTAGTGACTGCCTGGTGCTACTATTGAGTGTAGTCTGCTGCATTTCAACTTAGAAATGACTGTTGGGATTAAAGGTGTGCTGGATAAAAAATACTTGAGAATTCATGAGAACTTTTTGGGAACATCCTGCCAATATAGCAGTGGAAACACTGAAAGAATTTTTGAGAGGCTGCATCACTCACTTTACTGATCCAGATGTGGGAAATATTCTTAAGCAAGTTGTGGAGAATGAACTTAATTCCACAGAAAGAAGGGAGGAGAATAAGAAAGGAGAAGCCTTTTCTTTACATGATCTCCAGTTAATAAAACAACAGCCAAGAATTACATGGCAAAAAGTAAAAATAAAGTAAATTTTTAAGTGTAGAAATTTTACAAACATCTGCAAAGTGCCTAATGTAACCATATGGCTAAGTAGAGGCCTGTAGTCTAATACTGTACTTTACTTGCAATTATGGAGTACCAGCAAGATTTTAAAATGTTGCAGTACTTATTTGGCAAACTAGTATACTGAATATATTGGATGCTAGGTACTGGAGTGCCCAGTTGATTCTTTGTAAAGCCATTGTGCACAGTGCTTTCCCAGTGACACTTTGTTCATTTTACACCTGGGAAGACCATTAAGAGATGTGTTTCTTGATTTGTTCTGTAACTGCTTGTTTATGTGAACTTTTAAGGGTTGTTCAGAATAACAATTGTGATGCCTCTTTCAGGGGTGTTCATAGGCTTGAAGTGTGTTTCCTGTTTTGGCTTTCAGGGTTTATTTTTCTCCTCTCCTTTTAGACTTTGGAGTTCCCACCTGAAGTATCCTAAGAAATGCAAAATAAATCTTCATTTCAAAAGAGAACATTTAACTTGTTTGTGAATAAGTTAAAATGTCTTTGCTGTCTTTCTACTTCTGAAAGCAGGTGAAGCAACCCATCTTCCACCTGTGAATGGCTTAATTCAAGCAAAAAAGAAAATTTCAAAGCACTGCTTTCTTTGTGGCAAGAAAACTGGATTGGCAACCAGCTATGAGTGCAGGTAGGCTGAGTATCTAACCAGCTGTTATTTAAAATTGATAGCTGAGTTAACCAAAAAGTTTTCTTTCCTGCATTGTATTCCTTAAGCATAGCAAATCGAAAGGTGACCTTCAAAAAAGTTGCAATTCTCAGTTCAGCAAAACTGCAGCAATTAGAACTCAGGAATGTTGCCCCTCTTCTGCTCTTGAAGTGTATGTTCTTCCAGGAAGCTCAAGAAATAGAAGGTAATAGAATGGAAGATAGCAGGAAATGAACAAGATAACAAAAAACAATGACACTTTTTACTGGTAGGAGAAAAACTTATTACAGATACACATTCTGCAAAGTTTCTCATCAATAATGATACCTTTAACAACTTGAGGAAAAAGCAGGTTTGGTATAGTTTCTCAGAAATGTCCCTCTGATTTCTCCCTATTGCAGCACATCTTCACAGTTTGTGAATTTATACAAATTTGTATTCAACAAATTTTTGATGTGTGCTCTGCTTTTTGCAAGACTTCAGTTACCTTTGAGCATTTAGAGCATCTCAAGCACAGAACACCGGAGTGCTGGTCCCCCAAATCCTTACTTCTAGACAACACTGTGAGACCTGGTGCTTGGTTGTAGTCTTGGGAAACTGTAAAAAAAAAAGAACAAAAAATCCCCAGACAAAGAAAACTAACCTCCAAACTGACAAAAAAACTCAACAACAACAACAAAAACCACAGGAAGAAAAAACAGCTCTCTCTGTTAATCTTAGTTTTCAAAGTATTTTTCCCCACAAGGTATTTTTTTCTTAGTATTCTTTCCTATGAGCTAGTCAGTGTCGGGAGCTGCTGCACTGTGTGGGCTGCAGTTGTGTGTTGGAGTTGATCTTGGTTCATGCCAACAACAGCAAAATGAAAAAGAACTTCTGCCACTGGGGAATCATATAGAGAATTTCAGGGTGAGGAATTGTCTCCTTACTGACTCTTCAGTCTCTGATTTTGAAACAGTTTTGGACACTGCTCACTTTCCTGATGAGCAAATAGCTGCAACCTCTTCTAAAAGTAACTAAGCAGCTTGCTTAAGGTTAAAAATGAAGGGGGTAATGGCTCATCTCCAAGAATAGCGTTTATTTTGGTTTCAAAAGGAGCAACCATAGGACCTTTTACTAGAAAGCAGGGTAAACCAAATAAAGAATATGAGAATACGAGTCATAAGAGAAAAGTAGTGACTATGGGATCAAGAACCAAAGAAAAGCAAATTTATTTCCAGGCACACAAAGCCTCAGGAACAGCTGCAGAGTTAATTATGAACCTAGATAGATAAATAAATAGGGGATTATAGTATACAACATCCAAAGTATGCTTTTCTCCTGGTGAGACTCTTAGCTGCAGAACTGTCAAGTTTGAAGCAAAAATCCTGATCTTAACTCATCAAAATTGCAACTGATTCTAGGTAGATAAACCCTATTAAAGTCCTTCAGGAAATTATGTTCCCTGTAGTTTGTCTGATGTCTTAACAGCTGACTAAATCTGTATTTATTAATGTTAAATGGCTAATTTGAGTTTATGCCAGACAGAATTGAGCTGAAAACATCTGTTTTGATTGCCTGAGTGAAGTAGTGGTTTTGAATTGAAATGCGTTATATGGATTTCACCTGAGGGAATTACTGTCCATGGTTTTGTCCTCTGAATTCTACCAACTATTATTGTGTGAGGTCCTTAAAAAAGAAAGAAAGTAAAGGAAAGCTCATAATTCTTAATTTATAAGCGTATTTGACTCCTTACTAGCTGGTTCCTGGAGCACTGATCTTGCTTAGCTTCCCACCTGAAGAGACTGTTGGGTCAAAACTAAAACATTGTGTGAAAAATGCTATTCTGTTTACCCCACCAGTTAATGTTACCAGTCAAGGAGTAACAATTCAAACAGCTCTGTCATCTAAGACATGATTAAGCAAAATGGCTCCCAGCATGTCAGAGCATTAAAAGCTTCTAAAAGCTTGTAACTTGTAATATTCTTGATTCTTCAGATGTGGAAACAACTTCTGTGCAACACACCGCTATGCAGAGACTCACACTTGCACCTACGACTACAAGAGTGCAGGACGGAGGTATTTACAGGAGACCAACCCCATCATTAGTGCACCAAAGCTTCCCAAAATTTGACATGGTTGTGCTGCATGTGGCCACTGCTGTTGAAGAATTGTACTGAATTGAGAGAAGCACTTGCTTAAACTGCATCATTTCGCCATGCTCCGTATTTAAAGATTTGCCAAGTAACAAAAGCACATGAGGATGCATCGAAGAATAATGTGAACACTACTGCAGTTAAAACTTTTCTTCTTGAGTGAATGAAAGGTTAAAAATTAGTTTCTGAAAACTTACACTATGATTTAACTGTTACTGCACGTGTTGTGTTTTATATTTGGAAAAGCTATTTCACTAGACAAGTCTTTAAAGATGCACTTTACTAACTTTACTGTATAACCAGAGTTGAGGAGGTGTTGTAATGAGGGTGTCACGTAATGTCTTCTGTACTCTTGTTTTTGTCCATTGTGTGGTATCTTCTAAGTTATTTCACTAGAAAGATCCTCCTCCCTCCCCTTTCTTCAAACAGCCTGTTTTGAGATTTTAAGGGGATAGTGTGTTCCACCCCTCTGTTTCATTCTGATTGATATTCGTACATTGTGTGTCCATTCTGAAAATTACATATCATTTAAATCACATTTTCTTAAAATAATGCTGTTTATATGACAAGTTTGTTTTTAAATAGAAGGTTCCCTGTTTGTTGCCATTAAATATAAGAAACAACTTATTTTAACTTTTTTTGTAATCCTAGATTTTTTTAAGACTTCACAACTTGCTTTGTTAAGATGTTGAATGCTGTTACTGGAAGAAATCCTAATAAATATTAAATTTTATTCTTGTTTATGCTGTCATAAATGCACAAAATAATTTCCCTCTTACAGTGTGTTCCTAAATTAAAAGCTGGGTGTATTTATTTTTTTCTTTTTTAGTGTGACCAAGACTGTGTGCTTTAAATAAACCTCCTGAAGTCTTACAGGTGTACCAGCAAAGGCAAAAGGGATGCACAACAAATGGCCTGTACTAACCTTTCTCCCCTCCAGCTAATAGAGTATAACAGCAGTTCAGTAAATGCATTTACTTTTCACTTCTAATGATTATGTAGCCTCTACAGAAACTGCTTTTGGAGGAATATACCTACTGAAATACTTTCTTCTTTCATTCCCTTAATGCTTGTGAAATATTTTTATAAGCATAAGTTGCATTAAGTGTTCCAGTATAAAGAGATTAATAAAAATCCTACGACAAACCACCAAAACAAAAGAAATACCCCCCATTGTATCTAGGTAATCAAATGTCATGGTCCCTGTCTTGTCAAAGTCCTCAGCTACTTAGTTGGTATTGAAATGATCTGTGCTGCATTCCAGTCAAAGTGTAGCAGCTTTAAGAGAGTGACAGTCAAAAGGTGGACAAAAAAGAAGAAAGATGACCACTGAAAGAGGGAGCAGTAACTTGAAAGATCTGATCTTTGGAGGAAATCCATTTTGTGTAGCCCACTTCATACTTCTTAAACCTGAAGCTTTCAGAGTGATGAGCTTGGAAAAAAATGTTCACAATCATCCTTCTGGGTATTGATAAGATAAAAATATCATTCTGTGTGTGTGACTTCTTTGCTTATTATTACTGGAGGAAGCTCCCCTGATACGACCATGGTGTTGTTACTGAGCCATGCTATGTACCATGAACTGCCTGCAGTTTTTTTCGTCTCCAGCAAGGGACAGTGTTTGATGCCAAAGGAAGAGAATAAGGAATGTGACAAATGCCTAAGTGTTTTCACAACAGTGACAGCTCAGCAACATTCTCAAGACAGAGGTATTGCACTTCTTGTAGGTACAGTAGAGATTTGGTAAGAAGTGGAATTATACTTTGATCTGTGGTCACTTAATCTGATTTTGCATAAGTACAATTGTCAGGAAATTGTTTTGCAGTATATTGGAATAGCCATTCTCAAATTTTAGTACAACTACACAACAGATGCATGGAAGTCTCTGAGTCACATCTCAATTTTGACTCTCCCTTTCTGCATATGTATAATGAAGTGCACAACAGTGCTTTTTTAGAATATGCAATGCACTAATAGTCTAATTTCCCTGTGTATAGCTTCTCATAATTTTTATTATATCTCATTTTAATTATACTTAATACAAATACTTCTTGTTCAGAACTCTACTGGTTTTGTTCCCATGAAGTGTTACAGGCAATAATTTCCAACCAGTAGTATAGCCACAAGAGAACTTTAATTTGAAATTAACTGTTTCAGTCATTAATTCAGATTATTGGCTTTTGCCAAGTCCTGTGTTAGTTTCTGCTATGGATTAATTACTGTTTACTGTGTAAACTTACCTAAATGATTTGGGGTTTGAGTATTGGTGTACAATGCTGCTGTGCATCTGCTGAACACAAATGTTTAGCTTTTCTGTGTTCATGTAATTAGATTATTGTATTATAAAGAGTTTACGTACTGGAAGTTGAACAGTTACTTTGGTGTGTGCTCTTCTATACCTTCCTGCCAATTTTTTTTGCTTGTTTCTTTTATGTGTGAGGCAAAACTTGGCTGGTCTCTTGTTGAATGATCTCCAGGATTCTTGTGTCAAATGGATAGGCACCACAGAGGTGTCAGAAATGGTTTTGGTAGTATTAAATACTTCCTTTCTCCGGAATCTCTAGAAGCCCATGGTGATAAAAACCTGTCTGCTTACAGTTTCTATCTATTCAGTTTGCAGTCCCCTGGGATGTAATTGCAGTGATGCCTTCTGCTCACAGTCTTCAGTTGTAGACAAGGCCAGAATTGTTAATTCATATTACAAAATACAAAATGTTTCTCTCTAGGTTTTTTGCATACAATGAATTACACACTTTGCTTTCTTTTCAAGTACTTCCAGCTTTCATAATGGGGCACCATCTTTTGGGTGTGAATTGTGGATTTGGCATTGCTTCTGCCCGTAAGGAGTTGCTTTGACCTGCAGCTTTTGTGTTGGGTCATGTTTTTCCAATCTTTATGGAAATCAGGTTCACCTTGAGATGCATTTGACAGTTTTTCTGGTATCTACATTAGCACTGAGCCACACTTGCTTACATGAGAACACTTATGGAGCTGAGAACCACATCTGGAAGCGAATCCACTCGTTCATGCATAACTTCTCCTACACAAGGACGTTGTGGCAGATTTTGTTGGATTTCTCTTGCATTTGTTTTGTGTGTGAAGCTGCGGAGAAGCAACACCAGGGGGCAGCAGAGGCATTTAAAAATGGCAAAAAAGTTTTGGGTTTGTCCAATAACGAGATTTACAAAATAAAAGTGTGTTTAGTTGTTTATGACCCTTACTCAGCTCACTCTGAACAGATCTGAGGAGGTCAGCAGTAGCGTACATTCCTTTTCCTAATTCCAAAGGTTTTAAAAAAATCAGAATGGAAGAGTACCTCAAAAACTTGTTTCTATGCTGGGTTTCATGATACAATTTATTAGATAATCTTAATGTATTGAAGACTAGACAGCCCTTCTCTCTTCCTTCCCACTAACCCTGCAAGAGTGGATTTCAGAGGTGTCTGTTAGTCAAGCTATGTTGGATGATATGTTTAGTTATGTTTACCAGATATGTCTGGTAAAAATACTGCATGTCCCCATAATTTCTTACTTTAAAAAGGCAAGTGTTGCTGGTTTTTTTTTCTTATGGGTTCAGAATGAGGATATGAAAGTATAAATTCAGTGGTGTGTGAGGAATGTATGCCAGTAACTGCTCAAGTGACCACTCTTTACTGTCTTACCTAGCCTCACAATTCAAAAAGCTTTACAGTGGCAGAAATTTATCGGTGGCAGAAATTTATTTCTAAACCACACTTTAAGGCTGTTTCAATCCTTTTTAATCCAATCTTCAGAAAGACTGATTACTATGTACCATATATATGGGAAGTATTTCTATAGCTCCATAAGAATTGCGTTCTAATCACATCTGGATGGTGAATTATTGCTGAAATTAGGTGTTCTGGCCAGCACCAGAAATTCAAAACAGTACCTAATCACAAAAATAGTATTATTTACATGGTATGTGATTAAGAGTGTTAATGAGCAGGAAATGAAAACACTGAAGTTTTCTAAAAGGAAAAATTGGGGATTTCAAAAAACCCTCTCTTCTTTCTCTCTGTGTGAGGGTTTTTTTAGCAAATGCATATGTTTTTTTAAAAAAGTGAATAATCTTTTCTCTTTCCCTTATTTTCATAAATTTAATGTGCAGACAGTCTTTTTTTTTACTTGAACTAATGGGAGTTAGATTTATTTTGCTTGAATCTTGAACTTATGTGCTGGAACCATTGCCCATAATGGGCCTTATTTGCTAAAAGCCTGCACAGGCTGATGCAAAGTTACAGCACGGATATATAATTAAATACTTTTGGTTTTAAACATATAATACTTTTGGTTTTAGACTTGAGACTGAGAGTTGAATGACAGGATTTCTTTTTAGCATCTCCTCTCTTGCCAGCAATCACAGGTAGTTTGTTTTGGGAAGACACAGGACTCATCAAAATAGACTGGATTAGCCTGAGATCCATTCAGCCCCCCATCTGTCTCTGGGAATAGGAGGTAAGAGGCACTTCAGAAGGTGCAAAAATTCCCTAACCAAGTATTCAGGAACAGGACACTGGATCCTATGCTAATGACTAGTCTGAATAGTGAGGAACTTCCTATCTCAGTGTGATATTAATTTGGAGGTCCATAAAGGTCTAAAACTATTTTTGAATCTTGATAGATTCATAGTTTCACTTATTTATATGGATGATGTGAAAGGAATCTTCTTTCACTGCAGTTTTGAATTTCCTACCATTTTTAAATTGAAATTCATTTGGTCCAGTGTTATGAGAAAGAGAGAACAGTGACTCCTGAATATTCAGTATGTTCTGTCTTTGAATCACATCCCCTCTTACTCATCTTTTTTATGGTAGCAGTTCACTGTCTTTACTATTTCAGAGCCTTAATTATGCTTGCTGTCCTCCAAATCCCCTCTAATTTTGCATTATACTTTGTCATCTGCAGTTCTTTGGTTCCCATTTTCTTGTATTGTGTGTTTAGCTATAAGCTGCTCAAGGCACTGTTACAATGGAAGCCTCTAAAATTGTGATTAAAACAATACCAGGTGAAATATGCCCAGGGTTCTTCCAAGGAGGTCCCATAGAAATGCTTAGGATTATTAATCTTCATCTAGTCTGGACAGGATGCAAACAGCTTTTGTATGAGGAGGAAGGCAGGAAAGCACTGTAAGGGGAACATGTGGCTGAATTTAGCACAATAGCTGTGCTGCTGAGGGAGATGCTGTGTGGGGACTGTTACACAGAACCAGACTGCCTGTTTTTATACCTGCACCACATCTGCATGTCGGTGCCATGCAATCTGTTAATTGCAGCAGGGAGAGCCAGAGCTCTATATCAGCTGCTAAGAGGTAGGCTTGGAAAATGGCATTCCTCCTCTGCATATTTGGGATAAATTACTTTCTATACATTCCTTAATGGTCCGAGTAAGAAATGTGAAAGTGAAGCAAACTGGCCAGATCTTTTTTCCAAATTCTTGTCAGTAGAGGAGAAAGCTTTATTTTTTCTCTTTTTCAAAGCAGGGGAAGAACATGGTGAGCCCTAGACCCTGTTGCAGTACCACCTGACTTCGGAGAAGCATTACTTGTCCCTGAGCTTCACTTTTTTTCTAGTAGTGCATATCCAGCCTTGAATAAGCATTAAATTGACTGGGATACAAAGAAAGAGCCAATGTACTTCCTGCTGTTTTTTCATTTGGATACTAAATGACAATGACTTGCAGAGCTATAAACTTAAGAGTGTGACACCTTAACGTTATGGATTGGATTTCTCTTGAGCCAGTTCACCCATACCTAGATGACTAGTTTAACCTAGACAAATCACCTCAAAAGGTCAGTTTGTTGTTTTTGCCAGCCTTTAGTTTTGAGGCTCAGAAAGCTTTTACAGAGGATAGTGGTTTTGAGGCCTGGGTTAGGCTTTATTACTTCGAAAGCTTATCTGCTCTGAGACAGATTCAAAGCTGAATCCAATATTTTCAGTCTTCAAAGGCACACTCACATGGCTGCTGAAGAGTTGCTGAAGTCTGCTGGGGTGTGTTCTCTTAGGCCTGTTTGTCACACACCATGCCAGATTAAACCTGCTGTGTGTAGGGCTGGCTACAGCCACTGTCTGCTGCATCCACAGTGCACCTTACAGCACTGCACTGGGAGAGAGGCTGCAGTTTGCTTTGCAGGCAGGGATGCTCTTTTCTCCTGCTCTTTTCCATGTGAGACCTTAATGGCTCATGCCACTCTGTGCCTGAGATGGGTTCCAAATCATCATAGTGGTTTTCAAAGGCCAAGTTTTGGTAACATGTATTTACTATGTAAATACTATTTATATCCTGCATCTGAGACTGAAGAAAGTTTGATAAATTTCAGGCACTTTGAGAAAACGTTTTTAAGATGTCTCCAAAATCATCTTCTTGGTGCTCTGGCAGCGTTTTTGTTAAAGGTGATTTAACCTTAGAAATCTGGTGCCTTTCTGATAAAAGCTGATTCCTTAATCAGTCAGGAATGATGTAAACTTTATTTGTATTTCCTTTCATCTTTCTACTTGAATTCCCATCAGTTCTGTTCACCTTCCCTAATGACTCCACTTTTGCCTTCTCCTACCAGAATCTGTTTTATTCACCTAGCACAGCCAGAAGCCAGCAGAACAACAGCGCAGGAAGGAATGAACCCTTGGCTCACCTTCAGTAAAACATAAAGTCATTGGAGAACTTTTGGAGAAATACCACTTTTATTTTGGCCAGTAATGTGCATACAGGAGAGTGAACAGATGGGAGAACACACAGCTCAGGATATGCAGCTTGAAAGAACTAGAGAACTGAGCTGGCTTGGAGAAAAACTAGATCCAAAACACAGTGGAATTACAAAGTAATCCCTGAAATATTGTGGAGTTGCTATGGAGACATGCAGGTGCTCAGACCAACACTGTAGACTAAAAAGATCATTTATAATTATCTGGGAAAATGAATTATGCTTTTCCACATAACTACTGTATGTATTGGTAATAACTAAGGAGCAAAAAGGACACAGTTATACAACAGTTGTTACTATTCAGGGTTTCTGCCCCACACCACTTTCCAGGTCTTTGTGCTAAAAGGAGTAAAAGTATTTCTAAAAAGCATAGACTTAGAACCATATGCTAGATCTGTGCTTCTTCTAGAGAGGATTGGCGTCTCCTGGGCATAGAGGTAATTTTGTTTTGTCTTTTTAAATAAATTCAATAAAATTATGTTTATTGTTGATGGCAAGCAAGGCTATGTGTGTGCTCACAGTCCAGATCTCGTGTGCAGGGCATCAGGGCAGCTCTCTCTGCAGATCAATCAGATGTGCATTTCTAGGCACACATTCCCAAACTATGCTTTTTCTGTAACTCTGAGCCAGAGCTATTCAATTAGCAAAATTGAACTGTTCCATTCTGTTCCTGTAATTTTTTAGAACCTTGTATCTTCTACTCAGGTTTCAAACAGCAACACTAGCTGGAAGAATTTAATATTTCCATTTGACTAATGGCCTTTAGCTTAAGCTTGTTCATTCTTTCCTATTTTTAAAATTAGCTGCAAGTTTGAGGGGGAGAACATTTGCAACAGCTTAGGTTTGTATTTTCTACTGAGGGCTGTGAGACATTCAGGATATTCCACAGTAGTGCTTGCCCTTCAGTATTGGGGCTTTAGTCTCACTTCTGCGGTCCTGTATTCAGGAGGCTGTTGCTGAGACTTTAAGCCAAGAACAACAATGTGTTAAAATACTAGACGAGTTTTCTGGGGAAACAGACCATGGAATAATAATTGCAAAACACAGGGAAAGCTTAGATCTGCAAAGTGGTTTATTGTGGATTCTTTCATTTCAGGCCTAATCCTTAGTTATTCTACTTTGCCTGGAAAAGCTCTGTTTTGTGCAACTATTTTTCTGTATAATGTCTACTTCTATTCCAGTGGTGTCTACAGGCCCTTTTGCTAGTCCGGCACACAGCACTGAGTGTGAGCTATGCTGTTCCCAAAGTGGAATACCATCCTAACCCCAAAAATATTTAAAAACCAAAAAAAACCCCCACACAACAAAATGGATTGAGAGCATGATGAAAGGAAAAATCCTCCCTTGAGAAATCCCAGTGGCCTCGAGATAAGCCAGCAGTACTGGTTCTCTTTACAAACCTACACTGCCTATCAAGAGGACAGTGGTTATCATCACATATGCATGTTTCCATACACTATTTTATGAAGGGATACAATCTAAGTTGCTTGACTTCAATCTACATAGGACTAAATTGGAGTTCTGCACACTCTCCTTTTCCCGGGAAGACACACCATACACCCTGGGTGGTGCTTCTCCCACCTTCTCTACGTGGAGATGCTGGGTACTAACCCTGCAATGTAATGAGAGTGTTTCAGCCCAGCTGCTCTGCAAACCTGATGTAACATGTCATTTTTCTGGAGGGGATGATCTCTGCATGAAAAGGGGTAACCTTACTCATCTTTTGCTTTTGGCACTGTTCTCAGTGGTTAAATGTAATCTCCCTGGAGCCCTGTAAATTATTGTGAAGAAGTGCAGATTCAGAAGATGAAAAATTCAACTTAGGTTTAGTGAATGAATTTTCATGTCAAGTCAGGGGGTTTCTTTGTTTTCTGTTTTATTCTTCGAATAATATCTGCTTTCTTGTCTGTGCTTCACTGACAGAAACTGTTCAGTGAAGCTGCCTATTTTCCTGTTCTTTTTCACTTATCTTATTCCTAAGTGGGATGGACATCATGTCTGAACACAGAAAACTCTCCCTTGACTTATTCTCATAAAACTCAGTTTGCTTTTTCCTCCTGTAAAAATCACCTCAATAGCATAGTTCACCTATTCCAGCGTATCTCAGGAGAGAGATATCTTTGTGAAGAAGATATTAAAGTATCCTACTTGCATAACAAAAGTGTAAAATAGCAACACAGTATGGCAGCCAGATGTAGGTATGGGGAAAACTCGAAGCTTTTTGTTGACTTTTTTTTTTTTTCTGATAAATCAATACGTGCAGGGGAGCGATGAATATAAAACACCTTACGACGATGGCTAATTAGCCATCTTCAGGCTTACAACATCCCTGCATTTTAAAAAGTTAAATGGCACCCTGTGAAGTTAAGATGCTTTATTGTACGTACCAAAGCGCGACCCGTTTTACCCTGAGCCCCAGTGACAGCAGCATCCCCGCCTGCGGCTGCGGGAGGCAGGGCTGAGCTCGGGACAGCCGGACCGCACTCGCTCCGCTGCCGATTGTCGCCTCCCGGTGCCCGCCGGTCCCGCCCCCGCCCGCCCGCCGCGCAGGTGCCCGGAGCGCGTTGCCGGGGGGAGCGGGCCCGCAGCGCCGCCAGCCCGAGCGCTCCGGGGAGGCTCCAGCGGGAGGCGATCGGGGGCCGGGACAGCCGCGTCCCTCTGCGGAGCGGCCGCCGCGCCTGCCCGAGCTGCTCCGGGCCATGGCGGCGGGGGCGGGCTGGGGCGGGGCGGCGCGCTGACAGGCAGCCCGGCCCGGGGAGCCGCGGTAAACAGGAGCCGGGGAAGAGCTGGGGGGAGACCGGCCTCGCAGGAGCCTCCCAGCCCCGCGGCCCGCCGCCTCCTGGCCCCGGGCATGGGCAGCAGCAGCCGCCGCAGCCGGAGGAGGAGCCGCCGGCCCGAGCCCCTGTGCGGGGCACCACCGAGGTAGGCTCGGCCGCCGCCCTGGCCGCGGGCAGCCGCCGCTTCCTCCGCGGGGGCCGAGCCGGGGTCGGTGCCCCTCCGGCGCCGCGAGGCCGGGTACCGGGGCCGGGCCCGGGGCGGGCTGGTGCGGGGGCCGCCTGCCCCGGGGTCGCTGCCCCGCGGCCGCCGCTCGTCCCGGCCCCGCCGGCAGCCGCTCGCCCCGCAGGGTCCGGCAGGTGAGGCGGGCCCGGCCCGGCTCCCCGCGGGTCCGTGCGGCGGCCGGGGCATGGGGGCACCGTGGGGCGGGCGCTGTGCACGGGGCGTTCAGGGCTACTCCGCCGTCAGAGCTGGGGAAGCGGCACCTAATTCCCTGGTAAGAGGCTTTCCCACCTCCGCCGTCTTTGTCTGCACAGCCTCAGCTGCTGCTGCTGGCGCTGGGAGCATTAGTGTTGCTGCACTCGGGGAAACCGAGAGCGGATCAGCGGTGGGAACGGGACCGTATTTGCACCAGGTGTCCCGTTAGGAGGAGGACGCGAATTCGCTTTCTGTAAGCAGCATGGATCAGAGATACAAACAGTGCACAAGGTGTGCTGGTAGCGACGTGTTCGTAAGGAATCGTGAAGTTTCACGGCGGACTAAGGAATAGTCGGAATTCCTTCATGCTTCTTGGAGCTAGTTGGCAGGCAGAGTAATGCTCGAGTTGTTCCAAACGGTAACACTTTAACTTCGCCTCATTTTGGTACGCTAAAAGTGCAAGCAAAGCGAGAATTACAATGTGCCAATGCCAGATCAGTTGGTCTCAAACTGCAGTGCAAGAGGGCCCGGCTCAGCTCTGCAGTGGGGAAAGGACTGGTCTATTTCCAAGCCTCGCAAATCTATGAAATAACCCAGCAGCATAAACATAGAAGGGACAATTTAGCTAGAGCTTGAGCGGAGGTGGAAAGAGATACTGGAAGGAAGATGGGGGTGGGAGAGAGCCGGTCTGACAGTAACGCTTCAGCTGAAGCAGCAGTAGTCTTTATGAATTTGTGCTTCTAAAATTGGTTTGGAGTAGTGTCAGATGAGGCTGAGATTGATCTAGCAATAGTCCTAGTCAAACATTTTCAGAGAAAAGTTTACTTTGAAAAACACTTTATTTACTAGACCTAAGATATTTTGTTTGAAATCTGTCAACATTGATCAATTTCTACTGATGCAGAGTTCTGTTAAGCCTGCATGAGGACCGGGGTTGCTGGAAACATCAATGTTCCTGGCTTAAGGGTATGAATAATACCTGCTGGGGCTGTTAGCGGCTTCTCAGCTGTAGCCCAAACTGTTTGGTGCCAGATTCTCCTCAGAACAACCTTAAAGCTGCTCCAAGAAAGTGAGACTTGATTCTGCTGCCATTGCTGAAAATGGTAGGACTGTGGAAGTCTGAACATCTGCCCTTTTGCTGGGAGCTTGGTGTGACTTAAGTCTCATGTAAACTTAAGAAATTAACAATTCACTGAATATTTGTTGTTGGGTTTTCTGTTGTTCTTTTGATTTTTTTTTCTTTTTTACTTGGATTTCAGCTAGCCCTAACCAGAAGTTCTGCTTATAGAGATAAACTAGTTAAAAAGAAGTGATCTTCTGTTTTGGGGTGTCACATTGGAAGAAAAGCTGCATGCTTTTCATGCCTTAGTGTATGGATATGGGGCTAGAATTGTTGCAGGTGTTCAGGTGAGGTCTAGTGCTAGAGAATACACCTGTTCCCAGGCTGCTTTTGCACAGTCTTAGCTGTTATGAGAATACATTAATTCAGCATGCTGGATGAACTTTCTGTATTTTCAGGATGAGTTTGTTTTGTTTTGTTTTTTTTTTATTTAAACTTCTGTTATTTTAGATCCAACATTTTGGACAAGCAGCTCTCACATGTTCAAGGGTGAAAGGCCTTCCCAGCTGCTGAGGCTGTCACAGGTACTTTAGGCAATGTACCAAAGTGATTTCCTTACTGACAGACTGATTTCCTTAATGCTCTTCCAAACACTGACATCAGTGGGGAAGGCAGGGCACTGCAGGAATGTGGCAACTTCCAGTAATAATGCTGCTCAAGGAAGGAGTTGAAGGTGGTTGTTACAAGCCCTGCATTGATCCTGCTGCATAAGAAAAAGCAGTCTCTTGCTATGGATCTTTTCTGCTGTGTACCTCAGTCAGCCCCAGTGGGTCTGACTGATAGCGAGCTTCAGTAAGTGTGAATAATGGAGTGTGCATGGCTATCTGCCGGGAAAAAATGAAAACAGGAATGAGGTATTTTCCTTTTTTTTTTTCCTAATTGTTTTTTATTTTGTTTTGCTCTTGTTTTGCCTTTCTACCCTCCCCCCCAAAAAATATAAGGAACTCTTGATCCTGTAGAAGTGTTTAACTAGCATTCTTTAAGAGCCAGTAGATGGACCATAAAAAATTACCTGGCATTGAAAGGAGGAACTTCCAGGAACCCTGAACAACCTTGTGCTTGGACTGTGTCTGTGTGTGGCAGACAAATAGTGACTAGCAAAGCTGTAGAAGGCTATAAGGAATGAAAAACTTGAAGTCTGGAAAAAACTTCCCTTCCAGGGCATAAGGTATTACAGGGGAAATCTTCCTGGGAGACGAGTTATCCGTTTACTGCTCGTGCCAATTCTTTCTTGCAGCTGCAGGAGCTGTGTGAACCATGTAGATTGCACATCTTATTCACTGTATTAATTTCCATAGTGATACAGAGCTCATGCAGGGTTTGCTGGGACTTCTGTTTTGCTGACTTGTGGAATGACTGCAAAGATCTGGTGGCAGCTCAATGTAGCATAGCAGAGCTGGCATTACACTTGCTGGGTGGGCTTTGTTCACTGTGAATTTTCACAGCTCCAGATTGTTGAAATGCTCTTTGCTGAGATAGGGTCAGTTTTACTAGTTCTGTTTGGATTTTACTGAAAACTTCCCAAAACAACTCTTAATTTCTAAACCAGATTATTTTTCACTGTTTCCCATAATGTTTCTGTGGGATTTATCAAGGTATCCACATTCATGTGAAGCATTAAAAAACCAAATAATGGATTACATAGTGTTTGTTTATTGATTCTGGGGTAGGTAAATGGACAAGAGCCCTTGGAAGCCTGGTCTTTTTGCAATTAAAGCTATGCTTTAAGAACTTTGTTACTCTTAAATGTAACTCATCACCAGACAGCCTGACAGTTCACCAACAGCAAGAGCTCTCAACCATCAGCAGTTGCTAGTGCAATTTCTTTTCCCCAGGGACTGAGAAGGAAGGCTGGCCTTTATTATATGTTCTGCTGGTTATCATGTTTGGGCTGATCTAGATCGAAGGTGTTTGTAAATGACTGTTAAACTTCTCTGTCTTTTAAAATTAGTGCCACTCTGGAGCTCAACATTTGGTACCTGCAGGCAAGGTGGGAGGGCTTAGTAGCAAATCTTGAATTTGGCAGAATGTCATGGTTGATTGGACTCAACTGAAAACAGTGTTGGAAATTTTAGATAAAATACACATATATTACCTATGTGTGATATGTATGTATGTCATGGGTGGAAAATAGTGAAAGGTTCTAGAAAGTGTGGCTGAGATTTTCCATAGTTATATGAAATAAAGGCAGTAGATGAGCACTTTATCCCTGGAGACTCATTTAAGGATCCCAGCTGTAAACCTTGCAAAATGCGTGGCCAAAATTCATATGGAATAGAAATATTTTATATTTTGGGCGTAGGTAAATCCTATGTATCAGTTGGGAATGCCTTGATATCTCCCTTCAGAGGGCATCAGGACAGAATTACATGTTACCAGTCCATTTTGCAGGTGAGGCTGCCGATGAACAACAGCACCAGAGTTTCTCCTTGGGAAAACATGCATGGACTTAAGATCATCATTTAACAGGTCACTGCTACCTCAGCTAAGAAGGAGTTTGTCTCCCAGTTTGATCGTGGCTTCAGTAAGATCATGTGTTTATGCACCATCCAGATAAGAGGTTCATTACAAGCAATAAAAGCGTTGTCATCTGTTCTTTCCTGAGCTGGTAGTTTGACTTCTGTCATGTCCTTGACACAGGATGAGAAACTTCTCTCTTTGAATCAAAGGGTTAATTGGTTAATAGGGGAAGGAAAGAAAGCTAGAAAGTGACAAACCAAAAAAGGAAGAAAAAAAAGAATATGGTTCAAGTTTACACATAAAGTTGCTCATTTTGAAAAAGTATACTAATCCTTTGTGCCTCTCTTTCTCTCAAATGTGCTTTATTTTTAAAAAGCTTTTTGGTTCCTCTGTAGTGTGTGTACTGGGCCTGCAAGGAAGAGTATCTGTAGGGAAAAAAAACCCCAATGCTTTTGAATAACTAGCTAGGCTTCCCCTGGGTCTGATCTGTTGATTCTAATGACCAGAATAATTTGTCACTCAGACTTACTTACTGCTAATAATTCTGTGCCATTGTGCAGCTTGAGGAAGGGAGTTGTGCCTCTGTTCTCATTGCTGGAGTTGAGTTTGAAGTTCTGCTTTCTCATTACACAATAAATTCCATGGGCACACCACACCAATGTGGGGGGATCCACACATTGCCACGACTCCTAGGACTGAAACTGCAAACTGGCTTCTGGACATGGGATTTAGGTGAATTTTACCTCTAGAGGATCATTTGAGTACCGTTAGCTGAAGGAAGCAACAAATTGACTCTGAACAACGTCCCCTATAGCACCAGTTAAATATTGAGGAAGTTTTCAGTCAGATCTTCTACTGTAAGCACTTCTCTTGGCAGTGGACCTGGCCTTTGCTTTCCTGGAAGAGGGAAGGTGATGTCACAGGATTATTGGTGGGAACCCCTCATCTCCAAATTACTACAGGGTTTACAAAAGGGATGTCTTTGGTTAATGTCACCCATAAAGGTCTCCTAAAGCATTTCTTTGTTGAAGAGACTCCTTCAACACTGATGGGAGCTGTAGGAATACAAAGCCTTCTCTGCCTATTTATATTTGCTTTCTCTGTCAGTGGCTCCTTGTCTCATCCAGGACAGAGGATTAATTTCTCTGATCCCTCTATTTCTAGTTGTAAAAGCACAGTGTGCTATTGGGGGTGATTCACTACTATGCCAATCCTTGTTATAATCTCTTGTAACTACGAATGCATCAGTCAAAAGAGAGAGGCTAATGGAAAAATGTGGCATATTTCTGTTTATGTATTTTTTTTTATGTGCATATAAATATTTATGGGAAGATTGATGGATTAGAGAGCAGGAAGTGATGCAATACAGGGCTCTGCCACGGTTTCATAACATGGGCCACATTATAGCAATAAGTTCTTGCAAATGACTCTGCTTGCACTATCTGACTGTAGTTTTGTCTCCTTGCATATTTTCCATGGCCTCCTTCAGCAAACCACTCTTAAGAGACTTGCATTTAACAGCATGATGAGCTCTGCTACAGTAGATAGAAAGTGAAAGTTGGCAGTGGCTTTTTGGTTTATCATACATAAGCGTAGTGAAGTCTGGCATACCAGAGGAATGTGAAGAGCATGAGGTGATGGGTTACCATAGGTGATGACAGAGAAGAAAACACACATGGGAGCAGTCTGACTCTTTCTGAAGTTGTCAGTAGGCTTTGATTTTTCATTCCCTTCTAGTAAATGACGTGAGTTCCCCTTGCGGTTCTGCGTCCAAAATGTCCTTTTAACTGTGATTATTGTTAGAGCTTTTAGAGTAATCATCTTGAGCTTGCCTGCCAAATCTGAGCTGAAGGTGCCAGGACTAGGAAGGACAGTTGTTGTCAGTGTTTTTTCTCTAGTGCAATCTGTGACCATTGATTTACAATGAAACTGCTTCTATAAAATGTGTCCATATTTGTTGTATGTGCACGCATATAATCCACAAAAACAGGTGGGCTGAAGATTTGCTGCTCTTTGACATCGTAAGTGATCTCTAGAGGAAAGGATTTTTTACACCAAACATGATAAATGCATACTGAACTAAATGCTGTGTTGTTTCAATGAGAAGAAAAAAATCTGCTTAGCTTTAAAAAGAAGAGGAAGTTCCCTTGCAGCTAAAAAGGGTTTTTTTGTGAGAGGCAGGAAATCTGAGTCTTTTTTCCTGCTTCTGGCCTGTTTTCCCATTTCAGTTACTTCACTTATGCACACCTTAGTTCCCTGTAATT
This sequence comes from Camarhynchus parvulus, assembly GCF_901933205.1. Lineage (NCBI taxonomy): Eukaryota > Metazoa > Chordata > Aves > Passeriformes > Thraupidae > Camarhynchus > Camarhynchus parvulus. The sequence goes on along the minus strand of NC_044576.1, from coordinate 17,082,381 downwards.
CAGCTGTCATCTGTATCGTGATATTTGTAAGGTTGTTGGATTTTTGTTTAATTTTTTTAACCTATTCTCTAAGGGGAAGTGGCCTTATGCAATCATACTGCCAGTAACTTCTGAACCCGTTGGCTGAATGTCACATAATTGCTGGAACTTCAGATGTTGCAGAAAGAATGGAATATAAATTGCAGTGTCACAGCTGAGACCTGCAGCCTCGCCCTGTGTCGAAGCCCATGGAGATGGCACTTTCTAAACATACGCTAGGCCACATGGATAAGTGGCCCCTATGAAACCTACAACCACAGGATACCAAATGCAGGATCTCAGACTGTGCTAATCCTTCTGCTGTGGAATGGCCTTCTTCCACTGCAAGGCCTTTTGGAAGCTTAGGAGAAATTCAAAGCATTGTTACCAAATTAGAGCTGGCATGATGCATCAGATTCTTCACAAAATTAATGTCTGAAAACTAAGGGGGTGGAAGGAGGAGAGATACCCTTGTAAAATTACATGATTCTTGTCAGGCTGCCTTGATCTTGGGAATTAGCAAAAAACAGTAGCAGGTTTGATTAAAATATGGAGGGGAGTTTTAACTTTGCTCTTGGCATAATAAAGCAGAAGCTAATAAAAACAAGATCAGATTTCAGCCTTTTAAACACATTGGTGTTCTTATACAGTGTTTTCCTATTGAAGCCTTGAAACATCATCTTTCTTGGGGGCATGAAAACTATATATTGCCTCCTAGCAGTTCCTTTGTGTGGGGCATGTATGTTGTTTCTGTGATTATTTTGACAGGGATGTTCAGCTATTTTGCACCCTTCATCTTAGGGTCAGACCTGACAGGGGAGGATAGCTCGTACTGAGACTGCTTAAGTTGAGTATTTCTGATGTTGCAGAAGTTCTCACCAATCATTGCAAAATTGCAAGGCTTGAAAGCTCTCTGTATTGTTCTGTGTGTGCTGCTGTATGCTTTGGCAGGGTATGAAAAGGAGTCCTGCTGTAGTACACCTGCAGAGCTCTGCAGTTCCTGAGACCTTTTAAGATAAGTATCTTTTTATGTGCCATCCTGGAAGTATAGGCTGTGATGTTTTCCAGGCAAATCATGGAGAACTTGCGACACTGTTGTAATTACCAAATGGCAAAAAGTTCAAAATTATTATTCTTTGACCTTTCCTAATCCATCTGATTACTTTCTTAAATGAAATGTGTGGCTTTGTTTCTAGCGAGGCAGTGTGCAAGTGATATATTAGAACTGCAGCTCAAAGCAGCAGGAGATGGCCCTGCCAGAGCCCTGTGCCTCGTACTAAATCTGCCTAGGTGCTCCTTGCATTTTACTGCTGCTCAGTAAGGCTGCATTTGAGATGCCGCTAGTGAAGTGTGGAAGCATCTCCTCTGTATATTTATACACCAAATGCAGTAAGGCAAATCTGACATATGCTTTGCAGTCTTTTCGTGGTGCTTTTCTTCCCAGGATCTCCTGTGTTGAGTGTCTGGTGTTTTGGGGACCCTGAAGCACTTGTATCTGCCCCAGACCTAGGCTTTTATTTACTGGTGGTGTTGGTATCAGCTTCTCCAACACAAGGCAAGGATCCCAGCTCAGTTGCAGTTGAACATGTGTGATTCAAGATACAATTTCTCACTCACTTTCCTTTGTTAGTGATACCCTCTGGCAAGCATAGCATCATGTGGTCCAGCAGCCTGAAAGCAAAGAATGCAGGATCAGTTCCTTATATAGAGAGGGAATTAGATACCTCATGCATTTTATTCTTGGCTGTGATCTTTCATTGTGTCTTGTTAGATATTTGTTATGATTGTTTGCTTTCTGTCTACTTGAGCTCTACTTGTCAGCTTGGACACGTGTTCAGTCTGTCTCATCCATCTTTGCCTACTGGGAAGTTTTTTAGTTGGCATGTTCTCACTATGCAGAACTCCAGGTGTTTTGCAGAGACTTGGTAGGGCTGTGATGCCCTGCAGGCATCATGCTGCTTGGCTGTTTGTCAGCTGCCTTTTCAGGTCCTCATTAGCTGCTGTATTAAGGCTCTCTGCTCTGTAAGACCTGCATGGGTTTGGCTTAGCCTGTCTTTACTGTCTGTGTGCCTTGTGGGAGGAGGCTGCAGGGATGGTTCTGCTTCAGGGTAGATGCTCTGCTCAAGGAAGGCATGTTTCCAGTTGCATCCTGATGTTCTGCTGTTATCTCCCTTTCCACATGACACTACAAAGCATACACTTATCCCTTGTCACACAGTTCACATTGCTGTTTCTATGAATGAGGGAAGAGAAACTCAGAGAGCTGATGATCCAATCTCTGAGTGATTGCTTTTGAGCTATATCCTGTGTGGCTCATGGGCAGGTCTTTGTGGTTGATGTAATCTAACTAATGCATATGAGAGACATCTGAGCCAGGAATTGGGAATTTAATAAGGTGATGAAACTGTTGGGTTGCAAGTCTGAAAGTAATTCTTGTCAGCAGGGAATGGGAGTGGAAAGCAACTTGACTGTACACGGTGCATCCCACCAAGGCCAGTGACATGGACATACTGCAGCACAGGCCTGCTTTTCTGAGATGCTGTTTATTCCCTGTGTCCAGCGACCCCTCTGAGTCAAGGACAGCTGGCAAGTTTCTGAGCCAAGCCTTTCTTCTGTGGCCCTCTGTTTCTTCCTTTATTGTAACGTGCCAAAAAAAGAAGAAAATCACTAGCAGGCTAAGTCATGCTTTAACTTGGTGAGCGATAAAACAGCGTGTTACACCGTCTCTGGGCCTTCTGTGACCCCTTCTGGAAAAGATGCCACTCCAGCCTGACAGCTTGCAGAGGGTTACCCCAGGTTGCAAATGCCTTCACCGCTGGCATGTGAAGATGGCTCTGCCTTTCCAGATTTCTTCATCTGGCCTAGTCACTCTTTCTAGGCTGTGAGTGAGAAACTTGAAGATGTTAATCACTTTCTTGGGTGTATGATAGCTGCTTCGTCTTTGCTGGTAGATGATGACTTTTGAAGAGATACTAAATGTTGTATTGGAAATTCATGTGTAAAATGTGGTCTTAGAAAAAGCAGTAACTAATTTGCAACTGAGTGCAGCTCCAGCTCAATCAGACAATTGCTAAAAATAATCTACCTTCTAATTCCACTGGTGATCTCTAATTAGAGAAGTCTTCTAATTCATAACCTGCATATAGGACAAGATCAGAGACTGAAGTGGTTTTGCCAGTCTGGAAAGAATTAGTGTTTGGAGAGGTAATTCTGGGGGAAGACCAGCTGTCCTGACACTGATGGTAGCAACTTTGCTCTTCATTTATGCTGAGCCTTTGCCCCAGCTAAATGCTGTAGGGTGCAGTTTTTGCAACAGTGTTTTCTGTTTTAAGAGAGACGATGCCCTCCTTGGTGGGCATCTGCTTTCTAGAGATTTTATTTTTCCTTCAAAAAACCCCACACCTACCGAAGAAAACCCAATCCATGAGCACAGAAAGAACATTATATGTGTGTTACATTGTTGTTTCCTGCTTGAAGCTGTTAGGTTGAGCATTTTAAGACACTTATGTTGCTTTGCTGCAGAAGCAGCACAGCGAGGAAGAGGGAGCCTTTTCAGCTGAGGTATTTCACATCTCCTGAGATTGGGATCTGAGTACTTTTTAGCCACTTGTCGATTTAATTTCTTAAGTTGACTTCTGTTGTCTGTAATGAGGCAGTGGGAGATCAGCTGGCCTTGCTGAGATGTGAAACTTCTGATAACTTCAGGAAACGTACGGGATGTGAGCTTGTACCAGATTATTTCGTTGTAAGATAATGTTGGTAATGTTGCCAGGTAATGCCAGTCACTGAATAGCATGTGTCCCTGAGAAACAGGGAGTGTGACTTCCTCCGAGCTCAAGGCTTTATGCCTCTTTCAGAGAGAGTGCAGCCCGTGGAGAAGCACCGTGCCAGGCACAAGGTCACTTGTGACGCAGAGGGGACCATGCCTGTTCCCAGGCACAGTGCTGCTGCCTGTAGAGCCCAGAGACTGAAGGGAATGATTGGGTCCTCTAAGAGGAAAGCAGCAGTGTTTTGGTCACTTGTGGGTTCCTGTCGCTTCAGAAATAGCAGAAGACATCTTTGGGCTTTATATACCTTGTGAACATCTTGATGTGCTGTACAGCCCATGTGTGGGAGCCTGTGCTAATGATAGGACTATCTAGAATTGAACAAGCCAACTGTTTTAAGTGAGCAGAAAATGGAGGAGATTTTTGTCTTGACTTTGTAACATCTGTTGCATTGGGAACAGGAGAAAAAACCCCCAAAATTTTCTTTTTTTCAATTGAGAAAGAAAAAACAAACTTGGACTTGCCATTTAAAATTATTAATAGAGAAATACGTAGTTATCTCTCCATTAACCTAACTCTACAGATGTTCAAATTATTTGTCTGTAGTTATTTTTCATCTGCTCTTTGGGAGAGCAAATGTCACTGAATATTATCGTAATTGTAGCTACTTAGAGAAGGAAACCAGAAAGTCAGCTGTTATGGGTCCTGGAAAACATGGAGGAGAGTAGGGTGGAGTTGTGTGGGTTTTCCTCTCTGCAGTGAAGGGTGCTGCTGATGTAAAATTCAACAGGTTTGATGATTGCCTCTTTCCCCAGCAGTTGATTTTCCATGAGGACTAATGATATTTTAGCTTGAAAAATAAATAAATTTTTTCTTCTAGCTTTCAGTTTCAACAGATACCTGATCAAAACTACTGTTTCTTCCAGGCTTTATCTTCATGAGTGTTTCAGGTTTTACATTAGTGCTCATATGCACCAGACTTGCACTGGCCTTGTTTAGCACACTTGGCTCATCTCACTGGCTCCCGTTTAAACTAATTTAAAACAAAGACCATGTGCTTGGGGAAAAGACAGAAAAGCCACTTCTAAATGTGATTGGATTGAAGAATGTGACATGTCAATTGACATGAGTGATGTGGCCATACTCCTGAATTTTATTTCCTTTTTTGGAGAACTTCATATAGCAGCTTCTTTTACTGCCTTGTAGATATGCAACAGCATCCCAGTATCCATTCCATTGTATTGCTCCAGTTATCACCAGGTTCCTTTAAAACCACCTTTCGTCCCACAGAATTTTGCTGTCTGCTGGCTTGGGCCTCCCCTCTCCCTTAGTAGACACTTGGAGATTGCTTTGAAACACATGCTGGAGTAAAAACTGGTAGTCATTTAAGAGTAGGTCAGAAAGGCACTGCGAGTCAGCCTCTTCTCCAGCAGCAAGAAACAGACCTGTGCAGTTCTAAGTGTTTCTCATTAGTAAGCACCATTTTCCTGTACCAGGGTACTTCACTCTGTTTCAGTAGCTTTCTGCAGCTGGCTGTGTTTGGCTGGCAATGAGCAGCTAGTGGGTGATAGCTGGGCTTTACTGCTGTAATTCTGGTGATAGAAAGCTGTGATGGGTTTGCTTTAATAGGATTCTGTACAGGTCCTGCGAGTGCATAGGAATGGATTGGTGGAGTTTTGTGCTGTTTCTTTAAATTTCTCATAAAATCTCTAAACTTCTAAATGTTTTTAGAAATGAAGGGACTAATACTGGGTGGGACACAAAGGGTCAACACTTGATTGCTGAATTGAGAACAGGGACAACGAGTGAGGATGCAACTGCTGGACACTGTTTCCTTGTGTGTGCAAGAAGGCAGTGATTTAAAAGAATTCACAGTCACGTATTCATCTCATGATTGCATCCAGTGGCTATTTTAGGTACAGTGGGGATGAATGGCTCTTTATAGACTGTGGTAAGGAATGCCTTGTCTGTGGGTTTCAGTAATGCCAGTCCCTTCTTTTTGGGTGGCACAGAGCAGTGTTGTGGGGGAAGGTTGGTCAGAAGCAGCACACACACGCCAGCAGGCTGCTGTGCAATAACATGCGCGTGAAGGGAAGCGGTGCTGCGCTGCTGCCAGCGTGTGTCCATGTCAGCTCTGGCTCAGGGAGCTGGGCTGTGACTGTTTGTCAGCCATCCGGAAACAGTTGCCTGGCCTTTAAACTACACCAGGGACACTTAAAATATGATAGACACATGCAGACTTTTTAACCACCCAGCAAATCCCATGATAAGGTTGCAGCTGGAAGAGGCTGTCTTGTTCTGGCACTGGAAGGGATTTAGTTCAGTTCACAGACCTGGACTTTGTCTGTGGGCTTTATACAGCCTTACTTTTTAATGATAATGCTATGACACAGAGGTTCTTAAACTATAGGCATAGTTTCCATGTTGAAGTCTATGAGAAATACCATGTTTGTCTGCCGAGCAACTTTCTCAAATCAAGATCTGGCAATTTTTGGTGACAATGCAGGTGTGAAACTGAGAGAGTGACTCAGATGTGTAGTACTGTTATTGCTTGTCTTACTGTAGTGCTTCAGTCTGTACTGTTGGTTGTGCCAGGTACTGTACATTGACATGGTAAGGAACAATATCACCCCACAAAAGCTGTCTGTGTGGCTGGAAGTGGGAAGTGGAAGTACTGTTATCTTTCCATTGCACAGAACTGGCTAAACCAAAGGACTCCAATGATTTGCCTTCTTGAACCAGCCAGTGATCACACCTCTGTGTTGGTGATACTTGAAATAAAGATGGGCAACAATGTCAGTGAGATGTGGACTGTACTCCCCCAGCACATTGTTCTGCCTGGAGGAACAGGTCCCAGTATTGGTCCTTCCCACATTGCCTTTTGCACGGGGCATTCTTGGATGTAGCAAATGTACAGAGAAGGTATCAGAATTGATAAAGATAGAAATATAAAGCCTTTATGGAAGCATACTATGCCTGAGTATTTTCCCCAATAAAAAGTTCTCACTGAAGTCTGTTATACTTTAATGACTCATGGTATTTCCCTGTGTTTAACACGTATTTAGAATTTTTAAATCTGGGGGATTGCAAATGACTTCTGGTAGTGAGTTTGGCATCAGAAATCAAGTTACTTTAAAATGTGAGAATTTATGGTTGAAATCAAACTCATCTGTGACATGCAAGTTAGCAGAAGATTCAGGTACAGGATGTTTGGTACATTGCTCTTTTTACTCTGCATTTGAACTTCTGTATACTCTGGTTTTAGGCTCTCCAGTTGCTTTGGGCAAGTGCTAAAGAATGTGGTTTATAGGAGTTTCTTCAGAGTTTAAAGGCTTGTCATAGTGATCCAGAAATCTAGATATTATTAAAGCTTCCACAGCGAAAACATGTTGCAACTTAAACCTATAAATAAAGAGTTACCTGACGTTTAACTCATAAATCATTCAAAAGAAATACATTCTTATGTGCATGGCTTTGGAAATTTCTTACTCACCCAAAGACAAAGAAGGAATGATTTCACATTTGTTCAGAACACAGAATCATATAATCAATAGCATATTCTTTTTACTCTGCCTTAAGATGAGTGTTTTGCCTGGTAGCAGTTAAACAATAGTGAAGAATGTTGATTTGGTGCTTGTTGTTTGTAAATGACTTTTACAACTGTTCATCTCTGATGTAATGGAAAATAAGTGATGTAGCACAGAATTTTCCTAAAAATGCCTTGCTGTTATCTCTGTACAATATAGAATGTGAGCAATGTTTTCACTGAACAGTGGTGAGATTGTTCTGTTTCATCACTGTCTTGCATTGTAAATATTTATACTGGTTGAGAAACCCAGGCTTTTGTTTTCTTCAATGTAAGTGTATGCATTTTTAAAATAGTCTTTAATAATTTTGAAGATAAAAATACAGAGCAATTTTTCCTTGGATTGCAGAACTGATTTAGAGTTTTATGAACACCAAAAAGATTATAATAAAGAAAGGGAAAGGATCATAAATTATCTATAGGTGTTACATTGTATCATGTGGACTTGTGTTCTAGACTAGAAATTTACCTGCAAGTAATTGTCTGCAAGTAATTTACTTGCAAGTAATATATGTATTAGTATGTCTCTTCTTCCATTGGATTATAATCTTCAATACATTTTCTTTTTAAAAATATCAATTGTCACATGGAGCGCTGTGCCAAATCCCAGTGATCATGTGGGCTTTTTCCCCATAGATTTGCAATTATTCTGGAGGTCTGGGGTGTTTCCTTGTCCCTGATGTCACTTGCTGTCTTTGAGGCATGTCATAGTTTTGTGGATTTTGGCGTTTGCGCATGAGTAGGGGTGAGGGAAGTGGTTTTGTATTCAATAGCTGTTCTGTGGACCCTTCTGTGCTGATTGCAGCATGGTCTGCAGTTGCAGTCAACCAGCTGCAGCAGTCTTGGTGGGCCAGTCCCAAACCTGTGTTCACATTGGAATCCATGTAGGTTACTGCTGTGCATTACTTTTGGACATGCAGTGAAGAGAGAAGGACTGCTCTTCTCAGAAACTGTAGGAATGAGTGTAATACTGTGGCATGTTCTTCTTTGACAATGAGTATTGTAACAAAGCAAGTCTTCATCCATATCTTTTAGAAAAATTTTAAGTTGTGTGATGAAGACATCCTAATTTTTGATCTGCAGGGTGGCTTCAGTACCAAACTGAAGGGAAGAATGCCTCTTCTGGAGAGGGGCATTTGTTTCTCAGGAAGCCGGTCTCTGCTCGTGCTGGGAGTTGATAGGATCATGGCTAAAAGTGATAAGGCAAGCCTCAAACAGGCTGTGATGTAATGTCCTCACAGTCCTTGCAGTAATGTAAAGGCTCACAGCTTGCTGTGAGTGGGATTCATGTGCTAGACTCGCTCTGGTCAGAAGCAAGATGTCTTTAATGTGAAGGGGTGAGGAGAAATGGTGATTGAGGCAAGAGAATGAATGGCACCCCCTTATGCAAATAGATTTGGGAATTCAGTGGAGCAGGTAGAGGAATTTGCTGGCTGAGAAAACAGGAGCCCTGGCTGTTACTTCTCCCAGCCTCCATCATTAGTACTTTCCAACGTAGAGAATCAAACTCTTGCTTTAGTTCTTTTTCTTTTTGCTTATTGTAGTTTGAGACTGTCCCAGGTATTGTTACTGATGTTATTATGGTCTGCTTCATAAAAAAATATACAAAGGGAGTTTCTTAAAAATGTCTGTGAACCAGCAGACCGCTGATGCTAAAGAAGTTTTGCAGCTGTAGCAGGAACTTACTGCCCCAGGTGTGTGTGGAACACCTGGTGCTTTGTTTTTTCCACAGGACATCAGGAATGATCAGTGATGCTTCTGATGCAGGTAAATTGCTATTAGTAACAGGAGCAGACAAAAGTAATTTCTTTGTTTCTCAGGGGACTGTAGTGACTGTACTATTGTGTTATTGTAACAGAGGGAAGTGACATTTGTTTTCCTGAAAGCTAACCAAGCTAGTTCATAATTGCATTGATCAGCTGATTTAATTTGAAAGGAACAGTTTTTAAGGAACTTGTTTTTCAGGGGTCCAGATGCTGCTCAGCTTCCATTGAATAATGGGAAGGGGTTGCTAAGAGTTTTGGGACCGTTATTTACTGAGACTGTAGTTTAACTGCTTGCTTGTCTACTTATATTATATTCATAAAAATAACTGTATTCTTATTTGGAGAGGAGTTAGCCAGAGCTGGCAGATACCTCTGTTTCTCTGTGGGTTATATGTAGTCTACACCTGTATATTCCTGTATATTGAGAAACGTTCAAAGGAAAGATAGGGAACTTGCAGAAGAAACTCTTGTCCCCTTTCTAAGTCTTTCTTTTGATTTCAACTACTCAATTACATGATTTAAAACTTTATTCAAACTTAAAGTTTTGAAGCTGATTAGTTGGGGGACAGTAGCTGGTGGAGGAAAGGAGGAACTGAGATAATAAAGGGAGAAGTTACAGCTAAGCTGGTAAACAGTGCAAGATGCATGGGCAGACTCAGAGCTGTAAATAGCAATAATCCAGAATTATATCTGCCTGGTCTGAATACAAGGGTTCTTTTTAGGGTTAGTACAACATTAGAAGTGAGATGTGAAAGGTACTGCAGGAAAGGAAGTGTTAGTTCCTCTCCCTTAAGCTGTGTTGATTAGATTTGTTTGTCAAGTTAACAAACACATGTGAAGTGCATGAGGCTTGATAACATCTCTTAAATACTGCTGTTAACAAAGTACTGATTAAGCTACAGTAAACTAAACTGAAACGCAGATGCAGGATCCTCTTTTTGAAAATGCACATCTGTCATCTCTAGGAGAGCATTACGTAACAGACATTAGTAGGGGAAGAGTCCGGACAAGCTCAAAATGAAATAAATAAAAGCTTCAAACTGGAGCCAACACAAGCTGATAGGATTGAAATATTTGCAAATATGGAAAATGTAGTGTACAGAAAGTAGACATAAGCTATATCCATCTGAAATGTCAAAGTTGCTAGGAAAAGTTAAGATGCACACAGGAATGTACTGGATGAGGGCTTTTGTTACCTTCAGAACAATGACAAAAACACAAAACCAAAGGAATTTTTTAAATGGAGCTTTGAGATTTCATATCAAGACCTCCAGCAGAAAAAGATTCCAAATCTGCATTAATAGATTGTTTAAGTCTTATTATGAGCAAGTAAGCCAGCTGATGAAGATGTTACTCCATCTAGCAGCAAATTTCTTCAGGGAGTTTCCATTCCTTCCTGGGTTGGTCAGGCTTTGTGCTGCGTAGAGGGGAAGTTTCAGAAGACCAGATTGTATGGCAGCGATCCACAAAGTCTTGGAGCAGAATTTTCAGCCTGCATCTGGAAGGTGCCCTGCAGTCTAGAGATTGACTTATCCCATGGCAGGATTGTCACAGCAGTGGATGGTACTTCAGTGTCTGCATTATATGGACATCAGTGATCTGTTGCTTTATTTTTAACCCATCCACCCTGCTACGGATTGTCAGAGCACTGACATAGGTGATGCTGCTCACTGTCACTACTGTGGGCTAGGGCAGTTGAAGAGAAATTGAGAAACCTTGGGGCAGACCAGAACAACTCACAGGTTGTTTCTTTCCAATTCCTTTCTGTTAGTGACTATCATCTTCCCTTTGCCACAGGTTCCAGGGCATATCTTTCATGCATATAAAGACATATTATTTTATGTCTATGTCATATTATTTCCTGTTTAAAGTACCTATTGTACTTTAAACAGGAAAGCAACTGACCTATGTGACTGGTGTATTTTTACCCCTTCTGAGTAATACAAAGCATTTGTACACACCTACATGAATCCTTGGGATGCATTTCTTTTGGTAAGGCCTGTGTACATCTGCAGCCAGTGCCACTACAGCACCAGAGCTTCTGTTGAAGTTGTCCAGCATACCTGGTGTAGCAAGGGAATATGGTAGACTTTCTGAAGTATAAATGACCTGAGAGAATGTGCTGTTCAGACAGCATGTTTATAGACTCTGGTAGGTACCAAACCACAGACAGGAAATCATGATTTGTGCTTACTTGCCCCATTTCAGCTGTGAATCTTTGGCAAAGAGTAGTTTAGCCTTTATTTTGGAACATGTAATGGGCAGAGGGCTGCAGTAGGGGGCAGGTGAGGAAGGACTTGCATCTGCATTCTTCCAATGGCACTTGACACTCTAACAGTCCAGCAAGTTACAGACCATTTGGTTCATCTCACGTTCTTGCTGTCACTTGGGAAGCTGAGGTCTTGATAGGATGGATGATTAAAGTGGGAATTCCAAGTGGTTTTCACCTACTTCTGTTATACTGAGCTTTCCTGTTGTTGTTGCTGTCCCTTCTCATTGTTGAGGGATACATCCGGTGCAGGTAGTTCAGTTCACAACATGCAGATTGAGCTCTGGGTGGGAGCCCAAGACAAGAGGCCATGAATTGCCAACCTCTTGGACATCAAAGGGCATGAAGATGAATAGTGCCAGTGAGGTGGGTGGATGGACACTGGGACACACAGCATGAGCAGGGGACTCAGGACAAAGAGTGAGATTTGTCTGCAGGTTGATTGTGGTGGGATAAAAGCCCAGGGGGTCCTTTTTTGTGGGTACTCCTTGGAGGCACCAGCTCAGGCTACTGTGTTACTGCATTGTGAATAAATGGTTTTGTGGAACAAGACATCTGAGACGCTGCCTTGGGAAACCTGGGGACAAACCAGTAAGGAAACCTGGTCAGAACTGTGTGAGTGAGGTGTGCAGGGAGTCAAGCAGGGGTCTCATGGGCTCACAGGAGCCTCTGCTTTGAAGGGGCTTCAGTCTCAGCAGTGAAAGTCTCTGGTGCTGGGAGTGCAACTGCCAGAGTCACGTGAATGGTCAGACTGGAAGGTTTCCTTAACACAAGTACTTCCTGCTGATAACCTAGAAGAGACTAGTTTTCTGCTTCTGTCAGACATGCTGTTCAAGGGAATGCCCCAGCTACCAGGCCCAAGTCATGTGCATGCTTTTCCTTCCTTTTGTACTTCTCAGCTACCTTGAGAGACTCTGTCCTGTGTTCTCTGAATCTGGCTGATTTTGCTGCAGCTTTGTGGTTCTAGCAACGTAATGAGGACCTAGGTGGTGTGGTTCCAGGTGTCTGCAGGCATTTTTAGTTACTGTTTTGCCTATCCTGCAGAAAGCAAAACTGGACTACCTGAGTGGGTGAAATCTTAGCTTCACTGAGCTAAGATCATCTGGGGGCTCTGCAGCCAGGATTTTGACCTCTTATGTCTTTTGAAATGGCATTTGTTTCTGAAGACTCTCTGCAATGGCAATATGGCTGGAATCCATCTTTTAGGAACCAGTGTGGCTATAGATAAGAGTAACAACTGAGCTTCAAGCTGTCCTCTGTCTTGGCATTCCTATGTGCCCCAGCCAGCTTTGCAGGAAGTTATGAACCAAATAAAACACAGTGAAGGAGGAAGCTGAGTTGCTACCTGGTACCTCCTGGGCAAGTGTACTCTGCTGTTGGATGGAGATGCTGTAGTAATGAGGAATTGTCATTTTGTGTGAGGTATGGCCTAAACATCTAACTGGAATCCTGACCAGAAGGGGCTATCTAGGGGCAGTCTCATTGCCTTAGCACTTCTTCCTTTTTGGCAGGCCCCCAGTTTGATGTGCTTCAAGTTTGGATCCTACTTTGCAGGTACCCAACTGCTTACCTTTGAATCAGGTAGGTTGTGGAATTAATTTAGCTGTGAGATATCCTGTGGAACTTGTCATAACTTGCTTTGTGTTGGCTTTTGAGTGGCATTGCTTTTCTGGCATGCTTGTCTGTTTGTACTCAGTACTGCAGATGGTCTGTTCATTCACGTAACTTTATCCTTTAATTAGCACTGTGGAGTTAAAGTGCTTTGGGTTGATACAGACAGAATTTGAGTTGTGTGCATTATTAGGGACCCAGCAGATTGGGGATGCAACAGGGTGGCATCTGGGTTTAGTTTACAGCTTTCTCTAAGCCACCCTTGAACAAAGGCAGGCTTTATTAGAGCGTCTGCCAGGCTTCTTTACCAGAGGAGGGCTGTTTCACATCATCTTTGAATACACAGTTGGATTATATCTGCTGTTTGAGCTCTTTCAAAGAATTCTAACACATGCTGTCCTTGAAATACCTGCAAAAAAACTGGTTTGACTTGTTTGCCATCATCAAAGAGGGTTAACTGTGTTTTCCAATCATTTTCCATGTTCTCTTTATAGTCATAACTTGTCCTTGCCTGCAAGCCCAGAACCCTTTTCGAGGGGAGACACAGAGCAGGACTCCTTCGTTTTTGCTCCATTACATATTACCTGGCATATTTTCATTGAAGCTTAATGTTCTCTCGATTTCCTTTCTCTGTGTTTTCTTGGGAAAATACCTTCCCTTCCCCCCTTGTTTATTGTGGTTTGATAATCCCATCTCAGCCCATGTTTATATTCCCTCTAGCTTGGCTCTTTTAGAGGATGTAACTAAGCAGGTGTGGGGAGGATCTGAGGAGGTTCTGTGTTTTCTCTTTTTGCTGGGATTCAATAATGCAGGTAAATCTCATGTTTCCATTTGTCCTCCGGTAAGGAAGTGTCCTTGTTGCCAGTTTATTCACACTGATATATTTTACTTTTAAAGTAAGTGGTGCCTGAAAGTTACGGAGGCGTTGCCTTTAAAGCTCTCATGCGTGCTTTCTGATGCTGTCTTGGCCTCTCTGGGAGTAACACAAATCCTGCCCACGTGTCAGTAAAGCTCTTGAACTTGGCTGAGCGCTCGAACAGGCAAACAGCATCAGGCAGCAGATGGAGTGTGTGATTGGGGTGCAGCAGGCCTTGCTTACTTTTTGGTTTTGTTCATCATTTTCTCTACAACCTTTGATAATTCTTTCCACCTCAGTGAAAAGAGGATAGTGAACTGTCATTCTCTATATAAAGTGCCTTGAAACTTAATTTTTTTTTCATGTTGTTTAATCAAACCCAGTCAAAATAGTTGATCCCGTTTTCATTTTACACAACTGCAGTATTCTTGTGGAGTCTAGTGGAAATAAGCCAAGCTTTTTAGGTTTTTGATTCCACGAAATATGCTGAATGATCTGGTTCTATCTTCAAAACTTCCAATTAAATGTTAAATAAAGAATGTGTGCAGTATAAATTAAGGGTATTCACTAAGTGCTCAGATATACTATTTCCAAATTATTAAACAACATAGGGTATTTATCTAGTCTCTGTTTTCTGCTTTTTCAGTTTCAGAACCAGGCAAACAAAAAGTTGGCATGTTATGGAAACAGAAGAACAGTTGCATCAGTTCCCTGTTTAATATAGTCCCTGCTGTGTTAATTCCTTTCTAATCTGTTCTTTAAACACAATTGATTGTGTCTCATTTATGGCAAATTACATTCCAAATAAACACTCCATGATATTACATGTTTGAAAAAGCTTTTTATTTATTGTAACTTCACTAATCTAATAAAAGGTATGGTTAATTATGCCTGCCTTTCAGATTAGCATTGCCAGTTCTGGCTAATTTATGTCTATCACTGTCTTTCCTATGTGTAATGCTTCCCTGTTACATTAGTAGAAGAAGGATAAAGTGTGTGTAGTCCATCCAGTGAATTCACAATCCCTAGTGAGGGATTTTGATTATATTAATCTCTAATAGTCTTAGGAAAGGAACAGCTCATGTGATACATCTTTCAACTGGTACAGCTTTATATGAATGACAAGAGCCAAATGTGGGCTATTGTCTGTTTTTAGCCAAAGCTACAGCATTCAGGTGTTTTTAGGATGACTCCTGAGGCAATTCCATCCAGTATGGGGGGTTGGCAGTTTAGGAAACTTACCTGTATGACCTTTGTTCCTGCACCTCCAGGTAGCACACTCAGCTTGGAGAGCTGCTCTTCCTCCCTCTCCCTATCTGTGCAAACTCAAGCATGATCCCTGCCCTCTAGCTCTGCTCTTAGAATGCTTTCAGAACTGGTTGAGAATTTATTTGTTCAGTTTTCATTAATTGTGCTCTGATCCATCTAGTTAAAATCCTTTAAAATTTCTGCATCTCTTCTCACCCAGCAAGGGCACCAGAATCCAGAGAAAATAAGACGTATGTCTTGGTCCAGTGGATGGCGTAGCTTTGGTTTAGAAATTACTGCATTTCGAGCTACTTTAACATCATCTAATATTTTTATTTTTTAGTTGCAAGGCCTTACAATGGCACAGAATGAGCACTGCGTTCAAGCCTCCTTCCTGTAAATGATAGGACCAAACAAGGCGGTGTGATGAACATGCCACTGCATCAAATCTCTGTCATTCCAGCTCAGGATGTTACCTCTTCCAGAGTCTCCAGGAGCAAGACCAAAGAAAAAGAGGAACAGGTACTGTCAGATATGCTTGATTTTCACTGGAAATTATCTAAGTATAAAATTATAGGGGCTACCAAATCAGACCTGATTCTATTCCAAAGCCCCAACTCCTTGCATTACTGCTGCTTTTAGTGAGGACAAACACTGCCAAGTTATCTTCTTGTGTTTGCTAATTTAAAGCAGCTGTCTGCAAAATTCTAGAGATTGTTGTTGAGTAACTTCTGCAAAATGCAAGCTACAGCCATCTATTTTGCATAAGAATTCAAGGCAGATAGAGATTTGGATGGTTGCTCTAATACCATTATTGTAGAAGCTGTTACAGGTGTATATAAAGAAAAAATATATGGAATGTGAACTCCTATATGTAGCCATGCATCCTGTTTTTCTTTACTCTTGGTAGCATGCAGTAGCTGTGCTGTATTTCAAAGTGACTAGAATGTCACAAGGAGGGCTGTATACACCCATATGTATACATACTGTACTGGTTTATGCAATATGATTTGTATTCTTAATGTGGGAGTATGTGTGTGAGTGGAACCAATCTGAGGTCTTGCTGTGGTGCTAATGCAAAAATATCTGTAGTATCTACTAATTCGAAGTCCAGTAAAATCCAATCAATACACTACTTAACAGTTTCTAATAGCATGTGAAGAAGACTATGTCTAGTCTTCCCATGTCAACCTTATTTATCTGGGCTGTGTCTGATGCAGCCCAAAAACCTTAATGTGCACTGTGCTTTAGTGTACACTGTACTGCATCGATCTTATATTATCTGTCAGTTCCACAGAAACCTCTTTGTGGTTTTGTAGCTTTAACATAGAATGATGTCAGGAGAACATTCATTATGGTACAGCTGCAGGGCTTGCTTTGTGGACTGCTCAGCAGTGGTTAACTCTGAGAAGACCTCCTTCTGGTCTGAGTGGTGCTGATTACAGATCGGGTGTAGCTTATCTATAAGGGACTAGAAAGGCACTGTCGTGTTACAGGAAGGGATTCACCAACATTGACTTTGAGTAGGGTAAAAGAGTAATTTCTGATGTGTTGGGATAATTTGCCCTGATTACTCATCTCACCTGACAGCTGTCCAGATTGAGCCTATCAAAGTCACCAGGAGAAATAAACTGTCCTATTATTGGCTGTTTTGAGTCTTTTCCTTAGTAACATCTTAATGGATTCTAGCCCTTCAGATTCTTAAACCAGTAACTAATTAGGCTGGCACACTGCTGCTTTTGGTTGCCAGAACTAGGCAAGAAGTTACTATCACAGCGGAGATGCTCTAAATCCATAAAGCGCCTTGTCTCAGGAGTCTGCTGGAATCTGTCACTTCCCACCTGTCACACAGAGTTACTGTCTGGGCAGCTCCTTGGGTAAGAGGGCTCTGCTGTTTCCTCCCTTTGGTGCTCTCCCATGCAGTAACTGTAAGTGCTGAGAGTGAAACAGCTCCTTTGTCAAATGCAGGGCAGTGCTGTGAATTTACTACTCTGCTCTGGGGCAGTGGAGATTAGGAGGCAGATCAGAACAACCTGTGCCTCTAACCATGCAGTGGGCTCAAGTGAGAATCTCAACTCTTCTTCTAAACATGTTTTTAATTTCCAGCACAGTGACTTCGGTGTTAACAGGTATCCCCTGTGTTTCCTTCATGATAACTAGTTGAAATGTTGGTTATTGTTCCCCTTGCTGGGTTGCTGTTATATTTTCAAGCCTTAGCATGTGAGAAGCAGAACAGAATACTTGTTTAAATATGTGCAGTGTTGAAGAGGAAGTGGGACCATGCAAGCAATAGATTAGGCTAACTTGGAAACACTTTGTTTCCCAAGTCTTGTCCTTCCTGTCTCCATCAGCATATTCATTCATCTCCAGGTGTCCTGCATTCTGCCAAAACTACAGCTGGAACAGCTGGAGCTCTGGGTGAGCTGTCAGCTGTACTGACACTGTGGCTGCTCCTGTGCACATGAGCCTGGCTCTTATACTCCCTTCCTCACTCCTGCTCCTGGTGTTAACTTTTAGTGCTGGATCTTACAATGAGCTGGAGGGCAATCAGTTTGTTAATGCGCTGACTTTGACCGATCCAGTTAAACTTTCATATTGCATCAGTTAGGATGTTCAAGGATACTTTATAGTCAGTCCCTGTTAACTCTTGGATGCAGTCAAGACCCACTGGGCAAGACTGAGTTTTGCTCATATTTTAAGAATATAGTAAAGGGGAGATGGGATGCAAAAGAAAAAGAATTTCAAGATTATCCTTTTCTGTTGAGATAGCAACTCCAAGATAAAGAGCAGCAATGCAGCTGAACATGATCCTGTACTGGGCAAATCTACTGAGCAGTTGCAGGTAGTTGCTGTGCCCTAGGTAACGTCTACTGTACAAGACACTGATACTAGGTAAAACTGAGAAAGAAGGTGTTCCAGTACAAAGTCAGTGTAACTTCAGTATTTTCATATTTCAGTTGCATAAGTTCCCACCACAATACAGGTCACAGTTATTTCCTTATATTGTAGTTGGCCTAGAAACAGTTCTTATGTCTGCAAAAGCATACAATAGTTTTTGAGAAAAACTTACAACATTTCACAGTTTGATTCATGTACCATGATTTTCTTACCTTACCTTTATTATATAATAAGAATAGTAAATTTCTTACTTTTCCTGTGCAGGAACAGTATGCTACTCAAACAAATGTGTACACTGTAGTCTTAAAATATTTTGAGTTGTACAAAGCCACTTGACAATCTGAACAAAATCGAACCACAGTCAAAACCAATAGTACTGTTTCACAGATAAATACGTAGGTTTGCTTGGTAGGACCAGGCTTCTTAGACCAAGTGCATTTCCAGGTGTGCACTTTATAGATTGAGTAGACTCATGTACATCTCTCCCCCTGTTCATTATCAAGCTGTGGCTAAAGCCAAGGTGAATAAAGGTAAAGTGTCATCTAGCAGATGTAATTTTGTCTTGCTTTCATTTTTTGCTATTTCAAACCAGACCTTTGGCTTGTTGGTACCTACATCCTGCATTGTAAGAAGTCCTTTGGAGGAAAGGCTCAAGAAGCACAGCAGCAGAAAATGAAGGACCAAGGTGCCAAGAGAGAGACCTTCCACCAGTCTCTGAAAAATCAGTGTCTTTCCTATTTCCCAGAGCATGCTTTTTATTCTGCTGTCTTTTGTGATTGTGCATGTGGTTAGTTATCCACATTTGTCATAGAGCTGCAGAGGGAGAATTCTCAATCTGAACAGTACAGATCTCACTATTTCTTCTCTTCTATGCTTCTGGTCAAGATGTAGCACTTGTATTTCAGGTTAAGACTTGGTTTTATTCTAGCTTTTCTTGCTATGAGAGGAAGTTTTCTGGACTAGTGTTTTGTAACTAAATGAAGAACAGCAAGAAATCCTTACCACCTTTGTGATTACAGTGCAGTTTTTCATATTGAGTGATGTATAATACCTAGGCATGCTTAATAGCAGATTAAATTGGAGGCTCAATACCTGTGGAAGACTGTGGCAAAAATCCTATTGAATTTGAAGAAGTGTTACGAGGAAAAGTTTTTATCTACCATTTCTGGTCTACGTCCTCAGTGATATGTATACATAAGAGCCCGATAGATTCAGGTTAATATAATTTTCAACATTTAAAATAGTTGAAATCTGAGGTTAGCAGCAATATTTCGTGAAACTTTTGTACATTTCCCCAGTAAAATAAGGAAGGTCGTAAAGGGATTATTACTCTTGCATTTAACTCAGATGAACTGATAGCTTTAAGGGCTATTAATAACCATCATTAGCTTCTTACTTATCCTTCACTAGGAATAGCTTCATGCTTACCTGATTTAAGGGAGAGTTGCTGTATTGTGTGTGAGAAGCCACAACCCCCTTCCCCTGTTTGGTGGGCAGTATGCTGGCAGCAATGTTTTCTAGTGCATGCAAAAGCAAGCAGCCCTCAGGATTTCATGGGAAACAAGGAACAATGCTGGCATGTGACTGAGGTGGTGTTCTGCGTCTGTTATGTTTTATCATTGTCTTTTTGAGGGCTTGCTGCCTTCCTCACTGCAGCAGACTGATGTCTGCTACAAGTTGTTAGTGTTACTGCAGTGAAGCTCCCTCAGCAATAGCTTTTCACCACTCTTCTAAAAATGTGCACCAGCCATGGCCTCTGGTGCTGTGATCTCTGCAGATCTCATAAGCAGATCAGGGATGGGTGGGATCAGTGATGGAATGAGAGATCATGAGATGTTGGGCACAGTACTGTTTCTTCTCAATAATCTCAACCTGGGAATCAATACTGAGCTGTCATCGAAGATCACACAGTATTTATCACAGATGAAGAGCAATGTCTTGATCACTGTATTGATCAATGCAATATATTGATCAGTGCAGATCAATAAACTTGCTGATTCCAGTTGATCAGCTGAAACTCCCTTCTGCTCACTTCTCTTGTTTTCTAAGTGCTGTGTAGTATTACTGGCTGCTACATGCTCAGCAGAGATGCTGTGATTGTCCCTGACATCTCCAGGTGCTTCTCAAAGCTGTCATCTGGAAGAGACTGAGTGCCTCATTTGTGTATATGAAATTATGGTGAGAGAAGCACATTGTGATGCATCTTCATAAAGTTCTTCTGCCTCTGTAATGATCTCCTGCATCCTGTAACAGGAAAGGCACTATGGCCTATTGATTCAAATAAATCACATTTTACTGGAAAAGCAGGACTTAGGGGAAAAAAAGGCAATTGATGCATTTGCAAGAGTTTGTAGTCATAGATCAGTATTCTCAAGGTAAAGATGTGTGTTTTATGTTGTTGAATCTAGAGTGACACTTTGAGAGCTGTTTTTAAGGTACAGAAGCACTCTGACTTTCTCCATTCACTTTTTGGACTTTGAGCTGTGAATTTGGTCTCTTGAGTGGCTGAATTTGGTCCAGATACTCAGGCTTTGTAATGCTCTGTGTGGGTGTGTTTGGTTTTGCTTGCCCATCAAACTAAATAATTCATTAAGCAACCAGGCTGTAAATCCTTTGTGAATTTTACCCCTTTTATTTTTTGTACAGTGATTTGTGTGTTTATGTGTAGCTGTCACATATTAACATGGGGCCCGGTATTTTTCCTTTCTGAAGTTTGCCTTGTATCAATACTAGCTAACTATGGAAGAGTTTTTGTCTGAGTATTCTTTATCTTTTCTGTGAGAAGCAGAATGTACTTCTCCTGCTGTACTTCTTGTAGGCATAAGCTCAGAGTGGATGGGAATTGTGAAGACCTTTCCCATCCAGACCTTTCCTGACAATTCAAATCTTGGGTTTTACATTTGGTGTTTATCAATGGATCATAAAGCGTTTCTCAGAAGAAGTTACACTTTCTACTCTTCCTGCCTCTTGCCAGCTTAAGGGCTTTCTTCTGCGGTCCCATGTGTTCCTGGCAAGAGCATGACTTACTTTGCCTTTGGTACCTGGAAGACTGTCAAGAAGCACACAGAGTGAAGCCAGACCTGAATTAAGCCAGGTCTGTAATCTGGGATTTGCTGTTGTTTTACCACCCTGCTAGATGGCATTGGGCAAATCCTTTGGGTTCTTGTGCTATCCTGACTCCCATCTGTGAAAGAGGGCTGGCGCTGCTGACTAGCCTTGTAAAGGACTTCAGGTGTATGGATAAAAGCTGAGTAGCTGGAAGCCTTTGTCACTAGGTCCTTTGAGATGTCTGCTTTGCCAGAGTCCCAGTCTGCAGACACTTGAGCTGATGGCCCAAAGCTCTGCTACAGAACATGGTGGGCATGGGGTATGTGGAGAGCAGAGGGGTCTTCCTCCTGGTGGTGAGCACTGCTCAGTCTCGGTCGTGGTGCATGTGCAAAATGTTGTGTCTTTCCTGAATTTCTTCTGCTCTTGTTGTGCTTGAGTGCAGGATGAGAAGCTGGTCCTCTCAAGCCCTACTCTTGGAAGCTAGCACATGCTGATTCCCAGCAAACCCTAGTGAAAGGGGAAGAGAGGAGACAGGAAGTGGGAGGGAGGGGATGGCATGGGAGGGAGCTGCTCCTGCTTGAGCAGTCCTAACAAAAAAGTCAGATCACGCTGTTTGATTCTGCATTGTGTTTGTTTTGGAGTGTGTACAGCATGTGTGTGTGAGGAAAGGAGCAGATGGCTGCTGAGTGGGGATGAATTACAAAAGGAAAAGTGTGGGAAGTGGTTTCTGAAAGGATTTTGAGGGAAAAGAGAAGACTCTTTTAAAAATTCAGTAAACATTATGAAAACTAACAGCAGTAGATACAGCAGCAGAGATTTAGGTAGTGATTCTTTAGAGAAGAAGCTTCAGCCGTTTCAGATTTTGCAGTTTGCTTATAATCACTCATTTGTTTACAATCTCTGTTTTGACTTTGCTTATTGCATGTGAGGTCCTTACTTTGATGTCTCGAGACCAGAAACTTAGAGTTAATGATTATGATCTCTGGCAGTTGCATTAATCTGAATTTTAAACCACCTCTCCGACATTAACAAAATCTGTCTGGCTCTTATTAGCAGCTCACTTAAGGAAGCTGAGAGTCATTCCTCAGAAAATATTGTATTCCAAAAGTGCTGATGCAGTTTAATTACATGATAGTCATGTATGCTTTGGTGGTGTTTTGCAGGTCTGTTAATGTTTCTGGTGTATGTTAATGTGCAACAGCTTTCCATAAAGGGAGCCCTGGATGTGAGCTCGTGACTTTGGAGTTTATTTTTTTTTCTTCCCTGGCAGAAGCATTCTTGTTTGTTTGCCTTCTAATGAGATGTGTGTGTCAGTCATGATCCCACAGTGATGTATATGTGCATATAAATACCTGTGTTGATGAAATCACCACAGCTCGACAAAGTATTAGTCAAGACTTGATTCTAGTGTGCAGTGATTTTCATCATCCATTGTCTGTATTGTTTCTTTCAAGTGAGGCTGTCAGATTCCTGCAGACTGATTTTTAAAGTTTGCTGTCCATTAAATGTAATTTCTGTAAATGAGACACCCCAGAAGTACAGATGGTCTTTCCTCCCGTAGGATGTTTTGCCTCATGCGTTGATGCATAAGGAATGACTTCGTTGATTTGATCTTTCAGACAGATGTGTTTCTTTGCCTGGTAAAATAAAGTAGGTTGTGTTTGGAGTTGTTTTTTAGGGTGTTTTGTTTTGGGTTGTTTTGAAAGAAGAAGGAAGACTAACAATTCTGCCAGGGAGGCATGGTGTAGTACCCTTAATGTACTTGAACCTCAGGGAGTTTTAAAACTGTGTCTAGTTTTAAGCTGCTGATTCCCCTTAAATCCTGCACCCCAGTGGTTTATAGTTAAAACTTTAGCAAAATTATACATAGGCTTAGCTTGAACTTAGCTAATTCTACTTGGCCTTTATGCCACGTATATATAATTCTTGACAGGGCCAGGGGAAGTTGTTCTTCAGAAGTTGCTCCTCCTTGCTTTGCTGAAATCTAAGCTGTTAGGAGTACAACCTTCTGAGTCAATAATCCTCACACCCAGAAACAAAATCCACCTTTGGGATTAATTTAGCTTCTCTTGGTCCCAGAAGTGATGGTCTCTCATCTGCTACTAAACATGTTTCTCTCTGGCAGAAGACATAGCTCCTGTTTTAGGAAATTTCTTACAGAGATTTTTGCATGACAGCCACAAGTCAAAGCATACTTCTATTACTGAGCAAGCCCATGTGTATATTCTGTGAGGTCAATGGTTGAAATTCAGAATTTCATTTTTTAGGAGTCAAGAATTGAATTCCAAAAACAAAGGAAGGAGCAGAATTCACCTATTTGTCAAGGTTTAAGTTCATTTACAGCCCAGTCCTCTCTTCCTGTAAATTAGCACTACTTTGATGTTGATGAAAATGAGTACAAGTGGCCTGTTTATAATTTTTTCATTTGCTTGAATGTAGACCACATTTGATTCCTTGTGCATCTGGACTACAGGTGGCTGTTAGTGTCAGGGAGAGGAGTCAAATGCTGCTGAGTTTGCAGCATTTAACTTCACCCCTGTGCTGAGTGAGCACTGCATGTTTCCACCATGTTCTTTAGGGGTGCAGCATTTCTGGTGTTCCTGGAGGCAGGAATCTGGGGCTGTGTCACCAAATGCTTTGCACACATGTTGTGCATCTGTCAGGGGAATTGGAAGTAGGTGTGTTTAGTGCAGATATTCATATACTCAGATTCTATGAGTGTGGAAGCAATTTTTGGTGTATTCTTAAGATTAGAACATTTTTAGTAATAAGCTTGCATCTTATGCTTAGATTTTTCAGAGACCTTAAAGTAATGAAATGGGGTGTACATCTAAATTTTTTGTGTAACCCACTGGGGTCTTTATCAAAGCTGGATTTGGAGTCACAGATATCCAGTGTGCATCACTGCCTTGGAGGATAATTGTATCTCCTACTCTTTGGTACTTACACCTTGGAAAACCACTGTTTTAGGTCTCACAGATGTAGAAGATATGATATATAATAGAAAGATGAGTATTTTTATCTAAAAAGTCAATAAATTTTTTTTCTAACTCTTAAGTTAAATTCACTCTCTAGTGTGTAGATGTATTCATTAGTTAAGTGTATTGTATGTAATATCTTGTGATAATTATGAATTGGCATCAAATTCTTAAAAGTATGAGATTATCCTTTTCCTAGAATTTAGAGAGGAGCCTAAAAAAGAGTTACTGAAACATCTACAGGCAGATTTGTGGTAGTGTCTCCTAAAGAGAAGGGTTTCTGTTTTCATGCTCCATGGTTGGGATATCTGGGAGAAATGAAACACAGCTACTGCATACCTGTGAACTTTAAACCATAGCTATTTTAAGTTAAGGAGTGAGAAGGAAAGCATTAGGGTAGCACGGGAACATTAGCAAATTAGGACCACTGGGTACTGCCAGTGCTGATTTGTGCTTAATCTAAGAAAATATATCTTCTCTCTTACATCTGGGAATAGGACTGAGCTGGTTCTCTTCTGTGATTAATGCAAAAAACTTGACTATTTGTCTTGTAATTGCTCCAAATCAGCAAGCAAAAAAATCTGTATCACTACACAGTGATGAAGTTCATGCAGAAGGGGAACAGGCATGTTGGAGTACAGATTAAAGTTTTAGACAAAACACCTATTTTTGTATGTTTTTAATATGCAAATCAGAAAATACACACCTGTATGTCTGTATATACCTTCTCCCCCTGTGCTTGGCGCTGCTGAGGCCACACCTTGAGTGCTGTGTCCAGCTCTGGCCCCTCAGGTTGGGAAGGACGCTGAGACACTCAAGCATGTCCAGAGGAGGCCACGAGGCTGGAGAGGGGCTGGAAACACAAACCCTGTGAGGAACCACTGAGGGAGCTGGGGGTGTTTAGCCTGGAGAAAAGGAGGCTCAAAGGTGACCTTATCACTCTCTGCAACTTCCTGAAAGGTGGCTGGAGTCAGGTGGGGGTTGGTCTCTTCCTCCAGGCAGCAGCTGACAGAACCAGAGGGCACAGTCTTAAGCTGTGTCAAGGGAAATATAGGTTGGATATTAGGAAAAAGTTTTTAGAGAAAGAGTGATACAGTACTGGAATGGTCTGCCTGGGGAGGTGGTGGAATCACCATCCCTGGATGTGTTTAAAAAAAGATTGGATGTGGCATTCAGTGCCATGGTTTAGTTGAGGTGTTAGGGCATGGGTTGGACTCAATGATCTTGAAGGTCTCTTCCAAACTAGTGATTCTGTGTCTGTGTTATAGATATATCTATATATAGATATATATGTAATTTTTAGGCACTGGTAATAAAGGGTTAATTGTCCTAATTCCTAGTTAGAGTCAGCATAAAAGTAGTACCTCCCACCCCCAAAACTGTTTCATTGAAAATGGCTTGTTTTATTTTAATTATTCCTTTGAAGTTTGTGACATTGAAGGCCAGCAGGGGTGGCCACATCTGACTTGGAATTACCTGTGTTATGTTGCATGTAGTTACCCCTTTACACTAAATCTGTAACTCATGGTATTTGGAAGTGGCGCTTCAGCTTTCAGCCTTGATTTGAAGATGAAGGGTAAAGCTTCTGTCTGTAGTTTGTTTCCATGCCAGCCACCATCACAGCGCACAGAAGTTCTTTGCCTGCTCGTTGCTAGCAACTCTTTTTTGAGTAATTGAAACAGTCTCTTAAATTCTGCTTTTAGACCTGTGTGTTGAAAACATGTGAGGTCATCCACTTTATCTAAAAACTTACAGATAAAATTCTGGAGTCTTACCCAATAGGGTGTTTCCTTCAGTGCTGTAAATGGGACAGGGAGAATGAGGGATGGAAAGGTATCCTTTTGGGGCCCCTCTTGTCCTGTTTGAAAGTAAAGGTTGGGACACTGGAAAAGCAAGTGTCTTAATTACAAGACATGCTGTGCTGCTCTTGCTGGTAGAATTTCAGTGGCTTTACAGTTTTTGTCCTCTCTCAGTTCTCCAATGCTACCTTGGCAGTTCAGAGGGAAAACTGAAAACTCTGCTTGCTGTAATGCAGGGGTGAATGGCATTGATCCTGTCCTCAAACCCCATTCAGGTTCTCATTTTCACTTGTCATTTCTCTACAGCTTTCTACAGCTAATCCTCTACTGTACTTCTGCTTTGTAAGCTGAAACCCACAAAATTTGCAATCACAGCCTGTGTGACTTCAGTGAAAATAAAAGGCAGTTTTAGTACCGTGGGTTTTTTCCCCCAAATCAGTTTCATGTGCTCTGTATCTGTGAAGTGTCTGTAAGCCTCATCAGCCTGCTAAGCTTTGTGTCACCTGTATATATAACTGGCAGAGAGTTTCCTATGCTGTTTTCTTAAAGTTAATTTCCATATTATTATTGAAAATATTGACTGATGCCTGGCTTAGTACCAATCTTGTGGAAACAGCAGAGACATCTTAATTTGAGAAGGCTAACATCAAATCTGTCATCAGTCAGATCTTCACCAATGGAACATGTTTTATATCAGTATCATTTGTTCCATTTTTAGATGGAAACATTTGAGAAGAGAAATAGAAGGAAACACTCCTCTATATCAGACATAGTAAGGGTGGGAGTTCTACTGAGCTAAAACAGACCTTTAGAAAAATGTTAACAGGAGACAACAGACTGGCAAAAAAGCCCCAACCAACAGATGGGGTGAGCCTGATTGCAATAAGGCAGCACTTCCTCCCAGTCACATCCTGAGCACAGCTGCTGTAGGGGATGTTTCTTCTGCAAGAGATAGTGGGGAGAATTTCAATAGTGGGTAATGTGCCCAGGTATGAGAGTTTCATTTACAGTGTTTGTTTTGTGTGTTTTGGAGCCTGAATACCTAATGCCATTCTGAAAGCTGCATTTTAATGGTTACTGGAATGAACTGACTGAAGTGTATGGGACCTTGCAGTTTCCATGGGAAGCTGGTCCTTTCCCATGAATGCAGGTGGGGAGAAGGAGAGACATCCTGTCCTCTCAGAGCTTCAGTTCCAGCTAGATCATGTTCACACCAGACTGTTTAATCCTGGGGTTTTCCCCCTTATCATCTATAAACCTCTGTTTCTTCTTGAGTGTAGATGCAACAAAGAGCACTGCTGCTGTTCCTAGATTTATGAGCATTTTGAACTGCCCCCAGTCCAGCCAGTCCCATGCTGAGCATGACTGGTGGCAGTGCTTTCTCCTGAAAGCATTCCCAGTTTCAGCTCTGTCCAGCCCTGCTGCTCTGCTTCCAAACTGCCAGGAATCCTCACGATGCCCCCAGAAGTGATCAAAATTTGTATTGATTGTGCTGGATCTCCAGATTCAAATATTTGCTTTCAAGAGTTCTGATATCTAGGTCTAAATATTTTAGCAGCTTGGTTAGTTTCAGTCAGAAACACAAACCCACCTGTAAACATCTAGAAAATAAATAATAACTACTATAGCCCAGCAATTCCTTAAAGGCTTCTCTCTGACCTCTCTCTACCTCTGGTGCTACAGCTGCTCATTTAAAGGAACTGCTTTAGAAGTGCCATCCCACAGCACCTCATCCAGTAAAACCCAGGTATCTTTCCTCTCACCCCCTTTGAAATACACTCTCCTGATCTATCCTCTTCAAGAAGATGTTCCCTGTGGTCTTACTGCTCACACATGTCCCACCAGGAACTCGGTGGCAGGCTCTGGTGCTCCCATCTATCCAAAGAATGATGGAGGGGTACCCAGCTGGACCACAAGAAGTACATTGTTAAAGTCCTTTTTTAACACTGACTTCTCTCGGCCTACCTGTAGTAAACCTGAGGCACACCCAAGTCTCTGGATTGCAGAGTGAAGGAAGCAGATGAGATCAACCCATTTTTATAGTGTTTCTGGTTTTCAGTGGAGTCATTAGGACAGAAATAACTAAATCTGATGTTCTGGTTTATAATCAGAATTTTTGGGGGCGTTTAATGCAGAACCTTGAACCCCTTGGCCTGTTGTCTTTCTTCTGGTGAATTCTTGCATATTTGGGTAGGTTTTAACTGTTGTGATTTTTGAATCTGATGGGTTGTTTCTTGGGGTGAGTTTTTTTGGGTGGTTTTTGGTTTTCCTTTGTTGTTTTGGGGATTTTTTGGAGAGACTTTTGAGGAAGCCCATACAGTTCCTCTTCATAGCAAAGTTCTGGTTTTCACTTTTTTCTCCTAGATTTCTCAAATGTTCATGAAAGTGACTTAACTAGTTCCTGCCTGTGCAGTTTTTGTTGGGGAGAACTTGTTTGCAGGGCACTGGTCTGAACTCTGTTCTATTTTATGAGGCCAAAAGCAAAACAGAGTCAAAAATATAGAATTGAGGGGAAATAAAAGCCTTACTGAGCCCCATATGCCCCTTACTTGCTTGGTCATTTCATTTCATGTTCAACCGTCCAGTTTTTGATAGTCTGAATTGTTTTTTGTGGATTTGGAGTTTTGGTTGGTTTTGCTTTGTTTTTTTCTGTAGTCAGTCTTTTAACTCTTTTTTGAAAAATTCTTCAGATCCTACTGTTATACCCCAGTATTGTTTTGTAGTTGCTTTATTAACACTCACAGTTCTTGGGTAAGCAGCTCTTAATTGCTTGCAGCATTGTGACTTGCCTGTTGCAGTATTTGAGTTAGACACAGGCATCAACAAAAGTCAGCTCCTTCCAACAGATACTGCTGTCTTTCTGCCTTTTCCACAGAAGCATGTGTTGGAAGAGTGGCTTATGTGGAATTTGTTAACACTTGGTGCAGTTTGGAGACTGGTGCTGATTTAATTAAAAACGGCTATAAAATCTTGGCTACTTTTTTCTACTGTGAAATTCACATGCACTTGGAGAAGCATCTGCAGGATCAAAGTTCATTAGCTTGTTCAGTGTTCCTAATTGCTGGAACTCCCCTCAGCCGTGTTTGTTTGGAAGATGTCTGGTGTATCATTGGATCTGCACAGCCTGCAGTGTTTCACAAGCCAGAGAAGAGCAGAGCAGTGCTTGCACAAGCATGACTATGGGAATGCACGGACAGGAAACACTGTCTGGTATTTAACATCTCCTTAAGCTATCTTTTCCCGTTACACTTTAAGCCATTCAAGCTGGTTCTCCCTTCCCTCAACCCTCCTTTGAGCATAGGCCTAGGAAACATCCATCAGCTGTTCCTGGGCAGTACCAACTGAGATGTTAGCAAACAAGGTGCTTGGACACACAGACACTCCAGAGATTAACAGGCTGAAAATGTGAGGTGAATTGCCCCTGGCTCGTGACTGTCCTGTGGCCAGGGAAGGACCATAAGTGCTCATTCCCTAAGAGTGTATCTGCTGCTTGAGGTGTGCTGCAGAACACCTCAAGAGAAGTAACCCGCTCGCTGCTCTTATTTTACTGATCAGGGATAACTAATCTCTTTGTACTGCAGGTTTTAATTCAGAATAGTTGGGGTTTTGTTCACCCAGACATCAAAGAAGTTCTGATTGGCAGCTCAGAAATTTGTGTAAGGTCTGAAAGGAGGATTTATAGGAAATGAGCAGATGGTCGAGTACAGAATTTCCCCAGGAGGCTGCAGTTATTTAAAAATGGGAGAAACTAAATAGACTGTACCAAATTTGAATGTAAAATTAACTGGCCAGCCAGTAGCTAAATACTTAACCAAAATGATTCAGCTTGGCCCCTAGCATAAGCATGTAATTGAAGTGATACATCTCTGAATTTACTCTACACACATTATTTGAAGTTTCACCTATTAAGTGCACATGAATGAAAGATGATTTTGCTAAGCACTGTTCTTTGGCGAGGCCTTTCCTGCATCTCTTTCTTTCACACTGGCAACATGATTATTCAGGCATTCAGGAGAATTCTACAAAATGTTGCTCATATTAAATGAAATATAAAGCTGTTCAACTGAATGCCTTTAATTTTTAAACTGCTCTTTTTCAAACATAAGACTTAACACATTGGTTAGGTTGCAGTATTTTGAAAAAAAACCCAAGCAGTAGCTTGCTTTATTTCGGGATTCAAGACTCAAGACTCAAGTCAAATGTCGCACATCCCTTTAAAAAATCCATGAACTCAAGTCACTTCAGAGTTTTTTGCCACATGGCTTTAGACTTTCAGTATTCTTTTTTCCAGTGTGGTTTTTTCCCTGAAGGTCTGATACATAGAAACTGGAGGTTTTGTATAGGAGTGGATGTCTGTCAATGGACAAGCAGGTTTTTAGTCCAAACCCCATGATGTCAAATGAATGGATGAATTAAAAAACTGGTTGAGCTCATTATTCTTTGAAAACTTCGGAAACCACTTTTTTTTTTTTTTTTTAGGGAAATCCCTGTGAAGCACCCTCTTTAGAAGGCAGATAGGCTTTAATTCTCTCATTACATTTTAAGTTGAATATGCAGTGGAGAGAATTATCTAAGAAATGGTATGCAATAATAAAATGTGTTTAATTACTGTCATGCTCATCTGTTTATGTTCTGGTTTTCTTCTCCCAGAAACTTACACGTAACACCTGGCGTTATGGGGTCAGTACCGTGGGCCATGTGCACACATAGTTCTGCTGAGAGTTCCCTGATGTAACACTGGTGCAGAACGTAATTACACTGTATTTCTCTTCCAGCTTGTTGTGTTTGCATAATTCTTTGTAATGGTGAAATAAAATAAATTCTTTGTAATACACCTACTGAATTTAGAAACCAGCCTTAATAACCTTTCACCTAACCTCCTGAAGTACTAAGAGGAAGAGGGTAAATATCCAAAGGGCTATGTGAAATTTTTAACTGAGCTTAGATAGCATGCTTCCCTTTATAGAAGCCTTAGAAATGTGTATTTATGGCATGATTTTCCCCCTCCCCTCCAGCAAATCATGTCCATTAGCCTCAGAGTTAGAGCCTTTGAAGAAAAATTCTCAGAATTCAACACTATCTTCCAGATATGAAAGAAAACATCTGGGTAGTGAATCCACAGCAGCCCAAGTTCAGCTAAGGCAGAAGTTTGATTGCTAACAAGATGTAGCCCTTTTGGCTTCCTTTGCAGAGACAGAAGCTCTCTCTATAAAGTAGCTCTGCATCTGTCGTGTGCAGGCTGATTGCTTACCTGGCATACAAGGCTGGATTTATGCAGAATCCCTGCTTTCTCACCATAGGAAGCCCTGCTAATTCTCTGGAAGCTTCTTGGTCCCCACGTTTTAAAGCATAATGGAGGAGCCTGAAGGAAGATATTAAGGCCTCAGTTTTTATATGTTAAGATACTTTGCCTCCTTGAGGTATGTTTATCTGTAGATATTGGTAAGTGAAGTGTTTCCATAGCCTTTTTATATCAGCCAAGAGCTGATAATGCTTATGTGGATATGATTTAGCATTGGAGTTTTTCTTTTTTAAAAGGAGTATTCTGTGTTACTGAGTGCACAGGATATGGGACCAGCTGTGTTGGATGAGACAAAAGGTCTGTCTAGTTCAGGGTGTTGTCCTTGACCTTGAGTA
Source organism: Camarhynchus parvulus (assembly GCF_901933205.1). NCBI lineage: Eukaryota > Metazoa > Chordata > Aves > Passeriformes > Thraupidae > Camarhynchus > Camarhynchus parvulus. The sequence continues at coordinate 17,050,900 of NC_044576.1, read as the reverse complement.
AGAGGGAGAACATGGGAAATGAAGTATTTTCAGAGTGATCTTTGCCACCAGATTTGTACCATGTAACTTTGTGGTAAAACTGCATTTTGAATGGGGTGCAGTCTTCTGAAAACTTCAGTTTAGAAGTTAATGTGCCAAGAAGTGATGAGAGTAAAAAGATGGAGTTGGTCTGTAAAAAAATTGCTGTTGATGGAAAGGTAAATCCTCTTCTGTGCCTTATGGTGTGTGTATCATATTCCTGAGGTCACAGGGTATCACAGCAAAAGCACAACAATAAATGTAACTGTCTGGATAATGTCATCTAGAGAGACATAAGTTTGATACGTTTATGAGCTTTGATCCATGCAGGAGGACCACCTTTAGCCGAGGTGAAAGAGGAGTCCTTCCAAAGTAACAAGCAGTCGTAACTGAGCTTCAGATGACTCTAATATTTTGAATATCCCTTTCTCTTTCTAGTCTCTGTTATCTTCATCTTTCCTCTGTCATCTTTTGTGTGAATTGGAGGTAGAAAACAGGAACTGTCCCTTTAGTTTTGATGTGACCTGAGACATGTGATTTCAGAGCTGTCTAGAGAATTAAGTTATGGCCAAACTGAAGAGCCATAGTTCAGAATTTAGGAAACTGCATGAACTCTCTCACTGTAAATCATAGAATCATTTAGGCTGGAAAAGATCTCAGTATCATTGTGTCTAGTGATTAATCTAACACTCCCAAGTCTACCTCTAAAACACAGCCCTGAGCACTATATCTTTTAAAAACCTCCAGGAATGGTGACTCAGTCACTTCCCTGGGCAGCCTGTTCCAACACTTAACAACCCTTTAGGTGAAGAAATTTTTCCAAATAACCAACCTAAACCTCCTCTAGTGCAATTTGAGGCCATTTCCTCTGGTCCTAACTCTTGTTGCTTGAGAGACTGACAAGCCACATTTCCTTTACAGGAATCTAATGGCTTTTGAGAGCTTTGTCAGTTGTGTTTGGACAGCAGTGTCACTCGGATTGCAGTGGGTTAACTGGTACAGGAATGCCAAATAACTTAATGTGTATTTAACAAGGAAATTGAAACAAAATAATTCTGATAAATAGACCTGAATCTACAACTAACACTTGGCTATTGCAGTAACTGTGTTTGCAAATAAATTACCTGCAAATTACTCTTCTGTTTTTTCCCTCTTTGGAATACCTGAAAATTATTTTTGTAATTGGCTTGAAAAATTTTACTGACACAGCAAAAGTTTTTGCTTAAGAAAAATAAGCGTGTGAACTTATCCCCCATATTAATCCACCCCCTAAGTTCTCCGGAACAATTTTTTTTCTTTAAACAGGCAACTGAACTCGCCAACTGCAGTAAGCATTTTTTTCCACCTTCTTTGTACAGTATTATTTTCTGGTCTGACACATTCTTTTGCTGTCTTCAGGGCTTATCTTTACACAGCTTCTCTTGCATCACAGCCCTTAAGAAAAACTAATATATAAGGAACTGAATTTACAAGTGTTATGTTGTCCCAGAGACGTGATTCTATGCTTATCATGCCTTCTTTGACTTGTAGCTGTGTACACTTTTTTTAAAGAAAAAAGAAAATCACCAGCTTATTTGACTAATGAGCAAGGAAAATGGATCTGGAAGGATCATCCTCCTTACTCTTTGGACATTTGGAAAATTGTTACGCTTCATAGCACAAAAATTGCTCAGGATTGCTGTGGGGAAGCGGAGAGGTGGACATCAGCTGCTGCAAGGAATGGAGCATGTACATAGGAGCTCTCATGCATTATTCATCACAAGCTCTTTTCACTGTAATCAGCTGGAGGAAGTAGTTAGTCTAGTTTAAGCTACACTAGTATTTATATTTAGGCGACTTAAACAAGCCCAGGCAAGTACTGCACCAACTCTTTTTATTCATCTGCAACCAAATGTAGGGCACACTGCAGCTCTGCTTAAACCCCTCTGTCTCTTTAGTCTGAAGAACAGGAGTCATGCAACCAGGAAAAGCTGCACTGAGGATACACACATGCATTCATGCTGGAAAATGAAGCTTCAGGTAGGAGAATGTCTCGTCAGCAGAGGGATGCTGTTGAGCCCTGCAAGAGAATTGTGTGTCAGGGCAGCCTCTGTCAAGGGAGGCTGGTGGAGAGGTTCCTCCTTAGAGTGCTACCTGAATGATCCTTTTTAGTGTCATACTTTGTTCAGTTCTAGTTATAAAGATGCATTATTTTCTTTTAACATGTTTCCTTCATTCACACTGACCTTCTAAAGGTGCTGGGGTTTAAAAATAGGGAGACAGCTTGCTGGTTTTTGGAAATTTTTGAGTTGTTTTTCTTTAAGGTAGCTTTTTAATTTTATTGGTTATTTAGGACTTCAGTTTGGGGGGAAGGTAACCTTAAGAGATTCTGTTAAAACACAGCTGGATGTGATAAGCCTTAAGCTCCAGTGTGTCTTTTCAGTGGTTCTGTGTTTGAATGGCTGCAATATTTGCTACTTTTAATTTGCTGAATAAAGATGCTTGTTAATAGGAGCTTCTGTTCTCAAAGCATATCTGCATTTTCTAATGTTTCCAGTTGCTCTAAAAGAAATCCATAGTCTGTCTTTGCAAGCTTTGTATGTTTAAATTATTAAGGCTCTAGCTGTACTGTTAATTCAGTTTTAGACAAAGAAGGGGATTTTGCAAAACCTTATGGAACAATAACAGAGGGTCTTTGTTCTGTTCTGTGAGCATTATTTGCTGTGTAATGTGTGGGTTTGTGCATGTGTGTGAGAGGGAGGTACACAAACACATAGTCTCATTTGGCAAGAATGTTCAAATGTTATTTGCTTTGTTTGTCTGAAGTGTGCTTGTGTGTGTGTGTGTGTGTGTGTGTGTGTGTGTGTGTGCCTCTGGCTGTGAGCTGCGCGGTGTGGGTTTGTGTCCTGCCTCTTGGGGATCTGCTTGAGCTTTGGGGAAATTGGCATTTATCTATCTATTTGGTTGTTTATTTATTTATTTTAGTGGGGTGATAAACTTGACAGTGCAAAGATCAAGAGTCACTGCTAGACAACCAGGACAGAATGGTGCTTTGCTGTGCAGATTAGTTGTTTTCTTTTCAAAATGATAGCTTGAAGTCCAGTCCAGGATTTAGTAAATAAGCATTGCTGGTGGAAACAAAAATTATCAGCTTTATGTGAAATCCTTCAGGAGATTAATGGTCACATGTTTTTGGCATAAATGTATGCTGCCTGCCAGTATGTTGTCTTCCAAGATGACTTGATCACCTAAATAAAATTTGCATGTACACAAGAATATGTTGTTTAGTGACATTTCCTTTGTGCCTTTTAACAGTTGGAAGTTACAGGATTTTGTCCCACACATTATCGGTCTGTGGCTTTGTTAGGGGGACACATGTATGCTTTTGGTAGTCCTAAATAGCTTGAAATGTTGACTCTAAAACTTTAAAAGCTTTTTTTGACTTTATATGTGAAAGTACTTCAAATTCATATGCTGTGCATACACTGAGAATTGCTCTCCTACTTGAATTTTGCAGATGCTTCAATATTTGCCATAAGATAGAGAGCTGGCAGTCTAATATTCTCTTACAACTGAATGTATGACCTTTCAATGTGTAAGATCCTTTTTTCATGGAAGCTGGCTAGCAGAATTATTTATCTGATTTTATTTGACTTAAAGGGTCTTGTGCATTCAGTTAATTGACTGAAGTCAGTGGAGATGTATTCACAATTGTGTGACTTAAGGATTTTTTTAACAAAAACGTGTATTTTACTGTTCTGCAGCTCAGTTACACCTAGAGTCCAGAGTTATCTTATCTAGTCATCAGGGTATGGGGAAGGAAGAGTTATTTCTGCACTTGCTTGTGTAATATATTGATAATTTAAAATTAGGTTTTCTAAAAGTGTCTCTATGTTGTTCTTTTTCAACTATCCACATTCAGATTTCATCTGTACTCAGCCTCCACTCAACTGATTTTATTAACTCTTTTTTATAATCAAATACTATCTAATACTATCACTGTATCAGAAAACCACAATTGCAGCATGGTTTGCACAGGGAGGACTCAAACATGTTCACCCTGGCTTAAACCAGTTTGGGCCCAGGTGAAAATGTCATGTTTGATGTGTCATATGAAAGTGGTTGGGCTTTTGCCCATGCTTCAGAAGTTCCTCAGAATATTCAAGAAGCTGAAACATGAGAGATCTGGATGGACCGTGATCATAAAATCATATGGATGAACTGTTGATCATAAAATCTCAGTCTTGGAAAGAGAAGTTTTATTCTGATTTTTACAATTTTTTAAAATGCAGACATTGTTACAATGATGATAAACTTTCACATGTCTGAAAATTGTTCTGGATTAAAATATCTTCCAAATTTGCCTAAGATGTGCTCTATCAACTAAGAGTGAGAAAAATATTTTGACTGAACAGAACACTTCCGGCATTACTTAGAGATACAGGAAGGTGAGAGATTGTACTGAACATTTTAAAAAAAGGTAATAAATAAGGAAGGAAAGGGCAGAAATCAAATTTTTGTTATTTTTCTGTAGATCACTATGAAGAGCTGGAATCAAACCAGAAGAGGAAACAACATACCCTCTATTCAGGCTGTGGCAAGCAGCAGGGCTGAGACTGATTTGATAAAACTCCTTACCAGTTTCATCTCCTATCTCAGTGTCTCTTTGTAATGGAATATAAAGGCTTCTAATGGAAGAATCAGAAATGCAATTAAAATATTCCCTATTTAACAGCAGCAAGAAATGTCACAAACTGAAATGAAGAGTATGCTTATATTGGTCTTAAAGCAGCAAATGGAAGAGGAGTTATTAGTTATGTGATATAAAGGCAGCATCATATTGTAATAGCATTTAAATTAAATCCATCTGTGATGTCCTTGGGAAAAGCAGTAGAAAACAGGGAAGACTCCCTCTTTTGCCAGCAGCAGAGGATGACAGTGACTGCTTTCCTCCCATGGGTGTGGCTGGGAGGAGAAACAGTGGTGAGGCTGCAGAAGGGAGGGTCCTCTGCACCTCCTTGAGGATGGCAGCATGCCAGACTGGAGATCTCTGCCCCTGGGTCTGGTGGAGGAGGGACAAAGAGGTGCTGTCATCTCCTTGTGCTTCAGCCTCAACACTGTAATGGGTTTGGCCTCTTCATCATGGACCTGTCTTGGCCACTGGTGACAAGGGAGGGTCAGTAAAAGGAGGGACGCTGTTTCTGCCCACCACACCTCCCCAGACTTCCACATCTCATTGTCCAAAAGGTACAGGATGCTCTGATATCTGAGCAGAAACTATTGAAATGCTGTTGTATGTTTCTTCCCTCCTGGGAATGACTGCAGAATGGGAAGAAATACAGTGGGGATGTGACCTGTGTAGCGTTTGGTGGAGACAGAGAGATAGCAGGCAGCCATGTGCATCTCCATGAATTGAGTGCAGCTCGAGTGAGTCAGGACATGACTGTCAATACAGACAAGCCCAGTCTAAGAGCTGAATGAGCACATTAGTGCAGAGATGTGCCAAGCTGCAGCTGCTTCTCACTGAGCAAGTCTTGAGTAAAGGCTGAGTGATGTGCTGTCTTGGCACAGCTCAGGTTTGGTCCAGTTTATTTGTGCCTTCATATTAAAGTAACAGCAAGTGAACAGACTGGAGGTGAAGTAGCATTTTGATGTCTTGCATATAACAAATGATAATCATTGCAGTTTTGCTTTGGACCTACCTGGTCATGTATTTGACCTTCAGCAGTGTTTAGAGAACAATCCTGAAGTGAGATGATTGCAGACACACACAACATCCGAGCTTAAAGCTAACAGAAAGGCATTTCAACACCATTTGTAAATGTTGGCCTATTGATGCTGATGACCTCAGACCTTGGACTGAGATATAAAATCCTGAATACGGATAGGCCAGTTAAATCTCTCCAAGTCAGACCACCTCTGCCCTGGACTCTGCAGAGAGATTTAGCCACTGTGCCTTTCTTGTGCTCCCTGAGCAGTTTGTGTGAAGCTAGTGAAGGCTGGCAGCTTGAAAGCACTGAGAAAATAGAGGTCAGGAAGGAAGGAACGGCAACAATTGCAGTCTGGGATTAGGGGAATTTGGTTTTATTTTGTCGTTTTTATAGTGTCATCCTGGGATACTTTTGTCTGACTGTACCTCTGCACTATAGTTATTTGAGGCACTAGTGGCATTTCTTTTTTCCTGTTCTATTCCTATCATGTATTGTTGTTTTTCTGATTTGCTGATTTTTTACTAAGATCTAAATTCACTTTCTGGAGAGAATCATCTCCTGTATGGGAGCAGAAGATAATGTATTCTTGACCCCTTCAGCACTAAATGCATATCTCATGAATGCTGACTAATCCAGAGAACTGACTCAAAGAGACACAGAACCCCTTACACTCATGATAACCAACGTATTAAAGTTGTCAACAAAGTTAAGACCATAGCTAGAATTGAGAACATAGGAACTGCTGTACCAGGTTGGACTAAAGCACCTTGTGGTGGTGTTCAACAGGAGGTGCTTAGGGAGCAGTAAAAAAGGAGGCATGTAATTATGTGATATGTCAAAAGTTGGCATACCATCTCCCATATAATAGTGCCTCCCAAATGTATTGGAAGATGGCACAAATAGGTAAGGCTTTTGTGATGAGTGGTTTGACAGAGAATTGTCTCTGTCATTTGCAGCATGACCACAAATGTTACAGCTACTCAGTCACACCTTCTATATTTGTTAATAACACCTTGCATGCCACTTAACTCCTTCACCGTGAGTTATGTCAAAGGACTACAAAGGATTTTGGAAGCCCAGGAGTCCTGTCAGCTGCAGTAGAAATGAGCCAGCCTCAATGGGGAAACCCTACCCTTGCATGATGATCTTAGAAGAACATTTGGAGGAGGTCAAAAATAGGCAGTTGTCAATAGACAGTTCAGTCAAACTTACAAAGCAGAGCTAAACTTTGATAAGTTACTATTGCATTGAGTTACTGAGAAAAACAAGACACACATTAAAGAAAAAGAAGAAACTTTTTCTGTATGATCTTTAACATTCATAAATCTGTAAAGAACAGAGAGAATTTCAGATTATGCTGTTCTTCCCACCTTCCTCTGCTTTTTGATGTCTTTTTGTGACTTGCTCTTCTTCCCTTTCGTGTCTGTGCTTGATGTGGTTTTGACACTGGGATTAATTTTTGTTAAATTTCACTTCGTCTAGTTATGTTGCTTTCACTTATAGATTCCTTCCACTTGTTACTAAAGTTACTAATTTCTTTCTCACAGTTGCATTTCCTAAAAATACTCCTTTGTAATGTGTCTTGGAATCCATGTTTCTTTGTTAGCAGCATGCCTTTTCCGTGCAGCTCTACAGGCTGGGGGAGGAGTGGCCTGAGAGCTGTTTCACAGAGAAGGATTGAGGTGCTGGGTGACAACCAGGTGAATATGAGCCAGCAGTGGGTCCAGATGGCCAAGAGGGCCATGGGCATCTTGACCAGTATCAAGAACAGTGGGGCCGGCAGGACCGGGGGCAGTGATCATCCGCCTGTACTCAGCACTGGTGAGGCCACACCTCAAGTGCTGCCTTCAGTTCTGGGCCTCTCACTTCAGAAGGGACACTGAAGTGCTGGAGTGTGTCCAGGGGAGGACAGCAAGGCTCATGAAAGGTCTAGAAAAGTTGTCTTACAGGAATGGGGGAGGCAGCTGGGTTTGTTTAGACTCGAGAAGAGGCAGCTCCAGCAGGACCTCATCACTCTCTACAGCTGCCTGAAGGGAGGGTGCAGTGAAGTGGGAGCTGGTCTCTTCTGCTCTGCCTACAGAGGGGACAAGACAAAATGGCCTAAAGATGAGATAGGAGATTCAGATTAAATATGAGAAAAAATTTCTTCATTGTTAGTGTGGTCAGGCATTGGAATAGGTTGCCCAGGAATGTGGTGGAGTCACCAACCCAAAGGTGTTTAAGAATCATCAGGATCTGGTGCTGGGTGATGTGGTTTAGGGGTTACAGTGGTAGTGCTGGGTGGATGGTTGGACTTGATGATTTTAAAGGTATCTTCCAACCTTAATGATTCTTAGATTCCATGATCTGTCTGCTACACTTGAATGAAAGACAAAGTCAGTGACTGGGACTGACTGAAAGTCACTTTCCTGGTGCTACTTTATTATCTTAACTGCAAGCTCACCCAGCAACTGCTAAATGCTGTTTAGTGCTGCTGAATGTATTTGCTTGGTGGCTGTTACAAACTGTGTGGGAACCTTCTGTGGCTCAAACAGAGATAATCAAGAACAAGCTGTCAAACAATCAATGCTTCTGCCAGTTGTCTCAGAAGTAAACTTTAGAGGGTCAGATTGGCTAAAGAAAAGTAGGTCTCTGAAGACCGATGTTTAAAGTTCTTTTGCTTCTCTCAGGAGCAAAACCTGTGAGTTTCATGTCATCTTTTACTCTCACTGAAGTGATTTAGTTTTTCACAAGAGAGTTCCACAGTGGGTTTGAAGGAGGTAACAGTTCTCTCTGCCAGTATCACTTCAGAGACTCTATTAAGCCTGACTGGGTGCTGCCCTTCTTGAAATGAATTAAAATACCCTTGCCCTGAACTTTGTCTCCTGCTTGGCAGGAATTTTTCATTCAAGTGCTTTCTTTATGAGCCTAGCTGTGAGGAAATCTGAACAGCTCAACTCAAGCCTTTCATCTTACAGCTGGACGAAGCATATCCACCAGTGCTGTTTCTTCCAAGTTGTCTTATTTTGATGTACTGCAGACACCAGAAGGGTACTGTAGTGTTGCTCAGAAGTGCTTTAAAACATAGTATGTACTCCAAAGACATTATTGGCTTGGAGAAGGTGAGGTTATGTAGAAGAGTACTGCAAGGGGGTGATTTTCCCATTTATTCAGTTAAGTAATTTAGCAAAGACTACTTAGATTATTTTCCCACCACACCCCTCTCCCTTGTCTCATCCACATTTTTTTTCTATTATGCCTTTTGGCGAAGGACACGATGTCTTCAGCCTGTTGGCTGGCTGATAACATCAGACAGCCTTGCCTCTCTGAATGGCAGCCTCATTTGGTGGACAAAAACCACCTTGAATTTCAGTCCCAGTAAAGAAAAAAAAAAAATAAAAAAACAAACCAACCCCAAACCACCAAAACCACACAAACCCAGAAAATAAACCAAATCATCATCCCCACCCCTCCAGAAAAAAAAAAAACAACAACAAAAAAAAAACACACAAAAAACCCCCTAACAAACATACTGTTAGTACTCTCTGAGTATGTTAAAAGAAATGGTAATTTTGTGATCTCTTCATTGAGCGTTCCCATGTGTCTGTCCTGCATGTGACTGAAAGGAAAGTAATGTAGATAAAGGTTTCTTGGTTTTTTTAATCTTGCTCAAATTTTAAGTAATGCTTGAAATGTGCATTTTTTTTAATATTTGCTTCCTCTGTGGACTTGTTTTTATTGTGTATTCTGGTGTACTCTGCTTCTGTGACTGGGGATGCATGCACTTGTTTTATAAATTTTAAGCTAATTTCATAATTTTGAAATTTGAGTAATGGAGGGGGTTTTTTTGTGTATAAGAGCTCACTGAAATTGAATTGTCATTGCTTAAAAGGTGGTAAACAGTTTGGATTCTGGATACTAGAGCCAGTAATGCTTCAAGTAGCAATGTGGTGATGAACTGGCATGTTCCTAGACAGTCCTTGAACTAGGTCCTAGCAAAGACCGTGGAGATGCCTTATTTTTTTAATTATTATTGTTATTTTTAAAAGGGAATCTGAAGCTCTTCAGTGGTGCAGTTTGGCAGTTCAAAGGAGAGGTAGCAGGAGAGTGTTGGGCGAAAATGTTCTTCCGAGAGAATGGTTTCTGCACCTTCTGATGGGCAGCTGAGATGCTGCTAACGTGGCTTTTTGTGTTTCTCTTGTCTGGGGATCTCTTTTTCCCTCTTTCTTATTTGATGTCAAGTTCCCAGCTTAGCCTAGTGTAACAGGAAGCAATCTCAAAACCAATGAATTTAAGCTCCCTTATGCTGAGTTGGTTGGTCGGTCTCCATATTCAGGGCATTCTGTGGTTACTACACACTGTTGCTTCTTTCTCTTGGTATTAAGTTAATAGTTGAGCAGTTTTTACCATTCCATCTGCTTCCTATTAACTACTAATTTTGTTGCTGTTACTTATCTTCAGTTTCTCTCTTGCTGTCTAATGGAAAATTAGTGTTTTATGACTTGCTGGGGTACTTACTTCATCTCAATTGACAGTCAGTGGTTAATATTAGGATGTTGAAATGCAACAACACTCTTCCCCAAGGAAGTATTTGTCTGTCTCAAAGGGGTCAGATTAGTTTGAAGAACCAGATGTAATACCTTAGGCTATTTGAGGCACCAGCTCTACTTTCAAATCCAGGCTGGGCCATTTTGGTTAGACTAATAATCCCTTTGTTTTCTATCCGCATTGTTCAGGAGCTCTGCTTCTGATATTTTACTTCTTTAATACTTCTCTCTTCCATAATTGTGGCCCTACATTCACCCTGGTCTTTGTGAGAATACTCACTGCATGTTGTTCTCCCTCAAAATATCCCTTGCTTCAAGTGAAATTAGTCTCCTGACTTCTGTTGGCTTCTCATTTCCCAGGTTACAATTAAGGGTCAGAATAGGAGTTGACTTAGTGATCATCTGTGCTGCAGTCTGATATAGTTATTACAGTTGGACAGAAGATCTTAAATTAAGAACCAAGAGCTTAGCTGCAGTTGGCATCCCTGAAATAGATTTGTGTACAAAGCTTGGGAGCTGCTGCTTTCTAAGGGACAGTGGTTTATAACTGTCCCTGTTGTTTTTCATCAGCCTTAAAGTAGTGAACTTTGGTGACAAGTTGTGATGACAATGCCTCATCATTGCCACATCAGCTTTTCAACTGAAAGCATTTTCACAATTGAAAGACATTTTCTACCTATTTTTTTTAATGGCTGCAAGGGTGGGAGAGCTGTAAGCCTAAGATGTGCTTTGAAGGCTCATGATTTACCAAAATGCATGTATTTAAATGGCAAACACACAGTAGACAGGCAAAAGGAAAAAAAAAAGAAAAAAGTTGTCTCTGTCCATAAAGCTTATTTTGATTGGCAGATTTTCACTGGCTGTGTAAGGTAGGGAGTTTTGTGTTGGTATTTTGCAACATTGTTTTCATGACTTTACTGTGGCGTTTAAACAAATTACAGCCCTATCAAAGCTCCTAATTAGGCATTGAGTATTTTCTCTTCTGCAAAAATGCTGTATTAAATGTAAAGAAGAGTTGAAGAGTGGCACCAGGACCAAGCCAATTTCTCAGTAAGATTGCCTTAATCTACACAGTATGATTTAAAAATAAAAGGATGCAACTCCTCCTAATAAACTGTAGTGTTATGGATAATGAGAAATGTATCTTGTTACAAGAAACCTTTCTTCTGCCTCCCTCAGCTGTACTGGAGCAAAGCCCTTTTAGTGGTAAGACTGAGACTATCTCCAGGTTACCTGGCATAAACTATATAGCTGTCCTGTGTGGAGAGGAGCAGGCTTAGGACAATGTATGTGATAATTCAAGAAAGGCAATCTTTTTAAAAAACAAACAGAACAGAGGCCAAATTAATATTGAAAAATCAAGCTAGGTAAATGCAGTGATAATCTGGCCCAAATGCAGATTTTTGTCTTTTATTTCAGTCTTTTGATCAAGAAACTGTGTATCCTACGAAATTACAATAATATTATGGCAGATGACAGCTGGAAGAGACTTAGTGGTGGGAGCTGAGGTTCTTCTGTGTGAAAGGATTTCTGAGATGCAGCAGGTGTAGGATGGATGTTTTAACAGTCTCATTTCTGCAGCCCATTTATCTCAAAGTCAAATAAAGTACAACAGGGACAAGAATATTCCTTGAGTGGGTACCCTTGGAAAGGAACTTTGCATTCTCCTTTGCTGTCTGATAGTCTCTCCCCTAGCCCATGAAAAAGCTTGTGCATCAGGCTCTTCAGTCTAGTTTTTCTTGATGCTTCAAACCATTAATGGTTTGTGCAAATTGTCTCTCATCAGAAGACCTAGATTTCTCATCCAAAATTCAAAAAAGAAATGTAAGAGACATTCTGTCTTTAGAAAAACAAAGCAAAACAAACAGTTAGGGGTGGAGGAGGATTATCCATTTTGGTTTTTTCTTCCTCAGTTGTATTGCTGATTATATCGCTTATTACTTGTTTTGTCCTCCTTTCCCTTTCTTGCTCTTCTGCTTTTTATCTAGAAGAGTTTTCACTTCTGCCATGCCATGCCATGTAGCAGCTGCTTTTGATTTGCGGAAGCACAAGTAGAAGCCTTCTCACATGTCTGACTCCAGGGAAGATGTTAACATGCTTTTCACTGAAAGGAAAAGAAGAGATACATCTGAGATGAAAACAGAGCATCTGCAATAGCAAGAAGTGTGAATTTAACAAGAAGGAAACGAGCTCCTGATCAGCAGTGGGAAGAGAATCTGCTCATTGTAATGTGAGCATTTTTGCAAGTTGTCTTCTTCTTTACCATTTTTAGATGTGAACCACTTTTACCTGTCAATGCTTTTCAGAGGTGATCTCTGACTCTGTCCCCTTAATTTCAGCTGAGCTTTGGGAAGGATTAGTGTCCAAGGCCATGAAGGTCTGACTACAGAAAGTGCACCTCCTAGTTCCTCAACCATTCTTCAGTGGTTAGCCCAGCTTTTTTCCTTTGCTGTTGTCTGTGGTACAAATAAAATCAGCTACCTTGTCATTAAAATAGAGGTGACACTTGAAGGATTTCTCTTTTGAGAGGGTTTCTTTGTCTTAGTTTATCGTAGCCCTTGATTTGACCCTGTCAGTGCAGATTCTTTCCATTAAATGAGAACAAAATGTAGTTTTTGAGGGGTTTTTTGCTATAATATATACATATATATGTCTGTGTATGCATTTTAATGCATTTGACATAAATATGCCTCTCTCCATTGAAGCCTCCCGTTTTTACACCAGTCTCCTCTTCTCTTAGTGCCTTTTGTTGATTGCTGCCGTTATGTTTTCTTGTATTGGGTTGTAAGATTTCTGAATCAGTTCCAGCCTTTTGCCATGTGTTGTATTGCTGAGCAGTACACAGCCCTGCTCCTGAATTCTCTTCTTTCTTGAAAGTGTCAATTGAATTTGGCACAGTATTCTAATTTTTAATTACATCCAGACAGAATGTTCCAGTCATTCTAGGCCCTCAAGTATTTGTAACTCTTGTATAGTGAGATTAACTCGATATCTTTTAGGGAATAAAACCACCCTATCTGTAAGTATTTGTTAGAAGGGTATGTTGAACTGGAATCCAAATCTAATGCTCCACTTCTGAGGATTGATAGCTGGCAGAAAAATAAAATCCTTCTGGATTTAAAAATTATTGCAATCCTATTTTCTAAAGCTTACAGGAGTTCCCCTTTGCACCTAGGATTAGATGTTATGAAGATGACTATATTTCTATCCATTCTAGATTCTTCATATGGAAGTCCTCCTCCTTTGTATAACATCCCAAATTCTGTTTCTTGCATTGAATTAAAAAATATTTCCAAGTTACTGTAGGGGTGGGGAAAGGTACAGAGAAAGACAGTATAGATAGGACCAGAAAGACAGGAGAAAAGGGCAGGTTTGTATGGGAAGAGCAGTATCTTAAGAAGAGTCAAGAGTGATAAAAAGCACAAGGAGACACAAAGTGCAGGTGTGATGTGGGTTAAGATGGTGCTGGGGACACTGGTGGTGGCTGAAGATGCACTTGGTGTGGTCACTGGCTCATTGGTTGTTCTCCTCACTCTATCTGCTGCAGAAAGATACAAAGCAATGCTTACTTATAGGCAGTGTTTATGTGTGGGCTTTCCTGGTTTCACCCTGTCACTTTGGGAAGCAAAGTGTTTTTTAATCTCCATAAGCCTCTAGTCTTGCACCAAAACATGCCCCTCCTGAAATGTAATCCTCTTACTTCAGTTACACTGCTATGCTCCAGTTATGGCCATGTGCTTGGGAACACAGGCAGCAGGGTTTCTGAATGTGTCAAAGGTTGGAAAAACTTAAATATCCAAGCACCTAGAGGAAGCCTAACTTTTTTTGGACAAGCTTGTCCTTATGCTGTGGGGCCTCACTTGCCAAAAAAAAAAAAGAACAACAACAAGAAAGCAAACAAAACAAAACCAAAACTCCACCACAAAGCAGACAAACAAAAAACCCCAAAACAAAATAAAACAAATTATGCGTCTTTGAACATATACCAGTTTGCATCACCCTCAGTTTCCTTGCTTCCATGTACAGGGGAATGAGGGCGTTGTGGAGCACCTTCTGCATGCTTGTGGGCCGCATGCTTAGAGAACTAAAAGTCATTATACAGCCAGGGAAGTGCAATACAATTTGGAATGAAATTTACAAGTGGTGGGGGCAAATAAAAAAGTTCAGGGGTGAAATGAGATTGGTGGAATGAAATGCATCACAGACTTAAAGGAAGCAGTTACTAAGAAGCAGTCAGTGTTTTGCCAGGTGGTGGGCTCTGGGAGGCAGCTCTTAAAGCAGATCCTGACGTCTGAGACTCTCTGTGAAAATCAATGCCCTGACAAGATCCAGCTTGGAGATTTACATTCTACAACCAAGAAGAATGGAGGGAAGAGCTCTTGCTCATGTTCTCCTTGCTTTGGCATGGTTTCAGTGTACATGAAACTCATCCTGTGCAAACCACACAGGCTGTTCAGCCACGTGCCTGTAACAGGACACAGCTGCTGGCTGTGACACTGAGCAACTCTGCATACAGCAGTACTACAAACAGGGGTGAATTTCACTCAGGGCAGCGTAACTTCCTTGTGCCTCAGGTCTCTCTTCTGCCAAGTAACTGCCACGTTTGCCTGCTTCAGGACACTGATACCAAACTCCAGGTGTGTGTTTTGAAAGAGGCTGTGAATTGCAAACGGGCCTCATCATGTCTCTTTTACAGGTATCATCTTGTTCTGCTGTTGTCATGAGCGGGTCCCTAGTGCTGTTCAACAGTGAACAACTGCAGTATTTCCTCTGGAGGGGGAATAATGTTTTGGAGGAAAGGTGCTATATAAGAAATCACATGCGCTGTGCACCAAAGTTTCAATCCTGTAGTACAGCCTGATTTTTCAGTGATAATGTGGGTGTTATCCAAATACTTCAATGTACTAAGAGAGGCTCTTCCATTTTTATGTCCTCTTTTTTATGTCATTCGTTCTGTCATTTTGTGTACTAGCAGCAGATGGTGTTAAGGAACCTTCCAAGAAAACTATCAGCTTTTCTGAGCCTCTCTGTAGAAAATTGGCCACTTGTTCCTTTGAACTCTTGCTTTTTTTATTTACCTCTCTATTTTGCTACTTTGTTCTTAGCTGCAGGATAAGACTACGTGTTTCACTACTTTGAGATTCTAAAGCTTGGAGTTTTAAGTGACTGGAAGAGGTTTGCCCCAGCAACTTTTCACTGGAGATGAGATGTTTTCTTCACTTCTACACATTCAACAAGGGAAGCCTACAGGGAGTATGTCCAAAGACCCACAGAATTTTTCCAGACCTGATACTTCAATACCTCTATCTCCCTGTTTGGAGGATTACTAAAACTTGAACTGTAAGGGTAATAGGAAACTGTCATAACTGCAGGGTGAACTGTTACCTTTTGATCAGTTGCAAATGCATTTTCCTTTGGGTTGATTCTCATTGTTCATGATGCTTGTTTTGTTGCAGGAATCCCTGCTCACCAGTCTCAAGTCTTGCCTGACCTAAAGAATCATTTAATCTCATCTGTGAATTTCCTCCTAGCTGCCTGTGAAAACAGGCATTCCTCAAAGCAAAGCACATATATGTAAGAAAAGGTGAAAGGAAAACAAAGAGTTAAAATGCAAAAGATGATAAATGTATCTAACCCTTAGCTTTTCCTTGCAAATTCACATCAATCTCACTCATGTTTGGTAACTTTGTATTGAAACACAAAACCCGTGAATTTTAAATATAGCGGAGTCTGAATGTGGGCCACAATGTTCTGGTTTGAGTCCTTGTACATTTAAGTCTCCGTATTTCAGAGCACAATCCAGTTGGTTATGCAGGTTGCATCCTTATCCTGTGGTACTGTCTGATCACTCTCACTGCCTACACTTGCAAGATGCAGCTCAGCAGCATCTAATCCTTCCCCCTGTGCTCCTGCCTTTCCCCACAGTGCTTGCTGTGCCAAATCATCTATTTTGTCTTTTAGAGAATGCTTTGCATATTTTTTTTCTTGGTGGATGCCTTCTGAAGGGCCTCTTTAAAACTAAAATCTAAGAGAGATTATTTTTCCATTTTGTAATGTCTAGATAAGCAATGTTGTTTGCCTCGGATTTGGCTTTTAAGAAAAAATGGATTTCCAAAGCAGTAGTTACTTTTCTTCAATCTCTAGGAAGACACTTCAGCAGTCATTTCAAACTTATGTTCAGGGGTGATTTTATTTTTTGTGTTTTTAAAACTAAGAGGAATCAGAAATAGGTTTTTTAGGGCAGAGGGTGTGTGGACTGAGAAGTTTCAGTTCTGGATCAGAACTTTGTTTTAAAAGGATCAGTAAGCATGTGATTGGTGTGATGCTCCAGGTATAAAAGCTTGCAAATTGAGGATCTTACCCCCAAAGGGAATCTTCTCTGCTAGATTCTAGTACCAGTGGTGAAGCCCCTCTTTCATTGTTTCAGCTTTTCACTCAATTAGAGGTGTAAAGGCTAAGAGAAAACAGCCTCCCTTAAAGGTATGATTATACATGTTTGCAGCAAGTATACAAAAAGGCCTTTAATTATTCAGTGGTTCTTTGTGATGTTTTAAAAGTTAATTCAAAAAATACAAAATTATGTGTTTTAATAATATGTATTGTTTTCTAAACAGGCTGCAGATTTCACAGATTGCTAGTGTGATTTCTGCAGATAATGAATGTGTAGAGCAGTGAGCATAGAAAAGATGGAAACTGAGTTTTTAAAATCTAGGTTTGGTGGAGGTCAATTAAAGGCAGTTTGACAAAAGTAAAATTGTCTAAGTTAATACAGTTTTCCTGATAACTTTGATGCAATTTCCTGTGACAAAAAAAAGTCCTCCCTCAAAGCTTTAGATAAATAAAGAGCAGGAGATTTAATGTGAGTATGAGGCTTAGTTATAACCATTTCCTCTTGGGAAGTAAACTTTACAAAATGCTGTGTCAGTGCAGGAATGCAGCACTGTCCCCAGTAGGTCAGCCAGCACACTCCACAGCTGCAGTTCCTTTTCTGTTTCATAGGAATAAATGAGTGAGACAGAGGAACCCAGAGAAGTGGATTGCTTAATACTGCTTGCATAATATCAGTACTTTTGAGCTGATGCATGTGTGTTTCCATAAAAAACTCTGAGACTGAGCAGGATTTCACTGGAACTGGAGCATGAGAGTTGCAGAAAGAGAATGAGTAAATGTCTTCAGTTAAGTGGAAAAGCTTCTGTTTCAATAGGCTAATGGCCCAGAGATTTTATTTTAGCAGAAAATGCAGGCGTTCCTGGGACTGTAGTGGTAAATTTAGTTCTTACGCAGCTGCTGGCATTTGGCTCATTCAGACACACAGAAACCTTAGCCCTCCTTATTAGACAGTGTGTGTGCTGAGTTTCCAAAATGGGTGAAGGGCAGTGCTCTCCTGGAAGGCTTCTCTTCAGCTGGTAGGTTTTGTAAGTGTCCCATCCAATTGCCTCAGACAGTCTTCTGCTGTCTTCTAGGTTTTTAGGTTTTGAGGTTGCCCACATGGAACATCCCCTTTCCAGCTTCAGGCACCATACTCTGTATCCACACCACCTGCTCAAGAAAAATCTCTTTTTTTCTTTTCCTTTTACTGTGTGCTGGCCTGCAGATTGATGGCCGTGCTGTGCTGGGTCATCCCTGTTTAATTTAGCCAACAGGGCTTAATTGGATTCAGCGTTGCTCAGTGTAAGCACTGCACAGCTGTCCCTTCCTGCACAGGGGTTCTTTAAGATGTGTTCCTGCTTCTCCCAGCTGATTGTGTAGTAAATGTGGATTTCCATGTGCAAAGGCAAACATATTTTTCTAGCTGACTCTTAGTGCAATTTTTTTCATCTCTGTTTCTCATGCCTTAAGGTAAATTAGTGTTTTTAAAACTACCTACTACCACTTGTAGCTACTGAAATACTTTTCTTCCAGTCAGGGTGTTGGTAGCAACTCAGTCAGAGTCTTTGAGCCAGCAGTGTGCCCAGATGGCAGGAAGTACATTTAGAGTGTGTTAAATCCTGTGTGCTTTTGCAGCCTCTAGCTCTGTGCAAATCACAGGATTTCTTGGTCAGTGAGAAATGACCATCTCGAGTCACAGAACAGCCCTGACAGAGAGATGTGTAAAAGCAGGAGATATCATACCTTGGCTTCTTCAGCTCTGAATTTCTGCAGGAAGCCCTGAAATTCACAGTTGCAGAAAATGTCCTGCTGAGCCAGGCTGTGGGAGGGTGTGGTTAACAGTGGCGTAGGAGGCTGGGGGTGCAGCCAGGTGTTTCAAAACCCTGTCTTACCAGGTTCTTGCTGTGCACTGTCCTTCAGGAGTGCAGTGGCTTTAAATGCTCGCAGCACCAAACAGTGCAGAACACCAGTGGGTGCCCATGAATGATGCTGTGCCCAGGAGTGGTCTTCTCCCTAGTCCCAGGTAGCACACTCTGGACTCACACTAGTTGGCTGCATCCCATAGCATCAGGAGAGGCCCTGTGTGAGAGCAACTGTGCTTTCTTGACAAAATGATATAAAATGCTCTTGGGTTACTAGTTTGGGTAGCCTGCTACATCTCAAGAGTTTTTTGCCTTTTGTATCTGGTATCAGGGTGTGAGTTTTGGGGAAAGAGAAGGTAGATGGCTGTATATGTGCTTTATCTAGTTTTGTAGAGTTTTTTCTAAGAGGAGAAGGGGAGTGGAACTTTTTTAATTTAGAAAGTGGGAAAGTATGTAAATGTGGGCATTCACACATGCATGTTCTTTAAATTTTTTTGGTATATAGTCGGTCAACATGTTTGGAATTTACTGGATAATTAGTCAGGAACTCTGAAGTTATTTAATAAAAATTTTTATTAGCACATTTATGCTTTAAAAGATTCTCATTTTGCAGTTCAAATGCTCTATCTTTTAAATAAAAAGTACCTTTTCCCTTACGTGTGAATAATATTTTTTTCCCAGAGCAGTGTTTTCTTTAAGGGTGCTTGAATATGTTGTTTTTCTTAGACACTATTTGTAGTGAGTTGTCTGAACTTACAAACAAATGTTGCTAGAAATGTAATGTGAATAAAACTCTCTAGAACATCACGATTTAGAGTCTTACAAGCATCTCACTCTAACCAGTCTTTGGCTCAATGAGTTTAATGGCATCTGTAGGCCCTAGTTGATCATTTGCCTAAATTTTCGTGATCATTCAACACTTAAGTTTGAAATGCTTCAGGCAGAATATTTTGCTGACTGCACTAATAAAAATGCGAAGATAAAATTTCAGGAAAAAGCAAACTGGTCTGTACTGATTAGGTATTGCTAAATGTGTATAATGTCTACAAGTGCTCTTTCAAGAGTTCTTTTGTTGTGTGCTTTCAGCCATATCATGTTAAATGGTAACAAAAATACCCTGAGCGCTTTCCCAGCATCATTTGGGAAGTGATTTCTCTAATTTCTCTAGGGAACATTGTTTGCCCTTACGATCCATGCAGTCAGAAATAGGTTAATAAGCAATCATATTACGGTAAGGTGGAAAGGGAGGAAAAGAAGGTCAAATCCTAGAGCAATATAGAAACTACTTGAAGTATCAATATTTCTTTGGGCAATAGACAGTTTTCTAGTGTTGTTCTGAATCTGGTTTTAGATTCAGGAGGCCTTTGTAAGCTTGGCTAGGAGATTAATTCACTGTTTTAGCAGTATATTTGGTGGTATGAGTTGAAGATAAAAGCAGCTTTGTGGACCATGTTAGATGAGCAGAGGCGGTGATGTCAGGAGCAGGTGCCAGAATATGGCCTGACACCTGCAGGGCCCTGCAGACACAGGGAGCTCAAGGCCAGCTCTTCTCACAGGCTCTCCAGGATGCAGGCTTCCTCTTGCCTGCTGGCAGCTTGAGAAATTCCAAGTTACCAGTTGCCTGGAGGGTTTTTTAATCGGTGAATGTTTAAAATAGTCAATTGATTTGGCATATTGACATGCTTAGTGTACCATGAGAATTCCAGCAGTTGCATTAAATGCAATTACTTTGTAAAAGATAGACTGTTATTCCTTTTAATGTGTTTATAATTGCAGACTTCCTCAGTGGCTGTCTCTTTCTTTCTGCTGTTAAATACACAAAATTGTTTGGAATGGCATTTTCACTGTAAGCTTAATGTGTACTGCTTCCATTATCAAGAAAGGTGTGTATTTTTGGATCACATCTTTTGTAGTTCATATAATTTGTTCCCTGAGGGAAGGATTCATTTTTTGTGTTGCATCACATAAAGTCGTGCATCGATTTTAGGCAGGTTGTCTGGCAACAGCAAGATAAGAACATCAGTAAAACATGTTGGGTGCCAAACTTTGTAGTCTGCTTTCTTTGTTTGAAATTGGGCCCAGGGCACATGCATGTAAAAAGTGTGCAAATTGATACATTTTTAGTGAAGTGTACCAGACTGATGGTCTTGTACAGAAATAAAAATTTGTGCTTCCAGGTGAGGCAGCCTTTGGTCATCAAGAGGAAAGCATATATATCTCATCTTCTAGCTCAGACAGTTAAAGAAGGGACATAGAGGTCAGATGTCCATTTTGAACTAGCAGCTGGAGATGTAGGTTATCCATGATAGGAGGCACTTTGCAGAGTGTTTGGAAGTAAAGCAAAGCAATGCAGAACCCAGAAAAATGGTACATTGAACAAAGCCATGGAGAAGAGGGCCTTTCTGAAGAGAATGCTATTCTCACCTTATCCACCATCTGGCTGGAGGCAAGAAAGAATCCAAGCATTGTATCTCTCTCATAGTCCCAGGACCAAACTGGCAAAGCCAGGCACAGAGCAGTACACAACAAGTAGCCATATCTGTTCCATGTAGGGACCTATGTGCCTGATGAGTTTGCATCGTATTGGACACATCCATGGAAGTTGTGAGAGCTGCTCCTCAGGCAGGCAGGAGATGGAGTGCATGGTGCTTCTGTCCACACTGGGGTGCAGACATGGGCAAGAGATTCCTGTTTAACTTCTACACTGTGCTGTGTTTGCCTTGTTCTTTGAATTTCTTCTCAGTTCTATTTCTTGTTTATGATCTGCTAGCCTCCCTGACCTGCCTCCCCAAACCCCCAAGGGCCATGGCCTGTTTTTTAATTCCTCCCTTCCTTGAACTTTGCCACTGATGCCATTTGGTCTGTTTGTTGTCTTTTCCTTTTGTTGGCCACTCTTTTCTGTTAGAACCATATGAGCTCATGGTTTTATTTCTGTTGCTGATGTTTTCAGGCACAGCTGTAAGTTCAGTGCCTGGAATAAAGCTTGTTAATTCTCCTATGTTTTACTTTCAGGCTTATCTTTTGCCTTCAGGTTGTTTTTCTGAGTTTGTCTCCCACTACGTGAAGTGGCTTAATGTGAATATGAATAAATAAGTTAGAGAGCTCTCTGAGTTTTCCACAGTGAACTTGCTATAGATTTTCCCTTATGATAGATCTGAAATCCTACATTGGTTTTCTGCACTTAGCCATGGATTGCTAGTTGCTGGGAATCAAGTGGGATTATCCAGTAAGAGAAGATACTGGACTAGATGCAAGGGGCATGATTTGGATTCCTATTTCAGTATTGATACTGTGTCTCCAGAAAAGCAAAAAAAGGAAATAGATGATGTGATTTCCATCACCCTTTTGCTTTCAAGTGTCAAGTAAACACTGCACAAGTATTTTCAAGTCAATACTCCACAAGAGCAGAGATGCTAAGCATAGATGCCATGAATGGTTTTTAGGTGCATTATGGCATTACTCTTCATTTCTCTTCTAGCTGTGTGCAAAAATCATTGATGAACCTTGATGATAATTATTGCTCTTCCACAATGACGTGGTGACTACCAAAGAAATAATGGTCATAGTCAGATGATAAGATGCAAAGTACCATTTCTTACTTAAGTAATTAAATGTCAAGTTCTGTCAGTGACAAGATGTAGTGCTGACAAGGCTTTTGTAACTTAACAATCCATTGGTTTTGACAGATGAAGGAAATAATGGCAAACAAAAGTGTTCTCCCATTTCTTTCCTCTCATTCTACCTACTTCAGACAATTAAGTGCACTTGCCAATATTATCAGCAGCAATTTCCTCTTCCCAGACTAAAAGCATATGTTCTTTTTAATATAAATTGTTCAGGTTGCAGAGCAAGATTTTCAGAAATTCTTGGAAGAAGTTGTCAGGAAATTTGACGCAGTCATGAAACCTGAAACAATACCTGGGTGTGTACAACTGCATGTTTGTAGGACAGTGATGCATTCATGCTCTGGCTGTGGGACTCAATGGAAGAACAGAGTTTCACTTCTGATTTGCTGCTTTGCCCTGCATGGATCAGCTACTCAGTACTTCAGCACCTCACCATTCCAAGCAGTGCCATTCTGTGTTCCATTCTGTAATTCTCATCAGATCTAAGAATGAGAATTGCTGTATGAATCAGAGCAGTTGTTACTTATTCATGCTCTTCTGTGAAGTTTTTTATTAAGAAAAGCAACCATTTACCCAGAAGACTTTGTTAAAATTTACTGACATGAATTGTTGATAACAGTAAGTATTTTTGCTAGATATCAATCTCATGCTTAATCTGTCATTGTAAAATGGAATTGTAATGCACAAAATGAAATTAAAATGCCTTTCAGAGTCCACGTAGAAAACCACAAGTTGTCAGTACTCTAGCCAGTCTGACCTGGTTTGGTTTTGTGTCTCTTTTGGGGTGAGACATTAGTACTTGCCTCGTAGGGATCTCTCTCTCTGTGGCTTTGCAGTAACGCAGTCCTCAAAAAAAATCTCTGTTCTTTGTTACTGAGATTTTCGATGGAGAAGGCCTATTTTCAGATGAAGCTCTTAACCCATGATATCGTGTAAGATAATGTAACACAGAAATTGTATTGCAAAATGGGGAATACAGTGCCCTAACAAGTCACGGGTGTGTTAAGGAATTAAGACTTCAGGAAGCAAGGCTGTGCTGGGTTCATGCATAGACACTGGTGTCCTGAGGGCAAAGAAGTACCATCCTCTGGTGCCCTCTGTCCTCCTTTCCCAGATGGAAAGAGAATAAAAGTCATCTTGCTTACCCATTGGGATCTGGCTTGCAGTTTCTTCTGCAGGTCTATGAGCAGAGATAAAAGATGGCTTTAGCACTAATCATAGGACTGGATTTAGGTGTGTAGTCACAGTTGTAACCAGAAGATGGTTGCACAAGCTATGAAACTGCTTCCTCTGTTGTCTTCTATTTGCCTGCCTTAAGGACTAGAAACCAGAGTGTTGGAAATACAAAACCAAATTATTTTACTGATATATTGTTTACCTTTCATCGGGCCAAGATACTTAAGTTGTATTTCTTTCGGGTGCCCGCTTGCTGATGCTGCAGTAACATCAGTATCTACAGCTAAGTTTGGAGAAAGATCAGTTTGATACAATGGTGTTTGAAGTGGACAAGAGCAGCTGTGGCTGCTGTGGCTCTCATGGTAGGAAGTGATGTATTGGGGTTCACAGGAATTCTGGGTTTGGCTGTGGGAGTTATGTCGCTGTTGGGCTTAGTGGAAAATGGATACATTAGGGTAGGGAAGCAAGGGTAAAATAACTAGAAATGCTGAATATATGAAAGGCTGAGGCAAAAGGAAGGACAGAAGGGAGTTATCATCTTCTAGATATCTGAACTGAAAAGGCCTTGAGAGATGTAATGCAGCTGAGGAATGGTGGCAGAAGGGAAAATGAGCCAGGCAAGACAAAGAAGGCTAGGTGTAGAGCCCTGAAGAAAGGCAGATGTGAGCTAAAGGAAGAAGGCAGCTCTGTCACTCACAGTCGGGAGCAAATTCAAGGGGAAGGTAGAAAAAGAAAGGAAAGCTGGGAGGAGGATTCTGGCAATTGAAAGTGAGTGCATCCAGAGGAGTGGGTAGCAGTTTTTCTGGTTTTCAGTCATTTTTCTAGAGCCACACTAGCTGCTGGGTACCTCAGAGCAGCATCTGTTGGTGAATGGCTCAGGAGGAGTGACAAGCTCACTTGCAATTTTTTCCGATCTGGGTGGGGTTTGTTTGTTTTTTAAACACTTGCCAGGTGGTTCTAGTTGAGGAGAATGCCTTCAAAAGGCAGGATTCCCATTATTCCATACAGAAAAACTGAATTGCTAAAGGAGAGTGACACTTACTTTAACTAGTGATAATTGTAGGGTCCTTGCTTGCAGATGTTGCTTTTGTCTTGATCTTTCATTCAACTGCAAAGCCTGATGCTTTTGCATGAGGGAAGGAGAGCTTGTTTGGAGCTCTGATTACCAGCCAGAATATGTCTTACTATGCAGTGGGAACATACTAGAAATAGTCTCTGAAGGTTTTTATTTCTTGAGAGTGATAGTACCATGAAAGTTTAGCCTTGTCATTCCCATGTCAGTGTTAATTTGTGCATAATTCTGTAAGATCCCAGGATTGATGTACTGGTGATGGATATAGAGTGAAAACTGAGATTTGTTTGTTTGCCTTTTAAATAGTTTTTATCTGTTTAATGTTTCTGTTCCTCATTAATTGTACCTGCTATTAAAATCTACTATTGTGAATTTCCTGTTGATGTTATGGATGTACCTGCTTTGTGTGGCTAAGAAACAGAGATGTTAAAAAGCACTTAGGTGCTTAGGAGTCCATTAGGGATATCACAGATTCCTAAATATATGTGTGCATACATTCTGTTGCCCTTATGGGAATACTTTTCAAGATAGTAATTTTGCTTTAAAATGGTCACTTTTTCAATAACACAACCAGTTGTTTGCAGTAATCTGCTGACTGAAACCTCTGATAGGTATGTTTCCAACAGTAGATGAATAAAGATAATATGTGCATCTGTCTCTTGGAGGCTCCTGGCATCTATCAGATAAAATCAGTTCTGGGAGCAGAGGCAGAGAGACAAGTTTCTGTGGCAGCAGCTAAAAGTCTGTTTACTCTGCATCATCTACTGTGTTGTGCAAATACAGGTCTTGTCTTCCAGCCTGTCATGCTTATTGAATTTCAGCACATCCTTTTCAGTGCAGGTGCCTATGTAAGTTCAGTGATGCTCCCTTGCAACCATCTTCTTCAGCTAGACAGGAGTTTTGATGGGGAGGAATTGAGTTAACATGAAGAAACCTCTGCTCTGTTTAATTTCATGCTTGTCTTTGGCAGCTTGGGCTGGATTTGAGACTGTCACCTGTCTTGCTTCAGGGAGACTTCTCACCCAAGGGTTTTACTCTCTGCTGTCATTTTCCCTTGGTGCATGTAGCCTTGTTCTGTTTGCTTCCCACACATCCCTAGAAGGCCAAGCACAGCCTGCTTCCCCCACGCCTCACACAGGCAGTGGAAAGTCTTTGTACTTGCCAACTCGTGTTGGTCTCTTTTCATCCTAGCTTGAGAACATGTTCCTGCCCCCTTTTTTCTTCCTCCTGTCTCCTGTAGCTTCAATGAATTTTTTTTTGCCCTGTTGCTATGGTTACAGTGCCTTTGATGAAGTCAGCTATGCTGTCCCTTATGATTGGAGCCAGTTTTTAGCGTACAGGTTCTGGCAGTAGTCCTGTCCAATGTTAGTCTTTCATAAGCATTATGTCCATATTTTTGAGGGTCTTTGTGTGTTTGTTTGTTCTTCATGATACTGAGAAGTATCCTTTCTAAAATTGATGCCATCTGAGTAAAGGCCTTTACACTATCCTCAGAAAAAAGAAATAACTGTTTTAGTATTTGTCAGTTTGTACATGTGTTGCCTATGTGATATTCTGCAAGGTAATATCTTGTTAAACAGACGAAGCAATTCAGTGATTATTGTAAATCAGGCTGATGTCAACAGAAGCAACATCCTTAAAAGCCCCCAGCTGTAAGACTGTCTCCATGGAATTTGATTTGTAATGCCAACTTTTAAGTATTTTCATAGCTGTGACTTGTTGCTGCAGTGATCTGTTCTTGCTCTTTCAGAATGAGAAGGCTTTGGGGCATTCCGTGAGCCGCTCTAGTAACATCTCAAAGGTATGTTGCTCAATGTAACTCAGTTTTGATAAACTTGGGGATACTGGGATTTCTTTAATTTCAGAATTGGGTGATGCATGTGATGATGTGACCAGTAGAAAATGCTTTTTATGCCTGTCATTGATAGTCACTCCTGAAACATTAGAAGTCTGGTGTTTTGCAGACTCTCTTTACAGGTGAAACGAAATGGAAGCTACAGTAGGTTTTCTCTTTCACACTGTCAGCCTCCTTAGCTTGATAGGAGCAAGATAGATGACAGATGCCTGAGATCTTATCTTGAAGGGAAAGTGACTCCAAAAACATCACTGAAGTGTGTTGTTTTGTAAGATAAAGCTGTGTAAGATATGTATTGCTGTGCATCCCATAATATGTGTAGGATATGTGGTTAACTGTTATTCTATTGTTACTTCAAGACCAAATTATTTTTAAGTGCCATGAGCTTATTATCAGGACGTGACTATGTAAGTATTTTTAAATGTTTCATTTTACAGAGCCTGGTCATGTAAGGCAAGCAGGATGCTCCACCCCTTCTAGTCACTCTTCAGCATAGCCAGCAGGCACATCCAAAGCATAATTGCTTTGTTATGCCATTAGGAAAAAGGTATCTTCTGTCCAAGATAATTATTGCTGAAGATACCCTTCCTCTGCATTGCACATCAGATTTTCTATTAGCTGTGCTGGTTGAACAGTACTTTTCATGGGCTGTATAAGCTTCAATTCTTTGTTGCCACAGTTTTAAGTGGCTGCTTGTTGTTACTTTTAATGAAAGACTGAGTCATTATGGCTGCAACATAATAAGTATTGTGAGTACTTCTGGATCTAGAGAACTCTTCATGACTATCTGCAGCAGAGGAGACAGTGTCTGCACATAATACATGGTTTATATGGGCACAGACAACTTTTCACTTTGGAGCCAAAAGAGAGGATTACTGGGTGTCCTAAACAGTGAGCAGGGCAACTGCCTGGTGCACAAGGTATTGACCAAGCTGTAGGTGTTGTTATCATGGATTGACGAGAGATCATTTTGCATTTGGCATCAGAAAATGTGCATTCATGTAAGGGGTTTTGAAATAAAAACTGTGTGAGTATAAATAGTCATGTAGATTTTTCTAAAATGGAACTATGCTTGTGCCTTTTTACCCTGGTTCTTATCGTCTTAGAGATCTTTAATTGGATTTTGAGGTTTTGTTCAGCAGAGATAGTAGTTTTGCCATTAAGTATCATTGTACTTTTCCCAGAGTGTCTCAAATCAACACAAGCCTTTTGGCAGCAGCACTTTGGTACCCCTATGAATCTGCACAGTTCATTCTTAATTCATCAAGAACTGGTAGTGTGGCAGTGCAGTGGGAAGGACCTTGCACTCTGGCGAAGCTCTCCCTGGGAGTGCTGGCAAGTGAGACATCAATATTTACATTCATCTTGAAGTGCTGAAACGTTCAACATGACTGCTGTGTGTTGCAAAAGCTAAAGTTCTCGAGGGGATCAAAAGTCAGTCTTGCCAGTTTAATGGAGGACACTTTTTGGTCGCAAAGTGAGCTTCCCAGAGGTGTTGATGTTCTTACTGCTCTTGTGTCACGTCTGCCTTATCCATTCTATGCACCTCTGGAGATAAGTTCAAACAAGGGCAGAGGGTGAAAGCCCCATCAGTGAAGTCAGCCCTTGATTTGCCTGCCTGTCTGAATGCTGCCTTGTGCATCCAGGCAGTTCAGTGCTAAACTGCAACAATTATTTTGTGATTGACAGGTGTTTTGGCTGTTGCATGCAATTTCAAATGACAAATCACAAAACATTGTAGTAGTGGAATGCTGCATGGAAGCTTAAGTACATGAAAAAATTTTCTTTAGTTGTGAGTTTTAATAGGAAAGGGCCCATTTTTTTATTCAGAATACCATATCAACATGGCCAATAAGGCAGATTGGGTACACATTTAAGTATGGAAATGCTTGGCTGCCTGTATAGCCCTTTCTGAAATCCACAGGACTTGTTGATCTGACACCATTTTAAGAGGAGCTTTTTAACCAAAATTGGGTTAAATCAATTACATGCTGCATTTCCAGATATGTTGAAGTATGTCTGTGTGTGTACAGAAATAATGGTCATGCTTTCTGCATGACGGTTTCAGCCATTGTTTTTCCACCCAAATCTAGCTTACAGAACAGCAACATAGCAAATCTGCTACAGATTCTTGGCACTGACACTTGAATCAAAGCCTTACTGGTGCTGATATGTCATTATGAACCTGCTGTGATTATTACCGTGTATCTTTCCACTGCTCTCAGTTGCACAGTGCAATTTGAGTGGAAAGGATTGAGTCAGAACTCAGCCTTCAGCCAAGAGAGGATGCTGTGTTACTTATTGTGACCAAGGAAAGCAATGCCCATGGGCTTAAAGTGATCAGGGAGGGAGGCAGACAGATGGTGCTACTGAAAATGTAATCAGCTGGTAGAGGTAGCAGGACCTCTCTGAATGTAGACCCCCAGTGTCAGGGCCAGGTGGAGCTGTCCCCTGGGAGAAAGGGGCAAAAAGGCACTTCTCCAAGAGGCAGATGCTAAGAGAGGCAGAAGAGATGCTAGTACATGTGGCCAAGCCAAGAAAAAGCAATCACCTGAATACTTGGCTGGGGTTGGAGGCCAAAAAGAGCAGAAAAAGGAGCAGGGAATAAGATGTAGGAGGATCTTCATATGGTGTCATTAGGCTGTGTGCAGTATGTTGCACACTGGGGGATGTGGCATTCCTCCAGGCCCTTCTTTGCTTTTTTGGTATATATATTTCAAACACTTCTTTTAAATCTGCTGCACATGAAACATTTAAATTTCTGAAATCTTTTATATTTGTTTTTAAAATTAAAAAAAAAAACGCATTGAAGGCAGATTTAGTTGATTTAGTCATGGGACTTGAACACAGCCCATCTTCCCCAACTTGCCCTGTTCAGCCACATAAACAGCACTGATGCTGATTGAAACAACCCCAGTTGGCACAAGGGAATACAGCCCAGATCCACATCTCAGCTGTTTACCCTAAGCTAGCATTTTTTCCAAGCAGCCACTGATTGCTGCAAAGTGCCTTCATCATTCAAGCCCCACAGAGAAATAATTAAGCTTTATAGAAGCTTTGTCCTCTAAATATAAAAGAAATTGATCCTAACACACAGCTAGTCACTGGGAGCAGCTAAAAGTGGGATTTTCACAGTAGTGGTAATTCATGCCCTCAGTTCATAAATGAAGGAATTGTGCTTACAAGCAGATAAAATGAGGTCACTTACAAAGCTGGTCTCTAAATAGTTATTCCCAAATTAATGGTATTGTTTACCTTTAAAGTATCTGATATATCCTGAAACTGATGATGTGATGTGTGGAAATACCTTCAGGTCATCTGTGTGCTGTTCTTGTCATCTGATTGCTTTGGAAGGTTGATTCTAATGTAAAGGGGAAGCACTTTGTGGTCTTATTTTCATAGCCCTCCAAGGGACAAACTTTGAAAATGCTAATACTGAGATCACAGCAAAGGAATTAAAAGTGAACTCCTTAAAAAATGTAAATACTTTGTCTTTTCTGAAGGCCTGTGTAGTTTTATCTTTTGAACAGAAGCATGCTGTAAAGTATTAGATTATTCTTAGGCTGAATAGCAGCTAGTGCAGACACAAAGTGGTAGCCTAAGCTTGCTACGAAATTTAAAATCCATTTAGGCTGTTCATCAGCTTGGAACAGATTTAGAAAGCATATGAATACACACGTCCACTGTTGTCTGAAGCTTTAATGCATTCAGTGAGCATTTGTCTGTAGAGAAGTGATCCAGGTTTTTCAGTTGCAGAACTTAGCTATCCTGTAGTCTATCAGATGACCAAGGCTCATGTTAAAAACTGTTTCTCAGAGGCGTTCTGTTCAGGTACGTGAGCCTGGGGGTAGGGAAATACAAGTTGCTTAAAAAAACTCTTCTGCTGAGTTACTGGGAAAGGAAAAGACATGAAAAATTCTATAGTATGAAGATTAAAGTATACTCTTTCCCTAGGTACAAGAGCAAGTAATCTCATGCTGGAGCACAGTGCAGTCATGTTTGTAAGGAATGTGATAGTCTCCCTGTGCTGTGATAAATTCCCTCTCCTGGGGCTGAATTCTTACACATATAGGTATGAGGGCACCCCATTCAGGAGGAACCTGCAGGGGTTTCCTTTCCTTTTTTGTTCCCTCAGTCCAATCAAGGTATTTTGAGGAAGATTTTTAAAGACAAAAAGCCATAAGTAATTTTTTCCTCTTCTCCCTGCGTAGTTGTTACTGGGTTTAGTCAACATTAATCCTCTGGTATAGGCAGGTTGTATAATTCTTGGGGAGATTTTGAAGTTTAGATAGCCTCCTTTCTCTAGTATCTTTAGCTCTGCAATCTCTAGAGAAAAGTTCCTGACACAATCCTCCTTTAGCTTTCTTTGGAAATAATAAGGGAAAGCTGACTTTAGCTTTGCTTCTCATTGCTAGACATAGTTGTAATTATAGTCATATACATTATATAAAGTATGGAAGAAAATTCTTCCAGCAACTGACTGCTGGTTCCTGTCAAATTGTTGCCAAAATTACATGGTGGAGTTGATCGTCCTGAAATTTTCAGATGCCTCTTTCCCATATCTCCTCTGCAGTTTTTTAACCACTCTCCATTTTAATAATTTATCTTAACCCTCTCTAAAGACACTTGATTTTAATATGCACTGGAAGTCAATATGGCATGAATCTGGTAGGGAGAACTTACTGGAGAAGATCAGAAGTTGCTGATGGTTGATCCTGCCATATTGGTATAAAAGCTTTCAAAACCAGCCTGTCAGCAGTGCTGTCTGCTCATCACATCCCCCAGTCTGTCCACGGGTGGCCTGTTCTGCCTATCTCAGGTGTCAGGTTTGTCCAATTTGGTCTCCTTGCACTGCTTCTTGGTGTGCTGGCGCTGCTGGAGGCCTCCTTGGGCATCTGCTCCACAGATGAGCTTCAGAGACTGTGGAACTGCAGTGCACTCTAGCAAGAGCCATCAGCCAACACATACATGGAACACAGTACTTGCTGAAAGCACTCAAGAGCACATAGAATAAAGGCAAGCCCATAATCAGAATGCCAGGTTGAAATTTGAGTTGTGGAGGGTTTTGCTCCTTGCTCTATTGCTAAATTTGTATTTGCCTGAAGCTCCTTTTTCTGAAGTTCCTTCCAATAAAAGACTTAAAATTGAGCTTCTTTTCACTCTTTGTCTGCACAAAAGAAAGTTGTGTTCTGTTATTAAATGTGCATAGTTCTTCGTATGTTAGTTCCAGATCCTTAGCTGAAACCTCTAGATGTTTTTGTAGCACAGGTAGTAGGGTCACAGTATTATTCCTAATCCTGTGGCACCTAGAAATGACAAAGTTTGCGTGTGTGGGGGAAAACCTTTGTTTGTTTCCTTTAGACTTCCAATCATTTGAAAAATTCTACAGGAGTTGTTTCTAATTTTTTACTTTCAATGAATAATTTAATAAAGTTTTTAGGATGTGACAGGCTCTGTTCTTTAAAATGAGGCTTAATTGCTGTTACTGAAGTGCAGCCTAGAGTGGGACAACAGCAACTATACCCAGAAGTGTCATCTCAGACAAGCAGGTTATCTTGAAATATACCCGAGCCATTGGCATATTCACTATGGCTCACTTCAAAGATGCCTTTATTTTCTTAGGCAGGGTGGGTTTTTTTGGATTATGGTCTGCAGCATGTAATCAAAAGTATGTAATAAGAAAAGGCTGAGTTCTCTTACCAATAGATAACACTGTTCATGTGGAGGCAAAATGAGAACGTATATGTGTATATATGCATGGACACCTGCATATATGCATATTAAAAAATGTATATACTCCTGAGGGCAACCCTTCAGAGAATGGTAGGAATCCCAGGAATTGTTACCTTCAAAGTTGCTGTGAGTGTCGGAGTACCAGTGCAGAAGGCCGTGCTGTGACCTCAGTGAATTGCATTAGATAGGAATGTCAATATACACAATTAACTAACTATTGACCTTTAGTACTGAGCTATTTTAAGCAGCCAGTCAGGCTGTTCAGAGTAACTCACAAGCACGTGGCTCCAAGGCTTGTCACTGGGGGTGTGTTCCTCCATGCGAAGGGCGTGATAGTCCACAGGGTTTCAGCAAGTGATTATGGGGTTAGAAGGGTCAAATTCAGGCTGACAAGGCTTAGGCTACATGTCACATATGAACATGGCAGAAACCTCCTATGAGAAGTTGCTCTAAAACCAACTGCTGCTATTGCCATTATAAATATCCAGTTTGGCCAAAGGTGCTGCTACCTGGGAGGCTGCTGCTGGGGCAGTAAGGGTGGTGTGTACCAGAAGCTACAGAGTGGAGAAGGCTTTGACTGCTTATTTTCCCAGCCTCTTCAGAGCTGAGCTGTGTGTGGGAGCAGCATCAGAGCTCCAGGATAGCTGGACCTGCCTGTTTCATTCACCCATCACTGCCTCTTCTTCACCATGCTCTGTCCCAAGGCTGACTGTATTTCTTCTTTTCTGTGGCACCTCTGCCTCAAAAATGCTGTGTCTGAGTCAGTAGAGCCAGGTGAGCTGGGAGGACTGGCCAGCAGCAGTGATATGTAACCCTGCTTCTAGATGCAGCAGAACTCGGTACTTAGACTTTGGGCAGCAGCTTGCATTTTACTGTGCTCTTGTCCGGGAGTTGTGCTTCCCTGTCAGAGACTCATCCTGTCACTGATTGGCATTCCTAGGGAAGTGACTGGCATTAAAGCAATGGTTTGTTTTACCTCACCTCACTATCCTACTCTGAGTTGCAGTGCAGCTCTGTAAAGTTTCATGAGCAAAAAGCATGGGACGAAAGGAGGGCAGACTGAGTGACTGGAGGCTCATTGAACCATGGCTTTTGGTGGTAGCCACTGCTTGTTTGAACCAAGGCTGGGGCATAACTTCCTCCAGTGATTTGTTGTTCCTTTCTGTGGTGCCTATCCAAGTGTGTTAACTTCTGTTCATAGTTTGGTTGCACTTTCATTGTGTATGAAAATAGAGAAAAGTATCTTTTGTTCTGAAGCAGAAAGGTATGGGGGAAAGGAAATGTGCCTCAGATACTGAGTTTCTGTAAGCCACTCTGAACAGTACTGGCATCTAGAAACAGAATACTAAGCTTGAAATGCAAATGAAATTCCATAATTTCTTTTTTGTCCTAGCCTTTTGATTTCCCAAGTGTCAAGACTTTTAATGCTCTTGGTACCAGACAATTGGATCAAGAAACCAGTAACATGGTTTTGGAAGGGAAATTTTGGATCATTGGTTCTAGTCATCCTCTATTAGACTGTCACATCATACATTCTGCTGTCCTTTCTTAGGAAAGTTCATTGCTAAACTGAAGCAGCTGAGAGATTGGATTCATTCTTCACAGGTTACCTTCTGTGATTTGCTCACAACATAAAACCCAAGACAGATTTATTAATTGATCTGTGACTTCACTTCCAACAATATATAGCTGTGTCTCCATGGCAGAATGCAACTTGCTGTTTTACTGGTTTAATATTTTGTTTTTAGAAGATTGCTCAAAATGTCTTTTAAACTATTTCAATTTTTTAGTTTTAGTTATTTGCAGAGTGAAACAGTTATCAGTAAATTAGTGTCAGATCTTTCATTAAATTGTCAGACTTTGAGTAAATAAAAAGTTACTGCACAAACCCTTGTAAAAGATAGGATATGAAGTCAGGTGTACCTGCTTTTAGCAGAGGTTAAGCATCAGAGAGAGAACAAATTTCCAACAAGTACCTGAATTCACGTCACTGCATGATCAGAATCCTTAGCATGAGCAAATGGTGTAAAATGTAAAGAACTGTAGTTTTCCTGGATAAAGCCAGTAATTGATCTTTGTCTGTAATTTGTTTTGTCACGGTCATTACATAGCTCAGTTTGCTTTCTGGCCCAAGGTTATGCTACTGGGTTTTATTCTATACATGTACCCAGCTTTGGGTAAGATGGGAAGTAAGTTACAGTGTCTTACTAAGGATTAAGAGGTGTGTGTCAGAGTCTTGGCTGTCTTGCTTTTGATTCCTGCAGACCCAACTGTAAATGGATACCTGTTTTTTCAGTGTCTGTGCACCTGAGGTGTCCTAATGTGAGGGCAGATACATTGCTGTCTGTAGTGCTGTTGACTAGAGAAACAAGACCTTAAAGGATGAGTTGTGTGACAAGGAAGGTGATTGTTTTATCTGTATTTATAAAGTAGCATGTGTATGTATCTTCTCTCACAAAGAAATAAAGAGTGTAACATGTGACGAGGAACCTTGGTTTGGTATGACAGTATAAAAGCCTGTGGCAGCCTTGTTTAAATATACAGTAGGGGCTTTTAATAAATTAAGTATAGAATTGACAAGTCCCAAGACAGATGCAGTGTGTGTTGCAGCATGATCAAAGCAGTGATAACTGCTGGTGTCTGAAGCTGAAGCGCAGGGCTGGGCACAGCATGCTTCTGTGGTAGCACACCTTTTGTCACCTGAGGTCTCCCTGGTCTGGCTGTCTGCAGCTGCCTGACCCAGGTCTCTGCTGGCAGTGCTGCTTTCTGTGCAGCCCAGTATGGAGATGACATTTCTGTTGTTCTGCTGACTGCATTGTTCTTTCCTGGGTTTCAGGCTTTGCTGTGCAGATCAAAAGAGCTGTAAAGCTTTGTTTGAATTTTGAAGTGCAAACAGTGTTTTGCAGCAGTGGGTGAGCAATGCAGCCTGTCCAGCAGCTGTGGAACATGGGAGACCCAGGTTTAAAGATTCTCTGTTATGAGGTTATTAATGCAGGTCTCCTCCCCGCAAAAATCTCCAGGAAGAGTTGAGAAGTTTGTCAAAGTGACATGCAGGATACAGCAGCAGAAAAGGTCTTTAATAACAGCCAGTGGAGTGACAGCTGAGACAATGCTCATTCTTAGCACACTGAGTTCAGATCTGTCTATTAAGTGTTAAATATGCCAAGAGCTTCACTTTATGTTTTTGAGTTAGTTCAGCTAATTCTTAATTCTTCAGTTATTCTATTTCTCACTGTGCTCTTGTTGCAACTTACAAATATGACTGCTGCCACACCTCCTCTCCAGTATGGATCTTCCAGGATGGAAGATCCTGTTCAAGTAAGAGCAGGACAAAAGACCTCAAAAAGTACACTAAGTACTTCAGGGAATGGTCTGGGTTGGCAGATGGTGCTCATGTGCATATGCTAGTAAGGAATATAAGTCCTCAGGTTGTGTTTGAGTTACTGAGTTACTGCCGGTTCTGTTTTGTGAAGAAAACCCCAAGCCTCTAATCTCTTGCCATCATTGTTAGAGGAAGGATTAGCTATTACATGATAGCTAAATTCCAGCTAGTTTATACACACACTTCCATCTAATTATTCTAATTACTGTAGCATTGCTCATTTCCTGAGCTATTGTTCTGTGCAATGTTTGACAGCTGGCAGGTTCCACTCCAGAGATGTCTGCATTTGACCTTGGGGTAAAACATTTTTGTTCTGATCACTACTTCTCCAGGGATGAGACTCTGTGACCTTTCTTGCATTTAACAGTAAAGTCACTTTCTTACAACTAGCCCTTGAGTATCTGCTGTAGAGTGATATCTGACTCCATATGCTGTGTTTCACCCTGAAGGTGATTGCTCTGCATACTGACTTCTGACTTGAGGGTGTTTTTGTTTGTTTGTTTTAATTTCACTGCAGGCTGGAAGTCCAACCTCTGTCTCTGCCCCTCATAGCTTCTCTCGGACTTCTGTTACACCATCCACCCAGGACATCTGCAGGTAACGTGTGCCATTTGCGTGGCTACAGGGAGGCTCAGACAAGGTTCAAATTAAGGAAAAGCAAAACTTAAAAAGCATGTTTATGGGGAAGTAAGCAACGTGGGGTTCCTACTTGAAGCATCCCATTTGTTTGACTCGACTGCTGTCTAACTCTGCTTTGTTAAATCCTACTGACTATTCGACCCTGCTATGTTCACCATTCCCACACTAGCTATAATTCTCATTTCTTCACTTTTAATTATACATGTTCTCTTTTTTAATTGGTTTTTTTTTTTTTTGCTTTCTGTGCTTTTATTCCACTATTCTGCATGCAGTTCCAGTGCAGTGTTTTCTGAGTGTTGTCATCACAGTCCAGTGCAGTCTGCTGTTGTCTTGAAAAATCCGCACTGCCAGAACCCTCTGACACAAGGGGTCACTGTGACAGTGATCTGTCAGGACACGTTACATGCAGCAAAGAGAAACTCCCGTGGGCAGGATCGGGGCCAGGCACTCAGGTCTGCTAAGAATGTAAAGCCCACCCGCACCCTGAAATTCTCCAAGTCCCTCAATGACGTGGACCAGAAGGCGCAGAGCACCAGCGAGTGCTTTGATTATGTGGAGCGAACACGCTCAGAAGGCAAACTGACCCTGAATCAAGAGCAGTGTTTAAGGATTAACAAATTTCATCTTAAAGAGAGGAAACCGCTGAATCTCAGGCCTCTTTCTTTTAGCAATTCTAAGCACTCCTATATCCCTTCCCTTTCCAACTACTCAAGTGCATCGGGAGGAGCAGAGAACCACAGCGCTGTACATATCCCCCTGCTGGAGGACAAGGTGGACCATGACTCCTCAAGGAGCAAAAAACTGTTGCGTTACCTTTTTTCCTTCTCCCACACCTCCAGCATCAGCAGCCTGCATAAATTTCACGAACTGGAGAGCTATTCCAGTCACTTCCAAGCTGACAAATCCTCCAGCATGCTGGTGGAAAGCACAGACTTCTGCTCTGATGATATGGGAGATGATGACGTCTTTGAGGACAGCACCTCAGTGAAACTCAAACCAAAAGAGCAGCGGGCACCACTCTGTTCAGTTGAGAAGGACAGTGACCTTGACTGCCCTTCCCCCCTCTCAGAAAAGTTACCCCCTCTGTCCCCTGTGTCCACATCGGGGGATACCTGCAGGTTGGTTTACCAGAGAACCACCTACCTTTTTAACCCTCCCATGTGCAGTGGTGACTGTTCTACATTTCCCTGCCTTTGTGCTGTTTCTGTCTCTTCTTTTACTCTGTCACCTTGCTAATACAGTATGTGTGATTTGAAGCATGCAGCCTTCTCTCTGCGGTCCTGCACCCCTCTGATGCACTTAACAATGCTACTAAGCAAAATAACTTCCTTTGGAGTCAAATAAATTCTCCTAAAATTTATTTCAGGTTTGGGGTTCTGAGATATTTTATCAGTGCCCAAACTGGGAATACTATGAGAGACACAGCTACACATCATAAAGGTCAAGCTGAACGTGTTTTTAGCTTTTAATGAGCAATGTGTTGTCCTGACAGCACTGCTAGTTTGGTCAGAGGGGGGGAATCAGGAGGAAAACAGACTGCTTGAAAATTGCTTGTGAGATCAGATCAATATAGCTTTAGATTTTTTTCCCCCCTCAGTTTGTGTCCCACCACACTTTTTTATTTGTTACAGGCTTCCTGGTTTTCTTGGTAAAAGGGTATCTGAGCGCTGGCTGTTAGTGCTAGGCCTGTGTGATGTCCATAGTGTGAGATTCAAAAATGAGGAGTGTCATTATTCCAGCTACAGAGGATTAATCATGTGCACAGGTGTCAGAGCAAGAAGATCTGGACTGTCTTCATGGTGACTTGTCTGCTGGTCTGCCCTGTCCCACATCAAAAATGTGCTTGAGGAGCAAGAGTCATCAAGTTCAGGAGCAAATGTCTAATCCCTCTACCTAGCATTTTATTATCCTAGTCTTTCTCCTCCTTAACAGCACTTCCTAAAGCTGCCTTTGTTATTACTTTCCAATATTATTTCCCCCCTCATTACCACCGTATCTAGTTCTGTACTGGCTTACCATCAAGATGCTGTTGCAATCCACCCACGCCTTCATTTCCACTTGCCATCTATCAGCAAGGTCACAAGAGGCAAGATGCTACACATCAGTATGAGATTTCAGTAATAGACAGGGATGGCAGCAGGCCAGAATTTACTTCACATATGCTTAGTAACTTGTATTCATTCCCTGTGCTCCTCACCAACCCCCTTTCAATTCATGACCTCTGCCACATGGTTAGAAGGACTTCACAATGCTTGATGCTACCCAGAGGTTGTGTATAAATTGAATCTGGAAATCAAATGTCAGCAGCTGGTAGTAACTCTTTATCAGATGTCTTTGTGGTTTGCACAGTTAGGCTGTGAGAAAAATAGGGAATTTTGCTGATGCTGATGCTTCCTTAGCAACTCTTGCTAAGTCAGATTTGGAGAAGCAAAACCATTTAGAGTAAGTGTGTTTTGGGGTTCAGATTCAGTTCTGTAGTTTTGCATTGTGAATCTGTCTCTTAGGAATTTGCATTGGCATTAATCACTCGTGTAAAATCCAGGCTGTCTAAATTAGTTGTTCATGATGCTGGAGTGGACTGTTTCACCGTTGGTATTGAAATTTTGTTTTATCTTCTATTTCAGACCGTAGTACATGAGTAGCTGTACCTCTCTGTGCATATTTTGTCTTGGGAAGTGCTGTCTGATCTGTTTAAATGCTATTTGCAGTTAAGTGCTATTGGTCTGGGTGAAATGTTGTCATTTCTTGCTCCATTTTTTCTTTCAGGTACTGCATTTCTGTCAGGCTCTACGTGTGTGCATCATCTGTGAGAAAGCAGCTGTCTAGTCATCTGTGTCTGTGCTTAATTATTTTGTGCCTGTATATGTGCTTGTGCAGCAATTGAGTTGTTTAGTTTTAGCTCCTTTGTGGAACATATTCCTTTGATTTATATGTCTCGAGATCCTCAGTGAACATCCATGTGTGATCATAGATATTACATGGCTCTTCCACATCCTTTCTGCTTCCTCTTTTAATGAGCAGCTTTGCTTCTGATTCAGGATA
Source organism: Camarhynchus parvulus (assembly GCF_901933205.1). NCBI lineage: Eukaryota > Metazoa > Chordata > Aves > Passeriformes > Thraupidae > Camarhynchus > Camarhynchus parvulus. The sequence continues at coordinate 17,011,910 of NC_044576.1, read as the reverse complement.
TGTCACTGTGAAGGAGATGATGAGAGCCCTTTGATTACCCCCTGCCACTGTACGGGCAGTCTTCACTTTGTGCACCAGGCCTGCCTGCAGCAATGGATCAAGAGCTCGGACACGCGATGCTGTGAGCTGTGCAAGTATGAGTTCATCATGGAGACAAAGTTGAAGCCTTTGAGGAAGGTAGGCACAGCACCTGCTTCCCCGAGAACATGCTTTGTTAAACAGAGATCCCCTCTGGAACAGGCTGTGCCCACGAGCCTGCAGCACCCACCATGTCTTTGTGAATGGTTTTGTGGCTCCTTAGTAAGTCTGGTCAGTCTTGTATAGGTACAAAAGGATTTGAATTAACACTCACCCTGGCAAATTCACCATCACAGGAATCCAGCTCTGATAACAGCTGTTGCAGCCCAGCAGCTTTCTGTGTGTATATGTGTAAATATATATATATATATATATACACACACATATATATGTCCATGCAACAATCTGTTTTTTTCTTCAGATTTTAGAGCACAAAACTCTACAGTTACCAGTATTTTTTTAATGAGGAGCTTTGCATTACTGTTTTAGTTTGTGGCTCTGAGGTCCACACGGCTTTTATGTTCTCTTCAAAAGATGAGGGTTTCACATTAAATTTGCTTTAAATCACACTTCTTGGATGTAATTTAGTTAAAATTTGTAGCTTTCCTTTTCTTTTTAAAGGATCAAACTTACTTAGTGAGAATAATATATTGTAAATAGAAGGTGGTTCCCTGTTAAATGTGTTTTCATTTTTACCTTTTCTTAGTTTGTGAAAGACTAGAACCTGTATTTTTGTTTAATAGATAAGTATCTATTAAACAAAATCTGGTGATTTAAAGTATAGGTGCTTCTATCCTCATTTTGTTCTCCCACATCCTCTGTGCTTTCAATGTCAGTTGTCCTGGCATCAGGATTTTGAGATGGAAGTCACTGATGTTCTTAGCACAGACAAATCTTGCCATATCTACTAAAGTGGAAGAGGTTAATAATGATAACCTCAGTCTGGAACTAGAATAAATGAGAAACATTAAATTCAGTTATGATGAGCCTAAATAATGTAGGGTGAGAAGTTTGGGCTGCAGCTATCCAAAAACTATTATGAGAACTTGTCCAAATCCTAGAAGCGTCTTCTAACAGAAAATAGGGCAGATTTCAAACACTTCTTATTTTTTTAGAAACGTGTACTGTCTGCAAAGTGTAGAGCTTAGCATGTCCAGTGGATAGGATGTCCTTTGCTTATGACTGTGGTGGATCATTGCCTTCTAAAAATGCAGATTCTGGCTTCATAGCCACTTGGCACAGAGTGTAGTTGTTTCTGAACTGCAGAATTGGTCATCATAAGCTCTGTTGTCTGCACAGACAATACTTTGCACAGCTCACCATAAGACAGGAAAGAAATTACTCCAGAGAATCCAAAGAAGAGTTGCTATAGTTGTCAGTTGACTGCTGATTTTTTTCTGTACTCACTCTGCCTGAAGTGGGTGGTGAACATTTTCTGGATATTTGTGCCCTGTGGAAAAAAAAAGATGTGCACCTTCAGAAATGAGTCACTCAACATCATTAGTTATATCTGAACAGGTCATCTGTGGGAAGCAGACAAGTTGCCAGAAGGTAGGGATAGAGCCATAAATAGAAGGAGTTTGCCTCTGAAATACATATAAAGAGTCCTTTTAGAGGTTCAGCTGCAACAAAAAGATAAAATGCCTCTGTATCTTCAACTCAGCCCTTGTGGTAGCCTTTCAGTCAGGAGAAAACAGCCTGGAACTGTGAGTATGATCACGATGGAACAAATAATAGGGCTTCTCTTTGTCTGTAGGGTAGGAATGGAATTAAACTTCTTTGGCATCTTAAGGTTGTATTGCAGCATTGGGCTGTTCAAACACTAAGTTACTAAGGGAAGAGAGTGAAAACAAAATGTGTCATGGCTCAAGTGAAGATGAGGGCAGACAAGAGAGAGATGCTTAATTTGAAAATTTCAATGAAAAAAAAAAAGACATTAAATCTAAATTTTCTCCAGGGTTTTTTTTTTTCTTGTTTGTTTTAACAACACTTGAAAAGTCCAGAACTGCTGACTATTTTAAGTGGGAAATGGCACATGCTGTGTCATCAGAATAATGCAGCAGGGACCTACAGATTTGAGTTTCGTCTCTGGGCTAGTGTGCAATTTGCAGAATATTTTCTGTTTTGCTTTGCAGTCATCTCTCTTGAAGCAGTGAGGTGGTGCAAGCTGGTTTTGAGACTGTGGAGCCAGCAGTTCACAGGAGGTATTGTCCAGCAGAGGAGCCCGAGCTGTGGAACAGAAAAGAGAACTGTAAATTAGTCAAAGCACAGGTCCTTCTAGCTCTGTAAAAGCATTTGCAAATAGATTTAACATGGTTGCTTTTTGGTAAAATAATTTGATTAATTTGTACTTCCTATCAAAAGACAACACCTTTTTATAGAAGCAAAAGCAATTTTCTGTTTAAATACAACATGCAAAGGGAATGTTTTGTCCAATCTTTTTCTAAAATGACTGGAAAATACAGCTTTCTAGTACAACAAATCTAGCATGTAATTCCTGGAAGTACTCAATTATTTTGCCATGATGAGGTTGGATGCCCACATAACTGGAAATGTGGCTTGGGCTGGATAAAGAGATTTGTCTGCTGGCAGCACAGAGATGGTCACAAAGTCTGTGTCTCATGTTTCAACCATTCTCATTTTTGTGGCAGTGGAAGCAATAATTTAACATAATGGATGATTTCAGTCATACCATTCAGGTCATCCTCACCCTTTTCCACATTATGCCTCCTTTTTGAAGTCCTCTTTTTCTACAAATTATTCTACAAGACATCAAATGCACCTTTTTATGCATGAGATGTTTGTATGTCCCAGCATGTATTTTGTGAAAGTGTGAGAAAAGCCTGTCATAAGTCTCTTCCAAGCAGATATGCTGAGGGATGTGTGTCCCACATGCAAAAACTTTCATTATATACATAGGCAAAATTACAGAAAAGAAATTTAAAACACAGCTTCTGCATCCCAGGCATGTCTGGCATATTAGAAACATCTATAATAGTTGTCTGGTTTCTTTGCATCTTTCTGAAAGTACATTGGCCTGATTTTGTGGTTTTGTTTTGGGCTATATAAGCATTATTGATAGATGCAGAACTCAGGATTTAATTTGCTGCATCCTCTCACGTAGAAAACCTGTCACTCCCATTCTGTATATTCTATGGGCATATGTATTTAAGTGCACTTGAAACATTGAAAATAAAGTGTGAGTGTCACTGCTATAAGTGGTGTTAAATACAAGTGAAGATTGAATGAAACCCCCAGAGGCAGGAGGTGAGAGCTGAACAGCCATGGGACTCTGAGAGCTCACCATGAGGTGTCTTTACACACCCTGAATCTTGCGCCACTTCCATTGTTCTGTTGAATGCCTCCCTGAGCAAGGGTACCCACTCCCCCTGGAGATGCTCAGCTCAGCTGGGGGTACCTGCTGTCGAGTGGGGAACCCAGGAAGGAGCAGCCCTGCTTGGGGCCCTCTGTGCTGGAGCTGCCCCTGTGTGGGTAAGCAGGGTGTGATGACATTGTCCTGAGGCACAGGGTGGGAGCTGAGCACTGAATCCCCTCTGGCACCAGGATGGCTCCTGTCACAGCAGGGTGAGCTGCCAGCCCTCACACACGTGACCAAAGCAATGATGCCATCTGACTTTCAGAATCCCCGTTAGGAGGAAACCGTCTCCTGCCTGGTTTTTGTTCTTATCAACGTTCTCTTTTCATACTCTCTAGTAACTACAATAAACTCCTAATCTCTTGCTCTGATTCCTGGTTTCTTGCCAGTGGGAGAAGCTGCAGATGACAGCCAGCGAGAGGAGGAAGATCATGTGCTCTGTAACATTCCATATCATTGCCATCACCTGCGTTGTGTGGTCTCTCTATGTCCTGATAGACAGGACTGCTGAAGAGATTAAACAGGGACAAACTACCGGTATGTTACTTGCTTATCTTCCCACTTGTTCTCTTGGAATAATTCATTATCCTGATTGCAGAGAGGATGTGGAACATAAGTGTTGAACTTAAACTAGTCAGCTTTACTTTTGGTGTTGGGTTGATTTAGAAGCACAATTCTAAAATTATTTAGTTAAATCAGTAAATTAACCAGTGAATTAATCTGTGGGTACTTTTAAAATCTATTTCAGGTCAATTTAGTTAGCAGTTGTGAAATGCATGGATATGAGAGCTAATCCACTGTAGCCAGACACAAAGTTGCACTGCCTCAGCAAATTTAGGTCTAAATTTGCAGATAAGGATATAAGCATTTGTTTGCTGCTATGACTACCTTTAAGCTGGGCAAAACTGGAACAGTTTTTAAAAAGAGAAGAAGTAAAAGGAACCTAAATTCAAATCTTTGAGGTAAATCAACAGGGTTTTCTTTCCACCCAGTCGTCTGTGGGGTGGGTTAGTCATCAGTGAGAGCCATGTTTGGCTGGGAAAACTTTCGTGAGTGATTGCACTTGAAGCAGAAGAAATTCAAGTTGAATGTTAGGACTTCAATTTGCACAACTGAGATAAGATACTTGCAGTCTTATCAAGGGCTGCCACCCCAGAACACAGGTACCTCAACTTCTTGAATAGAAGGTTTTCTTTAGTATGCCAGCAGTAAATGTGCCAAGCTGAAATGTGTTTACTCAGGTATGCTGGGCTGCAGATTTGCAGCTGTCACAAAACTGTTCCTCAGTCAGCTGAGCCTGAAGGTGGGGTAGAATGGATGGAAGCTGTTAGAAGGCAAGCTGTCCTTGCTTACGGAGCACTGCATGCCAACTAGACACGCAGTGGAAAATGTTCTGCTGGGGATTGAACAGTGTCCTTCAGGGAGGTGGTTGAGCACTGATAAATCTGTAAATCCACAGAGCTCTTACAGTCTCTTCAGAGCAGAATCTCTTGAAATTAAAAAGTTATCCTCTCATTTATGCTATAGCTACATTGTTCACGACTTCAGTCAGGAAGCTGCTTTCAATGAAATCTCTTCGTTTCTGTTCCATCCAGCCCCATTTCTTCCATGAGCAGTGAAATTATTGCCCTTTCAAAAGTGTAAGGCTTCCATATGATAATGAAAAGGATATGTTTTCAAAGCTTTATCATATCCAGGTTATTTTTTCCTGTAAATATATTAGATGAACATAACTAGGAGGAATGATGTGAATATTTGGTACATATTATAGTGCTTTCTTTTCTCCTTTCATTTGGATTCTAAATCCAGTGAGTGCTATAATGAGCTGGGGGATGCAGGAAGTGTGTGTGGATATATATTCATGTCTGCACAGGGGCAAGCATGTGCTGTCACTGCCTACAGACAGCATCAGACAGCTCATCTTTAAATCAGAGGGTCAGATGTGAATCACAAGTGGGATTTCATCAGTAGTAGAGCTGCAATGCCCTTTGTATTTTGGGACTAAAATATTTTAATTCCTACCTCACTGCCATGCCTTTCCAAAATCACACCAGCCCTGTATCTTGGTTAAAATTTTGGAGAGTTGGAAAGATATGATTTTATTCTCTGAAAAATCTGACAATGGTTGATTCAGCATAGTTTCATATCCATCTTGTGATGGCACTTATTTTAAAAAGGCTGGATGAATACAGGAGCTATGTAAGCAGAATATGTATAAAATGAATAGTTTTTAATTTAAAAGTGGTTAATAGAAATGTAACAAGATCCACTGTCTAAATGTTCAAGTTAGACAAATTTGGGCAAAGTGATGGTGATAGTTTTTGAGGACAGAGGGTAAGCTTGGAATGCTTCAGCATCTCCAGCACTTGCAGTTTTGTATCAGAGGAGATGCTCTAGTTCAGATACAAGTTACTGAGTGTGATGCAGAGAAAATTTTCCTTGTCTGCATAACAAACATGTCAAGCTATATGCTGACAATAATTCCTTTATGTCTCCATGTGCTGTGTGATCACAGAGTGGAACAGACTTGTTGGGTCACTGAGTTGAATCTCTGCTATGAAGAGGAAACCATACCATAGAATCCCTTTCATAATTTGATCCAGTCTTTGTTTAAAAACAGGTGTAAAAGGACCTAAGTATATTACTGGTGGTTGCCTTGACTCTGTGATTGTACTGCATCAAGGCTCAGACACAGAAAATCAGTTGTTTTGTTTTTTTCTCCGGTGGGGAAGAATGTGATATGTGAAGCAGAAGTCTGTGTGTTTGCCTTGAAGAGGAAAAAAAAGCCAGACAGGAAAAATTGCAAAATAAGAATAGCTGGCATGACCCAAACTCTGTGACAGTTTCCTTACAGTGCATTTTTGAAAGATCCAGTTTAGTCCAGCTTAAGAAAGTTTGGCTGTAGGAAATTAAGCTACTTACATAAAGTTTGGAAACCCAACATGACCTCTATATAAAAACACCCTCTTGGAAAGGTGATAGGATAATTTCCAGGACCTGCTGTTTGACTGGCAGTTTCTGAGATGAATTTAATTCTTCTTTTTATTTTTTTTCTTCCAGGTATTCTAGAGTGGCCATTTTGGACTAAGCTGGTAGTTGTGGCTATTGGTTTCACTGGAGGACTTCTGTTCATGTATGTACAATGCAAGGTGTACGTACAGCTGTGGAAGAGACTTAAAGCTTATAACCGAGTAATATATGTACAAAACTGTCCAGAAACTAGCAAAAAGAATATTTTTGAAAAACCTGCACTAATGGAGCCAAACTTCGAAAGTAAAGAAATGTTTGGGGTTCACCATTCAGACACAAACTCTTCACATTACACAGAGCCAGAAGACTGTGCTGCAGAAATCCTTCATGTCTGATTGCTAGCTGGAAGGGGTATTTCCATATGTCCTTGAAGATCTGAATATCATTGTTTACTGCAAACTGCTCTACCTTTTTAACATCAGCAAACAGCTGAGGGCTGGTGGATGAATTTTTTACATTTGTTTTTTTGTTGGAATTTTTAAAAATCCCTTAGGCATATCTGTCAATGTCATCATGGTTGCATACCTCTCAACATTTTGTGTCTCATACTGGCTGATCAAAGAGCCAAAGGATGAGGTATTCACAGGGTAGAATGAGCCTTGGGTTTGGTACCAAGGAAGCCGCTAGCGAGCTGTCACCAGCTTCATGGAGTCTGTTACTTCGGAAGATGATTCTTAAGGGATTCTGGACGATGTGTATTGTGGGGTTGGTTGGTTGGTCTGTTCTTTATGTGTCATGAAGGAGGTTGTCCCAGACAGTGAGAGAAATGAGAGGGAGTCTAATCTACCACTAACACTGCCACTAACATTGTGTCTCAAGCAGCAGGTGTAAAATTTTGCTTTACATATTGCAATGAGACTTACAAAGCATATAGCACTTTTCAAAATCTTTATTTTGTGATATGTATGTCAAATGAGAATGAAACTTGAAAGAATGTGTCATTTTTGAAACATTTCTTAATTCTTTACCCCATTTATTCTTCTGAAACATAAACCTCTTGCCTTATGAAAAAAAAAATTAAATTTCAGCCTGTGATTTCCCACACACGCCCACATTATCTTACTAAACGTAACACTAAAAATTTTGCCTCTTTGGGTTTCCTTTGAGGAGGAATTTTCTTCAAAGGGCATTGCACTTGTGACTTGTGTATGAGGAGTAGTGGATGTGTACAATGTTTGTTTTCAATGGTTTCAGTGTTCTGTTTTGGGTATTGGTTTCGAATTTTTTTTCCCAACAGGTCAGACCATCAACATACCTGCTCATATATACCTGAAGTAGCTTTCATTCCAAACCATTGGCAAAGGGTTTGTTGCTATATTGATATTGATAAAAATGTGAACTGTTACGGAAAAAAGGAAACTTAGTCAATACAGCTGAAACTGGTTTTCTTTAGTGCTGTGTCATGTGTGAATTACCCAAGAATTTGATGTTGTCAGAGGAGATGCTGACATACAAGTCTAGGAAGTAAATATCACATTAAGTGGATAAATTTAAAAATACGTGCTTGATGTGATGCACTGTGTGGTCAGAGAATAGTATATATCTGTGCTTTTGAATTTGGGACTGGCTTTTTAATCAGTCAGCTTTCATGCAAAGAGAGGGACAGCTTTAAAATCTGTTTGCAAGTCTTTTAGTTGCCCAAAGCCTGGGGTGTCTGCAGTTGATTTGTTTGTCCAGTCTGTTTCACTGCACCACTGTCCAGCTTTAAGCCCTCATTTAACCAAAGTCTCAGTGTGACTAGAGCAGAAATGAAGCCCCATGAAAAGTCAGCACATGAGGCCTCTGCATTTGAAAGCTGACTTTACCTACCTGAGCCCTGTCTACATCTCTGTCAAGTCAATGATGATAATATGGCTGGTTTTCATAGAAGTTGCCTGGACTTCTCAGGTAAAAGTTTCTGTTTACTTGTTGAGATAGTGAACTAAATTCTTAGCTCTAGTTCAAGTTTCACGTAGTATTTTTTGAAGTACAACTTTGGGTACATTTTTTCATAGTAAAAGCAGCTGCTTTAAGACTTCTTAAAATATAACAGTAAGAGATCAGGGATTTTTTCCTTAAAATGTAGTATTAATTTATTTCTAAATCAATATTTTAATAGAAGGCAGAGAAGGGACTCTGGTAAGAGAACACTCATCCCAGTGGTTTCTAGAAGCTGTTAGAGGAAAAGCACGTGTGCCTCTGTCACTTCATGCTTGAAGCTTACTGTCTGTGATCTCCATGAACAACGTGGTACCTTGTTCTTGAGATGTGTTAAAACATCCAGACCTCTGGGCAGTCCTGGTAAAGCTGCACTGGCATGGATTTGTGTACTGTACTAGCTGTCAGGATGTCCCACGCTTAAGTGATACAGGCAGACAAACCCTGCATACCCCACTAGTATCGGGGCAGTCTTCATGACCACACACATGCAGAGTTTGTTGCCTGTGCCTGCCATAATTCAAAGTGCAATTACTCAGGACCTTTCCCGAACTCTGCTGTGGGTGATCCTCTTCTATTTTGAGAACCCAGATAATACACTGTCTCGTTTTGTTTTCTGTTTTGTTCTGTGAAAGATTCACTAGATAAACTCAGGTGGGTCAAGTATCAGGTCTTGCACACCTTCATGATGTCCTTCTGAAATGCCCAAGTGCACAGGCCTGCCTGTCTGTGAGATGCTCACGTTACAGCTGTGAGAGGCACAGGCTCAGCTGCCAAGCTGCCAAGCTGTGCACGAGCTCACCGCATCTGCGGCCGGCGGGGGAAAGGAAGATGGACAAGTCCTGGATGAAACCTGGCTGTTCCCAGCTCACCTGAGCAGCTCTGGTGTGAGCAGTGTTCTGACATGGCCAATGCAATGAAGATGGACGAGTCCTGTATGAAACCTGGCTGTACCCAACTGACCTGAGCAGCTCTAGGGTGTGAGCAATGTTCTGACATGGCCAATGCAATGAAGATGGACGAGTCCTGTATGAAACCTGGCTGTACCCAGCTCACCTGAGCAGCTCTGGTGTGAGCAATGTTCTGACATGGCCGATTCAGCACAACACAACTTGCTGGTTCTGCTTCAGCTGCTGTTGTACATGATTCTAGGTGAAACATTGCAAAATCTCATTCGGTGTTTTGGAAGCTGCGTGTGGAATGTGCCAGGTATTGTTCAGTGTATTCAGGGTTCTGGAGGTTTTTGCTGTGCCCCTGAGTATCTTAACTTGTAAAGAAAAATCATCTCCAGCAAAATCACTTGGGGAAAAATAGTTGTGAATGAAAATGTTTTAGCTAGTGTTGCTGCTAACAATTCCCCCTCCCAACAGTTCTTTTTGGAATGAAAATTAAGGCCTATTATTTAAACTCTTTATACTGCTTAGGAATGCTCATACCGGGAAAGGCTGCAGAAGAGATCCATCTGTCAGGGGGGTTAATTTATGCTGGTGACACTTCTCATGTTGATCCTTACTTGGTGTTAATGTTGGGCTTCTGGAGATGCAGTTCTGTGCTTCTGCATAGTGCCATGAAATGTTTGAGAAGGCTGAATGGTGCTTTTTTCTTCTTTCTCCTCAAGAAAATACGGTTGACTTTTTTCAGCTTCCAGCTGTGAGGCACTGATACCAGCTCAGGTGAGCTCTGTCCTTTACATTCAGATGTCAGTAAGGGGAACAATCACCCCCTGTTAGATCAGGCTTTCCAGTACTTCCTTCTGGCAGCTTTTGAAATTACTGAAATAGAAGCCTGGTGCTTGTACCTTGGGCAAAGTTAGCTTGGGTTACTGTGAGACTTTCCTGAGATCAGAATTTAAGTAGGAGGGAGCAGAGGCTTAATGCCATGTACTACAGTCCCTTCCCTAGGTTGCCAGAGCCTTTGCTGATATGTCCAATGCCCTAGATAACTGACCCCATTCTATTGACAGCACTCCTGTCCAAACAGACACCATCTGGGCCAAGGAAATTCCCCTGCTGTGTCACATTTGATGAATCTGCCAGGTCATGAACATGCATGATATTAGAAATACAGGTGTGTGCTGTAGAAGGTTGATCCTGTGTAAGAGCTGATGAGATACTAAATTCCTGTGGATTCTCAGGACTTTTTTCAACTGTAAGCCTCTATTTTGGGAGTGAGAGTGGTGTTTAAAATGTGCTCTGAAGAGATGGCCAGACCCTGGGACAGCTCCCTCTGGTTGAGTGTCACTGAGATTGGCTTTGCTTCAGCAAGGAGGCATTCAGTGAAGAGTGAATGAGCCTGTGAAGGGTTAGAGAAGAATTGGGCCTCTGTGCTGTACCTGGGAGTTCCTGGCAAGCAGTCATAACTCTGTTCAAGCCAAGCCTCTGTACTGATAGAGCACAAGGCCCACTTGGTGCTGTAAGGAAGGAGGCTGCTTGGCATGCCATTCCATGGTGGGAAACCTTGGAAGTGATGCATGGATGTCACCATGCACAGGAGCTGGTTGCTTCTGCCCTGTGTGTGGCAGAATATGTATCTATTGCAAAGTAGGAACCAGGTCCAAATTTCTCCTAAAGCTGACGTGTGTTAAGATACAGATTTCTGGTGTGGTCTGCTCTGGAGACTGGCCAGCAATGAAAGGGGGGAGGTCAGTGACTCTGGGTCGGGTCCCTCTCAGATATGGGTCAAAAAGGGTAAATACAAAAGCAAGGATATTGCTGGCTGGATTTCCTTAGTGTTGTATTAGATACACTAAGAAAATTTCTAAGTGGGACCTTTTATTTTGTGATTATTTTTTAGTTTTGAGATATTGCAGTGTCTGTATATTCCAATGAAGTACTGAAAGCACTTGTTTTTGTATAGAAGATAACTGTTTAAAAATTGCAGCTAATCTTGTATTTAGGTAAAACATTTGTAGATAGGTGATTGTATAATGTTGAAGAACTTTACACTGGCATGTGTTGTATAACGTTTATACAAGACACTTCATACTTCTGCAGAATTTTTTAGTTATTAAATTTCTAGTAACTTAATGTATAGTTTTGTATTCTTTCATGTATGTTCATTTTCTCAGTATTACCACTTGCAGAATTATTTTTAGTTTCTTAAACTGTAATTGGTTATTTGTGTGTGATACACAGGGTTATTGACTGCAGCAATAAAGTGTTTCTATAAAAAACAGAAAAACCCAAACCCCTTATAGTATCCATTTTGTTTGAAAAAGCATGGAGAGAAAAATTGAGTAAGATGATGATCAAAACACAGAACTTGATGGCTCTTCAGTGTAGCAGACCAGTGCAGAGTAGCATCCCATGACAATTTGATGATAAAATGATCCCTAATGAGAAAGGCATTGTAATTATTGGAATAATTGGGCAATTCCTTCGATGTAGGTGCTTTGGCTTCAAATGCAGGAATCATGGGGAGAAGTTTCTGTCTTCTGCGATGAAGGAGATGGGGAGAGAAGGTTTCCATGGGCCTTAAAATCTGACCTTCTGGAATCAACACTGCAAGGGGCATCAAATGCTTCATACCTGAAGTCGGCATGCATGCATCTGTGTTGAGGTGCAGAGCAGAAGATGCTCATTGCTATGATTTGCCTCTAGGAAGAATATTAATTTTGTGTACAGAAGAGGAAATCTTTAGCAGTTTCACTAGAATACATTTCTAGCACCAGTAGATCAAGGAGACCGCATGGCTGTGAGAGACCTTGCTACAAAGGCATACACACCAGAGAGCAAAGACCTGGAGAGTTGTGTCTGTAACAGACACAAGGGGGCTCAAAGAAAAGCTTTTCATTTTCTTTTAGGTAAGGAAGGGAAGGAAATCTTAAATATGCAACCCTGAAGAGGTATCTTCCATGCTAAACAAAAGTCTCTGTCCTACATTCCCTTAGTAAAGAAAGTCTGGCTGTAGTAAATTAAGCTACTTACATGAAGTTTGGAAATCCAACAAGGCCTCTATACAAAAATACACTCCTAGAGAGGTGGTAGGATAATTTCCAGGGCCTGCTGTTTGACTGGCAGTCTCTGAGATGAAAAGCTGATAAATGGTTTAAGGAACAGAGCCCACAAAGCCATCTGGCTGCCAGTTAAAAAGCGTTCCTTGTCTTGGGCTCAGGCATCTCAAGTTAATTATAAATTAACTTACTTCCTCTTGTAAACCGTATTTTCATCCAAAAGAGTGTTACTGTCACTGTGTGAAGTGTGTCCATCTCTGAGGCACAGAACAGCATTGGCTCAGCAGCATATGGCACAGCTGGGAGGAACAGGAACAGGATTTTTCATCTGGTCCCCAGGAACTGGAGCTGGCTGGTGAGTAGTTACTGGCTGGCAGGACCAGCATGACTTTTTTCTTGGAGCAGGGCAGAAGGAGGTAGTTGGGAAGCAAAAGGGAAGCATTTTGCAAGGTCCATGAGTGCCCTGTGGAGGCTACAAAGGTGTCAGAAGATGCAACTCCAGCTGCCAATTCTGAAAACCAAGTCCTCTCTCAAAAGCCTGGCTCCTGCCTGCACTGCTGCTCAGCCCCCTGTCCTGCTTTAGGACACCTCCCATCCCACTCCCCAAAGCCACCCTGTGGACCAGTCTCCTGTCAGCCACCCCCAAATTCCAGATTTCCCTGTCCCTTTTCCACCTCATGCTGTGCTTGTCCTTCTCCTTTCAGTCTACTATTGCAACTCAAATTTCCTTCCTCACTTGCCCCTGGTCCAGACTGGCTGTGAGGGTTGTGCTAGCATGTACCAAGTTGCAGACAATGTGTGATTGACAGGAATGACCATAGAAGTACCCAAAAGTGACACTGCAAATAAAGGTCTATGTCCCCTTGTGATCCCAGCTCTTCCTGTACATCCTCTAGGCTCCAGTCTCTGATGTGTAGGATGCTCTCTGACATTTTGGCGTTGTGTACCACAATACAGCAGAAGAGGATGATTTTCACTGCCTTGGGGTGGATGTATAACACAAAATCAGGCAAGAATATCTCAATATAGAACAAAAATGGAACAGAGGAAAACTCAGTTCATCTTGGCTAGATGGAGAAAGGAGGCAGAGGAGGTTTAAAAAAAAAACAACAAATCAAAAGAGCCCTGGACAAAGGAAATGGGAAGCAAATTTAGTGCATTATACAGGGTAGAATAATTAGAAATGTAATATTGCTCAGGCAGGGTCGAGTGATGGCAAACTTTAGGAATACTCTTTAAAGTGCATTCTAGGAAAAGGCAAGAATGTGTCAGAGGAACTGAGATCTGAAAATAGAGAGTAGACTTTGGGATTATTAGGGAGATAAATGAAGTTGACTCAAAGGCATTAACATCAGAGGAGGTTTTGAAATAACTGAATAAAACACCAGAAGGCTGTACAGAGCGAGGGGGTGGGGGAGAAGATCACCACTCAGGGTGTGCTAATTAAATCCTGAACCTTCAAGGAATCAGGCTTGCAATTCCCAGCATTTTTAGACTTTGCTGAAACAAGCCTCCCAGTCAATTTTGCTGGCACTGCCATGCTGTGCTGGGTTGTTCTGATGCTGTCTCAAAGACCACCTGCCAACAAGGCAGGCCAAGCAGGCTTAGGAGAATGCATCACTGTTAGAGCTGTAGGGTCTGGTGCTGGGACAGCAGGTTCCTTTGTCATGGGAAACAGTTATCCTTGTGGTTGGGAGAGGACAGGAGATGTCTTGGGCTGGTGGCTTGATCCCAGCTGTGAGAGCACAGCTGTCTTGGATAGTGTGTCGTACATGATACCTGCTTTACTCCTGAGCATCCCAAAATAACTCACCAAGTACCATTCCTACAGATAAACCAAGGTCTCTCTAGAGCCTGGCTTGCCGCTTATTTTGCTCTCATGTTTACCTTCTTGCTTTGAAAGTGCTGTATTAAAAGAGAACTGAATCTAATAGTGGGATTATCTAAACCAGTATTTCCTTATGCCTGCAAGTTGATGGTTTATTTTAACCACCTGCTTTCAGGATTATGTTAAATTCGTGGTCATATATAAGCAGTTGATGTACACCAGAGAAATCAGATGTAAATTAAATCAAACCATTCCATTGAGCAGCCTTCTTGCAGCCCTGGACCAAGTCAAGCTGTGGTGGAAGTTAGAGGTATTATTTCAAGGATTAATTTGAACCTGCCTGATGTTGCACAAGCCTCTATCAGGATTCTACCTTTGCTTCCTGGACTTAGGAATTTTGCAGCAGTTTTCAGTCTGTCACTGCTGTTCTAATTTTGCAGTTGTCACAAGTGTGCAGCACAACATGATACCTAAAGAGCAGCCACTGCCACAGCTGTACTCCTTGTGTTTGCCTTGCCTGTGGCTTACCGTGTCCCATGCCTTTGGTCTCCCTCCTCCTTAGCACTGTTACCTGCACAGCCTCGAGCAGTGGTTTGGGGAGGGGAAACCTGAAAGCACATTGCTTTCCCTCTGCCTCCCTCCTCTCCTTAAGTCTAGCTGCACAGCTGCATCTGCAGAGGAAGGAGAGGATCTGCACATTTAGAGGAAGTGATGAGGTCAGGCAGTTCCAGATCTCATGGTCCTCAGGGTGAGGGAGGTGTCCTGACATCATGTTAACTGGGATGAAAGATCCAAGGAACACCAGTCCATAAAGAGCATAGGAAGTTCATGGGGATAGAGACTGTCAGCCTCTTGCAACCTAGCTGGTCCCTTGCAGAAGAGCTGTAAAGATAACTGTATTAAGTGTTGATATAGCAGCCCTGTTGGGGGTTGTGAGAGAGTCAGCTGGTGCCAGAATTGCCCCTGCCTGGATGGCAGAGGAAGGACACTGTGCTGAGCTTTGCAACTCTAGAGTTCCTTTCTGGGCCCTGAGGTGGGACAGAGGCAGTTCTGTGAACAAGGAGGGTTTTTTCTCCCCATTCTGGTGGAGTAATATGCAATTAGCATCCATATGTTCTCAGCTATTAAGCTCATGCCCCTTAGATTATTTATGTAGCTTGGGAATTTCTGTAGGCTCTGCTGCTCCTCTCTATCATTTGTTAATTGCTGCATTGTATCATTCCTCCCTACTCCCAGTCCTTATTGACATGTTTCAGGAGGGCCATCTGCCTACCCCAGCTGCCTGTAACCTCAGGAGGGCTGTAAGATATGTGACATCTTCCCAGAACAACCTTGTTTCTCACTGGCACTGCAGGAAGGTAAAGAGGGACAGCAGCTGACTTCTGCTGTGAGTTTCCATGTAGTAAATCTGAGGGGTGTTTAGGCAAAGGGGAGCTGTGAGTAAGGAGCAGCAAATCTCTGGCAGAGTAGATGTGGCCTTGCAGGCAGCTGTCCTGCCCCACACTAACTCTCAGCCAGACCAGGAATAGCAGCTGCTCACGTTTTGATTTCCCAGCTGCCTGCATGTGGCTGCACAGCTCCTGCTGCCTTAGTGAGACCCTCTCCAAGAGAAGAGTGAGGTGTTTGTGCACAGGTGGTGCAGGGAACAATTCCTGCCTCCCCAGGGAAAGGGTTGAGGGGGGTAAGCCTGAGCTGGTGGTGACTGTACAGTGTGGGTCTCCTTATGAGTGAGGTAATGTACTCTCTGGATAAAATGGTTGGGTTTGGGTTTTGTGTATCCTGCATTTTGTCTGGCAGGATTTTGACAAAGTGTTTGAAATTATGCCAAAAGTAAAAATTATCAATAACCTTTTGAATGTGAACCTAATGCTAAAAGTGAGAAGTGCTAAAAGAACTGACTTAAAAAGAGACATAGCTGTGAAGAGGCTGGTGAGACACAGCAAATGCATTCCTACAACTTTCCTGTACAGGGCTGAGCTTATCTAGTGTTTTTTAATGAGTTTGTAAGAGGAGTTGTAACACTATAGGGAGAGTCCCAGTCAATCCTTGGGCAGAAGAGCCTCAAACCATGTGAAAACAGAACTCATCATCAGAGGAATGAATTGTGTTCATATGCTGCATCAGAGCTGAAATGCACAGAAATGTGGAAACCCACTGATCAAGATTTGAACACCACTTTGTTCCATATTTGCAGTGAAAATGAAGGTGTCTAGAAAGAGGCCTTGGGTATGACAAATCTGTTTCTGAAGCACTTCATTATGTTAGAAGGGTTTCAGATATCTTTCAAAAAAGGCTGCGAACCTAAATTTAGAAACTTTAGGACTAACAGCTCTTGTGCAAAAGTGAAATGGAACTGTGAGCTCCTCAAAATCTTAAGGGAAGGGGAAAGCAAGGAAGATCTTATTGGGTTTATGGTGTGCTTCTGTGTGGTAACATTGCCCATGGAAGTGATCAGAGTGCAGCAGCAAGGATCCCTTGCTTAAATCTCAGAAGAAGTCAGATCTCCAAGTTGGGATTCTGCAACTGCCTCAGGTGGGTCATGCAACAGTTGGCCATTTTGCACTTCTGTTTGGTAGCAACAGACCAGAAATTAATGTTGATTATTTTTGAATCTTTTCTATGTCTGTATATAAGAGCATGTTCTGAATGTGGGAGAGCCTTGAAATCTAAGTCACAATACAGAAAATGCTTGAGTTACTACTTGACCTGGAGAGACATAGGAGACCTTCCCTGACTCTTCTGGGTGAGCAGAGCCCAGTATCTTCATGCCTCTGCAAAAGAAAACCAGGACCCTTTCAAGGGATCAGGCTGTCCGTGTTGTCCTTGTTGGTGTGTAACCACAACGTGTAAGTACCTTAAAACATAGAACAGGCTACAGCCTATCTTGGGAAGCTGGAGCAGAGAATCCATAAGTATATGTCACAGTGAGCTCAGCAGTCTGAGGGGCACAAGGCACTTTGCAATGGGACTTGCCAGAATAGAAACCAGCAGCAACTTCCAACTTTAGCTGGTTTTAATTGCTCACTTCCTCTGTATTTGAAGGTCGCTGCCTCACCTGCGGGCAGAGTGCCTCATACTGAAAGTGCTACCAAAGTATGATTTGATTAGTTACCATCATACACTAATTAATCCAGTACAGAGCCTCAGCTCTAACTGTACCACAAGTAAAGCACTCCTGAGGTGGTTTTAATTTAGCTTGTTATGCATATCTATCACTAAAGATCCACAAGAGCCAGAGACCAGCCAGGCCAAGTGCCTGACCACAAAGGGATGAGGAGCTGGGTTTGATCACGGAGCAATGATGAAAGGACACAGATGAGCAAAAGTGCAGCCTGGCCCCTCCCAGCACAATATCATGCAGCTGCTGCTGCAGCAGCACAGAGGAAGATGATCAGTGAGATAACAGGGCTGGCAGCATGTAGTGTTTGTTTGCTTGATGAAATACTCGAGAACAGTGTTAGTGGTCTTGGTGTCAAAGTGCCACGTGTGCAGTGTCACTGCTATGGCTTTATTTCTCTGGGCAAGTTGGAGTCTGCAGGAAGCACAGACAGCTCTTCTGTTCATAATGTCAGCATCTTAATGGCAGCAGGTGTACTCAGGGTGGGGAGTGTGAAATGGGATGTTTAGAGGGCTTTCTGCAAATGGGGAACTGGTTGTTATGCACAGTTCGGATCTCCAGACATGCTGGCGTTTGGTGTTACAGAAATACAAAGACAGCAGGGTGTTTCAAAAGCTCAGAGGAATCCAGGGAATAAAGCATGGGCACATACAGGAGTCTAGCCCTGAGGAAAGTGTGAGCTGTACACAGATTTGCACATTTGGTGAATAGAATGGGGGTACAGTAGGGTGTGAGTCACTATTCCTGGGAGTGTTCAAAAAACATGTGGTTATGGCACTTAAGGACATGGTTTAATGATGAATTTGAGTGGACTTGATGATCTTAAAGGTCTTTTCCAATCTTAACAATTCTTTGGTGCTATGATAGAGTGAGTAACTTTGGATGGTGAAGACAGTGGGATATCTGCAGTGCGTAGTGCGTTGTGTCAGTGTAGTGTGAGTGTAAGGAGCACACAGAAGAGTAGGTGTGCCTGCA
Source organism: Camarhynchus parvulus (assembly GCF_901933205.1). Lineage (NCBI taxonomy): Eukaryota > Metazoa > Chordata > Aves > Passeriformes > Thraupidae > Camarhynchus > Camarhynchus parvulus. The sequence goes on along the minus strand of NC_044576.1, from coordinate 16,993,636 downwards.
CACTGGGGTGGTTTGGGGGTGAGGTTACAGAGTGCAGAGCAGTTTAAGATGAAATCCTGTAAATGTAGAGGTGGTGAGGCACACGGGGCTGTGCCGACGTCAGCTGTGCCTGGCAGGATCAGGAATACTGTGTGGAGCACTCTGCTGCAGAGCTGAGAGCTTGGATGCTGTGTAGAGTTGTGAAACTGTGGAAGGTTATCAAGAGGAAAGTAGAGCACGGAGGGCTCTGTAAATCGTGCTGCCGTGGAGCTGGTGCACAGCAGGAGGGCAGGGGCACGGACTGAGCGCAGGGTGAGGACAGGGCTGGAATTCCGGGCGAGGGGCTGCTGTGCCAGGGCAAGGGCTCGGGGCAGGGCTGGAATTCCGGGCTCGGGGCAGCTGTGGCAGGACAGGGTGCCGGCCGGAGGCGGCACAGGCGGGATGAGGTAGGTGTGCCGGGCCGGGCCGGGCCGGGCCGGGGAAGGGGCGGGCAGCGCCGAGCCGCCCTGCACGGTGGCGGAGGAGGCGGTGGCGCTGGGCAGGGGCCGGGCGAAGGCAGGAGCGCGGCTCAGCAGCTCCGGTGGGGCCGAGCCGAGCCGAGCCGAGCGGCGGGGACCGGACCATGCCGTCCTACACCGTGACGGTGGCCACGGGCAGCCAGTGGTTCGCGGGCACCGACGACTACGTGTACCTGACCCTGCAGGGCACGGACGGCTGCAGCGAGAGGCACCTCCTGGACAAGCCCTTCTACAACGACTTCGAGCGCGGCGCGGTGAGTCCCGGGCGCTGCCGGCCCGCACCGGCGCCACCGCGCCCTGCCCTGCGGACGGGGCAGCAGCTCCGGCACCTCGGCCGAAGCCCGAGGGGCTGGGCAGGGCTGGGCTTTCTTTTAGCGCCTGTCTCCGTGTGCCGGTGCTCCGGAGCGGTGCACCGAGGCGCCCGCTCCCCTCCCCGGCCGCCCGGCATCCGCATCCCTGCCTGCCCTAGCAGCCAGCCCTGGCTGCCGTCAGTCAGACCGTGGGAAAGACGGGGCTCTTTGGTTCGGACTTACCAGGGGCTTTCACATCTCCTCGCACTTTCTTTACAAATACTAAAAAAGTAGTGTGTTTCTTGTTGATAGGTGATGTTTAGGGTCAGTATTTACTAATAGTCAGAGCACTGTTATCTCAAAAGAATTAAACAAAGAGGTAAGAGCATCTAGTGGGAATTACAATGCCTGCCAAGACAAATGTGTAGGGCAGCGTCAAAGAAAGTTGAAAAACAACATGAATGTGTGAGAATGAAGTTGTGGCTGGGCTATCAGCTGTGCTCTTCTTCTTAGCCCAGATTTCTGCTGTTAGCTGTGCCCTGGCCTCTCTGTGGTCCTATCACCGTGTTTCAACTATCCAAATGTAATTGCTTATACTCTGAGCATTGGTTTTGAATGGCATTTATTTATTTGCTTATTGTCCACTCTGGAAAGAATAGACTTTTTTTTCTCCCTTTTTCCAAAATGTGGATTTTGCCTGGAAACAAAATTCACAGTTTCTAGAAGGTCTGATGAGATAGAAACAACTTTGAAAGTTTTAAAAAGATATTCAGAAGTTTGGAAGTTAGATTCCCACCCCATGTACAAGTGAGTCTTCAGTGTCAGGGTGCTGCTTTGCCTTGAGGTGTGGTTTTTCAACCATGTGGTTCGCAGCCTGAATTTCATCCATGGTCTCTTCTGTGTTAAACATCGTGGACACACTTAATAAAAGTCAGCATTTTGAGTAGGTGTTGATGGTGTGTATGGTTGTGGTCCCCCAGATATTTACCAGCCACTGCTACTGAAGTTAATTTTATTTCACGATTAGACATTCATTAACTTCGGACGTTGTTACCTGAATCTCCCCAGTGGACATCCAGTCATTGGTTCTCTCTTATCTGCTGAATAGTCACATACTTTAGGCAAAACTGAACAACATTAGCAAGAGAGGTTGAAGGAGACCTCAGACTGTCCTGCAAACTCAGGGTTAGGGCGTTCTCTCCCAGGAGGGCTGAGCCCTGCTCAGCTCAGGAGATCACCACCAGGGTTTTACTGACCAGGCAGTTTGCTCACTCCTGGGGATTCAGGGGGCTCTGATGGAGAGCCTGGCAGTTGGGCTGGATCCTGTCACAGGGAGAAAATGCCATGATGGAGCATTCAGTGTCTGCCCAGCAGCAACGGGAGAGCCGCTGTGGGAGCAGATCCAGCAGGAGCAGAGATATATCCACTAGTTGATATGGTGGGTGAAATACTAGGTGATATAGAGGTGTGGGTGTTAGCAGCAGTCAGTTTTTCAGCATGTATTTATTGTGGACCATCAGAGTAATCTGTGTTCTGTAAAGTGTCTGGCTCACTGGACACTTGCAGTACAATATGCTGCATTTTGGTTTTGAGGATGTTTTCTTGGGGAATGCAGCATCTTTTTCCAGGTACCTGTTGAGGTTACCTTGTGCCCAAAACACTGTGTCTTAATAGCATGTTGTACAAGGGAAGGAAGGAAAGAAAATTAAAATACCAGTACAGAACCAAAAAGCTAAAACTGAAGAAGGCCAGAAGACTTTGAGTTTGGTTGGTTTGCAAAATGTAGCAGTTGTTTTCACAGTTCTGCCTTAAGTGTTTTATTCAATACCATCTTTATTTTTCTTTTCTGCAAAGCAATACAATTGTTAATTGTTTTCTAAAACAAATAACACTCTTTAGTAAATGAGCAGAATTTTGCAGCATTATTTTGTAAGTTGTTATCTACTTTCCAGGTTTGGGGTTTTTTTTCCCTGAAATGTTGGGTCAGGCTCTGTAGTTCCATTCTCCTCATAATGTCTTAATTTGCACTATTGCAAATTGGGCATATTACTATATGTGATTAAAGAGGGCATGGACCAGATCTGAATAGGAGATTTGCATGGCAAATGTTGACTGAGGGAAAAATATGTGGAAAACCCTGAAGGAATTTGCACAGTGGTAGCTCAGTTGTAGTTTTTCTGACTCACTTCAAGCCCTGGACACAGGCAATGTTGAAAGCCATAGTTTCTTTTCTTTTCATAGTGTCTTTTGAGTAAATTCCGCTGGTGCTGAGTGATTTCAAAGTTTTTGATATCCCTCAGTTCTCTCTTTCCTTCCTGTTCCCCCTTCATCTGCTTTTTTGCTTTAATTGAAAGAAAAATACGAACATGTATTTCCAGAAAGGAAATGCAGCTCTTTGCACTTAGAGTTTTATGCTTATACAAAGAGGAGTTGTCTGTGCCATCCTTTTTCCAATATAAGAATGGTCAGTAGGAATCTCTCCTCAAAAAGAGACTCAGGTTTTGCATGAGATTAAATTGCTTGAACAGCATGGTACAGGAGTTTGGACAGTCCAATAGTCTTCATTACTTCTGTTCTCTCACTCTGCCCTCAAACTGTATAAAAGCTCCTTGTATCTCTGGTTTGCCATACAGCCGCCCTGGTGTTTATCAAGGGACCTCATACAACAAATGGCATAGAAGCCTTGAGCAGCCAAGTGTCAGTTCTTACCTGCACCTTGTACATTCTCTGTAACCTGACACACCTTTATCTATTAGCAAAATTGTTATCTGAGGTGAGCCCGTGGCAGTGCTGCCTTGGAGGCAGCAGAAGCTGTGTGAGGTACCAGGAGGGAGCCTTCCCTTTCAGAAGTGCCATTAAAATTGGAATTGTGATGGTCATAAAAAGATTAAAACCCTCCAGGATCATTTAGGTTAATTTCATGTCCTTCTTGCATTATATCAACAGTAACTACGTTAGGGCTCTGGTAATATAGGCATGTAGGCTGTTACCAGAGGAATGAGTTTCTTTTGAAAGCTGGCTGTCAATATGGCATTTCTATCAACTCCTTGGATCTAATTCATATTGCTCTTTAATTTAAATCTTATGTGTACATATCCCTGGGTGTGACATTGTACTTAAATTCCTTTGTACATCTGAGCCTTACAAACATAAAATGTACAATTGTCCAAATTTTGGCTGTATAAACATAAAATCTACCATTGTCCTCATTTTAAAAAGGGAGAACCAGGAAGCAAAAGACAAAGTAGATTTTGGTGATCTGGATACTGTCCTTAGTCTGAAGCACACATAACTAACACACAAAGGTCTTTAAATTCCTAGTTCAATGTTCTAATCTCTTTAGCATCTTTCCACTCCAGTTGGATGAGTAGGTGTGCCCAAGAAGTATCTCCTTCAGCTCTTGCTAGGAGAGTAGTGAATGATTTCATTGGCCTGCATGTTTTTCTAAGACTTGCACACATTTCAAGGAGTAATATTCTTTTTAGGTTGCATCCAAAAATGTTTCTCTGTTTCTAGAGTGTTTTGCATGTTATTGTTTGTTCCTTTTTTCATCTTTCTATTGCACTGAAGTCCAATAATGGGACCTCCTTTTTTCACCCACCAGAAGCTGGAAAGCTGTGTGAGGAAAGACTAGGTATGCCTGGGTAGTGCTGGGGATGCTTTCTGCATATGCAGTGCATCACTGGCTGTATTCTGCTCTGCAGGTGGACTCCTATGATGTGACTGTGGAAGAAGACCTTGGAGAAATTCAGCTAATAAAAATTGAGAAACGAAAATACTGGTACCAGGATGACTGGTACCTCAAGTACATCACTGTTAAAACACCAGTGGGTGACTACCTGGAGTTCCCATGTTACCGCTGGATTACAGATGAAAAGGAGGTTGTCCTGCGAGATGGAAGAGGTGAGAGCTATTAGAAACCAGATTTCCTGCAGAACACCTGGAATTCTTCCATCACTCCTTCCCATTTCTCCACATACTTCCCAATCTTCTCCCTTCAATGAAGACCCTCTGCCAGACCCCTGCTGCATCCTACAGAGTGGCTTTCCCTCCTAGGAATGCTTTCTGAGCAGCCTGTTGGGCACTGGCAGTTGGGTTGGATGTTTTGGGAAGCACACACGAGGAAGAGTCCTAATGCTGGCTTGTTACATGGGTCTTGAATTTGAAGGTTGACCCTAATGCCAAATTTTTTACTGCTCCACATCCCCATTGCTGGAAGCCCTTTTGATCTAATTAGAATTACTGTTCTCTCTTTGTTTCATTCTGAGCTCCTAAGTGGCCCATGATTAATTGCCTGTAAATTGTCTTGTTTTCATGAGAATGAAAGAAAACCCCAAAGCTGCTCAGCAGGTGCCAGCTGAAACAGCAGCTTACTTTTCATTCATTCTCTTTGCATGCTGTCAAGTCCAGGACAAGGCAGGGTGATGGATTTGACTTCTCCAAGTAATGGTGACCAACTGAGAAAGGTGTTTTTAAGGGTTTCTGACACCTACTTGCCATGACCAGGGTTTGGGCAGACATTTGTCACTGATGTTTGCTTGTTCCTCTCTCTGGTCCCTGGGGTAGATTGGCTACTGTCGTGTTCTGCAGCATGAGTGCTTGAAAACAGCTGAAACAAGTGTGAGGTAGTAGGAAAGAAATGTTTATATTCCCCTTACCTTCTTGGCCACTCCTGGCTGGGGCATTTTGTGCTTGAAGTCTTTTGTCCTATAATGACAACTATGTGTCAGTTTATTTTTGTTGTTTCCATTTTTCATAATTTGGTTTATAGCAACTGTACCACTTCCATGGAAGGCAGCTTTGTGTGGCTTTCAGAGTATGGTGAGGCAAAGGACAAGAGCAAGCGAAACTTTCTTGGTAACTTGGACACAACCACCTGGAAACCATTAGCCATGTACATTATCAGCTGTATTACCTCTGATATTACCAGCCCCAACCCCAAACAAGCTTTTGTCATGAAACTTCTACTGGTTTTATCTGCCTCCACATTTGTGTATGTAAAGTGAGTCTTGTACCTCGCCCTTTGATCACTAAGGAAGTCTCTGTGTTATTTAATGTTATATTGAATTCATGGTCAGAAGAGCAAAATGTCTGGAATGGAAGTGTCATTGTTTTTTCTTTCTGTTCTTATGACTGGAAGATGTGATTATTTCCCCAAGCTGGCTGGGGAGAGCATTGCTCAAGGGGAGAAGCTTGGAGATGTTTCCTGCACATGTCATTTAGCAGAGAAGATGATCCCAAGTAATGTTGTGGTTTCTCTTATTGATGGAAAGTCCCTTAGATACTGAACTGTAAAATTAGTTCCCAAAACTCTCTTCAGACCATTTAACACTAGATATGTACAGCAAATGTCTGCATTAGAAATCCAAGGTTATATACAGTTGAGACAGATATTCCCAGATTTTCCCTTGGAAGCACCAAGTCAGGAGCTTGTCTTCTTCCACAGATTCTCTAAGGACCTGTATGTCCACTCAAAATTGGACTAAATTGGATCATGTAAGCATTTCCCACAGAAAATTTGTAAAGGTGTAGATCAGAAGTTTGAAGGTTTGAAAACTTTGCTGTCCTTCTCAACACCTGGGCAGTGATAGGTAGACGAGCCTCATAACCCTGTCTCTTTTCCCTGCTACAGCAAAGCTGCCCCGAGATGACAAGACTCAGATCCTCAAGCAGCACAGGCGCAAAGAGCTCGAATCCCGTCAGAAAATGTACCGGTGAGTTTGCACTGCTCCAGGGCCTGTCCTCCTCAGGTCAGAGTCTGGCAGAGTATATTCACATTGCCACATGTCTCTAATTACTCAACTGCTGGATAAGAGAAAGCCTAAATTGATATGTTGGCATATCTGGTTTTTACTTAGATGGAATTCATTGTACAGTGATGATCACCCTGATGCAAGTGGCATTATGGATACTTGTGCCTCCGATATGCCAGTCTGTGAGACTTCCACGGGAATTCAGTGATACAGCCTCTGTGTGGGCCCTCTGGCACACCATTGTGCTTTCAAGGAAAACCTTCAGGGAAGATTTGAAGGCACATTTCATTTGTCTCTTACAAGAAATACTACAGTTTTAGAACATGATCTGAACATGTCAGCTTTTCCTGGAGCTTTTTGGCTGCTGCACCAAGCTAGCTTGAGTTGTTTCCTGCACAGTGAAACAACTGGCCCTGTGAAAGGGTGTAGTGAAAACCTGGCCCTGTTTGAGTGAACTGGAATGTGCTAACAGAACACAGCTGTGATATATAAAAATCTCACATATGTATATTATACCTATATGTTTCACACATATATATATATGTACATACATGTATGTATTATATATCACATATATATTATGCTGCCATAGACATTTTTTCCTAGTCAGTGTCATGATGAGAAAATTCTGTCTTTTCTCAGAGGATAACTCCAGAAGGCTTTAGACATTGCCTTTTGCTAGAGATATGCTCTGTTAAAATAACAGAAGTTTCTTGCGCTTGTATCTCTTTATTGGGAGACTAGGGGTCAGGGCAAAGGGTCTATTCAGGATTGATGGAGTGAGGCTTGGTGTGTGTATTGTTTATTTCATTTGAACAGGAAAGGCCGTTCCCTACAAATTACAGGAAATAGAGCAGAGGAAAATATGGTTCAAAAAGAGGTGTGCCACAAAATTTTATTTACATATGCAAGAAGGAAGGCAAAACCACTTGTAATTTCAGGGAAATAGCTACTAAAAATTCTGATGCATAGCTGATAATACAAGCGCAGTCTGCGTGTGGCAGGCAGTTTGGAAATACCATTGAAACAGTATTCTTTACAATTCACTTTCTTTTGTTTTGAAATAAAAATGGGGCAAAGAATGTGTGCCATGGCCACTAGGAGGTTGAACAGTTAAATCAAGACTCCTGGATAGGGCCTTTTGAAGGAATCTAAATACATGCCTGTGTAGTTTTAGCTGCTGTATCTCAGTTTTGCAGAAGTGCAGCCTCAAGAAGGAGCATGGATTGGGCAGCTGTCTCTCTGTCCCCTCCCCTCATAACACATTTGAAGCTACTGCCAGTTTCAACCAAATGTGGCAGGTGTGTCAAAATATCACAGATATTAAATTACTCCAAGTTTTGTGAAGGTAGGTGGCCAAGTAGATGCCTTTCAGTCTGCTTCAGGATTCTGTGGGGCACTGGTAGGTGTTGATGTGGTGTAAATCACTTATTTTGGCCTAAGTGAGTCTGACACAAAATTCTTTTATAGCAGTGAGCCACCAAAACAGTAGAGGTCAGGACACAGCTCCCATGCTGATAAGGTTTTATGGTTAGTCAAACCTCTCTTATTTTCCCAGCTGGAAGGAGTGGCATCCAGGCTTTCCCCTGAGCATCGATGCCCATTGCCACAGTGAACTGCCTCGTGACATCCAGTTTGACAATGAGAAGGGAATTGACTTCATTCTGAACTACACGAAAGCGTAAGTGTTTGTGTGACTTCAGGAGTCTGCAGAATCTCTTTTGGGGCAGGGTGAGGACCTGACCACCTTTTAGGTTTCATTCAGTCTCAGAATTGGATTATTTTCTCCAAGTGCTGGATAAGCAGCCAATCAAAGTATGAAAGTAGGAATTTAATGGATTTCTTATTTTATTTTTTAGTTATCAATATTTATGTTTTTCACACTGCGAACTGACTGAGCCTCTGCATTCTTATTGGCTGTGGTTTTGGCTGTAGGCAGATGGAGACACTGGTGAACACTGGTGGAAACATCAGCAGGACTGCAGGCACCTGAGACCTTGACCTTTTCACTCAGTTGTCAGAATTGCCCCCTGGAGATACCTTTCTCCTCTGACTGTTGGTGATAATTGAATCTTCTGGTGGCATACACAAAGAAGGTTGTTATTTATCAATGCACCCTTGACATCCTGCTGGAGAAAATCTCTTCTGAGCAGCTCATCAGTTATCCACACCTGAGCGCAATCTGCTGGGGGCAGCTAAGTCACTGTCCACCCACTTGCACATATCATGTCATTGAGGAAAACATTGGATGGCCATTGGATGAGCCTGAATAATCAATCCTGCAGAGCTCTGGAATAGCACAGTGTCAATGAGGCAGATGGGACCTCTCTGACCCGTGAGTCTCCTTGTGTGCTGCCTCAAGTGCCCAGGTCATACAACACTGTCTCAGATATCCCACCATACTGTCAGGTGGTGGAATAGTCTGACATGAGACAAGACTGGTCCTTACATGTCAGAGCATTCTGGGTATTTTATTTATTCATTTATACAGCTGAATTCAGCTGCCAAACCAGAGTCAAGTCAGCATGGTGTTAGCCAGTGCAAAGCAGCTGTTCCTCAGCTCACACAGAAGATCTGAGTGATGCAGGAGCAGCAGCACCTGAATGCCAGAGATGAGAGGTTTGCCATTAGGAGACATAAGCAGTTTGGAGGCTGCATTCCCCTTCCAGCAATCCCATCCTGCCAGGCCGTGGCATGTTGTCAGAGGGCCTGAGCCATTGCCAAGTGAAACTTGGAAGTGACTCAAGAGAGTGCAGGGACATCTATCTTTGTCATTGGCTGTAAGGGGCCCTCCCCATGAAATAGGAACTTGAAACTGTGTAGCTGACAGCCAGCCATTCTGGATAACTGGTATGACGCAGAACAGATTTTCTAAGCAATGGCAATGCTTCTTGTCCGGCATATTTGGCTGGAAAATCTAGACCTATGTTTCTGGTCAAGTGAGTTATGAAAAATCTTTGGAGAAGAGTTTGATAGCCCTTATCTAGCTATCCTGATGTGCTTTGGGAGCTTGGAATAACTGTTTGCAGGAGTGGAGTGGAGATACATGGGGGAAGGCATGGGGCTTGTCTTCAGTTTGAGTGCAGTTGGAAGGAAGACAGAGAAGTATGTCTGAAACCCAAAGGCAAAGTGTAGCAGTGGACAAGGAGAACTTTTAAAGGAATATGTGAGAGCTGGGAGAGTTATATGAGACATAGGAAGATGTGGAAGAGGGGAGGGGAAAGCCCTTTTTCTTGGGACATGTAAAAATGAACTTGAAGGGAGATACATCTTGGATATTCTTTATGCTGTTGCAAGGTTGGATTTTTGGATACCAGTGGCAGTGGATAACTCTGTAAGTTTAAAGGATTAATTATGTGTAGGTGGAGATAATCCTGAAGGTGCCTGGTGCTGACGTGACCTACACTATCTAGCAAATGGAAACTCAGCCTGGATTCTGTGCCAGAAATGCAGGCTTGTGTAGCTATTTTGGACCAGTGTTGCATTTGGGCAGATTAAGTTCTACAAGCAACTCTGACTTTTTTTTCCTTGCTCTGGTTTCTAGTGTGTGCCAGAGAATTCCAAGTTCTTGATTTCTTGAGGAAAACATATTTTTGTTTCCTGAGTCCTTTGGAAGTTTTTGTACAGTGATTCTGTGTCCCTGTTGGGTGTGAGAAGACCTCTGGAGACACCATCATCTGTTCTAGCCCAGACAGTTGTGTGACTTTTACTTCCAAACATGCCTCCAGGCGCCTCTTACCCTTGACTGCCATCTGCAGCAGCAGCAGGAGCCCATTCTACATGCACCCCATCTGGGTTTAGTGCAGAAGCAGTTCCTTTGTTTTGTCTGCACTGTGGTCATGCTGGTCTAGAGCCCTCCTTCCAGAAAGCCACTGGCTGTTTCTCCGGGCTTTTTGTCCTCTCCAGCCAGTTCTGATCCAGTCTTTTCTGTATGTTTGATGATTCTAAATCCAGCCTCCTGGATTTATATATTATATATTATTTAAATCCAGCCTCCTGGGATTCTCCTCAAATTCTTTTTGGGAGGCCTTCATGCAGCACTGTGACTTTTCTTTACTTTGTTGTCTGCCCTGCATATCTTCGTGTGCTGTATGTGCTTTTATTTGTGTGTTTGAAGGGTTAGTGGGAAGCCAGCTTTCTTTTTCAAGTTCATTATTTGCTTTCTAGTCAAAGTAAATGATTTCCATCTAATAGCAGCAGTTTAGCATTTAGGCAATAATTTAGGACTCATCATTTCATATAAAGGGAACTTGCTTGGCTGTGCTGTGTTTGCTGAATTAGCAGATGAAGTCAGACATTTCTGGCTCCCAGCCCGCTGTGTTCATGTGATGTGTGCAACTAAGAGCCTTGGTTTCTGAGGTCAGATGGGAGCATCAAGTTTATCCAGCAGCTCAAATAAACAGCTCTCAAAAACTCAGGCCTCACACTTTTGGGATCCAGTCTGGCCTTTGTTGTGTAGATACTTACAGTACCTGTTGTTCTTTTTAGGAATAGTGGCTGCCTGATCCTGGATTGTCTTCTGACTTGGTGCTCCTCTCTGAGTCTCTTTGTGTCACCACACCACTTTCTGAATTGGTGTTGGTAGTGCCCTCAGCACTCTTAGCTGATGTTAACCACTGACAATGTGTGAAGCACCAGCTTTTCTAACTACAGTTTTTATAGTTCCTAAAGCACTGCCACTGTAGGCTGCTGAGAACAATTCTGGAATGGAGTTCTGTAAATGCAAGAGCAGAAGTTGGGCTCTTGATTTGCCTTTCAGTCTTGTGTGTAAAGGTACAGCCTGCAATAGTAATTCTGTAGGGTGGCTACTGCCACATTCCACTACTAAAGTAGTGTTTAGATAAATAAAAACATTGAAAATAATAGGAATGGATATTGAGAAAGCTGGAGATTATTTTTTCCAGATGTTTTGGTTTATTTTTAGGATGGAAAATCTTTATGTCAACCGTTTCATGCACATGTTCCAGTCTTCCTGGAGTGATTTTGCAGATTTTGAGAGGATTTTTGTCAGAATCAGCAACACAATCTCTGGTGAGTTTATCAGCATTTGCTCATGTTTGCGTCACAGAGTGACTAATTAGTTGTCTTGTTTGATCATCTGATTAGGATGGATGTGGCTGACCTGCTCTTCTGCTCTCCAATGAATAAACTGTATTCTCTGAAGTTTTACTCTTCTTCAGGCTGCCTAGGGATCAATTCACAGAAATAAGAGCAATTATGCTTTTCTTTGGTATAAATACAAGCACACAAGGTGGCAGAAGTATTAAAAATAATTACAGCAATTTGTTACATTTAATAAGGTTGCTTCCTAAAGTACTTTTAACACAAGAATTAAATATGATCTGCAATTAATTTCATTGATAACATTGATAACTTATGAGGAAAGCTCCAATTCTGTGACATTTAAACATTAAGCATCGGTCTCAGTTACGTTAGTACAAATCTCAGTTTGCTTTTTTGCAAGCTTTGGCAGGTGGTTCAAGGCATTTTTCAGTCATGCAGTTTCTGTCCAAGGTGCTGAGTAATTTTTTTCTTGATGTAGACTTCAGATACAGCAGCAGATTCATTAGGCAGTTGATGGAGATAATGTAAATGTCATTTTATATAAACTTAGCTTTTTCTGCTCTATTAAAAAGCATTGTGGGTTTTAAGACTTTTTTAAAATAATCACTGCATTCCCTTGGGGCCTATATTTTAAATATTTTTACCCTTTTTAGAAAAATTAATTGCTTTCAGAAAAAGTCTCGCCTTGTTTAAAACTAGCCAGTAGAGGAAAACTTCACTACCTTCATTTTTCCCCTGGGAAAAATGGGATTTTTCATATTAACTGAAGTGACAACATGACATTATGAAACAGAATACTGCAACTATAGAAAATATCCAGTAATACTACATATGTAATAATAAAGAAATGGAGTATCCAAAACCAGAATTTTATTGAGATGTTAATCTGGGTTTATATCAGCAATTGAAAAATAAATAGAGGGAAAACAAGTCAAACAAGCAAAACAACAAATGAGGAGTTTTACTGAGCCAGAGTCCAAACCCTCCCCCAAATTTCCTTCACCCAGCTCTAGCCTACAAGAACTGCTCCAGCCACTGCTGTTCTTTCCCTACACACATTGATGTGCATTTCCCTTCTCCTGCTTGTGCCACCTGTTTTTGAACTTATCCCTCTGTACTGCATGCCCTGTGAATTTGAAGAAAGGGATTTAAAAATTTCATGGAAGACCTGAGAAGGTGGTTTACAGATGAAGAGAGTATTTTCATAAAAGTGAAATATTTTATTCCTCATTTCCTCTATACATGGATAAACAAATTATCATCAATTTAATTCTTCTCAGTGTGAGAAGCAAGAATTAAATTTTCCATTTAACTTCAGTGATATTTCTTAAGTCTGTCATATTTTGAATCCTTTTCTTGCTGCTTTCTCTATTCAAAGTGGCAGTGCAGAACTACAAAAAGGTGAGGGGGAAAGGAGGAATCCTACAATGCAGTAGGTATTCATGCTGCACAGACATTGATGCTCAGGCTTGCTTTTCCTTTAGAATATGTGATGCAACACTGGAGGGAAGATTTTATGTTTGGCTACCAGTTCCTGAATGGATGCAATCCTGTGCTGATCCGGAGATGCACAGAGATACCCAAGAAGCTGCCTGTGACCATGGATATGGTAGAATGCAGTCTGGAGAGGAACCTGACACTGGAGGAGGAAGTGAAGGTTTGGCTCTGGGTCAGGCTGGGCTCCACCTGTTCCTTCTCACGTCCTCTAATCTCCAGAGTCTGTTCTTACTGCCTTCAGCCACATCTCCTTTCTTCAGGATGTGTGATAGGTCATGGCAAAGATGCTTGTCTCTGCAGGCTGGCAGTGCTCCTGTTGGCTTTCCTCCTGCTGTCCTGCAGCTGCAGGCCAGGCCTGTCTCCAGGTCCAGTGGAAGAGCTGTAATCTGCAGATGAACAGTCCTTTGTCCCTGGTTTAGGTTAGGGATTGACTGAATGCCTCAGAAGGTTAAGGTGCCTCTTCCTTTCCTGGCAGGGTCGTTCCCACTAACATGCTGAAGAAGCGTTGACAAGGGTGGTGCCTTGCTTTTGTTTGTACAATTAACACAAGGTTCTCTTCAGCTGGCAGGGTGAAACTTGCTTGAGTGTCACTGCATGAGTACCAAATACATAGATGCTCTTTGCTGAAAGGCTCGCTGCCAGACTCTGCAGACACAAGTCGGGTAGTTTGTGCAATGGTTCTTGCTGTCTCAATGGCATCATTCTTGAGCTGCCATGAGCAAGGGCAAGCCAGGGGTAGCTTGTAACCACTAGGCTAGTATCAGTCTCTGCCAGGACTTCCCATTCCTTTGTTCCAAGCTGCTTGCATATCATTAAAACACATAATGCTTATAATGCTTCTCCTTTTTTGTTGTTGTTGTTGTTATTGGGTTTTTTTTTCCCCACAGCAAGGCAACATTTTCATTGTGGACTATGAGCTGCTTGATGGTGTGGATGCCAATAAAACAGACCCGTGCACAATACAGTACTTGGCTGCACCCATCTGTCTGCTGTATAAGAATCTGGAGAAAAAAATTGTACCCATTGCAATCCAGGTGGGCTTGCTGTCAGGGTCAACTGTTTGTTGTCACATTTTAAACACGAAGGACTTGGGATTTCATGTTCTTTCTATATCTTTCAGCTTGGTCAAAAGCCTGGACCAGACAATCCCATCTTCCTTCCTTCAGATGCCACATATGACTGGCTTCTAGCTAAAATTTGGGTCCGCTCGTCTGATTTCCACATCCACCAGACAGTGACCCACCTCTTACGGACACACTTGGTGTCAGAGGTGTTCAGCATAGCCATGTTCCGGCAGCTGCCTGCTGTGCATCCCCTCTTCAAGGTTAGTTCTGGCAGGAAGGGCGGGTCTCTGTGGGGTGGGGTGAGGTGGGGTGGTTATCACATCACTTGGACAAACCAAAAGGAAGTTCTGGTGGTCATTCACCTGAAAAAGTTTCACTGGCTGCCCTGCAAGATAAGATACAGCTAAACCACCTTTAAGGACTTCAACCTTTACATCTGGCTGTTGAATTCAAATTGAGAATTTTCCTTCTCTCATTGTTTGTTTCATTTCCCAGCTCTTGGTGCCACATATGCGGTTCACAATAGCCATCAATACCAAAGCCCGAGAACAACTTATCTGTGAATGTGGCCTTTTTGACAAGGTGGGTAAACTCCTTGTGAATCTTCATTGTTCATGTCAGCTCCTCCTTATCCATGGTTCTTTGCTCTTCATGGTTCCATATGTACATATCCTGTAATCATCACATATTGCTTTGTCCTGAGACCATTCTATTAAAGGGCAAACATAAGTAATGCCACCTGAGAAACAGGCACAGAGAACTGATGCTTTGTTGTGCTAAAGACGTTCTCTTTTACCTCTAAGTAGCCAAATCAGATGTGGCCAATGTCAGTCAGTATCTTGCTCATTGCTGATTTGCCTTTGGGTTATAATATAGGAGTACACATGAATTCCTGCATATGTATCCACATAGTTAAGCCCCCAACTTCTTTTAAATACTCAGTTATTCATCTGTGAGCAAAGGGATTTGTGATTGCAAGTGGAAATCTTCATCACAGAAAGACATGTAGGTAAGACAGATTTCTAAGACCACAAACAAGTGTGTTTGGATTGCAGACTGTCTTCTTGAGTTGCCATAAGCAGCAGACCTGCTAGGACGGAATCCCAACTTCATGTGAGTCAGTGAAATGTAGCTGTATGTCATACCTGTATCAATGGTTTGGATGAGGGCTGGCATGCATCCTCAATAAGTTCACAGGTGACACCAAGCTCCCTGGGAGAAATGGAATGCCACATCTAGGAACTGCATCAGCCTGGCACACAGCAGTCTCTGTGACAACATGCTAGGAGCGTGCTATGAAGTTTGGGGAGGTTTCACAAGCCCTTTCAAAGAGGGAGCCTGTGTTTCAGGCCACCTCTGTCCTCGTTGCACCAGTGGCACCAGGCCAAAAATAGCTTCCTTGCTTCAGAGTTTTTCACCCAAGCAGAACAGAGGGGTTAAATCCAGACTCCTTTCCTTGTTGTCTATACTCCACTTTGCATCCCTTTGAACAGAAGTGTCATGTACATACCCCATGCATGTGGGATGAGTGTGTGGGTAAGACCTGCCAGCAAGGATCTGGAGTTCCAGAATTTGTTGGTTCCAATGCAGATGAACAACCAGCTAGAGGACAGTAAATGTAAGGTCACAACTACTACTACAGCACTACATCATATGGTAGAAAAGCAACTTTTGGGAGCTCTTGCACAGTGATTATCTGAAGAGTTTTGCAGTGCTGTCTGTTGTGGACATGCTGTGTTTTTCAAATATAACATATACTGAAACCCTGGCCACTCACCCAGCAGGATTGATGTCCTGGCATTATTTCCAGGGTGACTAAGGGTAGCCTGCATCCCTAAAACCTTGCTCCTAAACTACTCTGTAACAGCACTGTCAGTTTATCTTAAGTCCTCTTCTAACACACTCAGGGCTGCCTTCCTTCACACACGCACTGCTGCTGGAGCACAGGGCTGCAGGGAGTGCCATGGGGCTGCAGGGAGTGCCATGCTCTGAGGTTGCTGTGCTTTATTAGTGTATTACAGTATAGGCAGTACCCATGGTGCAAATGTGGATATTAACAGTGATTCATGGGAGAGGTGTGAAATCCCTACAGTCAAAATGCACAGTTCCAGTACACCTCTGCAGTTTGGTACTTTGTGTGGAGATGTGGTTTTCTCCTTGAAAAACAGTTTCACCAGCATTCTGTATCCCATCTCCTGCAAATTTGTAAAGCCAGTCTTGGCACAAAGGGAACACAATCTCCTACTGTTCCCATCTTGCTGTTCTTCCTGCAGGCAAATGCCACGGGTGGAGGAGGACATGTACAAATGGTGCAGAAAGCAATGAAGGATCTGACCTACAGTTCCCTCTGCTTTCCTGAGGAAATCAAAGCTAAAGGAATGGACAGCAAGGAGGATATCCCCTACTACTATTACCGGGATGATGGCATTAAGGTCTGGGAGGCTATAAAGAGGTAAAAGACCATGGTTCTAGATATTGGCTAATAAAGTCACAGAGACACAGACCTCCTTTTTTCCCTCCTCACTTTGATCTTCGTGGCATCTTTTAAACAATATCTGGGCTGGTTAATCACATAGTGCCTTTTCCATCCAGTATATCTTATCTGAGGAAAAATATTTAGTCACGCACACACGCTTAAAAGACTGGTAATTCCTGTTTTTTTCTGTGCTGTTTCCTTGCATTCTGTATTTCAGAGGACCCTTTACAAGTATGTACTCTTCTACAGAATTTCACAGAAATTTAGTGAGTCAGAATTTAGCCTGCACAAGGAATTTAGTTATTCTTTTTTTAGCTATGCACAAACCAAGAGAGGACTCAGTTCTCTGAGCCAACCACGTGAGCTCATCAAGGTTCTTGTGGACTGAAAATATAAGCTTGGCTCCATTATGGTTCTCTTTTGAAACTCAGTAAATTAGGTATAAACTGGTTGGAACAAAACCTTTCTTAAAATGTCTTAAAATTTCAAAGTCTGAGTTTAATCAAGAAGGGCAGCAATTCTGAGTAAGGAGAGGTACTGCAAGGCTGCTTGACCACACAATCATGGCTCCTTTTCAGTTCTGAAACACTGCCTTGCGTGATTTTTATGCATTTTATTCTGCAGTGGCATTTAATTTAACAAACAACATATTTTTGCATGGCATAAGTTGCTTACCAAGTATGCAGCTGTTTCTGATCACATGACTTGAAAAGCATGATCATTAAAAATCAGATCTTTTGTGTACACAAAGTAGGAGTTTTATGATGCAAGGATAATGTTGGAAGTTCTGGGGACATCTTTGTCTCCTGTGTCTTCTCTGTGTTTTTACAAGGGCTTATCTTGCAATATTTCCTGCAATTGCAAGTGCCCATTTGAGAGAAAAGGAAGTTGTTACTTTGCTGTGGTTGTTTTCTTCATGAGGTCCTTTTTTTTTTGTCCTCCTACTCTTCTCCATGTTTTCTTTGTGGATTGAGATATGCCTTTCAAATACCTGGTAATACTGAGTCAACTCAATTCAGTTTGAGTGTTTGTGGGTGTTGACCTTGCTGGAGGGTGATGTTGCACTGCCTCAAGCTTGGCTGGCAGCTGTGAATTGTTGGGTTTATAAATGGAGTGGGCAGTGCCCTTCTGAGTGTGTGAGCTCCTGACCCATGAACCCATGGCCATGCCTGTGTCTGCTCACCAGGAATCTCTTACACTCTGCAGGGGTATCAGTCTTCACTTTTTTGATGAAATAATGTCTATCCCCAGCATTACTTCACATGTTGTAGATGGCCTAGGCCTAAGGAAGCTGATAAGGTTGTTCCCACAGAAACCATGAGTCTCACATAGCAAATTTGTGAAGTCCTCTAGTCCTCTTCCTGTTTCTGATCTAACTGCAGATAGATACACCAACCCAAAGATATTTCAGCCCCAAAGGTCTCACCCACACTTCATATACTAACTTCTGTTTGTATGGAAGGGGGTCTGAAATATTGACATTTTTTGAGAGGAGGATCCCCTTCCTGTATCACCAGGCACCAGTGCCAAATGCATGGAGACAGAACTCATGGAGAGCAGCTTTCTCTATGCACGTTGCAAAGCTTTTGTTTCCTTCTCATTTCCTCTGGAAGCTAAAATTACTTAAACTTTTAGTGTTTATTAATTCAGTTATTTGTCTGCCTCAATGACAGCTCTTGATTGGCTGATAGGAACCACATTGACAGATTTGTAAAAGTCTCCAAATTGCAATAAATGTATAAAATGTAAAAATTTCTATTTTATTAAGGGATAAATCTCTGTCGGGTAACAATTCTTCTGTCAGATTCTACAGTCAAGTGTTTCACCCTATGGGTTGTTGTCAAAATATTTAGCAAGAGATTTAGCAGGGTACCTGCAGAGAATATCTCAGCACAGCTCCATTAACCAGTCATTCAGTCATGAACTGCAGTTCTTCAGGAAATCAGGATTTCCTATTTTCACTACTTTCAAAACTACTGGTGTTATCTTAGTGTTTTCAGAGCCTGTCTTTCAGAGGTGAGCTAGCCTGGGAAGCTTTCCTAGGAAGAGGCATCTTGAGAAGAGGAACTGAGCAGGAAGGTGTCTGCTGTGAACAGTGGGCACAGAAATTAGCTCTAGACCTCTTCTTCCCAGGAGAAGTTTCCTGGGCCACTTAAGTATTTCACAAAAAGGATATCCAATGGGAGGGGTCAACTATTATCATTCAGGAGCAGCTTTGGAGTGTCCCACACACAGGGAATGCTACTGGTATCACAGTTTGGGAACCCCACTGCCCTGTGTGGGAGCTGTGTGGATATGCAAGAGGGAGTCTGTATGGAGTGAGGAAAGGATGTAGATGTGATGACAGAGGTCTGTGCAGGAGCAACGCCTCAAATAAGAGAATAAAGTGCACAGGATTTTTCAGGGGTTGCGATGTGGTCCAGGATCTTTTTGTTGGGGGAAGAAGTGATGCTGCAGTCCTAAATGAATCTAAGTTGCCTCTGTTAATTCCCACTGCTTGTAGGAAGAAGATAGGAAGGTTTTGAGACCTTCTCTTGCCTTTTTCTGTTTAGCATCTGCAAGGTCAGAAGATGATCTTCTGGAATGGCAGACTTGCATTCTCCTTTCATTTTGTTTGTTCCTGTCTGCAGTTTTGCAGAGGATGTAATTCACATCTACTATGAGAGCGACGAGGTGGTGTGTGAGGATGTGGAGCTGCAGGCCTTTGTCAAAGACATTTATGTCTATGGAATGAGGGGTGTGAAAGCCTCAGGTAAGGTGGGATGGCCCAGCTGGGTCTGCAGCTTGTCCAGTCCCTGCTGGCAGCAGTGCTGAGGGCACAGCACAAGTCAGAGACCTGCTCTCTTCTTGGGCTGAAGGAGCTGGGTTTTGTTGTGAGACCCTGGCTCAGGCCATCTCTCAGGAGACAGCTCCTTCCTTTGACACAGATTCTCATAGTGAGCTTGAGCTCGTGTAATCTCTCTACACAGGGGGCAGGGCCTTTGATTTTGTCTGCTCATGCTTTAAGCATTGGGGGCAGTGTCTGTGTGTGTTACAGCCACCAGGCATACTGATGGACATCAAGGAGCAGTGAGGCCCCTTGAATCCTCTCCTCCAAACCTCACACTAAATAAGAACATGTAATAACCTCCCAGGAGTATATTGCTGCATTTCACATTTGTTCAGCATTTGTGTCGTCATTGAACTTTTCTACTCTCTTCAAAAACACTCATAATTTCCATGAAATATTTTCCTTTGCTCTGTCTCTTCTCACTGCTTTTCTTTTCTTGCAAACCATTACTTGGCCATGGGAGATCTCATCCATAACATGGCTCAATTTGCCTACCTGATTTAAATACTCCCCTGTTGTTCCCTAAGCATGTTGCTCTTCTCTTCCACACACATTTTTTTCCAAGCAGATTTTCAGGAATTTATAGAGGTGGCTGGGGATTCTTCCTATTGTCCTGTCTGATTTAAATCTGTCAACAGCTGTTGGCCAGTGACCTAGGGCAGATGGCTCTGCATGCACACATTGGAGTGCCAGATGTCCAGGCAAGGGTGTGATGTTTCCAATCATTTTGTTCTGGTGGATAAAAGGTTCCTGGGTTCTATCTGCCTGGACAGGCGAAGGTTCGTTTTTGTTTGTCTAGCTGTCTCTTAGCAAAAGCTTAGAAATGTTGTTCTTCCTGGTAAGGACTTCATGCTTGACCTAAGCATCATGATATGAGACAAGTCCTGAGCCTTCCGGGCCTCCAGCTGGGGTGGGATGCTGCAAGAACCACTGGTGGGAGGACTGCCACTACAGATGGGAAACCTACCAGGCTTGCAGCATCTCTTTCTGCACTGCTGCTGCTCCAAGGGTTGTATCATAGAGAATGGAGATTTGGTAGGGTCTCTAAAGAATGGGAAGAGGCTAAATGAGGGAGACTGTGGCTTCTGTTTCTTCTCTGGGAGGGCTGCTGTGACTGGGAGAGTGCCAAACTCCTTTAAAGATGAGCACAGTGTACTGAGAATAGCAGGACACAGGAGGGGATGGTGCATCCTCTGCTCTTTGGGCTTGGTGGCTGGCCAGAGCTACCTCTTCCCTCTTGCAGGCTGAGTTCTGCATCAGGTTGGTGGTGGAGATATGAAGGAGCTGGCACAGGCAGCCTGGGCAGGGGCAGCTTGCATACTGGGACCAGTGGTCATGTTGGGCTGGTACAAGGTCAGGACTGATTTAGTGAGGTCAGGACTGATACAGGGCTGGGGTTACTTCACTTGCAAACTATTTCCCTAGCCCCTGACTATTCTGTTTTTTCTTTATATAACTCTGATTATTCTCCTTTAAAGACAGCTTAATGCAACTATTTCTGTTCCTCATTCTGTTTGTTTTTCAGAAGTTCTCATTTCCTCACTTCCCATTTCAGTGAATCAACTCTCCCTGCGCTCTTTCTTGCAATTCACTTGATTGCTGAACCTCAGACCTTTATAAATACAAGCACATGGTCGCTTCTTCCTTGGCATGAACCTTCCCTACTCACACTGCAGACTGAAGAAAAACGGAGCACCTGAGGTCCCTGCCCTGGGGACTCTGGGAGTTCCTTGCTGCAGGGTAGGTAGGACAGGAACACTGGTTTTTAAAGGCATAATTATACTTTTTCTTTCCCTTATGGAACACCACTTACTTTGCAAACAGTGGTGATGCCTCAGAGACTTGTATGAAGCAAGGCTGTTTTTACAGCTGCACAGCCGAGGCACAGAGAGGTGAGAGCTCCTGTTGGACCACACAGCAACACTCATAGACTGCCCTGCTCTTCAGACACTGCTGCATGGCCCTCTGACCCATGGGTTTTCATCACTGCTGGGTGGCAGGGTTACTTCATTGCTGGGTCAAGCTTTTCTTCTCCCTCATTTAGGGTTCCCTAAGATGATCAGGACACGAGAGACACTAGCAGAATATCTCACAGTGATCATGTTCACTACATCGGCTCAACACGCAGCTGTGAATTTTGGTCAGGTAGGAACCTGTGGGAGGACTGTTCTCCTTTCTGGGCTGGGAGGTACATCCACCAGGGCATTTTTTAGTGGATGTACAGAATTTCATTACTTTTCTTTCTGGTCAAAATAACTGCAGAGCCATCTACAAATCCCTGTGAAGTCTGTGGAAACTGAAGTAATTTGGAAGATGAGAAAGGCATTTCAAGTCCTACATATGTACCAAAGATCAGATTAGGGGTTCTAACTCATATATTTTAGTTTTGTTGATTTTATTACGAGAATAATTTTTTTAAGCATTTAAATGGCATTGCTGCTCATTTCTTGAGTTTACAAATCAAATGGCAACTTTGAGCTTCCTCTATGATGTTTGATGTGTCACATGCTGATAACCTGTGTTATCCTTGCCTGCCTTGACTGACATATGTCTGCCCTGAATCTATAGTAACCACCTGCCTTTCAAATGCTGTTCCTTTCAACATCAAGACATTTTGGCAAGCAGCTTTAACAGCCAGAAGCAAATCACTTTGTCAGTCGCAGAGCTTTTTCACTGAGTGGTGGTCAGTCACTGGAGCAGGCTCCCGAGGGAAGTGGTCACTGTTCCAAGCCTGTCGGAGTTCAAGGAGCATTTGAACGATGCTCTTAGTCTGATGGTTTAGTTGTAGGTAGTTCTGCAAGGATCAGGGAGCTTCCTTGCTCCCTGGAAGGATCAGGTTCCTTCCAACTTGAGTTATTCTATGATTTTACAAGGTTTGGTTTTGGTTTTTTTGCGTGTTCTCACTTCAGGCATAGGTGGTCTCTGAGATATCATCTCAGAGATAAGCAGAGAGACCAGCTTTCTTATGGTGGTTATTCCCAAATACCCTACATCACTTTTTATGCTGACCCTCCTGTCCACCCCTGCAGCTCAGGAGCCCTGCAGAAGGTCTGGAACCTGGTGTCTAATGAACTCACATTACTGCTGTGGCATGTCCATAATCAAGGACCTCTGCAACTGTTCCCTTCTAACTTATCTTTACAACTGATTGAGGCAACTCCCAGTGCCCCCCTCAGAAAATCCTGTCTGTTCAAGTACCACCAGGAAACCATCTCTAATTTGTCATACAGAGGATATGCAGCCCATCAGTAAAAGCATCTTCAGCCATGGAAGCAAAAGGCAGAGAGGGCTGAGGAGGGGAGGAGGAGGAGGAGGTGGCTGTGCACTTCCCCTCAGGCAGAGCAGGGGCAGAGAAGGTAATGAAAAAGTGCTTGGGATAGAAAGGGTTCTGGTAACTGCAGCATCTCAGATGCTGGCAAAACTCAAGGTCATATCTGAGGCAAAATGAGACATCAGCATCTCGCTGCACTGAACCAGGCCAGAAGTGGAGTTCCCAGTCTGCTGCTCACCATGGCCATATCTGCGTGCCATAGTCCATATTTCTTGATGAACCAGCATGCTTTATCTCTGTTAGTATCTGAGCACATGGGCATTCAGTGTGGGCATGTTCTTGGAGGAAATTTAGCATAAAAGAGAAGCTGGAGTAAAGGTGATTGCCTCAGGTTATCAGAAAGGAACTTTGTTTAATAAAATATTTAAGGCCTTAGCCAGTCTGCTGAATTTGGGCTGTGTGGCACATGCCTGTGGTTAGCAGAATAAATTCTCCCATTTGGATTACCCAACTCTCTCTCTTGTGAGTTCCTGAGCAAAACAGCAGGGACTTTCTTGTCACCTCCAGTCCTTCTCTAGAACTTCCCTGTCATTAGTATCTTCTCTTTCTGAGGGACTCCTATTACAGAAGCAAACTCCCTGTTGGCAAACTCCTGGTTTTCTTTGGTGTGTTCCTAAGCACCAGCCACTGCAGGTTCTCACTGTGGTCTCCTGCTCTTTGTGCAGTATGACTGGTGCTCCTGGATTCCCAACGCCCCACCGACAATGCGCTGCCCTCCCCCAACAGAAAAGGGCACCGTCACCATCGAGCAGATTGTGGAGAGTCTGCCAGACAGGGGACGTTCCTGTTGGCATCTTGGAGCTGTTTGGGCCTTGAGCCAATTCCAGGACAAAGAAGTAAGTCAACCTCCCTGCTCTAGGTGCTGGAGATGTGAGACCATGAGGGCTACGGTGAGACTGCACAGACTCATGAGACTGTAGTGCTGCCCTGTGCTTGACTTGGCCATTTTCACCTTTCTGTGGAGATGTGTCAGTGCTGTGGGTTTGCCTGTGTTCTGCCAGATGCAAACCAGCTCTGAGAAAGAAGTTGTATTTTTACTCTGAGGCTGTCTCAGCTATAATCAAAGTTTTTAAGCTTGAGCATGGCATTGCTTGAAAAGGATGCTGGTGTGGGAGGCAGAGGGCTGCAGAGGCATAAGAGTTGTGCCTGCAGTGCTGGGGAAGAAGGCACAGCAATGCTGTGTCCCCATGTCCTGTTCCTTTGGAAAATCTGCTCCAGTGCTATGTGTACTGCAGCTGTGGCTTGTGCCTGGCAGGTGAGGAGTGAAAACAAAACAAACCTACAGAAAGCTTTGCAGGCATGTAAAGCCATGCATGGCTACAGGTCTGTAGCCATTCCCCTCATGTAAAATGAGGTTGTAGGTACCTGGTTGTTTCACACAAGGGCTCTGGAGAATGTGTTTTGAAATCTTTAAATAGAAAATGATGGACAGAGGATACTTTAAATCAGTTTCTCTGTAAGAAGAAAGCAGTACTAGCAGAGAAGCTTGTACTATGGGAAATAGTTCCCAAAGTGCCCAAAGCAATGCCAGTGTGCATCTTGGCTGTGCACTTTTCAGTGCACCCTTGGAGTCCAAGCTGACTAAAGCAGCTGTCATATTGAACTCTGAAAGACAGTTTGAAGTCAACAGAATCTTCCACTGCCGCTGAATGAAGTAGTCATTTTCCTTTTAAACCTCTGTCTGTGAATTTCCCTCTAATGCTATCCTTTTTTCTAGCAGCACAAATGTTTGGGTGGCTATTCAGAGATGTAGCATAAGAAGCTTGTCGGACTGACCGCTGCCTGAATAAAAGTGCATAGTTTTCAGGGGATGAGGTCTCTTCAGGTGAAGGAGTGCCATATAGACACCTGAACCAGCACCACAGAAAGATGCAGGGATGGAAAGAAGCAACCAGCAATAGAGGGAAGGTGTAGGCTAGCTTAAACATTGATAATACTATTTTAATAGAGGCATTTGTGAGGAGAGGCTCTGGGTGGTGTTCTGACAAATGGCAGGATATTGAAAACTAATTGCCTTTGCTTTCTCAAAGCATAGTTTCTTGGTGTTTTTCAAACAGCTGTTTCTGGGCATGTACCCAGATGAACACTTTGTGGAGAAGCCAGTGAAAGAGGCTATGGCAAAATTCCGCAAGAATCTGGATGAGATTGTCAGCACCATCACCGAGCGCAACAAGAACAAGAAGCTCCCTTACTACTACCTCTCCCCAGATCGTATTCCCAACAGTGTTGCTGTTTGAGCACATGGCCAGAAGAGTTTGAAGGCCTGTAAAGCTAATGATGTTTTTCTGTTATATGCTTCTTCAATTAGCTTCTCAGAAATGGGTAAGAAACCCACCCTCTCCATCAGAGCTTGCCTAAGTCTATTTGAACTTTCAAAATAAATTTGGTTATGACCAATCTTGCAAATAAAATCTAACTGACAACCCTCTAGGTCAAATTTGTTACAAATTTATTTTTCCAGGATTTTTAAGCTAATCTTAGAATCAATAGACATGTTATCTTTCCCTCTCCTTGTCAAAACCATATAATCACAGATTCACTTACTCAGTGGAAATAGTATCATGAGCAATAAGCAAGTCACATTTTAAAATCCTTCCTGTTTTTAATAGGTGACACTGGTGACATAAAAAAATATAACATTTAAAGTTTATGCATTGTTTTGAATCTGATTAACATGAAGTATTTTCACTACCATCATGAATATCCTAATCAGGATGAAAGTAGAAGCAGGAATAGCTTCTAGGGATTTTATTGCTTTCTTACCAAGTTCATGTGAGATGACATCTCATAGGAGATGAAAATTTTGTACCTTCTTAAACCTAAGTATTTTCTGCATGAAACTAGGAGGGTTTGTTTTAGCCTCTGCCAGCAGAGTTTGATGTCATTCACATGTAGGGACAAATGTTCTACTTAAGACAGTGTCAGCAAGTACAGACCTGTGCTCAGCTTGTTTCATTGCTGAGGCTGTGGGGCTTGTGGACAGATTCTTCTGTTTTGTGGGGAATTAAGAGGCGACTTTGCATAATGGAAAAATTTGTGGAGAAGGCTCAATTGACAGCTTCTAAGAGGAATCTTAAGATTTGGCCAATTAAGCATAACTGGCATGTTCCATCTTAGTTATAAACCACTGAGTTTTGTCTGTTTTGTGTAGAGGTGTTTATGTTCAAACACTTGGGCTCTGGTAAAAGTTGAGAAAGCCACTGAAAAAAACCAAAATTGAGGTTTGTGAAATTTAAGTTGTGGTTTTGCTGATTAGAATTTGGGTTTATTTTTCTGAGAATTTGTTCCTTGTACTTGATCTGCCAGCATACAGTGTGTTTTCTCAATAGATAAGAAAGTTCCTTGTGCCAATAAAACAAAACTGAACATCTAACTTCAGTTTCCTAATTCAGCATCTAAAGCTGTGTCTCAAAAACCTTGTAGGAATAAACAAAATGTGCTGCGTAGAGAAATGAAGCTTATGTAATTGAGAAATACAGTTATTTCTAGAATTCATGTGTAATTTGGAAAATAGTACTACTTAACTATACACCCTTTCATATGAAACAGGTGTGAAAACTGATTTTAGACCCTTTACAGCAGACTGATTCCTGTTTCCCCCCCCCCAACCAAAAACTTCAAGAAAAATGTGGAAGGTAAGACCATTTCCTATTATTGAGTAGTACACTTATGATTTATGCATCATCTTCTCACTGCAGCCCATGAGAATTGGTGAGTGTAGAGGCAGAGTAAAGCCTCTACAAGGAATAGGACCAAGGAATCAGAGCCTACTGCCTTGAAAACAGAAAAGTGCAGCTTAAATGCAACAAGCTGATGTAATATATCCAGCATGCTAGCTCCAACTTTGTCTTCCTACTATGTACAGAGAATGTCCTCTGGCTTCAGCTTTCATTTGATAATGATTTGCATAGTCAAGTATTTTTTAGAAAACAAAATATGGAAGGAAACTGGTGGATGTTCTCTCACACCTGTGCACTCTGCTGCAGCCTGTGGACCTGTGATACAAGTACATTTGATGTGAGGTTTGGGGAATTAAATGTGTTGCTTTGAAAACTGGCATTAGCATCTGATTCAATGGCAGGAAAGGCTGTGGAGAGAGGTAAACAGGTTAAAACTAATACTGGCACCAGAAAAGAAGCAGATACCTGCAAATAGTAAAGTGCTTACTCTTCCAGGGGGCCTGGCTGCAAATGTTGCTGTCCCACTCTCAGCTCCCTTTTCAGTTTGTCTCCATCTCTCAGAAAGTCACCTTCCCCTGCACCGGCCGTGGGTTCCTTCCCCACGTCTTTAGCCATGGCTTGCTCAGAGCTGTCTGCTAAAGTCATGTACTAGGGTACAGCACCCACCTGCAGGTGCCCTCCTAGGTGGAAATGAGCTCTGTCTGGAGTGTGTCGTGCACTCAGCTTGTGACAGACATTAGACCTGGATGTGCCTGGCCCCAGCTCTGCCAGGGTGTGGCAGTCAGTAGCTGGTGGCTTGGCTGGGTGGCTACTGCTGGCCAACCCAAGGGAATGTAACCTGGCTCTTCAACTCAGTCTCCCGTGCTGGAAAATCAGCTGCAGAGATTCTCAACTGGCTGGAAGATTGAACTAGTTCCAGGGAATCCTGCCAGCATACCTGAACCTGCTTTCCTCTTTTTGCAGGGTGAATTTAACTCTATAAACTACTTTTTGTAGGATTGTCCCTTTCCCAACCCCCAAACAAACCTTGCAATAATGTGATTCTCACTGCCCCAAAAACAAACACTGCCCTCATATTTGTTAGTCATCCCATATGAAGTAAGCTACCCTTTTCCCATCAATCCCCATTTTACACGTGGGGAAAAGGAACAAGAGCGATGAAATTCAGTAGATCCGCTCTGATTTGGGGTTCTTCCTTTACAGAGAGACTGTGAGAAAGCTGAGCATCTGAAGCATGATAGTTTCATCCTTCTACAGAGAGAACAAGTTCAGGCTTGGTTGCTCAGAATTACTTGCTCTGTTGTTGTGTGTTGAGCAGAACATAAAATAACCCCCCAAAGATGTATTTCTAACTAGCAAGCTTCGACCAGCAACTATCCTTTCCTGCTACAGTAATAGCGACATGGTATCTTGGAAGAAATCACACACACTGAGATAGTATCACCAGGGCATAGTTTGCTTTATTTATACTATAAAAATGCATAAATATTGCACAATCTGATGTGGCTGGTACATTTAGAGGTTAACTGAGTCATGGGTTTTTATGGCCAGAAGATGGGGGTTTGATTGCTTAGACTGATCTCACCATAGCACAGGCATTTGGATTTCCCTGAAGCATTTCCCTCTCCAAATTCAATACAGGGATGCTTGATCTAGGAATCATCTGTGAACACATCCACTCACCATGTACCAAAACATGGTTCGCCCTGGTGCTTGAGACACTTGTCTCACTGGTGAATTCCTCATGCTGTGAAAGACGAATGCTGTGTTTCTAGTTCAGTGTGCATTCTAGCTTCACATATTGCAGCAGATGGCATGCTTCTTGCAGCAGCCTTGTGTGACTGAAAATCCTTCTCTGACCACGTTCCCTACTACATGCTTCCCCTTTCTTTTGATAAACTGAATAATTTCCTGGGTCTTTTGCTGTAAGACTTACTTTAAACCTCTTATCTGTTACCACTGTGTGCACAGTGTGTGGGCAGGTCACAATGATGATTAAATGGCTATTTCAGTCATTATTTCATAGGCTGCATTTCCTCATGCTTGCAGCTAGGTATCTGCAGTTTTTTTGTAGATTTTTGTCACAAACCACACAGCAAATTGTCTGTGTTACTGAACAAATTTCCTGTTTGCACATTTGCAAGCAGTGGACAATACCTTCAGGGAGTAAAAGAAATATTAAGTGAGTTGTTCAAATATTTCCTTCTAAGAGTTGAGTGGGAATCTGGACTTCAGTAGGTCCCTATCAAGCTTCAAATTCAGCATACTGTATATCCAGCAGCCTTCTAACTTTAGATTTGCAGTGTTTAAAATCCAGTACTTGGTGATTAGACTCAATCTCTAATTACATAGCTGAGTTACTGTAGAATCATAGAGTAGTTTGAGTTGGAAGAGACCTTGAAGATCATCTACTTCTAACCTCCTGCCATGGAGGGTTCTATCATGCAATGCTAGAAATATTTGACTTGTATTTAACTTAATCGGGGTTTGCTCTAATTTTAATGCAGGGTTTTGGCTACCTTCATAGAGCAGAATACAGCAGAGGTTTCTGGGGAGCCTGGCCAGCCCATTCTGTGGAGTTGTGCTAGATACAGCAGAGGAAAGCCTTGAACTCTGTGCAGTTACCACAGTCTGTGTCAGCAGTGGGAATTAAACTGGGAACATCCTTTAATACAGGACGCTGGAGAACCATTTCTTTCCCAGCTTGGTGCTTGTTTGTAGAGCTCTTCCTTCACTGTCCTGTACCTTGTCTGAGCACCTCCCTCACATGCATGAAGTGAATGTGCAATGCCATGTGCAAACTAACAGCTGCCAATCCTCCCTCTCCACTTGCTGCCTTTTCAGGATCCCTTGCAGGAGAAATCCCCATAGGCAAGGGGTGTGCTGGCCTTCCTGCAGACTTGGGAGCCTCTGAGCCCTTTGGTCTCTGTGGGAAGTACAGCAGTGTAAGAGCCTCTGTCTCTGGAGGAGCTAAAGCACTGGATGATTCTCATCTCGTTTAAATGGCTGTAGAAACTTTATAATGCAGTGTGCTTTGGTTACAGCCTGCTGCTCTCAGATGGATGTTTTGTTTCATTTCACCAAGAAGCTGAGCCATATGATTTGGCTCAAAGATACTGCAGTCATAACAGCAAGGAGAGCTCTATTTCTGCCCTCAGGCAGTGTCAAATAAAGACTCAAACCTTTATTTTCTTTCTGGTTCTAGGGTCAGATCTAGATAAGCTACAGGACATAATAAGCCAGTTCTCACTCATCTGTGAGGAAAATATTATAAGGGTCATTGTCAAAGCTGGTTGGTAACTTTTCAGATCTGCCAACTTCATAAAAATCTTTTTTTCATGTTCTTGAGAGCAGTGATCTGTGGCACTGTCGGCTGCCACTCATATCTACTAATGGTCAGCAGCCATCAATCTTCAGCAGTCATCAATAATCAGCATTAACCACTATCCTAATAATTGTAGGATAATGTGTCTGATGACGTGTTTACTGATAAGCAGACATGCATGGTGACAAAGCCAGCCTGGTGTGCTGATGATCAGGTATCACAAAGTGTTTGGGTAAAGCTTTGAAGAGTCTGGCTTTGTCTGGTGCTTGCCTGGTCACCACTGAGCTTCAGATGGTAGAAGACCTGTGTTTGGTCAGGCCTAAAACAAGCAGATCTGGTTTGCCTGGCCCTGTGGAAACAACAGGTCAGAGGCAGAGTCCCTACCCTGCTGTGTTTGTGGGAAGTATGTAAGTGTTGCCTGATTTTCACTGGGCCACTGCATTTGACCTAACATAAGCATACTTATTAACAGGCTTCATAGTGGACTGCATAAAATCAGATGCAATTTTGGCATGAAGAAAAATGGTTTTTTTACATTTTAATCTAAAAGCAATGGATTTACACCACTGGAATCTTACTTAAGCCTGGGTCGTATCAGTATATTCAAGCTGTTTCAGCAGCAGCATTTCACAGCAGGCTTTTCTTGTTTGGGGAATAGAAGGCCATCTGGAAGCCTTCTCCTTCCCAGGAGCTGTGCTGCTGAAACATTATTTTTCTGGCATTATTATATCTCAAAGGCTAATGAGCGCTACATGATTTAAAAGTGGGGGTAGTGGTACTTCTGTCTGCCTAGATGGAAGTGAGTAGAAATAATCAATAAGCCTGGCCAAGATTTAGTTATGTTTCTTCCCCCTTTGTTTTACAGGGCTAACTTGACAGTAAAGATATTAATAGTTCTCTTAAATCATGCATGAGAAATGTTTCTGGAAAGAAAACTTTCCTCAACAGCACTTGTGTCTCAAAAGAAAATCAACAGATTTAGTAAGGATACAGGAGGCTTTGCAAAATCCACGTACTGGAAGCAGAGGGTCTGAAGAGAGCAGGGACAGAGAAGATTAGAGATGCATTTGGGTGATCCTCAGAGATGTCTGAGGCTTTGCTGAAGTAATGGATCACATTGAGATGTATAAATTGATCAAAGCAGCTAATGACAAAATGTCTTTCCATAAGGTTTTTGGGAGTTATACGGGTTATATCTATAGAGTTATATCTATTAAGTAAGTTTGGGAATAAGCTAGCAGCTCACCCACAGTTTGGATGAGTTTTGGATGAAGGTTCTTGGCTCTGTTTATGTGAAAAATCTCCCAGAACAGGTGTTACCAATCATGAAAGGGGAGTCTGTGCTTCAGCATTTGACCCAGAGTGTGGAAAACTGCCCCAGGAGACCCAGTGGGACTGACCACATGTGATGGGTCAACACTAAGAATTCAAGACTTTATAAACATTGACATCTTGTGAAATCAATTCCTGAAAGACCTCAGAAATTATGTGAATCATAGTATTATAGAATACCCTGAGTTGTTAGGAACCCACAAGGCTCACTGAGTCCAAGTCCTGGCCCTGCATAGAACAGCCCTGTGAGTCACACCACATGCATGAGACAACTCAACTGGACAACTCAACATTGTCCAGTTGCTTCTCGAATAATGTATAAATACAATAATAATAAAAATATATGAAAACAAGAATGAAAGGTGTCACAAGCAGGTTGTTGTCTGAAGGCTTCAGCTGCTTTCAGAAACGTGCAGTGTAACCTCACTGCATGGGCTAAACTTCCCTGTTCACATTTCCTTTACCTTTGGCACATGCTGTGCTGGAAATGGGAGCACCACAGAGAGGAGGAGGGAGTTTGTCCTTTTGGTGAGATATTGCTCTGAACAAGTTACTGGGGAGACTTTTGCAGGAGTCATGTACGGCTTGGCACTGGTAGACAGTTAAACATACTTTATTTAAAAATCTGAAGACTGATAAAGAGCAATGAGGGATAAATTAGGAGCAACTTTTTGGACACCTATATGTCAGCATACAGCTTGTACATATATGAAGAGAATTAGGGTTACTGCTATGTTTGCCTGGCTGTTTCTTCAGGCAGCTTCAAGAAAAGTGATTCACACAACATACTTCCGATGAAGCATGAAAGCTTCACTGTTGAGTGAAACTGTGCTTTGGTTTGGTTTCATATCACTTTATCTCTTTTAAAACTTTATCTGCTTTATCAATAGAATCCCTTAAATGTTGCAGTCAAAATCATGTCAAGAACCATCAGCTAAAAAGAGAAAAATTCAAATAAGGAGGACTGATGATTGATTTATCATTTTTGAACTCAGTCTGGCTGAATCTTGAAAGATTATGCTGGCAGTCTAACAAGCAAAAATTCATTGTTCTGTAGAGATGGTCATGTCAAACTGCATTAGTTTATGGTTTTATAATTTACAAATGCACATTTTAACAGGTGAACCCAGTTTAGAGGAGTCAGAGGAATAAGGAAAAATCCTTAAACAACAGGAACAAATTTAGTGGATGCAGTTATATATCTGCAGTTTTCTGTGATACTTTATGGTTTTGTTTATTGCTTTTGGTCTTGTTTGATTTGCCAAAGTTTATCTGTCTCTAGGCCTTCCACGATAAACGTTTTCACTATGAGTAAATTCACTGGGAAAAAAGTGTCCATACAACCAGGTTTCCTGCTAGTAATATGCATGGTACAAGTAATGAATGGTATTTTCACACTAAATCTTCTTAGGCCAATAACATTTCAGAATATATTTTGGATGTATTTTTGTTTTCAAAATCTTGGGCCACTTAAAGCTGGAAAATGTCACTTGTTTGCTCCTGATGCAAAGTTAAATCATCATACTGTTCTTTTACTCTTTTTACTCTTCAGTCATTCACACAGCTAATCAAATTCATTGGACCAGTAAATGCAACTTTTTTCATTGCAAAGAGCGCAATTCTCCAGCCCTTCCTTTAAAGTCAGCTGGCTTTCACCAAGGTTTTTGAAGGAGGAGCTTGGCTCTGTATTGCCATAACAGGTAAGATTCAAATTCTGCCCTTTTCTTCATAAATATGATGGCATCTTGCCACTAAGGGTGTTGATTTTCAGGCTCTGAAAATAACTTATCACTGCTTGTGTGAGTTGGTGTCACCCAGATTGAGCCATATGACCAAGATGGCCCTTCACACACTGAGAACATGAGAACATACTGGCAGTAAAAGAAATCATGCACTGCTTCCCCATGCCCCTGTGCTGTGAGGGCAGCAGGAGGATCTGTGAGAGCTTTGCCATCTCTCTGTGTCCCCAGGCATGCAGTGCCTGTGGCCTGACCTCCCACTGCGGAGCACTGGCAGTGGACAGCTGTGCATTCAGACCTGGAGGGGAGCTAAGAGAGGGCAGATGTGATGCAGCTGTGGGACAGTTTTGACTTCCAGGGTCTGGACGTGAGCCAGTGAAGAAAACCAGAGAGAAATACCTGACACAAGTATGATGTGAACCCTGATCCAAACCACATGCCTTTAATACTGTGGGTCTTCCATGTGTTGTCACTGCCGTTCTCTTGCAGTCCTGGAACCCAGATGGTTTCAGGTGGAAGGTGGTTTGGTTTGGTTTGGTTTGGTTTGGTTTGGTTTGGTTTGGTTTGGTTTGGAAGCAGCTTTGTGACTGTGATTAGCAGGTCTGCTGTGCTCTGGGAGGTCATTGGGAAGGCTGAGGAAAGGAAACTCTTCATAGCAAAATGGTGAGATCAGAATTTTCTAGAGTGTTTTATGACAGATTTATGAAAAGAGAGTCACAGTGGCCATGACATGTCAAATTCCAGGTGGGGGTCCTTGTGGAGGATGGGAAGGAGTGCTGGAATTCCTGGAGGGGTAGTCATGGGGCAGACACATCCCTGGGGAAAGCACCACAGGGTGTGGGGCAGCCAGGGAGAGGTACCTGTGGTGTGACCCCTTCCACATGGGGCAGAGCCCCTGAAGCAAAGAGGGAAGGGTGGCGAGGGGGCTCAGAGCACAAGCTTGGAGTGGGAATGGTCATGGCATAGGTGAGGATCACACAGGGAGAAGTTAGGACAAGTATCACAAGAGATGAGTGAAACTGAAGCACTGCCCAAAGCTGAGCAGCAAGAGAAGCTGAAACACCAGAAGTGAAGCAGCCCTGCAGAGATGCAAAGGAGAGTTCTGGAGAACTGCTGGAGCCTCCAAGGGGCCCTGTGGCATTGTGGGGACTGCCCTGACTGGACTCTGAAGCAGTCAGATGTTCTTGTCACTGGTGCCCTCTGCTGCTGCTCGACTGCAGTAATATTTTTTAGAAACATTTCATGTTCTTTGCCAACACTGTTAATATTTGCCCCTGGTAAGCAGAGTGCTCTGGCATCTCACTGTGGGATTTCTAAGAAAGTATGTGTGAGCATGGAGATAGGATTTTACTCTTTGATAGAGTGTTACTCCTGAGAGCACTAAGGTCCCACTTCTTTACACCTCAGCAATTTGTGCAGCTGTCCCTAGTGATCCCTGCTGGTCTGCTTTCCTTTGGAATCAGCACTGAGCTCAGATTCAGATTTTCCAGGAGCTAATGTTTTCACCTGGACATGTCTGACATTCCCCTGGTACAGTGATTTTTCTAGTTCTAATCACACAGTCATGGCTTTACATGACTGACTCCTATTGACAGTGTTCCTCACTCAGTGGTTATCAGTATAAAAACACTGAGTCATTTTGTGTAGACTCCATTCCCATGCCTTGGGTGAGTATAGCATTTTTTCTTGATGAATAGTCAACAGGTTCCATTATCTGAGATCATAAAATATATTGATGACATTTGGTGAAGTTGTCCCAGCACTTCATCCAGCTATAGCCACACAGAAGACTCTCTTCCTTTCTCAGCCACAGCAGAAACACCAGAGCAGCAGTTTCTGGAGCCAGGTGGTACAAGGAGAGCCCCATGGTGGTAAAGGCACTCCCACAGCAGCAATGTGGCTGTGAGGTATCAGGGTGGGGCCTTTGGGGCTACCACAAGCTCTGTGACTGCAGGAGTGCTCTCAGGCACATCATGTCACCAACCAGTCAGTCCCTCATCTCTGTCTCTACCTGCATCTCCAGAATTGTGCAACTGAAATCTATTCTGCCACTCTCTTTGTGCTTCTTTTGATAGCAGCAAGTGCCCAA
Source organism: Camarhynchus parvulus (assembly GCF_901933205.1). NCBI lineage: Eukaryota > Metazoa > Chordata > Aves > Passeriformes > Thraupidae > Camarhynchus > Camarhynchus parvulus. The sequence goes on along the minus strand of NC_044576.1, from coordinate 16,958,669 downwards.
GCATTAGTGGGTGTGGTGGCAGAAACAAGAGATTAGAGGAAACATCAAGTTTAAATTTGCTCATTTTGTCATGTCTGTGTTTGTGCAGACCCCTTGCAAAAAGAATGGTCAGAGCAAAGCAGGGAGAGAAAGGTCAATTATCTTATCTCTGAAAGCAGACATGGAAACCTCAGAAAAGGAATATTCATTGTCTAACTCCACAGCAGAATGATTTTATACACAGTCTGTGAGACATTCAAAATTCAGGACTTACTTCTAAGGCTTGAACTGATGATTTTCTGCCTAGGCAGGCCTTTGCCATCACATGATCTACCCCAGATAGGTAGTTACACCTGGATCAAGTAATAAATAATAATCCATCCTTAATAGTCTAATGAGTCAATGTACCTTACATGAAAGGTGCAGTGAAAAAGGTAAGGGAACTCTGAAAGAGGTCATGGAAGTTAATTTTCAGTGAAACCTAGTTACAAAGTCTGACGCTGGAACCTTTCAGATAATGCCTGGATTAACTGAGTTCATTAAGAAACATTTAACCAACTTATTTGCACTGATAAATCAAATATCCTTCGTGCCAAGTCCTTGTGAAATAGTAGATAAGCTGTGTAATGTTTGTTTTGCTTTTAGCAGCTGTGTCATCTGAGCTGTTGAATACTAAGAGAATATTTTGTACAGTACCACATGTGGATCACTCTACATCTTTTGCCATAGCCCTACTGGGATATTTACTTCAATTAATAATTTTACCTGAAAGTCACAGAGAAAGAAGGAAGAGGTACCTACCCAGATTTTTTTTCCTGACAATTTTTCATTGAAATATCATATACTTTACAGCTCTTAAGTGGGAAAATAAATCATAGTTAATGTGCTCCTCCTTCACTATTCCAAAAAAATGAAAAAGGACACGGGGCATCTTTCATGTATATGAGAGAGAATGCATTAGTCATCACCATTTCCAGAGGAGGTGATATGTGTAGGAGAAGGCAGTGGTTGGGGGTGGAAACAGCCACTTTCACACTTGAGGGAGACAGGGATGACACCTGAAGCAGGAGAGTCTTTACATGGGCCCTTTGTTGGGGTCACTTCTTTGGGTTGTTGTGTTTCTTTCATTTTCTCCTTCCTGTTCTCAAGCCACTCTGCTACCTCTGTGCATCTGTCTCTGGCAGGACTGAAAGGCATGATGAAGGCATAAATTTTATCACTTGGTGTCAGCATCAGTTACTGCTTTTTTTTGTGTTTCAAATGCCCGATTTATCCTCTGTTTCCCTTATGACTGTAGTTATTTGATATCATGAAATGTTAACAAAGGTTTTGTTACTTGATGATTACTGAATTCTTCTTGAATTTTAAATTATCTGTTGAGTTTTTCTGTTATCATTTCTCTTTATGACATGCACTGTTTTCAGAGCATACAGACTACCAGCAAATTATATTCTTCCCTGATTTTTTGTGATGATGATAAGTAATTTTCTAAAGTTGCAGAATGCCTCTAGTAAAGGCCCTGGTTCGAGTTTGAGCAGTTCTGTGCTCAGACCTTGTTTGTGCTGCAGATTCCTGGTCAGCCTTTGGAAAGGCACTGTGCCCCATGACGGTGTTACAGCTGGGGACAGTGACAATGCTGCCCCTTTGCTTCTTTGTCTCCCAGAGCACAGACCTTTTGCATGACCTGCTGTACCCCACAGTGGTTCTGCAGCTGGTCAGGAGGAGCTCAGCTGCTCATGTAGGCAGCTGAGAGCAGCACTCAGGAAATCTGCCAAGCTCAGACATCCTCTTTGAAACTGGCAGCCTTCACTTCTGTGCCTCTTTTTACCGTGTATAGCACCTGACTGACTTTTCCCATTTCCTGACTCCTTTTTTTCCTGACTTGGGGAAGTGCCTGTTCTTTCTTTATGCTGACCATAGTCTGGAACTAAGGACCTTACTGAGAGATGAGGGGGTATAGCAGCAACATAGAGACTTGCTGTTGGTGGGGTCACAGTACAGGTCTAGTGGAAAGGCTGTTATGAGCTTCATTTTTGAAGCTTCTGATAACTAAAAAGCAGCTTGCCATGTATTGCAAATGACTTCATTGCAATGAACTTCATTGACTTCACTGCGATGAACTTCATTGACTTCTTCATTTTACAGTTGAGTTATGTTTTGGGTCTAGTGAGTTCATACATAAATATTTAACCAAGTTTTTTGATCTAGTTGGTCAAATGTAATTTCTGTGATCTGAAAACAAATGATGTGGTTTGTGTCTTATCTGTAGTACAATGTGTAGCATTTTACAAATATGAGTGTAATATAAATTGTTGAATACTGAAGATATCACTGAACCTTAATACTTGCTGACCACGGCAGATTGTTTGTCAGATTACTGCCAGAAATAAGGCAGAGGTCGATATTGTATTTTCTACATGGCAGTAAGGAAAGTCCTGTCTGAAAGTAGTAAAAGTTTAGCAGCTGAGATGTTGCTATTCACAGCAGAACAGGCAAGATGATTTCCACAGGCTACTCTGCCAACTTGCTGTCCTGGTTTGGGATGGGTAGAGTTAATTTTCTCCATAGTAGCTGGTGTGGGACCATGTTTTGGATTTGTGCTGGAAACAGTGTTAATAATTCAGGCATGATTTAGTGATTTTTGAGCAGTGCTTGCACAGCCTCAAGGTATTTTCCAATTTCTCCTACCACCCAGTCAGCAAATAGGTTGGGGTAGCACAAGAGGTTGTGAGGAGACAGAGCTGGGACAGCTGATCCCAACTGTTCAAAGGGATATTTCATACATATGGCAACATACTCAATGCATAAACTAGAGAGAAATAGACTGGGGGCCACTGCTCAGCAGTGACTGGGCATCATTTGGTTGGTAGCGAGCAATTGTTTTTAGTTTCCATTACTCATCTTTCTTGAGTTTCATTTTTATAATTTCTTCCTCCTCCTCCTCCTCCTCCTCCTCCTCATCATCATCATCATCATTATTTATTTCAATTATTAAAATGTTCTTAAGTCAACCCATGAGTTTTCTCACTTGCAGTGTTCCAGTTCTCTTCCCCTCTATCCTGCTGGAGAGAGAGAGTGAATAAGAGGCTGTGTGGTGCTCAGTTGTCAGCTGGGTTAAACCATCTCAATGGAAATGTGTAGTGAAATGTCACATTTTAATGTAAGGACATAGGAACCCAAGGATGGGTGTGCTGGATCATGACAATAGTCAAGGCAGCCCAGAATTCTGTCTAACTCCAACACTAGCTTAAAAATTAGTTCCCAAGGAACAGAGCAAAACCAAACGTGGCTACCACAGAGGAATATTCTTTCAGACTGCTTCAGTCTCTAGTGATTCCTGAGCTATCAGTAGTATCTCTGTATTTGAGCACCCTCAATGGATTTTTGCTCTCATGAATTGGCCTGGTTACTTTTTGGACACATACATCTTGAAAAATTGTCATACACACATACATCTTTTCACACACAGCCCAAGGGCATAGTGTGTGAAAAGCCACCTCCTTTGGCCTATTTGAAAATATAGAAAGGAACAAATACCAAAAGTTGCTACATTTATTTGTGCCTGGATGCCATGGAACAGACACTAGCTAATAGTCTGTACCCAGCTTTCCACTGTGCAAACTCTAGATTTCTCTCTAACAGGATGAGGGAACAACCTGGAAAAACAAAATTGATAACATTTCCTGGTCAAGATAAAGATAGTTAAACAAAGAGACAGAAAAAAATAAACGAGTGATGCAAAGACTCACCACCAAAAGGCTCATGATCACACAGTCTCTGGACAATGGCTGCACTGGAGAGGCAATTCCCCAGTTTTCATTGCCAAGTGTGATGTTAGACATGGATTATCTCTTAGGTCAGTTTGGGTTGTTGTCCAAGCAGTGTCCACTCCCAATCCCTTGCTATCCCCCAGCCTGCTACTTGGGCTGGGGACAGAGGGAGCAACCAAGAAAGCCTCAGTGCAGTGCAAGCATTGTTCAGCAGCAGCTAAAGCACTGCTGTGTCCTCTCCATGGTGACAAATCTGAATTGTGGCACCATGCTGGATGCTGTGAGTGAGCCAGATCCAGTATGCCTGAGCAGGCTGGGAATACACCTGAAAGGGACTGTCCTGGGGAGAAAACGGTGTCTGTTTTCTCACAGACCGAATCTGGAGGACAACAGAAGCAAGTTGATTAAGTACAGGTCCCAGATGAAAGGTGTGTAAACACAGGATGGAATCCTAGGAGCTGGCCCATGCATGCCACTGGGCAGGCCCAGCAAAGCAACAGCTTCCAGAAGGCATTCTAAGGAAGGCCTGCAATTTGAAACACTGGTTCATACAGCAGCATCCCACCCTGTCAATTTGAGCTTGAATTTACAGGTGGAGCAAGAGAATGGTGCCAGTCTGTAACAAGACCAGAAGCCCCATCATCTGCTTTCCTACCACACTGGGAAGAAAGTTTGGAAGAAAACAGAGTCTCTGTGAATGTGAACTATATCAGGCTGGGTCTTTCAGACTCAGATAAACCCTTCATACTCAAATAGCCTTTCACACTCAAATAATCCCTGTCTTTCTGTCATCAGAGCTGACCCAAGACCTTTGGCAGTTAAATCTCTTCCCAGTTAAACTCATGGATCCCTCCAAGCAGCTCTGGCTTTATTCCCAACACCATTTTGAAACGCTTTGGGGATTATGTGAGTAATTAGATAAATAATAAAAAAGCCATGTCCGGATGCAGGATGATGCTGCAAGCAAAGCTCTGCTCTTCCAGTGCATTAGGCTTCACAGCAGTTGTTCACCCTCAGGGCTGCCAATAGAGGAATGCAAGGCACTTTATCTACAAAAGCAAAGGAAAAGAAAAACCAAACAACAGGAGTTTTTCCTTGATGACAATAAAACTGACTGGTTTTAGCAATATAATCACCCCTCCAAAGCCTAGAAGGTTCTTTTCAATTTCACTCATCTGCCCACTTCTGGTTTTAAATACCCTGGTGTGCAATATTCAGGGTAATGCCCATTGCACAAGAATTTGTAGAATTTGTTGCTGATAAAAAACCCCATAAAGACCAGGAGAAATGATCAGGGAATTAGAATCATCTGCCTCAAAACAGATCCTTAACACACAGACATGTAAATCTGTATGTCTCCAGAGCCTTCCTTTGTAGTCAGGAAAACAAACTTCTTCAGTGACTGGCTCATTTCACAAGAACAAGCTCATAAGCAAAGTGAGATGTCCTGTTCTGTGGAAGTATCAGTATTTCCCCACTAACAGGTGAGACTGTCAGCTCATTTGTACACCTACCTTTATAATATCTAAATTTAAGCTGGATATGTTTCTTTCCTCACTGTTGCAGAATCTGCTAGTACTCAGCTAACTGGGCTAAAGATAAAATCTACCCATCCTTAAACCCCATTCTGACAACTCAGTAGAGAACAAGGTGTGGTGTTTACAGTATGTCTGGCCATTTTTGTGCACAGGAACACTCAAAAACTAATTGAACAAATGTGGACTCAAGTTCTAAGCCAACAAGTTCATGCAGGAAGACAAATTGCTTTCCATTATATCAGGGAGACAAGAGATTAAGATAGATATATATTCTTATGTGTAGAATATGTATTTTTACGTATAGGATATATAAGATTATATACATTTTAACATATCCTTCCAGCATCACAGCATCTAAGGGGTCAGTATCATTTTAGCTATGTGTCAAACGATGGAATGGGGTGGGAAATGTCTTGGCAGGTGGAAGAACCTGTTTCTCTGACTGAAATGGTCCCTGACATGGTTGTTTGGGTGGGATACTCCTAATCTGACATTAGTTGTCTGAAAATCTGGATGAGCTCCCTCCCTAGTGTGTAAAGAGAAACAGGCACTGCCAGAGGACACTGACACTAATTTAAGGCTCATCCATTGTCAGTAGGTGCTGTACAGAGACCCAGGTGTCTGAAGCAAAGAGCAAGAGAGTGGTCAGAGTGTGACCAGAGCCTATGGGGTGATAGGCAAGGGCTCTTCTGTGGGGCAAGACCTACCCAGGAAGCATCCTCTGCTAGGGGTCTGGGGCTGTAGCACATAAAGCTTCTCAAAAACAGAGGGGAAAGTAGGATGGGGAGGAGGGAGAATAAAAGAGAGAAAGCTGTTTCAGACAGAACTGTCCAGAGAAATTTTGCTACAGAGAACTCATACTGAGCTTAGCTGAACTGATAGAGCGTGGTGCTAATAATGTCAAGGTTGTGTGTTTGATCCCTGTAGGGGCCATTCACTTCAGAGTTGGACTAGATGATCCTTGTTGGTCCCTTCCAATTCAGTATATTCTGCAAGTGTTTGACACACTTCATTTTTCTTGCCAGTATTATCCACTGCATTGTCTTTGAGCACCAGTTTCATAGATCAGAGATAAACAGAGATAACCAATCTTCTTCTGCAGATTCTCATTCAGGATTACTTTAAGAGTAATGTCATGTCTCTTTCTTATTACACAGAGACTTCCTAAGGTAATGAAAGCTAAGAAAGCTATTTCTTTTTATATTTATTATTCCACTAATACTTCCATTCCCCTTCTTAAGCTACAGGTTTTTACCAACTTCTCCTCTCTACACGTTCTCATCCCTTGTTTACTTGTTTCCCTACCAGGGCTTTGCCAGGTCTTAATTACCATTGCTTTAGGACTGTTACATAACTCACAAAGTCAGCTTTAGTAACATTCATTCTTATCATTAGCAGATTAATAAGTAAACTCATATCTCAACTGGAATGGCAAGGCACTATTGGCTAATTTCAATCATGTGCTTTGGTACCACAGCATATAAATAAGCATGGATTTACAGGTTCAGCACTGGGCTTTGCTGACACTTGACTTCCTCAGCCCACCATGGAGGCCCTGGGAGTGACCACTATTTTGTTGCTGGTATGCATCTCATGCCTTCTCTTTGCCACATGGAGAAGCAGATCTCAAAAAGGGAAGGAGCCTCCTGGGCCCACTGCACTCCCCATTGTTGGAAACCTGCTCCAGATAAACCCACGGAATTTGCCTGGAAGCTTGAAAGAGGTAAGGGACTGTCTTGCTCTTTCCTATGTTTTATTCATGGTGTATAAAACAAAGTCCAGTCCTGCTGTTCTCAGCTAAATTCACAAGTTTCATTTGCATTGACCAAATGTTAAACAGAACCAAAAGGTTTCCCAGATATACAGATATACATGCTTATTAAATCTATATATAATCACAGTAATCTATTGTATTTTTAAGCCTATATATTACAGGTGCATATATATATATATATATCTCCATATATTATGTCAGTCTATATATTGGCAATGACCATAGTGAAATGAGTTATGTGCTGACCTCACAATTTGTACCACAGTACTACAATTTGCACTGGATTTGCAATCAAGGCATTGATGTTGTTGCAGTATAATCTTTCTGTGCTCAATTCCTCACCACATTGGCAACATAACCTGGCCATTTCTGGGGGGAGAGCCCTGCTCCATTTTGCTGCTTCTGCTCCCTAGCAGATATGTAAGATCTCCTGGGAGTGGAAGTAGCAAGTGCAGAAATTGAAGTAAAAACGTTTGGAATGGAGGCTGTGTCCATTCCCTCCCCTGACTGATGTCACCCATCTGGCAAAAATACCCCTTTGAGAGGCAGTTTCACTTCCATGTTGTTTATATAACTGCTTTTAGAGCTCATGTAAATTGTTATCCACTATGCCCTGCACAAAGGTATTCTAAAATGTTTTGCCAGCCCTATGAAGGGCTATTTTCTTTTCTCAGATTTGGACTGGATACTTGCCATTTCCATTCATATTCCTTATTTCTTGTATAATTCCCTCGTCCCTCATCTGTAATTCATAATTGAAAGATCATTGCACTGTTGTTAATCAATGTCATGTCTCAACAGTGTTGGGACAATGACACATCACCTCTCAGACTTCTTTGCTACAAATGTCACAAGATTATCATTGGTGTTGTCAGGTTGCTCTTTGTGCTCACCTTTCCTGCAGCTCAGTGAGAAGTATGGTCCTGTCTTCACGGTACATTTGGGCCCACAAAAGGTTGTCGTGCTGTATGGCTATGATGTGCTGAAAGAAGCCCTGGTTGATCAAGGAGATGACTTCAGTGGAAGAGGCATTCTACCACTGATTCAAAAACTCTTCCGAAGGCACAGGTATGCTCTTGTTTATACCAGCATGCAAAACAGACGCTTTCAGAGCTTCAGAAAGAGCTCCAGAACAGCTGAGAGGGCAGTGCAGAGGGGCATGGTAGATTTCATTTACTACTTTTATGCAGACAAATTAGCAATTAAAGGCAAAATACCCAGCTCATTACTTGGACCCTTGAGTAAACTGGTCCCCTGGAGAATTATTTCAAGTCCCAGGATGGCTTCACTGAGTGCCTTTTTATTTCCAGCATGCTTCAAGCTCTGGCTAAAATTTTGTACATTAAATGTGCCTCTAAGGTCTTACATTCATTCTCCCATTTCTGAAAATATTCTGAATATAGACATGGCTAAGGAACCAGCAAAAGGAAAGTCCACAGCACAACAACATATGATAATATAGGCTGACCCAGTAAGGGCCACAGTCCAGATCAGGTCATGAGATTATTCACCAGGTGAGTCCCTGGTATGGCATTTATAGCACATATTCCATGATATTATATATACAGTGTAGTACCATTGGTACTGTCAATAATGATATGCTCTATTGCAGGTGCGCAGCAGAACATCTGAGTGGTTATGTCAGTGCAAAGACCTTGTGTCCAAGACAATTCAGTGTTACTTTACTTACTTTGTAACATAGTTTTTCTTATCCTGGAAATAAAGTCACTTTTATTCAAGGGCTGTGACAGATGGAACAAATTTATCACCTTTAGAATTACAGAGAAGTTATGGTTTGGGGCAGATAGCAATTGCAGTGCAACTCCTCAGAGAGGTGTCTTTGTATGCTGAGTACCTACTGTGTAGTTCCCATTAAATGGGAAAAAACTTGTTTCATCATGAAGGTCTATTTTTCCTCCCTGTGTCAGGCATTGTGACCAGCAATGGGGAGACCTGGAAGCAGCTGAGACGATTTGCACTCACCACCCTGCGGGATTTTGGGATGGGGAAAAAGGGCATTGAGGAGCGAATCCAGGAGGAAGCTCATTTTCTGGTGGAGAGGCTCAAGAACACACATGGTATGATAAGGACTTTGTGCCTGTTGAGACACTGTGCATATCTGCAATTAGACAATGAGGGGTATAGGGCTGCTTCACAAAATCTATGACCCAAGGAGCGGGTGTACGGCTGCTGTTTCTGCTCCCTGCTTTTGTAGGCAAAATTATCAGTAGGCAAAACTATCAATCAAAGGTACTGTGACAGTATGGAGGATAAAAGTAGGGGAGAGAGGCTTGGAAAGCACCTTTTAACCTATTGTGCATGAGGAACAAGACAGGAAGAGGCAAAAGGAATGGCTTTGCCACAGAGCCAAGGGTTTGATGGAATTCAGCCATGGAGACAGTGCTGGACGCTGTCAGGTAATCAAGTATGCTCTTCTTCACCTTGTATCCTGCAACTCTGTGTAAACAGATCTTGAAGAAGTAGGTGACCAGAGAACTCATTTGCAGATATTTGGGATTGGATCCATCGGAACACAAGATAATAGATCCCAGTATTGATGGGGCTGTCCAATGGGAACAGGTATATAAGCTGCTTCTGAGGGCAGGATATAAGGTTACCCACTTGGCTTCAACCTGTAAATGTGTTTTCTGGTAATATATAAGTCAGTGTTACTTCTAAATGTGTCCTCTGAGAGTGGTACAGTACCAGCCACCCTTTTCATTGCCAGCCCTCAATGTGTGCCTATTCTGCAAGGAGGAAAAGCAGACAGATTTAAAAGAATGATTAAGCATCACTGTTTTCCATGAGCCACTAGACAATTCAATCTGGCTTCTCAGATAAACACTTGTTTTATAAATCAGAGAAAACACTCTCACCTGCATTGCTTTTATATTTTGACTATCACAGTAATACTATATTTCTTATGCCCTTATGCAAGCCTCTAACTCTGGCTCACCTTGTTGCATCATCTTTTACTGTGTATTAAAAGGTTTTACAAGCAAGATATATACAACCAAAAAGTATAAATCCATTATTTACCCTAATGCAAATAATAAATACCTATGACTAGTGTCTTCTACATTCAGCATTAATATACTCACCATCTCTGAAATATCTACTGAGTCTTCAATGGCCATGGAGTCACCAGTCAGGCAGAGAACTGGTGCTACTGCTCCTTGGAATAGTCTGCTACTAAGTTGATATTTTCTCACTCTGTGGTTTTCTTTCAGGATTTTATACCTTTTCATGTTATTGTTTCTCATCTTGAACCCTTGAGATGCACCCTAGCACTGTAATTAGCTTTCCTTTTTTTCTTGGGTCTAATCTTGCTTTTTGCTTACACCATAATTCTCTGCACAGGAGTCATGCAGCTGTGCTATCAAAAGTAGACTTTGATCACAGGCATTTGAACGCCAAGTGGAGGGTTATGTAACTGAGGTTACACTAATAAGGTTAATAAGGAGAGTGTAATAACCTAAAGACAAGGTTCAGGCAAAGTCCCCATGGTTTCATTAGGATTTTGTGGGAATGTTAGGCTGTTTCTAATAAATAGTCTGTAAGACAGACAGGCATGCGCTAGCTGAAGAGCAACTAAAGCACTCAGACCAGGGTTCTGCTGAAAACAAGACAGAAGAGATAAACCATTGTAAGACTGAAATTAGTTCACTTCAAGAATAAGTTGGTAGGCCCTTCGCTGTCCTTTCAAAGGAGTGCAAAATTCTGGAACTCCAGACAATGTGAAACTTTGTAAGGTCAGAGGAGGGGTTGATCCATGAAATACTGAAAGCAAGATAGCTTTTTTTGGTGGTTGTTGCAGAGCAACCTCTGAACCCCAGCAGTTTCCTGATCCATGCTGTTTCCAACATCATCTGCTCCATCGTCTTTGGGGATCGGTTTGACTATGAGGACAAGAATTTTCTAACTTTAATTGATTGGATAGAGGAAAACAACAAGCTCCAAACCTCTATACAAGCACAGGTGTGTCTGGTTTTATTTAATATATTTGTTAATTATTATAATATTCAAATCCTTGAATGTAGTGAAAAAGTAAATGGCCATAAAATCCTGAGTAAGAAAGACCTACTGTTCCAAAACAGTTTAACTGCCCCATTTTCATAGTTACAATCAGGGGAACATTTTAAGTTTATTCACAGTAACCAGAATGTGCTTTTTCATCCCTTTATTTTTACAGCTATATAATTTCTTCCCAACTATCATGGATTATCTACCTGGACCTCATCAACAACTGATAAAAAATATTGAAAAAGTTGATAAATTTACAACAGATATTGTAATGGAACACCAGAAAACCCTGGATCCCACTTGTCCTCGAGATTTTATTGATGCTTTTCTTAATAAAATGGAACAGGTACTGTAAGAGTAGAGATGTATTAGATTATATGGAAATCACTACTTGAATCAGATCTTTTCTTTTTACTTATGTTGGGACAGCGGGTTTCTGCAAATACAGAGGGGAACTTGCTCTTCATGACACATTGACTTCATTTTATCCTCTCCATTTTTTATCAAGGATTTTTAAACACAGAATTAACAGCATGAGCCAAAGTGATGAAAGCTAAAGACCAAACTGATTAATATAATTCAATGATCATTCCATATCATAATATTACTTAGTAAGCCTACTATAAATGCTGGTGTTCTGGAGAGTGTGTGTCATATTTTTGAAAGAACATTTATCTTTCTAAAGATAAACCTACATTATGGGTACAGGATTTTTCTTTTTAAGCAAACTTCTTGGGTTTGTCATTAAAAACCTTCTGCCAAATCTTCCTGCAGGAGAAAGGGAATGATGACTCAAAATTCACCGTTGAGACCTTGAGCAGAACCACACTCGACTTGTTCCTTGCAGGAACAGGGACCACAAGCCTCACACTGAGATTTGCAATTCTGATTCTTCATAAATACCCAGAGATAGTAGGTAATGGAAAGAAATAGTTTAAAACTTTTTAATAGGTTGTGGGATCAGTTTGGACAGTTCCTGTCACTACCACATGTGGCAATAGTCCCCTGACTAAGGAAGTATGTTTTAGCAGTGTGGAAATGTGTGTAAGTCTTAGTTGTCTTCACGAGAAGCAGATGTTAGTACTAAGTACAATCATATATTCCTGGCATGCTAAAAGCATATTTTGTTGTATATATGCAGAGAGGTTCAGGCAAACAGATGGGGGACTTTTCATTCAACATTCACTGATTTCTCAACAGAGAAAATGCAAAAGGAGATTGATTCCGTGATTGGCCGAGAGCGAAGCCCTCGCATGTCGGATCGGAGCCAGATGCCCTTTACAGATGCTGTGATCCACGAAATCCAGAGATACATTGATTTCCTTCCCATTAATGTCCCACATGCTGTAATCAGAGACACCAAGTTCAGAGGCTATTTTATCCCCAAGGTCTGTTACACTGTGTCTGAGAAAGGTCATAATCTCTTGAAAACAACAATTGAGTTTTGTTCTTTGTATTTATTTTCAAAAGCAAGGAAATGCGATACTGAATTTGATTTTTTTTTTGGTAAGGGGATTCTGGAAGTTATCGAGTCCAATCCCTTGTATTAGAAAAAAAAATAAGAAAATACTTTTGCATCCTCTGTATGAGGAGGGAGATATTTCTGGTTTTTTTTTTCACATCAGTGTATGCTGTAATTTATTTGGATGCAATATTAAATACTCTAAACAGACTTTTAATGAAAATTCCCTAAAAAACATCTTTGCCATACCAATGGCATATATTTTTGTGCATTAAATGTTCATTTAAATTTTAACTACCCTTCTGTTTAGCTCTGGGAACTTCTTAGGGCCTCCTTGCTTTAACATATCTCCATTGTACCTTTCGTTTTTGTTAATTCAGGACACTCTGATATTCCCTATGCTGAGTTCTGTCCTACATGATAGCAAGGAATTTCCAAATCCAGAAAAATTTGACCCAGGACATTTCTTGAATGCAAATGGTACCTTTAAAAAGAGTGACTACTTCATGCCATTTTCTACAGGTAAGACTTCTTGCTCCCAGACCATCCTGTCCTGAAATCTCTCTGAATATTTAATGGCTCCATCACCATTGTCTGTACAACGATGTCAGGTGACATCTGCTAGAGTCACTTCTGGGAAGCTCTAACCCCTGCACTACAGTTCCAGCTGACTTCCTTTTTTAGCAAACACAAGAACTCCTCCAATGCCTTCTACAAGATGTGTATGAAGTGGGACCCAGCCACACAACTTGTCTCTCAAACCATCAAACAGTAGCAGAACTTGAGCAACCAAAGCCTTCAAACTGCCTTCACACACTGAGCACTCTCGTTGTTCTAGACCTTTAGTTCCTAGTTTCATTCATGCTTCCCCAAAATACTGTGGTGCTGCCTTTGCAGTCTGAGATGTCTGAATTTTCATGGAACTGTGGCTAAAATCAGTTATCAGCAAAATACTCCACTATGACCTTTTTTTTTTTCGGTTGTAGGAAAACGCATCTGCGCAGGAGAAGGTCTGGCCCGGATGGAGATATTCATATTTTTAACATCCATCCTGCAGAACTTTACTTTGAAGCCTGTTGTGGATCACAAAGACATTGACATCAGCCCAATAATCACCAGTCTGGCAAATGTGCCCCGAGACTATAAGGTCTCTTTTGTTCCACGTTAGCCAAGTGAAGAATTTCCAGCTCCCAAACTTAGGAATGCTCTGGCTGAATGACAGCCATTTCCCAGTCTATTGAGAATGAAACACTCAGACCATTAATGGAGAGAAGAGTGCTTAGGAAAGAAAATTGCATGGTGCTTTTACAATCACCACAGCCAGAACTAAATAGAGTAGGCAATCACACAGGGAAGGACACAGTACCCTGTGCAAAATTACACAGATTCTTCTCTGCATCTACCTCACCCTGTGGTGGTTCCTGTCTGGCTCCTGACATGCCAGGCTGCCTGCACTAGTTCTCCGACAGCCCAGCTGCTGCCATCCCTATCACCTGAGGGGTTCCAGCAGGAATAGATGCTTGTACTCCAGGGTTTTTACAAACTCTGCTTGAAGTACTTCTCTCTGTACTTTCAGTTTGTTTGTAATCTATTTGTAAAGGCAAACCTAAAACAAGAGTTTTTTTGTGGTAGATAATGATCATCTATAGAATTCTTTCCCCAATACTTACTGTCTACTGTGGGGATAGTTTATCAGTGACTCGGCAGATGGGTTATCCTCTGTGATTACAATGAGGGTTTGTGAAATTACCATTTATACAGCAAAATAAAGAAGTAGTATACTGAATTGTTGTTTTTCTGATAATCCAGAACACCTTTTAGTGAAAAACCAGTGTCCACAAAGCTTATACTCCAAAATCTCTTTCAAGACCTGTACACATTTGACTGCTTCATTTCACTCATATGAAATGTACTGTGGCTTGAAGAATGAGCTGGTTAATGATCTATAAATGTCCATTCTCAATTTGGAATAAAGCTGCACTGACCCTATGGGATCCATCAGAACCCCAACTGTGGTTACAGAGCTGTTCATTGGGGAGAAAAAAGACAAATTAAATAATACTAGGATCCCCCCCAGCACCTTTTCTTAGATGAATGCCAGCTTGCATCTTCCCAATATTTTATGAAGTACATAAAGATCAGTACAGCAATGTTACAATCAGGAAAAAAATAATAAATAGAGTTTATATGACTTGCCAAGCATATATGTACAGATCAATGGCTGATCAATGGCTGGCATTTCCTGCCTTGATCACATTCCCATCAATGTATAATATATAGTGATTACAGTGAAGAGGGAGAGCTGAATCTATATTATGTGGGAAAAGACAGAACTGTAAAATTACCACAATGCTATTAACTGTTTATGTGAAACAGACAGAACTTGCTTCCTTTCAAAGATTAATAAGCTAGATATACTATGCATTACTAGCATGATACTGCAAAGGCAAAAAGCCACAAATTCCACAGAATCACAGAAATAAATTCCCTCACCAGATAAAAAGAAGAAAGCACTGTACTTCCTCTTTAGCCATGCCATGACTAAATTAGACAAAGCAAATGAGGGAGCAGCTTTCTTATTCCAGTTATCTTTCTTCATGCTGAGAAGTCAAGGAGGCAGCCAATGCAGATCAGCAAAATAGCTTTAGTGCCAGGAGACTCCACCATGGTATGAAGTTGGCTTTGGGATTAGAAGAAAGCTAAATCCATGTGCCCTGATTCTGAACACTGTGAGTATCTCCATAAAGTACTGTTCTGAAACTTGAATGACTTCAGAATAACCTGTTAGAGCAGCTGGGCAGAACTGTCTTCAGATGCTGGAAAAAAGAATTCTCTGGAACTGAACTCTTCTGCTTCTTCTAAAAGAGCTGTTATTTGCTAGGCTGATTTTCATTCCCTGGTTTGCAATTGCAGTCCAAGCCATCAAGAACTGCTTCAGCTCCAAAGTGGTTTGCAGACCATTTTGATGACTCACTTTGCCCCTGGACTCTCATCCATCAGCCCTCCCTTTTCTGTTTTCCTCTTGTTCCTCCTTTTAAGAACCCACTATTTTCTTACTCTATTTTCCACCAGAAAATGCTGCAAAGAACTCTGAGATTTAATCTCCTTCTGCATCTCCTCTGGAATTTCTCAGGGATTCTTCAGGTGAATCATCTGAGCAGTAACCAAGTTGTGGCTTTGCTTTTGGACTGACTATACATTTCCCCAGTACAATGCTGTTTACACACACCTGTGTCTCTTCCATGGTGCTACTCTCCAAGGACCTGCCATCCTTGACATGATGTGGATTCTACCAGTGGCCCCTCAGGCAGGGAGGGTAACAGTTACTCAGAGACACAACTGGGAACATAGCTGTCAGCTCTTAGCCTAACTAGGATGCCACTCTCACATAGTCTTCCAACCAGCCAGGAATTCCATCTCTAAAATTTTCTCTCAAAAACAAAGTCTACTGTGGGACAAACCCCTTCTCTCATTTTTGCTTTCTGGAGGTGGAATACACAAAGAGTTTGTGAAGGAACTATTTCTTACCTTTCTTACCTGAAAACACTGAGCACTTGGTGACAGTGCATGGCCAGAAGGATTTCCATCTTCAGAGCCCCTGGAAGTTTTATTCCTTGTAGTTTTAAAATGGCACTGTATTTTGTATACACAGAAAAGCAACTTTTTCAAGAGGAACAGCCCATGGTCCGTCCTGCGCCTCTCCTGTGGGATCTGTGGTTTTCCCTGCTGGCATAACTCCTCCCTGTGTCTCCCTGCAGTCCTGCCAGGTAACACCATGAGCACAGAAATGCTATTTCTATATCAAACCCAGGATTTTCAAAGTGATGGTGAAGGCACTCAAAAGTCATCTGCTTCACTCTTCAAAAAGAGCACTAGGGAAAAGTGTCCATCCTGACTAAACAGTGGCTGTACACAGCCTGACAGCATGATGATCTTTATCACACTAGCACCTGACTTTTAAACACTAAGTCTGAACCACTTTCTTCTTACATACAGCACTTGTACTGTCTTCAACTACAACTCACGCAAAAGCCAGCCTGAATTACTTAAGATCAACAGGTACAAAAAAAATATCCTTGGAGTAGGACAAATACCTGTTCAGTACAAAGGGCTCTGCCAAATTAGCAATTTGGAATGTTGTTAACCTAGTAGAGAAGCAGATTTTTGTGGTAGGCATGCCACTTCAAAAACTACTCGGATCAAAATTCACTGGTGAAGCAAAGAAAGGTCTGCTAAGTCAACTGAGCATGTGATAAAAGTCATATGTCTTGAAACTTCACCAGAGGTCCAGACAGTTGAAGAATATAATGGCAGGAATACTTGATGCAGAGGTTTAAAATATGTTCTCTTCTATCATCCCTAGTAGCTTGAAGGAGTTTGTCTTTATTAATAGACCCCTTTAAAAAATAAAAAAAACCAGCTTGTGTAATCTTTCCAACAGAAGTTGAGATTCCAGAGAAATATATACAGCAAGTTTATTGTAAATTTGTCTCTCTATTTCAAACAGATAAAAGGGGACACCAAAATGAAGTGTTTTCAATACCCCACCCATTAAGTCCAAAGTTCCAGGTATCTTCCCAACACAGAACTCAATGAAGGAAAAATTGAAGTTTAGGTCCTGCTGCTACTAAGGGAAAATGTCTTTACAGATTATGGAAGACTTTCCCTAGACCAAGTATTTCATGTGGAAAACAGGACAAACACACGTATAGCCAATATCGACACGAGCTAAAGACAGGCTTCTACTTTTCACTGCAGAACTGAGGCAACAGTACCCCTTGAGAAGAGGAAAATATTATTCAGCCTTAAGCCTGAATACAGCCTACCAATAGCTGGAAAAAGTCCCAGTCTCCATGTCAGCTGTAAACCAAATCCTCGTCAACATACAGAATTGCTGCTGTGCAAAACCAGAGATCAGTCTGATTCACTGCCCAACTCCAGCTTACAGACTATTGTAATTTCATCGTTTCTCCAGTTTTTTGTACTTGGCTTCTGCAGAAGGAAAAACAGTATTTTAGTACTGAGTAGGTAAAAGCTTTGCAACCTGTAAGCTAATTTACTGTACCATTCAGGATCCTTTTTTTCTAATGCATTTAGGCAGATATAATTGTACAATAATTTTTTTAAGAACCTGGTGCTTAAGTCAGACAGTAATATTAATTTAAGCCAAGAAGGCTTGGGTGGCTGGTGGAACATTATGAATCCCTCAATTTGCAAGGTTAAACATCAGTCTTTAAATTATAAGTCAGTGCCTACCATAAAAAAGAAATCAAGCCTCACCAATAAGCAGTAGTTTAACAACACCTGTACTAGTCCACCGTAACATAACTCATTACATTAATCTTTTCCCAATGCTTATCACTTCACAC
The DNA here is from genome assembly GCF_901933205.1 of Camarhynchus parvulus. Classification (NCBI taxonomy): domain Eukaryota; kingdom Metazoa; phylum Chordata; class Aves; order Passeriformes; family Thraupidae; genus Camarhynchus; species Camarhynchus parvulus. The sequence goes on along the minus strand of NC_044576.1, from coordinate 16,940,754 downwards.
ACAATGTTTGTGCTCAAAAGCAGCATAGGCAACTCTGCACCTCAGATTTGTTAAACAAAACAGAGTTTACTTTCTTTCATTCTTTTTAAATTCTCTTGCAAGGCACTATGCTGCTAGGTCTTAACAGTGGAGGATGATAGTTACCAAGTTTTTTGGAATATGCATCCAGTTTATAAGCTGCCTGCTCCAGAGCTGCAACCTGTTCCTCAATTAGGTCTATCTGTTCCAGATATGGCTGAAGATCAGCATCTTAAAAAAGCATAAAAATATTATCTGTCAGTTCTCAGTAATGCACTTCCAAGAAACAGTTCACACTTGAAACACAAGAATTTCTTATTACATTCTTCAGACGGGACATTTCAAAAGATGTCCTCTCCCAGCCCACAAATAAGTGGTGACTCTGACAGCCATGTTCCAGGAAAATATTAAATGTTTAAGAGTACTGTCTAGTCTCTAACACAAGTAACAAGAGAACATGAATTAAAAGAAGTGTTATTCCTATCAGATCTAGAGTCTGGGGTAAACCAGGACACAAATTCAGATGTATTTTCTCTTACAGTAGTCTACAGAGTCTAAAGCTATTAAGAAATATACAAGACTGGCATTGCATAGCAGCACATCTATATCAGTGAGTTTTATTTCCTTCAGCACTAATGGAGTGTGAACCTTCTGACACTCAAGATGCTTTATTTTCCAAACAAGTGTGCCATTTATGACACCCCTACCTTATTTGGTGTACTTACATTTTTGGTTTAAATCCTTCAGATTTCTACTGATGTTTATAGCAATATCTTTCATTTCTAAGTACTTCAAGCTAGTCAGCTTATTCATGTTTTCCAAGAGTTTGTAGTCTTCACTGGTGGCTTAAAAAAAATATAAAGTATATTTTAATTAAAGGTGATGTGGTTTGAATTGTGTGCAGACTCTTCAAGAAGACAAGAGATTTCAATCCAACAGCCAAATAAAGCACAACAGTTTAGATGGCAATACAGGTTATTAGTATACACTCTACAAAAAGATGACATTTTGTGAATTCCAAAAATCAACTGCACTGATTAATTTACTTCTAAAATTTTTTGAAAAAAATTTACTAAGTCCTCATACTTCAATTCTTAACTCTGTCAGTTAGACATTTATGTTTACAAAACTGATAGTACAAATCCAGACTCATAATTTGTACCATATATTCTTCCAGCCTGCAAATCAGGAGTGCTTTCAAAATGAGTGCCTATGCCATGCATTAACTTGGTGAACAGTTTACTTCACTCCAGTTAATCTTGCACAGCAGTTTATTCTAAGGTATAAATGTTGGAAAACATATATGATCCTTGCTCTCAAGAAAAAAATGACTCCACTCTCTGTAGTGCCTCCCTCCTACTCTGTCTTAACCTAGACGCTTTTGTTAGATTGACTTTCCATGTACAAACTTCTTTGAGATTAAAAATAATTATTTTTAAGCTGCTGATATCACACTGAATTGTTCTGAAAAATATTCGTGCTATTCTGGGACTTCATTGAATTATTATAACTAATCTCACTGTTGTTATCAGCCTAGCAATGTGCCAAATTTCAACTGCCAGTCTTACCATATGCAATTTAAATAGTTACAGTTTAGACAAACTATCCAACAGATTTCTTTCAAACAAAGTGAAAAGAAAGAAGAACTTGCAGGTCAGTATTGCAGTGCCTTACCTGTCAGTTCACCTGTCAAGTAAGTGGCCATTTTGCTGAACATGTCTTTGCAGAGTTCATTGATATCTGCTTCTGCTGGCTCCTTAGCTTCTTCTGCAGTTTCAATAGCAGGATCCTCTACTCAGGGTAAAGACATTACAGGGTTAAGACAAACTACAGCAAGTCCGGAAGCACAACAGAAAGATTACATGGTCCCATTTTTCCTCCCTTCAGGCTGCCTACAGCTGCTTTCCATGTAAGTTGCTTTCTTTACACTTCACACTGTTAAGGGGTAACAAACCACGGCAGCTTCTTCGAAGTACCACTAACATTACTTCCAATAATGCTTTAGGGAGCATTCAAAAGACAGGCACAGGCCTGACAGCACTGACAAGTATTAGTCCCCCACGTGCCCAGACAGCAAAGCAATTTGGAGAGAACTTCTGAGTGGCTGTGCACGGTGCTGCTGTTTATTTCCAGTCACCGACTCGGAAAAGATGCACAGTTACCCCAGTCCGCTTCATATGGGCTACAACAGATCCCCACCTGCGGAAAGCGGCAATCGCCGCTTTTCTTCTCCAAACCCGTTTCTGCCACAATCTGCCCTCGTTCGGCCCCTCCCCGGAGGAGTCCGGCACCTCTCCCCCAACCCGGCAGGCCGCTCCTTCCCCCATCGGCGGCGTTTGCCGACTCGCACACGAAGGCAGCCCGAGGCCCGCGGCTCCCTCCGACCGAAGCGGCGGCAGGGCCAGGACCCTGCCGGTCCCCAAGGCATCAGCGGAAGAAGGCGTATGGCCCGGCCCGGCCGGCACACGCCAGGCCGCGGGCTCGCCGGGAGCTCCTGCCCGCGCCGCGGCCTCCCCGGGCCGGGCCCAACCCCGCACCGCGACCCCGGCCCCAGTCCTGCACCCCGGCCCCGGTCCCTTACGCTTGGCGGGCTGCGCGCCGGCCTCGGGCGGCCCCTCCGCCGCGGCCGCCATGGGCACACAGCCGCTCCCACGGCCGGAACCGCCTCCTCCGGGCCGCGCCAGGCCCGGGCCCGCCCCGCGCCCGGCGCAAGGAGGAGCGCCCGGAGCCCCCGCCCCTGAGGGGCGGCCACGGCAGGTGGGCGGGGTGGCGGCGCTGCTGGGACGCGGCTGCAGGAGAAACAAATACCCAGGTGTAAAACCTGTACGAGGTTACTTTGCCCCAGAGGTTACAGGCAGTGAAGCCGAACCGAGAGCGCCCGGTCAGTGCTCGATGCGGCTGCACCGTCAGTGCGCTCATTTCCCCCTTCCCACCGCAACCGGAGCGCTCATTGCAGGAGCGCCGGCAGGACTCTCACCGCACGCCCGGTCCAGGGGCTGCGGCCCGCCCGACGCTCACAGGCAAACTCTCCAGTCCTGTGTTTGAGGATGTTTTCCTTTGGCTTAGCTGATCTGCTTACATCAGCAGGTCTTAACGCGATTTAAAAGCATCTCTTCTGCTGCTGATGAGGTGGCCAGGAGACAAGTATTGGCATGATAGTCTGTCCTGTGGGGACTGTGGTACACGTTGCTGTAGTTGCCACAGCCGTAGCTAAATAGGTTTTTTTCAGTCCATAGTGTAAGTAGCACTATATACAGATAGTGCAGCTAAGAACTGAGTCTGTTAAAAACTTCGGCCAGTTGTAAGTATACACATTTTTATTTAGAAAGTAATAAAGAAAAAGGGCATTCCCTCTCCTCCTTTAAAGTAGTAAATACATTTCTTGCTGTTCATGGGGGGGAGGGGAGGTTTTTTGGTTTCTTTGTGCCTGCAGTACAACAGTACATATTTCTCTTCTTAGGTAGATGTCTAACACCACTGCTATTTAGTTTTTAATGAAGCTAAAGTTGTTTCTGGAAGTAGCTTTCACCGAGAAGCTACTACAAGTACAACTGTGCTTTCCTGGTAGTAAATGCTTGGTCTCTACTGACTTCAAGCTCAAATGCATCTCCAACACATTGTGAATGGTCTCTGTCTCTCCTCAGATGTGACAAGCACTAAGAAGGGACAATGTATCATTGTATAAATGCCACCATCACCTTCCACCTTTTGTGATGGAGAAGCTCACATGTCCAATGGAATATTTTGTGTATAAGCTGGCACACAATAATAATGGTTTACAATATAAAATTTGATATGTACCTAAGGAATTATGAGAATTGTATTTTCTTAGGAAAAATCACTTACGCAATGTACATTAATGCATTTCTTCTTAAAACCCACAGTCCTGTGGAGATCATGCTTCAGAAACAGGAGAATAGGCCTCCCATCTGAAGTCCAGTAAAGTCAGCTGAAAACATTTTGGCAATCTCCAGTAGGCCCTAACAAGCTTTGCAGTTTTAACACCTGAGAAGCTGCAGGGCAAGGCAACACAGGAGTCTATGTGAACTTCCTCATGAACCGGAGTTTTGCATAGGCAATGATAAGGAAGATGACAGTCATGCAGAAGAGAGCCACTATGTTTTCCCACATTGCCCAGCTGGTAGGGGCAATTCCCTGGCTGCACAGGTATGCTTCACCAGAACACCTGCAGAAAAGCACAGGGCACAATTTCGTATTACTATGTAGCACACATCTTCAGGTAATTACTTTTATTCCTGTTTCACAATGATCATTCTACCCTCAACTCTGCAAAACAGGTGATAGAAATAGAGAAGCCATCACCAAATAAAACTCGAGGGACAAATCTAGATCTCTAGTTCTCATCATTTTTCAGTAGCAACCTAATTGTTCTTTACAGATAACTGGCAATTTATGAGGAAACCTCAGAATCATCTTAAACCACGGTAAGTACAGAAGCATTAGCTTCCCCTCAACAATCACTGGAAGTCCAAAAGCCATGGAAACAGTACTCTAGCACTGCTCCCTGCAAAATATTCAGCTTGCCATTTTTCTAGTATGAATCACAAAATAGCTGCACTGCTACAGCTTAAGGTATCAATAGCCAAGAACATTTCAAATGGGGCAAAATGAAGCACTGTGAGAGAGATACCTTGGCTCTCTCTGTATCTGCAGGGAGGTTAATATTTAAAAGTTCTGTGGGAGAGGCATGTTTCTGATCACAGGTCTACTGCTTTCCAGCAACTCTAGCTGTCCACACACTGCATTTCCATTGTTAAGTGACTCTGGATTTGTTTAGGAAAACTGATCCATCAGGGCTAGGTTATCAAATACAAAACTTAATTTAGCTCATCTGCCTATTTTTACAAGTAAAGTTTCATCCCTACTTCACTCTTGGGTAATTGTGGAGTTTTATTGTATAATCCTAAAATACATTACTTTGGGACATGTTGTTGAGACTGGCTTGTAAGTGGTAATTCTGCAAATAGTATAAAAATTTGATGCAGTCAGACTTCCCTTCAAGTAATCACTTTTCAGGCCCAGAACCACCATGAGTACTTACATTTCTTCTGAAATGTTGGGGGGACAACTGCCTGTGTCTCCCACTAACACTGTAGTATTTGAATTCTTCTCACCACAGAAGTAGAGATCTCTGTACTCATTTACCTGAAGGGCCTAGGGAAAGAGGAAGACACAAGATTTTTGCAGAGTTCATGGTTTGGGCTGTTAAAACTGAAACACTTCAAAGGAACTTGATTATTAGAATACACATACCACCATTCTTAGAATCATATGTTCACATTCCTTTTTATTCTCAAGCTCTTAGACACTGCTTTTCTTAGCAACTGCTCCAAGTTCTACATGCAAGGTGGTTCGGTGTCCAGGCCTTAGCTTCCAAGTTACTTAGCCACGGGTTTCTGTCTTGCCAGCTACAAGTTTCTGTTCATCCACATTCACCTGGGTCAGTCTACTGATCCAGAAAATCATGTGGCTGCATGCAGATCCCCCAGCATCACCACACTGAAGGCATGGCAAAGTCAGCCAAAGCAAGAGGTGAAAGGCTCCCAAGCACTGGCATCCTGCACTCACTGCTATCTCAGAGGACTCTTCTACATTGAGTAACACTGATAAACCATCTCAGTGATACCCAAACAATGAGATCTCACACCTCTCCCACCCTGCACCAGCTCCAGCATTCATTTCAGTCACTGTTACTTGAAGTAGGACACTATTCCTTCCAGAGAGGCTTGGCAAGTATGCAAACAGGAGATGGAAACACAACTCCCACGTGTGACCTGCTCTATTTTCTGTGTTTCAATCAGCTGCATCCTTAGATTTCTGGTACCCCAGCTCCTTACTATTCAGAAAAGTCCAATTTCATTTCAGAGGAAGCCAGGCTGAAGACTAAGACACTCGTGCACTACAGTAAATCCCTTAACCAGGTGGAAAGTCATTGGCCGCAGCTGGCCACCCATACAGTAGTGTCTGGAGAGGCTGGACAATATTTGATTTTATTCTGAACCACAGGGATCAACTACTCAGGCTAGGAATTAGTGCCTGACTGGACAGCTTGCTCTGCAGCTGTCCAAGCAGCACTAATTCTGTAGCACAAAATGTTTGTTCAGTCCCTGAGACTTGCAGCTCTCACACAGAGTTCTAAATTTCACTTCCTTTTTGAGGCTGTCTGGTTTATTTTTTTTTACCATATTCATGCAATGAAACAAACCAAATCTGGCTTTTAAGAGAACTTCAAACTTTATACTCAAAACCTTTCCAGGAAGCAGCAGTGTGGCTACATTACTCAAAGGAGACCAATGCTACTTTCTACTCACAGTGAGGCCGTATCGAGGGATGCTGAAGTACTTGAGCCAGTTCAGCCAGCCCATTACTGAAGGGAGGTTCACTAGGAGGCCAGAAAAGATCTGAAATAGAACACAGGAGACTGATGAGTCACAAACTCTGTTTATTGCAAATAATACCATTCCTGCACAGATGCTGCAGTTCCCAGCAGAGCTCCACTGGGATTGATGGATCTACTACTGCTGTCATCCCTGTACCCACAGACATGAGTTGGAGCCTTGCAGCACTCCCATGCCACTGGCCCGACACACCTGAGTACTCCGCTGAACTGCTTGCAAAGAGGTCAGAAAGGTTTTCTACACCCACATGTGAGCTAAGAATCATGACCACAACTTCTTACTCAGGAGGACTGTCCTATGACAGAGCTGAGCAGAGGCCAAAGAAGGATGACGGAGATGAGAAAGTAGAGAATCAAAAAGAAGAAAAAGGGGGAACCTTAAGAGCTGTTATTATTTCAGTCTTCCCCTCTGTCCTACATCTTTTATCCATGCTTTCTCTCATCTGGAAAAATATTTGCTTTTACTTCTTATCACAAGTGGTCTTCATAGTTAAACATACTTCAGCCTCTGCTTCATCACAAGTGATCTTGTGCTTACCCCACCGACCTTCAGTACATGCATGTGTCACTCCTTATACACTATGACCTAACTCAATGTACATCATGCCCTTCACTACACATGCACACTTCTCACCCGCAGTGAGCAGTTAAAGCAGTGCACTTGGCTTATTGTAAAAGCAGCTTAAATTGCAAATCAAAGAATAAGGGAGGTACTGTGGCTCAGAGTATGTACACAGACAGTGACCAGGAATCATCTAACAAGAAACATGTAACTTGGTAGGTTTCACAGTCAAGATGTTTCATCATCAGCATCACCTTTTTGAAAAAGAACTCACAGCTTTCATCTCCAAGTAGTCAAAATTTCTCTCTCTTGTTCTCTTCCTTAAAAAAATCCTCAGGGAAGAGTATTGAAGTAATTTCTTGAAACCCAAGGTAATATTGAATTACAAAAAAAGAGAGGGTTTGTGCCTTTTGTACCGCTTGGGCAGCAAAAATTAATGCAAATAATCAACAGATCTAAAGTTTATTTCAAGGCTTTTTCCTTTTAAATGATCTAATTGATCAGTTAGATTTCTAATACTGGAAATGCAAGATTTTTTAAAATCAATCTTTGTAAGGACAATTTAATTTAAAAAAAGCAACACGTGTTTGGAAAGTTCTGGTGGCATCACAACTACTGAATTGCACCCAGCCCTTAGACTACAAGCTGGCAGAAGAATATCTTTGACTACAGTGACAATAAAATCACAAGCATGGAGCTGATATGCCAGTGGACTATGGATATTTTAGCCTGCCTAGGGTAAGCTCAATTCAGTCCTCTTCCCTCCCCTCCATCAAAGGAGCACACACCCCCTAATATACTTACAAGCATCAGGACAAAACAAATGGTGATGAGCAGATTGGCCACAGCCACCACATCCATCCCAGCACTGATAGCCAGGGACATGGCTGTGGCAGTGTAGGACACCAGCATCAGAGTCAGCATGAAGAAGAAGAACCGCCCTGCAACAGCTTGGTATCCTGTCAAAAAGCAGAAAGGTAAGAGTCCAGTAAACAACCACATGATGAATTCCAGAGAGGTACCCTTGGATTCCTATACAAGACAGGCAAATCAGGAAGAAAGACCAAGTCTGGAGTTGGCAGGAACTTTGCATGCTTCAGAGGCCCAAAGAGCATTACCAAAAGACGTTGTCAGGCAGGTCTCTGTGTTAGATTGTTGGTGTCTCTGCCCCTGCCCCAGAGTCCTCCAAAGTTACGATGCCAAGCACTTAAATCAGTTGAAAGTTCAAGTAGCAGTATGTTATAGATACAGGAATCTGGCTAAGTCAGAAATGTGTTGGAAGACAACAGGTTCAATGAAAGCATCAATTCTTTACCAATCATCCAGTAACTGATGCATGAGAATATGATGGCTGGAGTAGTTCTCATGGGCAGCAGATCTCCTATCATCAAGGCCAGGAAGTAGGCAGACACACGGTAATATCCACTGGTGTACTGATGGCTGCGAGGACAGGAAGGAGGGGAGTTGTACAGGTTTAGAGGTTCTCTAGGAAGCAGGCTCATAGTGTGTGTTTGATTTATCCTGATTTGTTTTCTGCTTTTTCTACCAGTAACACCTCTCTATGCAAATTGCTTATATTCTCTGTGCTGTCACTAACACTCTATGAATTAAGGGCTGATCTGTCTCAGACCCTACAGTCAAACAGCACACCAAGGAATGTGAATGAAACACGGTGTGACTGCTAAGTAAAATATCATAAAAAAACTCCTAAGTCTCTTTTCAAAGAAGAAGATCCTCAATACAAGAGCATGGGGAAGCATTAGACTTCTATAAACTGGAGGAACACTTCATCCACTGCTAACTCACACAGCTGCTTCCAGGGAAGAAGGAATGATACCCAACAATGGGAAAACACCTTTGCGACATCAACTCACCTCCAGTTCAGGGCATTATGATTGTTTTGTTACTTAATGGAGCTCATGAAAAGATGCTTTAACAGGTGATGTGCCTAAATCCCCATTGACACAGCTGGTAAACTACACTGGCAAGCATGGCAGACTAGCAAGAAATGGCAGTGTGGGGGAATTTCACTCCTGAGCAGCTGTTAGGGACAATATCAAGCTGCTCTGAGCAGCCTGTGGGTGGACATGTACATTTCAGGCATAAATCTCCAGTTTCTGTTTTACTGCATAGGATCTGTCTCTTGCTCTTCTATTGCATGAGCTGGAGACACCTCCAAACTACACTTTCAACATATATGTATGCGTACAGGTGTGTATACTGTATCTACGTGCATTTACATATGTATACACACATACAAAACATATACATATATATATTACTATAAAGATATTATATATAAATAATATTATAAGTAAATAACTATATTTAATTATATATTAATTACTTTTAACAACAATGTAATAATCAAGCACATCCCTCTAAACACAGATGCGCTTGATTATTAACAAGCTCTTGTAAGCCAGACAGTGGCCCCCTTTATCTGAGCATCCATTGCAAAGTTTTTCCAGGAACTCTCCCTTCATTTTTGCACAGTCTTGCCACTTTAGGACCATTGTAAGACTGTGTGTCAGCCCTTGTGAGAAAGGGGGTAGGAAGGATTCACAGTCTGCAGGATTCACGCGCAGACCTCAAAACCAGCTGTTACCAAAAGTGGGTAGGAAAAACAGTAAGCTGTCACACAGCAAGCAAGTAAAAGCATTTCCTCCTTCCCCCAGCTCTGAGCATTTCAGCTCCCTGCTCTACAGACTCATTTAGCATTACTATTACAATCTGATATTGCAAGGGAGCAAGCAAGTCCTTGGTGGTAAAAATTTTGTTCAGTGTGTAAGATACTGCTCCATCTCATTCTAGGGTATGAGACAGTCCAAGTGCCTTACTACTTACACAAATAGTTTCTTGTCTCTGATGAATAGCTCAATTGCAGAGACACTCGAAAAACACTGGTTTGTAGTGACAAAAAACAAGGATCCAACCCTAGAAGGCAAAACAGAACAGTGGAAAAGTGAGGGAACAACCAGATTAAGCAGTGGCAGCCTCAGACATTCATCATACCATAGAGTCAGTGCTTTTCTCTGTCCATAGAATGGAGATATTTAATTGCTACTGTAAATCTTAGCTGTATCCTTATCTTCCCTTTTACACTCCCTTTGTACTTATGTGCAAACCTGACAGAACTGTGGCCCCTTTAGGACCCCTGGCAATTCCATGCTGCAGTGCACTGAGACCGATGAACCCAACCCTCCCTTGTATTTCAAGTGGATTCCAAGGCCTTCCTTCCCTGTGCCTCAAACCTGTCTGCTACGGATAGAAAAATGAGCAAAGCATTTTCATCTCACCGATTCTGAATGCCGCTTCGGTCCAGTTTTACACCAAAAAAGATAGCACCCACAACCAAGGCTAGAATTACAGTCACTGCAATCTGGAAGTGGAAAGAAGAAAGGTAAAAATAAATCCTTCAGGTAAGTAAAAAAATAGGAACTAGCATTCTTAAGTCATATGCAGAGCTTAAGATTCACACCTGCCTAAAAGCCTTGCTCTTGTGAGGCAATGTATACTGAGACACACCCAATTAAAATCCTTATGACAGTTTTTCAGATTTTATCCTCTTCACTTTTCTACTCCATTCTTTGGCTAGCAGAGTTTAGTAGAAACATAGAATAACCAAGTTTAAGTTTTAAAATGAGGCACAAAACTAGTATCATCCTAGAACATCCCCATGTGACCGAGAGAATGGAGCACTTTCCCTCCCACCCCAATCTTCAGTGCAGTAGTTCTTATGCTAAACTAAACTGGAGATTTTTTCCAAAGGCCACAAAGGTAGCTGAGCATCTCACTCCATTTACATGGCAGTGGCACAGGACTTTTCTATTTCCCTAACTGCCTTTGAAAACATGTTCTGCCCTACAAACTACAGATTATGAGACTGAGAGCCGCAAGAGTTTGAGACTTTTAGCAATTGTTACCTACTTGTGCAATGGAGGCCTGTGGGTTCCTGATGAGATTTTTCAGGGAACGCTTGGACACCCAGTAGAGCTGAGTGAAGAATCCATTTGCATAGGTGATCTCATGCTCCTGCTTGGATAGTCTCTGCTTGCTTCCCCGTCCAAGCTCCACTTTCCCCAGTGCTTCCTTTGTGCTCTGATACAGGTTTGAGCCGAGATACTTCTGGTGCAGCACATCTACCACACTGCTATCCACATTGTCTTCTGTCACTCCATTCTCACTGCTCACTTCTGAGTGAGAAAAAGAAGATATGGCTTGTGATTCCCTATGAACATGACCTTCAGATATGGCCCATCAATAAGTTCAGCAATTCTGGAGGCTGAAGAAAAAGACAGAAATGCCCAGAGAATTTGAGTTGTTCACGCCTTAGCCCTGAGTTTAGGAAGCTAGCTTGAGTGAGAGGTTTGTCCTGTATTTTTAATTGAATCTAGCTAATCTGCCCATTCTTTCTGGCACAAAATGGTTATATTCTTGTAACATGGCACCAGATAACTTTTGTTTCATTGAATTTGGGAAAAATCAATGTTTGCTCTGATTCACATCACTTCAGTGATGTGAACCGCTGTGTAACTGCTTTACAAGATCTGTTCCCTTATAGTCCTTCAGTCAACGATGTGCTACATGATCCCCAAGCAAGTATTTCCAAACATTTCACTCATTATATTGGTAGAGAATTTGTTCTCTAACAGTTCCAATCTCTTTCACTCTCCTGTAAATCCAACACTCCTCAGCCATCTACTTAGTCTCTGCAGCAGCCTCTTATGTGACTGAGAACTTGTCAGCTGCCTCTTGAGACTAAGCAGTTCTAGTTTTTTCAGCCTTTCCCTCACAGGCTTTTTTAAAATTTTGGTATTTGTAATTCTCTCCTATACTACTGAAGTGAAAAAAATCCATTTAAGAAGTTTTCTGATCTCTTTAAAGAAGCCCAAAACAAAGTATATCTACTAGCAGGAACAATTAAAAGATAAAGAAATGCCCTTAGACTCAAAGAAACACAGAGAATAAAAGCTTGCCATCACCACATACAATTTCCCTTCTACATTAGCTAGCAGTGAATTTCTCCTTTGCAATTTACCTTTTCCTGTGTCCACAGGTCCATGATCATCCTTGCTGGCTGCCACAGCAGTTGAATCACCATTTATGACATCGAGGAAGAAGTCAGCTGGATTATTGAAGGGTTCACATTCATATCCTTTAAAAACAAAAACAGAACAAACCAAAACCACACATGCAACGTGTTTGCATTGCACAGGGCACACCTCAGAAGGTCAGGTCTAACACTATATCACTTTTCCGTAACCCTGTTACCAGAAAACTTCACTGCTTTTTCATAAGTGTTACTTTACAGCAGTAGATGGACAGGATTTAGAAGATGGCGAATCCAGGGTATCTAAAAAGCTTCAAAGCTGCTTATTCACTGATTTCAGGTGAGGAGGAATCTCTAACTGCTTCTACCACAACTCTGTATGGACAACTCTTGCCTCCTTCCCATGGCTGTTCAACCACATTCCACTCTGAAAGACACACAGTTCCTCAGCAGAGGTTCCTGGGTGTCTGCTCTATAGCCTCAGATATTTCTTCCAGAGGCTCAACTCTTGTTGGAGTTTCCCTGGTCACAAGGATGAGGAAGGGCTGTCCAAAAGCAGCTTCTTATAATACAGTTCTAAGTATGGGACAAGGAGGAAATTAAAAACAAACAAACCCAAAGACATTTCTACATCTTCCCTGAGAGAAAGGAAGTGGCCTACTAAGAGGAGGAGCAGAAGTACTGACATTGGTTAAAGCACCTTCGTTAAAGCCAGAGAAAGCTTATAATCTAATGTGTCCATGGTTGCATTTAAAGATTGGAAGTCCACTCCAAATTCTCTGTTCATTATAGTCAGACACCATCACCCTGCTTACTTGAACAGAGGGCAGCCACCCAACAGTGCAGCTATTAACCCATCTTAAGACACACCCTAATTCTGTCCTCTTGGTTGCCCACCTGCATTCAGTCTAGAGCATATTTTTGGATCTTGGATTTTTGGATCCAATCTGCAGGCTGTGGTTCAAAAACCACTGGATCTGCCATCAAGGCCTGGTACAACTACAAGCATTATCTAGTGATTCTTGGTTTTTGTCCTCATGTAAGGCAACAAAGGCAAGAAAGAGCCATGATCTCTTGTCTGAAAATTTTTAGGTTTCTCATTCTGTCTTTTTCCTGCTCTAGCATAACACTGATTAGACTGTATGTGTACAGTTTCTAACATCCCAGTGATAGAAAAGCATGGGCCTATTATCCCATGCTAGGGCAAGAATCTACACACAGATTCAACTCATGAGCCAGTTGCTTTTGCTCTTGGCATAGAAGACTTACCAATAGAACTGAAGTACTCCAGGGCGTGTTTCGCAGGACCGTGGTACAGCACCTTTCCCGAAGCCAGTAATGTCAGACTGTCAAACAGCTTGAATATGGAGTAACGGGGCTGATGGATGGAAAATATGATGGTTCTCCCTCTTCTTGAGAGCCTGACATAGAAACAAAACATCTCTTAACTACACCACACTTTGAATTTCAGGAATGTAAACCCCAAGTATCAAAATCCAAGACAAATACTTGGCAACTTCTCAGGGTTTTGACCCAGAAAAACCTTCTCTCCCTTCTCTGTCACTGTATCAGATGCTGCCTGCAAGACAGCACCCATCATTACAGAGACCATCACTGCAGCCCAGGCAGCCAAAGTATGATGTTGTCTGTAGCTAGCAAAGCCTGAGGCCACAGCTGTGTATAAACCCTCCTTATGTGTTTTTTATACCAGATGTCCACCTAACTGGAACAGTCCTACTGCGTTCAATGGCAGTACCAGGTGGTACTTATCAGGCTGTGGAAGTCTGGCCAGCTGAGATTTCTCTTAGATCTTCTGCTGAAGATTTACTCTAAAGAAAATTCAAACCAAGTTTTCCTTGAAATTTGTCAGATGCTCTTTCAAGGGCTTTAGCACTGATGCCCAGCAAGGACCCTTGACCATCAAAGACCCATATCCACAAACCCCAGACCAATGCAACCCCCACAAGCAAAACCAGACAACTTGCCACAAACCCAGGAGCAGGATTAGAAAGTCATCCTCATTAAATAACCCTCTTCCGTCCTCCTTGCATGTAACTTTATTCTAATTGTCAGAAGACACCTCATCTCCAAAACATAGGACACTCAGAGTAAATTTGCAGGTGAAGTTTTATCTGAGTTCAAGACTATTGTTGGATAGTAGACTCAAATGGAAGGCCAAGAAATTATGATTACAAGGTCTGACCTTCCAGTCTACTCTTTGTTGTGGCAAAGGGAAGCTGTCCAAGCTACATCTGCTTTTTGGGCTCCAGTCCAATGCTTGCTGTGGAAAGATTCCCATAAGCTTAAAAAGGCTTTGGAAGAGACCCAAACAAATAATTCACCACTACTTCTGAGTATATTTGTCTAGTTTTTATGTTTTTGTTTTTTAAAGGAGCACTAGAACTACTCAGTCATAAGAACATTCCTTTTTTTACTAATGAGTTGACAACCAAATTGCAGCACAGTGAAGCACTGACTCTTACTTCTTCAGAAGGATGAGGACTGCATTGGCTGTGCTGGCATCAAGGCCAGTGGTTGGTTCATCCAGAAAAAGGACTGGTGGCTCTGTGATGAGCTCCATCCCAATGTTGGTTCTCTTCCGTTCCCCTCCAGACACTCCCCGGATCAATTCAGTTCCGACCTGCATGCAGAAGAAATCAGATATTTGAAACAAGACCCAGTCAGTACATGCTCTGGACTTGTGGGCTTTCCACATCTAGCAGCCATTTTCACTTTCAGAGTCCCTTTAATGAACTCTAGGATCAACAGCAGGTGAGTTTGACCCAGGGACTGTGTAGCAGTATGCTAAGCCTGATTTTCAGAGGTACCAGGTGCCTTATGACTCTAGGGAACAAGGATGACACTGACAAGAGACAGAGTGGGGCCACAGCATTCAGAGGAGGCATTAGTGTGTGGGGATGCCTTTTTTTAGTAGCTTGCCTGTTAATACAAGCTCTACACAGAACTTTTCCATCAAAGACCAGTTTTTCATCCCTCAGAGCTTTCAGAAATGAGAAAACAATTTTCTTGTCTTGTTCCATAAAGCCAGGAAGTGACTGAACAACTTTCCAAGATGCAATGACTAAGCGACTCTTTCCCTTCTGAATTTATACAACATTCTGGACATGGTCCAAAATCTTCCCCTTTTAGTAGCAAATACAAATACCTCTCTCCAAGCTCCCTCCTGAGCTGGAGACTGATTTCTTGCATGCAGTATGGTTTAGTCAGGTTCCTGTTTGGCTTTCTGTAGCTGCACTACACACACCATACTGCCCAGAGACAAGTTGTTCAATTTCCAGAGGTAGTAGGATTTCTGAGAAACGTGTTCTTACTGCTCACCTTAGCATCAGCCACTTTGCTTAATCCCAGCTCATTGATTATCTGGGTGACTCGCTCTTCCTTCTCTTTAATGCTGATGGAACTGGGGAGTCGCAGCGCAGCAGAGAATTGCAGGTTCTCCCTCACCGTCATCGTGCCCATAACAACATCATCCTGAAAGTACAAACGGACAGTTGGAAAGACTCCTCAGCTGCTGAGTGGGCACAGGAGTCCCTTAGTTACTGCATATGTTGTTTGCATAGCACAGTGGAGCCCAGACTGAAGGGCAACTCCTTCAAATTTTACATGACATGAAATTCAAAGTCCTTCAGTAGCAGTCAAGGGGAGACTGTAGCTCTGCAGGCTCCACAGCTTAAACCCAGCACCCCCTCAGCCTCCTTTCAGGCTGAGAAGTTCAAGTGCAGACAATGCTACTGTGTACTGCATGCGCATTTGTCTTACTAGGCAAAGTGAGGCAGAGCAGGTAGTGATTTTGTAGAGTTAAACTTCTGTCAGTCCAGTTGGAGCCAAAGGACACTGCTAGTGCTCAGTGTTCAAGGTAGAGACACTCAGGGAACCACCCTGGTCAGCTCTGTTCCCAGTTACAAGCCATACCTCGTTGTGGTCCAGAGCACCTGCTGAGTTCAGCTGCCAACAAAGAGCCTTACCCAGCTCCTCACTGGCAGCAGTTTCTCAGAGAAGAAAGAGTATTGCACCAAGATGCTCCTGCCAGGTCTCAGCTATGTACAACTCTTGGACCTAAACCTTTATTCTAAGGGCTACAAAAGCTTTAACAGTCACATGCTCTTTAAGGGAGAATCAAATCTATCCAGCTGGCAGACCTGGGCAGCGTACAGCAACCTGCAACAACCATGAGCCAAATAAGAGATTTGACATCAGGTCCATTCAGAGCTCCATGCATCTCCATCACCCTCACTTTGTTATCTGTACCAATTCTGCATCCTACAATATGATGAGAAAAGGGCTACAACACTGGGCAGCTGCTAAGAAACACGCCTGTTACGTCAGCCGTCTTTGGAAGACATTCCCTAAGCTGCAGGGCAGCAGATTCTTGCCTGCTTTGGGACTCTGCCCATGTCAGATATAGTGCATCACTAGCACACATGATATACCAGTCAACCACGTTTGGCACTGGAGTTAACAGAGGAAGACAAGAATGTGCTGCTTTGCTGCCAAAGATGGTTTAGGCATTTCAAACCTGCCCTTCCCACAACCCCTCAGTCTCTGACCCCAGCCTCCCATTCTCCACTCTCAGATCCACCAATAGAACTGCTGGGTCACTACACTGGAAACTAAACTGTGAATTTAAGCTTAATACCAAACATAATCAACAGTAGCATGACACCTTCACTCTCAGCATGAATGGAGAGACCACCAGCAGTTTTATAGGGATAACATATGACTTAGCATGCCTATATGCTTATCTGCATAAAAATGATCCTATAATTATGTATTTAGAACTTAAATGTTGTCCATAGTTTTTGGTCTGTCTTTACTGATCCAGGGAATACTGCATGGGGTGGGAAGGGGGAGAGACCATTTCATATTTCACCAAGTTGCTTATCATTTTAAAGTTATGTTTGGTTGATTTGGACATTTGAGAGACAAATTGGGACAACTTGTGAGAAACTTACTTTTCCAGCCACTGAGGATTTAGGGATCTCTGGCCTGCAGGATCAAGATTTAGCACCAGTCTCATCCCATGGATCCTGCAGAGCCCCCCAGCTGGCAGCTTTCAGCTGCCTGTGTCACATCTGCCTGCAGTCAGAACCCTGGATGGTTTCCAGATCTAGCTTCTCATACGACTGCCAAGAATCCCCTTCTCCCCAAGCTCCCCAGGGCTTTGAGGGTCTATTATTGGTCCAGGCCTCCACCCACTTCCGCAGATTCAGCTGGCTTTTCCTGTCTCTGAGTGGAATGGACCTCTGTCACAGCCAGCTAGAATCAGAGGAAGAACAGCAGGGATCTATTTATTTCCTAGAATTATTGTCTGATAGTTTGAAGCTACTTCTGCCAGCTAGAACGGCTTCTGAGTTTAACAACAAGAGATTTTGGGTGTCATGGGTTTTTTTTCTCCTTTTTTTAAAAATCTTTCCTAGCACTTCAGGGCAGAGCCCAAAGGCTAGGTCACAGTAGCCCAGCAATTTGGGCATCCACGTGGCTATGGGGAAGACACACCTCTGTTCTTGACTAGGCTGGAGTAACAATTTGATCTTATTGTCTTCCGTATCCCAGATTAAAACTAAAAACTGTAACAGCTGAGTTATCAAATTAGGCTCTGTAGGGATCACTGAAAATTACCTAAACTAGTTGTTGATGCTTCCTCATCTTATGTGGTCTGCCATCCCAAGGTCTCCCAGGCCTCCAGGAAGGCAGTTACTCACCTGCACAACATATCCTGAGATGCACTTGAAATTTGGAGGTTGTGGGATGCCATCTATAAGCACTTCTCCAGACAGACCTGCTGGGTCCTTTCTGGCAGCCAGCACATCTAGGAGACTTCAGACAAACACCAGGCATTAGGTTTTGCAATAACTGCTGCTTTTACCCTTGACTGGTTAAGTACCACCAGCCAGGACTGAGTTACAGCCTGCTCACAGTGTGCTGCAAACCAGAGGGCACAGGAAGGGGCTTCCCCTACTCTGCAAGCTTTAGCTCTTTGTACAGAAAGTCTGGTGTCCATCCAGGATTTTCCAGCACACGGTGTGCCACAGCAGTATGGCAGTGTACAGACGCTCACAATTCACAACAGTCAACCCCCTACAGACATAAACTTGGTCTGTGTATTTACAGATAACCTCAAATGCACAGAGACAAAAGCACCCTGCTGAGTCGTTGCAGGCTGCTCTCCAGCCAGGGGAGCACTGAACTAACTCCTCTTATCTTAAGGAAATTAATCCATATGGGTGTAAAGACAGGAGTTAAGATTAATTCTAGAAAGTAATTTTTTAAACTTATCACTGGATTCTCCTTACTGCCAGTGCAGAGGCCAGCCTGTCTGCCAGATAAGTAAACTGCCCTGATGAAGTGCTGCTCTTGAAAGCATCCTGATTAACCAGCAGACTCCTTAGAAAAGAAGATCAATGGTCACCACAAAGACAGGCCTGTGTGAACCCTGGCCATATTTCCAAGTGTCTGACACTCTTAAAGTCAGAAAGCGACAAAGAGCTCTCTTACCACAGGAGAGAAAACAGCATTAGCACTGGATGGAAACAGTCTACATGGCATTTCTCTGTGCCTTCATCCAAACAACTCAAGAATGTGTGCACCCTCACCAGCAGGCCACAGCCAAGTTGGGGTAAGGATCCAGAGCATCCTACAGACTGCATTACACCATACTACTGTCAGTTGTCACAGAAGGGTCTGGCTTACAGCTTCAAGGAAATCTTGCTGCAGAGAGTGCACAGAGGGTGACATCTTCCATGCCCCAGGGGAGCTTGTGCCCCATCCCCACCCCATTACCAGTCAGAACGGAGCCTACATCCGAGTTCCAAACACCCCAGTTCTGCCTGATATCTTAACTCGGGCCACCACCAAAGATGACTGCAGTAATATGGAGCACCAACTGGAGCAGATGAAGCGTGTGACACAGTCATGGTGCAAGAACTTCAGCGAGGCTGACAGAGGGGCAGGAGGTCAAGCTGCATCACCAGATTTCTCAAAGGCAAAGGTCTAAGCGTGCAGATACCTCACATCTCCCCTAACCCTCAGAATCCCAAAAATACTTTGAACAGCTGACTGTCCATTTAAAGGAGCAGAAGGTACTCACGAAGATTTCCCACTCCCTGTTGGCCCCAGGATAGCATTCAAGCCTGGTTTCATAATGCCACTGAAAGAAGGAAAGAGTTGTTAACAAATAAGGACATTTACAAGGACCACCCATATGCAGATTTTAGTAGATGTGAGATGTAAACAAAATGTTATTGAAAGAAAAACCTTAGAGATTAAAAACTTCTTAAATCTGAAATCAGTAAGAATTTTTCCTTTCTGTCCCAGACTGCCCGTCAGAACAGAATGAGAACTGGACATAAAAAGCAATCTACGTAAGACAGAAATTGTCTTCCCTGCTCAGCAGGGTCTTGAAAAGAAGCAACAACTGCTCTCTGTTGCTCATTTTCTCTGCATCTTGAACCATAGTTAACAGAACCCCCAGATCTTCTGGCAGAGGAATTCACACAAGTTTGGTCCTAATTTGCTCAGATCAATAACTGAAACTGCTTCAGCTATATCCCAGCTATTTTGCCTAAAAGCAAATCAAAGCGCTTACAAGAACTGCTGACTGGCAGGAGGGCAGTCATTTCTGTACCAGCACAGCTGGATCTGGAAAGTGACATGAGGTCACTGCTTCACAGCAGCAGATTAATTCCTACCCTCTAGTATTTCATTTAAGCAAACACTTACTTAATGTTATGAAGGATCTTCTTTTCCACGATTTTCCGTTTACAAAGGAATCCACTGGACTGCTTAACAGAGTACTGGATGTTATGGAAACTCACAACGGAGCCACGAGGAGATCGGAGGGACTCTTGTGTTGGAACAGAACGTTGGAAATTGCCCACTCCTTCCTCTTCTCCAACAGAAACAATGCTGTGATCGAACGTTGTGTCCGACATCATGCTCTTGTTACACAGGCCAAGCTCCACTGCATGGGGGTCACTGCTGTTTTGAGCAGTTCCCATCTGTTGAGGCAAAGAACAGAAACATGCAGGGAAGGAGACATGTGAACAAAGATTTCTCCAGAAAGTGTCTTGGAAGAGCAAGTTCATGCACAGCACATCAATTGGTACACATGCCAAGTTTCCAAAAGGATGGACATCCGCACCAGAAGACATCCAGTAGTCAGTCCCCAAAGGCACGGAAACCTACAGATTTAGAACTAACCTTTAAGGACAAGAAGTGTGTTCTTGAAGTGAATAATGCTTGCTCAAAGGGCATGTAATGAGGCAAAAACAAGCCTACCTATGATGGTCACCATCTTTTGCAACAATCGGTACTACTAATGGAAGCTGTTACCACCTGGAGAGACTCAAGCTCACCTTCTTCAATCATAACATGCTTATCCCCCTACTCCCCAACAAAGCCAGCAAAGAAAGCCTATTAATGAATCCATATAAAGAACCACAGCAAGAAAAATGTTAGTGTTTACAAAAATGAAGGCCAGTCATGTGCATCTTATTTGCTGCACAAGTCTATTTCAGAGATATCAATGTGATTAAAATAACAATTACACATGCTAAAAATTACTGTGGTGCTGCAGAAAGCCAAGGTACTCATCAGGTTAAAACAGCAAGGAGAAAGACCTGTCCACAAACACATCCATTGCTAGTTCCTCAAATTTTGTGTGAAGGTAGAAGTATCCCACCAACCACCCCTTTCCCACCATCTGCACTTCTTTCCTCACAGGACTGAGAGGGTGGCAACTGGCAAAACCACCAGTACAGCAGTAGTAGATTTCTCAGGGACAGATGGCCACCCTATTAGGAAACTAGGGCTACAAAAGCCAGGTTTAAAGAAATGCAAGTTGTCCTTTCCTCTCTACCTCTTCCTATCACTGAAAGCTCAACAAGTTGCATAAGTTTTCTCCTGCATATGTAAAATAAAAATCAGGGGCAAAGGAAGGGCTGTTTAGTTTGAACCCATACTGAACTCTAAGGCTAGTCACCCCTGGGAAAGAGCACAGGGTATGCTGGTTACATCAGCAAGAGATGGCTTATACACTTGAAAGGTTGCACAACAGATGATGAGAAAAAAAAAAAAAAAAACAGGAGGATGATAGTGACACTAGGGACAAAGACCTTGTTAGACTTTCGAACATTTTTTCTTGTATCTGTCCTGGCTAGGTTCTCTGGTTTAGTTCACCGTACACCCTTTTACGCAGGTTTTTGTAAAGCTACCGGTTAGCACTGGCATGCACGGACGGCACGAGGACGAGAAAAGCCCAGCAGAGGCTACAGGTAGGCTCGGGCTGCAGCAGCACCTCACGGCAGTACCCGCCGCTGTGTCTCCCACCCACGTCCCGCGGGCCGGTTTCGCCACTAAACCGGAGCCAGGACCCGACCCGGCCGACCGCGCTCCGCTCTCCTCCCCCAGCCCGCGCCCGCCCGCGGCGCAGCCCCGGCCCCGCCAGGAGCGCTGCTCGGCCGCCCCCGCCCCGGCCCGGGCCGGCCCGCGCCGTTACCTCGCAGCTGCCGCGGCGCTCGGAGTGGCGGCGGCTCTGCCTTGGCGGCGTTTTATAAGCGGGTCCGAGCGGCGGGTTACATAAAGCGACGGCGGGGAGTGCCGGCGGTAGCACGCAAGCCCCGCCGGTCGCGGGCGAAGGCGGCGGTGATGGAGCCGCGCTCCGCGGGCGGCGCGACCCCCGGGGCGGTGCCGGCGCCGCGCGGGGCCGAGCCCGGCTGCGTGAGGGCCGCGCTGCGGGAGCGCTGTCCCCGCCGGCAGCGCTGGGCCCGGGACGGCGGCGCGGAGCAGCCCCCGGGAGCCGGGGTGCCGCGGGCTGCCGGCGCCGTCAGCCCGCCTTCCCGGGGCGGGGACAGCAGCGGGGAAAAGCCGCGGTGCTCGCCCCCGGGACCCCCGAGCGGGCGGCGGACACGAGGAGCCTCCTGCGCACCCCGGCACGGGAGGGACAGACCGGGAGTGGGAGGCAGCGCTCACTGTCCCTCCTGCCCTCCCGCCTCCTGGAAAGGTCATCACCCCCGGGGCATGGGGCCAGTCCGGCCGGGTCAGCTGGGGCCATCGGCCGCCCTAGCAGCCCTTCCCAGGGTGACACTCCCACTCGGACCGCACCCGTTCCGTGGCACGGTGCTCCTTGGTGGAGCACCGTCCCTCGGTCAGGACAGCCTGCTGGGATGAGCCGTTGTCCATCAGGTTGCTTCTCCGTGCTGCCATGTGCTCCCACCTCAGGGAAGGTGTGAAATCAGGAATATCGGATTTCCTTCAGTTTGTGGTCAAGCCTTCTTGCCTTTCCATTCTCAAGCACTATTGTCTTTACAAATAAGCTCTGTCTCCTCAGGTTCCTTGATATTGTGAATGCAGGAAAAGCCCAATTTTATGATTTACAAATACAATTTATGACAAAGCTGTAGAGTCATACTAATTGCCTCCTGTTTGATTGCCCTCTGGAGCTCTGTACAGCATTGCTTTTTTTCCTAACTACACCTTTTGCTAGATCAATTTAAGGCTCAGCTAGGGTAAAATAGACCTCTGTCTATCCAATCTACAATAATAACGGAAACTCCAAAAGCTTACCTCTCCCTTTTCCTCACCATACCTCCTAGGGTATGCTGATACACTCAATGCCATTGATGCATTAGGTAGAAGACACCCACATCCTATGAAGCTGCATTGCTCTGCAGGGCTGACAGCAGTCAGCAGGTGGGTTTATGAGGGTATTGAAATAGCCCTAGAGATCTCTCAGAAGAGCAGGTTTTGCCATAGGCTTGCTGAATGCTATCTTCAGTCACTCTATGGGTCAGAAGTGGACTTGAGTTCATGTTTCCTATGTGATTTCACTTCCTCTTTTGGGGAAAATCTGCCTACATTGAAGACTTTTGCCCTAGTGTTTCACCAAACATGCACATCTCTGTCTCCAAAACTATTTCAATCCCAAATTCTCACTACCCCTCAACAAGCTGTGGAGGCAATCTTCTCTTGTCACGTGCCTGGAACAGTAAGACAAACAGAGCCTGTGTGCTTGGGAACAAAGGTGAGCATTTTCTGAGTCATGAACTTGCTGCTCCACATAGTGCCTGCACAGTGGTGCAGGAGAACAGCTCACTCGAGGAGCACAATTAAAAACTTCAGGTTATTTGACACCTTCAGTTGCACATCTGCTCCTCAGACGAACGTGGTAGGTGCCTTCATGCTGGTCATTTTGGGAATAGTACTGCTCCTCCAACACTTCCTGGAATGGAAAAATCCACTTCTCTGTCCCCTGTGCCTAAACTCATCCCAATGACAAAGAAATAAGCAGAGACCCCAGATATTGGGAGGAACTAAATCTGGCTGGAGGCTCTGGCTTTTCTCTAGCTCATTCTTCAAGCAGCAGTCTTCTAGGCTTCTTCAAGGAGGGCCTATTTCATCTCCCACCCCAATTAGGAGTATTTTTCAACCATGTTACTAATCCAGTTACTCTAGCCCATACTGTTGCTGAGGGAGGTATCTGCCAGTACAGGGATAGAAAACAGTGTCCAGGGTTGTAGTTATTTAAGACAAATACTCACAACAAGCCTGATCGCAGCCTGATGTTACTGTACTTTTCTCTTGCTCACTCTGTAGGCTGGTGGGTATGCCAGCAAAGCTTTGTGTTCCTCATCCACTGAAAGGGGCATTTGCCCTGTAAACTGTCAGGCTTTACTGCAGATTAAAGGATGTGGTCTTCACAGAAAGACACCAAAAGCATTAGCCCAGTGTAAAGCCCTTGAAAGCACCAAGCTCCAATGCCCTGGTGCATCTACTGAGTGACATTAAACAAATAATGCTACAGCCTTTGAACTGACGTGTTGTTATAGCAAGGAAAGAACAGCCTGGGTCATGTTTCAGATCTCCTGCAGGTTTTAGCACAGGTTTGAAATCTTTGCTTTTTGTCCTTAGCTCCTGCTGCCTTGAGCCTCTGATTTGACTGCCACTACAGGGTTGCAGAACAGGAGAGACCATGATATCATCCTGGGCATGAAGGAAGGGATCTAGCAGAAAGTGAGGCTTTGAGGAGTCCTGCTGCTTCTCCACTGCTTTCTTTAGCATGCTGCTCTCATTGACCTGAGGACCCAGGGTGTTTTTTAATCCTACCTAATGCTGAATTTCATAAAGCTCATAGAATATTTCAGGGATTTGAACCGTCAAGAGAGTATATAAGGAATATGTCCAGGAGGAGATGTACAATGATTAGTACTATTGCCTTCTGTACTGAGTGAATCAATATCCCAATGCTCACTGTATAAGAGCAACTCTGAGATTAATGCAGAAGATAGCAATATTAGACATGGTGCTTGAGTGATACTTTCTGGGCTCTTCTTTTCCAGAAGCTCCAGTAAACCACTCCAAAAGACACACCCTGTACAGATGTGTACACATGTACTGAATCTGGTGCATCTACAAATTTAGCACTCTAGGCACAAAAAAACTCATTATGCTTTTTTCCACCCTGATTGCTCATCATGTCAAAGCTAGTGCTGACTAGCCTCCCTTACTTGGTTAAAGTGTTGCTTGCCTTGGGGAAGTTGACTTTTGCAAGACTTGCAAGATTATGTAGACGTCTGACTCTGTCAAATTTTGTTAATCATTTAATCCATTATCTGAATTCATAGTAGCACTAAATCCTTAACTGGTTAAAGATAAGGAAGGGTTCAAGCAAATCTAAGAGTAAAGGAAATCAGTATTTAACTAATACACTACACTGAAATATCATGGGCTTCATTCTGGCATAAATAATGAATAATTAAAATATAGGACCAACACAATTAAGTATTATCTGGTAAAGCAAGTAATCAGCCAAGGATGTCATAGATAAAGCACTTAGTACGTCTAAACCACCATGACAGTTCTTCAGGAATTAAAAAGATGACATCATAAATGTGCTGAGATTTTTATCGCTCCTACTCGCTGCTGTAAGTTATGTGTTCAGGAGCCTGCTAAGGAGAAGAAAACTCCCATGTCCTCTCTAGCCAAGCAGGTCTGGGAGAGACACCAGTCGTGACTGCCCCTATAGTATTCTCAAGCCTTTAGGACAAGGCCTAGGACTTCAGACCAAGAAGTTCACCAAGCACTGAGGCCACAACACACAATCCCCAGTACAATTTTCTCCCACACTCAACCCAAGCTCCTGTGCAGGACTCCTTCAAGTACAATTTGTCTTGCTATTTGTGAGTCAGGAATGAGCACTCCATCCTTCTGCTTCCCTTTTGAGGGCCTCAGTGCCTGCAGGAGGCTAACAGGATTAAAGTGTGTTTTATCTGTCCCAACTCAGCTCTGCAGAGGTCAGTTCTCTTGTTAGACATGAATGTTGACATACACATTGTTACGTAGGCATTTCACCTCCTTCATCAGGAGCAAAGTCCAGGCTGCCCTATGAGACATTCCTAAAAACTGTTTAACTTTTATCCACTCCCAAGGCCTGGGCTGCTGCCATTAGGATTTGTTATGGCAGCCCTGAACACATTCAGACCTTTTTTTTGCAGTAGGTGCTGTATACCCAGAGTTGCAGAGTATTCTTCCCCCAAGGGACTGTACACAATTGTAGGAGTGTGAGATATCATTATAGCAAACAGCTTGCATTCTGGAGAAGCGATAGAAAAATAGCTCTGTCTTATCCATGACTTGTCCCTTCTTTTGTGCCTTCCTAGATGCTCACTAGTGCTCTCTGACCTTGACAGAGAACTACTATGCCATGACACAAGGCAGAGCATCACAGTAGGTGAAAGAAAAAGTGTAAAGTCTCAGAAATCTCAGTTGTCCCCTACTCTGGTGCAGACTGCAGGAAAATCACATTTATAAACAAGTAAACTGAGGAAGAGAAATGGGAATCACCAGGTAGCAAGTGTTATCAAAGATAACCCAAACCAGAAAGCCAGACTAAATGTTTGGATTTTTGTCTTGAAGATGAAGGCAGTAACAAAGAGGAGAACAAAGAGAAGGAAGCACTTTGTTGGACAACTCACCCAGTAATGCCACAGGAAAAAGCAGAACACTCCTAGGCTACTTATGCCAGAGTTCTTTGTACTCACCTTCCATCTGGCCTCTGGTTATGTTCCACTATGTTCCAACTCATCTCTATATTTGGCTTTTTCAGTAAAGCCACTGCCTGGAGTTTCTCTTGGCCAGGGCAGCTCAGGTTTTCTGACTGTGTTGCTCTGCTCCTCTCCAGACTAAACTTTTCACATTGGAAATGGCTGTGTAAGTGGAGATGACAAGTGCACATAAAAGGGGCAGAGGGAGCCCAGGGTCACCCAGGAGCCACTGAAGGCTGGTGAGGTGTCCTAGGCCTGGAGGTAGTTCTCATTAATCAGGAGAGGCAGGGCGGGTAGAGTCACAACAGAAATGCCAAGGTGGGTGTGAATGGAGAGTAAATGAGGGTATGGGTGTAGAACACCAGGAGTGGCAAGTGTTGATGACATTGAGCTTAGCTTCTCACCAGGACAGCAGCACATCTAGGGGTAGCTCCTCCAGGCACTCAGAGTGGGAGAGAAGGGGCAATGGGTAAATTTTAATGACTCACAGAAGAGGGACAGGGCAAGAAATTGATCACTGTCATCTCCTAAAGCATGTGAAAAGACACATTCATAAACAACCCTTGGTCACCAGGCTAAGGATGGAGGAGACACGACAGGTCTCTAGCTGATGTTCCTTGTTCTGTGTCATGACAAGGACCCTGACCACAGCCCCTGGACAAAGGTCCTCGTGTCCAAATGCTGAACAGTTCCTTTGGGCACATCTCTCCTTCCTCATGAGTATTTGGTAAGAGAACAGAAGCAAGTACAATCTGTTCTGTTTTACAATAAGGTCATCCTATTCTCTTCATGGTAAAGAATGCCTGCTGGTGGCATGGCCTTTCCTGGGCCTGAACAGAATAAAACTCTTTGAAGCAGAAGAGGCAGAAAGGATTCAGAAAGCCTACCATCTCTTGTTGCTGTAACACTTCTCAATTGTGTAGGAAACTGAGAAGAAG
Source organism: Camarhynchus parvulus (assembly GCF_901933205.1). Lineage (NCBI taxonomy): Eukaryota > Metazoa > Chordata > Aves > Passeriformes > Thraupidae > Camarhynchus > Camarhynchus parvulus. Next base: position 16,913,705 of record NC_044576.1, on the reverse strand, counting down.
CTCTGCCCTTTTTGTCTGTTACGGAAGTCTTTGTATGTGCTTTCAAAGCCTGCTCTCTTAGTGAACTCCAAACGTGTCTGAACAACCTGGGTGGTTTGCAACATTCCAGCAATAGGTCCGCAGGTGTGTGTATGCACAGATAGGGAGTTTTTCTCTCTGAGCTTGCCCTTTACTATTATTTCTGATGCTTTTTGCAGAAGCGGACCCCACAGGGACTCACAGCCAATGGAAATGATCACTTGGGATGGCTTCCCAGTCCCTTCTCAGGCAGCACAAGCAAAGCCAGCTTCAAGTTCCCACTTTGCATCTTGCTCTGAGTGGCTGTTTCTTAGGCTGCTGTGCCTTCTGGCACCTAGAAGTGAGTGTACCAACAGAGTAACGATTGGTATCTTCTGGGGACGGCGGTGGTCAGGAAACAGCACCATCCAGAGCAGTTTGGGACATCCTGTGCTCTAGAGCCCTGTTACTGCCATGCACACAGGCTCTCTTGGTAACTCGCTATGGCACGCCTCAGCAGAGCTGGCTGATTCAGGCTGGAGACCAGGCTGAACAGCCACTGTTTTGTCAACTGAACTTTTGCACTCCTCCTTCAGCACTCTTCAGCCAGGACTTTATCTCACCACACCCCGCGGGGCTGGCACCCTTCTGTCATCTGCCTGAGTGCCTGGCATGTGTACAGCATGGCTGGCTGGCAATGAGCTACGCCTGGCATTTGCCACCTCTAAAAAAGGGCCATGAGCAGGGCCAGAGGCGCTGAACTGTGCCATGGCTCTCCAAAACCCGGCACATTCACGTTATCTTATCACTTAACCTCTGAGCCCGGGGATGGGGACCTGGCCTTCACTGAAATCCCTGCTACTTTTACTGCCCTCCACTCCCAGGCTCCTTGCTTTCATGTTCAGAGACCTGGAATTAGGGTTTGTGTGACCAGCAAAAGGATGGCACATCATCTGGGCTTCTAATCTCCTAGATCATCAGGTGCTGGCTACTCCCCTCCCTTTTTCATTATTGCTGATAAACTCTGAATACTGATAGTTGTTCCCCAATGTTGTTCTTTTCTTTGTAGGACTCCTTCTAGGGTGTGTCTGTAAAACATACAGGGGCAGGGCAGCCTCCAGCTAACAACCTTCGGTGCTAAAGACCGCTTAGCAGTAGCTCCGCGCTAATAATAGCACTCACTAAGAGCTTTTCACAAGATTGAAAAAAAAAATAGCAAAACCTGTACAAATCCTTTTTACAGGCTGTAGGGAGAATTATAACCTGCCTGAGATAGATAAAGCTTGCAACAAGTCCTGAAGTGTGAGGGTCTAGTATCATAAATTACCTGTTGGAATCCATGGATTCTGCTTCTGTCTTTTCTCTGTCACCACGAAGGGAATGTTTCTGTATCTCAGTTTCTTTCAGTAAAACATATGACAGATTTGTTTCTGTGCATTGGAAACAGAAGAGAAGGGACTGTAGGTGCAAAGGGCTGTGAGTAGTGCTGACTGACATCTACTGGTAAAACAAACCAGGCTGATAAGCTTGGCTGTATTTGTAGGGGGTCGGGGGATTTCTTTTGTGTTCCTTTTAAACATGGAAAGTTAGGCTTGCTCATTGTTAAGACTATTGGCATCATGTTCTTGGAGAGACACGACCAGGAGCTTTCCGTGCTCACGGCCACGGCTGGTTGGGGCTGCTTATTGCCAATGCCTGAGCCTCCTCTCAGGCATCACTGCCATGCCCTTCCCTGCACACATCCATGAATCTCTCTCTGCCTCACTTGTACTTTGAATTCATGGCTAGGACATGCCCTCCTTCCCCCTTGGCTCTGGATCAGGAGCGCACACGCCTGTCAGAGTGGGCCTCAGACTACATCCACTGCTAGTGCCAACATAAATAACAGTGATAACTGCTGATATCTCTTCAAAGGACTTTATGCTTTTCCAAACCTCTTCCCAAAGATTTTAACCACTTCAAGGCACAACTGGCACAGTGCAGTTTGGAAGGCTACCGTCTTCAGATTGAACCAAAACACAATCATGCACCCTTTTTTTGAGGAACAAATACTTTACCCATAAGACATGTATCATCTAAGTAATATCAGCTCCTGATGGGAGGCCTGACAACACATATTTGAAAAGAAAAGCTGTATGAACTTACCATTTGGTGTATTGTTTTTATTTTTCAGCCAGCTTGAAAACACAATTGACAATTGCACAAAGAACAGACAAGACACAGTGGCATAAAAATGTACAAGAAATATGAGATTAATGCAGGCACATGCCAGTAACAGAAGCTGTTTCACACTGAGAAGCACTAGCACTACCAAAATCACACCACAGGGGGAAGTGGTCTTTCTGCCAGGAAGGGGGAAAAGAGCTGACCTGGGAGATCGCTATAGCCTGCAATTCTTATCTGATCACAGCCAGAGCTGGTTTGGGGCTCCTCAGCACGGCAGGCTGACTGCTGTCCCCTAAGTCCAAGGGAGAGGCAGCTGCCAGGCTGTCCTTGACAGAGAGAAAGGGAGAGCTCTGGCAAGCTGGGCTAGAGTCTCCTGCATTTACCAGAGACAGGCAGAGTGAGAGGCAGACATCCCTCACAGCTGCAGTGGCCTGTGGAGGCTCCCATGTCCTTCCTTTACAGGGGAAAACTGGCTTCCCAAATTTCAGGCATGAACAAACACTGCATGTGAACATTACCATTTTGCTCCTGCTGCTGCCCTAAAGAACAGACTCAGTGCTTGGGAGCTGGTGGTCTGATGCTCTTGGTCACTGTCCCATGGATCTGAGTTCAGCTGTCACACCTCTGCACTTCACCTGCCTTCCCTGATAGCTGTGGGAGTCCCTGTGCAGAAAGGAGCAGGGGGTGAAGGTTACCTTCTGGTGTCTAGTGACAGGCAGGGCTCTTACACGGTGCTGCTGTGGCTGCAGCACCCCTGCCTCAGTGGGATGTTATCTGTGGGGCTGGTCTTGGGCTTTGGCACAGCTTAGAAGGGGAACAGAAAGAAACACTGGGCAATGCAGAAAGGGAGGTCCTGAGTCACCTTCTCTGTTGAACAGAGCAGCTAAACAATGCTCTCCCTTGTGAGAAATCTGAGCCTTTGTAAAGCCAAGCTTTACAGATAATATGTTTTACCTTCATTTTCTTGGCAGAACCCAATTTCAGGATCCTGTTACCCTCACAGTAGTTATTTCTAGGTTAAGAATCTCAGCCTCAGCCAACAACATATCTTACACTGGCTACTAGCACAGGTTCAGCCACCTGAAGCAGGCAACTGCTGCTTGGATCTCTCCCAAAGTGCCAGACTTAGTTCCTAAAAGATCAGCATCCCAAGCATTTGATATCTGTGCAGAACTCAGAATTTCATCCAGTATTTGAGTCCATGGAAAAGGCAGACACTTTCAGAGACCTCAAAAGAGCAGCCTTTTTTTCTTGCTTTGCAATTATGCTTTGGTACTTGTATTCTGCTCTGGAGCCAGGATCTAAAACAAGGTCTTACAAATTAATTTATAAGAACCTTCCTCTGTGCCTTTCAAAACACAGAAGACCTGATGAATTGACTACAAAGGGTTGTGTGCACTATTTGAGCCCATTATAGAGCACATAGTTCCTCTAGCATATGAATTTTCTGTTTAATTAAAATTTGGAAGGGGGAAAAAAGCCTATTTTAGGAAGTTCTCCTGACAGGCTGTTTTCTTCTGAATAAGATAATAGCTTCAATGCAGAGAAGAGGAGGAAGTAAGCAACACCATTGTTCTGTTTTCAGCCAGAAAAGCTGAAGCTAAGACATTTTGCTCAATTCTGAATTCAGTGGAACTGGGAGTGAAGAAACATGGCAATATCTCACAGTCTTGTCCCCAACGGCAGGACCAGCTGATGAAGGGAAGTGAATCATGAGACCCTGCAGTTCCTGCCTCCACAGCTCCTGTTTGAAATCTAAGCTCCCTGTGGGCTGGGCAGCAAGCTCCTTCGCACAGCTCCTGCCGGGCCCTTGTAGTTGATTGACAGTCTGCTTCAATTTACCAAGACTATCTTGTGGCTGTGGCAGCCCTGAAACACAGGCCATCTGAGGACAGGGCTCATCCTGAGGTCCTTCAGACACTGCCGAGGAAGGTTTCTCCAGAACGCAGTGATACATCCATCTTAAAAAAGGTGGCAATACAAGATGCCCCTGCACAAGGTCCCAACTAAACCTGTCACTGCACAGCACACTAAACAGTGTAGCACTAATGAGAGCTGTTAGCAGTGGTCTGGTACAGCTCACATTTCTATTGGCTCTAAGCCTATGGAGCCTATTTGAGGTTAAGTGTTGCAGAATATCAGTCATTAAGGTATTTGAAATATATTTACAATGGCCCTGTAATAGCAGCAATAGCCTGCACCAATTACAAGGAAAGAGAAGCCACAGCAAACAGAAAAATGCTTGGAAAAAAAGTATTTTGCATGTGGTAAAAAAACTGACACTCATTTTCACAATATTCTTCAATGCAAATGGTGTCAGCACCCATAAGTGCAAATTTGTTTCCTTGACAAAAACAAGAAGCATCAAACTTCATAAATGGGATGCTAGTTTGCAAGGTGCAAAACCTTGAGATGCAATTTAAGGAGTGTGAAAATAAATGACAGATTTCTTAGTGTCAACAGCTATGTTAGAAATCATATAACCAGAAGTTTGTTTCCTAACACTCAGACCTAGAACTCCACCAACTGCTTCTCATTTTAGAATATTTCAGACCTTCTCCCAGTTGGTGTCAACTCTTATTGTATCTTATTGTTATCCAGAGTTAAGCACTAGTAACCTCTTTCCTCAACACCTGAACCTAAGGTACAGAGAGGGTTACCAAGGTAATCTGGAAACAAGCTACAACAGAACAAAACTGGCTGTAACCAGGTAGAAAGAGCTACATTTCTTCTTCCCATTTCACACTGGTGATTACATTCTGCTTTCTTTACATGACAGCCATATCTGTCTCCTGCAGACCATCGTGTGTTGGGGACAAGCTGCAATATGCTTATCTGGACACAAACGGTCAGAGTTCTGGGCTCCCTACTTTTTGGGGAAGGCTAGATAAACAATGTTGTGCCAGCCTGTTCAGAGGCAGAAACCTAATACATCACCTAGTGCCAAATTTCACCTCTTCCTGACATATGGGTACAGGGGAGAAGGTGAAGGGGAACAGAAGTTCTAGCTTTGTGATGTCATACATCGTTACACTGGAGAAGAGCATCCCTGATTTTTCACATTAAGAATTCCTGGCAACAGTGGTGTCTATGTCCAGCTCTCTGGATTATCCTAATAGTGGGGGAACAACTGACAGTGACTTGGTGCCATGGCAGCCAGACTGGGAGCACTGGGCTGCTGAGCACTGCTATAGAAGTGCACACATCAGACTGGCTAGAGGTGCTTGGGCACCTGAGACTCCACCACACTTGACTTGGGCAAGATGTGATAGACCCCATTTTGGGAAGAGGTGCCACTCATGTTGTTTCTCTGTATGTGTTCCATCCTCCAACTTTCTGCTTCTTTTCCCAGCTGGTCTAAGCTCTGGGGGTGCAGCTCTTCCTGACTGGCTTCTTCCTCCTGTGAAGAAGAAGAAAGTGTGATCTGCAATGTCAGTAAGCTACCAATAAGTCTAGCAATGCTGTAGGAGAGAGGCAAGGTGTGCATGATACTAAAATATCTTCCCACATTCTCTCAGAAATTAGAACAAGCCTGTCTATTAAAGATCCAATACACTGATGAATGTACATTCAAGCTTTAGACAAACAAGGAGAGATTCATCCCTTTTCATCCTTTTATGAGCACCTTTACAGAAATGCTGTGGCACAGCGAATCTGCAAACAAACACTTGTATAAGAGTTTGGACATGTTCACATGAGTAGGACCTCCCAAAACACTCTTTCAGATGCAAAGGGATCACAAGACTACTCTGCAAAAGGGAGACTTCTTTCTGACTCTGCTAGGTCACTTTGTGCTGTTTGGCTGTTCTCATTATTGAAGCCACAAAACCATGGAGTAGTGACATGGCTCCCACATGCCTTGCTGCCTTTGACTTTAAAGCTGAAGATCCAAAACATTCTGGTTGACTCAATATGGGCACTCTTTGGCAAAAGTCACAATTCTGCAGTGCTATGCTATCAGCACACAGTTGGCCAATCTTCCACCACACGTGTGATCACAGGAAGTGGGGGGAGAAGAAAGAAGAGCAAACACAAAAAAAAAACACCACGCTGAGGCTGGCCTCAAAGGAGCCAGAAGGTGTGTTTAAAGGTATTAGGGTTAACTGTGGGGACATGAAAACAAGAGGCTTTACGTCATTTTGCTTAAACAGAAAAGGATTGATCATACACCCTGCCCAAGCCTTTTTATCTTAAGTCAATGAAGACTGGAAAAGCAAAGATGATACCAGGCCTTTTTCTCCCAGCAGAGCTAGTAACCTGATCTGAAACTGGTTCAAATGCTTGGTGTAGGGCTACCAACCTTGTTAACATCACCCAGTGGTTTGCCCAACAGATCCTTCCTCTTCAGCTCTTTTCTTTCTGGCACATCAAGCTTGTTCACCACTGCATCAATCTTGGAGCCAATGCTGTTTATGGACCGTTCCAGCTGCAGCACACGATGCAGGAGGCTGAGGGAGACATGGAGAGCATTTGTAAGCTTTTTCTTGTGATGAGTCAAGAGATTTGCTGCAGACATCTCCCCAAGACCTCAAATAGAAGTGAATGCTCCCAGATCACCGATTATGTCACCTACTGCTACACTGTGTTTTCATCTGTAATCAGTGGTTCTATTTAGGATGGATCCCAGCCTAGACACAGCATAATTCCATTATTAAATATTGCACCTGCCTCTCCTTTGATACGGCCCTATGTGGTTTGCTCAGTGTTTCTCAGTAGCAGAATCAAGATATACTGATTCACTCTGCTATGTTTATCCTGTGCTCCTCTTATGGAGAAAATAGCCAAGTGTTATTCTAGGACCTGAAGGATAAAGGCCAACTAGGCTATAAATCAAGGATATCTATTGCTACAGGACTTTCTGTAAAGGTACCAGCTTTCCCTCACCCAGTTATTTGGGCCACTTTCTGACCTAAAACATGCCAGCATATTGCCTGTGACTAGATGACAGCTGAAGAGGTTATTCAAGAGGCAGAAAGCAAGATTTCTTAACTCAGTCTTTTACAGGAAGAAGTAAACTACATTACTACAGTTATCTCCTGACCTGCTTATTTACACATGTGCAAGATAAAAGGGACAAGATCTTACTGAAACTGCTCAGCACCACTGTAAAGAGTTATATCATGGAAGGAAGCAGCAGGAAATTGGACCCCTTATTTGCAGGGTGTTTAAACTACTGACAGCACAAACATACACTTGGAACTCTTCTTTGGAGACCCAGGTGCCCTTATTGGTGTGGTTATTCCTTGCTTCCATGTAGGTCAGATTCTCATCCAGGTTGTTGTCAGCATAGGATTTCCCCAAATTTTCAATCTCTGTATTCAGAGCAACCTGGAAAACAAAAACTGTGCAAATATGGATACTAATTCTGTGGCTGGCTTTACTGTCAATGACACAGAGCTTCACAGGCAACAATACTGCATGCAGGTAGAGTTGGAGCTCTATTTTAGTTGCCTGCTTAGTTTATACCATAAACCCAAAGATTCCTGAGGCCACTTTGCAGTGATGTCTGTCAAACAGAATTTTTTTTCCTTGCCCATTTTTTTTACCCTTTTTGCCTCTAGGTCTTTCTTCATCTGCTGTTGCTCCTCTTCATCAAGGATACGGTTGCCATCTTTGTCAAATCTGGAGAAAGCTGCTGTGATCTCATGGTCTGCATGGCCCAGTCTGCAAAAGAACAGAAAGCTCAAAGCATAGAATTATACGGTTAAGCTGTAACAGAGTGGGAATTTTGAAATCAGTGTATTGTTTCCTCCTGCCAGTGATAAACCTAAACATCCCAAATGGGCAAGAGATAAATACAAACCTATTTAGTACAGGAAATTAAATATTTGAGGAAAGATAATTTTTTTAATCTTAAATTGCCCGGATCTGAGCTAATCGTTCTCCTTGTCCTGAAAAGCAGAAAATTTAAATTACCTGTATTACTAAGAGAAAAAACTAAGTGGATCCTTCAAACTGACTCACTCCTTCAAGCTGTTCTTGAAGTCTTCAAAGTCTAGTTGTTTTGTTCCATTCTGCAGGGCTTTCTGCACATCAGAAATCCGCTCCTTCTTCAGCTTCAGCCTCGCGAGTGTCCGCATGTAGCTCTGTGAATGAAGACACAGAATCATGCACACAAAACAGTGAAAAGTAGAGCAGAGTGGGCAGTGTCATACAGGTGAGCATATGCTAAGTAATAGCAGGAGTTTTCAAGCTTTCCACAAGCAAAAAATAAAGCACTGCTGTAAGAAGCTCATCTCCAAACTAGAATCATGCCTTCAGAGTGGCACTAACATGCTAACCTTCTGCTTTTTCTCACCCCAGTTCTTCCTTTATCTGATTTCCCAACATATCATCTGTTTAAGATAATGTCTCAAATACTATTCCTTGTAGAATATTGGTCCACAGCAGAATTGTGACCTTCCAGGAACTTTTCTGGAATTTGCCCATGGGAAAGACAGATTTAACCTGTTAGAATTGTGCCACTGTAACAGGCTCAACTTAGCACAGCAGGACTTGCCATGTTATCAATCAAAGTAAATTTTATGAAGGACTGAAAGAGCTTTGTCTACAGACCATACTGGGAAGAAAAGTCTCTCGGAAACACTACATCAGGTAACAGGATTCACCCAATACCTGCCTTCTCATCTTCCCATTGCCAAAGGGTCTGGGAGCTTGATTTATCCCAGAAAGGAATTGGGACTCTTGTGCACACAAAGAAGGGGGATCTGGAGTTGGCAACCACTGTTTCTCTCTAGTAAATTCCACTTAGGTCAGGGACTTCCAAAAAATGCTTCATGATTTAGCTAGGAAGTAGCACAGCTTTCACTATTCATCACCTGCTTCAAGATGTCAGAGAGCTGCAGCTCATCCTTCTGGCTGGAAAGCTCCTCCTTGACTTCTGAGTAGGTGTCATTGATGATGGCCAGAAACATGTTCTAGGAAAAGGGGAAGCAGTGAGATGAATATGCATGACACATCCTGCCTGCTCCAGCAGCTGAAGCAGCAAGAAACAGACATAGATGGGCAAGACTTAGTTAAACAAGGAGTTGTTTCCCTATGGGATATCTCTTGGGCAAATTAAAGAGGGTCAAGAAAAGGCCTACTTCAGCCACACCATGTTTTCTAAAGTTTTTATAGTTAAGCAGTGGCTGAAAGTACATTTGTTCCCACCTCAAATACTACCTTTGGTAGTTTCTCTTGCAAAATCTTAGGTTACATATGGACTCCTGACACTGGGAGTTTAACCTGGTTATTATGAGCATCCCTCTGCATCCATTGCCTAGGGAGCCAGTCAGTTTCAGTTTTCAGCCTTAAGTGATGTTGACCCTTAGTTACCCTAGTAATCAAATCCCCAATTGTAGTAACACACTCTTTGCCTACTGTAGTCTATTTGCACTGCAAAGCTATTAGTAAACTGAAATTCCTTTTCTAAGCATTTTCATCTAACCCAGGATTGTCAGGAAGGGTCTCTCAAACACTGCTTTCAATACAGGGACAAGGAGGACTTTGTTGCTTACCAGAAGCACAAAGAAAACAAAGAACACATAGGTGACAAAGTAAAGAGGCCCAAGGACCCTGTTGGCATTGTCAATGGAATTGTAGTCAAAATCACCAAGAATGATCCGAAACTGGGTGAAACTGGGGGAAAGAAAGAGCACAGGGTCACACAAAGGCACACACAAACAGTCCTGAGGTGAACCTGAACCTCCCTGCGGCCCAGATGGGCACAGGCACAAACCAGAGCAGAGTCTAAGTCACTCCAGAGTGGTAAGTTAAATGCATCCATAGTATTTCAGGGGTGAAGTGAGCTGATCTGGTTAGAGCAAGAGGAAAATAAAACATGGTTTCCACACAAATTCAGGTAGTCCAAAGTGTGTTATGGTATAAATAGGAGTCAAAACCAAAACAAACTGAATTTTCCCTAATTAAAGGCATTTGACTCAACAAAGCCATCTCTTACAAGAAAGTTTGTGAGACTCTGGAGGGACATTAGAACTGGATAGTGCCCTTCGACTTTCTGTAGTTCATAGCCCCTATAATGATGGATGTTTAAGTGTATTGATCCTAAGCTTCCTTATCTCTGTTCTCTCTTGTAGACCCTTCAAAGGCAGGACCTGGATGCCCAGAGGTCTGTGGGATACCAGCTGAAAACCATTGCTGTAGCTAATACCTCCATTAACATCACACATTACTTGAGCAGGCCCATGGACTGCAAGATTGTCTGAGATGGGATTTTAACTCACTTCCCCAACACTCCCTTCCACGTGTGCTCATCCACCCGCAGGTCATCCTTGTTCTCAGATACATTGATCAGTATCTGTGGGACTTCTATGGAAATAGATATCCTTACTAATACCCACCATATCTCTCGTCCTTACTGATAAACACCAGACAAACAGAAATCTGCCTGTAGCCCTCAGTTTTCTTATTGTGTTCTTTTGTCCATGAAGATGTCAGTCACAGCCAGAAGGCTGTGAGCAGCTTATTAACCCTTGTGGCTTTATTACAATGAGATACAACAGGTGTCTGATTGTCACTGAGATTTGCAAATGGGGGGAAGAGTGGAAAGCAGTTAAAATTATTTTGATAAAATTATGGAGACATGGTACTAACTTACATGCATTTAACAAAGGTACTGAAGTTTTCCACTTGTGTCCCAAAAAGAAGGTAACCCAGCTGGGCATAGGCAAAGAAGACAATGAAGAACATGATGGCAAAGCCCAGGATATCCTTAGCACAACGTGCTAGTGTGGAGGAGAGCTGGGTCATCGTTTTGTTAAAGCTAATGTACTTGAATATCTGCAGGATGGAAGAATGGGGACAAAGTTAGGCCAAACCATCAGCTAGGTCAGTCTCTCCCATGCATGCACATGCTTACTAAGACAAGAGGTTCACTACAGGACCAAAGTACTGAAGAGAAAGGTGGCTAGGGAATGGTGGCTTAGTCTTCAGGACATTTATCCCAGGTGTGCCACCATCCTTCTCTGGGTTCATAAATATGACTTCGTTCCCTTTGTCAAAGGAAAATATAAACAGGGACTGCTAGAAGGACAAATCTCTTATGGCTGATGAGGAGCCCCTTGGTGGCTTTCCACCACACCAAGATGCTTTAGTTAGAAATTTAGAAATGCAAACTCCGTGTCAACAGATGAGTCACTTCCAGCTCTTGAATGATCATCATAGAAAAGAACATGGTTTGCAGATTATCCTCAAGAATACCAAAATAGTATAGGATGGACAAAGTTACATGGTACTCAGCATTTTCTAAAACCACTTTTACACCACAGTGTCTGACCTCATATCTCTGACTGTTACCTCTAAATAACTGACCTCAGAATGAAGGGTGAAAAGTTGCCCAGATTTACTGCAAAACAGAGCATATGACTTCAAGGAAAATTCTCTGTTCTATAACTGTTACGTTCATTTACTCAGAGGGATGGAAGAGACAGCCCTGAAGCTATCCAGAAGGAGAGGCCTGACTGGAGACCTGGCACCTCCCAGATCCCCCCTACAGTACCTTAATCCAGGCAAAAAATAAGTTTACTGCATTCATATTGTTGTACTGGGTCTGCCAGAACGCCAGGAATTCAAAGTCTGCGTAGGAGTTGGGGTGTTCCAGCAGCTCTCCCAGCAGCCTGTTCACCTCAGTGGTGCGAAAGATGTGAAACCCAATGGCAACAATGGAGAGCTGCAAAGAGGAAGAGGAGTAGTCCACAGTAATCACTGTTCCTGTGCTTTCCATGGAAATTAAAATGCCACAGAACTCCTTGCAGTCCCACTTCAGAGCTGCAGTCTAGTGGTGGGCTATGAAAGTATAGTCTTGATGCGCTGAATGATACCCTGACTTCACAGTCTCTTGGGCGTCTCTAAGAATTTTCTCCTAGCAGTTCTTCCAGACAAGAGCATGTGTCCATTTACTCTGCTGTTCATTTTAGTATTAGAGCAAAACATGTGCCAGTTCTTGTCTTATCTAGACTAATTTCCACTTTCCTTCATTTATTTTGGCTCTTACACACCTCTGCCATTCCTCCCCCAAAAAGTATGCAAGGATACTCACCAGAATAACAACCACATCCAGAATGTTCCAGATGCTGGTGAAGTACTGAAACTTGTGGATACGGAGCTCCAAAGCCTCTTCCACCACATAGTAGAAAATGAAAACACAGAATACAATTTCACAGGCAACAATGAAGAAGTCCCATGTGCTGACATATCGTATAAGCTTCACTGTCCGGATTTGCCAGGAAGGAATGGCACCACCAGTGGCTGGAAACTCAACCACTAACCTTGAAGGGGACAAAGAAACAATTTCAAACTGGGGTATGGAAGCTCAGAGATAATTTTGAGAGGCATCAAACTTGAGCATGAGCTATCCACCAAACCATGAGTGGAAGCACTGTGTATGTGTTTATGCCCCTATATCTCTGCTGCTTCACTGCCTGTGATAGGAAGGGTGAAAGGTGACATGAAGTGTGACTGGTTATTTCAGGAAGACCAAGACTTCTCACTAAACCATACAATTTCTAATGACATCACTCAGTAGTAGTAGGGGGGTGCTCACCACCCTACTGGTGGACCATAATAAAATATTTGCATTTTAAGAAACAAATTGAGGCATTGAGGAAGATGCAAGAGGCTGAAGAAATTTCCTCAGGACTCAGCTTACCTCAAAACACAGAACAGATTGATATTTGCATTATACACAGAGAAATCAATAAAGACAACTCGTGTTCCCCGATCCAGCCACAGTTTCTCCTTCAAGACCTGCAGGGCTTCAGCACTCTCTTCTCTGGTCATCTTGAGGTCTATGTAGTATCCTCCCCCACTGTAACTGGTTAGTCTTCCCCAGTGAGAGGAACCACCCAGCTCCTCCTCAGAATGGTACCTCCACCTGCAACAGACAAAGCACAAATAAAGGCTTCACCTGCCCAGGCTTGAATATGGCCTTGTGCCCTGGAAAAAATACATCTTCAAGGGGCAGAGCAGTTTCCAATTGAAGCAATTGAGAATTGGCACTTAATTCCTACTCCTGATCTGACCCTACATAATACTGGTAACCATTATGTTTAGTTTTCTGGTTTAGTGGTTCCCAGCAGTGACACAACATGATTTACAATACTATGGAGGGAAAATGCTGAGGTTTGTTGGCTATATCAGTCTTGTTTTCATGGAGGTTATTCTCAGCATCTACTCTCTTACCTTCTACCACATCCCACACGACCATCTGCTTAGAATGCTCTTGTACTCGTATTTCCTAATGAATAATAGCTTCTCATTCATGGATCAAGATTCACACAGAGAGAAGTGAGCAGACATATTAAACTGCAGTTACCTCACAAATTTATAGAGAAACAGGTTGTCAACATGAAAGAGTTGCACTCCCCTTTCTCTGGCTCCTGAAATCCCAGAGGAAAGCAAATAGTAACTTGCCAGCTAAATGCCAGCTTGCCATTTGATGGATCTGGTCCCAAAGGTCTTTATTTATTTTCACTCTCTTAAAAATAGGCAACAATTTCTTCCTATATTCCCACTGGATTTTTTCATTGCTTTCCCAACATGAAAACTCATTCTGTTGTGCTTCACCACAAAGAGACACTAGACCTTATTGATAGACAAAAAGGATTTTCTGCCTCTGACTGCAAGGCTAATTCCAGCCTTATGTAAGAAACTCACCCCCAGCATCCTGCAGCTCAGCAGTTCTTATTTGAATGAGAAGAGACTCATTTGCATTAGATGTACTTACGCTGTTCCATTGATGAGCCCAAAGGAGACCCTCTCCTCCTTGTCTTCAGAGTATACATCATAGCAGCCCGAGATTTCCTCCTTGAAGTCATCGTGGACCACACAGGAGTTGTTCTTCACCTTCAGCTGCCTCATGCGTGGGACACCCAGCAGCAGGTTCTCGTAATAGATGTATGACTGCGTGCTGTGCGCCGCCAGGGACTCGTTGTTGTACCACTTGGTCCAGTACAGGTTGTCCAGCAGAGGACCTTGTGCATACTGCAAAGGAGGCAGGGGAGAACAACTCCTTTGTATCTCACATATCAGAGGAATTCTCTTAGTCTGGGATTGAGGCAGTGAGACCCACCCCACTCCGGGCCCCAAGATGGAAAGTAGCCAAAGTTTGTGTTGCATGCATGTTAAGGAGAGGAAAGACCAGTGCTGGTGGTAGAGGAGAGATGCTGGGCAGCAGGGTCATCGTTGCTTTCTCACAGGCCTGTAATGTGTCTGTGGCTAAGGGAGAGACAAAAGCCCTACAAGTCTCATTGCCTCTTCTACTTCAGTCAGCACAAGTCTCAAGGAACTGCCTTGGCACAAGTTGCAAATGATGAAAAGTGCATGTGCCAGTGTCCTGGAAACAGTGGTGGGGAAACAATAGGGCCATTGTTTGCTGGAGTGTTTTAATGTGACAGAAAAAGGCAACTCTAATTGACAAATAATTTCTGGCTGTCAGAGATAAGTGGTTGCAATACCTCAATGGCCTTCACTGAGGCTCTTGTTATTCTTTCACCCATTCTTTGACAGAAATATGTTAGATCCCAGATGTTTGTCCCCTTTGTTCTCTTTTATCAAAGTCACTGCAAATTTTAATCCAGCTTCTTCCTACAGAATCTATAGATTAGACAAGCCCAGGCATGAATTACAGGCAGGTTAATTTTGATGTTCTCAAAATGCCATGAAAACTGACATAGGCTGTTACTAAGACACCAGCTTGAAGACGTTGAACTCTAGGATTCAAAGCCACTCGTGTCACAAGGAAACCTGAAGTAAATCCCTTGGCTTCTCTAGGCCAGTGCTTCCTATCTATGCAATGAGCTGATGGTTGTATCACCAAAATTATTTTGTTATGTCCTGCCTGTTTTACTGGGGAAATGGACTTTTCTGGGCACACACAAAACTTAGCCTAGCCAGTATTCTGGACACAGTGCTCAGGGATATAGTATACTTTAAATCAGTTAATATTTTGCATGCAAATGTTATGGTGACAATTGCTAGTAGCTGGCAAAAGCTTGTGGCAGCAAAATGTCTAGCTGAAATCACTAGATAGTACTTCAGAGGGAACTGAATATTCCAGTCTAGCTGACTTTCAGGGTTCCCCATGGCAGGCCAGATTTGTACTCACCACCCAGAAGTCAGCCATGCTGCCGATGGACTGGAAGGAGACACGGCCATCTGTAGAGGTCTGCAGGAAGAGCTCAGACATCACTTTGGTGTAGTAATAGGCATTGGAACTTGTCATTCCATATGTCACTAAGAGAACAAGAGGAGGGTCCTTTCTTATACCTGAATACTGGCACCTGATATAACTGTATTTATATACTCACTTTCTATGTACCTTTATATTTTCACAGGTAAGCTGAACAAGACACAGGAGAATAAAACTTAGGGCTTTCTGCTTTCTTAGGGATTTACAAGCTTATCTGCTCTGTGTTGCAGAGTTTAAATGGTCAGACTGATCAAATGTAAGAGTTAAGTAGTAAGAGAAAACCGTTGGAGGATACAACTGAACATTCTGGATAACAGTTTTTGTTCCCAGACAGAATTTCTGAGGGAAATTTTATTTCTCAGAACAAAGTCCATGACCTATATTTTGAATTTCTGATGTGAAGGCATGAAGACAACCTTATTTTCCCAAGTGAAAAGCTCCAGGTAAGTTTTCATCTACCAAGAAACCCCAAGAGGAGCAGGCTCTAACTTCCACAAACACGTTGTTTCAGCTCTCCAGTGCTCCTTCCTTCAGGAAGACATCCATCATGGTGATCACTAAGAACATATCCTACTCTTGAAAGGACACCAGGAGAATAAAGCACCTGACATTCAAGACACAACCCCCCACATCTCCTGGAAGAGTCAGTGTGTGACACCGCGTACGTCTGTGTGCGACACCGCGTACGTCTGCGTGCGTCTTGGTTCTTTAGGGAGGGTGACTGAAGCACTGTCTCCCTGGACCAGCACGATAGTAACTTAGGGTCGTATTGTCTGTCCATCTCTCCTGCCATTGGGTCCATGAAATATAACCCTCCTCACTGTCCCATGCCCCAGGTGCTCACTGGTGATAACAAAGGAACCTTTGCAGAACCAAACAGCCATTGTCCTACTGGCACAAAGTCCATATTAGCATTACCATTCAGTACAGGGACACATTACACTCACTCAAGAACAACAGGGTCAGCTGCCATCTGCTTTATCGCCTCAGCCACCCTCCAGTCTCAGACGGGAAAATCTCCCTGAATTGTCTTTGCTACCAGGAAGTTTCTAGAGCTACTCTCTGGGGGTTGAGCATTTGCTGTGAAACTGAGAAAAGACCTTGGGCAGATTCTCCTAGGACTGTGGAGTCAATGGCTAGAACTGATAATGCCAATCAGAAAATACTGTTTAAGTCTAACCAGCATCAGTTAGCATTGGTCAGTAATTTTACTTCTCTGTGCAGCATCAATTCTGTAGGTTAATGACAACCTCTTGCTGCTGTGAGCACCCATACAATAAATGTAACATTTACAGAAGAGCGAGGAAGACTAGTAATAAAATCTCACATTATTCCCCTCGTGCTGCACACACAAATAGTGCCTATGAGATATGACAGCTACTTACAGAGACAGATGTCCACCAAGAACATAACATAGACCAGCAGCTCTCGCAGGGTGGTCTTCACATACAGCTCCCTGTTTTCAGCTGTGTTCTCAGTCAGCGTAGTGCCCCACAGACCTGTTGGGTATAAAGAAGGCAGAGTTTCTCATGGCCATTCTCAAGGGCCATGTGAGGAGCTGTAGTCCTGTTCCAAAAAAGCACTGTCGGGAGTTGAAGTTTTGTGGCTTTTCAAGGCCAAGCCACTTTTCATTTCAAAACTTGTCCTATAAAAATTTGCTAAATACCCCTAAGAAGAACCATTCCAGCATGAATAAAAGATTTGCAGCTAACACTGAAATATACTGCCTTTTTATTTTGCTAAATCACTGTTTGATTTTGTTTCTTCTGTTTTCTGTTCATTACAGCCTGATCTTTTCCTGACTGTGTTTCAGCTCACTCTTTGCAGCAGTTCAGTCTTTGTCACAAATGCTCTTGAAACCATAATATTTCATCTCAGTCACCCATGTGCCAACAGCTGACCTTCTGAGAGGTCTTCCACTGCATAACTGCATCTGGTGTTAGCTTTACAACTATTACTCCCTTTAGTCTGAACCATTAGGCCCCAAATATTTGTCTCTTGCTTACCTAAAAACTCTTGCAGTTTTCTTGTTGGTCATAAAAATCAAATAATACAACTGAATATACAACAGTATTTTCAGCACAACATTTAGAGCCAAATTATCTTCAGGACATCTAACAATGGAGCTTAGCTGAATCCAATACACTAATTGCACCAGCTAAAGATCCTATTTCTTCACACAACTCATTAAATGTCACCAGGGTTGTCAATAATAGAGAAATGTTTCCTTTAAAAGGAGCCTTGATATTTTGTGTTTGATGAACCACCTAATACCATTAGCGTATTTGTTTGTTCTTTTTGTAATGGCTTTCTGTTGTGATTTCTGGAATGCTCCTGAAGTTGAAAGGCATAAGAACTTTCAATTGAAAGCCTAGTGATGAAAGCCTTGTCAATAATTGCCATGGTCTTGCTGCTTTCTGCAGCTCCTAGAGAGCTCAGCCCTGATTCCTATCCCCAGTAGAATGAAACAACCTTCTTCCTGCAAACCAGGATCAAAGCTGATCAAAGGCCCCACACTTGAAGTCATCTCTGGCACATGACAAACTTCTTTTTTATCTGGAGTAAGCAAAAGTGTTCTAGTGGTCTGTGTGCATTTATCCTGTCATTTTGATAGCTCTTTGGCATCTCAAGAGATTAGAGAGTTTTCTGCACCATTAACTACCATAGTGACCATAGTGATGTTGCAGCATCTGATGTCACATCTGGGCAGACAAACCAGGAGTCTGTTCTGGACAATCCAGACCAGCAACAGAAATGACAGCCTGGAGATGATCTGGACTAACTCCTGTGGAAGAGAAAGTATCATGTGATCTACAGGAATCTTCACAATGGACAAAAACATAGGGAAAAAATTTGCCCCATCTCTTCAGATCACTTTTAAATGACTACCTTCATCCTTAGATATGACTACACCACAATCTTTTAATAGGTTTGTTTGGGGTTTTTTCATGAGCAGGGAACCCCTACTATCCATATGTTTGGAGTAAATGCACAGGCCTTTACTTTGAGAACAGAAGTGTACTCAGGAACATCTAATTCAAGGAAACTCAAATATCCTTGAGAACTTGGTTCAGACTCTTGCCCAAAATGATACCTGGAGGACCATGAGGCTGCTCCAGTCCTTCCAGGTTGCATGCAGTAGCTGTAATACTGTATCAGCTGAGGTTTATTTTCAGCTATGTCTTTAGGAAACATGCCAGGGAAATCTATCACCTCATACATGAAGCATGCCCCCATCTGTGTCTCCTTTGGCAACACCTACCCCCTTGTGGATGCAGCTATTTTGGACATGACATTTGGAGTAGATGGACTCAAGGCTAGAAGATATCCAGTCTTCCTTATGGCACCTTGAATGACCACCCAGCACCCCCATGGCTGAGCAAAGAAAAAATAACAGAATCTAGAAAACAGGCTATGAATGCAATCCATTTATAGGTCTCACCTTCCCGATAGTTAACAAGTAACTGATAAGAATTACTGGCAACACCTACATTATCACCAGACTTGTGACCAGGTGAGCGACTAGCTCACGGTCTCAGGTACAGCTGGAGATCCTCTTCCAAAGGCAGTGGGAAGCTGGGTATCCCTCATCAACCACCCTACACCCAGATATCCAGCCAAGTCTGCCCATGGGCTGGCCATGAACCAGCACAGGCGGCAGGAGGCAGGCAGGAACCAGGACACAGAGTTACTTGGACACTTCTTAGAGAGGAACAGTCCTGCGCAGTGGCACTAGGTGCAGCAGCTACTCACTACTAACCCAGCACAGTAACTGAGGAGGTCAAGAAAAAAAAAATCTTAATAATTCAACTATTGCCTCTAGCTATGGACATGTAATCCCAGAAAATGGTTTTTAAGCAAAAAACCCAACCTCTTAAACGCTCATTGTCTAACTAACTTATATGTACTACTTCTATTTTCCATGTGAGACACCAAGGTGATTAAATGGAAAGGGAAAAGCCAGCAATGGAAAGGCAATGAAAAATGATAAGCACCTAGTAAAGAAGCAAAGGAAGGAAGCAAATTCTTCAAAAAAAATGTCCCCACGTCTGTGAGGCTCAAAGAGACCTTTGGTCTGTCTGTACTGGCCTTTGGATTCCCAGCTCTGGTATTTCCTACAGCCCTATTACCACCTTTCGTGTCAGGATACCCTGCTGCAACAGTCAGAAGAAGAAAATAATGTGGTATCTTGGCAGTTACCATCATTTGCATGCTCCAAATTCAACTCTGGCATCTCACAAATGGAAATTTGATGTTAAAGCATGGATATGTTTTTTCATTTTAAGTCTCAAACAATGCCTAGAAGAAAGCATTTCAGAATAAACCAGGTAAATGATACACTGCCTAAGAGTAATCTGCAATTAGCTACCAAACTCAGCACTGTTCCTTGGCCAGGAGAAATCTCTAAAGCCTCTGCTCTGAATTCCATGTGAATTAATAGTGTTAGACTGTAATGGCAACGACAAAAGCATTGATCACAGAGGGGCTGTGCAAGTCAGGACCAAGTTATATTGTTATTCACCCACTCAGACTGCTAGAGGATATGGCTCTGAGAAGGGTTCTTGCCTTCCAAGTGAGGAAAAAAAAGACACATTGGCAAGAAATTATTTTCTTTATCCTTCCTGTTTTTAAAATATTGTAATTTTATGCCTTCTATGAGAAACTGTTCAAATAATGCCCTTACCCAGGACTGTATTCTGACAGGAGACCTATCTTGCCCCCAAGGTTTTGTTTGCCTCTGAATAAGCCCGCATAATATTTCATGCCCCTTTGTGTTTTAAACTGGAAAACGGCACCTCTTTCAGCTATCTTCAAGCAAAATATTATTTGATACATTGCTGATATCCCCTACATTTCAGCCCTGACAGTGCTAGATTTTCTCTGGTAGATAGGGCTATCAGTTCTATGTTACTGTAGCACAGAGGCCAGTACCATTCTATCCAGAAAATGCACACAAAGACAGAATAGTCTCACCACCACAGTGATGGCTCCTGGGGATTCAGAGCATCTAAGCTCTGCCAACAGATTCACTGCATGACCTTGAGCATGAGAACCACTAAGTCTCTTACCTTGTAGTAAAGGTAACAGGACAGACCATGAAGCTATAGCAAGGCTCACAGAATGAGGATGCTCCTTTCAGGTCAGCCAAAGATGATCTCTGGAGGGACGCTACTGCATGTTGAACAGGTCCCTGGGCTACACAGACACTATGAGGTTTCTGCCTTCTGCATCCCTTCTCTTCCTCCCCTCACCATTGCTCTGAGGGCTAATAGGCCCCTTCTAATGAGATAGAGATTTACCTCGGATGCCTCTGAAGATGTAGAAGCAGCACTTGAGGAAAGGACTTGTCTTCCCATTCACAGCTTTGCTCTGTTCTTCCTGGTAGGGCAGTGGATCCCCGACCTCTTCAAAATTCTCATAGGGATTCTCCAGGACAGACTTGGGGTTGTAGATGGTTTGAATTTTCAAGGAGGTAGAGGGAGAGCCATTGTAAACAGGATTGTCCCAAGCTTTCTTCCCCACTGTCTCCAGTTCATGCACCTCTGATCCTTTAAAGTGGCTCTCAGCTCTGTTCTTTAGGTGAGACAAATTCATGACTACTCGCTGCCAGCACAAGTACTTTTTAGCTGGAATTGTGACGATTGCCTGCCCAGACTGGAATTAAAAGTTAGCAGAGAGATAATCAGTGCCAAACAGCTTGTCTGCCTCAGCAGCCAGGAGAGGGCACACCAGCGGCTCCCCACAGGCAGTAAGCATCCTCTTTTATATCAGCTCAGCTGGTGACACCGTTCCGAGGGGCGGCACTACCCCTTGTTAGGAACCACCGTCAGCCCTATTATCCCAGTCGCCCTGGGAACACCGGCAAGTACAGGAGTCCTTCTCTGCTTCACGGGGGCAATGACAGGCGCAGATGCCGCCGTGAGAAGAGGAGGCAGCGAGGAGCGGCCCCGGTCAGTTCCAGGGCACCCGTGAGACCGGGGCAGCAGGACCCGCACTGCAGCCAAGGGACAAAGGAGAGAAACTCCCCGAGCGGCAGCGCCGAGGCGGGCAGGTGGCACAGCGTCCTCTTCCTCTCTGCAAAGCAGGGGGGAAACGCGGGAGTAGCTGTAGCGGTCGTTTTGGAAACCAGGGGGTGGAATCTCCTGCTTTTGCGGTATTTCTACAAGCCCTGAAGTGCCTGTTAGCCCTGAGGCAAGCCTGATTAAAAAATTAAAAAAAAAAAAAAAAAAAAAAAAAAAAAACACCACCACCAGAAAACCCACAGACAAACAAAAAACAACAAAAAGACCCAAAGCAAACAAAACAAAAAACAAACAAACAAAAAACCCCCAAACAAACAAAAACCCAAACAGACAAAAAAAAACCCAAAAAAAAGCCCCACCAAAACCAAACCCTAACAAACAAAAACCCCATCAAAATAACAAACAGGCAAAACTGGCAATAACAGTGGTTGGGACTTGCCTGCATCCACCTTGCCACTGGCCACCAGTGAGCAGTCATGCCAGGCACTGCAGGTCCTGCAGGTCTGTGACTGTACCCCGAGGGGTCCCAGAGCTTAACCCCAGGACATCACATTTGTCTTGGTGATGAGACTATAAAAGAACATGTAGCCTGAGCCTGGTCCTTCCTCAGGTCTGAATACATAATTCAGAAGAGGTGCCTCTCCATGGGTACTGAGGGTTGCTATTTTTCCGGCATTACCCAAGGAAGCAACATGACTCTCAGACCTGTAGGCCCAGATAAAGATGTTTTCTCTGGACTCTGATGTTGCCAAGCCAGCTAGGAAATGCAGAGATGTCCTCTATATGTTACCTAAGATTGTGGCACTAAGCAGCTGCTTGAACAGCAGTGAGACAAGACCTAACTTGGCACAGGGCACTAAAAGGGCAGCCTTAGTGGCTGGAAAGTCACCAGAGGTCTGGGTTGGATCCTTTGACTGAATTTGGTATTATTTGGCCTGTTGTGTTTTATTACTGCCTAGCCAGAAGAAAGCAGCAGCATGGGAAGCATTTGCAGAGCTCCCAGGCAGCAGCAATCTCAGAAGTGAGGCCTCAGTGAAAGGCCACCTGCCAGAGCCAGCCATCCAGCTGCCCTCCTGGGACCACACAGCAGACACCCCTGCCCACGCACAAGTAGCATGACTTACATGTGGAGTGCTGCTTTGGGGGAATGTGGGGTTTTTTCACAGTGCAGCTCTTGCACATCACATCCCACCCCATCCTTCAGGAGCCAGGTACAGTGCAGATCTGCCTTCTCGGAGGCTGGGGCACAGAGCAGGTGGTGAAAGGGGTGGCCTTGTCCTGTATTGAAAGACCAAGTCACCCACCTAGCCCAGAAGACAGGTCATGTCTGTGTCACCTGATTTTGAATAGCCTAGCACAAGGCAGAACCAAGAGCACTCTATAATTAAGGAAACACATGCAATGCTTTCCAGGCAGCATGAGGTGACTCAATTTATGTGGGTCTAAAACACTCCTTTTCAGCCAGTAAACTTGAATGATAGGAGATGTGTCAGCTGGGGGAGAATATGATCCAGACTTTAGGACCTCATAGATCACTCTGCTGTGCCCTCTGTGGTGTTTGATGTAAGCCCACGTGGAGCAGCAGTATTTCCTGGCTAAGGAACAGTGTAGGTCTGGTAGCATCTGTGAGCACTTACCTCACATCTCTTTTCCTTACAGTGCTTTGGACCTTATTTGCCAAACTTTCATTCTTGTGAAAACCAACCAACAGAATTTCTCTTCTCCATTCTTCTTTTTCCCTTCTTTGTTGAAATCCATTTTTCAGCAGGCCTAGAGGAAACCTTTCAGAGATACCCAGGGAAGACTGTTTCTAAAACCAGAAACCACTATCACTACAGGATTCAGCATGTTAGAATAAGTGCCACAGCAGTTTTTCTGTCAGTGTGCCAAGCACACAGACCTTTAAACAATATCCCACTCTTAATTCCTTTGTTTAAAGAGAAGAGAGCACCAAAGAGTTCATAAATTCCCCCCCAAAAAGCACTCTCAAACACTGAATGAGAACTACACAGCATTAGATGTCATGGTTAGACGAAAAGTCCTATCAGGTACTAAGAGCAGTCACTCGTTGGGACTGAAGGCAGATCTGCTCACCAGACCCAAGAGGTCAGGCTGTCCAGGAGCTCACCAGCCTCTGCTGAAGTGGCTCTGCCTGGTGGGAACGTTTTCACCAGCTAGAGGTGATGCTGGTGACACCAGCTACAGACCAACTTTCTGTGCTGAATAGAGCTGATAGAGGACCAGGACAGAAGTATCCAGCTCTATAACAGAATCAGTTTTGGCACAGATTTTGAACAATACTTCTAGCTTTCTTCCAGGAGCTTAATCATCACCACTGAGGTTTAAAGATTTACAGATGCCTTGAGAAATCTAGTATATAAGTTTAGCAGTACACAGTATTCTATAGTCACTCTTCACTGCAACTAAAACAAACAAAGAAGGAGACACAACCATGCATAAACAATTCAATATCCAAGTTCCTGTTTTCTTACTTAGGGTGCTATGTTAATTCTCTTGGCAATAATCCATTTTCAGCAGGTTCTCATCAACACAAGCATTTGGTTCCCACTTCCAGGCAACACAAACAGAGCTAGAGATAGTTGTTATCTCTATGGATTGTATCAGGAATAGGGAAAGGGAAAGTAGTGGTGACAGCACTAATCAACTGTTAAGCATCAGAAATAAAAACCCAGACTTCCAAGCACAGTACCTTGATGTTGAGTAAACTGTTTATGAGACATTTTGAAAAATTTCCCAGCACAGTGTATTAATGTTCATGTGTTTTCATTACTTTTCATTTAAATGAAGTCTTCTCTGTCGATCTCTTTTTCTGCATCAAACAGGCGGATTTTATCTACATTTTAATAATACCTTTCTTATTCTAGTTATGTTCAGAGGCTAGGGAATCCAACCATCTCATGAGAGACTTGTTGAGGAACCAGCACAAAAGGTGCTTTCTGCAGACCAAGATATAAGAACTGTTTCAGTAAGCAACCCTACCTGTCTCCAACCTGTCAAGATAAAAATGCCTGAGGAGGAGAAGGTGAAGAGAGAGCGAAGGGCATTTTAGCTAAGGACAGGCTGAAATTGACCTATAAAAACTTGTTACCATGATGTACAACTTAGCGGTAAGTTTCCATAAACATCTGTACAAAGACATATTTACTAACACTTACATATTTCCTAACACATTGGAGAGCTCTTTTACGTTCACGTACCTGTGCAGCGGCCTTCAGTGGGGACTTCACTGGCTGGCTGCAAATTCACTGGGACTGTGCATGTGCAACTCCACCTGAGCAAAAAGAAGCAGGTATAGGATGAAGTTACTAGGTCCTTTACAAGATAAGGTTGATTCTTTCCTCTTTTTAGAACACAGAACTAAATTTTCTTGATCTCTAAATACAGTTTTGATTACGAAGAACCTTTACTTTCACTCTGCAGGGTGTTGTTTTCTTGAGACTTCACTGTGATCCATGCAGCTGTGCAGGTCCATGTGTGGGCACATTACCCCACACACGTGCAGCAGACACGCTCTGTGCTCCCAGGAACTGTCTGGGCCAACGGGCACTGCCGGGAGAAAGTCTGTGCTTGACACACCGTGGGCAGTGATGCACGCCCAGCTGAGCACCACGCCTCAAAAACAGAAGCGCCTCAGGAAGACCAGCTTCAAAACAAGAGGTACTTCCTCCTGTGCAATGAAACCCGCTCTGGGGTGGCAACCAACCCACAGTTTACTCCCAGAGGTGATCCACACATGTCACAAGCCAGGAAACATCCATCAGGGGGCTCAAGGAGTCAGTTCTCATAGGCTGGGCTGCTGTCAGTACCAGGGTGTCAGGATACAGGCTGCTCCTGTTACCCAGGTTTATCACAGCCAGCAAGAAGCAGGACACACACAGTCTGTGTCCCATGGCATATCACAAGCAAACACCTGCCACTGTCCCTGCAAAGACAAAGCAGGACTCAGACCAAAGATTTCTTCCCGGATCCAGCTATCTGCCAGATGCAAGAGAGTCTCTGTATAATATCTCTGAGAACACAGCAGGCTGCAAGCTTGTGTTGAATAAGTGCAATGAGAAGAAGGAATGCTGATTCCTAAACGCTTGGTTTTTGGGGAATGTTGCATTAATACATGTTGCATTAACACATTGGGGGAAAAAAATAGCAGGACTTATCAGATGTGAGAGATGAGATTGTCGTTACCATCAGCTTTGTTAACAGAAGAAAGTGTGATGGAGAATGACAGTGCTGCATCCAGCTTTCTGATGGAATAGCATCAGTCATATAATGGGAGACTAGTAAAAAGGTCTCTGTTATGGAATTGTTTCCCTCCTCCAGAATTTGTGTGTTCTCACTTTTAGATGCATCAGCACTTTTTAAAGCATTTAATCTCTGAAGCATAGGTAATGCCTGTGGTTTTTTCAGTTTATTCACAGTAAATCTTGCACCGAAATATTGTTTGGTTTCATTAGCTATTATTTATACTTCAGCACTTTTCATCTGCTCCTCAGTTGCATGCTTAAGAGCTCAGTAAAGCACTTAAACTCGCTATTGTGACCACCGATGTTTGCTGGGCAGTGCTTAGCACGTGGCTACAAACTGGCACAGGGCTGCCCTGCTTGGAACAGTGATGCTGCAAGCGAGCTTATATTTTCTGCCTTTTTGGAGGAATCCCACGAGGATGGTGCTCAAATCTCTCAGCGATGGCAGTCCAGCCCACCTCAGGCAGGTGCGCCCGTCTCAGCTGGGGTGAAATGCTTCAGCTGAGCGCCGCGGGATGCTCCGAGGATGCCCGCGCACCCTCCCGCTCCTGCCGCCGCCGCAGCCCCGCGGGAGCGCACGGGCCGGGCCTGGCCCCGCTCGCTGCACCCGGCCCGGCCGCCGGGTGGCGGCAGCGCTCCGCGGGCTCAGCGCCCCGCGGCCCTCACGGCCTCGCTGCCCTCAGCGGCCCCTCGAGAGTCGCCGGTGTCCCCTCTCCAGGGCCCGCTGCCCTGGTGCCACAGCCCTCCGGGACAGGCAGCGCAGCGCAGCCCCGGGACGCGCCTCGTGTGCCCTTCGTGCCGCTGGTCCCCCCTGCCGGCATTGCCCCCTCCTCAGGTGGCTCTTCTGCCTGGAACTGCATTCCCCAGCAGCCACAAGCGCCTGAAACCCCAGTCCCACCAGCACTCACCTTCCATACCACACTGGGCTTGTCCTTTATCAAACTCCGTCAATTACTGCCTGTCACCCCGCTTAACAAGGACAGCATGGGCCGAGCCAGCACAGCCTCAACAAGACCCAACCCGTCCTCAGCAGGACAAAGCAACAGCAATATCCTACAGCCAGGAGCGAGGCAGCCAGGCTTTTTAAATGCTCAGCAGAGCACTCACTATCAACCAACCCCACCTGAGGCCCAGTGCAGGTGTTTTGTGATGAAGGGAGTGCAATTTATTCCACCTGGGAAACTTTCTCTCGCTGATTACTGATCTGTGTATGCACAGATCATGCACAAGCTACAGCACGAGTGGCAGACACATGCTATGAAGGACGTACCGCAGCCATCTGCTGAAAGTTGCCAGGCTCTCTGCAGTTTAATCATTGCACGCTGGCTTTAGGAATACTTCCACCTCTCAGGGCCTCTGGCAGGGGCAGACAATGCCAATATCCCATGTGGAATAATTTAGGAAAAGTCCAAAGGGTGGGGCTGGGGGTATAAAACTGGATTAGCAGTTCAAACGTAAATCCTCAGCACTGGTTAACTGTCATGTAACTCATTCCTGGATGGGAAACTCACCCTGCCTGTTCCTGTCATGCCTGGAGCAAACTTTAGCAATAAAAGATACTGCAATCGGGGTCATCCAGGGAAAAACATCAGGCACCTCTGATACCTGCTGCAGGAGTATCCCTCTCCCCCTCCTCTAGCAGCTGTCAAGTGTCAGCAGTTGACATTTTGATGTTGTTTTTCCCATAGTCTATAGCTAAGGCTCACATTAACACATGCTGAAGAGGATATACCCTGTTCCCAGGGGTGAAAGAAATGTTTGTGATACATCCAGCAGCACCAGAAGGAGGGCAGGGTCCCTGCATCTGAAGGCCTGGCACCCCCTGAGATCCAGCTGTGAGCCCCAGGGAGGAAATGCAAAAGAAGGAATCCTGAAATCTTTGGAAACCAAGACAGGAATCCTCTGGACACTAAAGGGCTGCTCTAGCTTTACCTCAGCACATCCTGAGCTCACTCCACTGTTCTTCTGGGGAAAGGTGCTGGCCAAGTCCTGGCCAGAGAGCAGAGAAGCAGATTCCTCAGGAGCTGCAAATGATTCTCTGGTTTTCTGTAACCAAATCATTGTTTAGATGAACATAATTTTTCTGCAATGCAATTATATCCATTCAACTTGCACAGCCCCATGCTGCACAGTACGCATTTTTCTTTCCTTATTCCTCATCATGTAATTCCAAATAATCCATGAAGTTTATATTTTATAGGTAGAAAGACAAGATGGGGAAGGCTTAGGTGGCCATTTGAACACCAAGAGTCTGTCAACAGTTTTGGGATTAGGTGCTGCATGGGATAGATATCCAGGGATGAGCCAATCACCTGATTAAGCTAGTTTTTTAAAGGATGTACTTGAGTGATTGAGAAAGAGGAGGTGAAGAAGGAGTTGGGGCCAAACCAGTCTCTGGCAACATTGTGTGTTTGCACACCACTTAGCTCCTCTCTGTGTTCCAGTGCTTTCCAGACTCATTCTATCTCAGCATTCAGGCATGCTAGCTGGGATCCTGGAGTATCAGGCAGCAAAGGATTCTGTCTGGATTCCCCTCTGTAATATTTTTACTGTTCAGGGAGGCTCTTCAAGTCTTAGAGTTGCTAATCTTTACATGCAAATCCTTCTTCAGAGTTGTTATTCCCAAGGCACACCACCGAGTCAGCAGGCTATTTAAGAAGCAAACTGGCACAGTGGACAAACAAAGAAATCCCTCAGGCCTTGGGTGTCCCCAGTGCCAAGCAGAACCAGACAGTCACTCCCTGTGTCTGTCGTATGCCACTGTTTGTACACCTACAGTTCACCCTGCTTGTAGTGTGGCATTGTGAGCACACACTCACTGCTGTCCCCAGATTCTTTATCTGCAGAGCTGCTGTCTCACCAAGTTACTCTCCCAGTGCAGGTTGGGATAGTTGACTCTTCACCTCAAACCAGAGCTTTGTACTTGTCTAGTGAATTGCATCCTATTATTTCATTCAGTCCATGTATCCCATTTGCCAAGATCTTATTGGAAATCTAAGCAGGGTGACCTCCAACATATTTTCTACTCTTCCTAGTCCAGTACAGTCTACAGGAGGAGGAAGTTTGGTCTGCCTTTTTTCATGTGTATCAGCAGGGAAATTCAAAGTACCTATGGATCCCAGAGTTGTTCCAGCAACCCTCAGACTGAAAGTGGGGGCTCTTATCCCAGTTTCCCAAAACCTCCACAACCATCTTCATCTAGGCAAAATTAGGAGGATAAGAACAGTGGTGATAATGTCATGTAACTCTATACGAAAAGCCATAAAATTCTGCTACTTCACCCTTACCTTGCTCTCTTTTCTTGAAGAATCAGAAATAAAATCAGCTGGCATTATCAGTTAGAGAAAGCTGAAGTAATTTTCAACACTGGTTGTTCTTGAAGTTTATACCTGAATCCTCTGCAAACATGATCCTCTCAAACACAGTTTGGACAAAGGAAAACACACACCTTCCAAAACATACCAAATGCCTGCTGTGTGAATGTGTGAATGTGTGTGGTGACCAATCATCTGCTCAGCTCTCCAGTGCCATGAGGACCTGACTTTGTAAGAAGCCTTTGTAGACTGACATTTTGAATGAGACTGCTGCATTAGTACTGTCACAAGATTTTTGAGACAAAATGATGATGCTTTAAAAAGGTAGCAGAAGTAGCTACAAGCAGATTGTCATCTGCTTGGGCTGCAGAGTCCCCTCAGTGTTACCTGCTCAGAATTTCTTTTACACTTGCAACAGAACTTTCTCTCTATTAACACTCCAGACATGAACACCGGGTTAATATGGAACATTTTTACCCACGAAAACTAACAGGAACCCAGAAGTCTGCAGCCCTTTACTTTAAGTGAGGAGGTAGACATGGAAAGGCAAGAGTATTTTCAGCTCCATTCTTTAGAGGAGACAGGGTAGACTAGTTCTTTAAAGACCTGAAAAGGCAGCAAAACCAGGCAGGCAACTAAAGGAGCAAGCAAGGAAACCTAAAAATGTTCCTGGCCAGAAACCTAACAGCTTGTAGGACCTTTTGCTGTGCAGAAACATAACAGCTTGTAGGACATTTCTCCTTAAGAACTCAAAATGTCCTTTACTGGGCCAGCCATGCACACTGCTGCAGCCTATGCACCATGGTGGGGAGGCACTCTGCTTAGAGGGGAATCCTGAAAGATTTTCAGTTGCAAATGGATGTAGACAAAGACAGGAGCAAAAAAAAAAAATCCCAAAACCAATGAAATGCTCTTGACAGTATATAGCTCTTCACTGGGATAAGCAGAGAGTAAAAAGAGGAAAAACAATGCTGGCTTCTGGAAGAGTACAAAGCTCTCTGCTCTAGTCCTGGTGTCCAAGAGGAAATAAAGCATTCACTTTAAAAGCAACATTTCATCTGATGTAGAAAAAGTTGGAAGAAGCAGACAGGGAGAGACACACCCCATCTTTGAGGTTTTCATCTGTGTACCATTGATAAGCCTAGAGTAGGAAGGATTGGGTTGAGTGTCTAGCAGGTTTCTCCTTTGTTCTTCATGCTTCTTATCCGAGCAGCATGTGTGCATTCTCAGGGCAACCCCACTCCCTGCCAGGGTATGCCTGCTTCCCCTAACAGGAGTCTATCAGAAACCTCTCCAGGATAAAAATGAATATCTGAGATTCAGCCAGCAAGCATCTAAGGGAAACATCTCCCAGATCTTTAGACCCCAGGTTATTTTTAACTTGGGTAAACTATTTTTGTTCTCCTAAATGTTGGGACAGCCATCAAAGGTCAGCCTGGTGTTGCAGCAAGGAGACAGGGTAGATGGCAATGATGCAGAGCACGCACACAAACAGGATAAACAGTGGCATGGGACACTGTGCTCTGCCCAAGAGGCAGCTGCAAACTGACCTTGGATGCGCCCTCGCCATTCCCCGGTGCTGCAATTTCCCCCTGTGCTGACTATGTGGCAACGTGTCCCCAGGGCTCACGCTCACAGCCACGCAGCATCCCGGCTCTCCCCACACGGGTGGGGATCCGCCCGCAGACGCAAGTGGGTGTCGCGGACGTGTGAGGTGCATCTGAGCCGGGCTGACCGCACGGAGCACGGACCACTGCGGCGCTGCCCACGCCACCTCAGCTGGGCCAGATCTGCCGCCAGGAGGTGGCATTCCTGCAGATCCCCGCTCGGCACTCCCGCGGTGCTGGCAGCAGGGAATGGGGTTCCTAAGGAGGACGGTCGCAGCCTGAAGAGAGGGGCAGGAGATGTAGGCTGCAGATGTGCGGAAGAAGGCACGGAAGGCCTGGAGGAGGAGACAGGCCAGCTGAGATGAGCCGAGCACGCTGCCACCCGGGGAAGGGAGGCTGCAGAAATGCAGAGGTGCCGCTGCCCAGCGAGCGCCGGGCGGGGATGGGCGCTCGGCATGCGGCTCCTTGGCACCTGGCCTGCCATGTCTGATGTGGGTAGAAGGACACCAGAGAGCACCAGTGCTGAGGAGAGGGTGGCAACACAAAGACCGCTGTGTTCCTCTGGTCCCCATCCCCTTCTCCCCCTCCTCTCCCAATTTATTTACCCGAGTTCAAAAGACAGCCTCACAGTCCCGAGGGGCTGGCTGAAGTGGCCAAGGGGTGGGCTGTGAGGTCATCTTCAATGAGGGCAAAAATCCAGTATCAACAATGCTGCCCATTGTATGGCCCTGTTTAGACAATACCGGCTGGGTTCTTGCTGCTGGCAGCCCGAGGACTGGGAGCAAAGCCTGTTTGGGGTAACAGGAGGGGAGGAGGGCGGGCAGGATGTGTGGCACGGAGTCAGACCGCAAGGGATGGAGCAAAGTGCAGAGATAAGCACCCTATCCCAGTCATCAGCATGTTATCAGCCTAATTCTTGATGCTGATAAGATTATCTTGACAGCTTATTCTCTCATCAATGACAGGGAATTTAGCCATCCTGGCCACAGCCTGAAGCCATGGCCATCACCCCAGTTACACTTACATTCCCTTCTAACCTTGGCAATGAGACAGGAATGATTTCAGCTGCTTTATTGACTCTCTTTAACCCCATATTTCCCACTCAGCTTCAGCAGGGTGGCCAGGTAAGCATCAGCTTCTTCGTCCAACCCTTGCCTTTCCAAAGGCAGCTGAGGGTTTGGCCATTGATACTCTTCTGGGTGCTCCCACCTGAGGAGCCCAGGTAATCCATACTGAGCTTAGCCATGCTTGAAGAGTGAGGATGGAGCAAGGGATCTTCAGGAATTTGTGGAAACCATTGAATTTATAGAGCAACAGTTGATGTTTTAAGGTGTGTGTGTGT
Source organism: Camarhynchus parvulus (assembly GCF_901933205.1). Classification (NCBI taxonomy): domain Eukaryota; kingdom Metazoa; phylum Chordata; class Aves; order Passeriformes; family Thraupidae; genus Camarhynchus; species Camarhynchus parvulus. The sequence goes on along the minus strand of NC_044576.1, from coordinate 16,881,805 downwards.
GTGGTGCAGGGAACATGACAGAAAGCAAGCAAGTGACCAGGATGCTGCCAGTTCTTGTAAACATAAATAGCACTTTTGGTAAATGCCGTGATACCAGGCTCCTCAAGTCACTGTCTGGAGCCAGGTGACCAAACAATTCCTAGCTTTCCGCTTCAAATATGAAACCATTTGCTACCTCTCCTGGACAAGGAAGAGTGCGTGAAAATATAACAAAGAATCATCACCTTCCAAAAGAAGGCATGGGGAGAAAACAACATCAAACAAGGGTGGTGATCCCACGAGCTGGCATCAGATCCCTGGCACCTGAACTCCTGAAACACACAACCCTGAAAGACCTGCAGCTGCCATCATCCTTCAAGCAGGCATCAACTCTGAACTCTTGTAGACTGAGCCAGGTCCTGTCCCAACTCATTCTGAAGCCATGGTCCCCTACCCTATTTCTCTGCAACATATAACTGCGCCCAAAAGTCAACTTGTCAAAACCAGAGACACCATTAACCTAAGAGACTGCTGGCTGCTGCTCTGCAGAGTGGGCTCAACACCTTTGAAGAACAGATTCTTTAGATGAGGGTAAGGAGGAGAGAAAGCATTGGTGAAAGGATGGAAAGCCACGCCAGCAGTGCTCTTTGAATGGAGCACCCACAGCACCCACACCCACAGCATGATTCTCCTATCTCCAGAAAAAGCTCTAAAGCTGGAATTGCTTCATACTTCTTCAGAAAATCAATTTTTGCAAGCCTTTATTTTTGGCTATAGGGTTCATTTCTTTCCCCAGTTTTCAGCCTATTCCCTCATTACTCGAGTCCCCTCTTCTTGTTTCAACTTCCAGCTGTGAAATAGAAAGGGTGACAGGGAATGTTGTTAAAGAAGATAAATAAACAGCATTAAACAAACATTGCAAAGCCCTTGCAGCAAGCATTTTTGAGTACATGGTTTTTTCAACAGTTTTGGGGGGGTAACTGAGGAGATCCAATAAAATTTCCAAGATGTCAACACCAGATGAAATCCCCTTGCAGAACTTACTGCTAAATAAAAAAGATTTTTTTTTTTGTAGGGAAGACTAGGAAGGAATGTGTTATCATAAAAGAACCTTAGCTTAGTTTTGATGTTTTTATCTGCATTCTAGCACTGTGGTAGCAAAACCAGAGTGGTTAGTGCATCCCAGGACTGGAATGTGACAGTTCTTTCTCTTAAAGTGTCTGCTCACTGATACTGTCTTGTGGTAAACCTCACTGCTGGTTTGGGCCTCGTTGTCCTCAGACAATTGGGAACAACAATGAAAAAACTGTGAGACCTTCTGACAAAAAGAATTCTGCAAGAATTTTTCACTAGCCCAGTGCTTCAGCTGAGTCGTGAGTCTGTGGGGAGGTCTTAGGAAGGTGGAAACAGCCTTGCATTAGACCATGTATTTCTAAAGAAATCTGGTGCTGAAGTTCATGGCCTGTGCTGCCCATGACATGGCTCTGCTCATTGCTGCCATGCACCATGGCCCTGGCATTGCATCAGCTCTTTTATGAAAGACTGTGACCCTGGGCAGCAGTCACCAGATGCAGAAAAATTGAATCAGTTTCCTGAGGAGGATGGCTGAAGCCAAATCTTCGTGAAGCAGTGTTGGTGTACACCATGAGCAATGTAATTCTGCTGAAGGCTCAGCTGGGAAGCTCTCCCTGGAAGGAAGGAAAAACTTGTCTGGAGAGATACAAGTGGAAAAGCCTGATTTAAGCTGTATTGCTGTGTTTATATAAACATTTCTGTTTTCCCACCTGGGCTGCCCAGTGATTCTCCTTTTGTCTCAAGCCTTTGAGCAGCAGAGCTGAGACAGAAGTCTGCAGCTGGGACTCAGATGGGCAGGGCTGGGTGCTGGGGCCAGGGGTGTGCAGGGTGCAGGTCACTGGCATGGCCAGCAGCCCTCCACAGGAGGGAGCCGGGCTGGCACAGCATGGCCAAGCCTCTAGCCCACATAGGGCCAAAAAGCTTATTGACAGCAAGGCCAGATCAGTGGCAGTCCAAGCACTGGGAAAGCAAACCATGCTGCACACTCTCCACTTCCTCACCAAAGGGTCACTGCCTGAACCTCGTGGCCACATTCAGGAGCATGAACGTGTTGCAAAGGTGATGAAAATGGCAGCTGGAGAAGTTGGCCAAGCCGTGCAGGGCATTTCTCAGGACTGTCCTTGGCACAGAACACTTGAAACCTGCCAGGTGAGCACAGCCCCAGTGATGGTCAAGATCCATCTTTCCCTCTCTGACACAAAAAAATTGTGATGGTCACCCCCCAAGCTAACTGGGCAGGGGAATATGCAGAAAACTTATTCATGTTGTGAGGGAGCAGCCAAATGTGTTCTTGATTTTAGATGGTAAAAGTCTAGCTGCCCTGTATAATGCCTCATAGTTGTACTCCATGTCTGAGGAAAGAAACCCGTGGAAAAGGAAAGGGCTCTGGTGAGTCTGAGTATCTGCAAAACTGCAAACCTTGAATTCCCAAAGCCTCGCTGTCACCCACCAGTAGCAATTCCAGGTCTGCCCCTGGTTCATGACATTGAGGTTATTTCCCCCGTGTATTATGAGCTGGAGAGTACCTCTTTAAAATCACCAAGTACTACCTTCTTTTATTTAAATTTATTTATTTTCTGGTTTTCTTTTGGAAATAGCAGGAGTCAGGTTTCCTAGGGGTAGTTTTTAGCTCAGTTTGTAGTTCTTTCAGCACTCACATAGAAAATAGGCAGAATCTTTAATTTAAACATAATTTCTCCTCAGTGCTGTTAACCAGACATTTAATGGAGAGTCTTAAAAGAGATAGTTGAAAGTCCCTCCCTGACTCATGCCCGCTTTCAACATCCAGGAACATCTTCTGATTTGGGTTCTCTGTTTAAATATTGTGTCTCAAAAGGTAGGCATGACTCAAGATCCTAATATCAAATTTAAACACATACTTCTCACAGACCTCTTCATCCATCATTGTGAAATGAAAAAGCAGGGACATATTTTTGCCTTTGCTGGATGCCTCCAAATCCAGAGAACAAATGGGCTACTGTTATTTTTCATTGTCACTTTTCCCTTCTAGTGATTACAATGCAACTCACTTTTGACAGCTGCCACTGAATAAGTCACGATAACTCTGAGCAGGATCAGCCCAGGGATGGACTCTGCAAGATCTTGGTTGTCTGTCTGCACCTCGTGTGGTCAGCTCCATCACAGCAGGAAAGCTCCAGACAGGATATATGTCAGAGGATATGGGCACACTTTTGGCTTTTCACGTCCCTGCTCCACTCCCAAAATGACTCATGTGTCAGCAGGGGACAGAAACTGAACACGGGACACACTACTGAGTAGGGGAAGGAGCTACAAGAGGTCCTGGCCAGGGCGATGGCATTAGGGTACCCTAAGCCTTGGTGCTAAATGACTGAGGTGCCTGGCACGGTGACCACACGGTGGAGTTAGGAGAGCTGCCTCCGGCTCTGCCACCAAAAGGGCTTGATTTGTAAGAGCCCTGGTTTTCACTTTTACTGGTGAAGGTCTCTGTGGGATAGAGTTTGAATTTCGGATAGAGCTTGGATTTTGGATAGAGGCTGGATATTGCTGGCATTACTGGCTAGCAGGAAGGTTGTTAAGGAAAATAGCTGATGGCAAACTGAGCTACTACTTTTTCCTTCCATCCTCTGCTGAAGGCACTGTTTTCTGGGGACAACAGACAGGACATTTTTAAAATGTTACAGCCAACATTTTCCAAACTATTTGCGCATATCGTGATGAACATCTACACAGACATACATGCTTATCTGGACGTACGTTGTCGGCTGCTTTTTTTTGCGGGAACCTGTGATTTCTATACGCGCATACACGTGTAGATTGCGCCCCAGACAGATCCCCAGTACAGAGCAGATGTTTCATGCTGAATCCCCTTCTTCCCCTGCCGCAACCCACATCCAGCTGGGGAAGGAGAACGGGGCTCCTGACATCCCTCACCCCTCGGGAGCTCCTTATTTCATGAGGGGCAGCCCTCGCGGCGGCGGAAGGGGCTCTCGTGGGACCGCAGCAGCCCCGGCGGGCGCGGAGCGGGGCGCGGGACCGTGCGCGGAGCAGTGCACGCAGCGGGGCGCGCAGGGTGCCCGCCGCGGGGAGCGAACAGCAGATTGCGGACAGCCAATGGCGAGGGCAAGCCGAGGTGGCACCAAATTTCCCGCAACCAATCAGCTCGCAAGGGGGAGGGAGGGGAGGAAAAAAAAAAAAAAAAAAAGAAAAAAAAAAAAAAGCAGCCAGGCATCATGAGAGAGCCTGGCCCTCGTCATCCTCCTCTTCCTCAGCATCCTTCCTCCCTCCCGCCCCCCTGCCCGCTCCGCCCCGGCTACGTCGAGAGCCGGGCCCCCGCCGCGATTCGCCGCCCTCCGCGCTGACCCCGCGCATCCCAGCCACGGGCAGGGGGTCACCGGGAGGCCGGGGCGCGCAGAGCCCAGCCCCGCCAGCCACCGAGCGAGCAGCCCCCCTTAAATACCTCCGCACCCGCCTCCGCGAGCCGCAGAGCTCGCCGAGCGAGGAGCCGACCGGAGCCAGCCTCTCGCCAGCGCCGGGGACCTGCGCGCCCGCGTACCGCGCCGAGGAGCAGAGACAGGGCCGCCCCATGCCTGCGCACTTGCTGCAAGAGGAGGTGAGCGGGGCCCCGGGGTGCGGGTGCTTTGTCTTCCCCTTGCCCCTTCCTCCTTCATCTCCGCGGCTCCGACAGCGCTGCGCTGCTGCTGTGTTGGGGAAGAAGGTGTGGGCATCCACGCGTGTCTGTGCATGCACACACACACGGATTCACACGTGCGTGCCCGGGTCCTCTCCGCACCGCCTCGCAGCCGGGGAGGTGAAGGGGTTCTTAAAACATCACCCAAGCCTGGTGGGGAGCCCACGGATGAAGCGGAGACATCCGCCTTTGAGGTGATCTTCCTGAATCCTGTGCCCTCAGGTAGACAGAGCATAAAATACAGGGTTATTTTGAAAACACCCATCGAAACATGCTGGGTGCTTGAATAGCATGAAGGACTATTCAAGAAGATCTTTTGTGCCAAGAAGTCATAAGTATTTTGATAATACTCAGACTGGGATTTAAAAAATTTTTCTTAATTCATTTTATTTTTGAAAAGAAATGGTTTTTAGTCGCAGTGTTTTAAAACCAAATACTGCAGCAGGAAGCGTCTCTAGGACAGATGCAAGGTGAAAGCCGGCTGCCCAGATGAAATGAATGACTGTATCTGCATTGCTTGAGCCAAGCAAGCATACAATAGGGAGACTGCCCTATTATTTTTGGCATAAGAAGGTCTGAATAATAACCTAACACCAGTAACACATGTGGAGCTGTTGGATTTTTAAACATTTTCATTTTTATTTTTGACCCTTATGGCAGCCACCCTTTGCCCAAGGGAAGGAGGCAGGCGCTTGATTCTGGTGTTTGTGCTCTCACCTTCTCGTCCTTTCCCCCTCTGCCAATGCCTAGAAGTGGATGTAAATTATACCCCTGCTCTTTTCCTGTCACCAGCACGCAGGGTCTCCCTTGGTTCTTTTGTGCAGGTGCCATGACCTTCCAGGAATGCTGTGATGAAAAGAACTTTACTTTTCTCCCCTCCCAAAATGGATGTCAAAGGCAGTGTGTTCAAACCATGTTTCATGGTTTTGGCATGTATTTTGGGTCATATCCTGGAAGCTGGAAAGAATCCTGTCCCTGGGTCATGCTGGGCATATTCAAATATGCCCGACCCGAGATTCAGTGCCCTGGGGCCCATACACCGTGCCCGGTGCAGGAGCCTTTGAGCTGCAGCTGGTTGTATAAGCTGGCTGGATGCCAGGATCACCTATGGCATGTTCAGTGCTGGGGAGGTGGGGGTATGGATGGGGAAACACATCTGTGCTGCAGATGAGAGCTGCAAAGCCATTCACAAATGAGGGGAAGCTAATGAAAATTATTTAGCTCGCCTCTTCCCTCTCTCAGCCCTAAACTCCAGATCAATCTCCATCCCATTTTCCTCGGTAGAAGCCCCTATGGTCATAAGAGGACAAAAATCCTTTTTCTTTCCTCGTTTCCCCCGTTTCTACCTCTCTCCCTCCCTCGTCCCCCCATGCTCCTCCCACCAAGTTTGTAACGGTGGAGCTGTTTCACAGCTGCTTTACAGCCCTTTTGTTCAAGGTTAGTTTACATGTGAGAAATGACCAGCCTGATTATATCAGTGCAATTCCAGCAGCATAGGTATGCTGGTAAAATTCCTCATGTGGCTACTACAACTCCAGAAGAGATTTTTTCCTCTCTGCTGTTTTCTTTGCGCTTTCCCTCCTCCTCCTCTGCCCCTGTGTAACTTTGACAGTGACATAAGCTATCATGGAAAAGAAAAATGCAACTCCAACCCCACATTCTTACTCTGGAAGCAGCATGTCCATATGGGGTGTGTTACCTGTCTAATTATACCACCAATCACTGCTGGGAATTTTTCCTGCATAGACAAGTCTTAGGTCTTTTTGATAGATTGTCTTGCAGCCAAGAAAGAAAATTGTACCTTTCTGCCAAAATGCTAGATGAGAATATCTAACACTTGGGAACAGGCAGGACTTCTCCTTGCCTAATCTCTGGATTAGAAGCCATTTCTCATTGCTCTTTTGGTGTGGGGATTACCTCTAAATTCTCTAGTAGATGAGAGTATCATACCCTCAAAACATTAACTGGTTTCACAGGCAGAGACAGCCAGGATGCAGAAGAGCCAGTCCCAAGCTCAGCATCTTGCCTGGTGCAGTGAAGGCAGCAGGATACTTTGTGTCCAGTTTTTTTCCTTTCAAACCTTTGATTCCCCAAGGAAAAACTAAAAGCGCTCCTCTGTAGAGATCATTTTACTTCCCAAATGTGGGGAATCTGTCAGCCTTGCCAGCTCCTCCCCATCGGAAGGTATGTCTGTAACCCTCCAGTTTCAACCCTTGGGAAAGGGAGGAGTTGGGGTGGCCACGTAAGCTGCCTGGCCTGATTTTAATGCCTCCCTCAGGAAACTAGGCCATGGCAGGATGGTGGTCTTTTATGAATACTGAACACCTGAGTGGGAATCTGCTGCTAATTCAGCAGAGACTTCTGTAGGGAAAGGAGCTTTCCCAGCTTGACCATGCTCTGTCCTGCAGTCTCAGCCCTCCTGTTCCTGCTGGCTGACCTTTAGTGCCCCTTCACCCATGGAGGCAGCAGTCTGGGTGGCAGAGGGAGGTGTCCCAGGGGGCAGGGGATGGGGTGATGTGTGTGGGACACATCCTTGCATCCCATGTGCTTGGCACCCCCGTGTTGGTGTTGGGCCATGTTGGGCACTTGGGGCTGACAAAGGGCTGCGAGTACCAGCAAGCACAGTACAGCAAGCACGGGCTGTCTGCATGGAGATGGAAATTGGTGATTCAGGGTTCACTGACCTGTCTCATTAGGGTCAGTCCTGCCTGCTCCTTTTGTCATGCATGCCTGATGGGGCAGGCTGTCACTCAGCCAGGGCAAACAAGCATGTTCTGAGGGAATGTTGTGTCACAATTACAGAAGGGAGCCGGGAGCCAAGCTGAGCCAACTTTGCTGCTTAAAACTTCCTCTCTGCATGTTGGTGGCCATAGATCAGAGGATTGTCTTCCCTTGCCTCAGTTTGCCTGTGGGTGGGAAATGAGAGAGGGATAAGAGTCTTAGCAGCAGGCACAGGATAAGTAGCTGCAGTTCTAATTAGAAGTATCTCACCTGACTGCTTCCATCGGCTGATCTTCAAGCATGTTGGTCTTGCCACATCCCATCTTGGAAGGTGAGGCAGGCAAGATAAGGAGGCAGAGGAATCCCCCTGTGGATCTTCCTGATGTTCTCCTGTGATCCCAGGTGGGGTGACAAATAAGTAAGATTTCAGGAGCAGCCCATTGATTTATTATAAAACTGTGTTTAAGACCATATTTCTCTCCCACCTCTTTGTTCATTCACAAGATTTCCTTTATCGTTGTCTGCTTATGCACAAGCCCAGACCCACCTAAAACATCCACTAATCAAACTGAAGGAAAATAATAATCCTTGCAGTCTGCAAATGATCTCACCAAAGCCACTGGTGGAAAAGAGACTGGCTTTCAAGTATTTCTTTTTACTTTTGGCACCCTACCTACCATTCACCTCCTCTCCAGAAAGACCAGGTCCCCATCCTCTCAGGCCATGACTCCATGTGGCCAGAGCAGGCTCTTCTTTGTGCCAAGGGCTCAGCTGAAAGAATGGAGCCTTCCAGGGAAACTACAGGCTGTGAATCTTTACACTGCCAGCCTAGATGCATGTGTTTCTATTTCTTGAATTGATAACCACCAACTTCTTATTTTGTTTTCCTTTCTTTCCTTTCTTGAAAATATCCATTGCTACCTCTTCAAGGAGTTCTCCTCCACCTCCAGTATCACTGCTAGTGGCACAGTCACCTCCCGGGTGACCAGTAATGGAAACGCTGTCACAGCGAAGGACTTACTCAACCATGAGGACTTGGCAGGAGACCGGGGCATGATGGACGATATCTTTGATGAGACCTACCGGGAGAAAGAGGGCCCCAAGCCCCCGCTGCGATACGTCTGGAGGAATATCATCCTCATGAGCCTGCTGCACCTCGGCGCCCTGTTCGCCTTGACGCTGATACCCTCTGCAAAGATCCAGACACTGGCGTGGGGTAAGCACATTCCTCTGTCTGTTTCTGGGAATCTGCAACCCCCAAATCTGTTGGGTGGGGTTTTTTTTCCCCTGCAGGCCCACGGACTTGGGGATTAGAGAGAAAGAAGCAGGGGGCTTCTAGAAGCAGCTCTTCAGCCAGATTTGTAGCAAGCTGTGGAAGGACCTGCTAGTGTCTCTTGTAAGGTCATACATGAGAGGGAAAGATTTGGCAGGGATTTGGTTTGTCTGCGCAAAGAACAAACTTGATTCAGAGACATTAGGATTGGAAATATTCTGAATGTGTAGCTGCTTCTGGGGTGAAGCACAAAAACTATTTGATAGAGTACTGTGACAGTGCCAGAAAGTTAGGAAGCAAGATGCTAGCAAGAGCACCTAAACAGGTTTTTGGGGAGGCAAGGTACAGAGCACTACTTGGCATGAGACTGCTGCCCAGACATGAGAACCATTCCTGTCCTTACCAGGGAAGCGTAAATCCCACAGAGCCTCAATGTGTAAATGAGGGAAAAGAGACAAAATACAGTTGTGCTGAAGATAAAAGTCAAGAATTAAGTCTGAAGCTCAGGTCTTTTATCATTCTTAAAAAAGCACAGATTAGCCACTGTCATCCCGGAACTAAGCCTGACGACTTTCAGAAAATAAATAAGCATCTCTCCAGGCAGCAAATTCCAGTGGAAAGCACAACCCAGCAGAAGGTAGCTAGGCAAAGCTCTCCTTTCTCAGAGATCTTGCCCTGGGTAGGAACCAAACTTCTCCTCTGACTGCTTGAAAGACAGCTGGGCCCAGGGCCCACTCTGCAGGAGAGCTTCACTTTCCACGAGCCTTTGTGTGGACCCCTGGAGGAGTCCAAAAACCAAATGGTTCCCAGTAGGGAGGTCAAGAGATTGCATCCAGCCCCTGCCTCCCTGTGAAACAGAACATCCTGAAACAAAAAGCAACAGTCTAGATTGAGTCCTGCTGGGGTGGCTTTTGGGTTCAGTAGTGCTCCCGCTTCCTGGTCAGGCTGGCTATGGATGGCCCTGGGGCAATCCACCTGGTCTGTCACCCTCTCAAAGTCTGTCTTCCTGATGGCTGTGTGCAACAAGTATCACAGCTGAACCGGGAAGGAGATGGCTTCCTGGATCACCAGGCTGACTCTTCCTCTTATCAGCCTCTCACAGGCAGGGGTCTGCCTCCTCACTGGAGGCAACAGCCAGAGTCTGGCTACAGCATCTGCAAAAGCAGAGGCCTTGATGTGTTTCCCTTGTGCAGCCAGCATGGCCTTTCAGGGGAATGTTGTGAAAGAAGACTTCAATGGGCCTTTCCCTCGTGAAAAACTGACAGGCTGTACTTTCCGCTGGCCTGTCAGAGCTGAGCAGAACATGCAGCCTCAGCATGATGTTGGAGGAGCATTTCAGGGCTCTTGGTCCTGTTCTGTGTGTCCCATCCCTGGGCTGGAGGCTAAGCAAAGACTGCTGGCTTCTCTCACTCACTAAGCTGATGGCCTGGGTCCTCCAACTCCAGTCAGATAACCTCAGGATGTTGGGGCAAGGTGAAGGAAAAAAGTGAGTTGAATTTACTGACTTCATTTCAAGCTGCTGATAGGCTCCATGATTTCCAAATCCATCCAACCCTTCTCCCTTGAGTGCCCTTGGGATACTTATGAGGGCTTGAGCATCTTTATCCAGAAAGTTAATGCTGTTTTGCATTCTGCTAAACCCCACCCTACCCCAAAATGGTTTCTGAGGCAGTGTCTTTGCAACCATACACCTCTTTAGGATGTCTGTATGGCATCTCATGGCACTTCCCAGGAATCTGCTTTGCTTTTTATCTGATGTCAATATTTCCTGCTCTCCTTGCTCAGTCAACTCTGATGTGAAGTGCCAGTTGCTCTCCTGCCACTGTGAGGCACTACAAGATTCCGTGGTGGATTCTGGAGTGACATGTTCTGGGAATGGGAGAAGGACATGGTGTTTGGGGGAACTGCACTGTTCTGGAGTGGCTGAAGATCTATCTGGCCTTACCAAAGCTGCAGTAGCTCCACCAAGCTCTCTGTCCTGCACTCCTGTTCCGGGAAAGGACCACTGTTACAGCCAAGTCAGAGTTCCCTTATAGTCCATTCTCCTCCAGCACTAACTGGAACTGGAATACTTTGATCCTCCACATGTCTACCTTGCTCCTTGCATTGCCTTTTCTCAGCTCATACCTTTATTTGGCATATACAAGGCATCTGGGGCTGTCATGGCATGTCAGTGACTTGCTGTTTTTTCCCATCACCCTCTGGTAGCAAGGAGAGGACTACAGTTCCCATGTTACACACAAGGATAGTGCAGCAGAGACTTGGGTTGCTCCTGGCAGTACACCATGGGCTTATGGCAGGCCAGCTCTAGCAATGGTAGTTCGGGAACTGCTGGAGTTTTTGCTTGTTTCTTTGTTTGTTTTTCAGATAATTTCCTCCTTAGGTTGTGTACATATAGTATAAAATTAGCATGGTCTCGGGTGTTCTCTGTTGTGTTGCAACAGGCAGCTGTGGGGCCTAGTAGCTCATCTACCTTCTATAATTTATCCATTGCTTATACCTACTTCATTCAGGCCACCGTCTCCTTGATGTTCCTGTCCCTTTGAAACCAGTTATATTGGTGACTGTCCTCTTTTGTTTTCATTTCTCTGTGTGCTGATTCCTCTTTGTCTCTCAAGCTCCCCAGCCCTGCCTTCATCATTGTTTGCTGTTCTGCGTTGCTGTGTGCATTGTCTCTCCTGATCTCTTTCTGGTACAGAGCTTCCCAGAATGAGCTCGGGTTGTTGATCAGGTGAGAGCTCACCATCACAAGAGCTCTCCGAGCCTGTCCAGCACTGGCTTTCTAGTCAGGTCCCCTTTTATTTATTGTCTTTTCCACCACACTTCTCAAAATCTTGCTTAGTCTTTTCAAGGATCATGGGCACATTTTATGTCATTTGCTAAATGGCACAGAGACTGAGTCTTACAGGGCAGGATGCAAAGGTGATGGGCAATTTCTTCTCTAATTGCTCAGATCCTCACTGGAAATATGATTTGTGGGTAGTCTTTTTAGCCCGTGGATGCAGCAGACTGACAGTAATTGTCTTAGCTCCTGTTGGCCTGGACAGCAGTGTCTGTAAACAAGAATGGTTCCTCTCGACATGGTGCTCTGTCAACACCTCAGATCCCTGCAGTGCCCCCCAGAGGCTCTAGAAGCATGGGTTGATACCATATTCTGTTGTTGCTGTATTATCTTTGGACCAAGGTGAACCTTGCTGGGTAATTTAGGCAACTCTGACAGTCAGAAAATCTCAGCCAATACTACCCCCAGAGATACAACCAGCAAAGTGTTTACAGTGGTTTTTTTACTTTCCCATCAAGACTACAGCTGGCAACACCTTACCACTTAGTGTTCCCTCCAGGCTTAAGTAGCAGGTGGTGTGCTTCTCTGAGTGTGGCAGGGAAGTTAGGTTTCAGTGATAGCAGATCCTATTGCTCCTCCTAAACACTGTTCCCTTTCTGCAGCCTGTAAATTTCATTGCCCCTGGTATCTTTCTCCTGAGAGTAGCAGGACTCACCTGGCTAACAGGGACTGGGCAGCAAGGAGGGAACAGTCCTGCACAGAGCAGAAGCCCAAGGACACATGCTGGATCAGGAGCACCTCTTTACATGTAAACATCCTTGGTGTTCACTGCAGGTGGCAATGCTTTCAGCACATTCCTGGTTTCTCATCATAACTTGGGTCTGAATCTGGGCCCTAAAGAGGTAAAGCCTAATGAGTCATAGCTGTGACTGAATGTGGAATGTTTTCTGTTTAATTTTTGGAGTGTTGAGTGCTTATTACTGTCAGTGGTCATAATTCTTTGTATTCCAGTTGAATGGGTCACTGGGAATATCACCTGTGAGTTGCCAGTCTTTTGAATCTCGTGTAGTTCAAAGCACAGTATGGAAGATTACTTTGAATCCTCAGCTGATGGAGTCCCTAAGTCCTTCAGTTTGGGGCAGCATCACAGGGCAAGTGTGAAAATCTGTGCTACTTTATTTCACCTTCTCTACTTTCTTTCCAATTGAATTCTTAGTGGATGATCTTGGAGGAGTTCTTCTCCTTCCCTGTGAGATGCTGATTCCCTGACTATGCAATGATTGATCATCACTGTACCTGTTTGTGGGGGTGAACTCTCTGAATCATAAGGGTGCTGGATTCTTGTGTATTCCACAAGGATTTCAGTCATTGTACATATCCTGTCACTGTCACATAAACTCTTAGATATGGCTGATGGATGTAATTGTCTCCAGGTAGGGTTTGGCTTTCTGTGGGGCTGGTGCCATCAATGCATAGACTGAGAATCAGTTGCTTTCCCACAGAAAGTGTCTGCCCCTTAGATAACCTACAGCTTCTGTACACGGGCATGAGGCCAGGCAGCACAGAATTATACTTAGAGAGTTATGGCCATTGTAGTGACCTGGGATGCAGGTCCAAGAGAAGTCAGCATGAGCTGCTGAGGTTCATGGGCTTTGGATGGAGGCTGAGTCTGTTCTATGCCGGGGTACCCAAAAGCAGTGGTACTTTTCCAGATTTTTTACAAGAGCTTCCAGGAAAGGATACCCAAAAGCAGATACTGGATTGTCTGGGTTTGGAGTCTGTTGGTGTCCCCATCACATCTCTTTTGTGATTTTCTGTGCTTGCTGATAATGTCATTGTTGCTGGTGTCATCTTTTCCCAACAGGGGTATCCACAGGCAAATTCTGAGAATTATCTGTATAATTGTCTGCATTGGAAAGCTTTGTGAGCTTTGTTCAGCTCTGTTGTCTCTTGCAAAGGCTGGATCCTGCTGTATTTGCATGCTTGGCTCTTCTGAAAGACTGCCAAGGTGCTGGGAGACACAAGACAGGGTTGTACTGGGCCAGGGCTTGTGCTGCATTCAGCAGCAGGCAGGGAACCAAGGGAGAAGATGAAGATGGGGAATCACAGTCAGATCAGCAGACAGGGAAGGTCACTCTTGTGCAGTGGGATGGAAGTGAGAAGAGTTCATGCAAGTTTAAGGGGCCAGAAGATGATATTAAATCAGCCAAGACAGGCTTTTAGTGGATAAGAGATTAGGCTGGGAATGTAGAAAAACAAAAAGGAGGTGACAGAAGGAAGATGAAGCAGGAGATGAGCAGAAAAAAAGCCTGTATTATTTTGAATTAAAGAATCGGGCCATGCCTGGCACGGGTCTCAGATTTCTGATTCCAGACAAGTTTCTGTCAGAGTATCTGGTTTTCTGGATTCAAGATAAACTTGATTAGAGCCATTTGGCTGGACTGAATGGCTGAATGTCAAGCATACTACCAGCAATTCCATTCCATGGAAGGAATAAGGAACTCTTTTCATGATTGATACAATTGGCTGAAAAATGCTAATTTATACCAGAAAAAATTTGCCCTGGGGGACTGGTAAGAAGGCATCGCTTCCCTCAGAGGACTAGAGGTGGATCAGTTGACCTGTTCACAGATGTGCATCCTTCTCTCTTTGTGTCTGAGCTTGCAGAGCAAACCAGCTGTTGAATGCTCTCTTCTGCCAAACTTCCTGACCCTTCCTTCTAGAGGAAGAGTTAATTTGCAGAAACAATTTTCTTCTTACCCTACTTTCCTAGTGTAATGCTGCTATGAAACTCTTGGGATCTTTTCTCCATTTCAGTTTTAGGATCAGGTGCTGGAGCTGAGGTTAATTTCCAGAATTCCCAGGAGGGCAAAAAGGCACACAGACCAGGGCAAATATGAACTCATGATGTATTCGGAGAGGGATGTGGTTTTTTACCAGATGCCAAAGGGGCAAGGAATTCCTTTTGCCCTGCATGAAGAGGGAACACTTGAAGCAGCCTCAAAGCTCAACAGGGCCCAGCAACATCTGCCTCTGCCATGGGCACAACTTGCAATGAATCGTTAGCCCTGGGGTTTCCTTCTGTGAAAGGTGCAGGACTTGAGTAGAGGGGGGGGATCAAAAAGACCCTAGGAACAGTAGCCTCTGGACAGATTTTAAACCAGTGCTAGAGCTGAAGGTGAAGCCCAGGCTTCAGTGGCAGGATAGGTTAGATCTTTTTTTAGCCAGCTTCTGCTGAGAAAGGGAGCAGAAGAAAAGCCTAATCCTGGGCTTGAGTTGTCCCCTCAAGAATGCTAAGATTATCTACCATCTCTGGGTGAAAATAATGCAAAAGATATTTAGTGGGGATTGATGAGATAGGAAAGCAAGAGACTGGATTATTTGGGGTGGAAGGAAAGGGAGAAGCTGTTCCCTGGTGGACTGCAGTGCTTTTAACACAGTGCTTTATGAAAGCAACCAGTTTATACAATTTTGACTACTCTGCTCTGACAGATGGCACTATGGTGAAGAACCAGCCCTTGTGAGTCTTCTAAGGGGGAGCCTCCTTCCTTGTTAGAGATGAAGAGCTGAATTGATTTGTCCCACATTGCCTATTGCCCCAATCTGCTCTCCATGGATTTCTCTCTTGCTTATACAGCTTTGGGGGAAGGCCCACCTTTGTGTTGCTCTGCCTGAAGCTTTGCTCCAATTGCTCAAACACCTTCTTTTCCTTTGCAGCTCTTCTGTGTTTCGTGGTGAGTGCTCTGGGGATCACAGCTGGATCTCACCGCCTCTGGAGTCATCGCTCCTACAAAGCCACGCTGCCCCTGCGCATCTTCCTGACTATTGCCAACTCCATGGCCTTCCAGGTAAGCATTTCCTCAGTGTCCCACTGGTCCTCAGAAGGAAGTGCTCCCATGAATCCCTGTCCCAGATATGGGACACAATCTGATGAAGAGGCTCCTCTAATCTACTGCCTCTTGTTAGCAAGAAGATGGCCCTTTCCATCTAACACTGCCATGGTGCTGGAGTCTGTCTCATTGTCTTTACTTTGTCCTATCAGAGGTTGACTCTGGGACAAACCCAGTGTTGAGGACAACAGGCCAAAACCAGGGGTAGGAAATCTCTCTGAAGCAGGAATGTACCTTTCTCTTAAGGTGTGGTCTCCCTGTGCTTGCACCAGGTCCCATGAAAGAGGTGTGGAAGTGTTAAGTGTTTTCCTGGTGTTGCCTCACTCCTTTTGTTGTGTGGCTGATAAAGGAGAAGACATCTGCTAAGCCAAGGATTGTAGAATTCTACAGGATGTAGAATTTGCTACTTCATAAAGACCAAGAACTTGTTGAGATTTAGGGGATGTTTCTCTCGTTCAGAAGAGTGATATTTAGGACTAATCATGTTACAAATCACTCCACTGGCTTCCAGAGAGTTGTCCCAGGTCAGTGATATTTTAGGGAGAGAAGGGTTGGGCCCATTCAGAGTGGCACAAGTGACTGCAGGCACTGTTAAGCACCTTGGGAGATTGCTTCACCTCTCAAAGAGCTCTAAACTCAGGATATTGCCTAACTACTGTGAGAGTACTTCACAGTCCCCAAAACAAACAAAACTGCAAATCTGTAGAAGTCAGAGTGAAAACCCAGATTGGCATGGCACAGAAAAATAAATCCTCTCAGGCTTGCTGCTGTAAGTCAGCCCTAACAACACTCCATCCTCCAACTGTACTGAAGGGTTGCTTGTCTGTGGGAAGTACTCAGAATGCAGCGCTTTCTGCTATAAAAAGGTGAACACAAAAGTATCAGTGCTGTGCTCTTAAGTAATTCTCCAGAGGATATGACTCTTTTTACATGTAATCAAAACAGAGTAAAGCTTTTTAAGCTTTGAAAAACTTTCTAAAACATCATTGAATTTCTTCTCTGATAGTACCAAACAGCTGTCTTTGATGAGGAAGGGGAGGGACCAAGCTGCTGATTCCAGCCAGTGGTCCAGCACTCAGCAAGGCAACAGGATGGGTTGCTGTGTATTAGCTAGTCCTGTACAAAGACCATCTTTCACAGGGTTATAGGGTAGAGGGTGAAAGAATTTGCTGAGCTATTGCTGTAGGGGATAGGAATAGACAAAGATGAGAGACACAGATATTTCAGCTTCAATAGGAACTAATCCAAAGTTTTACTGAAAATTCGATACTATTCCCTATGGATTTTTTTTTAGTAGTTACTTTCAATGAGATCAAGAGAAGATTTATGATGAATTTCTCTCATTCCTATTAGTGGCAGCAGAGGAGATTAGGAACTTTTAAGATTACAGAAGTTTATGGACTGTCTTATCTTAGGTTCTCCAGAAAATGCCTGTTGGCTGCTCAGAGACCTGTGACTTGTAATTTCAGAGAATTTGTGAATTCTGCTTCTAACTGGCTTTTCCACCTGCAAGACCTGTCAGCTGCAGCACAACAGAAGGTCTCATGGTTATAGCCTGTAGCTGGGATATGCCAAGGAAGAAGACATTCTCCTTGGCTTTGCTTGCTCTTCTCAGAATGTCATGATTTTCAGTCAGGGTTGCAGTTAGAGGTGGGCCCACAATAAGAGCTGTAGAAAAGATGAGCTAAAGTTTGGGTCAAGATACAGATTTTTCAGGTTTGAGACTCCTGATTTTCTTTGTAGAGAGGATGTGATAGATGAAGTCATACCATGATCCAGCTGTTACATGGTCTCTTTCCAAATTTGTGCCTCCTGCCTCCAGCAAGACAGGGAAAACCTTCCCATATGTGCAAGCCCAAGTTGTCTGTCAACTTTCAGACTGGGCTTTCTCATATTACATGGTGCTGTGTAGGGTCTGGGATGTGAAAGAGACTTTGTGTCACTGGTGAAACTTTTCCAGCATAGGTACTGGTTGAGTTTCTCTGCTTACTTAGATAGGGAGGGCAGCTGGGCCACCCTCTTCTGGGGGAATACTGAGTGACCAAGCTCTGGCCACGATCAGCAAGGGCTGCTTTTACTTGGAGATATTTGGCTGGAAGGAGGGTGGCAGTTCCCACTATTAGGAAACAAGCAAGACTTTAACCCTGGCCCATGTCTATTATTGGCTTCTTGAATGGCCTGCAGGTAAATCATTTTATCTCAGGTAAAGGAGGAGTGGTTACAATACCTGAAAAGGACTTGAGGAGTAGAGTGTCTGTTACAGGCTCCCTGTGTGTACAAGTCCCTTAGTCTTTTGAGGCAAGAAATAGGGATGGTTATGCCATTTCCCTGTCTTCAAAGTGTTTTCAGGAAAAGTCCTGGGTATGCAGGTGATTAAGGAGCCTCTTGTGTAATACAGGTAATAGAGCCATGGTTAGATCTCTATGTCATGTTTTCTAGGATGGTGTAATACATGGCTTTAAGCTCATTGAAATCTTGATACAAAGAAATGATCACAGGCTTATGAAAATCTATTCTTAAAACCAGCCAAAGCAATCATTTCGTAATACAAATGATAAATGCGTTGACATTTTCCAAACGGTATTGATTTTGCTGCTTAAATTGAACAGTAATAGGGCTGAAGAGAGGTATTTTTGAGAAATGTCATTGAAAGGGTGTGTTTGTGCTCCTTCTAAAAAGGGACCTTAATTTTAAGACTGTTTGATTTCTAATGGAAAAAAAAAAAGTTGAAAAAAGCCTTGCCCCACCGAAGTTAAACATCTGATTAGGCAATCCCAGGACAAGCAAGGCAGGATGACCTATGGGAAATGTCAGGTAGAGGGAAGGGGCAGGTCAGCCCCAGCTGGCATTGTGCAGGGATGGGGATGGGGACAGGGATGGGACAGGAGCCGAGCGTAGGAGGCACCAGCCAGCCAATGAGAGTGACTGTTGCAGGGGTGGGGCACAGGCTGACCAATCAGAGCCTGCAGCACCGTGGGTGTGGTGAAGCCCCCCCCAGCCCGGAGTTGGCCGATCAAAGAGCAGCAATGAGGCACCCTGGAGCCGCTTCCCAAAAAACTGGAGAGGTGCAGCCAAAACTCAACCTCTGTTTTAAAGGTCAGAAACCCCAAACCCTAATGAGACCTAATGCCACTGATACAAGTTCAGGTCAATAGGATTTACGTATTTAAGCATTTCGGGCCACTTTGTAATTCGGAGGGAACATCTCTAGCCCTGACCCTAAGTTTTCACTCCTGCTGACTTGCAGAATGACATCTATGAGTGGGTCCGGGACCACCGTGTCCATCACAAGTTCTCCGAAACAGATGCAGACCCACACAACGCCATGCGGGGCTTCTTCTTCTCCCACATTGGCTGGCTGCTTGTGCGCAAGCACCCCGATGTCATCGAGAAGGGACAGAAGCTGGACCTCAGTGACATCAAGGCTGACAAAGTGGTGATGTTCCAGCGCAGGTAAGTAGTGGGGTCAGCCTTAGTGGGGAGCCATGGGGAATGGGGCAGGGACAAATGGGCTAGGAACTCAAATGGCTTTGATGGAATATGAGAGGATTGAGGGCATCATGTGAGAAATGTGACTCTTCAGCATGCCCAAAGCTTTGCTGTGAGATGAGCTGTGAGAAATGAGCTGTTCTTCTCCTATGAGAAATGTTTAGAATCCAGTGCTACCTCTAGCCCTCCCACACACTTCTCTTGCCTGCCTACCATGCAGCATCTTGCCAGCAGCAGGCTGAGATTCCCACCACAAAGCTACTCCACACTTGCTCACCCCACAGCCCAGCTGCTGCTCTGGCTGGCCCAGAGCCCACACACAGTTGCCTCTGAGACATCCTTGGAGATTGTACACCTTCCAGACCATGTGTGTGCCCCTCTTCCCTCAGTCTTATGGAAACAATATGGTGAAAGAAGGGTTGAAAATGGAGATGTGAGAGGTGCAGTAACTGGGAAGAACAGTCTTCATTCACTGGTGCCTCTTGGGTAGGGTATCTCTCACCCATCTGGAGCTATACTAGGACGCAGAGAAGGTGAGCCTATCACAAAGGCTGCAGGGATGTGGGACTTAACCCATATAGTAACCAGCCTAAGTCAGGAAGTTCCTAGTACAGTCCCAGACTGACTTTTCTTGTGGGTCATCAGAGCGGTTCACCTCCTATTCCCATTCTTCTAGTGTGAGAGAGCCCACATGCTCATCTGTGCCACTTGCTTGCACTTGTTGATGGGGTGTAGGCAGAGCCAAGTCTGCAAGGAGGAGCTGCAGCACTGGGCCAAAGCCAGAGAAAGGACCGTGTGTGGGACTCTGAAAGCACGGGGTTGCCTTTATGGGGACCAATATAGCTGAGAAGCAAATGACAGATGAAGCCAAAAGCAGCAGCTTTTCTGAGTGTCTGAGTGTCTGGACTCTCACTCACCGCCATGGTGATGGGAGCATTGCTTTGTGCAGATGTGAGGAGAGCAGGATTTAGTCTGAGTCTCTTGCCTGATGATAGGACTTGGGAATCTCCAGGCATGGCTTCTGCACATCCAGAGCAAAAGATACAAGGCTCAGGAGTGAGGCATTTCTGCACTTGATTTTCCCTGTATAGCTGAGCATGAATCCTTCAAATGGAGGACTGAATCAGTCCTTCCTGTTCTGCCTCTGCCACTGAACACCTTCCTCCTGGTCCCTTCCTTTTCAGATACTACAAGCCTTCAGTGGTGCTGCTGTGCTTCACACTGCCATCTGTAGTGCCCTGGTACTTCTGGGATGAATCCATCATCATCAGCTTCTTCATTCCAGCCATCCTGCGCTACACTGTAGGGCTCAATTGCACTTGGCTAGTGAACAGTGCTGCTCACATGTTTGGCAACCGACCGTACGACCAGAACATCAACCCACGGGAGAACCCCTTGGTCAGCCTGGGGGCCATAGGTATGTCCAACATCTGTGTCTTTGCTGCAGGGGGACTGTAGAACAGGGACTGCCTCTTGGGACTGCAACTGCTTCTAGGAATTTCTGTCAGTCCAGGTGTCCCTATTTCCCCTGCACCTTTCAGTCTTTGCATCTGAGGATGTTTCCTGTGCTCGCCAGTGAGTACATAAGGGCAGTGGGGTTATCAGCTCCCATCAGACTCTTTCCAGGCTGGAAAGGACTCTGCTACACTTAGCACCTTCTTATCTCAATGGCAATATTTTATTTACCCTGTTCAGAGGTCTCTGCCACGTTCACTAGACCAAAAAACATGTGGTGCCGTCACGGCATATCTCTCTGAGATTTGTCAACTTGAAAACCAGCAGATTCACATTTTGACATGTTCTCAGGACAGCTGGTGATTTTGGGGGTACTCGAGGATAAGACAAGATAGATGCTTTCATATTTTTTACTGAAATTTTGGAGATCTAGTAAAGTACATTCCAGGATCAGCATATGCTCTTATTGGTTTTCCCTAAATCCTCATCTGTTTTGCAGCACTGTATCTCAGTGCACCAAAGTGATCTGCTTGTGGAATTTTAGTAGAGAGGGATTTGAACTGCAGAGATTCAGGGGTAGGAGCAGGAATCAAGGCAGTGTCTTTGAAGGGGTGAGCACTGAAGCCAGTGTTGACAGTGTCCAGAACAGATAGTGGCTGACTGGTGTAGATTGCTTAGTAGAAGTGTCTGTTTAGTGTCTGCTTTTTTCCTCATCTGGAAATGTCCTTTGGATTTGACATGAGGATTGCCAGTGTTGTGGGAGTATTGATTAACCTGGTTTGTTGGGGGCTTGCTGCTGGTCTAGCTGGTAGCTGAATTAATACTAGAAGATTTCTTGTGGTGGGAGGGGAAAAACTATTAGGAATCCTTTGTTTTTTTGGTGCAGCTGGGGAACCAGGGCCTTTCACTGTTCCCTGCCATATGCTTATTTTCCTCTAAAGCACCAAAAATCCTCTGGGATTGTCATTGTCTCAGCCCTGGCATGCTGGGTCATGCCCAAATGAGATGGGGTAGATTGCAGAAGGGTGAAATTAGGCTGAGAGGAGAGAGGAACCTGGACTCAATCCAGAGCCCGTTACAAGAATATGGTGCTTTGGGTCAAGATAAAGAGTCTGTCACCTAGAGCTCTGCAACATCCTCTCCCTGGTCATATTTTTCAGGAGAAGGCTTCCACAACTACCACCACACCTTCCCCTATGACTATTCCACCAGTGAGTTTGGCTGGCGCTTCAACTTAACCACAGCCTTCATTGACCTCATGTGCCTCCTGGGGCTGGCCAGCGATCGCAAGAAGGTCTCCAAGGAGGTCATCCTGGCTCGGAAATTGCGGACTGGAGATGGAAGTCACAAGAGTGGCTGAGTTCCCGCTCCCTTTCACACACACATCCACACCTCTCCTTCCTCCTTTTTTCTCCCTTCCCACCCCCTCCAAACACGCTGGACAAAAGTTTAATGTTCTGTTAACTAACTACTGAATAATGCTACCAGTTTGCTTAAATAATGATAATGAGTTTTAATGCCCCCCTCCCAAGCTGCATTTTGCAGGATGTATTTAAGACCTAGGACTCTGCCGTTATAACACAAGGCCACCCTTTCCCTCCTCTCCTTTCCCTTTCTGTTTTACTCTCCAGCCTCTCTAACCTGTCTCCTGCTTTACATTTTCCCAGTCTATACCTGGAAGAGAAGCTGGTAGGAAGTGGCCTGGGGAGGCCCATTGCAGTTGGCTATGTACTATTTAGTTAAGGGAAGCCTGAACCAGCCAGATGAAGAGTTGAGCCAAAGTCAGTGACCCTCTCCCCACTACCTTCCCCCCAAAGTTTCTGCCACTGTCCCTTCTCTTTTCTCAAGGGCTGCTGATAGACATGACATGGCTAAACTGCTCTTCCTGGGAAAAGCAGACCCATCCCTTGCTCTTGTCATCAGAAAGAAGAGTTGTTTCTTTCCAAGATGTCTCTCTGTTGGGAAGTGTTCTCCACTGCTCCTCACCATCTAGCCACTCTGGCTGGGGAGAGAAGAGTGCCCAGACTCTCTCACATCCCCACCACTGGCCAGGGGATGCTGTAACAGCAGTGGGCACTGGAGAGGGAGTGCTGGTGGCCTTAATTTGCACTCCCTCTGGTGTCACAGCCTCCCTCCCTGCACTGCCCTCTGTGCCACAAGGGACTGAAGGCAGAGCATGACTCTGAGCTCCACAGCTGTTTTGGAGAGCCATAGTAAGGAGGAGGACAGATGGAAGGGTGTGCCACTGGCTGCCAAGGGGCAGGACCAGCCCATAGTGAGTTTTGTTCACCTCCACCACTGAGATTTTTGCTGGCAAATGAGACTTTGTCAAAATGGAGAGGAGGAGAAGGATGTAAACCAAAGCTCCACCTCTGAGCTAAGCTGCTTTATGTGCTGGAAAAACAGGGTCCCTTCTGGGTAGCAGGCAGATCCTCATCTTTGCTGAGCACAGAGACAGGACAAGGGAGCACCTGCAGATGTAGGAAGGAGTGAAGCTGTCTGCAGGACCAGGTATTTTCATCCTCGGGGGCTCCACTCAACAAGTGCCTGAGAAACATCAATGTGGGGCCAGGTGGCACAGGGGGCTCAAGGAAGTTGAGACCTTAAGGTGAGAAACTGCCACCAGTGTGAGCTACCTCTGTGCTTTCTTGCCCAGGGTCTGCTGTGTTGGTTTGCCATTCCCTGCTGCCTAGAGGGAGTGGGAAGGAGCTCCTTGTTAGTCCCTTAGCTTGCCTCCCAGCCCCCTCGGCAAGCCATCTCGCCACCACGCTCCTTTGCCAGTGAGACGGGCAGCGAGGGCGGCTGAGCCTGCAGAAAGGTCAGTTACATCACTGACCCGATGTGGGCATGCAGCTGGAGGGCGCTGGGGGAAAAAAGTCCATGTGGGTGTTGTTTCCTGCAAGTTACAGAGACCAGCTTGAGTTCAGGCAGTTGGTTACATTCTGGATGTTATGGCATCACGCCCCTCACTGAGCTGAACGTGCTTTTCCCCCCTTAATTCTCCTGGTTATTATTAATTTTTATTACTATTATTGTTATTAGTTGTAGCAATAGTACTGTTTTTGTTGCTTCAATGCATCAATCAGAGCTGGAGGAAAGCACAAGAGGTAGCTGGAACAAAGTGACATTGGAGTGGGGTTTGCAGTGTCTCCCTTATTCAGGCAGGCCAGGGAAGGCAGAGACAGTGCAGATGCCAACTTCCTCACCTCAGCTCTGCCACGTCGCAGCCAGGGAAGCTTCACGGGAGCGAGTGTCTGCAGCTTTGCTTCCTCCTGCTGCAGTGAACTCGCCAGGAGCCAGGATAGCTCTGTGATGTTCTCCTTAACAAGAACAAGCTTGTTACTCAGAAAATGAGCCTGTCTCCTCACCTTCCCCTCCCTGCCACCACCATGACCTTGTTTTTGCTCAGCAATGGGACCCTTTGAGTTTTTGAGACATTGGGAGTGATGTGGTCTCTGGCCAAGAGGAACAAGGACAAATGGAGAAGAGAGTTCTTCAGCTCCTGGTTTCAGGAGACAGCGTCCTTACTGCTCTGAGGCTGTTGACTGCCTGGGTGCTGGCTGGAGCAAGGGGAGTTGTGGCTAGAGCTGTATCCTACCATTTGAAAAAACCCAAAAAGCCCTCCAAAAAAAGAGAAACACTGTTAGCTCTGTAATTGTGGGCTGACTTTGCTCTAGTGTAAACCCCTCTGAACTCACAGAAGTCCCCAGAGGATGAATTTGCTCCAGCCAGTAATTTGAAAGGGGTGAGGGGAGGGGAGTGGAGGGGAGAAGGGGAGAATTATTTCCTTGCTCCTGGTGCCCTAAAGGTGTAGTGTGACATACTCTACAGTAGAGATGCGTGCTGTGAAATGCAGCAGTATTTCACATCCTCTCAGCAGAGAAGCAGGGCTTGACATCAAGGGTTCCTTTCAAATTTCAAGTGCTGATTCAGGTCCAGAATCTGGAATGAAAGTGGAAGTTGAGGAGCAGTAACCAAACAGTCCTGGTGTTTGTCCAGTCACTTTAAAGGTAGATTGGCAAATATCTCTGGGTGCCTTAAATCTTTCTTTAATATACATAGAAGTATTGACAGCTATTTGCCATTTTGGTTTTTTTTTTTCTGAGTTATGAACATTCAAGGGGTTTCTTAATTATTTAATTGCCTACATTGAACTGTGGGTGCAGGTGAATTTGAATGTATTTGAGTTAGAATTTTTGTTAGATTAAGAAACAGATACAACACTTTGAGTAGAACTTTGTTTGAGATATATATATATATATACCTATAAATATATATATATTTTTGGTGGCATGTTTGTGTCCTGGATGCATCGTCTGTATGATTAGCTTAAATGAGTCTGTGAAAGGTGGAAGCAGAAAAAGCAGCAGTGGGACCTCATGGCTAAAGCAGCTGGGACCCATTCCCAGCTTACCAACTCGCTCACTGCGCGATTTGGGACGAAGTCACTTAAAAACACTCTGTGCCTCAGTTTCCCTAGCTGTAACGGGGTGTTACACCCTGCCTCCCAGAGGTGTGGGTGAGGCTCGCTGCCGACCAGCCGAGCACAGGAAGGAACAGTACGAACCACACACACCGCTGCTGGCAGAAGCATGGACTGGTTTGTTTTCCAAAACCGTTCCCAGCCCTGCTGGTATTGTGAAGAGCAGAAGTCTAAGTGTTGAGTGTTCAGGGAAGGATTGGAAAGTTGAATCTGCACATTGTCTAAGCTCTGTCACTGTTGAAATGTGAGTAGGATACGATTTTTCACAGCTTAGGGATTTCTGCATAGTAGTATCTCTGTTTTGTGTACTGGAAAAAAAAACTTTTTGAAATAATTTCTACTAATATGGAAACAGACATCTGGTTGTGCTGATCTGAAATTTTATTTGTTCATAATAAAAATGATAAATGTTACTTTAAAACTTGTTTGACTGATGACATGGTGGGCAGGGCTTGGTAAAGTGCCTTACTGCTTCCAAACCCTTCTCTCTTCCAGGAGAACCAGGGGAAAAACGCCTCTGGTTCTTTAAGCATCATGAATGAGTGGATTATAATGGCTTTCATACTCCAGCGCAGGCCAGGCAGGCACACCCCGCCGAGGCTGCCCCTGCGCCTGGGGTTACTGCAGGTTAATTCCAGCCGGGGCCCCTTGCCAGGGCCTTGTGGCTGGCGGATACACATGCGGCACAACACGTAATACCGGCAGCCGCCCGTCGGGCGGGTTCATCAGCCTCAGCAGGGGAATTTTCCTCACGCAGCAGTGAGTGTCCCTGCTTATCCCCACCCCTTCTGCCGCTGGAGGGAAGTGAAAGGAAAAGGGGGAAATCCCCTGACCAAGTATCACTGTAATTGATAGTAGATTCCCTGCAGCCCCACCCAAACGCGTTTTGATCACAGTGGCGAGGAGTAAGGCCATCTCCGTGCCGCACCAGCTTGCTCCGTGCACAGGCAGGCAGAGGGCATGGCCTTGTTTGTGGCATCTTTGCCGCCTGCAGCACACTGGGACCCCTGGTCCAGCCCATGTTTGCTGGCACTGCCAGACCCTTGCAGCTGGGCATGCTGAATCCCTGGGAAAAACAGGCCCATGCTTTGGTTTCCAGCTGCAGCTACCGCTGCTGGAAAGCCCTTGGGGTGGGAAGGCCAGAGCCAGCACACTGCAAATTGGATTGGGGGGGTGAAAAGAGAATTACTCAAGACAAGAAGGTTGAGGCTCTTCCAGCAGCAGTGTTCTTCCACATGGAGGTATGTGACCGGCCCAACCAATTTCACACGTGGCTGCTTTGAGCTGTAGAAAAAAGCAAAGCAAATGCTCCTGCTCATCAGCCGGTCACAGCACCATGTCCCTGCAAGTGACAGAGAGGTGCTGCTTCTGGTAATCTGGTGCACTTTTGAACCCAGATGTGACGGCACAGCCCCTCCTAAAACAAGTGAAACAGAGAAGGCAAGTCTTCAAAACTCCTGATTATTCAGCCAAGCCTAAAAATAAAGTTAATGATGCCTCTGTTTGGATTTCATGAGTGCAACTCCAATCGCAACCTCTCCCTCTTCGTTAAAGACTGTTATTAACTCCCCTGCCCAAAATATGTTTTCCTACAGTATCAAGCCCTTCAGCAGTGCCAGCTCAGCATTTTAGGTCATTGCTTAGAAGTATTTAACACATGATCATTCCTGGTTTCCTATGTAATCTGCACATTTGGGTTACAATTCCAGTGCACCCCAACTTTGCTCCTCTGAAAATCTCCCACCCACCAGAAGAGAGGGAAAGGAAGAGTTAATGTACAAGCCAGCTCTGCTGAGTAGGAGAGAGCAGGCAAACAAGTGCCTGCTTGTTCAGACCCAAGGGAGGGGAGAGCAGGGAAGGGCTGCGGGCTGCAGGCTATCAGGGGAGAGTTTGCTGCATCTTTCTGCTCTGAACACAACATGCTGAAGATGCCAACGTGATCCTTAGGAGAAACCAGGTTCCAGCTGCAATCCACTCACTCCCCGAGGGGGGATACAGTGAACACAGATGTGGGGAACCCAGTGTATCCAGCCCAGGGCCCTGGGAGCAGGACCACGGAGGGTGCCCAAGGGAGGCAGCAATTCCGCCAGGAGCAGGACTGGGTACCAGCTCTGCTCCGAGCCACGCGCTGCGACCACAGTGAGAAAGCACCAGCTGCTGCCGACCCTCCATGCGGGCCCCACAAGCTCTTTTCTTTCGGAAAGAGGGGAACAAAGTCCCAGGAGAGCGCGTGGAGGAGATGGCACCACAGCAGCCGTGCAGAGCAGAGGGACGGATGGAGTGTCATGTGCTGAACGGCCAATCGCCCCAGCCCAGCCCCTGAGGGAGCTCCTGTCCCGGGCGGCCGCGGCAGCGCTGCGGGGGCGGCGCAGGCCCCGGCGCAGGCAGGCGCCCTCGTAGGCGGGGAGGCCGGGCACAGCCCGGGCCAGTTGACGGTGCAGGGCCGGGATCGGGATCGGGGGGAACACCCGCAGTGGGCTGGGCTTCCCCGGGGTTACTGCCGGTCAGCGGGGCCCGGAGCCGCGTGTGTGCAACAGCCCACGGCGCCTGACCGCGCCGGGCCAATCCCGCCCCGCCGCCCGGCCCGGCCCGGCCCGGCCCGGCCCCAGCCCCGTTCCCAGCTCCCAGCCCCGCCCCCGAGCCTCGTCGGACTTTCTCAAAAAAAGCGCCCGATGCTGGAGTCGTGGGAAATGCGAGCACTTCAAGTCGTGTTTAAAAATGAGCTCCGGTTTTAGCTTTAAAAAGACAGTAGAAAAAATCCGGAAGGCAAATCATTGTAATTCAGTATGCGTGTGGACGCATGTGGTCACACTCAAATACGGACCTATAGGTACATATACATAAATAACACAAAAGTATCACTCATAAAGCAGAATACTTAGATTTGTAAGAGAGGCTTAAAAGTACGATTTTCATGCATATAAACGTTAACAGTGTTATAATCTGGTAGTTTTGTAACTGTATTTTGAAAGTTGGCATTACATGAAAACAAGCAAATCCTCTCTCACTTTTATTCAGTTAATTCTTAACTAAAGAAAAAAAAACTTGTAAAATTGTGTCTTGCGTTTCTTTTTAAACTGCATGGAAAGATACAACACTTTGCAGAACAAATAGTATTTCATAATAGAGAACACATTGACGACAGCTCTTACATGCCACTTTGGCTTTGTAACAAACACAGCTGTTTGTTTTACTTTTTTTCCAGTTCTCCGAAAATAGCTTTTTATAAAACTCTGGTCTTTATCACTTAAACAGAAAAAATTCTTGTCCCTTTTGAAAATACCTATGACCTTCAGGCACCTTATATGCTAAGTGAAGTTCTCATTTTGACAAAATCACCCTAATTACACGATCCTTATGTGTTCCTTCATCTACAGAGCGGTCTAATGTTCTGCCACATTTACAAAGTTACATAAAATTAAAAATTTCTAAGCTAATCACATAATTCTGGTAACCCCTTCCATGTGACTTTTAATGTCCAGAAACAGGAAGAGATTTACACAATCATAATATTTCTCTTCTTCCTTGTCTTTTTGAGTTGCCTAATTACATACTGGTGATTCAAATATCACACATTTTACTCCATATTATCAGCTAAAATAGATTTGGCCTGATCCTGAATCCCAAAGAAATGATGCTTGGATATGTTGTTCTTGGGTGGTCACTGGTAAGTGCATCATTAAGAAACAAAGATAATTATTTTAAAAGCCTTGAATGACTACAGCTATGACTGAGGTGAAGATGTTTTCTCACCTCAAGCAGGTGCAGAACATCAGGCTGCTCTTCACTCACCTGTCCACTATCCCCCTTCAGCCAAAAGTCTTTCAAGATGACTCAGAGATCATGTGTCTCTTTTCACAGGGCAAAGATGGTGGGGACAGGTTTCAATTAATTTCAGCAATTTTAAACATGTGTGAAATCCACTTTGGTTAAATAAGCATCCTCTAGTCAGAGGAGACACGGAGGCGGTGCTCACAGTGACTCACAGCAGCAATCTGAGACACCTGTTTTAGAAAAGGGTGAATCATCTGCTGGTGGTGCATCTGTAACTTCTATATACGGATACCCGGATTAGTTTTTGGATGCCTGTCTTTTAGATCATGAGTTTGGTGCAATGAGTTCCACACCTGGATATTAATGAGGAGAGCCCTCAACTCTAAGCATGGGCTCTGAGTGTTCAGAGTGAGAAACGTCATCTAAGGCATCTTGGTGGCTTTGGCCTATGACTAAGCTTCCTTGTTTGAAGCTAAGGAGTTTTAAAATGCCCCAAGAATTACTGGGAATTCAAAATGCACTCGACATATAGGCATACTTTTGTTTTTCCTACTGGGGGTGATTAACTTCGGGAAATTGTTTCCAATTTCCAGAGCATCAACAGGTTCACCAATGCTTTAGGGAGACTCACAGCAAACAAGGTCCATAACAAGATTGTAAAAGCAAAGACATGCCCTCTGACACACACAAAAGGTTCATGGACACAGGAGCAGAGTGGAGCAGACCTGGAACAGCCTCACCCAGCTTGCAGGCTCTCCTAAACAGCCTCTCTGGCTGCCACTGATGGAAAATATGATGTGTCAGGCATGTACAGCGGGATCAGGACAGCTGCCAGTAGTTACCCTGCTCTAAATTCTGCTTTCATGACAGCTCCTGTTACAGCATGGGGACACAGAGGGCTGGAATCACTGTGGATCCCATGATCCCACCCAACTTTGGAGGCAGCACTCCCATTCCTCTACGTCATTGCTTCCAGATCTTCCAGGTCTCTTCTCAGGCTTTGTTTGAGCACTCCAAGCCTCTAAGAAGGCCAGCCATCAAATTAGCAAGATGTTTGATGGCACATAATAAATACTGCATCTTTGGG
The DNA here is from genome assembly GCF_901933205.1 of Camarhynchus parvulus. Taxonomy (NCBI): domain Eukaryota; kingdom Metazoa; phylum Chordata; class Aves; order Passeriformes; family Thraupidae; genus Camarhynchus; species Camarhynchus parvulus. The sequence goes on along the minus strand of NC_044576.1, from coordinate 16,852,128 downwards.
AAAGAGGCTCATAACTGAGTTTGCCACTCCTGACTAACAAAGCCATCTCAGACTCATAAATGAATATTTTCTTCAGACTAATGGCCACGTAACATACTGGAATTGATGCTGTGGAAGATTCTGCAGACATGAGAGTTTTCAGGAAAGACATCTCTAGAATTGCAAGTAACAATGCAGTAGCTTTGTTTTAATATTGTGTGGTATTTATTTTCTGTGTTTATGAGATTTTTTTCTTTGTCTCTAGTCTCTCCAATGCCAGTTAAGCTGAGTCATATGCTGGCAGAGCATTAGAGGTTATAATAGAGAAGCATCAAAAAGGGAAATTTTTGTTTCACAACTAGCTTTAATTTGGATTCAGGAAGGTGAAAAATTGAAGGAAAAATTTACAAAAACTTTTTGGATTTATCTGGAAACAGACAAAAAGCTCTCAGCTTTCTTGTGTGGTTGATTGCTCATGAGGCAGTTTCAGCCTTAAGTGTTTGCCTTCCTTTGTCTTTGATTTGACTCCATCCATTCCACGTAATAGTATATAAGATCACCACCTTTGCACACAACTACAGCTGAAGAGTCTTTTCCAAGCAACATCTAGAAGCACTTAATTTTGAAAATACCCAAACCAGGAAATTTCAAAATGTCCAGAACACCTTTTTTCTCCTTCTGGTTTCAAACAGTGTTTCAATTGTGATGACCACATTTTCTGCTGGCAGGTGGCTCTCTCAGTGGAATTTATCCAGTCAGAAGGATGATGCAGTTTTATATGGGCTGGGCCAGCCTCTAGTCTGAATCACTACTAGTGAATTTATTTGGTTCCCACTCTGCTGTTGACTTCCTACGTAATGATGCGCAGGTCTCTTAATCCTCCAGGAACTGGGATAATTCTGCTTTCCTCCCTCCTTCCCAGGTTTTCTGCTGTCCTCTGTGGACAAAAGTCTTCATGTTCCACATCCAGCACAGGGAAGCCAGATGGTTAGGGATGTTTTAAGACAAAGAGCTGTCACAGAAACTTTCCATCTTACCTGCTTTACTTAGAGTTCAGCCATTCCTGTTTCTCCAAAGTTCACAGGGCAGGTCCTCAGGCCATCCCTCATTCTTTGAGGAAAACCAGAGCACAGTATCCCATCCTTTGCTACTACAAGAAACCCTTGCCATAACAAAACTCCTTTGCAATGAAAGACACTGAAACAGTGAAGCTAAAGCACCTTATCCCAGGAGATGCATGCACAGGTTTTTTTTCTCAAGAGACTCAAATCAGTTCCAATTGCACATTGAAATACATAATGCTTTTGAATGATTTGATGGATTGAGGCACAGCTCTCCTAGCTTGTTCTATGCCCTCATCCTTATCTGGATGCCTTGAGCTAACAGAACAGCACAGACTGATAATAAATGCCTCTGCCATGAGAACTGGACACATTTAATTTCTTTACAGCATTCTTAGCTCCTTCTTCTATCTGCATAGGACATACTGCAAGGATCACTAATTGCCTGACATGTCTTTGTCAGTAACGCCTTAGCTGAGTTTTCCCTGCCCTGGTGAGTTACTTTCATTGAGCTGCAGTATGGGCTGTGCTGTGATAGATTTCTGTTTGGCTGGAGAAATACTTCTGCATCTCCTGCCCAGTGCTTCTCTGCCACGCAGCAGTAGAGCCACTAAGCTGGGGCACAGGAAAGCTCTAAGCTCAGCCTCTTTGCCCTTTAGTTGCACCCTCAAGATACAACTCCTTCCCACGTGGCCAGCACATACAGACATTTCCAACCCAAATGTTTGCCTGGGCACAGTGTATGGTATCAGTGTCAATGGCCTCCAGCCTCTTCTGGTGCCCAATAGATAGGGCAGAGAGCTTTTTTGGCCTCATGACATCAGCTCTAGCACAAGGGTGGTACCACACACATCCTTATAAATGTGCTTGCTGTTCACTATCAGTGTTCAAATGCATAAGACTGCTCCAGGCATATAAAATAGCATATAAAATAGTAAATATTTATAAAATCAGTCTGCGATCAGGTATTGCATCTTTAACACAAACCCCTTCAGAGGACATTAGCTTATTAAATGCACTCAGTTCCATTCTGTGAGACTACTACAGAGAAAGAACTGATTCCTGGTGGCCACAGTGCAGCACTAAAAGAGAACTCAGTGCAAGATAGCGATTACAAGAGTACCATTGCAGAGAAACCAGCAGCAGAGGCTGAGAAATAACCTGGCTGCCAAAGAGCTGTTTGACTGAACCGGCAAGGAAAAGTGGGTGGGAGCTAATTCCAGTTAAGGGCATGACTAGTAACAAATGCTTCAGTTGCCATGGCTGGCAGGGTGTCTAAGACAGTGACAAATAAATAAAGAAGCAAAGGCACTTGGTACTGCAAACCCCCAGTGAAGTCAGTGCAGAGCATGGTCTGTCAAGAAGGGCTGCACGTGCCTCTGATTTCCCAAATGGCAGCTCTCTAGTAACCTGGGTAAGAAACTCGGCTTTGTGAAACAACCTGTAGCACTTCACTTAGCACTTAAATCCACAGCTAGTGACTCTGCTTCATTGACATGTCAGTATGGCCTTTTCACACTTTCCTGCTGGTTTATACTTTTTATCATATGATACACAAGCTACCCCATGTTTTAAATTTATAGTTGTGTGGGGGACTTGTGAATGTTGTTGAAAACTAACAGCAAATGCCAGTGAGGGAAAGACATGGGATGTATGCTAACCTGCACACCTGCCAACTTCACCTCCTCCATCACAGGGAATAGCTGCACAGTCAGCTGTCACACACAGCAGCACAACCCCCTCGGTTTTCTTCACTGTGCTATGTGGTGAATGAATTTACTAGTTTAGAATGTTTCTCCATTTTGATTCTTCCTAAAAAGCCCACTTCTCCCGTTTCCCTGGTTACAGTAGGCAGATTCCCCCATGCATCCTGGCTGCCCTTCTGCTGGCTGTGATGTGATGTGGATCAGAGCATCAAGCTGCTGATAGATCAGATGCACTGGGTCTGCTGCAGCTGCACTGAAAGCCAGCCTTCCGGGTAAGATGGGGAACAAGATCTGAGGGATCCTGCAGTAGGGAAGGGCCCATGTAATTGTGATCAAGAACCCTCAAACTTCTCTATCTCAGTGCTCCTTGAACCCAACCCTTATTCCCATCCACTTTGGCTTTTCAGGGCCAGAGCCTCTTCAGAGGGCCAGACTCCATGGAGGTGAAAAGGCAAGGCTGGATTTAGGAAGAATGTCAGAGCACTTACCCTTTTCCCTCACTGTGGACACCCAAGATGGTAATACTCCTTTCTCCAGGCTAGCTGCTGGCTTTACATTCAGGCTGGCCATCTCTAAACCATCTACAGCTCAGACTTCTTTGGAGATGCTTGCTGTGCAGCCAGGAATAGGGTTTTTTCTTTCAGTAGCAAAAGACCAAGACTCATCTGGGCAAGACCACAGAAAGCCAACCAGGAGCACTAGCAAAAGTACCAGTGTGAGCCAGCGCTGCTCAAAAAGGAGCCAGACTGAGACCTGCTAAAGGAGCAGACTGTCTCATTAACCACACATATAGGAAAGCCCCAAGCAAACCTATTCATGACTAACCAGCACTGCATGCCACATGGCTGGGATCCACAGAGCTCTCTCCTGGCTTGTAAGCTTGGGCCATCCTGCTCTGATAAGTTCCCATATAGGGCAGAGATGTAAATTGGTATCTACTGGGTGCTACACAATTACACTGCTCCTCCCTAGCCCTTCCAGGGTCTGCAGGGAGCTCTGTTCTTCACCATGCTGGGCATTACAATGCAGCTGTTAGTGGAGGTCATTGCTCCTTGGATGAGAGCTGGAACACCAGGGGATCCCCATCTAGCCTGCAAAACATGAAGAGGAGCTGTGGCAGAGAGTGTTTCTATGTGTCACATACAGGCTCTTAAACCAGTTGGAGTAGGTAAATGTCAACTCCATCCATGGGAAGATGACAGCATCAGTGTGCCCAAGTACTGGTATCCATCCAGCTTATTCCAGCTGAGTTTGAGCCCACCTTAGGCCACAGTATCACATATTCTGCAGAGGACATAGATGTTCCACCACCACCCCAGTTAAATACTATCTCCTGGTATCATAGAAGCCCCCTTTGTACAAGTTTTTATGCTTCTATAGATTCAGGTGGGGAAATAGTTACCAGGAAATATTACAGGACAAAGTCAAGACAGATATAGGCTAAAAGATACTATGTGCAAGTTTCCTAGGGACTGATAAACTTCAGAGATAACTAATCCTCATGAATTTGCAAGAAATTATAAACTTAGACCACTAGCATTTAATGCTCTACAAGGCTGCCAGCATACATTAGAACCTGCAACAGGTTGCATAACTTGGATCACACCCAGGAGGGCAGCGGCTGCTCTACACAGATTAAGAATACAGAGTTACGTATGCAGGTGGTGAAACTAAGTGCCCTCTGAGGAATTTCTAAAGACCTGCCCAGAAGGCAGTGGTGAGCCAGGATGACCTTCTGCTTCCAAGCATTCACATTGGGATTGGCCTTCTAATGGCTGCTCCCACTAACGAGTGAACATGAATGAGTGATGTGTTGTGTGAATAGCTATCTGCTTTACTAATAACACCTTGATTCTATTAACAGCAGCTGATGAATAAAAGATATTTTAAGAAATAGCAGTTGTAATCTGAGTTTTTCCCCAAGAGTATTCCATATCAAAGAAAATAGGACCTTATACTACCTGTTTGGGAAAAACATGTTAAAGAGAGTGTGGCAAGCATAACTCTTCATAGTGGCACATGCAGATCCAGCTAGGACAGACAGTGCTAGCACAGGACAGCTTCTGTGACAAAACAAACCACATGGAAAGCCCAGTGAAACACATGCTACTGTTTGCCAGAGAGAATTGGTGGCTGTGGGGAGCACGTTCCTCCCCCTGAAATATACTATAGGATATTCAGTCAAATTCAGCCCTGTGGAGGGACTTGACAAGAACCACGTGCATGTCTATAAAGGGCAAGATCTCTTCAAAAGGAGAAGGTCCCACCTAAGAGCCAGCTAAATGCTTTCTGCTCCACCACCCACATGCTGTCTTCCCTTCATGCTTCAATGCATGGCTGGGCACCATGAACTGGCAGACCCAACTCTGCCACTTTGTCACTCTGCAAACATGGGCATTGCTTGAGTCTGCTGTTTTACTAAAGTATCTCCACATGCCTTGTGGCTTCCACAGATGTCCAGAGAATCTGTGAAAACTCATCACTTCTAAAGCAGAAAAGTAACAAGCGTTGGAAGTCACACTGCTGCAAATAAATGAGACTCCTGACAATTTATATTAATAAACCTCCCTTTTAATCTGCCTCCAGGTAATCTGCATTCCCATCTCTCCAGGGCTCTGAAGTTTGTACCTCCAATTAAGCAACAGTCAGATTTTTCCATCTATAAAAAGAATGTGAGGTTGTTTGACTACCTATTGCAACAAAACTAGCTTTATTGTGTCAGAACAAAGGTATCCTTTGACTAACCACAGCCATCAGCAGATGCTTTGAAGATGCTATAGAAGAACAGCCAGATTATATCTGGACCTCTATTTTTAATAACTACCAATAACCTCACCTTCTGTGAAGCACTCCTTCCATGTAAGTACTGAAAGGTTTGAGCAGATCACACAATCTTGCAGCTCCTCCCCAGAGAGAGTTTGTAACCCAAGAGGCAAAATCCCCATCTACAAATATAGGCACAGAGCTTCCTTGCAAGAGGCAGCCCAGAGCATTCATGGCAAAGCTGAGAATCAAATGCAGTCTCTTGCCACTAGGTTATATTTTCAAAACTATCTGTCCAAAACATGATGAGAGTGATTAAACTAAAGAAACAAAAGCTTTGACAGATGAAATCTCCTCCCAGATTTTCTGGTGCTGTTTCAGCCTGATCACTGAAATCCCTCATGCACGCCTGACCTCCAAGTAAGCAGGAGCACAGTGCTAGCTCATGCCCAGCCATTCAAGCAAAACTTCCTGCTTGATGAGCTTATTGCCTCCAGTAACTCCTTCAGTACCTGCACACTGATATCAGCAACATTATGATTTATTAAGACATGCAACAGATTTTTCCAGTGTTTTCCCTCCCCCACTATTGTCCTCACTCATGAGGTTCTGGCTTTGAGAGCTTTCTGGGTGCTGGCAGCTGGAGCTGGCAAGCTGTGGTCAGCAAACATTTGCAATCAGCAGCTGACTTCCCACTGTCACCTGCCTGCATGGGCAGATAATGAAATGTTTGCTTTTGTGCCAAGTACCTCATTTGGAGGGCAAAAGAAGGCCCCCCAGGCTGTGGGACCTCCTGAGCCTACACATTGCTTACAGCTGTTGGATTTGTTTAGTGCTCAAGTGAAAGAAGCCAAATAGTGTGTGATCGAAGAACAGGGAAAATGAGCTGGCTCAGCTATGCTTTAATGATATTAGTAATGAATTTTTATTCACTCAATGCTCTCAATTCTTGCTTTCCTTTTTCCTCTAATCTCTTTTGTCTGTGTGAAATGGGTGATATCAGTCCTGCTGAGACAGTCCTGAAAACTTTGCTTAGCTTTGTTACTTCCACTTCTGCCTCAGACTTTAAGGAAAGCCTTTGGGGTGTAAGCACCTGTAGAGCTAGAGGAACTAATTTCTAATCCTCTCTACCAGTGCCAAAACATTGTCAAATCCCCACACTTCTAGCAGAAGCCTCCCAGCTTCAGAATGCAACATGCCTTCACCTCTGCCCATGCACCAGCAAGTATGGCAGCTGATGGCATGGCTCCAGTGCCCTATAAAGCTTCCCCACTGCTGCTGCTACCAACCTAAACAGAAGTCACCTCCTGTGGCATTTAGAAAGCCTTAGGGCATCAAGTGAGAGTTCTCCAAGGCTATATAGCCAGAAATGCCAGAGGGGAGCCAGCAAGAACACTAAGATTAAATCCCATCACTTTAGAACATAAATTAATTACAGAGCAAGGGAATCTGTATGAGGTAATTTATACACCTACTCAAGTTAAACTCCAGTTACATCCATTCCTTCCCCTCAGAGAAGTGTCTCTGGTCTGGCTCTGTACGCAACAAGGTAAGCGTATCAGCTTCTCCATCAATAGGGCAGAAATTTCCCACTCCCCTTTACCCCTGTAAAAGTCTAATGAGAATTTTAAAAATGTGATTTTTCCCCCCGATGCATAAAACAGGAACTGGGGCTTACTCCCACTCTGCCACTGATCAGCTGAGCAACCTCTTCCATATCTTCCTGCTCCTTCTTCACAAGAAGTACTAATCCCACTGCACCTAGCCCTATGCAACAAACCCCTGCTGCAGCCTTTGATCCTGCTGCACTCATTAAAGCAATAACTGGACCTATCCTGTATGGCCAGAGGCTTGGCAGAGCAGTTGGGTTTGAACCATCCACAGCCTATTTGATTCTGTAATCTTGATTAAGATCTTTTTTTTGCAAAAGAAGAAAAAAGTCAATTGTGGGCCCAAAAACCTTTAAAAATGCACATCAGTAAGTAAAAAAAGGGTTTGCAAACTGTTTATTTGCCTAGGGACGAAAAAGCAGGGGTATACTACTGGTAGCCTTTCAGCTTAATACCTGCTTTTCAGATATCAGAGATATCTGTTCAGATCTAGTAGGGGTCCCAGTGGACACTGCTTGAAGATCAAACTCTCCTTTTTCCCTCAGACCAGTTCCTGTCAAGCCCTGCAGGGACATGGTCACACTAACACAAGTGCCAGATTTTCTGTTTGACTACAAGCACCAGGGAGTTGCCAAATCTTTGGCTGAGCACAGAAACCTGAGAACAGTGACCCTCAGATAAGAGTGGTGCCAGGCAAATGGCTGTTTGATACAGTCCCACACTCTCTGACACATGAGGAACAAAGGATTACTTCAGTGAAACCTCCTGACCAGGCACTGCCAGCACATCAACCTTCCCTAAGGATGACATCACCCAGCCAAGAGAGCAGTTCAGTGACAAACCTCATCCAAGGATGGCCTCAGTCTCCAGACCTCTGATGGCACTTCCTGGAGCTCTGCCCCTCCACCCCAGTATCTGAGAGGTCATCAGCTGAGAAATACTCCTGGCTTGCCCAAAGACATCCCACAGCAGACCTGCTCTGGCATAGGGAAGAGCCTACCAATGAACTATTAAGATATTCAGAGACCTAAAAGCCATAGTTTTCCTGTGCCTCTGGAAGAGGGCACAAAGGCACTTAAAATAGCAGGTCTCTGCTCATCCAAGTATGCTTCCCTCCCTGAGAATAGACCATGCATTGCTTTGCTCCCCTTCCCCTCCATGGTAGCAGTTATAATAAGTAGTATTCAAATTCATCTGTTTCCACTTTTCTCTAGCAGCTGCTTTAGCCTTATGCAATGGCCTAAATTACAGAGTTTCTGAGGCTTAATCTCCAAACCTGCATTACAGTTTTGCTGCAACCCACCCTTTCCCTAGCACATATCATCAATACCCTACCTACCCACATCCCCCAGTCTCCTTTTATAGGAAAGTCCAACTGCTCAGCTGCCCTCTATTCCCTAGAAATCCCCCCACCTGAAAGGAGGGATAGGCCATAACTTAGGTTCAGTGGGAGTCAGTCTATCTTTTTTCAGCAGAGTAGTTTCCAGCTTGTGCTACTTTCAGTACAAACTCTCAAATGCACAGGCTAAGCCCTTGACTAGGCCTGAAAGAAATTTATTAACATATTTGACTGACCATAAGAGAACGATCCACCAACTTAGCCTTGCATGAAGGACACCCAGCCCAAGGCTTTTATATACAGGTGATTTTGGAAATCCTACCAAAGACAGTGTGAAGCAGAGTTTTCAGATGGGAGGGACTCTATTTTTCAGAAACAGGAGATTTTTATGACTTTTGTTGTTGTTGGTGGTGGTGGTTTTGGTTTTTTTTTTTTTAAGATGTTTTCTGAGTTTTGCCCTTGGAAACTTGGTAGTAATTGCTAGTTCCTCAGGAATTCTGGCTTTTGTTCTGTCAAGATAGCCCAGCAAAGTGGGAGGGAAACCAGCTCCAAATTAGCATTTAGCTGATGCTACAAACAAGATATTTGGGGCCACCTTCTCCCTGTTATTATAGGGCTTAGCACATTTTGAATGTGTGTGCTTTGACACGCCTCAGATGAAGCCCCAGCTGTGTCTGCTGGTGGTCCAAGCCAGAAGAGTCACTCAGTTCTCAATGAGAGGTATCACATCTAGGGCAAACTGGGGGTAAGGTCACAAGAGGACAGGGCACTGGACACTGTTCCCATCTGTTGCAACATCAAGGGAAGAAATCTCAGAGAACTGAATGATTTTTTGGAGGTCCTACAACCTCCCTTGAGGCACATAAGGCACTTGCTCCTTTGGTGTTTGGGAAGATGGTAGACATGGTAGGATGCTGCTGAATTCTCCTCTACTACATCATTGATGCAGTTGTTTTGGGAGAGAAGAGGAAAGAGACCCCTAGTTTAGTGGAAATGCTGATAGAGTCCTGATATCCAGATGCTTCCTCTGAGAGGAGAACCTGCTACTGGGGTCAGCTTAGCAAGCAAGATGCCATTTGATTTCTGGCAGTAGGGCCAGAAATGACTGCAAACTGCTTTGCCGTTAGCCAGACATTTGAGAGATTGCCACATTTTTTATCTAATAACGGAGTGAAGAAATCTGAACTAGATAAAAATAGCAAGGCTTGGATTAGAAAGTGGCTGGCTAATGAGGAACAGAGGTTCACTGTTGCTTTGGTATGCCTACTGTTGCCAGGAGGATCCTGCACAGTGTGGATATGTGTCTATTGAGCTGGAGTGGAGGAGACACATAAGGCACCAAACTGGCCTAAGGAAGCACTCCAGGTCTTTTGAATGACTGACTGATTCTTGGTTAAGAGAGGTAGCAGTACACCAATGAAAAAAACTCTCTGGTAGAGGCTGCACACAGATCTGCTCTTTGCAGCCCAGCAAAGCTGGAAGACATACTCTGGAGGTGAGTTACACTGGGGTCTGCTCTTCTGCCACACAAGATGGAAAGGTCACTCTTAATGACGGTGAAACACTATTAATGGTCCTCACATTACTTATGCTCAAAACCTCTCCTTTAAAATGTCCTTTGTGAGATTTTTTTAGTCAAAAGGGAGTTTTCCTTAAGAACTGATGTTTCCTATCTCCTGTGATGTTTCTAGCATGTACTTAAAAATTAAAAAGGGACTGGAGGACTGGAGGGTCCAGTCTCCTCAAACCCGAGGTTTTGCCCCTCCTCACGTGGGTAGAGTGTTCCCTTGTAACGGAGGAACCAGTTCCTTCTCTGGTGCCAGGGTAGTACTCAGCTCTCGAAGGAGCTGCTCCCTGCAGAGCCACAATTGCTACAAAATTGCCCTTTGGGATCCAAGACTTGGAGTTAATTTCTTTTCCCTACTCAGTAGAAAGCTCCTAGCCGGCAATGAAAATGGCACATACATTGTGTCTGAGGTGCAGCGCTGCCACTTGGAGGGCACCCACCTCCACTCCGACTGCAAAAGTTACATCTTCAGTCATTTCAAAGACATAAAATGGCTTTACATACACAGTTTCCTCTGTCACTTCTTATGTGTCTGATCTGGAGTCAGTATGGCCTAAGGATTGTTCAGATAAATTGTTTCAAACATAGACTCGGATGTTTTTATTAAGATAATGAGTGAAGGCTGCCATCAAGATCAAGGTCTTATTGTTCTGGGTGCTGTACAGTATCAGTACTACATTCTGTATCTCCACGCTACGAGACACGCACTGTCTCCAAAAGCTTAGAGTCTAAATAGACATTTGAATGGGGAGAGAGACTGAGGCATGTGAAAGAGAAATAATTTATCCATGATCAAAGGCTGAGCTGGAATTAGAAGAGCCTGTGTCCTGGGTGGGATCTGTTATCTCCTCTTAGCATAACCAACTACCGACACGATCTGTAAATATTCATAATAAGAACATCCCAGGAACAAGACACATGTAATTTCTTAGGACACTCTGTTCTTCCTCTGGTTACAATCCACGGGCAGGTAAGGGCTGTTGCAGCAGCGACATGCAAGGCTTCGGATGCAGCAAAAACAGGCAGACAGTGGTTGTAAGAATGACTCCTGCCACATGCAATCATCTTTCAGCACACCCAGGGTGCTAATAAAAAATCCCTTCACAGAGTGCTCAGTGTGCGTTATTAGCCGGAGTAAGAGCTGAGGCAGCATCGCCACCCTGGAGTCGGACAGGGAACTGCAGGCACAATGCGTCTGATCTACAGATTCCCCTTCGCTCACCCAGATGGCATGAAGTCTGAACTATGTTGCCATATTTCTCTAAACTGAGGAAAGGTGGACTCTGTCTCCAAACAGGTACTGCAATCTGACAAGACAGAGTCTGGGAGTTAGCTCGTCTTTCACAGTGGCAATGGGTAAGGATGAAGCTATGTAAAGTACATTATTCCAAAAAATACCACCCTGTGATGGATAAATATGAACATTTCTTTAAAGAAACTATATAAATAGTGTCTCCTAATGTGGTGGTTGGGGTTTTTTGCTGCCTTCTCTCATGGCTTTGTCCTCCATAAAGTAGGGCTTATACCTACTTTGCATATGTTAATGTGAAACTAGTGCAAGCTCTGATGTTGATTTTCATTCTGACACCAGATAGAGGTCCCCATATAAATGCCAGTGTTTGGGAAAAGCTGACTTTATTCAGGATCTTCTTGTACTCCTGAGGCAGTGCCATCCCAGTGTACTGAGGTCTCAGCTCACAGCAACCTCTGGCCAGAAGACAGGATGTTCTTGCATCTTCTGCTATAGGGTACCCCCCTTCTGAGCAGCAATTTTTTGTATGAGCACCCTCAGCTCCCTCTTCTCACTATTAACAGGCTGTATCCTGGCTTGTTTTCAGCTCAGATGTACCACATGAGACACCATTTGGCTGCCTGAGTCTGGGCAAGTCATTATCTATGTCAAGCCTCAGTTACCAGCCTCTAGTCAACAGCTGACACTTCATAAGTATACTGAGAGGTTTCAGTAGCCCATGTCCTAGGATGCTGCAGTGATGGAGATGAGATAAGAATGACTTTGTAAAAGATTTATACAAAGTAGGCTTGACTGCTGTCAGTTGTGACAAATGAACATAACAAGCCAAAAGTTTGTCACCAAGTATTGACTCCCCTCAGTAGCACCTGACAGCACAGAGCCCTCTTTCCTACCTGTGATTCAAGCACTCAAAAAAAGCTTATTATTTCTAGCCACAATTATCTTTCCCTCACTCTCTGCATCTGTGGTTTTTAGGACTCAGGGAAAATCTTGATTAGGACACAGACCATCTCTTAACTTATAACTGAAATATCTGGTTCATTTTAGATGGGAAAAGAAACATCTCCTTCAGAGAGTGTTGTACTTCAATAAAGCACCTCTTTGTGGTGGCCCACATCAGTGGTGAAACTTTGTCCAGGCTGGCATATGAAAGCCAAGGGGCTTGTTACAAACAGGCAAACAAAAGTGTTGCTTTATTGTTTATGCCTCTTTCTTGGGACTCTTATAAAAGGGGTCAGGGTTGTCCAACAATAGTCTGTAACATTTTCCCAACAACCATCATTAAAAGTGCTTCGTGTTTAAGATTGTGACAGAAAGCCTGATTGTGGCTCTGTCAGCAATGACATTTGCAAAGGATTGGTGATAGATTTTGTGGCGCCAGTTTATCCTGACCATCTTGGAGCTGTTTCTTCATCTTGGCTGCCTGATTCAGCCTCCAAGCTCCTCCTCCTCCTCCTCCTCATCATCATCATCATCACCATTTATTGGGACTGGCTGACTATTCTGACAAAAGAAATAGTCCTAGTCAATGCAGATGACACTGGGGAACGCTGGAGCTAGAGCCAGATCCTGCACCCTGGGTTTTATGGGGAAATGATTCAGCTTTCCTTACAGCTCGCTGGGAGCCACCGCACCCCATGGGCTGATCTGATGTTCACCACTAAAATGCAGCCACTCCCAACGTGAGGAGTAGCAACAAGTATTAAACGCAAGGCCAAGAGGAGTCCTTGGCCAAGGACAGAGCAAAAAGGATCCAGTATTTTAATGTACAAACACTGAACGTGTGAGATCTCTCAGGCAAATAGCCTGGACTCACACTCGGCAAGTTTTGCTCAACACAGAGAGGCCCTATATGCCTGCTCAGTGTCACTACCCCCATGATTTCTGGCAAGCCTTTTGACATTGGGTGTTCATTGGAAGGTCTGATTGCCTGGAGCCCAGCTTGCCTTTTTTATGCTAGAACAGCATGTTCCCAGCTCTGCCATTTCCAGAGGAAACAAGCCCCAAGAGTACATTAAAGACTTGGACACAAATAGCTTGCACTGTGTATTATTTTCAAGCTGGTCTCATGATTTTACAGGTCTGACTCATTCCAGATAAATGCAAAAGGTTAGTCATGATAGTCAGCTGTAGGCAAAGAGGAAGGACCTCACTGGACTTATCCCAGTGCAGTTTTCATTGCTCTTGTAGGGCAAAGAGCTGAGCCAGATTTGCTGGTCCCTGATCCTGGGTTTGTCCCAGGACCTTTTAAGGGGCACATCAGTGAGAAAGTGTGGACGCAGATCTGTGCATACTGCTGACAGCCTTACAGCCACCTTCCTGATGAGAGCTGGGGGGCATCTGCTCGTCCCTGAGCAGGCCAGGTGTTGGTAGGGGTCTCATTGGCCACCACAGTGGCTGGCTGTGGGAAGTGTGCTGCAGCACACAGGTGGCAGCTGCACTGTGGCACTGCTGTGACCTCCAGCTGTGGGCACAGCCACCAGCAGCTCCACACCACTGCCGTGACACAACCAGTCTGACTCATCTTTGGACTTTACCTACTCTGAGGCCTCAAGATACTTGGTCTGGAGAAACAGGGAGGAGGAAAGGAGAATTTTTAAGCTTGGATCTTGTGCACAGCCTGTTGTCTGTGCTGGACATGGCCATGTCTAGAAGAACAGCAGTTCCCTGCACCCCTGCAATCCAGGGATCCTCTTCCACAGGAGTGCTGAGCTGCAGCCCAGCTGCAGGCCAGGCTGGGAGCACCATCTGCCGGCTTTGACACGGCAGGCTGGCTCGTCAGAGGGACAAATTACAGGGTAACCCAGAGCTGCACAGTCATTGGACTGCATAGCAAATCAGAGATGAAAAAATCACAGGGTTGGACAAATCCCTCAGCTAAACCTCCTCCTGCCAGCCTCACAAAAGGGGCTCCAAACCAGTCGGTCTTTCTACACTAGAGCCAGACAAACTGATTTGGGTGAAGGAGATCCAGTTGTAAATTAGCTGGAGTTATTTAGGGCTCTTGCAGAGCTTGAGAACAGTTTCAGCTAAAGAAGTTTGAAGCACGTCACTGAGCAGTCTTTTAAATTCTTCATTCTTACAGTTCAAAATGTAGTTTTGTTTACAAGTATTCCCAATAATAATAATATTGAAGGGAGCACTGAGAGCCTGAAAAGGAAAGAAAATGCATCTCTCCAGTGCAACAGTGGGCCTGTTTAAGCAGCTCCCAAGTAGATTTTTCTTGGGTTCCTCAGGTCAAGCCACTTCCTATGATGTACGATGGATGTGTCCCATCCCCACAGTTCACTGCAGTGGACAAGGATCCACTGAGCTGTCCCTGCATGAACCTTACAGAGAACCTACAGATGTGAGGATCCTCTCAGTACTGGTAAAGCACAAGCAGACCTCACAGGAGGCTGCTCTGTGTGCGTCACCCTTGCACAGAACAGCGTGGGGGAACAGGTTACAAAATCAACCTTACAGCAAAGAGGTCACACCACTGTTGGCATCTTCTGGTGTGTCAATACTGCCTTTAATGGCACAATCTCAGACTGGTACAGCTAAACACAAAAATAAACAAAGAGGCTTCTGGGCACACCAGCACCTTTCTGGCCTTTTCAGAGCCAAAATGCTAAAAATTCCATGTTTATTTCCATTGCATGCTAGTTGATCTCATGAAAGCTATTGCATTTCCCCAGCCTTTATTTGGCTTTGTTTCTGGAGCCACTTGACTGAAGAAGCAGAATAGCACAGGGCATGTCCAGTACAGGACTGTGAGCAGCACATACTCCTTCTTGGGTTGCTGGTGGATATTTTGACAGACTTTAGGCACTATTAAAGATGCATTTAGTTGGTCCAAAAGGCAAAGCTACGGTCAAAACAATTGAAATTCACTTACTGCACTGGAAGCTGGACCTTCCTGAGACTATTTCAGCCCTTCCAGGTTTGAATTCTGTATGTTGCCTAGATAAGATTAATTTCCTTTTATTTTGATCTCATACCTTTTATATATCTTTTAACAGAAGAAATGTCAAATTCTTTTTTGACCTTTTTAATGCCCATTTTGTTTTAACTGATCTATTCTTTGGGCACTTTGCATTGATACCAATAAACGTTTGAGATATTTGTGACCCAGACTTGGAATTATTACCTCCACTTCTTAACCTCTTTTTTCAAATCCATCTGTTGCATTGTAACTGGGGTGGAAGGAAGCAGGAGTGTTAAAGGCCTTATTTTTCACTTTTTCTCTGACTTTTGTGATAACTTGTACCAGTTATTTTAGGATAGTTAAGATTTTCTCTGTACTCTGGAAATTAAACTTCAACATATTATATTAAAATTTGGTGGCTTTTTTTTTTTGTTTTGGGGTGGTTTCTTTGTTTGTTTTTTTCTTTTTAATAAACTGGAAGTAATTACTGCAAAAGGTGGCAGGTTCTCTATCTGCTGTTGTCCTCAAGCCCTGCCTGCCATTCTGGGAAATGAATAAATAGTCAAACACACATCACAGTACTCAGTGCAAAGGTCAGAAGAGATCTGTATTGGCCAGGGGGTCAAGTGGGGTAAGGTACCTGTTCTGGCCGCAAAATGTTTTTTACTTCTCTCTGCATCCATTTAGTAAATGTACAGAGCTTTTGTCAGTAACAATAACAAAATTTGAGGAACATAATAAACAATTTTGCATCTCATTTCTTTATATAGTGTTTCTTTTTAATAGCTTTTGAGAATTGTAATTAAGTACTTTGAAATATGTTTGGGACAGTTTTGTTTCAGACTTTGCCTCCAGCTTCTTTGGTTTGAATATCAGGCTTGTTTCCAAGAAAGTAAGTATTGCATTTAATTGGAATTAGATGTTGGCAGAGGAGGCTGATGTTTCCAAAGCTGCTGGTGCTTCTGTGAGCTTGGAGAACGGCCTGGGTGCCTCTTGCAACAGTTAATAAAAACAATTAATTGCATCTGTTTATTTTAGATCCACCTACTATTATTTTTTTCCTACTTTTTGTAATCTTCTTACTTAATTTGCCATGGAGCAACAAATACAGCTCACGCCAGTGAACCCAATGGCGTCTTTCTTTTCCAATTGGTCAAGCAATGTCTGAAGTGTTGCATGATTTCAAAATGCTGTTGCTGCCAGACCTGAGAAATGTGAAAACTCCAGCTCAAGAGTCCTGAAACAGACAGCTGGAGACTTACAAGACACAACTGAAAATTCTTCCCCTTTCTACCATCAGAAATAGATGCCAAATGCAGGATGGTGGCATCTCCTGCAGTCCCCAGTGGGACTGAGCCCCTTGGCAGACCCTCAGCTCCCCTGAGGCGGCAGCAGCCTCTGCAGCTGCTCTCTATGCTGAGTCCAGAACAGCCTGGGAGGGGGAGCACAGCCACCTCCACCACTTGAATTAGACCACCAAAACCATTAAACTGGGCTAAACACCACAGCACTGAAATTTTGTTTCAATATAATTAACAATTAAAAACAGTATTCTTAAAAAATTATTTAAGAATAAATAAAGGGCTCGTTTCCCTCACCTTCCAGTTTTTAGGGTTTTATCTTCTACTAGACAAATTCTCAAGCTTTTTCTCACCATACTTAACACCTTAGTTTTTCAAATGCTTGGGGCTCCAAGACCTGGGGCTTTAATAAGTGCAAATACCATCAGTCTTGCTGTAATAGGACACAGCTGGGGGCACAGCTGGCCCTGGGATAAATTGCTGCCACCTGCATTTTCTTCCCCTTTAGGTGCCCAGAAACTGCCCAGCCACCCTTGGGGTGAGGGAGTGCCCTGGCTGGACAGGCAGTGCTCTGGGCAAAGGTAGTGTTTTGGCAGCAGTGTCCTATGTGCTGTGCCTGGCCACAGCTCCCTGACTTGAGCACAGCTGGGCTCAGTGTGAGACAGCCAAAATCCATCAGAGAGCAAATCTCTGCTGAGCAGCTTTCCTTTCCTGAGACTCTGCAACCCAGGAGGGACTTTGGTCCACCTGAAGCATCCCCAAGCAAAGCTCAACCTGCTGCCAGCCCTGCCTGATGGCTCAGCCACACGGTCTCAGTCCTCTTCAAATCCTGCCTGGGTCCAGCACTTCTGCTTGGTAGCTGTGCCCTGGATGAGATGAGTTTGACTGGCCTCAGCCCATGTTTTGGCTGATCATGTGCACAGCACAAAATTCAACTGCATAGTGTGGAGAAGCTCTTCCTATGGCTTTGGGACATGGGATACAACTGGTCATGTTGATTTAGGGCCAGTAAGGGTATCTGTGGTGGGTGCTGTGACAGTAACTGGGATGTCCCATGTGGCCAGCTGCCACAGACTGGATGCACTTCTAAGTAGCTCCAGCAGCTGTTGGCCTGGGATAAGCCCTTAGTGGGAGACTGCTAACCGTTCCAAACCAAAGACCCTCTCCCATGGACTTTATAGGAAATGCCAAAAGCAAAAACTTAAGGGGGAATAGGAAGGTTTAGTCAGAGGCCTTTCTCCTGGGGTGAGGATGGCCTGATGCAAACAGGAGGTGGGAAGAAAGAGCAGGTCACCATGATAAAGGAAAAGCAGATGGAGGTAGGAACTGGCCCTGATCCTCCTTAAACTTCTGGAGGAGACTGAGGCAGAGGCAATGATCTCATATCTGTGACCCAAGCAGCAGATGCAGACAGCCTGAGCCCAATCCCCCCACCCCAGAGCACCCAGTGCACCCCAGCTCAGCAGTATCTCCAATGCAGGAGGAGGACAGGACACTTCAAAAGCAGCCCTTCCAGTTGCCTTTGCCGGGAATGGAGAGCCAGAGCAGTGCTGGTGGAGATTGAATCTAGTGATTACTCTAAGGGATTTGCTGTCTCTTTCTTTACCCCTCTGTGTCTTTTTTTTTTCTTTTTTTTTCTTTTCCCCCCCTTTTCCCTCCCTCTTATCCCTTTCGTGGTGCATTTGTCTTCGAGGAACCTGGGGTGTTCTTTTCATCAGTTCAATCTCTCTCTGGCACTTGAGTCCTGATTGGCTGAAGGACTTAGGGGAAAAAAAATCTTTAATTAAGTAGATAATCTCTTCTTAGGAAGTTCTGCGGCTCCATTTCACCAGCCCCCTTTAGCTCTTACTTTAGGATTGGTTATCCTTTGCAGAAGGTGGGATTCAGGAGGCATCCTCCTCTTCATCACACCAGGACTGCCGGGCAGAAAATAACTCCATCCCTTCCCTAAATTAGTTGTGCTTCTTTTTTAATTTTTTTTTTTTTCTTTTCTCTGGTCGTGGTGGTACCCAAGTTTGGGGTTTTTTTAGGATCTCCTTTCTCCCTCTTTATTTGGATTTTAAATTTCACATGGACCCTTATCTGGGCATCTTCTTCCTCACTCCCTTCTTCCAGTCCTGCTATGCCTGGTGAGTATCAAGAGCATCACAGTCTGTGTCACAGACAGGTGCTCTTCCCAGATACCCTAAGAAAATTCCTCTTCACTTTCCTAAATGTCTCCTCTTTCTCACTTAGCTCAGTTCTGCTCTTTAATGGAATCAGATATTTAACCAAGTCCCTACACACTCATTGGCAGAGAGGTTAGATCTATGAAAGTCCCTCTTTTTCCCTGCACTTCCCAAAAATAACTAGGGGCCAGATTGTAAGCTGGGGTAAAATAGGGGAGAGTGGATGCTGAGACCTAGCCTCTCACTTTCAAGTGGGAAGATAACCCAATGGAAGAGAGAGAGACTTCTGTTTTTCCAAAGGCTCCCAGTCAGCTTGTCTTGTCTTAATTAAATCAAGAGGGGCTTCTCTCACGCTCCCCAAAGAGGACAGTCTGTGATTAAGAGCTCAGAGCCCACAGGGGTGAGTTAGATCCACAGGAGTGTCACTCTGGATGAGCAGCCTGAGAGCCCAGCTCCTTGGCACACACAGGGCAGAATTTCTTGTCTGAAATTCATGTATTAGGGTTTCCTGGGGAGCTGCTTTTGCTATGGCGATTGCTACAGCTCGGTTTCCAACCACCTGAGTCCCATCAGACCACATCTGCTGTGCACAAATCTGTGGCCATCTCCTGTGGACCTCTTGCTTTGTCCTGAGGAGGGTGTTATATTTATTTCCCAAAAAGTTCTTTAAGGGTGAACAGAAAGAGATTATGCTTGCATCAAATCCTGTATCGTTCCTTGTGGGATATATCAGTCCCATTCCCAAAGGGAAATGGTCTCTGCAGGTATTTTTCCTATGTGATTTTTATTGAGTACTCAATTTTTTTTCTCAATTGCAGTGATGCCCTGGGGAATCTGCTCAGTGGGTTACAGACTTATCTCTAACAGCAAGCAAAGTCTTTTACCATTCAATTACTAAAATCTCCTGCCTTCTCCATAGCAGATCTCTAGGGTTATTACCATGGATGGAGAAATCAAAATTACAAAAAGAGAAACTAAAGAGTAAATGGGAACTCATTCCTGTTAGTCTGGAAATGAAATCTATGTTCTTTCAGAGATTTTCTACTCCTTTCATTAAAAGAATACGCTACAATTTGTATATGTCTAAATACTATAAAACAGCAAACTCAAGATAAACCTCCCTTCTGGAACAAGGGTCATATGTATGTTCTACAAAAAGGCTAGGGAAGAGCTCATGCTGATTTTATTGTTATTTTTCTGCTCTTCTTGTGTATGTGTCTTGCTTTCCTCATATAAATAGATTTAGAATACATTAAAAGAAAAAACCCCAACATTTTAAATAAACAGTCCAAAGCAGAGAAATTTCAGCACACAAAGTAGAGCTAAATATGGAAATCTAAGACATTTTCAGTCCAAAGTTGGAGGTTTAAATTCCTGTCTCTCAGTAGTTTTTATCTAAGAGAAAAGTTTATAGATCAAGACAACCTCGCTTCTCTCTTCATGTTGCTCATAGGTCATGAGTTCCAGAAAGAAAGGAAAATTGCAACCTTTATTTGAAATTATCATTTTGCAGACACTCTCCCTTAACTCTTTAGGAGAAAAACAAATTTGTGAGAGTCATAAAATAATTCTGCTTGAAATTTGTGCTGGTTTTCTCTATCTGATCCAATGGCTTAAAACACGTTATTTTTTTCTTATGATTTAATCACAAGAATTGGGAGTGGGAACATGGTGGGGGAGCAATATAGAACAACAACAACAATGTTTATACACACATATATATATACATATATATATATATATATATATATATGGCCACTTCCCTTCTTTGCATGTGGATTAATTTTTACCATTTAATGGACAATTCAACCAATGTACTATTTCTAGGTGATCAAAATGTCAGGGTTGCACTTAGGAACAAAATCTTCAAATAAATATAACAAAATAGAGAAAAATGAAGAAAAGTAAAGTTCAAAATGTTATTGAGTTGCTGCTCAGTTTCCTCTCCTGTGGGAATAATATAAAGATCCCTAACTCAGTTGTTTCCTCCTAAATGTATTTTTTACACTTCAGCTGTGGGACTGCCTTTGGTTTCCAGCCTCCCTGTTTTTCTAATAACCTCGGGGAGCTCATATTGAGAACAAAATTCAGATCCGAAAGGAAACTCTATCAATTTTCTCTATTTACAATAATGACAGTGAAGATGTAAATCCAGCTTTATAATTTTCTAAAGAGCAGAACCAGCAGCACAGTAGTCTGAGTGGGTGGTAAGGTATCAGACAAATATTGTAATGAGAGATTAGGTAGGGCTCTCAGGGCATATTAAACTGAGGAGAGTGATGCTAAACTGATGAGTGTGATGTTATTGGTTAAAGCTGTAAATGAGACAGAATTATCAGAGGCTTATTAGTATTTGATATGAGTAAAATATAATGGGACAGCTGCTTGGCAAGGTTCTTTGCTTTCAGATTCAATAAAACTATGATAGAAAACTCCTGCTGAAGATATTTACTAGCTTTGAGATAATTTTCTAATATTGGATCCAATGAAAATCTCTTGCCCTAGATTTACTTTTTACCTGGAGACATAGAGTTGTGCTGAGGGAAGCAGTGTGTTCTGGCCAGGGCCCTGCACAGCCTGGGGAGGGGGCAGAGGAGCTCGGGGGTGTCCTCCCTCTACCCGCTCAGCTACGAGCCTGCTCCGCTTCAGCCCGTGTAATGCTGTCCCGCAGTTTGAAGATGGAGGGAAAGGGGGTTACACAGCTAGAAACTCCCTGAGCTTTCTCTGAGAACAGAAATTACTTCAAATGTCTCTTTTCATGTGTGTGATACAAAAAAAAAATCACCAATGCCATAGAAATTGGGCTGGTTAACACCAGCTATGAATGCAACTACTTAGTTAGTTTAGTATTACACTCTGCTTTCCTTTAAAATGGAATGAAAATTTAGTAGAAGTACATAATTTCTTTTTTAAAATCACACTACAGACAAAACAATGAAGAGAGATTTTGGTAGTGATTCCTATTTGCAGTACAGAGATGATTCTAGAGACACTGTCACTATTGTACTGTATCTGTGTAAGTAGTGGCTTAATTGCTCTCTGCCCTTACTGGAGACTATATACAGAATGGAGATGCCTTTTCTTAGCTAAATTATAAGAGCAAAGAAAAGCACACAGATTCTGTCTCCGTTACAATCTTTCCTTCCCCCTCAATACAAGTAAGAAAAATTTCAGCCAGCCTCTAGCCAAATGATAGTCCCATCTTCCCCTCTCCTGAACGCACCTGAAGCTGAAGAGTTAAATGTTGGGGTGTCAAGTGCACAAAACACTTGAAACTTTGTGAATCCTCTACTTGTTTAAGTCCTACAAACCCAGCCAGCAGCCTGCCTGCCTGTTGATCTGAGAGCTCAAGGAAAATGCCTTCAGTCTCTCTGACTTTATAAACTGTTTAGAATAACCTGCTGGGAAAATGCTACTGTATCATTTGCTCAGCTGCAGATGGAGAATTGGCATATCCTGAACTTGGCCTTTTTGTGGACCTTGAGGTTTATCCTGGAAGGAACAGATCCTCTGCTTCAATGCAGTCATGTCAATTGACTCCTGCTAACAGGCTGGTTTGCTGTAAACTGACATTGTGGATTACCGTCCTCCTAAAGCCGTCCTTGCAACTTCTCAGATGTTCCTAATCCAAGGGTTTGGATTAGGAAGCAAATCCCTTCTATATACTGAGAATTTGGGTTTTCCTACTCACATGGGAAACAATGCAGATGTGATATATCTCTTTTTTTGGTGACAAAAACAAGATAAGAGAGGACTTGCAATTTTCTAGCTCTTGCCTACGCAGGAGCATTTTACCAGAGTTTTCTCACAGCTGCTATCAGGGGCCCAGATTCACACTGACACCATCCTGAGTGTGGTCCCCAAAGCAAAGCACTTAAGGTCAAGGCAATGGACAGAAGGGAAACCAGATGGAAAAATGACTTGTTCATGCTGCTACCCAGTTGCGTTAGGATGGGGACCCATGGAGCTTGCACAGTCTGATTAGCCCTAGGTTCATGGCCCTGTGTGATTCAGGTCACCCGATGCTCTAATCACTCAGCTACAGATGCCGTCTCTCCAAGTCCCAGGAAATATTTAATTAGCTGTACAATGCAGAAGCAGCTTCCAAAGGAAAATTCCTCTGCAAAACAACCATCGACTTCGTGCTAAAGTGCCCATGGGGGCTAGAGCACAGCCGGGTCTGAATCCCAAGCCTGGAACAAAGGGAAAGAATCTCCTGTTCTCACAGTCCACTCCTGTTTTGACCCAGGGGACTCTTTCCCAAAGAAAGCTTCATAAATGTAAACATATTTTCACCAAAAAACCCATAAAAACCAAAGCAAAACAAAAGAAAGCTAACTTGCCAGAATGAAATGTTGCAAACTCAATTCTCCTAACTCTAAACTGTAACAGCAAAGATCAGGTTTCTTGTGATTTTGACCAAGCTAAAGTAATGAGACCTTCTTTTGTGGTGTACTTTGGAAAGGATCTCTGTGGGTGCAGTTCTGGTGGAGGTGAAGTGGGCTTGCTAACTGCACAAGTGGTTTTCCAGGGCAGGACAGAATCCTCTCTCAATCTCTCACGTGTCTCATGTCTGGGCACCAGTCCTGCCACCCTGTCTGTCCCCGTGTCAATGGCAGGGCTGCATTTTGACCCTCAGCTTTGGACAGCATTGCCTGCTTCTGACTGCGCTTGAGCCCACCCTGGGATGCCCCCACAGTGTCTGTGCTGGATTTGTAGCACAAAAAGACAGTATCTTTCTCTCCCTTATGAGGGAATACCTGTGGTTCGTTTGAAGCAGAACATAATTTTGAGAAGAAGTTGAAGAACCAAGTTTCTACCAGTGCATGCTCTGTCATTTTCCCAATCACTCACTCACTGCAAGATCTCAATCCACTCATTCCACCTCGCTGGCCCCAGTGTCCTCTCTGGGTGATAACCGCAGTCACCCATTTCTCTTGAAGTGCTGAGTTCCAGCAGGGAAAATGTTCCACAGACTCATCAGAAATAGTGATGAGTATTATTTTATAAACCTTGAGAGAGTGGAATTAGGTATTTTTAGGAGACTCTCTCTTTTCTTACTTCATTTCTGATTTGGGATATTTCGAGTTGACTCTTGGGCTTTTTCAAAGTGTCAGTCCTTTCTGCCATGATGCAGCTAAGCAGGATTCACCCAGCCATTCTCCAAATTCTGCAGGTGGTCACTGCACCATATGGAGTCCTAACACTGACTGACCATTTGCACAGAAACAGTCTTTCTTACTGGAGAAAGACTCAGACCAGACAGCATCCATTCTGCAATGCCATACTGTTGAAGACAAGCCACACTGCCTGACCCTTGGAGATGATCCCTCCACAATTTCAGTGGGAACAGCAGAAAGCTTAGTTTTGTCTAGGACCTCCCACCCACCCCAAGACCCCAGGGTCCCCTGCACAGTGTCCAGGAGGATGAGAAGGACAGGTATATTTGTGTTCAGCCATCACCATAACCTGACCAAGAGGAGAGTGTGGGCAGTAAGGCATGGTACCACAGGAAAACAAGGGATTGTGATGTGGAGAGATGCATCTGGACTCATATTGCAAAGAAGCAGTGGTGTGATGCCCTCCTTCCCTCAGCATGGTCCCACTCCTGGGGCTGGGAGAAGTGCTACCCTGACTTTAGTCAAGTGAGGTAAAAAGCAAGGCTAGGGGAACCAAAAAGCTAAATAAGGGGTAGATTGGTACAAAGGGTAGCTGAGCAGAGGAAAGCTAAAGGAGGGAGCAGTGAAGGAACGGCAGCCCAGTACAGCCTGAGGGGAGCAGGGTGGGGGGAAGGGGACAGCACTGTCCTGTTCCTTAGGGAGCAGCAAAGGGACATGGAGGAGAGACCAGAGACGCCTGCAGCCAGGAGACAGGCAGACTGTGGGGGAGTGAGAGGAGAGCCCTGGGATGCCTGGCATTCCCCAGGCCCCTCCACCATCACCCCCTCCCTGCTGACACTGTCTCTATCTTCCAGGTCAGTGAATAATTTCCTGATGACGGGCCCCAAGGTAAGAGAAATCCCTTTGATCTCTGTCCCTGATTCCACTAAACCCAGAGAGGGAAGGAGAGAGAGAGAGGGGCTCCTCCTTCCCACTCCTCTCCACTCAGCCTTGGCCAGAACTCCCCCCACCCCCAGGTTTCAAGCAATAAGGCAAAGAGAAAGGCCAGGAACTTGTGAGCTCCTTGGGCTGCATGAGCCCTGAGCAATGCTGACCTGGTGCTCTTTTAAGTTGGTTGGGGCCAGATTCTGGAGATTTGTCTATTGATGCCAGCCAAGGCTCTCACCTGACATCTATTGCTTCCTGAGGATCAGGTTGGCATCAGGGCCCACACTGATCTAGCCGGAAAGTATTTCCTGTGGGCCCTGTAAAACATACTTCCTCAAGGAGCACAACTAGAATTGCCAGGACTTTGTTCCATATTTTTGACCCCTCACATCCTTGTGCTCCTCTTTCAGAGGCTTTTTTTCTTAGCCAGGACCAGTTGTAAAATGTACCCAAATTTGGTTCTGGCTATTCCCCAGCAACACCTCCAAGCCCATCTATCTCCCAATATACTGGTGGAGCAACCTTGCCCCAAAGCACTAGCTCTTCCCCATGGGCTGTGGTGAAGAAGAAGGCAGGTTGGGGCATCTGCTAGCCTGGAGCTCCCTGACCTGAGCAGAAAGCTGTTTCCTCTCATGGTGGAGAGATAAGGGGTTCCCCATGGCAGAGGCTGGCTGACACATTTCCTAATGTGGCTAACAGCCAAGAGCGGAGCTTTCTCCCACAGGAGGCTCAGGCTCTGACCCAGCTCAGCAGGAAATGGGTGTGCTGCTGGTGGTGGTGAGCTTCCCAGGGAAGCCGAGCCAGGAAGACCCTCTGAGCTCTGTACGTCTTGTCTCTGTAAGATGGCACACAGGTCACCTTCAGTTGGAAATACGCATTGTCCCTGTGCTGACGCCCAGCTCTGTTCCTAGGCCTATCTCATCTACTCCAGCAGTGTGGCGGCCGGGGCGCAGAGCGGCATCGAGGAGTGCAAGTTCCAGTTCGCCTGGGACCGCTGGAACTGCCCAGAGAGGGCACTGCAGCTCTCCAGCCACAGCGGGCTGCGCAGTGGTAAGGAAAGTATTGGATACCACTACTGGGACCCCCTTGCTACAGGTTAGAGCCCATGGCCCCCTCCTCTCTTCCCAAGTGTCTCCTTTTCTTCCCCATTCCCACCTGGGAAGTGCCTTTCCCAGGAATCCCCCAGAGGGATCTCCCCAGGAGACCTCTTCACCCATCAGCTCCCAGACACAGTGAGATCTAGCTCCAAGGCCTCCTTGCAATGCCAGCCTTACCCATGGACCTGCAGAACCCCAACTGGCACAGGACCAAACCTTACACAACAGTCTCCCCACAAGGACGCATCCCCCTGACCTGCACATGGCCTGCTGGACACCATGCCTAGATGGTGTCTCAGGGTATCCCAGGGAGGCTGAGAACCAGCATAGGCTGCCTGGGTAGCAAGCAGAAGGATAAGGCTGAAGGGAGCAGGAAAGTTCATCAGTGGCTGTGCTCTGGCCAAGAGACAGGACAAAAGTCTTCCTACATCTGCCAGATGTCAGAATCACCCTAGGCAGAAATCCAGCATCGCTGACCTGGGCCACTGTAGGGCATGGGGCTGTGGTCATTGTCACTGTATCCTACTCCTTAACTATTTGCAGGTCCCAGGAAATATTTCAGTGCATATCTGGCCCTCTAGGCCTATGTTTCATGCTTTGTAAAAGCAGGACCTGGGTGTGGAGGAGAGCCTCAGGCCTCTGGTGGGACTGGCAGCAGACAAGAGACCAGAGCCCCAGGCAGAGGTGGACAAAGGTTTCAAAGCGGGGTCTTGAGGAGACAATTGCAGCACAAGGCCCGCTCTGAGACCAGAAGCAGGCCCCAGAACCATTCCTGTCAAGGTTATCTGCTCACATCCACACCCTGCTGGTATTAAAGGAAAGCCAAAGGCTCAGGGAAGCCAGCTGATGATCCCCAGACTGATCCTGGTGGGTATGGTCACTGCTCAGAGCCCTTTCAGCAGAAGGTACAGCTTGAGAGGACTGTAGGGAAGGAGCTCTTTGATACTTGGAGAGGACCCCTTCCTGTTGGGGTGTGTTAGTGACAAGTGGGGGACATTGGCAGTCTTCTGTGCTATATCACCACTCTTGAGGTCCCACAAGGACAGTCAGGTACTATCTCCTCCACACCCTTCCAAATGACATGAGTCAGTCTGGATCATATTTGGAAGATTCTATCTTCATGCAGTTCAAGCCCAAACTAAGCTAATCTGTAGGGCCTCTTCTCCACCCACAAAGACTTCCCCACTGCAGATGTCCTGTGCAGACTCCTGCACAGGAGGAACAATTTCTAACACTGCCCTTGCCATGAAATCTTTTGCACATCTGCTCTCTTTGTATTCCCCCTTGACAGCAAACCGAGAAACAGCCTTTGTCCACGCCATCAGCTCTGCGGGTGTCATGTACACGCTGACCCGGAACTGCAGCCTGGGGGATTTTGACAACTGTGGCTGTGATGACTCCCGCAATGGACAGCTGGGTAAGGAGGGATGAGCTGCTGCCCCTCACTTGTCCCAAGTGGCAGGAGAAGCTCTTCTCTCCTCCACTGAGGCCTGCAGAAACACCTCCCCATCCTGGTCCCCACACCCAGGAATAATGCCCAGAGAAAAGCTTTCCCTGGTTCAAACCAAAGTAGCTCTCTGGAAGCTAACGGAGCCAACTCCAGTTTACACCAGCCAAGCTCTTGATGCTTTCCATTACTTTCCAAATGAGCAGGAAAGTAGAAGGGGTTGCAGTTTCTCTGGTTCAAGTCAAGAACTCTAAGCTGCTGGAGAGAATGACTATATCATACAGGCAGAGGAATGGATCTGTTGCCATGCTCCTAAATGATCTTGGTCTAGCAGCACAGTCAGGGACCTCAGGGTTCCCAGGGTCTGCAGGACCAGGCTGGCCCCACAGCAGAATGACAATGAGAAAAAGCAGGGTGGCATTCATAAACCTTCCTAGCACTCATCAGCATGACAGGCACACAGGAGCACAACCAGGAGAATCACTGTGGGTGCACACAGCCATCACACCCTCCACATGCCAGTGATATCCAGGCCCTCAGCCACCAAGCACCCCTGGTGGGGAACTCCAGGCTGCACCACTTCAGTTCTCTGCTCAGCTTTCACAGAAAACACTGACATTTAGGGGTTTTGTTTTGAATAGAAAGAGGTCAAATTTCAAATTATCAAGATTTTGTAAAAGCCATGCCCTGCTCAGCTACACTAGGCAGTCAGTATGCGTCACTTTATGACAAACTCCTCTGGAGTGTCCAGTATTTAGCAATTTACTTTACTGGCTGATAGTTTTGAAAACAGCCGCTACTGCATAGGTGTCCAAATTTGGGAATGCCTGTCTCTAGCAGAGCAAGACTTTTGGGTAACAACACATCAAATTCTATCTTCTCTGGAAAACCAAGTTAGTCATGCTACATTTCCTTTCCCCCAGATATAGCTGGCTTTAATACAAAACTTTCCATTGTGGAAAGTGCCTTGTAAGGCACAGGAAACTTTTGGGCTTCACCAAAACGGCATGATTCAATTCAGCCATAGGACTGAATCCAAGCTGCTGAAAGGTTTTTCTACTTCCTTCAGTCCCAGTTCTTGATTTGGACTGCATCATCCACTGCAATTACCCACCTCCCATGAAGCACACCTGTCTCTCCCTGGGAGAGGGGATCATGATGCCCTGGGGAAGTGCAGGCAAAGGCCAGGCCTCTCCAGAGAGACACGAGGCCATTAAACCACAACTCCCAACATGTACCAATGTGGCATGTCAGGATCAGAATGTTCCAGATTTCAAATCTTCATTAAAAATCTGGCATCTTTCTCTAGGAGAAAAAAAACAGCATGATGTTTTTCCAGTCCCACTCAGCTCCCACTCAGTTAAGAAAAGTACTTTCACATATTTTTGTGTAATTTCACAGTTCTTTGCTGACTCCCTTGTTTCTTGATGGTAACTAGAAAATCAGACCCCTCTAAGATGCCAAACATCATCTCAGAATTCGGGGTGTGCCAAAACCACAGCCTCCTTGATGCATGTGTGCCAGGTTTGGGCTGTTCTAGGCAGAGGGGGATCTGTTGCCTCTGACCAGGATGCCTCCACCACTTTGTTAATCCAAGTTAGCAAGATGCTGTTCCTGCAAGTCACTCTGAACCAGCTGAAGTTAGGGTTTGAGGAGTGATTAGAGATCCAAAGGTTTATCTGCAAGTCTGCTAATGCACGGTAACTGACAGCTTCTAAATCCTGCTCTATAGAAAGCCTGGAAAGCCCTGTGTTTGCTGTACAGGACATACCCCTCTGCTGCCTGCCTGAGCCACTTACTATCCAGGCCTCAGGAGAAATGTCATGAACTCAATGGGAGGGAATCTGGGGTCTGTGTGGTGAAAGGCTGGATTTGCCCCACAGCCTCCATTCCCTCCCATCACTTCTGAATCCTCTCCTGGTTCTTTGACAGCACACATCTCATCTCCTTTCTTAGGGGGACAAGGCTGGCTGTGGGGAGGCTGCAGCGATAATGTGGGCTTTGGGGAAGCTATTTCCAAGCAGTTTGTGGATGCCCTGGAGACTGGACAAGATGCCAGAGCTGCTATGAACCTGCATAACAACGAGGCAGGTAGAAAGGTGAGCGCCTCTCTCCCTCCAGAGCTGACAGTGCATACCAAATTGGCTCTGAGCATTCACTGTGGAGAGTCACAATTTGATGTGGCTAAAAACACATGTCCCGAAGAAACAACTTCCTGGGGGCGATGGCAGCAGCACAGTGGTGTCTGCTCTAAGGTAGCAAAGCTTCTGTGTACAGTGTTAATGACTTTCTGCAGTCCTCCTTCTCCAGTTCAAGGAGGGGAGCACTGTGGAAAAGCAAATCTGTGAGCTTCAGGACTACTGTGCAGGGAGAATTGATGCCAAACTCCTCCACAGGCCTGAAGCCATGGTTCTGCATGAATTGCAGCACAGAAACGGCCCCTCTGGGTTTTTTTTTTCTTGAACTCCTCTCTCTGATCACCCTGTAGGCAGTGAAAGGGACCATGAAGCGGACTTGCAAATGCCATGGTGTGTCAGGGAGCTGCACCACCCAGACGTGCTGGCTGCAGTTGCCCGAGTTTCGGGAGGTGGGCACTTACCTCAAGGAGAGGTACCACAAAGCCCTGAAGGTGGACTTGCTGCAGGGAGCAGGGAACAGCGCTGCCAGCCGGGGTGCCATCGCTGAGACCTTCAGTTCCATCTCCAAGAAGGAACTGGTCCATTTGGAAGACTCTCCTGACTACTGCCTGGAGAACAAGACGCTGGGGCTGCTGGGCACGGAGGGCAGGGAGTGCCTGAAGAGGGGCAAGGCGCTCAGCAAGTGGGAGAAGCGGAGCTGCCGGCGGCTGTGCGGGGACTGCGGGCTGGCGGTGGAGGAGAGGCGAGCCGAGATGGTGTCCAGCTGCAACTGCAAGTTCCACTGGTGCTGCGCGGTGCGCTGCGAGCAGTGCCGCAAACGGGTCACCAAGTACTTCTGTGTCCGCAAGGAGAAGCGCGAGCGGAGCGGGGGTGGCGGAGCCAGCCGCAAGCTCAAGAGAAAGCTCTAACTTGCTTCTGCTCCTCCACAGTCCTGCCCGCCCCTCTCCTCTCCTGCCCTTCCCATCAGCTCCTGGCACCATTTCTGTTTGGCATAGTTTTGTCTCATTCCCACTGCTGCCTCAATGGGGCTTGGGCAAGGCAAAAGAGTTTTGTACGAGTGCTCAGGCCTTGCCCATACAGGGCATTAGTGCAGTGAGCGATGTCTTCTGGGGAGACTTTCAAGTGTTCCCAAAACAAGGTGAGACTCGGTCCCTTCAACTCAGTGTCACTCTATCCAGTGACTATGGCATTATCTCTGAAAGCACAGGACGTCTTGGTGGCTCCTGTGGTTTTGAGCTGGTCTGTTCCCCAAACAACACCTGCTCTAGGCTTTTGAGTAAGTGAGATAAACAGAATAAGGAAACTGAGATGGCACCAACAATTGGGCAACTCAGATCAGTAATCTGTAAATGAGAGGAGGCTTTTAAAAAAATAGAGGTACTAAAACAGTTATGGCCTCAGGCCTACACTATGAGGAAATACAAAAGACACGCAACTCCTTTCTCAGCAAGCCAGCCTCCAGGGACCCCACAGCTTTGCTAAGCTCTCCAGTGCTTTACTTTTACATTTGAAATGGCAGCAGCAAGATCGAAACTGCTGCTTGATCTGCCCATTACACAGCTGTCCAAAACAGGGGTCCCATCACTTGATTTTTACACGTTTTCTCTGTGTCTTCCAACTCTCCGGGTCTGGTCTCCCTTTTTAGGCCAGCATTGCTATCAAAGCCCCTGACTGATGCCATAAAGATGTCCTCACACTTCACTACCTCCTTTCTCCCAATTGCTCCCAGAGAGGAGCCGCCAAGCTGAGCCTCCTCCCCATGTCCTGGTGTACTTGCCAAGCACTCTTACCCTGTCAGCTAACTAACTAAATATTTCTTCCTAGTCTGAGAAAATAATGTCAGTTACTATTTAATGGTGGTGTAAATAGGAAAGTGAAGCACTTTGAAGTTTAATTTATTGCACAGCTACTGTGATGTATACATAACAGTTTTTCCTCTACCACTTATTGTATATATTCTATAGGCTAAGCAAACAGCAGGAAGATTTGGTTGATGCATCTCTGTTCCCTTGCTGAGGCTAGGGGAGGGAGGTAAGAAGCTGCCAGCTGCAGGACTTGGGGAAGCTCACTGCACCATCACAGCAATCTTCCCCTGTGCTGCGATAAGATCATCTACTTTGTTGTTTGAAGTGTCCTTTAGCCAGACAAGAAGCCAGCAGAGCTGTTACTGGCCATTAGACCCATCTTGTAGCCAATATTTGTAAACCAATAGCCAATGCAATAAATCAGTAGCCAAGTGCTTGCAAAATGCTGTTGTGTCTAAGTGGCTGGGTGTTCTTTTGTCCCATTTTGCATGTGTACGTCGAAATTTAAGCATCCTAGAGATTAAAACACGCTGCTTACCCATCTGAGCCCAGGAAGACCTAACCAGTTCCAGCCAGCACAACCTCAGCCCTCGTCACAAGGGGAAAGGATGTGCTCTCTCCTGAGCTTGCTTGAGGATGCATCCAATTGCAATGCAACTGCCAGGAGGAAATGGGGTGGGAGGGGGGCAGGCATGGCCCAGTTGCCCACTACATAGCTGATATATTAAAGACACTCAGCAGCCTGTATTTGTCTCTCCATTATCTATTAGTACCTTGATTCTAGGACTACCTCACAGGGAGCAGGAATTTGGACCTCGGGTCTCAGAGCAAGAGCATTCCCGTCAAGCACGAATCTGGCCTTTCGAAGATTGCAAGAAACCTTGGCCCATTCTCAGGGAAAACTGAAACACTTCCACTTCACACACAAACCACCACTGTTTGCACAGAAGTTCTTACTAGCACAGTGGCCCTGCCCAAGGTCCCTTGCATCCCCGGCAGCAGTTCCCCTACGTCCCTGTGGTTGGTCAGGAAAGGAAGGAGGAAGCAAGAGCCTCTCGACCACCAGGGAAAGCTCCAGCATGGGCCTCCCTTTTCCTTCTGGCTCTCCCCGTTCCACAGTCAGCTGGAAAAGCTGTAGAAGCCGCTTCCCTCTTCCTCCCTCTCGTAGTCCATCTCTCCCCTGCTGACACTGCTGCCCGCGCAGGCCGTGGCACAGCCCCGGCTGTGGCGGTGGCGGCTGCTGGCGCAGGGGACATGTGGGGCACCTCAGCGACAGCCGCACCGCCACACGCTGCTTCCGCCGGGGAAACGGCGACACCGCAGCTGCAGAATGTGCTGACCTCAGCAGCGGGTCCCCCCTCCCGGCGCACGGAGCCCTCAGCGGTAAAGGCCCTGCTGCCATTGTGGGCAGGATTGGATGCTTCCATGTATTCATTTCGGTTTAATGAAGGCGCATTCCTCAGAGGAGAAATATTTACATTCAGCTTCCCAGGTGGTCACCTTCGCCCAGATGACACACAAACAGGCAGCCCCCCGCTCCCTTTTCCAATCCCAACCTCTTTAGAGGGCTCGGGAGGAGGGGAGACAGCGGAGGGGGGCTGCTGGGCGAGCAGAATAGAGAAGGGAACAAAATGCTAATAAATCAGCCAGCCAGCCCTTTTCCCCTCCCCTCAGTGGAGTCAATGGAAAGTGTCATTTCACATGCTAATCCCCCTCCGATCTCTTTACAACACCTTTTCCGAAAAGTGTTTGGGAAAAGTCCTTGTGGCCCGTTTACAGCTCCCCGCCGCTTCAGATTCCTTCTTGTCTAAGGCCGCGGCCCCGGTGTGGGTCTCTCCCTCCAGCAGGGCTCCTTACAAAAAACATCTCAACAAAGACTTTGGAGTTCATCAGCCTCCCACTGAAATTCACAGCTGCTGAACAAACTAATCCCCTCTCTTGGCCTTTCTTCCTTTCAATGGGTTCTTGGCTTCAAAGACACTTTGGGAAAGGACTTTGTGGGGACTCACACTGCTCCCTCAATAGAAGTTAGTGCAAGCATTATCTTCAGAGCAAGTGGCTTTACAAACAAATACTGCCTAACAATCTCTGCCCCTCCAGCTCCCCCAAACACACACAAGCCTAGCCTGCAGACATGATGTTATCTGCCACAGGATTAGAGCTCTGCTCTCTGTACCCAGGGATCCTTTCCTGCTGCCCCCTTCCCCCCAAATTCTTTGTCAACCCAAAGGTCTTCTCACCCAACTCAAATGCCTTCTCTGGTGCCCGGGTGCTGTGAAGCCATGTGCCCACACGGGAGGAGGCAATGCTCACTGCCCGCAGACTGGGATATTGCCAGCCAGCAGAGATGTGCTATAAATGGAGAGCACTTTCCAGCGGGGTTTGAAGGGTAATATACCACACCAGGGCTGCAGAGACAGGGCCTCTGCCACAAGCCCCTCCAAGACTTTCAAGCGAGTCACCTCACTTCCCCCTCTGCTTGCTTTCAAAGCAAAGAGCTTCAGGGATGGTGCTTACAGGGGTAAACACGAAGCAAAACACAGCAACAGAGGGGCAGGTGGGAAGGAGTCACATCAAAGGCAGGATAAACAGCCAGTCTCTGCACAAGCACCGGGTAGCAGTAGCTATGTGTGCTGGAGGGACCTAATGTCATATGTATATGAGAGATATGTGGAAAGTCTGTGCTTATTTCTCAGCAGTAGAAGTGGCCTGAGTTAAAGAGAGCAAAGGGCGGGACTGCAAAGAGTACTGTAACTGAATCCAAAAAGGCAGAGTCTAAGAAATGCCAGGCTTGTTAAGTTATCTCAGAAAGATGGGACTTCCCTTATACACTCATTAAGCAAATGCATGCCACCTGGGCTACCTGTGTGACAACCCCATTCTGATGCTGCACCAATGTTACCTTTGAAAATCAGCTTTGCTTGTCCCTGCTGGGGGACAGCTGTTAGGCCAGGCTGTTTGCTAACTGCTCCAGACCAAAAGCTCTTCAAGACTCCTTCACACTGGGTGCCTCTGCCAGCAGAACTACAAAAGCTTGTTTTCCTTCAATGCATGTGGTGTGTCCCTAACACCCACAACTCTCAGAAACCCCTGGGCCTTTCTCAGCAACAGCCCTCCCAATTTTCACCATTCAAACAATCTTTTCAAGCCTTTGCTTCCTTTGAAGTCCTCCAGCCTTGGGCCATGTCATACAGTCCTTCATATTTCAGAGTTTCGTGACAGGGTTGTACATACATACTAGCTAACTGACAGAAAAAAACCCCAGAATTTCTTTCTTTTGTAAGAAAGAAGTTTGATTCCCCCACCTTTATCACAATATTATGTTTCAATTCAGAATTATATTCCTTCTTACCTCCTTAAAAAATTAAATTAAATTGGCCAACAGATTCCTAAATCATTAACTAATGATAAGAACTGACAATTCAAGGGTATAAATTTCCACACAGGTCCAATCCTTATCCTAGTTCAGGCTGCATGGCTTCAGTGGTGTAACGTTTATTTCCAATGGGAGATAATGCCATCAAGGGCTCTGTGTTTACTTACTCACATACTTCCAACTCTTCATGTCAAGTGCAAAATCTCAAACACTGCTGAGATTCCCCAAGAGAACCTGAGTCTGGGGCCTTCTTGTGTCTGATGAAGATGAACAGTCACAACTGATGCAGGTGATCTGGAGAAGATCAGTGCTCTGACCCTGCAGCCTCAGGGAGTTTGTAAGACCTGAGGTCTCACCACACCAGGATGGATGCCACCCATAGCAGCAGAGCCCAAAATCTGGTTTGCCCACACAGTTCTCAACTGCCCCCTCTGTGGGTGGCCATGTAGACTGAGGAAGTCTCATGCAGCCAGAGTAACAAGCCTATGAAAAAAAGCATCACAAAACACAGCTTTTATTTCACTGTTCTGTAATTTCTCAGTGCATCAAACCGCAGCAATAGAAACAACACAGCAGCAACAAGGAGGCACTTTGACCTGGAAAGGAGTGAATGAGACATGTCCTCTTTCTCCCTTCTCTGATTCTCCTCCCTCCTAAGTCTCATGGTAGACTAGGTTGATTCGTGTATGTCACTGAACCGCAGGCCCACGATAGCATTATCACTCAAGCAGCAAGCAGAGCAAATAGGGGCTGGCTGCATCCAAATCTTGGGAATAAGCCTTGCTCTCAGCTATGGATCAATGATTATGCTGCCTGGTTAGTAACAAGGATGTTGAGAGAGCAGGCAAGGAGGGAGGAAGAGAGGGAAATAAACACACACAAAGATGTGCCCTAAAATCCCATCTACCTTCCCAGATTTCTTCCTCAGGACAGATGTGCTTAATTCATCTACTTCCAGAGGAATTGCCACAGTGAGGACAAGTCTCAGCACAATCCATATCTTCAAGTCCTGACAAGATCACCTCCTGCAGCATATTCCTACCACCATAGTGCCAATGGGCCTTTGAGAACCACCTTTGCATCTATGTGTAGGTAGTATGAATGCACCATACCTGGAGCAAGGAGCTGTCTCTCCCTGCTCAAGTCTGAGCTGGTCAGGGTAGCTCAAGGGAGATCTTTATGGGACTTAAACAATCCCTCCTGCTCTTAAAGTCCCAAGGCCATCTGAAAAACCTGAAGTAGGAAGCCTTTAGATAATACCAGTAGGTAAAAGTTCAGCTGTGCTAAAGTAAAAGAAGTTAAAAAGGCCAGGAGCCAGAAAGGGCAGGTTTTAGCCCCAAGACAGGATGTGACTGGCT
The DNA here is from genome assembly GCF_901933205.1 of Camarhynchus parvulus. Taxonomy (NCBI): domain Eukaryota; kingdom Metazoa; phylum Chordata; class Aves; order Passeriformes; family Thraupidae; genus Camarhynchus; species Camarhynchus parvulus. The sequence continues at coordinate 16,816,204 of NC_044576.1, read as the reverse complement.
CCAGGGAGAAACGCACAGAGCACAACCTGCCAACATTCCTGAATGGGAGAGTCACAGAAACTGGAACGGGAAATTATCCCTGGATCTGAAACATTATGGCCTTGAGCCTGCAGATGATAGGGGAAAAAGATATAAAGGAAGGTGGATAGAGGGTAAACAGGAGACTTGACTTTTAAAAACAAGAGATCTAGGTGAAGAAGAGAACCAAAGCTGGCCCAGAGTAGACTAGTAGTTAGTCCCAGCTGTACCAGGATATGGGTGCAGACGGGTGAAAGGGTGAGTCAAGGATGAGAATGAAGAGAAAGAAGGAGCCAGGAGAGATTCTTGCTGCAGCCCAGCAGAGTGAGGACACACCAGCCTAGGTTCCCAAGGCAGCCCAGCTACCACTCAGGAAGTTTACTCTGCAGCAGGGAATAGAGCTTGAGGCTCTTCTGTGGTGGTGCTGCAGGTACCAGCCCTGTTTGTTTCCTGAAAAATAGAAAGCAATGTCAGCCTAGAAGGGAAAGATTTTCCCCTTTGTGCTGGGGATATAGGGAAGAAGAAGGACCCCTGTGCAACTTGGACAACCTGAAATTGAGATCCCTGGGCTGAAAAGTGGCCTCAGACTAGTAAGAAAGAAGAGAGAAAAAACAGTCTCCAGGAGCTGCAGGCACCAGTGGGCTGTCTGGAAAGTGGATGGGGCCAGGCGTGCTGGCTTAGCACAGTTCCAGGCACTGGCACAGACCTATTTCTCCAGAGTCAGAAGGAGAGTCCACAACCTGCAGCACATCAACAGGTGAGGCAGTCCACTAGCTCCTGGTGTGCACTGTTCCACACTTTACACATTCAGCTTGCCTGCTATGGTCATGAGGACTTTCAGGATGGGCATGAAACCAGACACCTCACTGAAACTGCTGCTGCTCACAACTTGGGTGTGAACCAGGAGACCCTGTGGGTAGTTCTTAGCCTCAATGCATCGGGCAATTTCGTGGAGACCCATGAGGATGTTTGGAGAGAGCTGTGGAGAGGGAGAAGAAATGAGTCAGCATGTTCTGTGATATAACACAGGTTTCTCTCCCTCCACACCCCACACCCTTCATTACTATTCTCTACTTCATTTTCACCAAACAGCACCTATACAGTCAAGCACTGGCAGGAAGGATAGCTGTTTCTCCCCTTGCTTTCCCAGACTACAACTGCCAGCTGGCATCAGCAACTGGCATCAGCAACTTCAGTTTTCTAAGCTAGTTACACTATGTTCACACTTAACCACTCCCAACAGCCCCTTCCCATCCACGATCTATGTGCCAGTATACTTCTCAAAGGGTAAAAGCACTTTTCAGATATTTCCTCAACTTCTCCTTACACTACGTCTGGGCCAAAGTTAAGAAAGAAGATACAAGGCAGGCTGGATTAATGGTCATTACAAGGCTGTCTTCCAAGAGAGTATGTGCCAGTTACACTGGTACAGACACCAAGACCCACAACCCAGAGCCAAGGTGTGCTCAGGGCCCCAGCAGGACCATAAGGAATGGTGGCATCTACTCACGGCCTGCTCGCGCAGCTTCTCATACAAACACTCCAGCCGCTGCAGCGCGTCCTCCAGCTTCCTTCGTGTTTTCTGAAGCAAAACAGGTATTGCTCGTCTGCCAGAGCTTCAAAGGCACCTCTCCAGAGCCAAATGCTCTCACTCAGTCCCTCCCTTCCTCCGTCTTTCCACAGCACCTTACCATTCAGCTGCATCTCAGCCTCTGACAGCCAGGGCCTGTGATACAAGCCAGCCATGCCCTCACTCTGCACATATACATACATGTACATATATACACATTCTCTCCCCAACACAGAAAGATGGATTGCCCCTTTTCCCATCTCCCAGCCTAGGCATTCCTCCCTTCTGCCAGTACTTGCAGACCACAAGACAGACTGACGACTTCCAAAGTGTGAGAAACATCCACTAGTTGACCCATGGGGTGTTCAAACTGCCACACCCTGACTGGCCTAAGAAAGAGCTTCTTCCTGGTCTCCTTAGGGAAAAGAGGGAATATCCTTCCCACTCTAGGTAACAACCAAGGAAAGTGTGTGAAGTGAGTACTGAAGCTCTGATGAGACTGACCTCATTAACCCCATCTTGAATAATCAACTCACAGGTAACTTATTCCATGAACACAAATGCCTGGCTCTGGGCACTGCTGGAGCAGGCCTGGAAGCCACAGGAGTTCAGGTGCCTTGCACTGCTGTACAGAGCCAGCTATTCAACCACCATCTGAGTTAAGTGCTTAAGCCCAAACCAACAGGCCTTTCTCTCCATAGAGGGAACCTTTAGATTATGCTGCAGAAATTGCTATGCTGCACTCCAGAAAGCACAGAGCAAACACACTGAAGATGCTGCTCTAATTGCCTGACTCTGGCATAGCAGTCTGGGCTCAGTGTTCATCATAACACCTATCAAGCAGAGTTATTCTGGAAGGCTTCTTAGTGGCCCCAAGCCCTGGGAAGACTTAGCAACCTAACACAATGTGCAAACACTGCTTTTCTGCTTCCAGACAGTCTGGCCTGACACATTAACCCAATGTGACATGTGCCAATAGCCTTTCAGGAACCAGGGTGGAGAAATTACATTTTCTTGGACACAAAGATTGTTTGGCTATCTCTTCCACCTGGGATATCTCAGCCTTTCCCTCTAAGGTCTAAAGATAGCTGGTAATAACAGCTCTGCAGGAACTATCTGCAGATCAAGCCAGTGAATTAGCTGGGCAAATTCTTCTACTTTCCTTAAAAGAAAGATCCAGGAGGACAGAATCATTGCTTCAAGAAGGCAATGAGAAGGAGGGGATAAAAGTTAGAGAATGCATCTCAGCTCCCAAGGATGAACAAGCCTGCAGCCTAAGGGAAGGAGGCAAATGGAGATTAACTTGGTTATAGGGATAAGACTTTTCCTTTCTTTACCCAACCGAAACAAGGAAGCACCAGTCAAACATCTGTAAGGGAAAAAAAGTCCAATATCAGAGAAGGGAGGACTTACTGGATCAGTGGCCACAGCCGAGCAGCGCTGCACCAACCCTTCAAATGTAGCCTTCAAAGCCTGGTGCTCAGGGGGCAGCTCCTTCCTCTCAATGCTTTCCCTAGGTAGCTGGTGATACTGACAGAAAAAAAATGCAGCTGAATGAATGCAACAGGAGCATGAAAGGCCAGAGCAGGTAGATTCCCCTCTTCAAACTAGAGAACAGAAAGAATTTCACCCCTTCACAAACCCAGAGAATATCTGGAAGCACAGAGTTAGGTTATCTTCAGATACAGCTCCAGGCCTCTGTGGATTCTCAACTCCCAGCAGGCTGACAGCCTGCCTGGTCTCCCTTGCTTTCTCTCACCCATACCCAGGTGCCATTTTTCCAACCTGGCAATTCCTCTAATGCTCAGCAGAGATGCTTTGTAGGGGCTAGGGAGCAACATAAGCCCTCTGCAGTTGCCAAGTAGTAAGAACCTCAAAAGCTGAGCTGTTTTCCTACTTGACAAGATGCTGGTGGCTGGGGAATGCCCCACTTTCCCTGGTACCTGTAGGCTGCCTTCCCTGGGTGCTCCTGGGGGTGACTGGCCAGATTCTTGCAACCTGGATAGCTGAGGATGGATCCCTTGGGGTTCAGCAGGCATGCCCATTACTGGAGCTGTGATGGGGGCCAGAGGAGTAAATTTCTCAGGCAACTGTCAGCAAAGAAAGGAAAGCAAAAAAAATCAAGAAAACCAAGTCCAAGGAAGAAGGGCTGGTTGCTTCTCCACAGAAAAATTCAACATCCTTTCTAACTTGAAGAGTCTGCAGTTCTCAAGATGATGAAAGAACACATCCCTGTTCTTTCAGCCCCCTGACTCAGAGAATAGGGCCCTTCCTCTTCCATCCTAGACGAACAGTCAAAGCGACAGCAAGAAAACCCCTCTGAAATTGCTCAATCAAACAGATCCGTTACTCCTGAGAGCACTGGTCCTCAGAAAGCCGCTTGGTCTCTGCAACGGCACGAGCCCTGAATGTAGAGATTAGCAGCAGTAAAGTGTCCAACTGAGCAAGTATTGGGGAAAATCCCACGACATGGGGGGAGATTCCTCTTGCAAACACTTCATCATGCCCCTGCTAAGCCAGAGAGTCATGACAGATTCTCTCCAACAGGGCTAGATCAAAAGGAGATGGCTTTAACAAGGGGCTAATCCTGTTGTAGTGAGCACAGCCTGAAGCAGGTTCCCAGCTATGCTGCCAGAAAAAAAGGGTGAGAAGTCTGTTCCAAGCTAAAGAAGAGGGTTGGGGGGTGGGAAGGATGCCAAAGATGCTTCTCATCACACCTGCCAGCAGGCACCAGTGATGGAAACAGGGTACTGAGAGCATTTGTTGCAGAAGAGCTCAGCTCACAGGCCCTCCAGTGCAATCACGACAAGGCAGAGAGCTGCAGGACCAACACGGCAGGCAGCTCACAGCTACACCTGTCCCAGCTTCTCTCAGCACAAGTGCCTTATCATTTGGTATCAGCATCTGAGGAAAATCACTGTTCTGAGGGAAAATGCTGCCCCTAGCTATCAGGTGTGAAGAGAATGTGACCTCCTCAGCCGCTCTCAAAAAAATTGTGTAGGCAAGGGCATAAGATTAAATCTGTATTTTTAACAACAAATTATTGTAGGCAGCCTGGGAAGTACTGACAGAGGATGCAACATTAGAGCTGATAACCATATTACAAAACAGCCACCCTGCAGAACAGCATGTGACTTTGGATGGCAAAGAGCCAAGATTGCTTGGACTCCATTCCTAGCCATGAAGGCAGTGCAGACGTAGACAGAGCAACAGGGATAGAGACCTGCAGAGTTTGACAGCGAGCATTTATAGGAATGTATCTGTCACATGGAACTCCCTGGCTAAAAGACAACCAACACATATTGTAGCTGAAAACTTACCTTTTTCTTTTGAAGGCCTCCTCTTCCAGTAGAGGGATCACTCCAAGATTCCTGAGCTGCCAGGACAGAGGACAAGACACAAACCTCAGACTGTGAGAAGCTGGTTGCAGCAACAATTCATGCTCAGTTTAGAACTTCCTTCAGGAGAAGGCCCTTTGGCTCCAATTCCCTTGTCATTGCACCTTTAGACTGTTTCAGCTGAGGAATTTCAAATCCAGCTCACAGGCCCATGAGATGTTTTTGCTTCCCCTTCCCTTTCTTAATTTCATTCTTAGTATCCTAGTGTGTGGAGCTGATATCTGATCAGACTGAACTGGCACATACCCACTCCCACACAGGAAACTTTTTTTTTAACTACCTGAAGCTTTCTGGATTCTGTATAAGCTGCAGAAGTCAGCCTCAGAGTCAGGCCTGAACCTTGGTGGGGACCTGCATAAGTGTGCATCTCACATTTCAGGAAGTTCTTGGAGTTCCCCAGAGAATATGGCACTGTGGTAGCACAGCCAGAACCATGCTACAGGTGAGAGGGCTTCTCACCAGTACTCACAGGAATGCTCATGGTGGCAGTTCAAAGCAATACAGGCTGTTCTGATAAAGGCAGAAAGATTTAGGGGTGGGTTCCCTTCCAAAATCATGTTCAGAACCAAAGCTTAGCAAAATTTGCTGACTGCCAAATAGAAGGGAATAGACTTAACCAGTAAATGCTTTGGGAGCAGAAGGGTGTCTCAGCAGATGCCTCTGTGGTACTCTAACCTCACTCCAGGTAATTTAAAATCCATCAGACAACATGGCATCGAAAGACTTGCATCCACTCTTCATTCTGCAAAGGTCAAATTGCAACTACCTTGTCTGCTACTGTCCTGTAAAGGTACCTGCATCTTTAGACAAAACCCCAGTAATATAACCTCAAGCCCATGAGACAGGAATAATCTGTGAGAAAACAGAGGAATTCTAAGGGGGCAATATCAGAATTACTGGAGCTCAGAGCCACACTTAATGAGCTACTGATCCTGAACTGAGCTTTAAAAATCGCAGGGGTAAGATGCAAAAGGTGCTTCATTACTTTAATTACCTTTATTATTAAAATCCTGGCAGCCTCTTTTTGCTCTCCCTTTTCCCATGATTTCAAGACTCACTCTCTGATGAGTTTGGATCAGAAGTTTAATTAAGTTGGCACCTATTTCTAGCTTGGAGATTCTGTGCCCTAGAACTCTGCTGGCCCCCACAGAGTCTGTGGCCCAGCAGTCCTTGGCACTATTCCAACCCAGTGGCACTCTGTATCCTCACTGGAAATAGCTATGTAAATTATACCCTTTAAGCCAGGCATTTAATCATCAGACATGAGAAACAACAGACCCTGGTGCATTTTGGTGGGGTGAAATACTATCTTCCCTATGCTACTTGTGAAACAGAATTTCTCACCATCCCTGAAAGGAGTGCCCCATGGCAGCAGTCTCCAGCAATGCCTGTCCTAGAAAAACAAGACCATCAGAGGCTTGAATCAGGGATTATCCTGGCCAGAAAGGAGATGAGCCAACATGTTACTGTCCTTCTCCCTGTCCCTGACACTCTCAGGAACTTGGGATTTCTGCAAGTGGAGGTGTCTGTTCATTGTGTTAGTACTAATGTCCATGAGCTGTAGATACTACGTTCAGGAATGTCTAGAGCAAACAATTTTGGGCAGTCAGATTGAGTGATTTTACAGTCCCTTTTCAGATTAAGAAGAATACAAATCAAAACCAGAAAATAATAGCAGGCAAGAAAGCACTCTCAAGGAAGCCAGTTTGCACTGCTAAACCAAGCATGCCATACACTGCCATTAAAACTGGGGGCAAATGCTGCCAAGGAGAAGGGAATTTCTCAGTTGTGAATTCCTGAAGGGCATCTTAAACCTAAAGAAGTGCTTGAACTCCTTGTCGTGGAATCATCTTCCCTTAACAGGGAGAAACAGAGGGATTTTGTTTCTCTGCTGAAGGGACACCTCCGTCTCTGGAGTCCCACTCCATGCAGCCAGACTGCTTGGGGATGTAAATGCCTGCAAGTACTTAGATTTCCTAAATGAAGCTATGATATTTGTGCCTGGTAGATGGTCCTGTCAAAGAGCAGCAATCAGAACAGTGACAGTCCACAAAGACATTGAGCCTTACCCCACTGACAATGTAGATTAGAATATAACTACCTTCCAACACCAATGAATACCAAGGAGAGAAATCAGTAAAGTATCAGTCAGAAAACCCCTTGGGTCCAAATTTTCCCCTACACGCAAACTAAGATTCAAAGCCAAACCTCACCCTTTAACTAAAGCCAAAAAGGATTTCCAGTTCCCCTTGGAAAGAGTCCCCAGATTCTGCTTGGGAAGCTGTACTTCACCAATGCTTCTACTGGGACTCCACCTCTTCCAAACCACAGGAGGAAAGCACAAGCAAAACCATGCGCAAAGCTGGGAGAGTAACAGGGAGAGATGAATGACAACCACTGGCCTGTTCCTCACCTAGGGAACCAAGACAGGAAAACTGTCTGCTTCCCTGTCCTGCTGGCCCAGCAACTGCCTGAAAAGACAGAGACTGAAAATGGTCTAATACCTCCAGAACTGGAGGGAAATAGAGAAGGAAGAAGCAGGAGACATTATTTTCTGTATCCAAACTCATGAGTAATAGCACAGTACTTTTATTTTACTTCCAATATCCCCAGCTGTCACTTACTAGTCCTCAGGACAGGTATGTTCCCTACCCCACCTGGACAGCTTCCCAGGCATGCAAGGGAACAACAAACAGCAGTGAGCATGCACACATGCACACACATCAAAACATGCATTTCACTGGAAGCAGCAACTTGCCTGCCCCACAGGTCTGGAGGTTTCTCTGGGTACTACCTGCATGATCCGTGTGGGGATCTAGCCAAGGGAAGAAACCTGAAAATCAAGGCAGGGTGGAAAAGGCAAAATCACCAACAGCTCTAATTCAGTGAGTAATTTCACTGGACTACTATGCCAAAAAGCTTTTCAGGAAGGAATCTGTTCAGCTGTAGCTTAGAGCCTTTGGTGTGTAGTCCCCACAGACTTCACACAGTGGGATTTGCTATCCTTGGATAAACACAGGTCAGCAAAGGATTTCAGGTGAAGGCAAACATCACAGCCTCAGCTCCTTCACTCTCAGCATACGTGTGGCTTGGAGAATCATCTGCTCAAAAATCTATGGATTGTCAGCCTTGTTGTTAGGGATCTCCACAGCCTGGCTAAGCCTGTCCCTTGAGACAGCAGAGAATTAATAAACACCAGATATTCTGGGAAATAGAAGGAATGCCCATCCATGGGGAACTAGGTCCAACAACACTCTTTCTATTAATCATGATAGCAAGGACTTCACACGATAGACTGGATTCAAACTATAGACCCAGAGGGGTCTAAAACACTGCAGAGAGGAATCCAGAAGTGATTCCCAGACAAGCCCTTTATGACAACAGGAAGGAAATGGTAGCCCTAGAGCACAGCAGACAGAGGAATTTAGTCCTGAAGCTAAATAAGGAGTATCTCATGGACAAGAAGCTCTCCCACAATTTCAAATACACTTCTCATGTAAGTTGCATGAGCAAGGGTGAGATGAGCAAACCTTCCATCAGGGAACCACCACCCTCTCCATCAGAGCAGATGCCTTTGGAGTAGATGACTATTCAGGGTGCACTGAGGACCTGAAGAGACATCATCTTGAAACCACAACCTGGGAGACAGAACAACTGAGCAGGCTGAAAGAAACTGTCACCATTGTTGTGTTCCACCACCACAGCAAGATTCAGCACTCTCTGCCTGTAAGGTCTGCCTCAACACCACATCCAGTGGTGAGACAGACCAGACCTCAGAAGATCCATGTCCACTACACACTGCAAACCCCACCTGGGCTTGTTCTGGACACACAAGTAACACAAACAGTACTTACCTGTGGGAGGAGGAGGAACGGCCGCTGGCAGTGGTTTAGTAGATGGAGCTCCAGGACCTCCCTGAGGATAACCCATGTTCATGGGGCAATTGAAAGGTGCTGAAGAGAAGTCTAGAGGAGACTGGCTGGCAACAGGGAGAGGACAGGCTGCAGGAAGCTGAGATGATGGGGCTGAGGCTGGAGTGAAGAGGGCCGGTCTGGGTGGTGGAACACCAGGAGATGTCATGGGCATCAACTGCCCTGGCAGAGAGGGTTGGCTGGAGAAAGGAGCAGGACCAACAGGTCTGACTCCCACCGGTCCAAATGGCTGAGACTGTGACACAGCTACAGACAACAAGGGGAGTGTATCAGCATGACTTGTTTCATGTGCCAACTACTCATGAGACTATCCTTCTTGGTAATAAGCCTTCCCTTCTTCAAGCCATATATTTTAATATTCCTGCCCCCCTAGCCCAGGCTACATCAGTGAAACTGCCAACAAGCCAGCTGTGGCTTTTCCACCCCTATATATGCTTAGTATCAGCACACATGCAGCAACAGTCACTACAACTAGATCTGTCAGAAGCACTGAGAAGCCTTTTAGACAGCTGACTTGTTCTTTGTCAGTACAATAGGCCTGTGAGTAAAAAACTAGAGTGGCCACCCACATTGAAGGCTTTAGTCTCAGAAAACCTAGAAATGGACACAACTATCAGACAATGCTTACCTGGCCCTGAGACTGCTGCTGGATTCAAGCCCAAGTTGTACTGTGGGTATGGGTATGTGTCTCTGGAATAGACACTTGTTTGTGGACCTGTGTTGGCCTGGGGAGGGGCAACGTGGTGAGGTGTCACAGGCATTGCTGGCACTGGCTGAGGTGTGAAGAGGGAAGGCACTGAAGGCTGAGATGGTGCTGAAGGGGCAAACGATGACGGATAGTTGGGCTGCAATAAAAAAACAAAGAACTTGCAAATGGCCAACAGAGTCATATGCATACACAATACTAGCAGATGCAATTCCTATCTCTGTCACTTCTCAGGCAACAGAAGCTGCTGCTGCTGTTGGTGCCCTGGATGCACTCAACCAAAGGCCTTTCCCACCATGTAACTTGCTCAACGTGATGAGCACCACACTCTTTCAGAGTATTCTCCAGCTCTCAAAAGGATTAGTCCTCAGGAGCAAATTCCCATATAATGACTTCCTGGAAGCACAACCAGGAGGAAATAATGAAGGAACAATAATGGAATAATAGAGATTGGAAGCAAAACTTTGTGAACAGTCTTCTTGTGCAAGAACTGAGATGAAGGCGTGAAGATATCTGGGTAAGATGAGCATAGCAAAATGACCCCAGCCCCTTTCACCCTAAGATTTGAGATCTCAGTGGATCACTATACTTGTAACATTCTCCTCTGGGGACTGCATGTAGGACAGGGCTATGTGAAAAGATGCCAGGCCACTGACTTTTGGATTGCCACAGAGCTTGTGTTTGCTCCAGTGAACGACATCAATGAGGAGCTCCTCAGTGTCTGCAGTTTATGTCATCTCATATTACTTGTTATGCCTTCCACAACCCAGTAGCCTTCCTCCCTCTTCCCAAGCCACAAACACCTAAGTTTAGGGCCTACCTTCTCTGGATGTCTGGGACCTGCTTTGTGGGCCGCTCCTTCAAGGATGGAACCACTCTTGGTAGCTGCGGGTTTGATGACCCCTACATTAACACGAGTGTAGGGAAAAGGGGGTGGCTGCTGATCACCCACACTCTCTCCTTGAGCATGAAAGAGCCGGTCTCGGAGCTGTTCAATCAGCAGCTGAAACGAACTATACTTTAGAAAAAGCACTTTGAGAGCCCCAGACAGAAAATGCTGGGGAGGCATTTAAAGTAGACCCTGACCTAAAGCACTGTGAATCAAACTGCAAAACTAACCATGTCCCCAACAGCCACCAGGAAAAAAATCTCAACAAATGGTCAGTGACAATCTGGGATATCACCTGCCATACTATCAGGCAGATGAAGTCTCCCGGATCCTTCCCCTAGTCTTTATAGTATTCCCTCCCCAACCCCTACCCACAGTTAGGCACTAGATGGATTTATTTCAAAGTGCCAGGTGACCTCCTCATTCCCTTCCTCTACAAGCTAGTTTCAAGAAGAGAGGCAGCTTCCCTGGCAAGCTGCTTCCCAATGTTGTTCTCCAGCAACCATTTTACAGTTCTATAACTCCTTCCTTTTCCTTGAATCAAAGGCACTACAAAGAAAATGCAAATGAAGACAAAACCCATATCCTGGAATAGCTTCCCCCCTCACCCTCTATTCTCAAGTTAGCACAACTAAGGTGAAACTTTAAGTCCTGATGCATGACAAAACCCCAGCTCTCTTTCCTACAGTCTCCCCCCCCCCCCCCCCATACTACTCTTTCCCAAAACAGCTTGCTGCTCACTCACCTCTTTAGAGCTGCTGGGTAAGTAATTCATTGCAGCTGCCAAGCATCCTTGTGATGCCAGGAGATTGGCATACTGGGTGATTCGTTCTGCCAAGACAGGGCCTGGTGCTGGCCCTGCCATGCCTCGGAGCATCTCAATGGACCTGCTCAGCACCATCACCTTCTCTATAAGATCCTGAATACAGGGGGAAGGAAGAAATAAGACTACTCAGAATCTGACTAGTTTTACTGGTCCATCTTATGCTGAGACAATACCAGATAGCTCTCCCCACTTTCAGTTGACATCAGGGCCAATGTGGACAGAAGTTACTCCCCTCTGCACCAAATACTGTCACTAATGACCATTTCCTCAGATGCACTTGGAGAAAAAGAGGAACCAGGAAGCAAATCCTGACATTGCTACTTTAACAGTAAGGGAAACAAAAGAAAATCAGAAGCCACAAGATTGTTCCAATCAACTGTGATCATTTTACTAGGAAGCTACTATTGTTACAGGCAATCAACTTGGAAGAGGAAGGCTTAAAACCATACCAAGAGAAATTCAGTAGAAAAAAACTACTACTGCTGGCAAAAGGACCAGAAGGGTTTTAGTTACTCAAAACTCCTTGAACTCCTAGGAATGAAAGCAGTGTTTACAGCCGGAGAATGATACATGCTGATATCTGGCAACCGGGAGGAGGCCAGTTTCAGAAATAACCAGGAGTGCTGAAGATGCCTTTTTGTTGCTTTTACTCAGTAGCGGGATTACAAAACCAGGAACTCTGTAGCAGAGGGCATTATCTGCAGGTATCCAAGTGGAAGACTTGTCTAGCTCATTCTAGCAAGTGACAGACACAACAGGGCTTAGTCACTTAGCCAGGACTGGTTGAAGTGTAACAGATTACTGAGATTAACTCAGTTGGTCAGAGCATGGTGCTGGTAATACCAAGGTTAAGGGTTCAATCCCCACATGGGCCATTCACTTAGGAGTTGGACTTGATCCTTGTGGGTCCCTTCCAACTGGGATTATTCTGTGAAATAATCAATAGGAATGAAGAGAGGTAGGTAACAACATTGACTTAGAAGTCCTGATTTATCTGCAAGGTGTGACTTCCCATATGTGATCATTCTGCTTGCAGTGGGAATATCATGATCCAGACTTCATTTTATTTTGCTAAGGCTGTTCTGAAGGTACAGCCAGATAACTGCAGCATTAAGTTATACATGAGAAACACAGCAACAAATGTATCCCAGGCTACTACCAGTAAAAAAAAGGGCATAGCTCAAACTTCCCTGAACAAAAGGAAGCTCAGAGATGGCATCAGTATGTACGAGAGGCGAGTAGGCTGTAACTCCTGTCCATGGCTGGATTTACGTGCAGTGTAAACACACACAAACCCTGACTGATTCAGAGTGCAAGCCTCCTTTCAAAGCAGGCTCATAACCCAGGCTAGAAGGAGATACATGGGTGAGTACAAACAGGCCTCCACTGTCTGCTGGGAGCCAGATACCCTGATGGGAAAATACAAACAGTTCAGGGCTACAGGCCTAAAGAAGAGTCAAACCAACATCATAGCACCTGTACCTGTAGGGCAAGTGGTGATGAAGTCTCATGGTTTTTTACCCAGCATTCCACCAGCCTCTCCACATTGCCTGATGAGATATAGCAGAGGCAGGCATCATTGGACAGGGCTGCATCTCCCTCTGACTCCAGGCGGGCACCCAGCATGTCTAGAGAGAAGAGATGCAGCCAACATTTAACACACTCCCCTTTGGAAGAGCTCATTAACCCCAATGCTTTGAATCTGCACCTAATTAGAATCATAGAACCATTTAGATCAGGAAGGAACATTAAGTCTAACTATAAACCTAGCACTGCCAAGTCCCACTAAACCAAGATTTTAAGTGCCACATATACTTGTTTTATAAATAACTCCAGGGATGGTGACTCCACCAGTTCCCTGGGCAGCCTGTCCCAATGCTTGACAACCCGTCGAGTCTAGGTGGTTTTCCTAATGCCCAATTTAAATTTCCCCTGGTGCAGCTTGGTTTCTTCTTCTCCTATCACTTGCTATTTTGGAGAAGTACAACCTCCTTTTGGGTAGTTGTAGAGAGTAGTAAGGTCACTTCAATCCTCCTTTTCTCCATGCTAAACAACCCCAGTTCTCTCAGCTGCTCCTCATAAGACTTGGGATCTAGACCCTTCACCAGCTCCATTGCATAACTGTTGGATAACAGAGAAATGGGAAGGAAACCCAAAGACAACCTGGTTTAAAAAAAACCCCAAACTTTTGTACATCTGCCAATTTTTATGTCTGCCCAAACACATAAAAGAAAGAAAGAAAAGATTAATTCAGTGAAAAAATCCAACACTTTTTTTTAATTTCCAAAAGAGGTGTGGGAATTTCCAGGCAATAGTAGGGTGCTGAAATCTGTTCTAGGTGGAATGAAGTCCCACTGGACCTTTTATTGTAGATGAAATACCCTTCTTTATGGGATAAAAATCACCCTCTTCATGTCTCAGCCAAGTGATAGCAGCTATCCTGGGTTTTTTTCCATGCTACTTCTAGAGGTCACAGGAAATACCCACATACACAACTTTACACCATGATTCTCAGCTACAGTGTGCACCTATCATTCTCCTAACTCAACACACCACACTTATTTAAGTTCCAGATAGCTGTAATGAGTAAGAAGTGTTGCCTTTTCTTAACTCTATCCACTTCTTTCTGTAAGCACTCCAGAGTTACCCTCTGCAAGGGAAATTGTATCAAAACATAGTAGACTGCATACCACAGAGCTGAGTGTAGTCTTCGTGCTTTGAGTATGTTAACAAGATGGCCAGTGCCTCCTTCCAGCTCTGTAGATCACAAGTGCAAACAATATCTTGCCACTTCTGCTGCACAATGGAGGAAAGCAGCTGTAAGGGAAGCAGAAGGCCTGTTACTCACTGAAGAAAAAGATAAGCTGACAGTCTAAGCAACAGCTCACTTTCAAACACGCTTTCCACCATGCAGAGACTACTACGCTCACTGTACATTAAGGTCCAACAATCTCAGCCTCCCTACCTTAACAGTAATTGGAACCTGATGCCTCTAAGAAAAGTAAAAAAGCTCAACAAAGCACTTTAAAGAATATGGAAACAGCCACACTAGACAAGATTAAAGATCTAACACGTATCTTGTTTCAGAGCAGCTGGTATCAATGACTGGAAGCACAGTGTTAAGATATCCCAACCTCTGTTACACTTCCCCATTTGTAAATTAATAAGCTAGGAACTTCCTAGTTGAGCTGTTAAGGGGCAGTATGCACCACAGGTTAGAAGCATGAGAAGCTGAGACAGAAACCATTACCATAAAAAAAGGAATAGAGAACACACTACGTAAAATTGTCATAAAGCTACCAAGATATTAGAGTAAATGCGATAGGAGATGAACAGATTCTGCTGACATTCTACTTCCTTCATTGAAGAGAAAGCATTTCCACATATATTCAGAGAAACATTTGGCAAGTCAGTGCACACCTTCCCCTGCTCAGTGTGTACACAAAACCATCACTCACCATGGAGAGATTTGTTTTCCGCTTGGCAAAGTAGCGCTTCTGGGTTTCCTTCAGGAGGTTATCCCCACCAGCTATGGCTAAGATGATGGCATCAGCAAAGCGCTCTGCTCGCATGCACAGCTCCACTGCACCCTCAAAATTCCCCAACAAAAGGGCTTGGCTGATGAGTCCATCTGTATCTACAGAGGTAAGAAGCAGAGTCAACCCAAAAAGTCATCACTCAGATGCATTGATGATGTTGCTTGTTTTAAAGAGCAGGCAGTAAAAAGCAGTAACAGCTAAAAGTCACCTAAAAGAAAATTTGGAAACTCAAAAAACCGCACTGAATTGACTCTAGGTCTTCCATCATCTAGAAGAATCTTCTAAATTTTTAATGGGTCTCTGATCTGGAAGAAGTATTTCTATGTTCAATGTGATACGCTGCATAACACTTGAAAGAGTCATATGTTTTAAAAGTATCCATCTACTGGAGTGAACTAGATTCTTCCTGGTCTCTCTGAATTTTCTGGTTTTCCTTCCTCTCCCCTTTTCTTAAGAAGGCAGAAACACTCTTTATGTAACATACCTTCTGTGACAGGAATCTCCAATGTGCTCATATTCTGTGGGATGAGGTTATCAAAAAAGGTTGAAGAGGAAGAAACAGCAGCTACATCATCGCTGGAATTCATCAAAAGCTGTGCAAAAAGTGCAAGAGCTTATTTAATTCACTGCACACACATAATCTACCCAAAACAGTTTAGCGGACTACAGGGTGGGATGGGGCTGCTCTCCATTTGGTTGTGCATGTTCATATAAATCTAATTTCAATTTGGAAACTCCTGTCACTGTGCAATTAATCTGCACAGTTTCACAAGGGAAGCAACAAGAGCAGTGCTGCAATTGGCAAAGCTTAGGAGATTGATGGTGCAAGACATGCAATGCCAACAGCACTGCTGGGCAGCATTCATCAACTCAAGTGTCAGCCCTTGAGCAAGCTGAACTATTTTGGATGGAACAGAGACAAGAACAACAAGTAAAATCTGTAAATAACAGGTTGGATCACAGCCATGTGTGGTTCTTTACTGAAATGCAGGACACAATTGCTACTCCTAGAATATCTCAGCCAGTGTTTGAGGCTTGTGAAGGTGATTACTAATCAGAGGATATAAGTTTTAGATACCTCAGAGGAGAAAAGTTTACAGAGAACCAGGCCCTGGAAGGCACCTGAAGATGGACATCCCAAAATTATGTGAAAATACATTTCAGAGGATAGAGGTGAAAAAGAAAGAAATACCACAGCAGAAGCTTCACAGAGGAAATCCAGAACAGTAGCCTCAAGTTAAGCTGGGGTGAGGCTAATTCTACCACTGAAGAAATCAACACAGGTGAAGTAAACCTTCTTGCAGAAATAATAGCCAGGAGTCCTTCATTGTTCAGTGGTTAGTTTTAAAGCCAGAAGGGAAAGTTATTATCATTTAGTGTGACCCTGTGAGGGTTTGATAGGCCTGTGTACTGCCATCTGCAATGCCAGCATTGAGCCCAACAAGCTGGGGTTGGAATTAGGCCTTCCAGTTCATTCTGCCCTCCTCTGCTCTCCCAAGCTGGCAAGATGTACAGGACATACCTGATCTGGTGCAGCATTTGTATCACCTGCCTCAGGAAGGGGCTGTTTATCTGGGATCCCATTACTCAAACATGAGGCAATCTAGAAAAGTAACAGACACACATAGAGTAAAGCAAAGTAAGCACCTGGACAGCAAAATTACTAAGAGACTGGCAAGCCCCAGACACAATTCCCCCAACTCTTTCACCTGTTTGAAAACTTCCACCTCATCCTGGCTGGCTGCCTATCAGTGACTATTTATCCTTTCCAGAGCATTATCCATCAGTAGTATGCCAGACTGTCTCCACCTGTCACCTTCTTCCTGGTTGAAGACCCCTGAGACGCAGAGAGCTGAATGCTAAAAAGCTCTCACCACGGCACTGTTGTTGAACACTCCCCAGTGCACCAACAACTGAAACCAAGATAACTGGGCTCAAGATCCCTTTGGCTACACCCTTACAAGTGCTGCATTTGCTTTTTAGTGGGGTATACTTCATGTGACTCCCAGCTGAAATTTCACACACTTTGGTCATTTGTGTGCTGTGAGATCACTTGCTCAGTTCCAGGAGGACCCCACAACCCTCCTGCAGCAGCTTTAGTCCTGTAAAGGTTTCCATCTATTGGAAATACCCCTTACCTTTTTTTGCAGATCCTCTTTAGTGTAGCCCAGCAGCTTGAGAAGTTTAGTCCTGGACTCCTGCTCCAAATTCACCTGAGTCCCAATGGATATTAAAAAGACAAAAAGTATGTAATATCATAGACATCTACACACTGATAATAGTTAGCTGCTTCTGGCAGCAGCAAAGTTCAGAGCTCAGTTTATAGATAAAGAATTGAACTATGAAAAGTCCACCTAATAACTATTGCGTAAAAATGTATGGAATTTAAGTTATAATCATGATAAAAGGGTAAAACTCAAGTTTGCCACAGGTACAACTGAGGTACAACTGTGTATCAAGATCACAACTGTATACATACCTAGTGTACTTGGTCATTAATTTTCTGGATAATCTAGGAATTGCCAAGCTAATCTCTTCACAGAGAAAACTGACTGATTTGAATCTGGATGAAACCGGGACAAGGTGGTTGCCTGAACTGCTAGCTGGCTCAATTGCTAGCTAATTCACAAGAATTAGTTAACTGTTACAGAAGCTCCCTGGCTGAGGATTTCAGACACTCCCAAAAATTCCCACAGGCTGCACACAGCCTAATTGACAGGCACTATTTATATGCTTTAATGCATGATTTACATTCTGCAATGAGAATCTGTCTGTCTCAGTCAAGTCCCACGCTGCTTCTTCTACACAAATGATCAAACTGTACATGTGCATGATACTTGTAAACAGTCCATTTCAGAAACTGCTCCTGCAGAAACAGGAACAGTGCTGCAGGATACTTTTGTACAGAAGCCTAGTTTGTAGTTTAAGACAATCAATTGTAATATATCCTTTATGTGCTGGAGTGGTTTCTCAGGACCACACACCAGATGGGTTATAAAAAGTGACTCAAAATGACAGTTTGATGTGTCTCATTTAACGCAACCGAAGACATTTTTGCAATGGAGACCACTTTCACCACCTAGATTAATAGCTGGCCATCCTGTTCAATATTCCCCACACAAATATAATACTGTGGCAAACATCTCAATATTTTGCCCTCCACACAGTCTGCTACAAGTGTCTGTAAGCCACTGCCAAGACTAAGCCCTGCCTCTCAGAAGGACGACCTCTTCTTATTACCAAACTCTCATGCTACCAAATTGTCCATGAAGGCTAGTCAGTCCTCATGCCACCATAGCTCTTCTCCTTTGTTCTGGGGTATCTCATTGTCCATTTGGACTTCACCTTGAAAAATAATAATGTACAGCTCCACAGGTTGCAGGCAGATATAGCTTGGCAATATGTTGAGTTGAAAAGATCCTGTTTCAGGAAGCCCAAACAAGTCCACTGAAAAGACCATTCCTAATGAAAACCAAGACAACCTCCAAGACCTCAACTTTCTTTAGGAAAAAAAATAAGTATATTCATTCAATTCCATTTTATATTTTAAAGAACAGGAATATAAAGGGCTAGAGAGGACCATATTCCACCCCAGGACCATAGAAGAACTGACCTCTGTATTTCACCACAGCCATCCTACCTTCAAGAAGTTCCAGAGGTTCTCATCAAATGGCAGCTTGGCTGTCTGGATCTTGCCCTGGCAGTAATCAAGGAGGTTCCCTGACTGCAAGGCCATCTGCAGTTCTTTGGATCGGAGTAGGAATTCAGTTTCAGTAGTGACTTGACTGATGAATACCTGGTGTGGATAAGTCTGCTGCATTTGCTGTCCAGGAGCTTTGGTTAGACCAAAGGTGATCAGTTTTCCTCCAAACTGAGAATGACAGAGGGTGATACAGTAAGTATTCTTATAAACAAAGGTAAAAGCTACTCAGTGCTTCATTTAGCAAGACAGACCCAAGCTCCAGCAGTGATCACAAGGAATCCAAGAGTTTAGTGTGCATGGATGGTATGAGCACTGAGGGAGCTCTCATTACTAGCCCTTCAGCTGAACTGAACACTGATAAACTTGACACTTGTGCATATCCGATCAGGCCTAGCCAATTGCAAGTGCCAGAGAGGCACAGAGGAAAAAGTACCCTTGAACAGAACTGTTAGTTCTTTTGTTACATGGAGAGGCAGACTGGCATGATAAAACCTATCAGGTGAAGAGCAGGCACTAGACAGACAAAGAACAAATCAAGCAACAGGCTAAAAGAACAATTCAGCCATCCAATTTAGGAGCAAAGATGCAAGGAAAACTAAATGCCTGGAGAGGAAAGAGAGAGAGGAGAATGGGAATGCATGCCAGCCTGCAAGGACACCTTTACAAGTTTTTCTTAGATTATATTGACTTCTACTTGTAATCTCCCATTCTCTGCTACAGGACTCTTTCTTGTTGAAAATATATCTGAATATTGAGAGTAAACAAAATTCACTTCACGGGACACTACAATGCAAACAGGTATTATGACAACTAGCAACAGGTTTCTCCAGTCAAAGCAAAGGATTGTGTCACAAGACATCATCTACTGCATTTTCAGCTAAGGATGCTTCATTCACTTACTGCAAATGAAACCCCCACAGGCCTGCGAATCCACTTGGGTGGTTTTTTTAATGGTGGAATCAAGGTGGTCTGAGTTACTTGCTCTGGCACCTGCAGAGGAGGAAGGCTCTGTCCTGTACCAAAGGGATCCAGGTTGTTGAAGGAGGAAGAGATCTAGAATCAGAAGGAAATAGGAAGAAAATATAATTCAATTCCTCTCTGTATGGAGTAACCATGAAAA
Organism: Camarhynchus parvulus; assembly: GCF_901933205.1. NCBI lineage: Eukaryota > Metazoa > Chordata > Aves > Passeriformes > Thraupidae > Camarhynchus > Camarhynchus parvulus. The sequence goes on along the minus strand of NC_044576.1, from coordinate 16,796,503 downwards.
ATGAGGCAAGTACAGCACCTCTTTCTGGAATACCACTGAATCCCTATACAAGAGAAATGGCATTTCAAAACAATTCCAGCAATCGTTTCTCAAGGAAGTTTCACCCTAAGAGATTTTCAAGTAGTTTTTCCTTAGCAAGATGCAATTTCCTAAAAAAGCACTGCTAGGCCTAGCACACAGCTCAAACAGAGGAGTTGCAAAATTACTTGTTTTATGCAAGACAATGACAACATATGGTCAAAAGTTGTCCAACTTATTTCTTGTTTTTCCCACAGAGGAATTCTGACTCCCTTTTTGTTGCTGGAGTCTTTCAATTGGGTTAGTTTCAAGGACTGTCTCTATTTATTGGCTTCGATGAGACTGATAAAATAAAACTTTCTTGTCTAGACAAGAGAGTGACAAAAGTGGCCCCTGAGCCAGATTTCTTACATTTAGGGAGTAAGTGAACACACATACAATGCTGTTCACAAGCACTTTTCATTTTTAACATTGTTCACATAGATTTGTTGTTTGCTAAAGATAATCCTGTTCAAGTTTGACTGGACCGTAGGGAACAGCTTTATAATTCAGCTAACCAGCATACCCAAAAGGAAGCAACCTCAGACTGATCAAGCTAAGATTGCCAAATCTTAGAATCACAAGCAATATTTTGTCTTTCTTCAGAGGAAACCAATTCCAAAGAAAGAACGGTTCTTGAGAAACAGCTTATATCCAACAGATCAAACACCCTAAACCTTAAAGAAATAAATACACATAACCAGGTCTGCAATAGAGCTTCTGTCCTGAGACTATTGAATTCATAAGAGAAAGACCTCTTGGTCACGAACTCCCTGTCACCATAACTGTCATTATCTCCTGCTTGTGCTCTTACTTGATATTCAATTTATTCAGGAATTATTCAACACTACTGTTTCCCAATTTTGAACAGTGGAAGTGTGATGCATACACATGAAGAATGCAGAGAGAGAAAATTCTCTATGGGTTAAATAAATCCTTAATCTCCCGCAGCTGTTGCTTGATAAAGTATTTTCTGTCTCTTGCAAATCCTATGAAACTGAACTCAGTCAGCTGTAAATGACTATATAAATAACACTTAAGCCAGTTCATATGTATTCTCTTAAAACCTGTATTGTAAGGCATTTGTTGGCTGGGACAGAGGCAGGGAATTAAAAGACTAGACACCAGATTAAAACTAAAATTTTAGACAGTAGTGACATTTAATCTGTTCAGAATTTGCTCATCTATTCATTAGCTAAGTAACGGGTTTCAGTATGAAAAATATTAACATGCTCAAAGTCAAAAGACTCGAGGAAAATTGCTAATAGTGGTTTATAAGCCACTTCATAAAATTACCTTCTAAACTAATGAAGAATAACATATCCTATTAATTAGTACCAATGTATTTAATATGAACCTAATAACAAGAAAAGATTGTGTACTGCTTTATTTTTAGGCTAATAGTAATAACAATAAAATGTATCTTAACATCACAATTGCGCTCACTCTTGGTTTTCTTTACACACCTTGTCAGAGGCAATGTGGTCTCTCTTTGGGATTTGGTGGGATTATTAAACCCCCACACAGGCAGCTTCTGGTTCCCACACCATACAGCCATAGGTCCAGGGGCATGGGACAGACTGCATCACTTGAAAGTGACCCCGTTACATACGTGTGCTTCCAGCACTCTGAGCAGTCACGAGAGAAACTGCCAGTCTGTCAAGATCTAACGCAGTCACAGGACTTTACCTTGTCAGCCTGTGTCTTCTGCTGAGCTTCTAAGTTCCCACCCATAACAGAATAAATGTTGATCCAGCCATCAAAAGTGGCAGCAGAGAAGACTGAAGGATTCCTAGGACACCACTGGACATCAAAGCACCACTGACTCCGAATGGGCAACTCATACACCACCTATCACAGAAAGAGAGAAGATGGAAGCACAACACAAATAGCCTCCTACTTTCCCCAAATTACTTGCCCACAGCCAGCCTGTCACTTTATTTACATGTCATCATTGCATACAAATCTCTTATTTTTGCTTCTTGAAGGGTACATTTGCAACCAAATTATACCACCTTGAATCCAAATAGCTGAAAGTCACAGAAAACTCACATTAAACTGGATTCTGACTGTAGAACAAAATCTAAAAGTGAGAAGTCACTTTTGCTCTGCTTCCTGAGTACTACTGTATCAGACTATTACAGCATTGTCACATCTGCTGTTAACCAAGGGGGAGACACCAGAAAACAACACAATAGAAACAGAAGTCAAGAACCAAGAATGTGTCATGAGCAAGAACACAAACAGAAAGAATAGCATGGAGTAACAAATGTGACAAGGAAAATAAAGAGCCTAAAGAAAAAAAATAGAACAGGAAGAGAGGAATGTAATAACTGCACATGAACTATGAAGGGCATTGCAGCCAACAAGTTTATGGTTCAGCATTCAAAAAGACAAAGTTCAATTCACAAACTTCCTGCCTGATGTTGGGCAACTCACTAACACAGCCTTGACTTTAAACCTCCCATTTGTAAAATGAACATATTTCCTTTATGATTTACAGAAACAAAGCACAGACAATCACAGCTTCATCTTCTGTGAGAACATGATCTGTGTTTTCTGTTTGAGATATAAGCAAATTAATAATTTGCTTATATTAAAATCTAGATTGCCAAACAGAAAAACTAACAAACAAATCCCAAGAAACCAAACATCCCCCAAACCCAAAGAAACCAATACTTCCCTCAAACTTACAAGATCAGCCATTCTGTATAACTGTATTAATTCTTAATACTGCAAAACTTCCCAACTTTTTCACTTGAAAATTTGCTGTTCATTGGTACCAAGTCAAAAAGAGCCCCCTAACAGTAGTTTATACACAGAAGTCTAATTTGAACTTGGACTCTGCATATCTACAGCAGCATGCATGCCAGCCACAGTAATTTTTTTTAAGTTTTCACTAAAAGACAGTGAAAATATTTTTGTAAAAATTAGACATCAGGAACATTTCAGAGTCTGAATCTCTTCTAACCACTAGAGATCTAGACGAAGCGAGCATCAAATCCCATGAAACTACAAAAGCAGCATTGCATGCATTTTAGGAAAATAGATTCGTTGTTTTCCTTGTCTCCAAGGCAAAAGTGGCCAGTGAGTGGTACTGTCCCATAAAATTAATCTAGCCTGGGGCTCTAATCTGGACTTTGCTCAGCATTGTTACAGGACTTTCCCCATGCTATCATCAAGATCAATGTCCAAAGTTCAGTTTTATCCAGGATCTCCACATTGAATGAATGGGTGTGCATAAAAAAAATTTAAACAGGCCCACCTTAATTTAGGTGATACCTAAATATACCAAGTATGGTAATTCTGAGATACATGACTAGATAAGCACATACATGTGAAACCATTTTTCTATAAATAAAGTTTGCATGCATTGTTTAACTACACTGTTCCCTTCTCAGTGACCCTCTCTAACATATGCTCCTTGGCCTCCTTCAAATTTCCTCCCAAATAAACTTACTACTCTCGGAGAGGGAAAAAGAAACACATGGAAAGAGAGAACACTAAAGTGCTAGCATAGCAAGAGTAATCATAAATAGTTGAAACTAAATTTTAAGTTAAAGTTTTCTTCCCACTCTGATCTCTGGACAAAGATGTATCTATTTCAGTCTGGGTATGGACCACACTCATTCACTTCAGAAAGAGTGCATAAGACATGCTTGAGGGAATTACATTGGCACTCCACAAGGATAAAGGGAAGAACACACACACAGCAAAGCACACAGTATAAAGCAGACCATGTGTACTGATAGCTGTGGTTACACACCTCTCCCATACTTGGGTTCCAGCACAAGATTCGGTTGTCTTTGGCACTACTCAACAGCAGTTCAGGGTCAGCCTGGCACCAAGAAACAGAGAGAACTCCCCTAAAATAGATCAGAAAGAAATCAGTCATATTTCCTGTACAGTTTGTTCTGCCATCTAGTCACTAAGAAGGCACCATGCACCAGCACCTTGGCTCAGAAATGCAAGTTCTCATCTCTACCTTGAACCAGATTCATATGGGAAAGAAAGCAGGCCCAGGAGAAAATCATAGTTCCCCTAAGTCCAAGTCTCCCAGCAGTCTGCCTTGAAAACATGCAACACAACATGCAAGTCCTCACCTGGTGTGCCCTTCCAGCTGGCTAAGAGGAGAGGTAGCAAAGCGTAAGTCCCATATTTGGATCACTGGCAAACGGTCATCCTCAGAGGAAAGGACTAGCTGGGTTGCAACTTCTGGATGCCAGGCCATTCCTGAGCAATGCATCTAGGGACAAAAATAGCACAGGCAAAAAATTCAGGGATGCAAGCTGGCAACAGCACAAATGGGCCAAAGCCATGTCATTCTGTACTGAACTCGCCTAGAATGCTTGACATAAACCAAGTCTAGTAATGTCTTGCTCCAAGCAGCAAGCATTTCTACCATCTCTTCACAGCAAAAAAAACCCCACTAACCACACAGAAGTCAAAGTTGACCTAGGAAGAAAGTTGGGAGGCTTCTCATAAATGAGTTGTGAAACAGAAACTGAATGCAAGAGTGCATGAATTTTAAGAACAGTAAGGGGCCTTGTTTCCCCATTTCATTCAGGAAAGAAGAAAAAGAGGTGCTGTGATGCTACATCTCCAAGAGAACTAGTTCCAACAGCTCCTAGAATAAAACCACTTGTCCCAAGAGTCTGTGCCCCTGCTTTGTAGTCCCATGTGGCATGTTGTAAGCTAGTTAGAAATGCAGCCTTTTCTCCACTCACTCTGTTGCTGTGGTCACTGACTTTGATGATGGGCTCATTCTTCCTGAGGTCCCAGACCACAGCCTTGCCGCTGGGGTGAGCGGAGGACAGGATATGCTGCACCTGCCGATTCCAGGACACCACACTGATGTCTTCATGTGGCTGCCAAGACAGGAAAGGCCACACATCCATTATTCCCAAGCTGAGGGAACACTCACAGGAGTCTGTCACTAGTTTAACTGAAGGATTAGGGACTTGATGATACATAGATTCCTCTCTTCAACTGCAGATCAACTAACTGGAAATACCAGCAGCACTAACCAGAAAGACTAGGGAAAGTCCTTTACTCAGAGTACAGTGGACAGTAAAATTCTATAGGGGAATGTCACCTGGAAAAGTACCTCTGCTTTTGAGGAACAGGCACTGGATTCGACATTGGCCAAATGTGTTGTAAATCACTCCAGAGAGAACTGCAGCAAAGCACACATATGTTTCTACCCCATCTTCTCAGATGAACTTAAATGGAAAGATGACCTTGTGCAACATTTCAGGAGTGCAGTGAGATGGAAAACAATGAAGTATTCATGACTAATTGCTGTTATTGTATCTACTGCAATGCAGGAGATAGGCAAGGAAACAAACAGGAGACTTACTGGAGGAAAAACCTGGACTGCTTTTACTGAAGTTTACTATGATTTTTCTACTTTCAGGAGCTGATTGCCCTGAATAATATAATAAGCATGAGAAGATCAGAAACTTCTTCCTCTTCAAACTCAGGAAAAATTATCTGGGAGCAATAGCCAAGATGCATTTAATGGCTCACTGGCTCTGCTAGGGATATGACTTTCATGAGATATGAAAAGCCTCAGTTGAAGCCTGAAATAAATTCATTCCTCAGAGAAGGTCCAATAAACCTTCTTAATCCATCACACATGCCCCAGCTGGATCACAAGATAAACTGGTCAGTTACTTGATTCAAATCCACAAAGAGCTTACCCATCCATGCAAAGTGCATCCTTCCAGAGCTTGCCAGTCTACCTCCCCTCCCTTTACACCACTTCTTCTACCCCCAAGAATGAAACCAATCAGTCTCTTCTGATTCATCCCTCTCCTGACAGACTTCAAAGTCATTCCCCTTTCACAGACTGACTGACTAGGCTAGGATGTCTCCACACACATCTTTTTGTCTTGCCTACTGAGATACAAAACTGCACGAGTATAGCCCAGAGGAAAACTCATTTACCTGTGATTTAGTCCCCGGAGTCATAGGCACGCTGAAATTATTCAAGTCCCAGATGAAAATTTCAGAATCATTGGCTCCAGAAGCCAAGAGATTATTCTGTAGAAAAAAAAAAAGGAAATGCTCAGTTGAGATTCCTGCTCAAAGATTTCTTAAAAATAAATGGAAGCAAAAACCCCAAAATCTTCTATAGTGAGATGAGAGCTGTATTTCACAGCCACTGGCATGCATAAAGATACTAACTGGACTATAAACCAAGCCCATCTCTGGCCTCTGTGCCATCCACTGAGGCACAGTACAGACACATTTAAAATTTGTCTGTTTTGTGCAGATGGCAGCTGTTAATCACGATGCAATTCTGCCACAGGCCTTGAAGCCACCGTCTCTGGCCAGCTGAGCCTCTGCCCGGCATCAAGGACATTTCTTCTGAGGAGATTCAAGTTTCTCACAACTGATTGCAGACATTTTTCCATTTGCCTTTGTGCTACCACAAGAAATATGTTCTGTTCACTCCTCATTTATGTTGCAGTCCTTTCAAATGTGATCAGAGCCCCACTGAATTAAACACCAACTGAACAAATAAAAAAAAATAAAAGTTTTAATTTTGAAAGGACAATGGTTTGACATGTAACAATATTACAAGACATGTTTTTATAGAGGTAAGTGATTTGAACAAGGTCACAGGAGAATTCAGAGGCAAAGCTGTGAAAAGAACCCAAATATGAGTCTCAAACCAGCCTTGTGCGACAACTACTGTGCCTCTTAAGTTAAAACTTGTCCCTTCACTTCATGAATCTATACACGAAGGAACGCATTTTCTAACATGGAGATTAACTTTCCTTTGGTATCTTTACGTTACACACCTGGAAAGGGTTGAAGTCAAGGGCTCGAACAGGCCCTGAGTGCTTCTCTGCCTGCGCAATGACGGGGTCGCCCTTGGAAGCCAGGACGCGGTGCACGCTGTACATGGTCAGCACTCCGTTATCCCCCCCACCAATGAGCACTCCAGAGGACTCTGCAGACCCATTGCCAAAGTTCCCCCAGATCAGCTTATGAAACCTAACAAAAGAAGAAAATAAAGCTGGCATAGGCCATGATGTTTGGTGGAAATCAAGACACTCTCTTCATTACCAAAACTCACATCTCTGTTTCAACCTATGAAACATATCCATCAGTCTGCACTTTAAACAATCATCTCCTTTTTAAGAGGGCTGTGGCTCTTGCATGCAAAAAAAGAAATAAGCTTCCTTCCAATGACTTTTCAAGGGAATTCAAAAAGGCAGAGCCTGTCTCTATTTTTTTGATGGTTTTGCTGTTTGTTTAAAACTTTTAGGACCTCACATGGGATTTGGTGAGTGCAATCCTCTAGCCTACACTTTATTGAAAATTAGTTGAGAGATCTACGTGCCTTCATTTCCAGAGCTGTTATCTGAAAAATATGTTTACACCCTTTAAAATCTGCTGGTTAGAAATCCAGGCTGTGTTTCACTGGGGGCAGACATCACCTACACTGATAAGCCTAAGAAATCATCTTGCTTTAAAGAGCTGGAAAGTAAGTTTCACTCTCTCAATAGTCTCTTCAGGGCAAATTGTTAGCCCCAGCAAATTCACACTATACATAATGTCTCTACTGACTGACTACCATACAAGTAATTTCAGATTTCTCTAATAGTCCACCTGCTTTACTTTTACACCCAATATGGTCTCTATCAAAAAAAATGTTGCGTTTTTGAAGAGAGGTCAATTGATTCAAAAGATCACTTTATATGCTGTAAACATTCTCCTGCTCTCCTTTCTTGCACCAGAAAACCCTTTTCATTTTCATTGATTGATACATCAGTATGAACCTCTAGTACCTGTTTGAGGCAGGAAGTGCTCCTTTCTGCTTCATATCCAGGGAGGGATCCCTGAAGTCAGCCTCAAATATTTCCAAGGTGGCATTTGTACTGAAGGATGCATCCAGTTGTTGGGCAGATGTTCCTAGTGGACATTTTTATCAAAAGCACAAGACACAAAAAGAGTAAGGCACTGAAAATCTATTCTTCATAGTCAACACAGCCTTGGTGTTGTAACAGTTCAAAAGAGGACATGTCTGAACACCTCAGAAAAAAGAATCAACAATTATGACAGACTTTGAAAGAAATTAAAAGTTCTTCAGGAACTTGGTCACCAAAGTTACTGTTACACAGATAACTTTCTTTCTTGGGTTAGGTGCAACTCATGCACCCTCCTCCAAGCAGCTATGGCTTTTGATATTAAGTTCTTCTCTAAATTACAAAGGCACTGACATAATGAAATCCAGCTACAGTTATGATCCCAAGTATTTCTGCATACTGCTCCTCAATCCAGACCTTGTAAAGCTACTCTACAGACTAATTTCTTCAACTGTAACCTACTAAACATGCCTCAACAACCCACAGACGGCTAGCAATCACAAACTGGTAGCTTCCTTTTTTCTCCTTATTCTTATGGAATAAAAGCTACAGGTTGATTTAACATTGCCTAGTGGGACACTGCCAGACAAACTGTCCCCCAGTTACCACAGGGATGCTTACAGCATGGAAAGTGCCCAAAGGAATATTAAAAAGCAGTACAATTTATGAAACCACACAGCTTCTGATCTAAAGCAAACTGAAGCCAAGACCTTTGGTTCAACCAAAACCCTGGCCTTGTTCTCTGAAAACTTCCCCAGTGCAAATCCTTCCCAGAGGCTGCAGCTCTTCACAGGGGATCCAGTGTGGGTCCCCTCTATGGGGTGGTCTTTCAGAACAGATTGCTCCAACCTCAGTCCCCCTCAGGGTCACAAGTCCTGCCAGCAAACCTGTTCCAGCATGGGCTGCTCTTTCCATGGGGCCACAGGCCCTACCAAGACTCTGCTCCAGCGTGGGCTTTCCACAGGGCCACAGCACCCTTTGGCATTCATCTGCTCCAGCATGGTGGATTGTAGCTGGGTATCTGTTCCCACCACAGATCTCCATGGGCTGTAGGGGTGAGAGCCTGCCTCACTAAGGTCTTCACCAGGGGCTGCAGGGGAATCTCTGCTCTGGCACCTGAAACACCTCAGCCCATCCTTCTGCATGAACCTCGGTGACTGCAGCATTGTTTCTCTCCCATATTCTCACTCCTCTCTTGTGCTTCAGTTACACATGGCATTTTTTCTCCCTCTTGTTAACAATGTTACCCCAGAGGCACTCCCACTGCCAGGCTCGCCCTGGGACAGGGGTGGGTCTGTCTGGAAGGCGGCTGGCACCAGTACCAGCAGGCACAGCAGGAGCTCCTGGCAGCTTCTCACAGGAGCCACCCCAGCTACCAAAGCCTTACCATGCAAACCCAACAAAATCACCAGAGCTGTCGGCTCCACGGACAAACTTGCCTGCTGCTAACTCAGTGAACACACTCACTTTCTGCTTCAGGAAATAAAACTGCTATAAGAATAGTGATTAATTAAGAAAATCAACAAAAAAAAATTAAGGTTTTGCAAAAGTACTGAAAATGGAATGTTAACCAAAACAGGCAACTTTACAGATAAGAGGTTTATAGTATTTGATTGTCAAGCTACATGATTATGACTGAAGACAGACAAGTACAAGTGATCTTAAATGAACGTAACTTGAACTAACTTTTTTTCCCCCACAGGCATGGGACATGCAGAATGTAATGCAGAACATCAAGCAGTGTTGGAGTCTTAATAAGAAATCAAAAAAATCACGTATTCAACCTTTGAAAAATCACTCACGTTTAAAATGTCAAAGTTGGGCACAGAAGTAATTCTCTACCAGTTACTTTAAAAAAGCATAAAAGCTGTCATGTTTTTGGCATATTGGTGCACGTTTTCCAGGGACCATAAAGGTGGAAAGTGTTGAAAGCTAAAACCTGTACAACTCTACATAAAATTTTTCTATGATTCATACTTTAAAATTCACAGACTGTGAAGAACTTTACCTGTTGCTAGGTAAATAGGGTGGTTGTTTGCCGGACTCCATGCCTGCACAGCTGTTCGCTCAAGTTCTTTTAGCTTCATTTTCTAGACTCTGAAAGAAATTTCACACAGAGTTTAGAACAGAGAGACATAGTTGATGTGAAAATATTCACATCAGAAACATGATGAGAACACCCTGCTCTCAAAAGAGTGAAGTTAATTGCTACTTCCTGAGGCAGTGAATACTGGAATAAATCAGGATATTTAAGAATTCATTAAACCTGACCCAACCCCCATCAAAATCCCACTGTCTGACCCCAGATTTTCTTTCATATATAGCTCTCTTATTGATATGTCCCAATTACAGGAGAGTTTCAGAAAAAAAGAAGGGGGTCTAAACTAACATACTCAAGTCTTCACTGCAGGCTGGCTTAAATCAGCTGCAGAAATTAATTTAAACAAATGTATTTTGATCTAGCACTAGTCGCTTTCTCCAAACAAGCTAATGTCAGTATATACATAAGCAAAAAGGGAGCAGAAGGAATCTCAGGGCAGGCTAAATTCCAAGCAGAAAAGTGATGTGGCAACAGAAAACAAAGTGCAATGCTATCGTGCGCCAATTCAGTTAATGTACTTTGCTCTTGCTCCTCCAAAAAGCAAAAGGAAAATAAAATTGACTTTCTCTTTGAGCCAGCAAATGGCAGAAGGCGAGAAGAAGTAATCCACAAGTAACTACTGGTTTCAATCTCAGCACTGACAACAACTCTTTATTTACTCAGGACAGATTGAGTGACACCTGTAAAACGGGAACCAAATTTCCCCATGTCTCTGGAGAGAGATTTGTTGGGCAACAATGTAGCAGGTTAACTGAAAATCAAACATCAACAGCAGGCAGGTAGGAGGCTGCAAAACTGAATACAAAGACAATTGAATATAATACAAATAATTATTGTTCTGAGCAGGATCCCATTCTTACTAAGGAGAAAGCACCCAGCACTCCATTCCTGACCACAAACAGGCCTTCTAAGCATCATAAATGATGTGTGCACATTCACAGGCTAGTGGGGTCACTCTCATGAGCACTGCCTAAACTTTTCAAGCTTGGCTGCACTGCAGTCTTTTAACTTCAGCTAAACAGAACTGTATGCTTAGATGATATCATGCTGAATAAAGTAAAACTGTCAGCAGACAGCACAGAAAAACCCTCTGCATCTTGTCAGTTTGCTGTCATTAACCTCTCCTGGTTACTTGACACGGTTTGTGTAAACCACAACCTGCATCACATGGCCCTCTGTTCAGACGCAGGGCTTATGAGAAACTGTGGCCTCCTGGGGCCCACACAAGGGGGAAGTTTGGTCAGCATTACCTCTTGGGCTTGGACCTCCCAGCTAATAATTCTACACCTCTTTTTAGGGTTTCTTCTGCCTCAGGAGTCAGAAGTTAAGGACATCCTCTCTCTCTCTCTCTCTCTCTCTCTCCCATGCACTATTAGGATATGCTGATTGACTAGAATCTATTTAATGCTTTTTAGCATTAGTCTGCAGCAGTATCTCCCAAAACTCACACTGCCAACTGCTATTTGCACATTAAGCTTATCCCAACTTAGCTGAGGCCCAACGGAATCTGAACAGAACTCTTGTACAATTAAAAAAAGTGCAACTGTTTCTTCATGCCCCCTATGAATAGAGGTGGAAAGGTCATCTCCTCATTACCATAACAAATCTCTAAAGCTTACTTTCCAATCTTCCAGTACACACTTTGTGGGGTATTTGTTAGGGGTCTACCGCACTCTCTCTGTGGTGCATCTCTCAAGATGTTCCAGTACCTACTCATGCCTCCCACACTACTGCAGAAACCCTGTCCAGGTCTTCTCCCTTCACTGGCACAGGCGAGTGAAAATAGCCACAGAACTTGGGTGAATCTTCTAGCAACAGTCTATTGCACAAGGCTCTAGCTGACACCACCACTATGGGGGACAGGACAGCTGGTGTGCTCCTTAGAAGTCCCTTTCTTGCCTCTTCCTCCTCCAGTTACAATCTATCAGTTGTAGGAGCTGGCTGTACACTCAGCCCTCACTGCTTCTTGGCTTTTGAGAAGGCAACTTCCCTGTGAACATTAACAGACAATGGCCAAAAGACCTCCTCCCTACAGGAAATTAACTGGTAAGGAATCAGTGAAGAATACAACTATCACAAACTTAGTTGGGTAAATGGTACAAGCTCCCCCCCTCCTTAACTCTGTGCTGGACCAACTGCACGGCTGAAATAATTTACATTTAATGTGCAAATAAAGATAAGCTGCAAAAATTGGGCAGAACAGTTTTGATCAATTGTTTGGCTTTTCTTGTCAATAAAGCGTTTTACATAATAAAGTCAATTACTGCATCATTAGTGTTCTCTTTTCACAAACTTAAGTCAGGACAGAATGTGAAGGTAAATGTCTTGGTCATGGTAACCCACCCAAATGGAGGAAAGCAAACAACACTCCATTTAGAGTGGCTCAATGTCAATAGAACAACTGCAGAAGTGCTGGATCAGAGGTATGGAAGAGGTTCACTGTGTCCCTGGCCCTAAAGGCAAACCAGCAGGGGTTCCAACAGACTTGAGAAGGCCCCCAGAGGATGCATAAGAAGCTAAAAGATCACAGGATCACACTGTCTCTTAGGAACATCTGAGCAGTTCAGCTCCACTGCAGCTGAGGTTCTGCAGAGATACAGCAGCACTCCTTCCTTAAGTCAGTGAGCTCTGAGTTTGAAAGGGGGAAGAAAAAAGCCTGATTTGAGTCTTACTTTTAGAGAAGTGATTCTTCTATACACTATGCATATCTGTACCCAGGAGAGGACTCATAACCCTTAAAGAAGGAAAAACCCCAAACTCTTCTGGCTGCCTGAGAAAAATTTGCAGGTGTTGAACCCTTCCACAGTAGAATTTTTAGGGAGAGGTTGCCACCTGCTGTCATCTCTCAAAATTGCATCTAAGATTTACAAGAAAGCTCATGCTTTTCTCAGGACTTCTAATTAATTAATCATGACAATTCCTCATCCTTCCTCTACAGACATCCATCTGATTACAGATCTAATATATTAATGAATCTCAGCCCCAAAGGGAGTGGACAGAAGCAGCAATTCCCCACAGCTTTCCTCAGACATGGCTTCCTGCACAGACCTTAAAGGGTAACAAAGCAAAACCTGACAGGTCAAAGCAAACCTCACCACTGAGAAATAGAGAGCATGCAGCTAAACAGTGAACATTCCCAAATTACTTTAGACCATGCAACCAGTGCTGTCAGAGGCAAAAAATTCTCACCTTTGCTAACCTGAAATACTTATGGGTTTACAGTACACTATAATAAGACCAAGGCTGTTACTGTATGAACTAATTGACTCTCAAAGCTGTCATTATAATTATCCCTGATAGCACCCTAGTGAGCTGTTCTCTCTCCTGCACCACCCAAATACTGTCAATCAGAAATCCCCTCCCACTGACTTTCCCAGTCCTCCTCCTGCCACTGGACACCCAACCGTTCCCCTCTGTTCCTACTGATATTGGACTTCCAGCACTGCACACAAAGGACCTGATAGGTTGATCTCCCCACACTTAGCTAAAAAGTGAAACTTGGGCAGAATGAGATTTGTCCAAGGTCACTCGGATGACAAGTAAACACCCTAAGACCTGAAAAATATCCCCCAGCCATGACACAATGGTTAAGACACAAACTGTCCCTAGAGTTTCCACATCCCAGCATTGATTTAAAATCTCTGTACTGCCCCTTCGCTTTGCACTGTCCCGACATGACACACTCCTTCCACAGCTCCCCACAGCCAGGCTGTTCTCGTATGTGCTTATTATAAACCCCGATTACAGAAGGCAGAGACGCACTGAGCTAATCTCAGCTAATCACTGCTGTGTGCAAGGTGGGGTTGTTGCAGGGCAGGGCTCAGCACATTCCTCCATGACAGCTCCAATATAAAGAAACTTCTTCTGCTCTGCGCAGTTTCAGAAGCTGTTGCCCATTGCATGGCGCTGCACACACGTCCCAAGTGTGCTTGTCTGCACAACAGCATTACCCCGTGGGATGGTGAAAAAGAACAGGGGTCTAGGAGGAAAGCATTGACCTCGGACACCGGGTGTCAGACACAGACTCCGGGCTACGCCAGAGGCCTCTCCGCGGCCCAGGTCACACAGCTGAGATCCCCGGCCGCTCGTCGCCCGCCGCCAGCCGGCCGGCGGAGGAGAGACGGGAGAGAGGAGCCGAGGCTCCCGGGGCAAGGACGGGGCCCCGGAACCTGGGAGCGGAGTCTCGACAGAGATGGGAGGGCAGCACAGCAGCCCTGGGCTGGGGGGACAGGGGCGCAGCGGGGCAGGGCCAGCCCCGGCTCGGCGTCCGAGGGGCGCGGCCTGGCCTGGCCGGGTCGGGTCGGGGGCGGGCGGCCCTTACCGGCTGGCTGCCCTTACCGGCTGGCTGCCGTGCCTCCCGCGCCGCTCGCTCCCGCAGCCCGGCGCTCCGACGGTGGCCGCGGGGAGCCCAGAGCGCCACCCGCCCCGCCCCCGCCCCGCTGCGCCTGCGCGGAGCTGGCCCCGGAACATGGCCCGGCCCGGAGCCCCGCAGCAGCGGCCGCGGCCGGGTCCGACGCTCCCGCGCCCCTTCCCCCTCGGTAGGATACCTGAACCGGCTCCGTCCGTCGGTACCGGATGGTGCAGCCGGAGGGCAAGGACACCACTGCTGGAGCCGGGCTCTGCTGCGGCTGCCATACCCCTCTCAGAACTTTGCCTTAGCTATACATGTAACGTATCCTGAGGGTGTGCAGAAAGGAAAGGAATGTATTTTTCTGAAAGTATTTTAATTGCCAGGAAACAATATGCAGAAGGACCCAGGTCTTCTTCCCATACATCTCTCCTGCTTTAAGAAAAAAATTGCCTACATTACAAACTCAATTTTTTGGGATTTCTGAGCCCTATCTGCCCAACCCATTATGCCGTCCCCATGCATGAAAACCATAACGAAGCTACTGTTTAGAACAAACTGGGAAGTCCCCAAAGCAGGCAGCAGCAAACAGCACTGGAACGCTGCACAATGAGCTGGATGGGCCCAGCCCTGCCTCATTGCAAGTGCTACACTGTCACACACACCAAAGCTCCCATTAGTGCTCTGATCACCTGCATTTTACTTGAGACTTACAGCTCTCATAACATTTTATACAGTGCTGCTTGTAAGTGCTGTGGAATGGTAATTCTCGACTCAAGTATCCCTAAGGAGTGTTTTGCCCTGCAAAACAGAATGCAGTTTTAAGGTCCCATAGCTCATAAAAAACACTTGAAAACCCTTCTGAGATAAAGCATAGCTGACTATAATTTAAAAGCAAGCATTTCTGCAATGAGAAGAGAAGGTGCCAGCTAACAAAAGCTATGGGGAATGTTGACTGTTCAGCACCTCCAAAGGAGTCATAAATATTTAGGTGCAAATAAAACTATGTCCTAGCATTCAATCCTATCATTTCCTTGAACATACCCTTATAAAAACCCCTACACAAAAACCAAGCTAACAGTCCCTTTAGAATTTGGCGTTTAAAATCTGTACAGATGGAAAAACCGTGAATCACTGTCTTTATATACCTGCTTCTCTTAAAGCACAAAACTAGAAGTTCTGAGAGGGTGCTGGGAGCAGAGCACAGCACCCAGTTAATAGGAAGCACCTCGAGTGGCCCAAGCCTTCAGCCTTCTGTGATCACCCACTCCTGCAACTGAACAGTGGGGTTAAGGCATAGCATGGCAGAGTTGAGAGAAGATTCGCTGTAAATTAGTACAAAAGGTACTGTCTCCTCCAGCAACAAGAGGAAAAAACCTTTATGTTAGAGTGTAGCTGGACAAATTTAGGAGCTTAATATAACTGTATGTGTAACTTTTCCAAGCAAACTGTTGCTGAAGCTATAGGAGGTCCAAGACCAATGGTTTGCAGTAAAACAGGCAGATGTCATGGGTCTGATGTAACTCCAGGCCAGGTGGATGAACTCAGGCCATAAAGGAACAATTATGGGCACGTGTGTACTTGTATCAAAGCAGACCTGGCCAGAGCTGAACTTGCTCAGTAGCCTTTTCATACTGCTGCTGTCCACGCAGTTCTGCTGTCAGTTTCAAGCTACACACTGCAATGCTCTGTGCCTTATAAGTGCTTCCTACTGGTTACTTCACTCGAGAGGGCATCTAGACCTGGAAGAGATCAAAGTCAACTCCCACTAAGGGCAGACACAGTACACGACTCCCAAGGACTGGCACTTGCCAATCTGTTTCTGCCTGTCATTTTACACTATACAGTGACACTCCAGTTCCATTCCCAGCAGCACCTTGCATTAAATGCCTTGGTTACAGGCAGTATTGCCTACATAAACAGGCACAGGTGAGGAATGTTTGTGCACAAGATACATAAATGACCAGCAATCCTAGGTCTGCACTCATAATTTTGCCCCATAGACGCTATCCCGTTCAGAAAAATGGCAAAGGTCACTCCATTTGATTAGCTGTAATTCAGCCTTCTCAAACCAACAGAAGAAAACTAGCACAGTAGGTGTCATTGATATATTTCATTGCAGTTAGCAGCTGAGCATTGAAGAACAAGTGTTAACACATGCCAGTGAACACTAGACAAGAATTCTTCCCCAGGAGAACTGACGGAGATGTAGCACTTGAACAACTTTCAAATTTCATAGTGTATCACTGCTGGTGGCTCTTTATTGGGATCTCCTCCTCTCTCCAGATACAGGTCATTGAAGGGATATTGCTTCGGTCCCTGCAAGGAGAGACAGTGGCAAATTCACCAAGCAAATTAAGGGGTAAGAGGGAAATGTCTCATCCCATCCCACCCCTACCCAAATGAAGGCTTGTAATTTATGACCCAAATTTCTACTTCTTAAGTGCTTCAGCTAGAATACTAGAGTATGAGGAAAGTAAATTCAGAAATATAGGGTTCCTTGCATAATTTTTTTTTAACAGAAACATCAAGGCGGTCTTGCTTTTAATCTTAATCAACATTTTATCTCACAGCATGAGGATAACATATTGCAAAAGCTGCCCGTGTATTCAGACACATTTTTTAATAGTACATTTCCCAAATGATACAGCTCATGAGATATAATCAAAAACACAGGGCAAGAGAAGACTTAAAGCATCTCACTTGAGTAGATGCACACAGGGAAGGAGAATACCTAGACCAAAGATTGGATACTGTATGAAGCATAGCTCAAATTAGTTCCCTGCGAACAGGAACTGCACACTATGAAGCAGCATCTGTGAGCTGAGCCAGGCCAGCCAAGAGAACAAGTCAGGCTAGATGAGCCCACAGGACATCCCTTGGCCCATCCACTGCCAGCAGTAATTCTGCATTCACACCCATCACTCATCTTCAGCAAAACCACTCTTATGGGCATTGGCAATGACAAGAAATACAGCTACTTTTTCTCCCTTTAACTCCAGGTTTCACTCACCACAGGCCTGTAGGATGGGTAGATCTCTCCAAGACCAAACATGATCAGCATTACGCTCAAAAAGAGAAGGAAGTGTTTGCTCATGGTGTGCCAGGGAACGACAGTGGGGGACGTATCAACCCGGTTCCGAATGTACATGTCAAAATCCCAGTGCATCTAAAGAACAAAGGAAAACAACTGCACATTTACCAACAGTGGTCAAGCCGCTTCTCTCAAGGGAAGCAGCACATTACAGCATTCACAAAACTGCAAGAAGCTGCACTAAAAGGACTTTATTCAAATGGTGGCTTCTTTGCTAAACAATTCTGAACCAGGCTCTCATACTGAGTCCTATCAGGCAAACAAAATTACTCCTGCAGGGAAAGTTACGTTTGTTAAGTCTCCCTTCTGATATGTAATAAGTTAACTGTCCTAAGTACTTTTACAGTATTTACCCAGATGGCCAAAGCCTAATTTTGCCTTGAACTGACTGTCCCTGCTTGCACAGGCAACACACAACGGCACTGGTGATGAAATTACACAAAGGATTCACCATGAAGCACTAACAAGAGGTGCATGTTATAATTTAGTAACAGGAGCATTGGTAAGCAACTTGAGAAGTGGAACTGGTGTTCCTACCGGCTCTCCCCAGTTGTGCCTCATGTCTGGCTGGTCCCACTGGTACCAGGGGTCCCTCTCATATTGAGACTTATTAGGGAGCATGGGATAGTCTCCATACCTATGAGAAACAAACAAAAGACGAAACATAAAGAAATCTGTACTAATTTAGATATAATTTGTAAGAGACAGTATAAGACAGGCCTAAGGAAATAGTATTAAATACTACTTTGTTCTTATAGCTTTTATGCATATAGATTTTTGAAATGCATTAAAACAACTAGCACAACAATAATTACCTTGACACCAGTCACCATAACAAATGGCATTCCCCAAACTGGCCTTATTGGGCTCTATTAGATGAAAGAAAATGCAAGCTGAACCAAAATATGGAAACCTAGTTGTCTTGGCACATGTCAAAGTATTCCCCAACATTTAAACATCTCCTGAAACCTTTATTCTAGACATGGCTTTCAGTTCATCCCACTTAGCCTTGTAGTACAGCAGCATATGGAGTCTCTCAAGTTTCTCTCGTGTTTTATTCACACAACCCTCTAACTCATTCCATTCGTTCCTATTTTAAAACACTGAAGTGTCTTAAAATCTCTAAGCTCACAGTACAGCAAAGGCAGGCATTCACCAGGAGCTACGAGCCTGCAGCACGTCCCCACAAAGCCAGGAGCTACTGGCCCCGGCCCGCTCCCGGCTGCGGAACAACGGCACCGCACAGCTCACCCCATGCCATCGTCGGGGTAGGGCTGGTAGTCCTCCACCCGCATGTTGTATTTCTTCGCAGCGGCGGCCCGCTCCTCCGGAGTCCGCGGATACGGCCCAGGCATCATGTCCTTGGACATCTCCGAGGCTGCGGGACAGGAACGCGGCAGAGTGGGCACGGGCCCCGCCGCCAGCCGCAGCCGGCCCGGGGAGGTCGCGACGCCCTCCCGCCCCGGCCCCGCAACCACCGGCCCGTCGCCCCAGACACCCCAACCCCGCCGCCGGCCCCTCGCTCCAGCCTCCGCCCCCCTGCTCACCCGCCCGCGCCCCCGAAGGCGCCGCCAAGGCGGCCCGGGCCGCCCTGAGCCCGGCGGCCGCCCGGGGCCAGAGGACACCGCGGAGAGCGCCCGCCGCCATCACCCCCAGCGCGCAGGCGCGGCCGCGGGAGGCACGGGGCGGGGCAGGGCCGGCCCCAGCGCATCGGGGCGGGGGCGGGGGCGGGGCCCGGGGCGGGGCCGCTGCCGGTGCGGGTACCGGCCCCGCCGGGCCAGGAGTTAACCGGCCGCGGGTGTAATGCTGACACGAGGGCAATGGACGGAAAAGGCAGCGGTGCCATGTTTCGCTTTGTCTGTCACTGTCTGACAACGCGGGGCAGCGGGAATGTATGGCAGGAACTGCCTTCCAGACGCGGGGAGCCTCCCGCGGATCGATGCTCCATCGGATCGATGCCGTGCCCGGCGGCGTTATGCAAATCGCCTTCTTTGTATCACTATCAATATTATTAAAGTCAATACCCAAATGTAATCGTCTTATCTCCATGGAGCCAGAGGAAGGTGGACAGAAGAAATGGCATGTTAATTTAGCAATGTGATTCTTCAAATGTAAGCAATGTATTATTGTAAATAAAATCAATATGAGCATTAAAGGATTTTGCAGTTTACTTCATTATGTAAACTCTGTGGTAGTTGAACTCATTTTCCTTCAGTTATTCACATCAGCCATAATGGGTAATGTCTCTGTAACGATTTACATTATAAAGCTTTGGGGTAATGTCTCTGTAACGATTTACATTATAAAGCTTTGCAGCTCAAAAACTATCACAGACAGTTTGTCATTAAAGCCATTCCTTCTAATAACAACATTAATTTTAAACCTAATAATTGAATGAAGATAGTGATGAACTATAAAACTATATCTGAGATACAGTACGTCTGAGATGGGGGCTTTGTTGCAGATAAAGGACAGGATCTTTTCACTTATCCGAAATAAAGCCTATTGATATCATTTTAGGGATGGTATCTTAATTCAGCCAGCTCTCTTACAAATGAGTATGCAGTGAAGTTACTCAGTAATCTAATAAAGTTCTTAACTCAGAGCCCAGCGTTCTAGTGCAGATGCTGCTGCTGTTTTCCATGGAGCAGCATTTGGAGCCTGTCCCACCTCTGCAGCCCAGAGAGCTGTGGGGACAGCAGTGTGGGGATAGCACTGGCAGTGCTATCCACTGACTTGGGCTCAGGCTTGGATTGTGGTCAACTGCTTCTTACATCAGCTCTTCACCACTGGGTATTTATTTTCTGAATTATGTTTGAGTTTTTCACAGCTGTGTTTCAAGTTTCCTAAGCACCCAAATATATTTGCAAATACACTGTAAAAAATGTTGTTAACCTGTACAGCAGAAATGCTGTAGATTTAAAATGTGAGAGGACATTCATTTTCCCAGAAACTAAGTATATTAATAAATTTTGGAAGGACAAAGGGAAATTGCATTATTCTCATGAAGGCAAAGTTCTGTGCAGGCAGAACAAATCCCAGCTACTGTAAGATGAAAACCACTGTATGCCTGAGACCAAAATATTCTCCAGAGCTGATGCCTAATGTGGCGCACATTCATGGGAAATAGCGATCATCATTCTTGCTGTTTGCAGATTAAAAGCCAAATGTAGACTTTGTCTCAATAAACATACAAGAAAATAATTCAACAGCTCCCGCTTCAGTCACACAGTTCATGAAATCCTGCTAAAATGATGTAGCCGCCACCACAGGCTGGGTGTTAGTTGCGCCAGGCAGTGCTATATTGTTTTTTGTAGCCAGGTTAATTACAGAGCTGGATTTCAGGCGCAGAGCTCCGCAGCGCATTTCCCGCATTTCCCGGGCAGAGGCAGCGGGCGCTGCTGTTTCCGTGGGGCAATGGAAATGCCCGAGGGCAGCGCTGGCGCCCGCTCCGCCGCCTTTCGGGGGAAGAGGAGGCAGGGGGCCCGGCCAGGAGGCTGCAGAGCCGATCCAGCTGTTTTCTGCAGCGGGTCCTGCCCTGGGGCGCGCCCAGCGGGGCCCGGGAGCCTCGGGAAGTGACCCGGGTCAGGGGCAGCGGAGCCCCTCCAGCCTCCGCCCGCGCGGGGGCGCTGCCGCCGCCGGCGCCCCCTCTCTCCTCCCTCTCCATGTCCTCTGCCCTCCGCCTCTGCCCTCTGCTTCCGGCGTTGCCATGGGTGCGCAGCTTCCGCTTCCGCCTTCCTCGGGACGGGCTCTCTGGTGGAGGCGGCGATGGCGGCGGCCTCGTCGTCCTCCTCCTCCTCTTCCTCTTCTTCTTCCTCCTCCTCCTCCTCTTCCTCCTGCTCCTCCTCGGCGGCCGCCGCGGGTTGCCGGGAGGGCTCGGCGGTGGCGGCAGGGCCCGGCTGGAGCGACTCCCAGTTCCGCCGCTACTCGTTCGAGACGCGGCCCATCCCGCGGCTCAGCCACAGCGACCCCCGCGCCGAGGAGCTCATCGAGAACGAGGTGAGGGGGTCCCGGGCGCAGTCACCGCCTCGTCCCGGCCCTGTCCGTCCTGGGCACCGCGCGGGCTCTGCTGTAGCCGCTGTCCCGTTCCTCTTTGCCGTAGTGGACGTTTTTCTTGGGTGCTACAGCGTTGAGTTGTGAGATTGGCAGGAAACGCTTGTTTTAAGTCCTTTGTTATCGGGATGGAAGTTGTGGGAACGTTGTGTAAACCCCTGGGCACATACTGGTGGTTTTTTAAGTGCCAGACCACAGATGCAAAGGTTCCTTTGCAGTGGTGGCTCTCGTATTGGTTCTGTACCAGCTCAGTCTCCTTTTCGTAGGTTTCGTAGTTGGGTTTTTTAAGGAAAGTCTGCAAAAAGTTGTGTATACGCAGCTTGGGAACACAGTGCTGCCTTGGTTAAGTTGCTTACTACTGGTAGGTGAGGTAGGTGATGTACTTTGTCTTCCTTTTGTAAAGGCTCTTTTTTTGCTGTAGAAGACATGGTCAGTTTTTTTATGGGGGTTATTTGCAGTCCTCTGCAAAGAGAGATGAACTCTGTTTCTGGATTCAGAGGGATCTTTTTGCTGGCACTTACTCCTTCACAGCTGAGGCTGGAAGTGACCAGCCAGAATCCACTGTGTCTCCTGGCTACGTGGCAGGACCAAGCAGGCCCAGAAGTGTTGCCAGCTAGTGTTTGTCTAACCTTGCTGATAGAGACTGGCTAAGTAGATAGTGCAATCTGTTGTCCCATTGCTACCAGGAGCTTACTGTAGCCCCAGGCCACCCCTTTCTTAGAATTTCCTATCATGTCTTGCTTGGTTTTCTCCCCAGAACAAATATATGATTACTTCAAATGCCTTTTCCAATTCCCCATTTTGAAAGGGAGTTTTTGTGGGTGCAATAATGAATGTGTTTGTTCTTAAGTTCAAGAGGTCTTTGAATCAATAAACTTCCTGTTTCTCTCCAGGAGCCAGTGGTGCTGACAGATACAAATCTGGTTTATCCTGCTCTGAAATGGGACCTGGACTACCTCCAGGAAAACATTGGCAATGGGGACTTCTCAGTGTATAGTGCCAGCACACACAAGTTTTTGTACTATGATGAGAAAAAAATGGCCAATTTTAAGAACTTCAAACCCAAGTCAAGTAGGGAAGAAATGAAGTTTGCCGAGTTTGTGAACAGACTCAAAGAAATACAACAAAAAGGGAGTGCTGAGAGGTAAGTGATAAGTGGAGTGTGGAGGTTTCTTTGTTTCTTCAGACCTAAGTAGGAGCTAAGTTCTCTTCAGTGGGTGTTGATGATTAAAGTGTCATGAACTTTTTGGAATTTTTATTTGTTTCTTGTTAAGAATCCTGCTTTTTCTGCAGGGCTTCTAGTTGACAACAGCCTTGTTACCTTATTAGAAAAGTCAAACCAAACAAACTGTTCACACTGGCTGTGGGAATTTATTTATTTTTTCCTCCTCTGCGTGAGGCAGGGTTTGTATAGAGAAAGTATTAAGCTTTACTTTTTTCTGGCAGACTGTGGTATTGGTAGAGAAGCTTGTTGTTTGATGTAAAGGTATAGGCTGTGGCATTCAGGCTTTCCCACAGAATCCCAAGGCAGCTGGAGCTAACCCTTTTTGGGAATACAGGCCGGGTTGTGCATGTGCTGTGTACTGGGGGTGATGGCCTGTGCCACTAACAGAGCTGTGGGTCACTGAGAGGAGCTTCAACTGGACATGGAATATAACTGTCAGCAGCTGTACTTAAACCATTAGTGTTTTCAGTCACAGCCCTCTAAAAGGAATTACAGACGCTGATTGTGTCTTAATTGGAGGCAACGCCACCCATTTGTCATCTGTGCCTTTTTCTTCTTTTTAGCTTTGGGTGTGCTTTTTCCAAGAGAAAAGTCAGTCCTTGCTCTTGGAAATGCGTTTTCTTCCAGCATTGCAGACAGCAGTCTGTAATACTGTGATTGTTGGTACAGATGTTAGATTCCTCTGATCCTCTATGTTTAAATGTAAACATGGCTTTAAGTAACTTGATACTGAAATGTGCAGGCTCTCCTGAGACCTCTTTTTCCCTCATGTAGTTTTGCTAGAAGACATAACTGACATTGCAGGTGAGTTAGAGGGGTGGCATTCATCTAGGGATTTATTTGATAATGGCCAGTCTGTTTAGAGTTTCCTCCTCCTGCCCTGCGAGAGGGTTGTTCTTCCTTAAAATTATGTTTTTCCCTTGTAATTGTTCAAGTTGAACTAAGATCTGTTCTCTTGTGTACTGGGAAACCTTACAGCAAAGTTTGCAGACTTTTTGAAACTGTTTCCTTCCACAGGTGCTGAAGCTGTGTAGTGATAGAACAGAATCTCTAGGAAGTACTTCTCTGTTTTGAAATCTTTCTGAAGAGACAGAGTATATGTGTGCTCATGACAAAGTTTAATACTTGGTTCCTGCTTTCTCTCTTGGACAATTCAGGCTATATCTACAGCAAACATTGAATGACACAGTTGGAAGGAAGATTGTAGTGGATTTCCTTGGCTTCAACTGGAACTGGATTAACAAGCAGCAAGGGAAACGTGGCTGGGGTCAACTGACTTCTAACCTGCTTCTTATTGGCATGGAAGGTAAATAGCTTCCTCAGACTGAAGGAGAAAGGGAGAAGATTGCATCAGCAGTTCTGTATTTCAGTTCCAGAAGGTCTTTCAAATGGATTTTCCCCTAGATCTGTGTGTTTCTTCAGAGGAGGTAGTGTAAAGCTTTGTGCTGGGAGGAGACTGTTGTCACACCTTAACTTGGGAAACAAGGAAAGGAATAGTCTGTATTTTACCAGGGATGTACTGTGAATGCCTGAATGTCATGTGCTCATGGAAAGGCTGTGTGTGATGCTGGTGGGACTGTGTTTCTAGTAACTGCTAATCATATCCTGGGATCTGTTTACTGTTTGCATGCTTCAGGCACTGTAGATTTAAAAAGCTCAAAGCCTGCAGATTCAAAGTGCAGAAAGGTTTGCAACTTGAACAGTGTTAAGACTTCTAGGCTTTTCTGAGTATGTCCAATGTCTGCCCAGAAGGAAATCTGGTTATTTCGTGAAAACTTTTTTCTTATTTGAGCTAGTACACTGTGAGGAGGAATTCTCTTTTGATTAAGACCTGGTTTTTTTTTCTATTGAAAGCCTATAGGACAGTGGGAAACTTGAAGATGGATAAATTCTAAAAGTATTTGGATAGAATAGAGTTCCAAATTCATGTGGAGCCTGACTAAGAGGCAAGTGCCTTAGAAGACAGAGGAACCACTAGGCTGTTGATAAGGAGAACATTCTTTTAGAAAGTAATCTCAATAACTGGGGAAGAAATGTACACTGTTCTGTGAAGTGGGAGAGCCTATAATTAATGTGGCCAACATATCAAATTATAGTTGTTCAGTTACACAACCTGGATGGTTTTTTCCTCTTTGCACCAAGTCAATCTCAACCTACAGTAGTTTGTCTTTGCCACTTGTTTAACTAGCTGAGAGAACATAATATAAAATCAGTGGACCAACACTTCCTTACAGGCTATATAGTCACTAAAATTCTACTAACAGGTTAGCACAAGAACCAAGGAATTGTCTCGAACCAGCATGTGCTAGAAAAAGGAATGTCTTTAGAGTAGCATGTGTGCTGCTCTGTTGATCTATGTAATGAAGTTATGGGGTTAACTGTTATCTTAATTCTTGCAGGCCAAGAGAGTAATATCTGAATTGGCAAACAGCCTGAAAAACCGTTTTTTGTGAGGAGTACAGTTGTGAGGAGTACAAAACAACCCACTGTATTTAAAGATTTGATTAAACTTAAGATCTAGTGGCAACAGTCAAGCACTGTTAATCAGACTTGAGCGGGTGCTATTGGGAGCTCCATTGACAGAGATTGTTTACTTGTTTTCTTGAAAAACTTCTGGGACTTTTTTTCAAATCCAACCACTGAACTCCTTTTCTCTAGACTAATAATCTTTGACAGTCTGTTCTACAACTTGTCATTTAAACTAAGTGTTTTATGAAAAAGCTTCCTGTCAACATTCAGCATCTGCTGTTCATTGGAACAAGCTGGAAATCCTAATCCTGTAGAGCATAAGTTGCTGAGTATGGATTTAGAATGGAAATTAAGTGGAGTAGCAGCTCCTCGATAAAGGCTGATGATAGGGGTTTGTAACATTCCTATTGTCATTTTCCTTGTTTAGTTTCTGAATATGTGGGAGTATATTTTCTGTCTTCAGCGAGGAACATAACTTGCATCTCTTTCATACCTGAGAGTGTCTTGATTTTCTTTTCTCTCTGTGTAGGGAATGTGACACCAGCCCATTATGACGAGCAACAGAACTTCTTTGCTCAGATTAAGGGTTACAAGAGGTGTATCCTGTTTCCTCCTGATCAGTTTGAATGCCTCTACCCTTATCCTGTGCACCATCCATGTGACAGACAGAGCCAGGTGAGAGTTGGAGATCTGTTCTCTGTTCCAATGCAAAAATGTGCATTTGTAAAGATGCTAGGTGGGAGGAAGCTGCACTGGAGTTAAAGCTGCAAAATACTTGCTGAGCTTTTGCAAAACCTCTGCTCAGTTTTCAACAGCATTGGGGAATGCATTGGTGGTTTTCTGTTTGTGTCTGGTTCCAGCTCAGAAGTGCTAGAGCCATAAAAACCTTCTTACTGATACACAATGGGTCTGCAGTTGCTACCTCCTCTGTTCTGTTTCATTGATCACTGGTCAAACACAGATTTGTTGACAGACAAATTGCAAGATTCCTACCTATATGGTACTTGGAGGGTACTGCAGGACCTCACAATAAAGTTAAGATACAAATGGAAATGTAAAAGCCATGTAAGGAAGACCAAGATGATTTGACACTGAGAGCCAATAATGAGGATTGTCATTGCAGGAAATTCTTCTGAGTTTCTTAATGTTTTCTCCTATTAGGTGGACTTTGACAATCCTGACTATGAGAAGTTTCCAAACTTCCGGAATGTGGTTGGCTATGAGACGGTGGTGGGTCCTGGGGACGTGCTGTACATACCTATGTACTGGTAAGAAGGATGGCAGGACTGCACTGTGATAAAAAACAGGTTTAAAATGTTTTCTACTTAGTGTTGGGTTGATTCTTAAGAGTATTTTGTTTTTACTTCTCCAGCAACTGTGATATTTTCTGTGATATCTTGGGCCAGTACGCTTCGCAATTCCTGTCTGTTGGATGGGAATAGTAATTCTCCCTAACACCACTTTAATTGTACATGTACTCACTAACATGTGTGAGAAAAGGATCTATATTTAAATAAGGAGAGCTTTCCAGAAGTTTTGAGGTCTTGATGCAGGAGGTATACCAGGCTTGTCTAGTGCTGTATGAACTCATCACCCAAGGTATTTCACTATAAGCTACAGCAATAGTTTCTTTTCTTTTTTTTATGTGATTTCCATGCAGGTGGCACCACATTGAGTCTCTCCTGAATGGGGGGATTACCATCACTGTGAACTTCTGGTACAAGGTGAGTACAAGCACAGCTTGGATAGCTCCATCTCAGAGGATTTTTTCAGGTAGAGATGTACTGGCACACATTGTTGATATGAGAGCTTCGTGGCACCAAGTCCTTTGCTTCTGGAAGCTACTTTTTCCTCTTCAGAGTTGTGTGTGTGAAGAACTGGGTGACTGGGGTACAGGTGAATAAGCTGCTAATACAGGAAGCATGCCAATGAGCTTTTTTTGATATTTCAGGGTGCCCCAACCCCAAAGAGAATTGAGTATCCCTTAAAGGCTCATCAGAAAGTGGCGATAATGAGGAACATTGAGAAGATGCTGGGAGAAGCCTTAGGAAATCCACAAGAGGTATGGAAAGAACCATGTGGTCACTGCTCTTGAAATCATTAAGGCATAATGCAAAACTTGAGGTGACAGCTACTTGGCTCTCTAGGTGCCACAGTGAGGGTGGGAGAGCAGGATTGCTCTTTTGCTGATTCTTCCTGCAGTCTTCAGAAGGTCATTTGCTTACAAAAACGCAAGCTCTTAAAATTATAATTCTGGAAAGGACCACTACAAACAATGAAGTAGTTGTTCTTGTATGTGGGAAAAAAGTGTACTTTGACTTTTGGCACTTCCAGGAAAGTGTTGTTCCCAAAACTCCTTAGTCTTCTGTGCAGCAATGATACCCATTATTTGCAGAAAAAATTGAAACTGTTTCACCTGTTGAATCCAAGTCTCTTAAATTACAGAAATCTCCTCTATTAAGTCATGCGCTTCATCTTTAACATGTCTCTTGCTTATCTCTGAATTCTTTGCAGTCTTAACTATCTGGTATATCAAAAAACCCCCTCTGAGGTACTAAGTCTAAAAAGACTGAGGTACTAAGAGTATGCCTTTGAAGATCTGATGATCTGAAAGTGGAAATGCAGGTCAAGGATAGAAATGCTTTTCTGGTCTGTAATCCTTACCACTGTGCAGAAACTCCTCTTTAGCCTTTCCCCTGAGATTATTTTACTGCCATGGCATTCTGAACTTCCTTCAAAGATTAGGCAGTCCTGAGATGTGGGAGTGGTCTTGACTGGAAAAAAAACCACCTTAGCAAAATCATCAGTTGTAGCTCCCCCTCTTACTGACCCCAGGGACCAGAGAGGATTCAATGAGTGAGAATGTTCCTTCTCTCCCTGAAAAAAGCAACCCTTGATTCCCTTTAATAGCATCTACTTAGAAATCACAAAGATTAGGTGGGAAGTGAAAATGTTTCAGGCATGTTTCCACTCTGGATGGAAGGTTTTGGTGTCACCTGAAGTCAAGTGTTGACAGAGAACTCTGCAGTTTCGGTAGGGTATTTTAAGAATGTGTTTGTGTGTGCCCCAGTGTTTTTCTAGAAAATGCTTTGAAAGTGATTAGGTATATCTTGGGCTCTGTGATATGGAGGGAGCAGGCTCTGTGCTGCCATTTCTGTGTAACTGTCCTGGCTAATGACCTGTTTTTGCTTTGAACAGGTGGGTCCCTTGTTGAATATGATGATTAAGGGCCGGTATGACTAATGCCTGATTGATGTTGGAGCTGCTTTGTTCACAAGCAATGGAAGATACTGAGCGCTAGTATTGCACGCAGCACTTAACAGACTGATGGGTTTCCTGGCCTGTCCTGGCCCCACTACAATAAAGGGGCTACTGGAACTGCAAAACCATTAGTACCCTATTCATCCTCCACTCTCATCTAACTGAACCTCCCAAGAAAGAGTCTGCACTTACTGGAAGCTGGATTCATGCTCACTAACTTGTTTATTTTCTTCCCTCTGCCCTGTTTGCCACAACAAGGAGCATGGCTTCTGGCACTTGGATATGTTACTTCAGGATTTTCAGGCATATGAAGAAGAGCTTGGAGGATAACCAGGAGCAATATTGTTGCCTCAGTCTGATGGGGTTTGGGCCTCTTGGCTGGGTTTGTGTATTGGTGGCGGCAGTGGATATAAGGTGGGGAATGTTAGGTTTCACAGTCCTCTGTTGTTAGAGGACCTGTCCCTGCTCAACTCTGGCACCTTTTTGTATTAATGGAAATGAACACGTGAGATGGCCTGTGTGTATTGAGCAACTGGACAATTGATTCAGTTCCTTCAACCTAAGACATCTATGCTTTGGATGTAGTACAGGGTAGAGATCAGAATGAAGTTATCTAGTGTGTGAGCACCAAATCCTATGCTGTCCAAATAACATCTGTCTTGTATGAGTCTAGATAAATCTCCTTTTCTGACAGCTTTTTCTGGGGAGTGAAGGCTTCTCTCCTGCTCTTTTGAAGCTGCAGTATGGTTAAAAGGGGATGTAGCATTATGAAGGGAGATGCATAAATGCCAGGGCATTCTCCAAGTCTTGAATGGTTAAGCCACATTTTTAAATTAAATTTCCAAGGGATGCTGAGCTCAGCTGTCAAAACACAGTGTCAGATAGGTACAGAGCCTCACTTCTCCCCAGTAGGGTGCTGGCTCCTGAGACTAGCACAGGAAAGTGCCCTTTTTACTGAAACTGCAAGAACTCAAGTGTGTGTGGCTGTGCACAGGTGCACACGTTTGTGTGATTTTGTGTGGCTCCTGTCCATCAGTTAAATCCATGCCAGTGTGTGGTTCTCTTCCTTGTACAGTCATGTGAAAGAGTTCAGGGCTTTTTGTTTAAATGTGATTAAGTTTATCCTGATTGTTTTTGTGTTCCGGGACTTGACATGGCAGACTGGGAAGTGACAAGACCAGAGCACAGGAACCAGATAAGCCTCTGTCTGAGTCCTCAGTAATCACTCTGAAAAATAACATTGCTTTCCTCCTTCTCCTCTTCCATGCAGAAGCCTTGGGCTCTTGTGGAAGCTGGCTTTTTATTCCCTGAGGTGTGCTGCACTGCTGTCCCTGGTTTGCAGGGTGATGCAAAGATCTTGTACTTGTGATGCGGTTGTAATGGGTTCCAAAAGCTAGAGGTGGGAGAGGCTGTTTCATAGCCCATGTATCTCATCCCAGAAAGTGTAGAACTTGTTTTGTTGAGACTTCCCAGTGTTTCCCCTGGGCTTGTTCTGATGTGGGTTCTGATAAAAGCGTAACATGCTACTTGAGAAGTGCTCCATCTTTGGTCTCAGGTCCCATCTTTTGCTGGGACAGTTCATGCACCACTTGCAGTGGGCTTGTCTTTCACAAAAGTGAAAGGCTTCTCAAACAGGAGGAAACAGGAGGTCCTGAGGCAAGTTTTCTGGCTGCTTTACTGGTCAGAATAAATGAAGTTTAATTGGCAGCTACAGGGTCCTTGTTCAAGAAATGTGTGTCACTGAGTAGTCTGACTGCCATGTTGCAGGCTCTCCAGAGCTATGGTTAGATCCAGACGAAGGTCACTCAGCTGGATGCTTATCAATGCTCAGCCTTTGGACAAGTGGGGAAGAACCTTCTGACTGGCCAAAAGCAAGGCCTTCCCAGGAATCTTGGGCATATGCCCTTTGTTGAAAGATGCTCAAATTAAATCCCATTTCTGTGCTATTTATTCAGCACATGGTAGTCTTCAGTACTGCTTGTTAGACACCATCAACTCTTGAAGCTCAGGGTGGGAGTTCATATCCCATGTGGAGAGAGAATGGTACTTACAGAACTTTTAGGATCCTTTTTTTTTTCCTTTTATTTGCCAAAGGTCTAACTTTTAAAGTGTCTGAACAGGTTTTGCTGCACTTGACTTTGTGAAAGCTCATTTACAATGCACTGATGGACTGACTCCCTCCCCCTTCCCTTTTCACCTTGTGCTTTCAATGCCCCTTGCCATGGTATTGGGAAGCTGTGTGTTCTCTGCTAGGGGTGTGTGTGCAGGGGGTGGGGTGTGACAAACACATGGTACCTTCTGAAGTGTAGTTCTTAAATACAACCAATGTTGAACAACAGAATGGTGTGGCTTTTATTTTGTGAGTGTCTTGTAGAAGAGCTCTATAAGGATGTGTGTCTAAATCTACTTTTCAGTCTGACAACTCCACTTGTGTTCTTCACTGGTGAAGGCTGTTGGTCTCCAGAACTGCCTTCAAAACAGCAATACCAATTGCATTATTATGTGTCTTCACAACTTTCTCCATACTACTTCCAGAAGGCTGGAAGGAAAGCTGGGAATAAGATGGTGAGCTTGTACCCTGTCAACAAGAAGTGTTGGTGCGCAGGGAAAAATTCCCCTCCCTGCTGACCTGCATGGTGTCACCGTACTCTGACTGGAAGATGGAGCAAACTACTCAAGCAGGCCTGATGAACTCAATTAATTGTCCCAGAGATTTTCCTGTGTGTACCTGTGCTGTGTGTTAGCAGCCTTGGGAGATGGAGTCCTCTCTACCTAGTAAACAAAAGTTATTTTACAGTAATATTAACTCCACAGCAATCTTGAAATCTAACCATTGGTGAGATGTTGGCTATTTCTGAACAAATGGCTGAGATGTGGTAAAATACGGAAGAGTTGAATAGTAGGTGAAGGATGTTGGCATTGTGGGAGAGAGAGATGCCTCAGCCTCAGCCACCGCAAATGGCATTCTCCTCACAGCCTTGGGGGACAGGGTGAATGTGAATGGAGTAGGAAAGCCAAGCAGGAGGTCTGACTCTGGGTGCTCACCCTTCCCTGCTGTGCCTGCTGGGATCACCATCTCTGAACACCCTTGCTGGTGTTCCACTGAACTTTGTGATCTGCTATGTCTGATCCTTTCAGCTCTGCATTGCCTCTTGGATAATGTACAGGTGGCATCACAAAGCTCAGAAACGTTTTGGTTGTGCAAAGAGCAGAGGAAACTGATGGATGAGAACTGCGTCATTTGAAAACTAAGTTAGAGGCCAAGATTTTTCACTTGTACTTATAGTCTTTTTCTTGTTTTCTTTTATTAACTTAGGTTTCTTAATACTTCTCCCTTTTTCTCCTCATTTCCCTGCTCCTTAAAAAGTGGGATTCTTCTGAGAAGTCTTAATCCTTGTAAATCATAGCTGCAGAATCTTTCCTGTGTAAGGAGAAGCACGTGGATTTTTCAACTGATCCACTTGTCCACCCCCTTGTTGATCAGGATCATGCTCAGCTTAGGGATATTTGGAGTGATAAATCAGGTCCAAGGCAAAGCCAAGAGGTGAGGAACAGGCCTGGGCTGAGGAGGTCTCAGACACAGCTGCAGTGCAGTCTAACTCAGCTGGAAGCAGGGGGTCACCCTTGGCATCAAAGCAGCTCTTGAGAGAGAGAGGGGCAGGCCTGGGCAGAGACTTCTTTTGTTTGCAGTGGCTCTTATCAATGGCCAAGCTGACCTTAAACACAGCCAACTGTCCTTTAAAGCCCTAGAATGGGGGTAGTGCTCTCAGGGTCTGTCCTGACAGGCCTTTGTTAATGCATGGTCTCAGCCCTGGAAGCAGAGCAGCAATTGCAGCAGAGGTATTGCCTTTGCTCATGTGTTTCTACACTTAGAGAAATGCATTTCTGCCTCGTGTGTGTGAGAAGGTTCCTTCACTCTTGCTTCTGGTCTTCATCTTCTATTCCTGTTTCGGAACAGAAAGCAATCTCCCATCAATGTCCTCGGAAGCCCTGAAGCCACCATCTTCCCAGGGCACTTCTCTGCGTTGCTGCTGCCTAGACAGAAAGGGAAAGATGCTGTTACTGTGACAAACACATGCAAAGTAAGTTCTAATTACTGCCTCGAAAAGTCAAATATTTGTTGCAAGCAGAGGACTAATTGTGGGGGGAGGGAGCGGAAGTCGAGGCTCTTGGAGTGTAAGTGGAACAGATGCCCAGACGCCTTGGGGAAACGCAGCTTTCCTCTACAAATCAGAGCTTTAAATTACAAGGCTTTTACCAACGAGAACAGTTGTGGGAAGTTGTCTGCTCTCATTTGCGTAATGGCTTCTGTCACTGGTGATTAGACACAGGATGAAGGAAAAGAAATTTGACAATTAGGAATGAGCGATCATTAATCAGAATCTTTGTTAGAAGGAGGCAAGGGGGGAGAATATCCCACAAACAATGGAGGCAGCCACTAGAGCCACCGTGAGGTCCACAAGATGCATAACTAAGTGCTCCTGTTGCTCCACAGAGCCATCTCTGCCTAGGTACAGAGCAGCAAAGAGGGTTTTGTCTGGCTTGGAAAGCTTGGGGAGGAAGGCAGCGTGGCAAAATCCTTCCAGTCCTACTTAGTAAGGGAGAGAGCATATCTGGGAGACCAGTCCTTCCCCCACTGACACCTTGCACTTCCATCTCGATGCCTGGCCACAAACTGACAGCAAACACCACAGAAACAAGGTCTTAAATTTTCTGTCTCCTTTCTCCACATCTTGCATGTAGTTTGTGGTGTGGAAGAGAGCAGGCAGGGGCCTTGACTGGCATGCAGAAAGCTTAGGATAGGCAACATGAAAGCAGTTTCAGGCTCTTCTCCTGATAATGTCATTTTCTACAAGAGCGAGGAAGAACCTGATGGACTACATGACAGGTAAAGAAAAGGAGGCAGTGGTGACTTCTCTGTGTCTGTCATTTGCTGTCTTGCCTCATCATCCAGTCATGCACAATCCACTATATGCTTTTGTTTGGGTTTTGTTGGCTTTGATCAAATTATCATACATACAGAATCTATGTTACCTGATTTTCCTACAGCTGTCATTCATGGTCTTGTCAGGTTAAACACTTTGGTGTAGTTTGCATGAAGAGGCATTGCCTCTGATTAAATCAGCAGCTCTAACCTGGGAGGGGTCACGACAGACCATTTGTGGGCATACAGTGTTGGTTGGTTCATCTGAACACTTAAGCTTACTGGATCCATTGATTTCAGTGGCAGTTCCTGTCTTTGCAAGGCTGGGTCATTTACTTGAGGTGAAGGTCTCCATCAGGGTGATTATTCTTTCTGTGAATGGAAATCAAAGCAGATACAAAGGTAAAACAGTGGGAGCTCAACCTGTGGCCTACCGGGCCCAGGACGCTGCATTCCAGCAGGGAGGGACTGATAACAGACTGAGTGAGCCAAGCTACAACCCACAAAGAGGACTTTCTGAATTTGTCATCTCTTCAGAGCAGCAAGAGGTTTTGTTGTTTAGTATTGTTCATTTTTGTGCTGGTGAATGCTTTGCCTGTTAAATAAAGAGTTTTTTTCCACTTTTCTCCAAGGACCTGTTTTCCCAGATCAGTTGGGGGAGGGGCTTGCTTGAATCTGCTTTCTAGAGGAACCCCTTTAGAGGTTTTCTCCCAAATTTGCCCTAAACCAGAACAAAAGGGGAGAGCTGAAGCCATGCTGTCTCATTCCGAGCTGGCTCTGAGCTCAGACAAATGAATGACAGCAGCTTGGATTTTCAGCCTCTTCCCATGGCTAGTGTTCACCACAGGAACTCAAATAAAAGAGAAAACAGTAGATCTCAGGACAGGATCTAACAGGGTTTTTTATCCAGAGCTCATCATGACAACAGTTAGGAGAATCACTGGTCACATTGCTTAGGATGGGAAGATATGTCAGGTAGTGACTTTTATTCCCTCTTGAACACAAGAGGAAGGCTGCTCCTCATTTACAGCAACACTTTAAATGTGTGCTTGCATTTGGAGTGCACCTTGTGCTCTTTGTAGAGGGGGAAGATTGTGATGTAGTAGGCAGTGGGGTCAGAATTCATTTAACAAGCTTGCAGCAAACCCTGAGCAATCCCAGACTTTGACATGGCTGGCCATTGTCCTTTCTGTAAGAAATGTCACTCTACTGGATGGCAGGAGCGCAAGTGCGACTTTTGTCCCAGTGTTGGCTGTGGTTTTTTTTTTTCCTGAATAGTCAGGATTTGCCATTGAGTGCCTTGATGGGGAGGACCTTTGGATGTGACTTAACCTCTTGGGAAGCCAGGAAGGGAGGCTGTCCTGTGTGTAGGTAATCTGTGTTACCAGATCTGCTGCATGCTCCGTGCCCCTTGAGCTGCTTAAGCAGTACTGGCCTCATGCAGTGAGCTGTGTGAGGGCTCAAGCTGAGCTGAAAGCAGCTAAAGGGGTGAGGTCAAATTGTTTGCTTCTATAAAAGGACATTCTCCATGTCCACAGAGAAGGCACATGGGGTGATAATAGCATCCAAGGGGATCGTTTCTGCAGAAGAGATTAGTAGCACAGGCAATGGGCTGATTCTGCTGCAAGTTCTCTTGCCAGGACGTCTGATATTCCGAAGCTGCTCCCAACCATCTGTGTTTCATTGGGTTAAAATCCTTCTGGCAGCAAATTACTGGTGCTGGTGGGTATTTGGGTCAAATGCCAGTCACTACAGGCTGTGGAGCTGGAGGCAAGGCCTTGCTTGGTACTTGAGGTAATAAAGCTTCTGGTCTGTCAGCTCATGGGAACTGCAGACATTTGTAGAACTGAGGTGTCACAGGACCATGTTACTTGGCCTGTCAGGTCTGACACTGCTCTGGTGGAGCAGGCCTTAGTGCTCTTTGAGCCTGTGTTTGCGAGTGGTGCACACCTGAGGAAGAAATCTCCAAGTGGAATTGGGGGCTGTGAAGGACCCATTCATCTGCCACCAGTTCACTCCAAGCACAGCCTGGGGCCTCTTGCTTCCAATTCCTCCCCAGCACAGAAGCAATCCTGTGTCTCCTGCTTTTGCTATTTGTTTATAGCTCTCCCCATCCCATCTGTCTTTCTCTTCTCCTTCCTCCCGTTCCTTTTCCCTCCCTCTCCCTCCTCCCCCTCATTCTCTGTAAGCGATTAATCATTTTGACAGGCTCAGCGATGGCCTTTATTTCCTTGAGGCAGCCAAGAAATGTCTGCGAGCACCTTCTCTGCCACCCCTCGTGTTCCCTGGCCAATCAGATCAGCCACTTCACTTGGAGTGACACCGTCAGGAACATGGAGAGGGGAGCAGGGGGGAAACTCCAGCAGGGTCAGCTGGGAAATGGGCAATGGGGCAGCATCCAGTTGGGATGCCATGTGGGTCCCCATTAGCTGTGATGAATATGTCATTTCACTATAGCTTGGATGTGTCATACTTTGCTCCCTCCCCCTCCTGAGGCTCCCCTTCAAATCTTGGTTTCAGTGCAAAGGCAGATGAGAAGAACTTGGGCTTCTCAGGAATGTATCAGCCTCCAACAGAGTGGCTGGAGGGAAAAGCTGTCAGAAGAGAAAGAAGAGCAGGCTGAGATCATCAAGAGAAAAAGAATGAGGATGATTTTGCAGATGGATGTGGAAGTCTTCCTGGGAAATTCCCTTTTGTCATGTGCAGGAAGGAAGTTGCTTCTGAGTCTCTGTCATGGTTCACCTGGACTTGTCATGTTGTCACGAGGATTCCTTCCATTCACCTGCAGCCTGAGAAGCTCTTGGGTCACAGTACCTGCTCTTGCAAATGCCTGCCACCTAACTAGGATGAAAATGGGGTACATCAGATGTGTGATATTCCCAAAAGGATTTTATCATCTGCTGTTATCAAGCTTTACAGTACCCACTGTCCCATCAGCACGGAACTGAGAAATGCTGTACATACAGAATTCTCTTCCCTCTCATGGATGAAAGCTGATATCCTCCACAGTGGGAATGAGAGGTAATAATAACCATTCTCTTTAGGGGCTCTGGGGATGTGTAGGGACCCTTTGTGCAGGGCGATGGATTGTAACTAACATTTACAGAAGAGGTTGTGAAGGAGAGAAAGAAGATGTAGGTGATGTGCTAGAAGTCAGATGGAATGTGATGTAAAGATCTGGGACAAGGTGGTCAAGTATCATAAGGTGGGAGACTGAATACAGAGACTCAAGGGATCCTCTCTGGTCTCGTGCATTAAACCAGTAAATAAGCCCTGAGTTGAGCCTAGAAGAGAATTAATAGGCTCATCCCAGATAAAAGGCTCTAGCATGAGACTGTTCCAACTCTATTAGACCAAGGAGCGTGATGGACAGAATGAGCTGTGCTTTGAAGTCGCCACATCTTGCAGTGGGAGGCAACAACACAGGGCCAAACCCCAAAGCTCAATGCAGCTTCTCCTCTGTGAGATGCAGCCAGGCAGGTGATAGCTCCCAACTGAGTCTAGGAAGCTCAGACCCTCTTACTATTTGCCATGTGAGCTTGAGTTCTTGCCGTACATGAAAGGCATGGGAGTTTTAGCAGCAGGCTGAATGGGTTCAGTGAAGCAGCCAAGGAGAAAAACACAATCTCGCTCCTACACCTCTTGTTGTTTGTTTCCTCCTCAAAAAAAGTTGCCTTTTAGGTACAGACCTAAAAACTGATACAACCTGAGTCCCAAGGGAGGGCAATGAACTCATCTGAAATAAATACCTGTGCCCCTTGAGGGCTGACTGCATCAGATGTCTGGAAGGTAGGAAGTCTCAAACAAAAGAGGAGTTAACAGGCACTTTCCAGCAGGCAGTGTGTGCTCCCTCTGACAGACATGCTGCCCCATGTCTTGGGAGTGGCCTCTGCCAGGGTCACTGTTGGATTTCTCTCAACCAGCATTTTTCTCAAGGAAATATTGATTTTGTGCTGGTGGTGCTAATCAGTGTTGTTGAAAGAGAGGCTGTAAATGCTTGGCAGAACAGTGGTGCCCTTCTTGGCAGCTAGATTTGCTCATTTGCTTTGTTTTCTGCACACTTGTGCTCATGGGTCCAGGGTGAGGAACACTGGCTTTGGGCTGCCTGACTAGTGACCACTAACAGCTTCAGTGCCTCTTCTCCTGTGTAGGGTGGTTATGTTTGCTCCTGTGAGTTCAGTCAAGGATGTTCATTAGCAGCAGACATGCAAACTGGCCTGTCCCTGGACAGTTTGCATCCAGTAAGAGGTAGTAACATTTCTTTCTTGGGCATAACACGAAAAACAGTCTGAAGGCAAGGCAGAGGTTATCCCAGATAACCCAGGATGTATGGGAAGTATCAGGTTATTCTATTTCTCTATGTAAAATCTTTTGTGGATGTTGTAGGCTATGTTCTTTGGTCTCCAGAGTCATGAAGAGCTTCCTCACCAAACTAGCCTTATGTCTGTCAGCAGAGCCAGTCAGCAGTGCCAGCTCAAGTGGATGGTGATGGAGTGAGAGCTGTTGATCGTGACATGGCAGATGTTTGCCACTTCCCCACAGTGAGTGTCCACACCAGTCGGTGGAGAGGGTGGGGCATTGCAGGGCAAGGACTGTAGAAGCAAAAGGATTATTGCCACACCAGCACAGTATTGAGGCTTCACTCACTGCTGCAGCTGAGCCAGCATTCCCTGCTCTGTGCTGTGCTGAACTGGTGAAAAGAACAAGCTCACATGGGGATGCCAATGTTGCTGCGTAGATCACGTTGACTCTCCTCTCCTGCAAGACTGACCTGGTTACACCAGCACTGCTGTGGCCCTGAGCCAGGTAGAGGTAAGGGGACCCCTGTCCCCAGGTGGAGGTGGACCTTCTGGCCAGGATGCTTTGTGCAATTTGAGGTGACAAGGTGACTTGCCTAGTTGCAAATGGGAAGGTGTAGCCATCAGGAGCTGAAATCCCCCACAATGGACAAGCTGGACTATGTCCAGTTGGTTGAAGGCTGAATGAGAACTTGCCTTCACTTTTCGAGGTTCAGGATCTGTTGCAGACATCTCAGAACTTGTCTGTGCTGCATGCTGTGCTGTTGCTGTCCCAGTGAATTTTTTTCAGGTTCAGATGCTAATCAACCTTGTAGCAGCCTGGGTCGTCCTCTGTCTCCTGAAAAATCTGAGCTATCCTCGGTTATTGGCAAGCATGTCCATGTTGTGTAGCTGTTCCAGACTTACAAGCAGCACCTGGTGCTTAATGGGAAAGCTGGAGCATGACGTTAACTTTGCACATTCTGGTAGGTGACTGAGGTGCTTGTGCCCTTGGAGACTGGGTCAGTTGGTTTTAAGAATCTCACATTCCGCAGTGTCCATCCAGTGGAGACATTTGTGTCTGAGCTCTGTCTGTCTGGGCTGCTCTGAACATTATGGATGTGTTGCTGCCGTCTTTGCGGAGTGGATGAAAGTGTTTGTGGTAAAATGTAATCAAGTGGAAAATTGCAGTGCATATAAACACATATGGCACTCAATGACTGGGCATTAGGCACAGTGACTGCAGGCAAAAAAAAATTATCTGTAAACGTTTCGCAGCAAGTTTCAAAATCTTAAAGAACAATAAGATATTAGCAATTTAATGGGGTGATTCAGCGAGGCAGCAATCCTTGGGTTGGGAGAACAAGGATGCATGCAGCTGCAGTGACGGGAGTGGCTGGGATTACTCAGCCAAGCTCAACAAGCCCTGTCTCCCAGCA
The DNA here is from genome assembly GCF_901933205.1 of Camarhynchus parvulus. Taxonomy (NCBI): domain Eukaryota; kingdom Metazoa; phylum Chordata; class Aves; order Passeriformes; family Thraupidae; genus Camarhynchus; species Camarhynchus parvulus. Next base: position 16,757,375 of record NC_044576.1, on the reverse strand, counting down.
CAAAACAGCTGCCAAAGGTTTCCTCCACATGGCAATGTGGCTGTGCTTGGAGAGGAGAGAGCCAGGAGGTGGCTCATGAACCTTACCATTGCCACCTTCCAGCCCCCTCCAAGAGCCTGCTGTTTACAGCAGCATTTGGAAGAGGTTGTGTGTGGTCAATGAGGCAGAACTGATGGGCGAGGTGGATCAGGCCTGGCTCAGGTTGGGAGCTGTGAAGGCACTGCAGGTCAGTGGCTGCCTTGGCCTCCCAGAAAGGGAGAGCTGGGTCTTGTTCATCTCCTGTGCCTTCAGGCTCCATCTGCTTATGCTGCCAAGGATAGCACCTTTCCAGCTATGGCAGAAAACACAGCAGCCCAAATCCTTCCTCAGGGCAACTATTTTGCACCTTGCCAAGGAGCTCTGTCATCTACTGGGACTGCACTTGGATCTTGCACATCTAAAACCATGGGAATCACTGCCTGAGCAAGGTGTCAGTCTCCAAACCTGTTGCTTTGATCCCACCACTTACAGAGAACATGCCAGCCTGTGAAAAATATTTTTTCCTGAGTGACAGGCGTACCAGAAAGGTGTTTTTCTTTTCTTGCTATATGCTGACTCCCCTTTTTCTACACAGGAAAAGAATTACCTGTGAGTAGGGGGAGGAAAGACTTTGCCAGTGTCACCTGGCTGTACCTTTCCCAAAGGACATAGGAAAGTAGCTTGAATACTAGGAGGAATACAGTTTTGATGGCTCTACTGACTGCCTTGACATCCTGGACCTGGGAGACAAAATTGCACAGCAGTTAATGGAGAACAACTTTTGAAAGAGCAAAGAGGGCACTACTAGGAAAACCAAGGATATTGGCAGTTTGGTCCAGCAAAGCCTGGCTGATTCCAATGCTCTCTGGGGAGAAATTTTCTCAAACTAAGCTGTGAGTAAGATCTGCCCAAGTGAAATAAAAATAAACAAAATCAGTGTTTCTTGGCCATAAGTGGCTGCTTTCCAGGAATTCAAGGAATACAGTGGGGCCCAAAGCTGTTGCAAGTACAGCAGTAGGTTCCCTTCAGGTCTCTGCACGGGTTCTTAAATTTTCAGACTGGTCCATATACAACCATGAGAACATACCTTTTCTTGTATTCAATCCTGGAAATGGAGACCCAAGTACCTGGATCATTAACAAAGTGTAACTTTGGTGAGATTACAGGCAGGCATGTGATGGTGTCCTTGGGTTCATCTAGCAGACTGCCTAGGGCTGGATTTTGGTAAGACATGCCTGCCTCACTTGCATATTCAACTCTGTATAAAATTGGTGAAAATAATGGTGGGAGGAGCTTTTAATGAATTGTTATTAAAGAAAGTTTATTTTCAGTATATGTTTTTATCCATTTAAGAAATTCTTACTTTTAATCTTATCTCTTTAATGTGGTATATTAGAAAGAAAGCTTGTATTTCTTGCCTTGTGTCACCTGCTGGTTTAGGCAGCTGTGGTGTTTACATCTATGAGCATTCTTGTTCTTTCTGATACATAAGTACCATAGGGAGGTCGTACAACTAGGAAATCAAGCTGATGAGGCATGTCTAACACTACTGAGTACAGATACATTTACCTACAGAATTCCCCTGTCTTTATAACAATCAGATGAAGCCAGCCCTCCAAAGATTGTCCAGGAAACTCGCAAAGCTCTCTGCTGTAGTCAGTTTTGAATGCGAAGTTCTTCTCAAGACATGACCCTTTTCAAAGGCTCTGCATTTGCTTGAACTAGCTCCCTGCCTGTTCTACTCTCTGCTTTATTTCCTATGGGCTGTAGCTTGTTACCACCTTCCTATTTTCTCTGGGTATTTCCATGCTCCTGCAGCACTAAACCCAGTGGGTTTGTCTCCCTCCCTTAGGTGAAAGAAGGGGTTATTAATCCCTGTCCTTTGCCAGCTTGATGTCATCAGTCTGCACATGGATCTGGAGGCAGAGGTCTCCTAGACCATGTACCTGTGGTGTCCAGAGCAACAAAGTCTCTACCTACCTACCTACGTCAGCTTTCTGCTGAGAACAGCAGCTCTTGCCTCCTGCAGCTGAGAGAGAGGATCACATCTGCTGGCTTTTGGGTGGAGATGTAACACCCAATTTCCACGGGGAAGGATAGGATTAAAGAACAGTAAGGCTTTCCCTTTCTGGGTTCACTGGTATCATTAGACCCTGCTACCCTCTGCCCTCTTCTCTGTCCACCCATAAATCCTCTTATGAACCTTGCATGCATGGTGCTAGATGAAAACTTATCCTCAGGAACCTGTGGACTGCTCAAAGCTCCCCACTCTGGTTAGTGTCTGCTTCAGATGGATTTCAGATGCATCAGAGGTAATTTCACTCATCCTTCCCTGGGGTCAGATCAGGCATGAAGCCTCCAGATGAAGGAAACAGAGCTGCGGTCCAGGGTTGAGCAGATTCCAGTGCAGATGGAAGTAAATGTGTGATGGCTGGATTTTCTTGGAAGTATTTATTATGGTGTGTTTGCCTGAGGCATGCCTTGGCCTAGACAGAGGTCTCTGGCATCAGAGGAGGCTTCTAGGTGAGCTCTCAGTCATGGAACTGCCCTTCAGCATGAGCAAATGAACTACAGGCTGAGGCAGGACCCTGTGAGCTGATGTGTACCAGTTTCCCCAGGGAATTGCTGGGAAAATGTGGCTTAGTCGGGAGAGCCTTTGCTGAGCTGCTTATGAAGGGAGGTTCTTCTGAGGAATTCTAAGAGAGGGAGGGCTTTATGGTTTCCCATGGACAGCTGGTATCTGCCCTGGCCCTGAAGGTCCTACCTGCACAGGCAGCTGCTTCTGTGCCCAAGGATTACAGTACTGTTGCTGTCACCCTGGTGAAGGTCCTTTGAAGGATGACACATGGATCTGCCTTTGGTCTTATGACCCCAGGAGGGGAGAAAACCCATGAGCAGTTGTGTGAAAGACTTTGTAATTAGCTGCTGAACCAGAAGACTGCTCTCTTTGAGTAGGTACAGTCACCTCCACTGCTCCTGTGACTCAAACACTTCTCTGAGACAGGCAACTTATGGTGGTGCCCTTTACACAGGTCAAGAACAGAAAAATACTCCTCAGCAAACTTTACTTGCTTGCTGTAGCAGGTGGTTTGATGCTCAACAGGCAAACTAGAGATGGTAGGGTTGATAGAGTGCATGTGCTGGTTATTGCTATGACAGATTATGAAACCACCTGAGTCACTTGTCCCATTGTCCCCACCCACATGGAGGCTATGGTACTTGAGGCAGGTCTGCCTGTCACACCTGAAAGAGTGGTGCAGCTCAAGCACAGCCAGGGAGAGATTTTTAAGTCAAAAAGCAGCTGTTCAGTCACTTGGTGTAAGCTGGTAGTTAACTGAGGGAATTCTCCTTGTTTCTTTTGTCTAAACCCCTCCTTCCCAAAGGGGCTCCTGTCAGGGTTTGAAGGCACTGGGACAGAAAATCTACTGTTGCTCTGAAGAATTTGCTGTAGAGGTGAAAGGCTCCCATCACTTCATATAAAACCCATCACTGAAAATGGGAATTTTTGACTGAAATTTGTCTACATTTACTGTTCTTTTTTTTCTCTGTCAGCATCTGAAACTTGTATGGAAAGGGTCACACTCCCCTGGCCCCCAATACTCAAGCTACCTTTGACCTCTGAGTGCTGCTCCAGCTGCTGTGCTGATTTTTGGTTTATTTGGGCTGCAGCTGCCCTTGCTGATCAGCAGCTAGACCCTGCTGGTTGGCCTGGCCTGTCCTGCAGGAGAATTTGCCATCAGGCCAGCTGCTGCCTTTTCCATACCTGCAGTCTCTGATGCTGTGATGACAACCTGCATTTCCCAAAGTGACTCTCTGGGTCTGTGAGGGAGGACTCAGCTCCTCAGGAGCAGCTGTGATAAGCTCTCTCTTGGTGCAGTGGCCAAGGCATTGCTGTCACCTCTGGCAGTTCCTGTACAGCTGTCAGACTCCCTCACTCCTTCCCCAGCAGGATAGAGCTGATGCTGATGCCTGCTGATGCTGGGATTGCCTCCTGCATCCAAGAGACTGGATGGTGGTTGCTGGTTTATTAGATGTTGCCCTGGAAAGGTTCTGTCAAATACTGGTCTTGCACCCAAGGCACAGCCAGACAAACACTGCCCAGCCATTTCCAGGCACTGGACAAAGTGTATCTGCCTGATGCTGATGTGTCTGCAAGTGCCCATTCACACTGGGACCACAAAAAGCAGCGGTGGGTGAGCAAATTCCCATGTTATGGCCCTGCATGAAGGTTACACTGAAAGGGGGTGGCTGTGGTGGTAAATGAAAGCCCTGGGATCTGACAGTGGCAGTGTTTTTCAAGGGCTTTAAGGCAGACGAATAATCGGTTAGTGAATAAATAGAGAGCCATCCTGTGCATCAGGAAGAGGAGAGCTCAGACCTAAAGGGGCCAGGTTTTGAAGTGTCTGGACTGTGCTTTAATTCGGGGACAATGGTGTTGATGAAGGTGTCTGAGGTTAGTGCAGGGGGAGAGCAATGAAAAGGCCCGGTTATAAGCAAGGCAGACGGACAAAACCAGCCCCCTCCCTTGCAGGGATGGGAACGGCAGCTCTAGGGGCACGTGGCAGTGACTCGCGGTGGGACAGTGACCCGCGGGCACAGCCGGAGCTGCCGGCCGGGCAGGGCGGGCAGCGCCGCCCGCAGCCGCCGTGCGCTGCCCCGGCACAGCCACGGCGTGGAGCCCGCGCTCCGTGCGGCGCTGCCGGGGCTGCCGCGGGCCCCGCGCCAGCGGGCAGCGGGGATGCTCCGGCCTGCGGAGGGGCTGCAGGGCTGCAGGCTGAGCCGCCAGCAGGCTCAAAAACCTGATTCTGAGCTGAGAGACCTTAGGAGCATTTTCCCCATGGAAATCTTCTCCCCTGACACAGAGCCCTCGTGTCAGATACACCAGGCATGAATCGGAACGCAGTTTCAGCCTCAGTTTGGAACCTATCTGCTAGACCTGGGTTGGACTTGCCTCTTCTCGACCATACCTAGAGTTCTGGGGATGTACGTGACACCAGGCACCTACACTGAGCACTGGCATTAGGAAAGATGCTGTCTGCTGTGCTAGATGCTCTACAAGTACAAGCATATGGTGCAAGTCATATTTTCATTGTGCCACATGTGTTGTCATATACCAACACAAACCAAACCTGCTGAGGTCTGTGTGTACTCTAGTCACACTGCCAGGAGATCTTGTATATGTGAACTCTAATTTTGGTATATGTGAACTCTAATTTTGGTTACTGCCATTTTCCTTATTCCACCCCCGCGCTATCATAAAACAAAAGACAAATTTCCCCCCTGTTTAATCCGATTCTCTAGCAGATAAATCAAATCCAGACCTGTTTTCCATGCCTTGCATTGTTTTTTTTCTTTGCCCCACTGGCTACTTTTCTATCTTTCTCTCCACTGGAAATAACACTGGGGTGTACCTCACCTCAGCTTGGAAGAAGCTTCCAGTACCTCTCTGTACTCACAGCTGTGGAATAGCCCAGCAGCCTGTGGGTACACTGGCCTCAGCTGTGATGTCTGTCTGTCCACAGGAAAGGCGGAGGGACCAATGACACGTGATGCCCCTTCCGAAGAGGTGTTGCTCTAACTACTGTGATCACTTTGCAGGGGGTTCTTGCTGTGCACCCTTTTTTTACACCACCAGCAGGATTGGGACTGGCTCCTGGGGCCCCTCTCAGTGCTCCCCGTCCCGCCTCCCTCGGTCCAGACCCAAAACGGGGAGCTGCCTGCCTTTTTCGCCCTGTTCTTCCTCCTGTCAGGGAAGAGAACAACCTATGCCTCGGCTTTCTGCAGGGAAGCTGCGGCGAGGGAGCCGCGGGGCCGGTGCGAGTGCGGGGCTGCAATGAGCGCTCTGGACCCACGAGGGCAGCAGAACACTGCGGGAGAAGCGGGCTCAGCCCGAGGTGGCCGCGGGCTGGTGACAAAAGGGACCCGACTCGGGGCTCTTCACAGGCAGGGGGGTCCGGGACTGCTGCCTGGGACGCTCAGAAGATGCTGCGGAAGAGGTCAAGCACACTGCCTGTCTAAGGAAGGAAGGCCCCGTCTCCTGGGACCAGGGCTCGCCCCAGGGTCTGAGATTCGGGTCATGGGAATGGGGCTGTGCCCCACGCAGATGCCAAGGGGATGGATCTAGAAATACACAGCATTACATGGCTGTGTCCTCGCCCTGGTGTCAGCTGGAGCACTTCTGGGTCTGCCCTATGCTTGGCCATCACCCCCTGTGCAGAGGAGGTCTGTCCCAGGAAACACATTGGAAGGAAATCTGTTTTGGTGGCTTTCTCTGCATCTGCATGCCAGGGCTCTGTATGTGGCTCTCACAATGCTCACCAAGCATCTCTATATTTCCCATGGCTCAGAGAAGCCTGAATGCTGTTTTCAGTGCATCTAAGGAGACAGCATCCTGACTCTGGCCAGGTGGTGTGGTCAGGGGCTGAACTCACACCTTCCTCCTCTCTCGGCAGAGGAAAAGCCCCTCAGGTGGAAACAAGGGAGTTCTGCTGAATTCTGCAGCAAGCCACACAGCTCTGGGTCCCCAATGCTCCTGAGACCTGGGGATGCCAGTGGCTAAGGTGAACTCTGACCTAGGCTGCAAATGCAAAGCCCTGAATAAAGCAAAGCAGTGCTGTGAAGAGCTCATACCTTTCCCCCTGCTAGTTATGTACCTACCACTGCAGCCAAGCCATACAGTGGCTGCACCGTGTGACTCAGAGACCCAAAGAGCACAGCCAGACACTGCACCTCCAGACCTCTGCTCACCAGGTCTGTGCTCCTAGCCCTCCTCTGCAGCCCCCTCCCGTTCCCTTCTTTCCAATCCTCTTGTACTGTATTCTTGGCAAGGGTGCTGGCTCTCAGCCCCTGCACCTCATGTGCCCTATTGATAGCTGGTAATTTATGCAAATCTCCTAATATATGGATTCTGGGATCAGGACGGAGGGTTTGTGTGTGAGATGAGATTAATATGTTTGCAGATTCTCTCTGCAAAGAGAATGAGAGAGGCAGGCAGGGCTGGGACGCTCGCCCTAGGTCTCTATTAGTACCTCTGCATGCACTCACCACGCCCAGGCTCTGCCTCCACGCGGCCAGCAGTGCAGGGGACTCTCCCTGCTCTGGCCACCCCGGTCACCCACAGCCATCCTTGTGGGCCAGCTGCCCAGGACTGCCCATTTCTGGAAGCCCACAATGTGCCTGGTAGTGGTTTCTGTCTCTGCTCCACCAACGTTTCAGCATCTCCGGAAGGTGGCCGGGCTGAGCTGTGACAGGGACTGCTGCTACTGCAGGATTGTGTGGTCCCCTGAAACTGCTGGAAAATTGCGGCTCAGCTTTATTCTCACTGTGAGAGTTCAGGGCAAGGGAGGCTGCTTGTAGCCACTGGCCTCAGTGTGCAGCTGGGACTCAGCCCCTCCTGGTCCAGGTCAAACTCGGGGATACGGTGGTGCAAGCAGCAGGGCATGGGCTGTGGGGGACCAGCGTCACAGAGGGTTGGCAGCATACAGGGCCTTGGGCAGGGGGAAAATGGTGATGCCAGTTTTGATGGCCACACACTCGGCTGACATGCTGTGCCCCAGCTGAAGGATTTGGCAGTGGGCTGCCACGTGCCCCTGTGCTGTCTCTCCTGAGGATTGCAGTCTCCCGGGTGAGAAGTGCCACCTGTACACCCAGCCCTGTTCAGGGTGTGTGCCTTATCCATACACATCTCCCAGCCTGGCAGCAGCACCTGGCTGCCTGGGCTTGGCCTGGATGGGAAGGCAGAGCCCACCAAAGCATGGTAGAGGCCAAGAGAGGTTGGGGAGCTGGGGAGTAGGTGGCAGGGAAGGAATCCACCCTCTGATTCAGATGTTCCTGAGGAGTTCCTGTTCTATACCTGACATTTAGAAACCAGGAATCCTGCTGATGGATAGGATTTGATGTGGTGGAGTATATTTCACACTGTGTCATTTATCCTGGTGCTGCCTCATGTGAAATGTCAGCCGTCCAGGAGGCTTTTCTGATCGCTCTTTGAAGTACTGGTTTCTGATAAACTCAGGAGAAAGAAAGGTGCTTTTACCAACCCAGGTCAGGAACCAGGAGTAGGAACAAGTTTTCTCCTCTCTGTGCAGGGTCCCTTGGTAGGACCTGCCAGCTCAGCCTGACTTACTGAGGGGTCACAGGGGGGGTCCTGCTGCCCCTCCTGCCCCTGGTGTATCCCTTGTCCTTTTTGGGCCATACAAACCCCTTTCTTCCACCCCAAATCTCTCTGACAGCACCCTGCCTCATGCTCCCTCTCCCCGCCTGTGTCTGGATTTGCTCCCAATACTCTTTTTAGCCTTTGGAGGAATATTTTCAGGTCTCCTGGGGTTGCTGCTGTTGACAATGGAAATCTATTGTGTTTTATGTGCCTGGAAAATGAATTTCCATGTCAGAAGAGGAGAGCAATTACCACAAGCAAGAGAGATCAAATTGGGTCTTTAAAAAGAAAATAAAGTTCAGATCTTATCTGATTAATGAGATTTCTTCCAAACCTTAACAAATCTTAATTACAGTGACTCTGCTGGAAGGGATGAGGTAAAGCTAGGATTGGGGGCTATCTAAACAGAACCGCTCTCTTCCGAGCTACAGTACATCCCTGCATGAAAGCAGCAGGGACGGCCATTGAGTGTGGAAAGCTGCTCAGCTGGAAATCAGCAAGGGAGGATTCTCCATGGAGCCTGAGCAGCTCCTTCCCCAAAGGCTCACGGTGCTGGGGGAGAACCCCACCAGCCCTGACCAGCAGTGAGCCCTCTGCTTTGCTCTGCCCCAGATCCTGGCATCCTTTTTGCTCCAGATCCCTCTGCTTCTACAATTTTTTCACCTTTTTATTTTTCCTTTTCTGTAATAAGAAAAATTATTCCATTGATGAGGATTTTTATTCTTCCTTCCCCAAATTTTAAAAAAGAAGCCTCCTGCTTAAAAATAAGCTGAGGGGTGCTAATTGGTTTATTCAGTTTAAGCTCACAAAACATTTTTTGATGATTTGACTGGATTGCCTGCATAACACAGACCAGAGATTGTCCCCCTGCTACCCCTTTATTGAATACAATAACTTTCTTCCCTAAAGAATATGAGTCTTGAGCTGAAGATGTTGAGAAAGGGAAACTCCAGTGCTTCCCGTAACAGCTGCTCTGATGGTTAATCACCCTGACTTCCTCGGACAAAGTGAAACAAAATTTAAAAAGGTCCAGTACTTTATTTTTAATTGGACTTGTCTGACTTCAGCATTTATCCATTGGCTCTTGTTACAGATTCCTCTGGCAGATTAAAGAGATTTTTAGTATCTGGTATTTCTTCCCTAGGAAGAAATTTATATACAGAAGCAAGTCACCTCTTGATCCTTTTAATAAACTCAATAAATGGTTCCCCTTGGTGTAGTGCATTTCCCCCCCAGTTTTGGGTAGTGTTTGGGGTTTTTCTATCCTGTTACCAGAATACAAGCTGAGACAGAAAGAGTGGGACATAGGTATGAGCCCAAACCACTAGAAAATCAGACAGCCAAACCTTTCCTTCTCTTTGTCTCAATGTGTATGGACACATTGTTTCCCCTCACATTATCTTTGGAACAAATTTGGGAAAATATCACTCATCTAAAATATATTTTCTCAATCTCTATAATTCTAGACTAATTATTAATAGCCATAACCAGAGCTAGAACTGGCTGTCAGAGTGAGGGGTAAAATGACAACAAATCAGTGTATTTAGGCACATGTGGGTATCAGGTACTGGTGGGATCTAGGGAGGGCTGGAGAGTGGCCGAGCCTCCCCCGTGTGCGGCGCACGGCAGAGCCGGCTGCGCTGGGGAGCGAACGCCCCACCGGAGCTTGTTCCCTGCTCGGCTCGGGGAAGGAGGCAGCCCGAGGAGCTGGGGCTGTGCAAGAGAGGCAGACACAGCAGCATCTGAGCGGAAGGAGGAAAATCAGGCAGCTACCAATGATGCACATACATCCTCTAAAAACTTTCTGCTCTTGGACTTTCTAGATCTTTACTGAGTGCATTTCCAGCTTAAACTGCAAAGCACAAATATTGCTTGTTTTCCTATTCACCAAGATTTCGCCCTCTGTTCTCAGTCCAGCAAAGTTTCAAAATGTGTGAATAATTTGAATTATTTTTGCCTCATTTCCACTGCCTGATAAGATTCTCATCTGCCTGTCTTGTTTGCCTGATTTATGAAGGTTTGGGTTTTCTAGGCATCGCTTCTAGTTTTACTGAGGGAGAGATTTTTTTTCTTATAATAAATTTTGGGTTTACTGTCAGCTTTCTCCTCAAGGCCCTGATTTGGTGGACTCCCTCTGCAGTTACTCCACTTCAGGCATGTGCTTAAATCTTCTCAGAAGAAATGATCTTGGGCACAGAATTTAAAATAAATATTTTCATAAATCGAGAGTCAAATCTTCAGCTCATATCAAGTTTTGCCTTGCTCCTAGCTGTGATTACATTTGCAACTTTTAATTTCTTTCAGGACAGTGAGTGGGAGAGGAACAGCCACAAATACATTTAGCAAAAACTGTTTTTCTCCTTCTGTTTCTTTATACTTTACCACAAAAGCTGGTTTTAGCTTTTAAAGAAAGGACACTTCTCCCCTAGTATAGACAACTTTAACTGCTCAAAAATCACAGAACAAGCCCTCAAACCAGGAAGATTTTAAAAATAACATAGTTGGGATTCTTGTACTGGCTTTCTGTGTTAAGGGGATGCATGCATGCATCACATTTTCAAGCCATTCTCTGCATTGTCCAAGGTTAGAAAGTTACTTTTTAATTGAAGTTTGAATTCCTGATCCTAACATGTACTCCTTTTCTTCCTGTGCCCCCTTCTTTCCCAAACTCTGCACATTATTTTTAGCCTAAGGATCTAATTTCTGTCTGTGATACTGCTCTCCCAGGGCAGTGCCACTGGGTTAGGAGCAGGAAAGTGGACACTGAGGCTCACCAAGCCAGAGTGAATCTACAAGCAGAGCCTGGCTTGACTATGCCGACTCTACAAAAATCATGGGCTTGATCCCCATTCACCTTTCACAGTTGCAAAACTGGCTTAAAAATCACCATGTTAAAAAAAAAAAAAAAAGGGAATTAGCAAGTGGCTTCTTTTCTGATGCCATTGTGTTGTGGAACAGCAGGCCAGCTTTCAAGCTTTTTGCTGCACCCACAACAAATAGTTATTTCTTAAGAAAAAGGATTAAAAAAGTCTGCTCAGAGCTTTGCATATAATCCTATGACTCCAGGACCCAAGGCTTTGAGTAATATCAAAATCGAAATAAATTCTCCCTGTGAGAATCATAAGAATCTGCCAAATTAGTTCACAGGGGTAAACAAACAGCCAAATATTAGTATTCTACACTAAGAGCTAAATCCTATAAGTGGGGCCAGGGTTGCACATGGATTATCCTTTTATAGTTCAGGCATGGATTTACCAAGGGGATTATAGGCCTTCCCCTCCCCACCCTCCCTTCCTCTCCTCCATCCCTGGTGCTGCCCAGTGCTGCACACTCCCACTGCACCACAGAGTTCCTCCCACTGCCCCGACACCCTTCCCTGGGCACAGGGATGCATCTGCCCCCTTGCTCTCCCACCCCAGCACCCTGGGAGCAGTCACCCCCCTTCTCAGGATAACAAAGGCAGGACAGGGAGTGATGCAGAAGTCAGTTAGTTCCAGGTCCTGAATGGGTGCAGAATTCCTGGGGGATGGGGGATTAGTCCCCAGATGTCCCAACCTCCTTTCTTCCTGTGACTACTTTGCCTTGCTCGATGCTGTTTCCTGAACACGGATAATAACAATTCAAACTGACACTCTGCTTCAGTTTTCCTTCTCTACTGGTCTGATAGTGCAGTCCTGATGGCTTGTCACTCTTAATATCCTGCACACTTCCACTGAGTCCCTCAGAGTGTCAGAAGGCTTTGATTGTGCCCAGGGTAGCTTGCATGATGCTGAGGTGCCACATACTTACAGATTTGATGAACTTATTCCTTCCTTGACTCTTTTGCCTACTGTATGCACCTATATATCTGCATGTGCATGCACACACACATACATTTTATTATCAAGGAAGACATGGGTATTTTTAACTGGAGTTTTGCTGCTTCTTTTAGGCAGAAACAATTCTGCAACATCATTTGTTGGCTCTGATATTTTTATTTGTGCATTTTATAAATTATTACTATTATATAAAAGTGCCCAGTGCTTTACGAGACACAAAATACAGATAAACTCTGTCATGAAGAGTGCACAATCTAAACAAAACAGACAACATAGACAGGGCTCCCTGAGAGGCACAGAGGAGTGAAGATTAGTCCTGTTTCAGTTTTATAAATATACTGCTAACATTTTTGGACAGGAAGTAGGCATGTTTTCTTCTTCTTCCCCTTCCATCATCCCATTTATTAATGCTTACCTCTCATTCACACAATAGAATTATGATGCAACATGAAATAAAGCCTGGTTTAGGCTCCTGGCCCCAATTCAACAACCCTGAATCCCATCCTTGCTCCCTGGTGCTCACGTGCTTAAGATTTCTCTGGATTGGTGCCTTAGATCATGCAGTCTATTGACAGCTGCCCTTTTGCTTACAAATGAAACCGACCCTAGATCAATAAGGAAAAAGCGTTATTCTCTTCACCTGTTTAATGCCACGGCTGTGGGTTGCTGTAAGATTTGTAAACAAGCTGCTGTCTGCAGGGAAAGCTGTAAGACAAAGAACACCTTCCCTAGCAAAGGGAGCGGGTGTTCCGTGTTTACATACAAATCACCTTCTGGGGCTTCTTTCAGTGGGCTCCAGAAATTTGCCATGTGGACTGACAAGCAGGGGCTGTTGATTGTCTGGTGTGCCTCTGCCTGTGCCTCTGCACAGACCCGGCACTATAAAAGGGCACTCGCAGCTTGACCAGTTTTCATCAAGGCACATTTTGGAAAGAGTATGCATTTGAGTAAGGGGCATTTCTGAAATACTTTTATGATTCTCTCTCTCTCTTTTCTCTCTTTTTTTTTTTTTTTTTTTTTTTTTGCCTCCTTCCTCCACACCCATACTTACCTCTCCTCCTAATAATTTAAAGGATGTGAGGCTTGTAGGAGCAATAGAATTGTATGACTCAGAGGACATAATGTGTGCAGTCCTGGTCCTGGACAAAGGCAGTGGAAGAAGGGTTAAAGTCAGTGCCCAACTACATCAGGTACAGGTCCCTGGAGTAGAAGAACTGTCTGGCTGCAGGGGGCTCACCTGGCACTTGGCTGACAGATTTAATTGCATTGTGACCCAGGTCCAAGACACTGGATGTCCTCTATGGCTCAGATTCCTGTATGGAATATAGAGATGCATTGTGAAGTTAGGGAAATTCACATGCACAAAAGAGAATTGAACATCAGGTGAGATGCTCTGCACGTTTCTCATCTCAGCATACTTAGTTACCCATATTTCACCTTTCCTAGATAGTGTCTGGAGGCACCTCTCCCCTAGGCCTCAGTTACAGAGGTTTGGAGAGCTGGGGAAAGTGCTAGGAGAGATCCACTTAGGTATCCCTAAGTGAGAGGAGGACACTTCAGGAAGGTATACTGGAAAATGCAGAGATAAAGCCAGGATGTTCCTGCTTGAACTCACTGAGCGAGACACAGCAAGGCTGGGAGGTTGAATGCTGGCCACAGCTGTGGCTGTGCACTGGCCTTGGACCAGTCACTTACCCCTCTGCTCCCTCTTTCCTTTTTGCTGCTCACGCAGTATTTCAGCATTCTGGGCAGGCAAGTCCTCTCCTTTGGCCATCCACAGTGCTTGACTGCTACTGAAACAACGGCCCACATCTATGGCCCAAGGTCCCCTCCCTCCTCCTCCAAGCAGAGCTCAGTGGGTCACATTGCTGGCATGCCATGGCCATGATTCAAACCCTACAGATGACCCACATTTGCTTCTGCGCCCAAGATGCGCCCTGCATCAGACCAGCCACTTCAGCAGGGGGCTTTGGCTACTGCCCCAGCAAGTGAGATCCCAGACCCTGTTGGTCTGATGCTGGAATCGGGCCCTCCTCCCTGGGGGTGTCTCCACTGTCATGGCTAACCCGGCTGACTGTTGTTTTTGCCCATGCACAGTTTCATTCCCAGCACATTCTTCTTCTGAAACTGATACATCAGTTTTAATTAGTAAGGTTTTCTTTTTCTGTCTAGAGGAGCCTCCTGCCTTCAAAGACCAACTTTCAAACATTAACTCTTCTAAATGTTTCCCCCCACATGTGAACCCCTCCCTATCCTGCCTTGTAAATTATGTCCAGTCCTGTCCTTTTAGCAGGCAGGTACTTAATGTGATAAATTCAGCTTAGTGTCTCCTTAAGTGTATGTATGTGTGTGTTTATCTGTGTGTGTGCGCGCATGTGTGTAAAGAAGGAAAAAAATAAAATTGTATCAAGGTATAAATTACTCCTCTGGTATCATAAATTGCCAAGGTAAAGCTCAATTTTTGGACTTTTCTTTCAACTAAATGAGATAATGTAAGAGGGGAAAAAAAAAGGGGGAGACCTTCCTCCTCCCTGGAGCCCTTAGCCTTGATGTTTGGCTATGAAACGCTAAGGTTGCTGTGGGGTGGAGATCTCAGTTCTGGAGTGGGGGGAAACAGTGAAGGAGACAGAGATCCAGGAGGGTGGGGGTCGTGAGGATGGGCGAGTGTTTTCATTTTGCCAGGGCTGTGGGAGGGCCTGTAATGCGGGCTGTGACCCTATTTAATAAAATGCCTAGGAAAGCAAGGGGCCAGAAGGGGGGGTGAGAGGGAGACGGAGTGGCTGGGGCTGGCAGGAGACTGTCATGAGATGAAAGTGTCCCTTCGTCCATCCCTTTCCTCCCTCTCTGCTGTCAGCACTTTTTAATGTCAAACAGTGTGAGTGGTTGATGGGGCTAGCTTCTGTCTCCTCATATGTACTTTTTTTTCACTTTCCCCAGAACTTTGGCCAGATGAATTCACTGCTTGGGAGCAGCTAGAGAGCGGTGCGGGTGGCCCTGCAGGCGTTCTTTTCACAAGGGCCTTGAGCTGAACTTTTTTCAAGTCTTTCTCTGAGGCAAAAGCTTGTCAGGGAATGTCTCCTTTCTGCCCTGCCACTCTCAAGTCCTAGACCACCCTGGGTGTAAAGCTGGTCTTACAAAGCTTCCCTTGAGATCAGTGTGGGCATCACACAGTGAATACTGTCCACATGATAATCCAGTTCCTGCACACTGCATTGAAATTTAGGGAACTTGTGTGTCTCTTTGGTCCCTGCCACCCGTCTGTTGGGAGACACTGGGTCATGCATCATGCAATACCTCAGTTTCCCTGCCTTTAAAATGGTGGTCATCATCACTACTTCATTCGTGATCAGTTTGGGGGTGTATGAAAAATGTAGGGTGAGAAACTGTTGCTTTTATGAGGTGTGGTAATCTGTAGGTGAGCTGGTACCACACAGCCCAAAAATGCCCTGTAACAAGGTGACTGGCTTTGCTGGGACTATGGCCACAGGGTTAGGTCATGAGCAATGCCACAGTCACTGCACACGTGACATCAAGATCTTAACATCTCTGCTGTGCCTGTGGACCTCGCTTGGCAAGCTGAGCAACTGGGGGAGTAGGTTCAATTTTGATTGCCCCAGGGTATTTCAGAAGGCCCAAAGGTGCCAGCCCTTGTGGCTGAAGAAAATTCATCTTTGCAGTGAAGCTGAGCCACAAGGCCCCCAAGAAAAGTGATTTCTGCAGATTTGCTGATGGGAGCTACCTGATTAAAGTGTGACAAACTGATCACTTATGTTCATGAGCCTGAGCTGTGCTTTGTTCTGCAGCTGCAGGTGAGCGTACTTTTTGACACTGATGAAATGAAACTATCACCTTTTTAAGCTCAGGTAACTCAGCAGAGGCAATTGCACTGTCTGTCATTTGTCCCCATCCTCTCCATAATGTTTAACCTACCTGTCAATGTCAGCCATACTCGACACACGGACAGAGACCACAACACTATTCTATGCCTACAAAATGTGTTTAAATTAATGATGGGGTAAAGAAGCGAGGTTCACATTGGTGCCAGCACCAGGACTACTCCATCTTCTCTGCTGGCCAACCACCCCTCCACGCCCAGTGACCAAACAGCACATGGCTGTGACAGCACACAAGCTGAGAGTCCTCCTGGGGCAATGAGAGGCACCGGAGGAGAATTTGTCCTCTGCAGTTATTGTAGTGGTGATGGAGGGAGGACAAAGGAATCAGGACACAAAGCTAACAGAAAACACATTGCACTAGTCTTGTCAATCCCAAGACTTGCTTTGAATTCTCTTTTTTATATCTATGGAAAATGCTCCACCTCCTGTCTGGCCTAGCCATTGGGTTGCGTGACTCGGACAACCTAAAGCTGCAAGTCATTTTCTACCTGGAAGGGTGCAAATGGGAGGGAGGGGAAGGGTTTGAGATGGGCACCTCTTCTGGGGTAGTCAGAAGTCCAGGTGATCATGGGTGGAAGCTCCGACACCCTTGCCATGCCGCGGTGGTGTGGGGCAGGGGATGGTGCCCATGTCTGGGGTGTGCTGCACGAGGGGCGGGGGAGCTGGGCTGCTCTGCAGCCTGTGGGCACTGCTGTGCTGCTCACAGCAGTGTGTGTTTGGTGAGGAGCTTTGGCTGTCTTAAGCACCTTTCGAATACATTGGGCACAGCTCATTGAATCCTCTAACAATCCAGCTCCTGTCTTCTCTCCCCCTTCTTCCCAAGAGCCAGTGTCTTTTTTCAAGAAACAGCAGCAATGCCTGTGCCCCACACTCCCATGGGCTCTGTCCCTATTCCCTCCCAGCCACAGACTGTCTCCCCTTGCTGCCCCATGACACAGGGCCCCCTCTGAAAAGAGGATTGTGTAGCTGGCAAATGGTTCCTTGCTGGGGAGGATTTTCCAGAATTCAGCACTTCCCAGGCCCTACTCCTGCATGGAGAAAGCTAGTTAATGAGCCATTAACCAGAGGAAGGGAACTCTCTGGTGGCTGCAAGCAACAATAGCAAAAAAATAACCCAAAACAACAAAACATACCCAAGAAAAATGCACCAAACATCAGGAGGAGTTTCAGGGAAAGGAGAAGGAAAAAACAAAAGCAAATCCAGAGAGATGTGATTGTAATACCTTGGTTAAAAACACAATACTTGGTAAAGTAATTGCCTTCTCTGGTGAAGAGAAGGGTTTAGATTGATTCATGCAGTCCCAACAGCTATTCTTCACCCTGCCCTCTACAGCCCTGTCCCAAAATTCTCAGTTTGGACTGGATGCACAGCAGGAGGACAGCGAGGAATGGTGCCTTGGGACCCAGCATGTCTGCCCAGGGTAGTGGCCCTGCTCTAGGAAAGGTAGGAGGCAGGGTCGGGAGATGAGGGATGGAGTGGATACAGGCTCTGGAATGTGGGTAGTCAGGGACAGAGTCCTCTTTGGAGAATGCAGAGATGTGTTAGAGCTTGGGCAGTGAGAAGCTGGGGGGCAGGGGTGCCGAGGGTGTGCAGATGGAGGCTATGCAGGGGTTTGAGAATGAAGCAATGCAGACTTGGTACATGCAATAGCCACAATGTCCCAGAGCTAGCTCATGCCAGTGGCTGGTAAACCTTCAATGGCCTCCCTGGGGAGTTGAGCTGCGTACCCAATAAAGCTCTCTGGGCAGGGAATGAGCACCCACCTGGGAATTAGACCTGTATTGCTAAACTGAGGCACTTGTCTCACTAGCACAGGCTGGGGAGAAGCTCCTTTGCAGTAGGATTTGCAGAGTGCTCTGCCCAGGAGATCCCCAGGTGCCCGAAACCTCCAGCACCACTCCAACACTCCAAGATATTCTTTCCAGAACTGCATTCACATTTTCACTGTTCTCATTGCAAACTTGCTTGCTTTGCTCTCCAGCTAAATACTTTGCACCTGGAAACATGCACTTGAATGCCATTTTCGTGGTGCTTGCTTGTTGGAAATCAATATTAATTTACTTGTGCGTGTAAATACAGAAATGTATTTATAAATTTCAGATCAGTTGCAAACACATGCAAATTCTGTACATAAATTCTCACTCATTTATGTAATCTGTTCAGTAATATCATTAAAGAGAGCACATCTACTGCCTGACTAGAGTTATATTTGCAATGTGCTGAGATCAGCTGTGACTATTCACATACCACACTCCCTTGCCCATGCAGCTCCCAGCAGTGGGTGATGCTCTGGCTCCAGGTATCTTCTGCTGTTTTCCTGTGATGTGTTATTACTTTTCTCAAGGGCTTGGGTTTTGGTTTTGGGTTTTTGTGTGTGTCTGTGTCTTTTTAGCGCAAGCAAGTTTGAGTTATTCTGAGGTTTGTGGCATAGGGAGGGAATTGTGGTTTCTTTCGGACTAAACACCTGCTGCAAAGTGATTGCAAATGCACTGGACTTGATTGCATAGCTGGTCTCCTCCAGCCCTGTGTCTCTCCAGCTACAGATCACAAGAAGAGTAGGAATTATTTACAATTCTACAAAAAAGAAACATAGTCAAGCAAGACATCATTAAAATACACTTTTAACAAGACATGGTGTGTGTATTTCTCAGAGTTGTCATTTGAGAACTGCCCACTAAATTACTGCTCAGAGAAGTAACTCCGAGTGAAAGGAAAAATCGTCTGGTTAAACATATTGTATGTCAGCGCTGAGAAAATCATTAACATATATATGCTGTAGAAAAGAGAATGCACGAGCCAAAGTCTATCAATAAAGATATACCACATTTTTATGATACTGGAATTAAAGAGACCTGATAGAAAAATATCACACTCATTTTATTAAAAAATATGGTCTTGTCAAAGCTGTTTCCTTTCCAGGATAAATGAAACTCAGCCATATCAATATTACTGATTTTAAATCGTCATTTTTAAGCTCAATGCTTTATTATTTATAATTGCTTAATAATTCCAGAAGATGTGAATTGGTCGAACCCCTGATTTCTTATTAAGCCATTCTGACTATTAAAAATACTACAAAAGCAATCCTGAAAAAAGGCAATGCATTTTAAAAGCACAACAATTTATTCCATAACATTTCCATATTTCACATCAAGATGTTTCTGAAGAAGGCTTTCAGTTCAATGAATAGTCCTGCATTTAAAATTGTAAAATAAAGCACACAGGAACTAAGACTCTTCCTTGTATGTACCTAAGGTGAAGAAAAGTGTGTAGTGTGTTGAATTATTTGATAGGTAATATACAGTTATAGCAGCTGACAGAGTTTTGCTCCAGGGGAGAATTAAGGCTAAATATTCACTTTTGCAATTTCTATTTCCTGTTGCATAGGAGTCTGCATTGCATGAACATAAATCTTTGCATTTGTTTCCTAGACTATTTTAAAAAAGGAAAAATGAAATAAAGATGAACAGGAGCAAATAAAACTCAAGAGAAAGCATATACTGATGGTAGCTGATTGCAACAAAAAGTAGCTGCTTCAGTCCGTCTGTATTAGATCTAGATACTCAAGCATGTACCTGTGGTAAAAACTTCAGGGTGATTACTTAGCCTGAGGAGGGGTTCCAACACTCCCTGCTTACAGAAAGTTGGAGTTCTCTCTGCTTGCTGTGGTAGGTCCAAGATTGAGCTCCCGATAATGTATCTCTATATAGGGCATATTGGTATTAAAATAACTGTCTTGCAGGTATGTTTTATTGTGCAGTGGATACACAAGATCTTTGTTGCATACATGCTGGCTCAGTTTTTCTGAGCAGAGGACATGAATCATCCTCCAAACTGCCATCAGAGTTGATGAGAACTGGGTGGCTATTTGACTTAGATGTCTCAGTCGATGGAAGTAGATCACGCTGGAAAACGTTGGGGAAGCACGCACACATCGCAGGAGGGTGTTTGGTGCTGGCCTGTGGCTTTGCTCTGGAGCCAGAGGGAAGGCAGGCCTGGGCAGGATGGTGGAGAGGAGTGGGCAGCGTTTCCTCGCCCACACGTCGCGCTGGGGCTGCGGGGCTGCAGGGGATGCGTGTCGGATACACTCCACACGCACGCGCTTGTTGGTGGGCAATCTGACGGCGCACGGTCGCTGGAGCCGGTGTGACTCAGTGACTCAGCACGGGGCTGGGTATTAATTACACGCTTGAGAGCCGTGTGTGTGTGTGTGTGTGTGTGTGTGTGTGTGTGCAGCCGTGGGCCCGGGGAACACCCCAAGCTTGTCACACACTCCGTGTGCTCGTGCAGCCGCAGCAGGAGGTGCAGAGCCGTGACCTTCTACCCGCAACCTCGAGGTCTCACTGGCCCGGCCAGGCAGCCCCTGGTGCCACGGTGTGTGCAGCAGGGTGGGTTTGCTGCCCTCTGCGTGGGCTTTATAGCCTCTGCGTGTACCATCCTGAGCACAGCGCCGAGACTACAGCCAGCTGCTGAACTCTGGTGGTAACAAACAGCCCCATTAATGCAGTGTCACAGATTTCATTAGGGCGTCAGTCCCGACCAACATGGCCATAAATCAGGGAGATGGTACAAGGGCTTGCAGGCCCTGGTTTCAAGGGCCACATAGCCAGAGACTCATAACGCTCAAGAGGAAATGATCATGAATATTATTTAAAAAAATCAGAAATGTATATTAGAAAATCTCTGAGCTTATCAGATGGAGTGAGGTTGGGTAATAGCTGTTATTTATACTGCTTGTGCAGAGTGATAAAGTGGTGCTTTATGACCTGTGGTTTATCACTTAGAATAAGAGTCATGTGACTCCATGAAGGATCCTTCCGTAGAAATGAAAAAGGGTAAATTAATGTGGTTTTTTTATTGTTAAATATTTGCACTCTCCTAAACCCAGTTTTTATTTTCTCTACTTAAGAAGTAGCGTATAAGCACAAATAAGTTTAAGTTTTGATTGATGAAGAGGTGGGGTGAAAACTCCCTTTATGTCAAAGGCTCTCTGGAGTGAGCCAGCCTCCCACCCACTAATGTCTATCAGCAGGGTTGGGTTCAGCGAGGAGGGAAAGGCAACACAGTCAGCACTGTTACACCCTAAAAGTCTCTCCCCTTGGCCTCTCCGACCCATCATTTTCTGCGCAAACACACTGTAGTCCTGCTGCTGCCTCAGCCTCATTGCTGCTCTGGGAAGGGAAAAGGGGATCTGTGGAGACCAAGGGTGGGAGCAACCCTGGGCAACCTGAGCAAAGAGATGAGATGAGACACTCTCAGGAGAGGAGACAGGCTCTGCCTGAGCAAAGAGGAATTGAATTCCTCAATGGTGTTTTAAGCACTAGAAACTGTCCTTACAGACCTCCATATGCGCCCTGCCATGGCAATGAGCTCCATGGAAGCCATGGATAATCTGCAGGACAATGCTGTCACTGGAACCTGAATGGGGGAGCAAAATCACAGCAGTGCTATTAAGAGGTCATACAATTGCTGTGGGGATATGCCCCCAAGCCCTGTGAGCTGCAGCTGCTGGGAAGACAGCGAGCACACAGTGCTGGTGGGCAATGGCCATGTTCACTGGGGCATAGGAAAGGAAAAGGAGATGGAGGAGACTAGCAAACCCCAAGGAGTTGCTGGAATGCCACAGGAGGCTCTCCCAAACCTCTCTGGTTTAGTCTGAGATGCTCAGAGATGGGGTTTCAGAAGAGAGCCGAGACTGAGCTGCTCAGGAAGAAAGCACGAGAGCACGCAGATGGAGACAAGGGTGTTGCTGAGGGACAGTGATGGACGCACTCCTCTGTCACCTCTGGTGACTCCTGTGTTCACAGCTCTGCACCACCTACACGGTGCCTCAGGGCACTTGAAAGGTCTCTCAGCTTCGTAGGGGACTCCCTTTAGCGAGGTGAGGAGTGCTGGTCAGCAGAGCAGTGGAAGTGTTGGATTATTAACACCTTTACAGCCCCAGCTATACAAGTTGATCAGAACACACTGTGTAGCTAATTATGGGACTCTGCAGTAAAAAAGAAGATTCCCCAGTGAGTCAGAAGTACTATATTTGCTTTTACCTGTATCTGACTCAGTTTTCCTGCTTGTAAAGTATGGTTTACCACATTTATCTTCATCAGAACATATGTGGAAAGGATTACTAAAAATTACCTGTGGAGATAAAAAGGACTGCAACTTTGCTAAAACTTCTGATAAAATTTTCTTGAATATTTGTTCTCAGAATCTGGATCTTTTTCTGTTTTGAAGAATAAAAGTATTGATGACTTATCAGAACTGGAGAAAAGAAGTTTCCGTAAGCTAAAAAAAAAACCATGACAAAATTGTCAGCATATTTTTGCCATCTTTTTCCCCTTTGATATTGAAAGAATGAGTTTGGATTCCTGTCTCTTGTTTTAAAATCCAAGTCTGCAAGAGTGCTTGCAGGGAGGAAGCTGCCTGGAAGTGAGAGAGCGTGATGGTTTGGGAAAGAAAGACAAACCTGAAGGAGAAGAGGAAGATTATCACATTATTTTGTTGGGGTTTTTCTTTCAATCTGTTGCTTATGTTTCATCTAATAGTAAAACCTTCTGAAGCTGGAAGTCAAGTCTGTACCCTTAAGGGCAGTTGCTGTAACTCTTTCCCAGGCTGAGTTACAACTTGGGGTCCTGTTGTGCTGAGAGCAGAGTGACACAGTCATAAAACAGCTCAGATTGGAAAACACCTTCCGAGGTGTCTGGACTCACCTCCACCTAAAGCCAGGTCAGCTCAAAAAGGCAGGCAGAAGAGGCTTTGAGGGCGCACAAAATCAGTGGCATAACGTGCAGGAGGCTGGGGTCTCTGCCTCCTCCTGGCCAGCTTTCCAGAGGACTCTGCATTCAGACTGCACCCTGGATCAGATGTGTCCCCGAGGTGATTCAGTTCATTTTGTTGTGTGTTCTGCCCAGTGATGGGGGTGGCTTTTCTCTCCAGGTGAGGAAAGCGTGAGTAGTGGCTTTCAAGTGACCTTGTGTGTAAGCAGAATTCAGCCTAATGTCTAGCTCTCACAGCATATTGCCTGTGTGTACCTCACAGTCATTTCCCATCATGGCTATGTGCTAATTGTCTCTAGGGGAAGTGAGAAGAAGACTTATTAATCTGTGCACTCAGGAAAGGTTGTAAATCACTGTGTGTTTCCAGCGATAAAATTGGCGAAATAAATTAAAACAAGCACTAATGACCCAAAGAGAGCTCTGATGTAGTGGGAGTGGGCTGGGGCATATAGCTGTGCTTGGGTATAGGGTACACCTCTGTCATATACTTTGTTCTGACAGTACTCTTGCATATCTCCAGCCACAGTCCCTTGACCCCAGCCAGTGCATTATCAGTACTGCGTATTGTTCTCTCCTCTCCTCTCTGCTGCAGTGATGGCCTCAGATTTTTAGCTCAGCTGTTCCATCCCCTTTGTTTTTCAGTCCAGCAGAGCTTAGAGTTAATATATGCTGGTTCTCTGACACTTTTCAACAAACACAGTGAACTTTTCTTTAATACAGATATGCTGAGCAGCTTCAAAGCCAACAGAGGCATATATCCATTAACAACTGTACAACTTTCCTTTTGGATATTAGTGTAAAAAGTCCATTCAGAAAGATTTCATGCAGTAAATAAAAAAAGCAGGTTTGCAAACAGCCTTTCTGGTGATGAACAACCAGGGTGGAGAAGCCACCCCATAGTCCTGTTTTCCAGCAACCTCTTTCATCTGGGAGGCCCACAAAATCCTTCAGTGCCTATTCATCAAATGCCACTGAACTGTCTGATCTCTCTCTCTCTAGAGGAGATGTTAGTACCAGACAGTTCTATGTTTTCTATGCAGCAACTGTCCCTACAAGAAATCTTCTGAGAATATCCTCCAACATTTTCTGGAATGATTAAATACTACCTGTTTTGCCTCACCATACAGCTTCAGTCTCTGGATATTAACCAGGAATGATTCATTTTATACCCACCAATGTAAGAGCTACTTCTCAAACCAGGAGCAGTCTGCTACTGCTCAGGATTGCTCACCTGCTTGTGGATGTACCTTGCTACCTTCCTTGGGGACCATAAGAGATCATAAGGAAGAAGAATTTTCTTGGTATGATCTTCACAGTGGATTCACTGAATCAGTGTATCCCTCAGCCCCTGTGAGCTCACCAACCTTCTGCTTTTTCCCCAGAAGATGCAGGTCTCTGGATTTTCCCTAACAAGCAAAAAACTGAAGGAGTGCTCCTGCTGCAGTTGGCTACCTCTGCTGGGATGTGCACAAAGGTCAACAGCAGAACTGTGGTAAAGTGAGGAACATGCAGCACTGCCATGTGAAGTCATGGTCGTGAGCAGAGCCTCCTGCTCCACAGTGCACTTGTTATATTCCAGAGTCCTCTGTTCCCAGGACCAGTTCACACAAACCCCTCCTCACTTCCTGCTGGACTTGGTCCTTCTAGATATCACAGGCAGAGAGGCAAGACAATGGAACCAAGGATGGCAGTACCTGAGCAGAACCTTGTCTGCCTGAACAGAATTTCTCCAGGAGCTGAGTCCAGCAGCATAACTAGACATCGATTAAAACTGCTTTCAAGGAGCTCCCTAAACCAATGTGTGCCTCTGTCACACAGGAGGGGAGAGCACCAGCTGTCCACTAGCCTGAAGCTGTACTTGGGCAGCACCTCCAAATTAACAGTATTTATCTTGTATCAGTTTCCTGAGTTCTGTGGTGCAAGCTCTGGTTTGTATTTTTATCTTATAAACATAAGAACTGCTAGGAAAAATGTTTTTGGAGTGGTTAAAAAAACAAATTGTCTTTCTTTTAGTTATGCTTTCTGTGACAAGCGTATAAATGGATGGCACCAACCCAGCCAAGCTCAGAAGTCTGAAAGGCTTTTATTCCATGTGGTATCACCACTGCACCAGTCCATGTCAGATACCAGCTCAGTCTCTTGGACCTTACTAGAGCTACTTTCTGTGTTTCTCTGCCACAGGTTGGCTCACAATTTGTTCTTGAAAACACAAAACTTTTTGCAAACAATTTTCCTCTTTGAGGTTTTTCCATATCCTTAACTCAAAATATTTTCTCTTTTCATTAAATATATTTATTTTTCTAATTTTTGATTTTTGCCTACTTAACATTCTTGCCCCTTTTCCTGATTCCAGTCAAAACCAGTAGTGCTAAAGGATGGTAAAAGAGAAACAGGAGAGATAATCTCCTAAAAAAAAAAAAAAAAAAAGATCCATTCAGAAAGCCAGGAAACAAAATCAACAAGGAGAGCTTTGAATGTTCTGTTTTGCTCGGAAAATTGTCGATTCCTTTTGCCTCAAGTGCTGGACCTGATTCTTCTCCGACAGAGTGCAGCCAAGAATTACAAAGCGAGTCAACAGACAGTGGAACTGAGTTCATCTGAAAAGTAGCCAGAAAAAACCCTCAGTCTGTGTTTGAGGTGTCCATTTTTAGAAGGAAATTTGCTTAGGTAGAGGAATACCAGCATATTCAGGGTGAGTGGCTCTGTGTGTGTGTATGTGTTTTGGATCTTAGCACAAGGAAGGGATGTCTTGCCACCCCCAGGGGTCGGGAATAGTGCATGCATGGGGAGGACCTATTATATTATTTTTCTTCCACCTTAATGAACTCCTCTCATGTCCACCTCTGATCAGTGGAGTATGACAGAGGGTGATTGAAGGCCAGTCTCCCAGGAAATGAAGTTTGTTCACACAGCCCAAGTATGCTGGCCCTACTCCTGCCTGCCTCTGATTTATAGGACCAAAAATTCCTTCCTCCGGTAACAATAACGCTCTTAAACTCCAGACCCCTCTCCCTCACAGAACCTCCAGACAGGGCAGCCTGAGCCCAGGACAGACGGGAGGCACCCAGCAAATATATCCATCAACACAACTCAGGTTTCAAAGGAATATGAGACCCCACAGGGTTAGGCTCACAAAGGTGGAGAGCAGAGGAGTGTGGCCACCACCCTGAAGCACCTCCTCCTGGGAAGGGGCAGCAACAGGAATGATTGTGCCATGGCAGGGGCAGGAGCCACATTGTGCCAAATAAGCCAGATGGCACAAGCCCAGGGTAGTATTTCCAGGGGAAATTAAGGCCCTCTGGTTGATGCTTGATTCTGGGACTGGGAACAAGTCTGTTCTCAGGTCTCCTAACATCAGAAGTTTCTTCCTGCAATGTCTCCTCTGGGATGGAGCTGGTGGCTTGTGTGCACTCCAAATGCTTCATCTTTCACATTGTACTTGGTTTTGAGAGGTTTCCTATGAGTTCTGTGTGTTTTGTAACACTTAAAGACAGCAGCAATGGCTGGGACTGCTGGTTCTGCAGCACCTGGCTCCTGTGTGGCACTGCATGGCTCATGCTGAGAGAGGGCATCACAGGAAAGTGCCACACTGCACCTCAGGAGCATTAGATCGTGATGGGGCCCCGAGGTGTGGGTAACGGTGTCCAGGGGTGCAAGGCATGGGGATGGGGCTGGAGCTTTGGTCTGTGCTGTCTAGTGGGGCTGGTTGGTGTCACAGGCTGTCGCCATGCAGTGTCTGAGAGACAGAACCTTCCCCCAGCCAGGGAGCCGGTAGTTAAACAGTGGGAATGATCTGAGGACATATTGTTTCCTTTGTTCTGTTAGTAACATAGACAGGGAGATACAGCAGGGCCATCAGGGCAGCCTCTAAACTGGCATACACACAAACATACACTCTTTTTGGAGCTACAGGTCACATGTTTGTTCTTAACATTACAGCCAGAGTTTTGGGTCAAGGAGAGATAAAAAGAGCCTTTTTGCAACAGGACAGTTGTGGCTGCCAAACTGCAAGGCAAGTCCCGGAAAGAAACAAGTTCATTCTGTAACTTTTTTTTTATCATTTACTTATTAACAGCTCTCTCTGGCTCTCACCTGAAGTTGCTGACCTGTTCCTCCTAGACAGAGCAATTAACAGGGAGACAATGATCTGCAGAGGGCAAGGAGCAGCCTGTGCTGGGGAGGGGGCAGAGGTGGGGAAGGGCTGCGGGAGGCCGAGGGTCACAGAGGATAGAGCTATTTATGGCCTTAAGAGGGAGGATCAGTAAAGAGCCATCTAGCTTGACTTGACTTCCTCCTGACCCATCACTTCTGGGAGATACTGATGCAACTCCCTGCCCCCATGAGCTTCAAGTGTACCCAGCGCTTAGGTACCGGGATAGACTGGTGAAGGTGGTAGTGGGCAGAGGAAAACGTGGTGGACCATGTATCAGCTCCATTAAACTTGTGAAGTGGTGTTTTAAGTGTGAAGGAAGAGATCTTGCTGATGTCTTGTAGTCTTCTCCAATAATAGCCCCTGTAACTGCTTCTGGAAAGAGAGACAGGAAAGCTTTTTCCTCTGTCCATTGGCAAAGCACAGTTTCCCCTCCCAGTTTTTGCTGTGGTTATTTGGACAGAAGGTCTCTGGGACAGTAACTCTGTGTTCATGCTGGTAGGTAGCACAGAGGGCTCTGATCCCTATCTCACAGTCTGTGCTAAACACGGTGCAAGTAATTGCTTGACAAAGACAGAGCAAGTCTGCCTCACACTAGTATCTGACCTCCATATCTGGACCAGCCCCTTGATGTCCTGCTATGAACACTGTTTTGGAACATATCCTTGTAAATTACAAGTCTTTGCATATTTGTGTCCTTCAGACCACCTTTCCTTCTTTGCTGGAATGTGCCAAGACTGGTCACAACTTCAGGGGGGATTCCCTGGTGACACCTTGTCAAGAAATAGCTGTGTTGTAGCTGAGTGACATGATAAAAGAAGAACCCTTCCTCTAAATAACTGTCTCCAGAGAAGAGGCTTAAAGGCATGATATTATGTTAGATAACCATGTTAAATTGCATCTAAAAAGGAAGTTGGTAATTCCTAATATATTTTTGATGAAACATGAGCTTTTATAAAATGAAGAACATTTTTATGGAGCAATCCTATGAGATGCCAAATGTTTTGGCCCTGATCTAGCTAGATATTTAACCATGCACTTAATTTCTTAAGCTGCTTGTGTGCTTAAATATTTTGCTGGATTGAGTCCAAAGCTCTCAGCATTCTGTGTGGCGTCAAAGGACCAGGTCTGCGTTTGCAGCAGCACTGCTGAACTCAGCCTATAATGAAGTAAATCTTCACAGAGAATGCACTTTCAGTTAGTGTACTATCCAACAAAAAAGTTAAATTTCCTTGGGATTTCTCTCTTAGGTGTGTGTTTTCTGATGGTGTTCTAGTAGTCAGGTTTGCTAGTCAGAGTATTTGTGGAACAAGACACTTTTAAGTAAAATTTAGTGGGATCTAATGGAAAATTGTTTTGTTCTAAAAATTCCAGGATTGTCACCCAAGACCTGAATTTAAAAGGAACTGAAGACTCATGGGGAAAGAAATGGAGTGTGTAACCACTCCATCCAGTCAAAGCTGACCAAGATAGTTGGAATCATTCACAGAAATGATTTAAAAAATAATTTCAAACAACAGATGGGGAGGAATTATCACCTGATGGCAGTCAACCGGTGAGCAGAGACCAAGTTCTTGAGTAAAGTAGCTCTCTGCAGATGGCTGGGTTCAATAAGAAAGAATAAAAAATGAACCTGACCATTAACAAAAAAGTGAACAAGTGGGTTTCATTGGTCCTACTGAAGGGAGTACAAAGAACAAGAAGAAAACAGCCCTAGGTGGGAAAAGGTGAGTCTGATTTCTAATCTTGTGTGTTGTAATTATGGTGTTAAATGTGCAAGTGTAAAGTGAATAGATGAGATGGCATAACTAGAAAGAATTTGTGGAAGAGAGCTGAGCAGAAAAAGGCTCTGTCAAAGCCAAAAAGGATGCATGCCAACGTTGTTTCTCTTGGCATAGGTCAAAAAGCAGACTGTGTGACAAGAGAGAAATTTGAGAAGACTGAGATAATGCCCAATTAGATCATGCAGTTCACCTCCCTGGGGCCTGTGACAGACTGGTAAGGAATTTTTTTTTTCCTGAGGAGGGAAAAAAATTGTCAGAAATTTGCATGTTTTGTAAATTCTTTCTCCCAAAAACTTAAACCAAAACCACACTGAAAAATGCCCCTTTCAGCTTAATATGTTCACTTCCCTTTACTGTCTTATAAGAAAAAAACATCAGATACCTACTGTGAAAAAATGCTCAGTAAGTCCATGCTGCAATTTCCTGCAGCAACAAAATTTTAGGAAGATCTAATCATGCCTTTTGTTATCATTGAAATCCTTCTCAGTCACCTGTAATCCTGAGCCCCATTGCATCAGACCATCACAGATATTTTGTTCCTTAGAGTGCATAGCCAGAGCAGAGCCTGACTCACCAGTTCCTGGGTTAGCCCAAGCTGGGATGAGCCATTCACCCCACAAAGCTTAGCTGCTTCGTTCTTGTGGCTCCTTTTCATACATATTATGTCTGCCAAGAATTCTTGCAGCTCTGGAGGGAGGCTGACCACCTCCACAGCAGCTTTCACGTGAATTGTGAGCCTGCCTCCATTTTGAGAAGACTTTGTGGAATTAACATTCTCCTGAGCCCAGAAATCATGATGCTTAGGTTACCTCTAACTGAAAGCCTGACTGGCTCTGCTAAATTTGGCAAGTGATTTCTGTATGTTGGCAATTGGAGGGATGGGAGCATTTTCTGAACATGTGCCGAATTTAATGTGGTGAGGCTGTACTCCAAACTGGTATCAGGACCAAGAATAAAACTGTGATTCCCCAAGCTCTGTGTTCTACCACAATATCTGCTCAGGCTCTTCTGGCACCCCTAAAGCCCTTTTCCTCAGTGAAATTTTCTTAGGGCTTTAAATAGTGAAGATTCCTAGTGAGTTTCATTGACAAGGAGTTTCTCCCTTAATTTTATTCTGCTTCATTTTCATTTCCTTATCTTTATAGAGGAGTCCTTGCTGTTATTGTATCATACTACCTAACTCTGGTTTTGTTATTATCTTCTACCCAAACTAGGCTTGTCTCCATCTTTAGCAATGTTTTTAACACTCCTGGGATGTAGGACTGAAATTCTGCACTGTGGTATGCTGGTGGGGATGTAAATTCAGTTTACCAGAGAGTAACAATCAGAACTATAATTTATTTTGAAAACATGACTATAAAGTATTTTCTTAGCATTACCATATTTCCTTTTTGCCATGTGCAATAGGCTAAGCTGGCGATACCTGCTGCAGGGAGTGCCTGGCTGATACATACACGGATCTTTTCTCAGAAGAGGAGTGATCCTACTCTTCATTATGCTCTATGGATGGGCTAATGAGTACTGGTAGCAGCAGTATCTACGGTATGACTGGTGGATTTGAACCTGAGCTGGTCAGATAGCATATGCAGCTGGAGGGAGAACGCTGGGGTTTGTGACTGCAGCTTCCAACAGAAGGAAGCAGGAGAGGTGCAAAATCACAGCAGCATTACATGTTTGTTAGGAGGTGTTGCAGCTGACTGACCTCTGACTCATCCCTCCAGCTAAGTGTTGAGGAGAACTCCCAGATGTGGGAATAGCCACCCTCTGGGACAGAGTTCTGGGTTCCTCCTGTATGTGTGGTACCAGAGGGGTGGATGGCAGAGGGGGCTGCTCTGACATTTCCTCTCCCGTTGAGGAAGGAACCTTGTCCTTGCGAGGCCGTTGACAGTCAGCTCAGCCCTGTGTGACCAACAACCGCCGCTCCTGCGTCCTTTCCCCTCAGGTGCTGCCTTCATTAGCTGAGGCCTTGGTTTTATGGGAACCCTCCCACCCAGCTTCCTCCTGCCTTAATGACAGGCCCATTG
The DNA here is from genome assembly GCF_901933205.1 of Camarhynchus parvulus. Lineage (NCBI taxonomy): Eukaryota > Metazoa > Chordata > Aves > Passeriformes > Thraupidae > Camarhynchus > Camarhynchus parvulus. Next base: position 16,726,756 of record NC_044576.1, on the reverse strand, counting down.
GAGAGAAGCCAATAAAGCCACAGTGCAAGAACAGCATAAGGGACGGCTGCCTGCCCGTCTTCTTCATGGGTGAGCCAGGTCTGAGGGCAGGAGGAGGCAGAGATGCTCCTGCCTTGTGCAGAGGTGACCCCTGGGAGCAGGCAGAGGCCGCAGCCGGCAGGACAGCTTTCATGCTCCGCCTTGGGGCTCTCTTGCGTAAACTTTTCCCAGTGTGGGGTTGAGGGTTTTTTTGTGGGTTTTTTTTTTTCATCACTGAGGAGGGAGGAACAAGGTCTTTTAATGAGGGAAGGATTAACAGGCCATAAGACTCTGCCCTGAAAGAGCCAGTCTGTCTGTGGGGCCGCTCAGCAGGACGCAGGGTAATTGGATTGGATCCCGAAGAGCACCTTGAATCGGTTCTGAGGCGGCCACAGCGGGTTGCTCCAAAGGGGGCCGGGGGCCAGGGAGGAGGGGAGCGTGTGGCTCTTTAGAGTAGCCAGAGCCAAGATGGGGGATCAGCCGGCTCATTAAGGGATTAGAGTGTTTGTTCTTCTCAAGACTTTTGTTGCTAAAACACTTTGCACAGCATTTTCTGGAGCCTGGGGAGCTTAAAGAGCTTGTCACAGCCCTGCTCCTGTCTCCGCACAGGAGCAGAGACGCTCTTTCCTCTGGCCTTCCTGCCAATGCTTACAGCAGCTATTGCTGGTGACAGCTCCTCTCTTCCAGCCCTTCCCATCTCTGGTCATAGTGCTTCTGTCTCCGTGGGGTTTGAGGTAAAGGGGGAGGATGACAAAGAGGATGAAGCAAAAGATGCACCTCAGGAGTGAGTCCTCTGACAGTGAGGGACACTTTAACTTACACTTTTTCCTTGGTATTTGTAGCACGGACACTGAAAGACTTTGCATGTTCTGTGGTTCTTTGCAACCTTTTACCTCCCCATGGACAATGTTCTTGGTTACCAGAACTTCTGGTAGCAAATTTGCGACACAAACTACTTTAATTTGTGTATCTGACCTTCATATGAATGCTATGGCTAGACATTATTACATAGACAAATTTCCCTAACAGCATCATCTGAAATGGGCTGGCTGTTGAGATGCAGTGCCAGAAGAGGCTGGGCAGGGAAGGAGTAGTGCAATGAGACCTTGCTTGAGAGCACAGCTGGCCAGGAAGCTTGGTTCTCCTCTGGACCAGGGACAGAAACTAAATTTCTGAAGTCCAAGTAAAGAAGCACTCAGATAGCAGTGGAAGGCTATTAGAAAGTGTCATTGGGGTATGTGGATAAAGTGCAGCTGTCATCAGTTCACCCATCCTCATAGCCTACACAGAGAGACTGTCTCTTGCCTGAGCTGCCCTGAGGCACATGGCTCTGGGCATGAATAGACTGTCCTGGCTGGCCAAAGGTGCAAATCCCAAGTCACTGGCAGAGCAAATGCTAGAGGTGTTAGAGGAACTATGCATCAGTGGGGATTATTCAGGTTTTTAGTTTTGGAGTGAATTTGGCCATCACCTTCAGAGAAATACGGGGGCTGGGCAAAGTGGGGTTTAATCTGTTGTGTGGAGCAGCAAATGGAAGGGACTTCAGCAGGACCTCTTCTGCTCCCAGTCTAAATTGCACTCCCATCTCCTATCTCTGGTGAGCATGAATTTCAGCTGGGGAAGGAGGGAGGGGGGAAGAAGGAGACAGACAGGCAGGCAGGGGAGGGGTAGGGGGGAAGAGAGTTACAGGGAAAATAAATGAGACTCCCCTATAATTAATTGTTTGAAGGGAGTTCCCCACTCGGCTGTGAATTCTGAAATGATTATTGGATTTGCAGGCAGACGGGGAACAGAACGGGTCGGGTGCACGATTAATATCTTATTGATAGCGGATTAAGAGAGCGAGATCAAATCTTTAACTGAGTGGAGATGCAGTTTATCAATTTGTCACAAAAAATGTAGCAATCAGAAGTGGAGAACATCAGGGGCGATTTACAGATCAATTCATGTCAGTGCCTCACAGTGTGGCTCCAAAAGGAGACCAGCTTCCCCCAGGTTCCCAGAGAGCTGGGCAAGACTGGCTTGGTGCTGGCCATGCTGAGAAGGGTGGGCCCAGAGACAGATGGGCCCCCAGGTGCAGAGGCACCACCAGGAGAGCTGCAGGCAGGCGATGCCGTGCTCCACGGATGCTGCACAGCACTGCTCTGGTGTGGGGTGCAAGCACAGCAGTGGTGCCCAGGGAGCACAGGTTTCCTGAGATGCTTTCAGTGGGACATGTGAAGGCTCAGCCATTAGTATGGCAGTAGATGGGCTTGCAGCCAGCCAGGGCTCACTGTGCTCCAGGGCAACATGAGGAACCTGCTAAAAAAACTTTTCAAACTACTTGAGGTGCAGCTGAATGGTACTAGCACCAGTGTTAGCCCACAAGCTGTTGGGCCATATAATGCAAAGTGGTGGGTGCTGCCTGCATTGCCAGCTGCGAGTTTCTCACTCCTGCAAGAGACCTCATGTGTTGCTAACATTGGGATGTTGGTATTTCTGAATTCTGCTCACAGTTTTGCTGTTTGGATTCTGCTGATGAGAGCTTTCCTCTGAGCAGCCTGGCATTGATGAGCATTCTGTGTTTTAGTAGCCCACTTTGTTGACCAACTCCTCAGCTTTGATGTGCCAGTATTGATGGCTCATGCATGGAAGTTATCTGCAGCTATGGAAAGCATTTCCACAGCTGGGAAAAAGGCAGGAACCCCACCAAAAATACTCACCTTGAAAAAGTCCCTTCTGCATCGTGAAGTAGTTCTGTGATATGAAACCCCTTTTTCCAGCTCTGAAGAGTGTATTGGTTACTTGGGGCCTTCTCTAAAACCTGATCTCTTAGAGGAAAATCTACAGCTCTCAATTAGAAAATAAAAATCACTTCTAGTTCCTGTGGCCTTAAGCTTTTCAAAATAACTCCTAAAGGCTAAGAGCAGAAGCCAAAGGAAAAAGAGCCTAAAGTCAGATGGCTGGTAATATTTGTTTTTATTAAATCAAACTTTTGATTTGCAGCCCTCTGTCATAGATCTTTGTTGGGAATGTTTGCTTTTAGCAAACAGGGAAACAAACCTAAGGCAAATGTTTAATGAGCACCTCTTTCCGAGCAGGCACTGTAAGCAGCTGTGATGTCTCTGCAGCAGAGCCTGGCACCAGACTTCAGTCACCAGTTGGACTCCAGCATTTTTTATTTTTTATTGCTAACGTTAAACTTCCTGCTATTCCAACAGATGGGGGATGGCCTGTAGAAGCCAGCAGCCTCCTTGGTGGGCTATGGAGTCAACAGGAGTCTCTGATAGCAATTTCCCTTCTCTTAGGGCCTTACAGAGCTGTTGAGTCCCTTGGGCCTTTGCAAAAGATGTTGTGCACCTGGGTGACGCGTGTGATTGTGCAAAGGCTGCACTAAACGCAGCTTCTCCTGCCAGCACTGCTAGCTCTGGAGGCAATTACATTCTCGCTAGGGTTGTTGGGTTTCTCTATGAGGCCTCCTGGCTCTTTGCAGTTGTTCTCAGGGTCCTGGGGTGCGATGCAGGCCTCTGGGGCTTGGGGGGTGTGGGGGGGTGTAGGTGAGAAAGCAGCCCCAGCTGGAAGCGCTTACCCTTGAAAGCTAGAAAGAGAAAGAAGAGGAGGGGAGAGGAAGGAGCAAAATCAAAGTCGGTTAATCCATGGCCTTGGTTTACTGCCTGCTGTTTACTCCTCTATACTATACTGCTTTTTCCTTACCAGCGTGTCAGAGCCTCTGAAAGGCTTTGACTACTGCCAGGTTTTTGGGGTGCTTGAAGGTCCAGGGAGGGACACCACACTGCTGTGAGGGCTGTGAACATCATGAGGGATGGTCTTGGAGCTGATGAATCCTTGAACTTGATAGCACACCCAGCTAAATCATGTGATTTGGCTTGTTCTGTGTTGCATCAGGACAAATGGCTGTATGTCAGTCTGGTTTAACTGGTATGTGTTGGCTGAGTGAGACCAATGCACACTCACTGCAAGAGTGTGAGAGATCTTGGGGTCTGCTAGGGTGCAGATCCCAAAAGTGAAGGGAAAGTATCGCACAGAAGTGTAGGTGTGCACTGAGATGCCCTCTGTCCCAACTGGTTGAGGAGACCATGGGAGGACAAATTTGCTGGCCACCACCTTTGGGCTTGTGTGGGGAGTCAAATGGGACAGGGATGGGCAAGTATTCATGACACAGCCATCTGCCTTGGTCTTCATGAGTGACCTCCTTCTCCCCTGCCTTTTCCCTGATCCTACCACTGTCACTAAGGTCACATATTGCTGGTGGCCTTCTTGCCTCTTTTTGTAGAAACTGCTTTTGTACATGTGATAGAGTGGCTTCTGCTGAGGCTTGAGCTGGATGTTGTTGAAATCCAGGGGAAAGAAGGCAGAGCTAGAGTGGACTCTTCCCTTTGTCAGCAGCAGCTTCCTGATGTGTGCTGCTGTACTAGATCTCCCACAGCCATGAGCTTCCTTGTGCTGCGTATCCCCAGGTGGGAGCACATATGGCATCACAGCCATGGATGCCTCACAGCGAAGCTTTGAGAAGTCTGTAGAAAGTAAAGCACGTGTGACGTGGTAGTAATGCATGCATGGCATGGTTAAAATAAATCAAAAAGTGAATTTGTAGAAAGAAAGCATCTGAAGAGAAGGAGACAGTGGTGAAGATGTCCTGAATGTGTGGGCAGGGAAGGCAAGGTGGAAACAGATAGGGAGGGGGCCCTTGAGATGACACTTCACTGCTTTTTCTGTCCACTATTGTGCAAACATGTTCAAATCCATAGAAAGCCTTTGTTTTGGAATTAATTGTGATGTACTGTTGCCCTTAGACAAGTTCCTCGGTCCTTGCTCATTTCTCCCCACAGCCTTTCAGAGCATCACCTGCACTGCCCCCTCCACCTGCAGGGCCAGCACCTGCTCTGAGCGCCGCTCCAGGGGTGCCCGCACACAGGAGCTGGCCCCGGCACCCAGCCCCGGCCTCCCTCTGCCATGTCCCGCCCTGCGGGGAGCACCGGGGCGCGGTGACGCTCCCCGAGGCACCTCGTGGCGGTCATATGAGCGGTGTGGCCGTTCCCAGCGCCGGGCTCGGGGGGCTAATTAGCGCATTCAGGGGCGCTGCTGGAGTGGAAAGGCGCTCGTCTGGCGGCGGGGGCTGCGAGGTGCCCTGGGGGGCCGGCGCTCCCGCTCTCCTCCTCCAGGCCAGCGGCCGGGCCTCCCCTGGGCCGTGCGGGGCTGGGTGCTGCAGCGGCCGGGTCAGGGGTGCTCCGGCCGGGGCGCTGCGCTGCCTCGGCGGGCAAGGGGCGCCGCGGGGCCCTCCGCGCTGCTTTCAGTGCCGGCCGGTTCTGCTCCACAGACAGTCCCTTTGTCCGCCCTCTGAATGGAGCCCTGCCTGCCCGCGGCCCCGCTTCTAATTAGGGCTTCCGCCGCCCGGCCCGGGCTGCTGCTCCCCCCGCCGCTTCTAAACCCATGGGCACAACTCGGCGCTCGCTCTCGCTCGGCCTGGCCGCCGGCCGGGGCGCGAGAAAGGCGAGGGGAAGCCAGCCGGAGCGCCGGCGGCCAGGCACGTCCGGCTGCCCGCTGCAGGAGCGGGCACGGGGCCGTTCTGCCGCTGCCGCCCGGGACCGAGCGGCCGCAGCCCCGCTGGCCCGCGGGCCGGGCTTCCTCCGGGGAGCCCCCAGGCACCTGTCGGCCGCCAGGGCTCTGGGATGGGTAGATCTGGGGTTAGCCCGTGAAACGTGCCTGAGACGTAGTTTTGTTTTTTGTGAAATCTGAATCATACTTCTCGTGCCAGAAGTTCCTGGGGAGACCTTGCTGGAAAACAGTTTCACATGGGGCAAATGCAAGGGAGCCCTGTGTTGTTAAGGTTTCTGTCTTTGCTTTGGATTGCATGGTGCTACAAGATGGCAATCGAGGAGTTGATGGGCAGCCAGGATTTTCACAGTTACAGCCTCCAGACTTTTCTAGACCTCTGGCATGTTTGTACCCAAGGCAAAGATTTGCATCTCTATCTACACAGAACACGTTTTTATGTCTCACAAAGATGCATCTTCAAGAGACTTGAATGTGTATGAATATTCTCTTTTGGGGAACAGTGATTTGCTGTTTATGCAGATAAAATCAGGGAAGGAAAACAGCTCCAGGCAAGATTTACAGATCCTTCCCTGACTGGAGCACAACTTCTTGGCTCTTCCTTGGGATGCTTGATCTTGAAGCCTCCCTTTGGCTTTTGGTTGTCACTGTTGCCATTAACGCTCTTAGTTCCTTCAGGCTCTCCTTCCTTTCATTTGGTTGAAATGCAGTTGACCCCTCACAAGCAGCAGCTCATGCCTTGGTAACAGGCGGAGCCCTCTTGCTCCTTGTCCCTGTGCTGTCCCTGTGCAAGAGGCCACCGAGCCTCAGGGCTCTGGAGTGTGATGCCCCTCATGGGTCCTTTGTCTGCATCCCCTGCCATGGGTGGGCAGAGAGGAGTTTGGATGGGATAGAGTCCTCACACCAATTGCTGCCGCATCTGCTGCTGGATGGGTTTCTGGGTGACCATGGAGAGTTTACAGGATAGAAACCTCTCCAGACTGGGAGGGGTTTAGGGGATGGAGAGCAGTTCCTCTTGGTGTCACAATTCTCCCTCTCCTCTATCAGCAGCTGTGGGTCGGTGTGAATCACAGCTCAGCCATGCACCATGAGTGCTGTCTCTGTGGCTCCAGCTGCAGGAGCCCCCCCAGCCACCTGCCCCCAGCACGAGGCAGCCCAAGGGCACCACGGTGCCAGCAGCACTGGCCGTACCTGCGCAGCCGAGCCCGGCTGCGGCCAGCCCTGCGCCAGCTGGGTTTGCGCCATGGCGGCAGGGCCCGGCAGGCGGGAGCTGAGCAGATGCTGAGGTGCGAGCCAGGGTGGGTGGTACAGTTTGGATGTTTCTACCTCATCTGATACAATCAGCATTGCTGTGCACATGTGAGGAAAGTTGTTCGATAGGAATGACCCATGATGCTGGGTTAATTCTGTTTACAAAAGAATAAATATTATAGTGGTGTCTTATAAAAGAGAATCAATAGCTTCCCTTTGCTGGGTGATCCCTTCATGTCTTCGAAAATCGATTCCCCCCCCGTTCCCCTCCTCCTTGCTGCACAGCTATCTGTTTTTCGGGGTGACGGGGGGGTCAGGCGATTATTGAAGTATATGTGAATTTACAATATTAACGACTCACGACGGTGTGTCCGCAGGTTCACGGTGAATTAATTATCTGTTTAAGAAGCCATGAAGAAATCAATCAATGAAAATTTCTCACTCTTTTGAGAGTGAGGGAGCTTGTCAATTTTTTTTCTAATATGCACCACATTTAAAGGAGCAGTACATTTCTTTTGCATCAGAGAAGGGTCAGGAGGAAGCTGGTTTGGGGCTGAAGGAGGCCTGTTCAGTTTTGTGCACTATTGGCAGGAGCAGCAGACTCCTTTTCTGGTCTCCCCAAAAAGCAGAAGACACTAAGGATACATCCTGAGGTGGTTTTGTCCTAGAGTGAAGCCAGTAGTGGCCTTCTCTGGAGGGGAAGGCATGGTGTTACATAGTGTGTGCAAGCTGTGTGCAACCCACTGTTTTGGTGGGTCTGTCACACACACGACCTTTTCCAGCTCAGCAGGTCAGGTGCCCCTCTCCTGGACATCCATTTGCCATTGCTGAGCTGGCAGAGACCAACACCTGTCTGGGCCTCAGCTGCTTCAGCCTGCGGGCAGTGGGACATGCTCCTATGAGACAGGGAACAGCAAAGAAAGAAGAGCAGCTGAAAGCAGCCATCTCTCAAATCACCTCAAGATGTGCTGGAAGAAGTTTGGCAGAGTGCTTTGTGTCTCAGCCTTCAGCATTGACTACCATGTCTAAACTTGGGACAGGCACTGGCGAGCGTGCAGCTTTGAGGCATAGGCTTGGCACTCCTGGACACAGCCTCTCTGGGCCTCTCTGCAGAGGCAAGGTCAGGCAGCTCTGGGCAGCAAATGGCGTAGGACTGCTTATCTGTCCACCTGGTGCTGAAGCTACAGCTAGGGGAAGGACACCCTTTTGTTCATACAGACCTTATAACTAGTACCACATCCCCAGGGGTCTTGGAATCATCCAAGGCATTCAGGAGGACATGGGGATGGAAGTCTGTGTCGTTTATAGTGTCTGGCTGAGGTCCTTATGTCACCTTGATGGCATTTTTCTGTTTGGATTGAGTTTGATGACATTTGAATACTGGATATGAGTGGTTTTGCTGCATTTCTGCCTTTGGCAGGCAAAACCATATAGACTTTGATGCTGGTTGAAAAGCTGGCAGGAGAAGATGGCTCTCAGAACTGCTCAGAGGGTGAAGGGGTTTGTCTGCAATTCCTTATACCTGTCCTGACCCTCCTGAAATCTGTCCCATCTCACCTCTTGTGTCTGTGAAGGATGTAATTTATTGACACTTGTGCAATGACTGATATCCCAGTTACAGGGGGAAAAACTGAGGCAGGGTGAGACCAGAGGAAACTGAAAGGAGAAGGGTGCATGATGTATGTAGAGCCTTTGACAGAAATGAATTGGACAGTGCCCCTTTCTCTCCTCCCTAATCTCCAAACAGGCAGCAAGGGAGGGATCTTGCAGGGAGAAAGCTACAGTATGTGAGTAGCAGAGGACAGAGGGAAGAGTGTGGGGATGGCAGGCAGCTGAAGATCCTGATAAAAAGACTGGAAGAGGGGAATGAGCAGGGACAACCTCTGAATCTGCTTCTGCTCTCCAAGCCCAGGCAGTCGTGGCCCCTTCCCAGCCCCATAATCCTACTGGCCTGTGCCGAGAGGAGTCCCCGCCAGGCACACCCATTGCTGTAAGCAGAACGGAGAGAGGAGCCCATATTGACACAGGAGCATCTGTGTCAGTAATTGTCATGCAGCCTGGCAAATTGCTTCAATGTGCCATCCCCTTCAGCCGCACAGCTCGGCAGTGGCAACAGGCCTGGGGGGCTGTGCTGTTGCCAGAGAGACAGGAAAATGCCTGGATGTGGTGGAAGGGATCAGGACCCACAGGGACCTCCCCTGTGTCTTGACATGGTCTTGCCTGATGGCTGCTTGCTGGCTGCTCTGGCTGCAGTGCTCTTACTCAGCTTCATCAGCCTCCGTGGAATATTCTCAATTCCAACCACAGTGAGAGAGGGGGAAAAATTCCTGTCAGCCTTTAAGGCTGACATTTATACCAACCAAAAAAGTATGAGAGAGGGTCATGCTCTCCCTCCCTCCAAGCTCTTGGCTGCTGGGACCAGGCGATCCTCACGTATTTACTCCAGATAAGCACTCAGCTTTTCTTCTGTCTATATATGCAGCTGCCTTCTGAGTCTAGACAAAGCCAAAACAGAAACAAAAGGTGAGGTTTCCCTAAAAAATTAGGTACTTAGTTTGAGGCTGCATAAACCAGAGTTTTCAAGATGATGTCACAAATTGGAGCTATTCAGTGCTCTCTCCAGGTTGACCAGAGGTGCCTGTTTTCATTCCCATCTGTTCTTTTTCAATAATCTCTAGTTCTGTATTCCTGTGCTTTTTAATGGCAGTGTGGTTCCAGCAGAGAACATTGAATTTGCCTACACAGATCCAAGCTTACAATTTTGACAGAAGACTGCTAGCCGAATCATGAAATTCTGAGATAAACAAGGTCTAGAATTTGGTTAAGTGTAGGGCACCATTTAAAAATGCAGTTATTTGTAAAATGTCATGATTAAAGCCAGCCTCCTGATCAGTTGCCAGTGGATATATGCTTCTTCATCTAATAGATGTCCGGCCTCTCTTACACTCTAAGTTCTTCAGTGATTAGATAACCAGCCAGCAATGTGAAAAACAAACCAAACAGTAAACACCCCCAAGCCCAAGCATATTTCATACTAATGATTTTACCAGCACTCCTTTAATGGCTGTTTTACCTATCAGTTGGAAAATATCTCTGAGATGAAGAGTCTGAGATGAAGTGTGTCTTCCAGAGGAGAGGGTACTACTGATCAGAATTGTTCCCAAGGCATGATATGATGTAGGACTGGAAGGTCTCCTGGGCTCTCCCAGTACAGTCTAGTTGGGGGTGCAGTTAGTATTGTGACAGGGGTAGTGGGTACAGACATCCATCGTGGAGCCTGTGAGGAGTTAAGAAGCAGAGTGTTAATGCCTTGCTGCTTACTGTCAGCATTGGTCCAGTGCTTTGATTTCCTGCATCTCAGGTGTCTCCAGCCCTGGCACGGTCAGCATGGGGATTTTGAGTGTCTGGGTCTCTCCACTGCTCACAGGTAGATATAATGTCCCAGATGACAAATGGATGGAAGTGAAGGGATCCATGGATTTCGACTCAGTTGGCTACTGAGACCAATATACTTCATTTCTCTGCAGACCTCCCAAGGAACCATATAATAGCTTACTAATGGAGCAGTTGAGTCCCATGTTAGAATGTCTGTATGAGAGAGATGAGATGACTTCATAAACACAGGAATTTCCATGTATTTTCCTGTATCTACACAAGCAAATCAGCTTTGTGAGATAGTTCTGTTACACTCTTGGAAAATGACTGATTCTGATGGTGCTGTGCTATGAAAAGCAAATGGATATCCCGTGCACAAAGGGTGTAATCCCTGTGAGAGGCATGTGTCAGATGAACCACACTTTGCCCCCAGGTTTACTAGGAAGGAAAGCTCCAACTGCCCTTTTGCCACATTCCTAGCAGGTCAGAAATGCCATGCGAGCAATCAATGGAAAAGCCAAGCACCACAGCTACAGCATTGATTGAAAAGACCTGAATCAAAAAGGCAGGACATGATGGTTCAAAGCAGGGCTTCTGTGTTTCATATTACTGGACAATATTATGCAAAAGGGGCAGAGAAGCGTTAGATCCTAATGCACTGCTAGAAAATAAAAAACAACTGTTCTCATGGAATGTATCTATGATCCTCACATTGCAACTACTGCCAGAGTACCTAACAGGATAGCTGGGGAATTCATAAACTTGTCCAGTGTGTATCTGATACAGGGCAAATGTTTATCTGAGGCTACAATGGGCTTGTGTTACAAGATAAAGGTTTTTCTGCAAATGCTTTAGAGCCTAAAGACTTTTAAAATGGAATGTGTCTTTCTGAGATCTGACTTCTGCCCCTTCCTTTCCTGCTAGAGACAAACTTCCGTGTGTTTGACTCCTAGAGTCCAGATAATAGCTAGGAGGTTCCAGTCAAAGTTACATCCATCGTTAATCCGTTCAGATACAAGCCCATATTGGGGCATATTTGCCCTGCAGAAGACCCCAACCAGAGGTCTGCAAGGAGAGAGGTTCAGCCTGTGCCAGCTTTCTGTCTGGATCCATTCTTCCCAGGCTACACATGAACAAATAAGCCATGCCTCTTGAATCCAGCCAATTCCGACCTCTCCTGCATACTGCCATGCTTCAGAGCTCAGTTCTGAGTGTGCCTGCCAGCCCAGGCACACCCAGAGAGAGACAGTGCCTTCTGTCAACTGCTGATGCTCAGTGGAGAGAGCTGGCCAAGGACACAGAGGAAAGGAGTAGAAGAGTGAGGGCTTGAACCTGGATCCCAACCAAGCACACTCTGTTTATGACTGAAAGCTTGAACAACAACAACAAAAAGGTTGTTTTTTTACCAGGGAAAGCTCTGTCACTGCCGACTTGCTGTGGCCTTTCTGGCCTGTTGGAAGAGGATGTTCTGCCAGGCAGCCAGCCTGACTCCTTCAGTTCTGCATGAGGCAAGGAAGGAAAGTCCACTTCTGCCTCTGAGCTGGTACTCTGCGGCAAATGCAGTCTCAGCTATACTGGCTGATTCTTTCCTGGGAAATTTGGCAGACCTACACCTAAAGGAGGAGTTTCCAGAATAGAAATTTCAGCTGGCTAGCTGGTGGTAAGAACTTGGCCTCTGCTATGAACCAAGGAGTCAGGGAGGGGGCTACATATCCAGTGCATTACTTACATGTGTTTTGATCTCAAATTGCTCCTACATCGGCTGGCATTCCTACCAGCAAGAATCGATATTTCTGTCTTTTCTATTCCTTTTTAATACTTAAATCCCAAAGGCTGGATTCCTTTCTTGACTATGCCAATTGGAGAGAAAATCACCTGCAAGAAAGATCTTCCAGAATCACACTTGAGTGATGAAGGTCAAAATCATTAAACCAGAGGAGTTTAATTTACAGTTTACGAGTTACTTAATGCAGCTTAAGGAAACCCACTGAAACCCCAGGCTTCCTTCTTGATAATTTGCAAGTTGAATCCAATGTGTCTGTCACCGAGTGTCACCTGTCTGCCTGTCCCCATACCTCACTGTGGCAGGAAATCTTAAAGCTATCTACTTGCACAGACTTTACCACTATTCAGGTTCTCAGATGTCCTCTTTCTCAAGGCCATGATATGATGGTGACAGCAGAGGCATCAGCCATTGTGTCTTATGATGAGAAAGGGCTGTAGTGCTGAAAAGGACGGGTTTTGGTATGCCCCTGGTATCTTTTGTATGTCTTTTGCCCTGCTACAGTGCCCAAGCCTCCTTCTCATCACTGCTGAGGAATCCCTCTGCAGCCCTGCAGCTTAGGGACATGTCTGAGTGGCTGCATGAGGGCCAAGCAGAGGGATAACATGTTGTGCAGAATTCAGACCCAGCTGCTGTGAGCTGCAAGGAAGTCAGCACCTGCAGGGGTGGCCTGCTCAGCTTGTGAGATGCTGCACCCTTTGCACGTGGGTGCAAAGACACCCATGTGTCTTTGCAAAGAGACATTGCATCTTTGTATTAAACCAAGTATTAAACCACTGATCACTGGGGAAAAATTGGAACAGGTTTGGCTTCCCAAGGGTGGCTGCAGGAGTGACCTTAATGGGAGAGCTGCTGTGTCCATGACTAGGGGAAGGGTTGGTCATTTTCTCTACCCCCCTGCCACACCTCAGGTTTCCCATCATCTTGCCCCTTGATCTGCCAGTAGTGCTTGGAAGAGAAGGCTTTGTAGCTTCCTGCTGTCCAGATGTCCAGAGCTGGAGAATCGGGCTGGCAGTTCCACACTGTCACTCCCTGTGGGTCTTTGGGAAACCTGTGTGAGTGTGCAAGTGAGGCACACATGTCTGGGAAGGGGCGTTGTGTACACACTTCTCCATACATAGTGGCTTAGCTCAAGTGCCCCCCTCCCTCTCCAAAGCATCCCTGACACTCTAGGTGAATATTTGAAAGACAGGATCGGGCTTTGGTTCGAGTGCTTCTTTGTACAGTGCTAACTGGTTTCAGGGCTGTAATTATCTCTCCAAGAGAAGCTGTAAATTGGATTAAGGCACTGAGTTGCAGCTGAGTGCGCTCCCTCCATTGCCCCACCTGGTGGGCTGCTGAGCGATAACAAAAAATGCCGAGAAATCGGATTTGGATTCTGCTTCACACTCATGGCTTCCTTCTGGAAAAAATGAAATTTTTCCGGCAGAAAGGGCTGGCATGGGTTTGCTGGCAGTATCAGTCCTGGGTTCGTATCATCTGCTGGCACTCTTCCGGAAACGCGATCCCCTCCGTTATCAGAGAGAAATAAATAAATAAACAGCAGGAGATGTTTTGGCAAGGAAGGAGGAATCGCACCAAGAGGCGTGCACATGCACGCGCGCGCGCACACACACACACACACACACACACACTCACCTCGGCACTGTGTCTTCACAGCCCGAGCTGTCTGTTGCAGGCAGAGGTGGCAGCACAAGCACAAGATGTTTTCTACAATTTTTTAAATTCCTGGCCTCTGGGATAAAAGAAAAGCCCCTTTTTAACAGCTTATGTTCAAGGCATAGAGCACCTGGGCCTTGTATTGCTCATGGTGCAAATCATCACCTCCCCTTCATAGGATATCTCCCCGTGCCCTTGAATAAAGTGCTGTTCCTTCCCCATGAGTGCTTTCAGCCCAATATGGGAGCCACCAAAACTTACATGGAGAGGCAGTACAAGTTCCATGGCTGATTTCAACATCTGTCCAGGACAGACTGACATGAGGCTCATCACACTTGATCCTTCCCTTTTGACATAGGAGACGCTTCCTGTCTAGGTTCCTTTTCCTACAGAGGCATGTATTTCCCTTTGGAGACACAGGTGCACTGCACTGCAGGTGCCTATGGAGGAGTCAGTAGGAAACCCAGCAGGAATGGGCAGGAGCAATGAAGGCCCTTGAGCAAAACCCTCAGGTTACACTCTGACGTTGTGGGGCCCATGCAAAGTAACGTGGCAGACTAAGTTTATGATGGAAATTTCATGGAAGAGCCAGATTAACCCAGGTTTGGACACAGTCTAAAGCACTGACTTGTCTACACAAATAGAGATGTCAGGACCATCTTTTCAGGTGAGGCTAATCAGTAGTTTGTCCATAATCAGATTTATTCTGGCTCTTACATCTATCAGTGGAGCTTATGTCTGCAGTCTTTTGCACACTGCGGTCTGCAGGGTTTCCTCTGGCTGCTGGGCAGCTCCAACCAACCAGCGGCTTCCCACCCCTTCTGGCCACAGGGGACACTGGGAAAGGTGTCCCTTGTGTCTGTGGTGGTGTCACCTGTCTCTGATTGCTTCTCTGGCTGCCTCTGCCCATCAGCTGCTCCTTGCCAGCTGACAAGGAAGCACCACTGGCACGGACTGCTATGGGCTGCCCCAGGCTGCATGGCTGCTGAGGGAGGAGGGGTGCCTCTGACAGGAGACACTTCTTGCCCTCCAAATGACCTAAAGATGAGTGAGAAGCCAAGGGAAGTGAGCACCCAGTCAGCTGGCATCTCCCATGAACCATGAGACCAGTAATCCACCATACTGCTCCACTGTATCAGCTGAACCATTCAAATGCTGTGGAGGTGTTCTCCAAACTGTCTCCCAATACAGCTTCCAACCCCTTGTGTCCCAGACATCCAGGTCTCAGCTGAGTCCCTGCAATTCCTCTTGTCCTGCAGTCTGAGGACAGCCACTAGACCATGTCCACATGGGCTGATGCACCCTGTGGAGGGCAGCCCCAGCCCCGAGGCAGAAGAATGCTCTGCCAAGCAAAGCCACCCTGGACCTGTGCGGAGGAGGCCTTCTGCAGTCTTGCTCCTCATAAGGCAAGCTGGTTCTTGCCTTACATTCCTTTTCTCTGGTCCTGATCTTGCACTATTTTGCAGCACTACAGCAGCACGCCTAGAACAGCCTGTTGGTCTCTCTTCTCTTCCCTCAACCACCAAGAAACCTATTTTCTCCTCTGCTGAGTTCTTAGGACGCCAAAGTGTCCCAGGGCTCAACACTTGGAACTGAGTTCAACTTGGATGTATGCCCTGAAAATAGAAAGGCCACATCCGTTATCAGGACCCAGATCTCCTGAGGATATATGTAGCTACACTTTCAGAATGTCCCAGCAATTGCCATATATCCTACAAATTCCCCCCAAATCACAATGGGGTAGCAAGCAATTTCCTACTGGAAATTCTGCCTTCCTTTGGGTGCCATCTAATGCAGATCTTTATGTTTCTGTCAGCTTAACTTATTATTTGGTATTCAATTTGGCAATAAAATTTTTATATACCAGGCACTGTGTATTACAGATACACAGATAGATACATGTTTATGTGTGTGTGTTCCTGTAAATTATAATAAGAATTTTGTTATTTTGTTCATCAGGCTTAGCTCCATTTTTCATGACTATAAAGCTTCTGTAAATCCTAACATGGAGATAACAAATGCATCTATTCTTATCACTGTAACACTGGGGGGTTTTTTTGCATTTAAAAATTGAAAGACAGTAGTATGAGAGCTGCATATTTAACTCCAATCTTCCAAAGAAGGACTGAACATTTGTAAATTATATTTTTATTTCATTAGTCATGGACTTTACCATTCCTGAACAGATAAGGATTTAAGCACGTGCTGGGAGTTCAGGACATACTTAAGTGCAGAGTACTTAATAAGGAATTTTAATTGCTGAGTGCCTCTAGTAAGTAAGATGCTGAATTTTTCCCCAGAAGTGACTATAGTTCAGTGATGAGATTTAGGTGGTCCTTTCAAGCATTTTGCAACCTCTTCTAAGGTCCTTGAGGTCATGAAGTTTGCATGGCTGTACTGATCATCCCTTCTTGACTGCTCCTCCTGGGAGACTGTTACATGTCCTCCATACAGTTTTGGAAATTATCTTTATTTTCTACCTAAAATGTTGTCTTTGCAAACATTTTCCCTCACCGTATGGATCAGTGTGTCTTTCATACCTTTTACTGTGTGTTTTATTGCCCTTGCCATTTTAAAAGCAGGAACATGATTTATAGATGAAATTAATGAGCAAATCACTTGATGGTGAACTGATCCTGGATGTCGCAGTGCTTTATACCTGATGCTGGTGCAAAAAGAACACACATATCTGGGCTGTTCCAGATACACAGTCCTCCAAATGACAGGTTTATTTACTTCTGTCATTCTATCAGGTTGGTTTTGTCTCTCCATGACTTTCTTACTTCACATACAGGATATAGGACACGGCAGGTAGAATGCCTCGATTGTACCAGTGTCTAACAGGATGACTTTGGCAGAGCCTTTTAATCTCTCTTTCCTTGAGTCCAGCTGCTATTTTTTTCACCTGGGTTGTTAAAGTGCAGCTTCCTTTTCATGCCCCAGACACCTGTAAAGAGCCAGGTGAAAACCTCCCAGGATTTCTGTTGGAACAGTGCAGGTAGTCTCTGCACCCAAAAGCTTGTAAATTAAATAGCCAGGAGGGACAAGTGTGGAGACTGAATGAGCCAGCAGTCCAGCTTTTAAATGGAGAACTACATTCCCCAGAGTAGTCTCTGTTTTCCTGCAGTTTCAGCCTCCCTGGTTCTTTTTTCCCACACAGTAAATTTCTCACAAACACCTGTTCTTCTCTTTGCTAAATTTTAATGTCTTTTTTTTTTTTCTCAACAAAATTCAGGCTTATTCCTGATCTTAAAGCAACCAAACAGGAAAAGCTGAGCTGGAAGGAAAATTAGTCCCATTGCTACTCTGAGATGTGCACCATTCTCCCCTTGCCCCTACTTGCCATTGCAGAGAGGCTGGGCTCAGGACTCATCCATCCTCATGGGGCTCTGCAGGAAGATAGAACTGTCCCTTAGTGAGAGATTTAACCATGGTTCCAAGGTGCCCCACAAATGTGTTTGCTGGGAATTTCTAGAGAGAAGGAAAGGCTCACACAAATGGGGCTGAAGGGATGAGGAAGAGAAGGGAAGGGAGAGAAACACTGAATGGTCAGGAGTCCCATTTTGGCTTTATCTGTATAAGAAATTTTAACTGTGGCAGCGGGATAAATACAGTACATTTCCCTCTAGCATTTACCCTGATACAAATAGGCTTTTTAACAGTTTAACTTTATTCTCTTGTAGGCATGAAATTAAGCTACACAGGTATTAGGTACACAGATACAGCTTACTGTCTGAAGGGTTTATACTGATTTAGCCACAGGGGTTTTTAAGCAGATTAAAGAAGTTGCTATTTAAACCATCAGTAGCTGCAATCCTTCTGTTATCCATTTTCACATTTTCTGTACTGACATACATACAGGCACATGAGTTTTTGCATTCCAACCGTGCTAATTGTCCTCTTTATTTTCCCTTTTTGTTCTTCTAACAACAAGTGCATGTGCAGTGAATAGTGTGTGCAGTCTGAAGTTTAATTTTGTTCTTCCCTTCTTTAAAATTTGAAGTTGCTTTTCTAGCTTCAGAGAACTGTAGGGATGACAGAAGGAAGGAAAATAAAGATTTGCTATTGCTCTGCTTTTTCAAATTCCCTCAATTTTAAACTAATTGCAGAATAACTAAAAGAAAAAAGAAAAGTTTAAAAGCAAACAACCAATGAAAAAAGACAACATTTTCTGCCACACAGTCAGCATCAAGTGTGAGTCGGAAAAATTCTACTGCCTTCTCATCAGCCCCACTTTGGGAATGAAATAGTTTTTCAATTTTTCTAATTCCAGATTTATTTATATATATATATATATATAATTTTTTTTAAGAAGGGGAATTAAGGATGAAAACAAGAAAAGAAGAACAAGTAGAGAAAAATATAGTTTGAGAACAAGAGGGGAAAAGAAGGCAAGAACATAGTAAATCTGGAACAAGGGAGTCGGGAGTAGGAAAGTGAAGTTTTGTGTAAAAATATTGTCAAGGTGGAAGGGAGAAGCCTTTGTAGCCCATTTCCACCTGCATCCCAAGCACAGTATATTAAAAAAATATTTTATGCAGCTCATGACAATGCGTGCTTCTGTGCATGCATAAGGCAACAGATCAGGCTCACTGCTGGCTTAAACTCTCTCCTTCAGCCAGTGGTTTAATTCTGACTGAGGCTGAAGCATCAAGTATACACCATTGGCTGCAGCCAGTGAAGTCCTCTCAGCCATATTGACTAGCAAACCCTAGACATGGCCATGAAAAATTATAAAAACCGTAAGTGCTGTTGAAATGATTGCCTCCCTGTGAAGTCTCACTACCATCCCCACTCACCTTCTTCCTCACAGAATTAAAAAAACAAACATGAAACCAAAACAATAAAGTTTTGAGGGATTAGTAATTTACCAGAGAAAGCCCCACTTTTATGAAAGATCCCAATTTAAATAAACCTGTTTGGTTTCCTCTGCAAATCTCAATAAATGCAGAATGGATGGAGCAGCCATGTAGAAAGGCTGAGGGCTGGATGTTCGAAGGGCTGGATGTTCAAAAGTGGGAAGCAGACTTGACTAGAGCACAGGTATGTGGGGCTGGCAGATGGATAGGTGTGTTATAGGTGTCTGGAGGGGTGGCTGAACATGAAGGTGACAGGAATCTACCCTTGTGTGGCTGGGCTGACAGGCAGAAAGGATACTTTAGATGTGCCGAAAACTTCTAGTACAACTCTGTTCTGTGATCACCTTTCAGATGGCCCTGGGTAAAATCACTCAGTCTTTCATATGTGGCAGTCAGTCTCAGTGGAAATCCTTCAGAGACTAAGATATGCTCATATTCTGCAATAAGAGGGCTCAGCCAAACTCATCAGAGGGGATATGGATATGGACAGTGGCCAGGATACTCTGGGAGATCTTTGCAGTGGTGTAAGTTCCCCTCTTGGTCTGCTACCTCACACATTACCCCGGTGATCCTTATTAGAGCCAAGCTCCAAACAAGTTCTCCCAGTGTGCTGGAATGTTGTCACTCTTTGGAAGCTTTGGATCTGCTATTGCCTTATTATTCTTATTGTTTCAATAAAGGTGGTTTTAAACACTATCTAAGGCAGTTGGTCAATGCTAGTAATTCAGACTAAGCAAGAAACCAGAGACAGAACATCTCTGAACTGCTTTTCTGACATGGAGTCTGTAGACAAGCTCTCCAGCACCCACATCAGTGTGAACGTGTCTCTGCAGAGAACCAGTGGGACGAATAGCAAACCATCTGCACCTTCAGTCACTAATGGCTGAAATGATGCTAGGAGAATTCAGCAAGTGTTTTAGTCTACAGAGATTGATAAACGTTTTCAATTTCAGTCTACTGACAAAGTGCAGGTTTAGCTTTATCTCTCAGTGGCATCTGGACTATGAGGAGAGCCATAAAAATGGGGCATTTGAATGATCTTGCAAGAACATCTTGCTGGTTCAGCAAAGCTCCAAGGATTTTTCTCAAGTGACACCATTCCCAGTTGGAGCATATTTACGTTATTGTGGAAAAGACTTCTGCTCCTGATAATTGCCATGGTTGACTCTGAGGCAAGGTTGCATGAAGCCTTTCAGATAATGCTGCAGTAAGTCTGTCATAAACACCACAGACAGATTAGATCAAAACCTACTGGTGGTAGTCATGGCGCAGAATCCTCTGAATTTAGTGTAGCTGTTCTCACTGGGGTTTTTTTTGTCTGGTGAATCTGTCTGGCACCACTTGTCTTGGCTCTTTGGTAGCTAAATGGGTAACAGGGAACCTCTTATTGCCAGGGGCTTCTATTTGAGATGTCCATCATCTCCAGTGGTCATCTGTGGGGCATAAGAGAATGGGGTTTCCAGATAGGAGAGATGTTCATCTAAAACCTGCAGTTATGCCTGTTCACATGTACCCTGACTGGCTCTGTCAACCTATGTGAAGACACTGACTTCCAGGCCCAGTCTGAACACATTTGGATTTGATTTCCTTCCCTTTTCTTTTCTCCATGGGTTCTACCGAACTCCCTCCCCAGTCCCGGATCCAAAAGCATAATGGCTTTATGTAGCTTGTAAAATTCTATTATCTCTGTATTCAAAACTCAACAACTGGGAAATGGCTGTAATAAGCGTGTTATTAAGCGTGTAAATACACTTTAACTTCAGACCTCCAAAGGAAGTCTCTTGCTGTCTTCCTCACTTTGCCCTCCATGTTTTCACGCGTGTTTGGATTTCATGGATATGCCTACTTTTCCCCTTCTTCCTGACTGGTGTGCTGTCCCATTTGATTGTATTGAGGACAGTGCTCCCCTCTGCTGAGCCTGCCATGGAGTCTCCTGGAGAACTCAAGGTCTTTGAGGGAAGACAGATTCTTGGTGAGGATGGGGGTTTTGGGGAAGGAAGGAGGAGGGTGAGGGTAGGGAGGGGAGGAAAACATTAAAAAAAAAGAAAGAAGCCAAGTGCATTCTTTCTGCAACACTCAGGAAAAAGAATGTTGCACAGGGGATTGGAAAGGCGAAATTTTTTCACATCCAAATGGATTGCAATTTCCCTCCATTTAGCACCTGAAGGTAATTAGCTCGAAGAGACTGTCGGCTGAGAAACACGTTCATGGAACATTAACTCTCATACATTCTCCAGTTGCAGGGAATTAATAGGAAAGATTAAAGTTTAAAGAGAGCAAAATGCCATTACCTCGCAAGCCACCTCTCTCAGCGGCAGTAACTAGCCCTCACTAACCTAAAAGCACCATTGGAGTCCCTGGCTCCTGCTTCAGGCAACGACGGATGAGACGGGCCCACTCTGCCCCTTGCTGCCGGTCTGTGGGCTCTGGTGACCTGCCCTGCCCGCGGGCAGCCATGGCAGCGGGGCTGGTGGCTCCGGCAGGGACGCGTTTGCCGGCTGCCGTACGGGTGCCCATGTGCCCGTCACCTTGGGGCCAGCACATGTGTGCAGGCACCCCAGATGCGCACTCCATGGGTACTGATGGTGTCTCCTCTGTGAGACATGAGCTATGGGCACCCTAGAAATAAAGCATCTGGCAGTGGTGCCTGCGTGCTCCCACCAGTGCCTCAGGTTGGCACGTGGGGCAGCAGGGAGGGATCTGCCATGCACCCCTGGGCAGCCCTGCATAGTCTCCATCCTGCTCCTGTTCCCTGCTGGCACACCAGCACCTGTGCAGGGATGCTGGCAGCCTCCTGGACTGATGCAAAGTCCAAACTGCAGCGCTGCAACACCAGAACACCTCACAGCTGAACTGGCTCTGTGAATAGTACCAAACCTCTCCTGATGAGGGATTGTGCCTACTCCTCAGATGCAAGACAAAAAAAGCATTAAAAGATAGGGGCACTATTTTGGGGTTTTGGGGGTAAAGTTTATATAAGCTTCTGCACTTTAAAGATTTCCACGTTGCTTTAGCATTTCAGGGAGAGAGCATGAGAGAGAGAGAGAGAGAGAGGGAGAGGGAGAGGGAGAGGGAGAGAGAGCGAGAGCGAGATGAAATTGAGACATGGAAGAATTTATTGCCCAGAAAATTCCATTCTGCTATCTGATTCGAAAAGTCCAGTCCCCCCAGCTTCGGAAAATCTATTTTCCACATTTTAATACCCTGCAGAACAGTCCTCATAACTCATCCGAGTGTGTTAAGCACAGTTTTATTAGATCTGAAACAAATTTTGGTGGGGAGATACTATAGGTCATTAACCATGGAGTAATTTTATCCTTGTTTCCCTAATGATGCCATAATGGCGAGCGAATTTCTTAACTAAAGACCAAAGAACATTTTGAAGGTCAGTTTCATCTGTGAGCTCCTTCAAGCGCTTCTCGGAGAAGATTGGAAAACTCGCCGATTTTTTGAAGAGTCATTAATAATGTGAAAGCTGAAAGAGCTCTCTCCCATTTGCGTTCCTGCTTTTTACCTTTTAATTTTATATCGCTTTAGTCCCTTTCTTTTTCTTCCTCACTCTCTCTCTCTTTTTAACTCTCTTCTGGAGTGGCCCCTCATGCAGCTGAAAAATGAAATGGGCCATTCCTGAGGGCATCCTGAGCTGAGCTGAGGCAGGGCAAAGATCCAGGAGGGGGAAAGGGCAGCCCTGGCACTGGGTGTGCACCACCACAGCCCAGCACCTGCTGCCATAAATGAACCCCCAGCAATCCTGGGTGCCTGGCTGAGGGGCATCCTGCTCCCCCCTGCTCCTTAGATCAGGAGAGGGGTTGTTTGAGCCTACAGCACTGCATCCCTGCTGAAGGAGGGAGACGGACAGGGTTGTCCCCTCCCTGCCTAATATGTGTTTTTACTCTGTCTGAACAAGCTCACATCTGGACCTCTGAGGGTTGTGCTGGCAGAGTGACCTCTGCACTGGGAATGAGTGTGCCTGGAGGTGCACATGCCTGTGAGTGTGTGTGTGAGTGTGTGAGTGTGAGTGTGTGTGTGTGTGTGTGTGTGTGTGTGTGTGTGTGTGTGTGTGTGTGTGTGTGTGTGTGTATGAGCTCCATGTGCCGGGGGCCATGCGACATTGCAGGGGGTTGTGCAGTAGTGATAGATCTTATTTTTTAATGGATATATATACACACCTGTGTGTGAATTGCCATTATGGATATATAGATACATTGCAAATGGATAAAATTGTTGAAACAATAAAATAGCAATAACCTGTATAAGGATTACATGTAGCCAGTCTACACACATGTTCTGGGACTGCAGGTGCTTGGGGGGCACAAGGAGTAGGAATTAGGGTGTGCAATATTCAGTTTTTGTGGATTGCTGTGCTCAAGATTAGAGTCTATATGTATGTTTCATACATGTTTGGGGGAACACATAAGGGATCTGATAGAATATTGATTTATAACCGTGTGTCTATGTATGTAGTAAAGAGGTAACAGGCTCAGACTCTGTGTTTGTGTGGGGGGTGTGTGGTGGGGTTTCTGGCTGTACCACAGGCATCAGTGGGAACAAGAAATCTTTTGGTATGTGTGTGGTGCGCTGGAGGCCTGGCACATGTGTGTATACGTGTGCACAGGGGGTGTGTGCCCCAGAGAAGG
The DNA here is from genome assembly GCF_901933205.1 of Camarhynchus parvulus. Classification (NCBI taxonomy): domain Eukaryota; kingdom Metazoa; phylum Chordata; class Aves; order Passeriformes; family Thraupidae; genus Camarhynchus; species Camarhynchus parvulus. The sequence goes on along the minus strand of NC_044576.1, from coordinate 16,703,621 downwards.
GTTTGTCTGTGCCTTCATTAGAGAGCGCCTGGCAGTGAGCAGGCCTCTGTGTTTATGTGTTTTCCTCTCCCTGGGTGTGTACGCTTCAGGCGCCTGCATGTGTTGCATTTGCAGATGATATGGGCTACATCCTCAGCTGATGTAAAGCAGCCCCAGAGACTGAAGCAATTTATACCCACTGCTACTCCAGCACAGCCTTAGGCTGGAGGCCGTGGGTCTTGGGGTCTGGGCTGAGATGCTTTTCCATACCATGGGAATGGATGACTCCCAACCTGGAACAAGACCTTCTCTCATCCCCCTCTGCCCCCTGTCCCCCAGCCTATCACTCACATTTGAGGCAAGAACTATGGGGGGATGTGTGTGTGTCTATTTGGGGAGGGAGCGCTCCGAGGGGAGGGGGGCAGTGTGGTGACACACTCTGCTCCCAGATGTGATACCAGCGATAATTTCAATTTTATGCCTTTGTTATGGCTTTAATCACTTTCTTTATGCGTTTTGTTCCAGCGATCAGGGAGAGACACCTGATAGGCAAAAAGGATATCAGGGGAACAATTTTTATTTGGAATGTGGTGAGAAGTCTAATTAGAATTTGAATTCTGCTGAGCCTTGAAATGGTCGGTACTTTATCCTGATCGCCTTAGATATTGTTTCGAGTCAATCATCTGTCATAGTGCGGCACGCTGGAGAGAAAGGCTCTCCATCCAGCCTGGTCTCTCTGTCAGGCTGGGGGCTGCTGCTGGGGAAAGGAAGGGTGACAAGAGGGAGGGCACTGGACTTGGCTCTGCCAGATAGGCTCCCCAGGAGCAAGCACAAAGGGAGAAAACCCTTGGCACAGAGGTTCTTCTTGTGTACTCCTAGCCCTGCTGTGGGGTGCTGTCTGCTGGCCCCCCTATCATCATTGCAGGGCTGTCCCCTTCTAACAGGGGATGAGGAGGGCTGGGGAGGACTTTCAGCATAAATGTCCCACCAGCTGCTGCCTGGGAGAGGAGCACCTTCTCAGAGCTAGTGAGCTCCACACGACTTGAGGATTTTGCCGCTATCTCTGCTGTGCTGATTAAACACTCTGGAAGGTCAGTTCTCACAGAGAGACAGACAGCTAGGCTAGGATGGATGGATGGACAGGTGTGGGTGGGAATGGCCATTCAGATGGACTTGTGTGGGACAGAGGCAGAGGTGGTGAACCAGTGGCACACAGAGCTGGATGTGGAAAGGATGGATGTGCCTTATCAGACTAAGGGCAGCAGGCACACTCGTGGAGGGATTTTTTTCAGACTGAGGTTGATCTTATTTCATTTGTGCTACCAGAACACAAGAAAAACAAGGACCTGGGAACATGACAAGACACACAGCAATGTTTGCAATCCTTTTGGCTTTAAACTCTGTTCTTATTAGTTGAAAAAACCAAAACAAACAAACAAAATACACACACCCCCACCAAACCCATTATGAGTCCTAGCGTTTCAAAGCTGAAAGCCACTCCAAAGCTCACCAGAACATGTCCAGTAATCCCTCCTCCTTGTCCCCAGTCTGCAATGCCTCCCCTTGGTGAGGCCACAGCTTTCAGTCCTGATCAAATGGCTGCAGTACGGAGTTTGAGATGAACTGCACAATGGTGTGATCCCCACTACTGATGAAAAGGAGGCACACAGGCAGGACTGCAGCATGATCTATGTGCCAGGAGAGATGAACTGAAGAGAATAATGAACAATAGAATCATTCCAAGATTCCTAAACTTATGGAAATTGATGGTAAAGTCTTTATCCTGTGCCATTCCTACACTTTGAGGTGGTGCCTCATTCTGAATGCAACATAAATGTCTAACATGAAAATACGGATTGGTATGGCTGCTGAAGAAAAGACAGTTGAATGTTTTGCCTTCTGAGAGAAGGAGAAAATGACCTGGGACTGGGGGCTAATTAAGAGAGTTGCAGGCATCTGCAAAAATTTGCAGATAGGAAAGCCATTTGAGTAGTTCTTTCTAAAGTGTCAGCTTTAGGTTTCAGAACTGACATACTGAGATGGGTGTAGGCAGCTTGTGCCTTTCTCAGCTACAGTCCAGGCTGTCTGCAGCCTCAGGCAGACATCACTGTAGGTTTTTATGTTCAATTCCCTCTTTAACAAATCAGCAGTGCAATACTTTTTTTTCTTTTTCTTCTGTCCACTTTTTTTTTTTTTTTTACACTGAGAAAGTGGATAGTGTCAAAGCTTTGTTCTAAGGACTCATCTACAAATCCTTTGATAGTCTTGTTAACAGCCTTGGAATGTCTGACACTAAAGTCAGTCTTTCATTTACACCTCAAAAATGCATATAGGATTGCAAATGGAGAGCAGCAGACATTAAATATACTTGCATATATGTAATTAGAAAATGGTTTAGCAGTGGACTTGGCAGTGTTAGGTGTAACATTGGACTCAATGATCTTAAAGGTATTTCCCACCTATATGGTTTCATGATTCTATAATGTGCTGTCATTTCAAGTCTATTTAGTTTTGGGTCCTGAAGATGCAATTCTGGTAAAGCAGGAATGTACTAAGTAAAAATCCCATGCTACCACACAAGCTGTACCATCCAGCCATTAAGCCAACATATTCATGTGAGGGAGAAGTTTACTGAGCCTCCAGGGCTCTTTGCTCTGATTATGCTTGGTCCCAGGTGTGGGGTTGTCACACGGCAGGAGAAGTGCCACCGAACCAGCCTGCACTGGGAGGATGGGCCTTGTCATGAGGCTGGTTTGACTGCAGGACCTTGCTGATGTGGCAGACTCCCACTCTGGCATCTCCTCTGCCTGGATCAGCAAGACACTACAGCAATAACTCCCTCATTTTGGCCCAGTTTATGGTTCTTACCTCCGGAGGATCTGAACACAAAGTGCTGGAGCCCACTTCTATTGCCCTGTTCCTGGCTCCAAAAATAAATACCACTATGTGCCTCCCTCCTAGGGTTGTGGGTGTTTCTGTGTATGTGTGAAATAATAGCTGATCTGTGCTCCTTGCCTTAAGCTTTCAAGCTTAAGGAGAATGAAAAGTGAAATAATAATATTGTGTATTCTGATGGACCTACCTAAAACAAAAGAATACCCCCCCCCTCAAACCCTTGTGAACACTGAGCTACAGATTTGGCCTGAATCCTCCTTATCTTCACTGGAGCCATAATCCTCAGGGTTGTGCACAGCTCTTTTGACTCAGGGGAGGTCTGGAGGGAAGACTGGGCTGGAGGACAGCCTGCAAGGACCTGGATTTTTGTGCCATTCTGGAAGGCAGAGTGCTAATTCTAAACCTTGATTATCATTGAACTCTGCCTTCATGGAGTACTGTTTACTGTGCCAAATGGATCTTTATGCATCATATTCTTTGTTCATGCTCAAATGTCAAGTGCTGGATGTTCAGTAGTTCTTGATGGCCTCCTGGTTCCCACAGCCTGCTTTACAGCCCACTCAGCAACACAGGAAAGGGCCAGGAACTGAAACCAGGGAGAATTGGGTGGGGAGAGCTGCTGTAGGCACTGCCAGCACAGGATGGAAAGGGTGCAGAAGGATTGGAGGAAAATCCAACAAACAGGTCTCACTAATTTAAATCTCAGTTGACTCTACTTGTTCTTATGTTGTGATACTCTGAATGACTACTTTCTTTTTCTTCCCAGGCTTTGGATATAGAACTGTTTAGATGAGGAATACAAACAGCTCAGCCCATATTATCACTACTGTTATCACTATTATTATTATCATCACCACTATTATTATTATTACTACCATTTGCCTCCTAGCACACCTCAGAACAAAGACCTTTATTGTGCTGAGCACTGTACAAATGCACTGGGAAAAAACAAACAAATGCATGTTGACTTGCCTGAGTTTCCATACTGGGACAATGTCAGGTCCAGGAATATAAACTAAACCTCTAAGTTGCTCTTGCCAAGGCAGGGATGGCCATTGTGTGCCTTCAAGCACTTTGAGCAGGTCTTTTGAGTCATGACCATACCATGCAGCTGTCTGTGAGCCTGTGTATGCACAGGTCTTCTGGCTACTGCCACACTACCAGCATTGCTAATGACAAAGCCAGCAGGAACAGATTTAGCTGTATCTTCTTGGGCTCCTGCTGCAATTTCAGTCCAGCTCCAGTTGGGGCATCCCTGTGAAATGCTTCCAGAGTTCCCATCCTCTCAGGTTTTGGCCAAACAGATTTTAATGTACTTCTTGCTGGCTTGGGAAGGTTGGATAACACTGCAAAGTCTGCCCCCACTAGCTGGAGCCAGGGGATTTGTTTTAGACTATTTCTCTGACTTTCTCACTGTTTCATTCCCTGTTCTCTTGTGTTTTTAGACTTATTCAAGTGAAGTGCTGATTTTTCCCCCCTCACTGTTCCTGAACACTCAAATCCATGCACAGTCCCACCTAGCTTGCCAACTCTGGCTGAGGTAAATTCTGGCAGAACGGCCTTAGCCTTTCAAGAAGGCAAAGCTGAGACAGAGGATTGTATCCAGCTCCCTGTAAAGGCAGAGCATGAAGTTGGTCATTCCCCAGGACCAACCTCAGCCTAACCAACTCAGATAAGGAGACCTGATTTTTGGGTTCAATCAAGAGAGCTCAAAAGAGATTATTGGAGAAGGTTTTTCTGGGAGAGAAACAAAGATAAGAGCACTGTACCCTTTGTGGATTCTTTGGGGTCTATGACATGAACCCACACCCCAGTGAAGTGCCTGCTCTGGGGACTGGAGAGTGCTGCATGGCTCCCTTTCCCGCCAGCAGCAGCCCTGTGTCTGTGGCTCAGCTCTGTCCTCTCTTCCAAAATGCAGGAGCTCCCTAACCAGCCCATTTCCCCTGGCATGGTCCTGGGACAATGTGGTGCTTGCAGACTCTGAGGTGTCTCTATCATTGGCTGTCAGGTGAAGCCCTCCCTGAGCACTCCAGCAAGCCCTTCTTTATTTATTTTTAAAATTCCCCTGAGCCTACAAAGGTCATTTGAACAAATTGGAGCCGACAGACATTAACTTGGAAAAAAGCCCATTGCACCATGATAAACTCTGTTCAAAGAGAAGCAAAAGTGCCAGGCAAGGGAGGAACAAATGATGAGAGATTTGTCACTGTTACCATAAGTTTTGGAGTTGAGAATGTCAGCTCTGGCCTCACCTTCTCCCATTATGCATTATTACACATTCAGCTTTGCTGTTTCCACTGCAGTAGCTCCTGACAGAGCAAATGGACTGAACTGGGGTGTTGTGCAATGCTACAGGGACAGCCATTCCCAGTGCCAAGGAGATCATGAGGGCAAATTGAACTGGTGGGCCATACACCTAGTGAAGAGGGAGGGAACCAGAGCCCAAAGATGAGGTGCTTCAGTCCAGGTCCCACAGACAATCACCATCTGAGCTGCCAACCAGTCTCAGACCATAAGTGTCCCCTTTCCAGTCCCCAATCCTTGAGCCTAGTTTGCATCTCCGTGTGATGTCAGGAATCCATGCAGGAGTGGGGAAATGAGTGGGTTTCATACCTCAGTGTGTACCTGGCTAGGGAACACAGCACTGCCACAGCTCTGAGGCCACTCTCCACTGAGGACACAAAACCAGGTGCCTCAGCCCAGACACGGGTTTATCTGTCAGGGACCTGCACTGCAGAGGTACCCTCAACAATCCATGGCCATTGCCAGCTCTTGTCTGAGAGATTTGGGATGGTTCTTACCCTTCAGCTGACAGCCAGAAGAGCCACCTGAGGGGTGGAGGGAGATGGAGAGGGAGAAATCAGATGTATCAGTCTTAGTCAGTATGACTGCTGATGGAGCCTGTGCTCTGTCCAAAGATATATCCTAATGCCTCCCATTCAGTTTGCACATAGTTTCTTTATGCTTTACTTAATGTCCTTGAAGCAAAGGCAATTGGTTTCTCCTCTCCTCTGGGCATCATGTTGATCCGAGTGGCTCCAGACCCCTGCAGAGCCACAGCAGCTGCCAATTGTTCTGACAAGCCAGGATCAAATCTCAGAGAAAAGCAGGCCTGGGACTGTCACGCTTACCTGGCCAAGCTCAGGCCAGGGCTCCCTCTACCCCACAGCAGATGAGAAACAAACTTCTTCAACTGCAGATCAGCACAGTCAGAAGTGGCAAGAAGTGACTAACACATCTTACAGACAGGAACCAGGCCGTGCTTCTCCTCATGTCTCTTTCATCTGCAAAAATGAAATAGTAGTTATTGTGCTCACATTTTGTCTGGGACAATTACTAGGATTCAGTGCAGTCAGCCCAGACTCAGCACTGAAGGCCTTCTGCAACCACTGTGTTATAAATAGCATCTGGCAAACCAGGCTGAGAATTTAGAAGTGTCTCAACATGGGCACTGCAGCTACTGTCACCATCTAGGCAAAACTGTCAGCTGCAGGAGACCTGTTCCTGACCAATATCCCTCGAGATCAAGAATGGCCCCAAGTCCTGGAAGGACTGGGTGCCTGGGAGGAAAGCCCTATCCACATATCCAGCTGTGAAGAGCACCAAGAAGGTCTCTGCTGCTCACATGTGGCCCTGTGCCCAGCAATCTCTGTCAGGAAGAAGGAAGGCAAGGCTCTTCCCTGGGTTCTTGTCCAGGATGCAGCTGCAGCTTAGCAAACTCTCCTCCAGCCCTGGGTGCACTGTCCCTCTGCAGCACTGGCATAAATGGGATGGCCAATCTGCTACGCATGAGAGAATTCCAGTCTTGGCTGAATGTTCCCGATCCACAATGACCTTTGTTCCAACAGTGAATGGTGTTAACCTCAACTTTCTGTGTTTGGGCTCCCTGCCCAGCTTTATGGTTAAGTGTTACAGCAATGTCTTTCCCACTGCCCAGTTTCTCTCTTGGAAAAGAAGATCTCCTTTCTGCAATGCTGCAGTTAGACCTGTTTGACCTTTCCCTCTCATGTGGATGCCCAGACAAGTCAGAGGGGGCTGGGCAAAGATGGGCAATGTCCTCACACCACAGAAACAGACAATTTACCTGATTGCCTGCACCATTCCACCTATGATTTCAAGGCTTGCACTTCAGTTCTGCCTGCACCCACGGTCAAGGTTATGTTTTCCCTCCAACTCACACTGCAAACACCAGTGGTCAACCCTGAATGACCCATTCAGCTGGTCCCTGCTGATCTCTGGCCATGAGACGTGGCTCACCCCACACTGACCTTCAGAGCCACCTCCCTCTGCTTTGTTGTGGCTTTAGAAATCACTTGAGCATGAAAGCCCTGGGCACAGGAAGTCCATCAGGGCAATTGTGCCCCAAATCCCACGTTCTTCATCTCTTACCCTATGGCAGCCCCTTTCTTCTGAACCATCCTGTTGGGGTTATGCACCTCAGTCCTGCATAAAACAAGGCATCTAATTCTCCCCGTGAGTCTATGCCCTGCCTCTCAGTTCAGAGGATAAGCCTGGTCCTGTTGGTTTTCAGCTATTTTGGTTTAATGGCTGTCTTACACTAGGTGTATGGGACAGTCTTGATCGTGCTTAGGCCTGATATTTCTGATATGTAGGTAAAAGCAGCAATAAGTAGTGACTCTATTACTGCACCTAAACCTTACAAAACAGTCACAGCTGCAAGCAGAACTAGGGCAAGCATTGAGAAAATGTTGTAGAAGTATTCCAGTTTCAATATAATTTCTGTATAGTAGGGTTGCAATGGGATTTCCTGAAGAATGTGTGTAGAAATTAAAGCTCTTCTTCTAATAGATTCCTTCAGCTTTCTAAAGCATGTTTTTATTGGCATTATTTTAGAAGTATTTTTCTCCTTTTAGAAGTATTTTTCATAGAAGTATGAAGCCTCTTCGGTCAATTTTGGTTACAGATAGAAGTTTTAAAACTGGGGTTAAATATGATTGAAAACAGAGTACATTTCTACTGATGGCAATTCTTCATGCAGATTTGACCTTTGGGGGAAGAGGAAGGTTGTTTTGTAACCAAAATATTCTCTTGCCAAAAATGTTGCCCTGGTAACTGATGCTGTAGAGAGCAGCCTGGATCCTTACACTATCCATTAAAGAGAATCTGACTCAGGAGAGCAAGGGGTAGATGCTGGAGAGCTGCCTGGTGATGGCTGAGAGGGGCTGGAGGTGCCAGACATGCCTGTGTGAGGAGGAGGGAGGAAGTGTATGGAATGAAGAGCCAAGAGCAATGAGTGCAGGATGAGACTCACAGGGGCTCAGGTGGTTTGAAAGATTGATAGGGGCAGAGGTGGTGTTGGAGGCTGTAGGAGCATGGCAGTATCCATATGCATGGAGAGTCTCCTGCAATGCCTTCCCCAAGATGCAGTGATGTTTTGAGATTCCCTCCCTGTAAGTCCCTTCTGCACCTTGCTGCAGAAAAGATTGTTTTCTGGGCATCCCCTTTCCTTACCCCCCAGCTGTAGTCATTCCACACCAGCCTCAGCCCCACCTTCCTGGCCCTATCAGCCCCCACCTCACCAGTAATGATGGGGGATGTGTGGTCTGCCTTTCCTGTACTCCTGCGCTTCCCTCTGGATCCCAGCAACAAGTTTAATTGGAAAAAAACAAGGCTGACTTGGAGGCAAGGCAAGGAGGCAGGGAGAGCCTGTGCCAGCTGACACCATGATCGATTACCTGGAACTCCACCTGACACTGAAATTAGGGTTTTTTAATGATAGGCCGACTCTCCCTGGATGTGAAATTCAAATGATCTCCAAAGCTTCCCTGTGACCATCAGTCGCTGCACGCAGTGGTACACGCCACATGCAGGTACTTTGTCTCTGTCACTGCTGAAAGGACATTGTTATTACCAACAACTCTTTGTATTAACCAGTCTCCTACCTAATAGACAACACTTTACGTTCTGCACCGTTACCCAGTCAGGGCTGCTGTGTGCCTGAGAGACACATGCTTCCCCTCAGCTCCCCTGGGGCAATGGAAAGCCAGTGCTTAAAAAGAGACACCAAAATGGAGGATGCACACACACCTTGCTCCCCTGCTGCCTGCTCTCTCTTGTGTTGGGGGTGGTTTTCATTTCTTCTCAGCTGCAGGCCCACAGCACAAACTGGTGGGGCAGGGGCTGGCTGCACTGGGATGTGCCAAGGTGCCTGGCAAGTAGGTAATTGCCTGAGTTTCTTTTGGATGAGAGAGGGGAGCTTTTCCTCCCACGGACATCTTTCCCATCCCAGGGCAAAACTGGGGTAAGCAATACTCCAGGCAGTTTTCCCCATCTTTATCATGCTTGGTGAGCCATGAAGGAAGTGCCTGGTGCACTGGTAGCCTCCCATGCTGGGGCAGGGTGAGAGAAAAGCCATCCCATCCCAGAGTCCACAGTGTTGCTGAGCCCTGGTGTATCTCAAAGCCTTGGCAGCTGGAGGGATTGTCACTGCTGGTGGAGGCTGTCTCCTAAGATATTGTCCCCACCTTTCTTCCTCATCTCTTGACCACTTTTGCCTGGCCCTCTGGAGGGCAGAAGGAAGGTAATTGGTGTGAGTGGGAGAGACCAGGAGCTATTCTGTGGCCACAATCTGAGCACTGACTGTCTTTTCTTACAGGAGATGACAAGCAGAAGGACCAATTTTCTCTTTCTGATGGGCAAGGATGGAAAGGAAGTTATGATAATAAGAGAAGGAGATAAAAAATATTAATAAATGTTAATACAGCATAGAGAGCAATAGCCTGGAAGCCACCATGCATTAAGCAGGATTTCCTACACCTTCTTGCTTTACTGAATGGGGATACACAGAGAGTGCTGTGGTTGTAGAGTCTTCTAACAGCACTGTGAAAGGCTTCATCACCAAAGGGAGTCTTGGGTGTATCATAAAAGTGTCAACAAGGAGGGAACACAAATTCTGAATAGTGGAGATGTTGGGATGAAAAGGGAAAGGTCCTGCCTCTGAAACCGTTCACTGCAAATCCAGATTTCCCCCATGGAAGGCACAGTGAGAAGGTTAGATGGGGACACCAAATGTTTCCAGCTCCAGCAGGAATTGCTTTGGGCTGTGTTGAATGAGAAAAGCTGGACACACATGGGTCTGGACAGAACTGCAGGCAGCTATAATTCAGACCTTCTGGTTTGCTTCAGCAAGTGAAATGCTGGGTGATGACACTGACATTTTTTCAAAGACTGACCTCTACAGTGCCCATTCTTCCTTCATTTAGGTACCAGCATTGGCATATTTAATAATATACTCCATGCAGCCTCAGTTTCCCCCTGGTTATGAGATGTTTCCTGTATTTGATAACTTTTGGACATCTTTGACGAGGAAATGCTCTATGAGTTGCCATGGAAAACTCACATGTTCTCTCAGTGCTTCAACTTTCCCTCCCCGGTTTACCTATATTGTTGAAGCTTGCCTTTTCTTAAGTGAATGCTCAGCACCAAGCACCCCTTGGCTGCAGCCTCAGCTCTCCTCTGTGGCCATGCCCTGGGCAGCTCAGACACCTTCAGTCTGGGAGGGCGTCAGTCCTTCAAGGTGGGGTGGTGCAGTGGGAGGGCAGTGCTGTGCTTTGGCGGCACATGGGATGGATGCCTCTGCCCTGTCCCACCCCCAGCCAGCTCAGTGCACTGGTGCCCTCGGCAGCCTGTGCTGATTGTCCTCCAGCGAGGTTCCTGTGGGAGCTGAGCAGAGGGGATGCATGCAGACAATGTTCCCTGCTTTCCTCCATCGCCCGGTGAGCAGCCCCTAATCTGAGGGGCGTGCCAGTATTAATGCCTTTAATAACGACGGATCAGATCGTATGAAGAGTTTTAATTGATGTCTATATCCCTGGAAACATAAAAACAGCCATGTGAGCGTCTTACCACTATTATTTTATCAAAGGTTTTGACGTGGCTGCTGCATAGGAGATGTCAGGGAAAAAATTCATGTCTGCAAGGCACAAACAGGCGAAGTAATGGGATATAAATCAAAAACAGTGAAAGGGGAAAGTGGTTAGTCACAAGATCATAGAGTTTTCACTAAAAGGGAGAGCAGTGAATTCTCAATACAAGCAGCAGAATCCATTCATTCTGTGGTGCCATCAGCTCTTTCTCCCTCCCTGTCCCCAGTACCTCAACCCGCTGCCCTAAGGACACACAGTCCTGGGCCAGGGCTGGCCATCTTGGATCTGCCTCCTGGTCAGAATGGTAAGTAACATTTCCCTTCTTTGTCCCTTCTTGTACAGAAGTCATGGAAACGTAGCCCAAAAGCAGGGTTACAAATAGCAGCCCCTTTTCATTGGCTGGTCAAGAGTGTAGGTAACCTTTTGGTGGGTTTGTTTACTTTGCCTCACGTGGTGGTGTGCGAACACAAAAATGGTTCTCATTACAGAGGGGACAAACCGAAGTGTGGGAGACAAAAGGGGCTGATAGGTTGCTCTAGGCTGGGGCAAAGAGGAGGAAGGAAAGCATTGAGTTCACCTTGTTTGCCTTGGGGCAAATTTAGGACACCACCATGCAATGCCAGGAGGAGATCAGTTGCAGATCTGCTGCTTTTCAGTGACTACTTCTGGCCTTCAGGACACAGGAATGGCTGGGACCCTTTTGATGGCTCATGACACTGTTTGACCAGGTTATCCCCTTTCCACAGCCAAAGCCCCTCAGAGCTGATCCAGTGAGCCAGGACAACCAAGAACCACCTGTGAGACCCTTACAAACAGATCCTGCACGGATACCTTGCAAACTAATTGTTTCTTGTAGCCAGAGTGTCCCACAGGATGTTGTTCTGCCACGGGAAGGTGTTCAAACTGGCCAACAGCTGGGAAGCCATGGGTACAGTGTGAGAAGTGACTGCCTTTTCCAGGGCACTGCTGAGAGGAAAGCTTGCAGCATGGCTTCCTTGTCCAATTGCTTGGGTTGCAAATGTAAAAACCTGGAGAGGGGGGTAAGAGTGGAAGAAGGAGAGGAAGGGAGGAGAGGATGAAAAGGAGGAGAAACTGGTGGATAAAAAGAAATTTGAAAAAAAGTAAGTGAAATATTCAAACTGGAAAGTGATATTATAAAAAACTGCAGGGAACACGCTTGAGTGCATTCAAATTTATTCAAACTCTGCATCTGACATTGATGAATGCAACAGCTTTTTCCACAATATGTAGAGCGCACAGGGCATTTAGGATTGCAGCATCCCTTTCACTGCAGCTGTCTGGGGGCCTGTTCTGAGCGCTGTGGAGACCCCTACTCTGGGCCCTGGCATGCCCCCTTAAAGAAGAGGCCAGGAAGCCATTTGGGAAGGAACAGAAAAACAAACATAGAGGAAGGATTTCAGCAAAAGATCATGGAGGACAGATTTCAAGGCTAATCCAACCTTACTGTGTGTGAGGTCTTTATCTTTGTGGCAGGACTCAGTTTCTCCACTTGCAGTGGTGAAAAGTTCTTTCCAACGTGCATGAATCCATAGGAGCGGGGTTGTATTGGGATGCACAAAGTTACTGTTTTTCTATAGGTCTTACAAAAATTATATAATTTAGTATATCGATATTTTTAAAATAATCACATAAATAATAAAAAATTCCAAAAAAGCACCTCAGTGCAAATATACTTTGCAAGTAAGGACTTCAAGATCCTATTCTCTGGCACCCAGTAGCAAAAAGAGCATGTGGCTCTGGCCCAACATAAGACCATGAATGAGTCATCTTCCTGCAGGGAGCACTCTTGCACCCTCCTTGCACACCTCAGTGGCAGGCTGGCACCCCGAGCGATGACTTCTACACTTCCCTCCATTTTCTTCTCCCCTTGCCTGGGAAGTATAGCAGCCTTTAGGAATAACAGGGTACAAAAGAGCTTGAGTCAACAACCACCTGCGACTGTTCATCTCTAGATTTCATGCTTGCAGGGTTTTTTGGAAGACGGTGGATGGAGTTATCTTTCCGATGGATGATCGTGGAAAGAGGTGCAAACCCACCAACGTGCCAAGCAGGCACTGAGAGAGCTCCCACTTTCTCTTCCACCTCTGTATGTGGACAGAGCTCATCTCTGCAGACTCATAGCACAGCAAGATTTCCATGGACGTGCCTTGTGGTACTGAAGGTGGCAGAAGGCTGGGAGGCAGCCTGGAAGACCTGGCACCCTCAGCAGAATGCAGATACTCATAGAGAGGGTAGGATTCCTTCCTTCCTTCCTAGTCTCTCTTCCCACGGATACCTTAGACAATCTCTGATAATTTTATTTTTTTCTGTCTCCTAGGCTTTTGTATCTTCATGTTAGAAAGAAGCTGATGTCTAAGACATAGGAGACATGAGTTCAGCTCCCAGATCCACAGCAAACTCCCTGTGTGGTTTGGGTCAGGTCACATCAACATTGCAGGCTGAATTCCCCATAAATGATGTAAGAGCTAGTATGTAGCAGCCTGGTGGTTTTTTAAACAAGAGATGTTTTTACAGTGCCATCATTGCAGACTGTCATGTTTTCCGCAGTGTCTTTCTGCTACTGCACTATATATATATAACACCTATAATTTCTGTTTTAGGCTGTTTTGTCTTTCCTTCTCCTTTCCTTTTCAAATCTTATCTCCTCTATGCTACTGTGGCTCCATCTTTTGCTCAGATGGAGACCACTGTGTCTGACACATGAAGAAATTGGGCTGCTCCAAAGGCTGGCCTCCACAATCTGAGTGGGACCCTGTGAAACAGGGGTTTCCTGCTGTTTGCTCTCCAGGGCTCTGCACAGCTCCTGTTTGAAGGGACAGAATGCAGATCTGGCTCAGATCTGGCAGTCTCCCTACCACAGCAGCCACCTGGGAGAAGAGTGGGTGGGTGACTCTATGGGGCAGCACCAAATGCCAGGGCCCATCCTGGTGTGTGCTGAGAAACTCTTGTATCCCAGAATCATGGCTGGACCAGCCTGGAGGCAGTGTGAGCAAGGCCAGGTCCCTACCACAGGTTAGTGCATGGAGTCCTCACCTGAGCCCTGTCATAGAGATGGGCTGGATATCAAGGAAAGTGGAATGGAAATGCTTCAGGGACATCGGCATGACGGGTTTTGAAGAGGGACCTTGATTGTGCAAGGTAATAAAGGAGTCGAAATTTGAGCCTATTTCCTCCAAGTTCAGCTTTTCTGTGGCCCCTTGCTTCTAGCAAGGATCATTTCTAAGTCTTTAGGAAGACCTTTGGTGACTGTTCATGGTGGTCTCAGGAGGCCACTTAGGCTAATGCTGGACAGTCAAAAAGACCAAGTAAGAAGCAAGAAAGTCCATTGTGTCCTGGGAGTAGGACATCCTCATAATGTCTCTCTTAGGGTGGCCTTAGGAAATGACACTGCCTTGCCCATGTCCTCAGAAGGACAGCATCAGAGAGGCCACCTCTCCCCCTCCCACCATTGAACAGTCTCTGCAGATGGACAGGGAAGGCCCTGCCAGCCTGGCATCCTGCTCATGAGGTCCAATAAATGGTTTGGGGATATGTGCTGTGGCCTGACAGGGGAACCGAGAGCTTCTCCCTCTCGCTGTCTCTCATTTTCTCTTTAGATCGTAGTCATGGTGTAAACAAACAAGCTAAACTCTGTGAGATTTACAGTGCCCAGCTTCGGTGGCTTCCAGTGCGGCGCAGTGAGATATTTCTGTACAGGCAGGCTAAGCACTTTCCATTTTATACCTCAGCGGCTTTATAGCATCTTAAGGATTTCTGTGCATGCCTGGCTTCACTCAGAGGGAAAAAAATCAAGCTTGTAAATAAATACTAAATATATATGAACAAAAAAGACAGAAGGGAAGCGAGAGGGACACGCGCACACACACACGCGCACGCACACTTACCCACACTGGCAGAGGGAAGCAGGGAGGAGATGCAGAGATAGAGGGGGCTGAATGAGAGATGGAGAGACAAGAGATAAAAGAGAAAGAGCCAGCTGAGCAGCAAGCTGAGGACAGGCTCTCCTCCACCACAGCCAGATGGAAAGAAAATCAGCCAGAGTGAGCAGCTTTCTGGCAATTTGGGGAATATTAATTTCCCATCGGGTCAGATGAATGGCTGTGCCTGAGGTTAAGCTGAAACAGCAGGTGAAGGTGCTCTGCTCTGTTACAGCCCTCAGCCCAAACTCAGGCACCCCCGCTGGGCTGCTACCCCTCTACTCTGCATCCTTGTCTTTCTGCCTCTCTGCTGTTTGACAAATCCTTCCTGCAGTCAGATCTGCTCCTGACCCCAGATCAGGAGCAAGCTCTCAGGAGCAGAAGCTGCACCTGGCTTTGCAGGGCTCCTGCACTGGTGGCTCCTGGGCTGAGCCACTCTCCTCTGCTCAGTTCCAGTGGGACAAGAGTGGTAGTGTTCTTCCCTCCCATTTTTGTGAGTAACCAGGTTTTCTCTCTCATCTTTGGCAGAAGGACAAAAATACAGCCTTTGGCCTGAAGCAGGATCCCAGCGGGGATCTGGTATCCCCAGATTTCAGTGCTAGTGTAGGTAAGGTATCCCCAGAACCCCACTATATAGCTTCTCTGTCTTTAATATCAGCAACCTTTTCCTTGAACACTTGCTGCCTAGTGAACTCCTAGAAATGAGCTCCAAGGCAAGAGTCTGTGCTTTGTGTTTTGTTTTGATGTTAACGTGCTTAATCCCCAGTCAGGATCTTTCACCTGCACCTATAATAAGGAAAACAAGCTCAAGGGCCAGCTGCATATGGCAGGACACAGCAGCAGGACAGGTTTCCTGTAAGATCCTTTGTCAGTCCCAGCACTTAGCGCCAGCTCCACAGCCCCAGTACATGAACATGAGCCTCCTCCATGCTTTCCAGATCTCAGTGCACCATATTGTTCCAGCACTAGGGTTGGGGCAGTGAAAGAAGTGACTTCACAGTGGTAACCTAAGGAATCATTGCCAGAGATGGGAGCCAAAGTTTGATTTCTGCAGACCTGCTAATGTGTCATCTAGAGGGACCACACCACACACTGGGTGATATGCAAGCTGACAGCTAGCAGGTGTGATAGAGCTGCTGCAGCTCTGCATGGCAAATGGCAGCCTGCATCCAAATGTGAATGTGGTCACCCTCACATCCTGACCGAGCTGAGCTGAAGGAGCCCTGGGAATAAGGGCTGTGGCCAGGGGTTTTACATACAGACAAGGCCAGTGTGAGGATAGTATGTCTGCCATGGCTTTTCTGTCACTTGCCTCATGTGGTTTCCCTTCCTGAGTCCTGGCACATGCTGACCTTTCCTGATGTTGGCTGGCTTATCACAGCAGGAGGTCTGCGTGCTCCAGCTTTTACCCAGGCTGCTGCTCATGTGAGCATCCAGGACAGACTAAATGTGTGCATTTGGAGAGCAAAAATCTCTGTCCACAATGTACAAGGGCATGTACTGCCCCGCTGTCCTGGAGGTGACCCGGATGCCAAGGAGATGTCAATTCACACTTCCTCAGGGAACAGGCTGCATGCCACACAGCAAATGCAGGCAAATGCCTGCAGCTCCCTAGCTTTCCCTTGAATGACCTGCACCATGAAATGCTGCTTATGAGGCTGCCAAATAGTAGCTGGGCCAAATTTGGTCATTGTGTGGTGCAAAAATGCTCATGCGAGGCTCTGCTGGTGTGGCAATCCCAGGCTTGAGTGCGGCTGGCTCCATCTCCAGGTGTGAGCCCACCGTGCTCTCTCCCAGTGCTGGCTCCCTGCTGCTGGCCTCCTGCCCAGAGCAGAGGGGCTGCTGGGCCGGGGGAAGGGACTGCCTCCCCTTGGGTCCCTGACAATTTCTCACCATTCTTTCCGTGCCCGGGACTCGCTTCCCCTTCTCAGATATTAAGTATTCAAACCTCATTTACATCCTTATTTTTCAATTTGCTGCCACAGTAGTTTAATTTATTCTATATAATTTCTTTTTCTGAGGGGACATTAATCATTGCCCTGTGCTTTTTGGCGCCTGTGGGATATGTGTGTGTGGTTTTTTTTTAAATCAATAAAATAAAGCAACCTTCCTTCCCTCTACCCACCCCCCCAATCCTTCCCACCCCCACAACGTGCCCCTTTGCCGGAGGAGAGAAATATCATTTCTCCATCCATTTTTTTACCCCCATTGTTTCCTTCGATTTCAGCCCAAACAGATTAACTTGTCTTTTTTATTTCTGATGAAATGCTGTGTGAATAGGGTGTCTGGGTGGGGAGAGCTTCTGGCTGCTGCTGCCCTCTGTGTCACTCAAAGGGCGGGTTTAGGATGACGTCCCTGCTGAAGCGCTGAAGCCCAGAGCCTCTGGAAGGGGAAATTTGGAATTTCCAAAGCCAGGCCTTGGAAGGAACAAGCCTGCTTTTGGGGAAGGGATGACTGGGGAGGATGCAAAATCACTCAGCCCAAAGAAGTGCACACATGCAGCCTTGAAGACAGGGCAATGTCTGCCACGACATTCTAAGGAAAAAGAGACATAATCATGGGGAAGAAAGAAGGAGGAGAGAGTTTGAAGGAGGAAGAGAGAAAGAAAAGCAAAAACCAATAAAAAGAAAAGACAAAATAATTTGGGAAAAAGAGAAAGACCAGAGTGCCAGAGCTTAATGGCTTTTCCATTTGACTCTAGCTGATTCAAACACAAGGAAGAGTGGTTTGTTCTCCAGGCTTGGCCCAGTGCGTGGCTCATGGGGCACAGGCTGCTCTGCCGTGGGGTGTGTGACACAGTGGTGCTGCAGCGTTGTGGGGACACTTGTGGGGCCCCCCAGGCTGCACAGCACAGGCCTCCTGCAGGGCACAGCATCACAGGCTCCCCCACCACACACCCCAGGTCTTTGTCCATTACAGCTGCTTTCTTTTGTTGTTATGTAATCTCCAATAATGAAAGTCCAGTTTGAAGAGGATGCTTAATGTGGTATTAGTCAGTTGAAATATAAGTGTAAATTACATGCCTGCAGCTAGAAAAAAAAATGGTTGCAGCAGAAAACATCCCTCTTTAGTAGCATAGTATAATCAAGAGAGCTGATCAAAAAAGAATTTTGATGAACCAGTATTCCATTGGAAAATGCAGAATCCTCCAAATTGAACCATTTTTGGAAATGTTAAATGTTGACTGGAATTCTTGGCAGAAGCTTGAACTGACCCAAAATGCAATGGATTATTTGGTTTTGCTTTTCTCATTATATTTATAAGCTATTTTGCTTTTTCAATGCTATCAAAACAGAAACTTTAACATTATTTTCATGCCTCTGCATTGAATTTCCTTCAGAATTAACATTCTGTTCTGCCCCATTCTGTCCATTTCATTTTTCATTTCACTTCATGATGAAAATAAATGTAGAAATAACAGAATTTCCTGTAAGCTGGAATTTCTACTTCTATCCATTTCCAGAGATCAGCAATTCTAGGGGGCAATGGAACATTTTCCCCAACATTATGACAAGGCAGAAGATGTTATGTCTATTGAAAATATTTATGTCTATTGAAAAGTGTCTAGTTATTGTAGAATAGGCAAAGTTCTGAACCATCTCCAAAAAATAGGGTCAAACACAGCAGGTTTGTCTACACTGATTTCCAGAGCTACCCATGCAGGGAAGGGAACTGCCATGTAAGTGTATGGTCTCAATCACATCATTTGGCAAACTGCAATCAATGATGCTGATGGAAGGAGGGGAGAGGCTGCAGCCCTGATGCCCCACCAGTGCACTGCTGTCTGAAATGTGCAGATTTCTGGGAGCTGTGTCTGTATTCTTGGTTTGCTCCCAGCATTTTTCTGTCAATGTCTATCTGTAACATATTTGAAAGGTTTTTATGGAGGTACATGGAAGAGTTTTGGACATGTAACAGAGAAAAGATGAATTCATCCTTGGCTTGCAAGAAGCATAAGCTCCATCACTGAGCCACAATCGGGCCTGCACTAAGGACCATCAGCTCAAATCTAGAGCTCCCCTTCGCCTCCCTGAGGTCTAGGTTCAGGCTGGCAGTGCAGGACTCTGCTGTGTGGTATCAGAGAGGGCACCCTCTGACTAAGGGGTGCACCAGCCACCTTGGAGCCCTCAGGGCCCGAGGGTGGCACAGACAGATGTCATGGGCTGGTTTGGATGTGTGTGCGATGGCTCCGAACCGCAGCTCCCTCCTGGATCCAGGTGATGCTGAAAGAGCAGCATGTAAATGACAGGGAGCTTGTCCCCAGCTCTCTTGTGCACCCTGGAAGAGTGATTGCTTCCAGTCATGGACCATGAACTTGCAAACACTCACACAGTCCTGTTCCTGTAGTTTGGATTGGGCTCAACACTGTCACCCAGACTCAAAGCAAAGACTCTTGCAGGACACCCACCTGAGCAGTGCAGCATGCCCCAGCCAGGGTGGGCAAAGCATCTGGCCACTTGTTCCTCTGAGGAAGGAACTCCTGGAATTTAGCACTTGCATCTGTGTTGCAAGCATTTTCTGTGCCTTTGTAGCTGTGCTTATGTTTCTCGCTGGTGCCTCAGGGAGCACTCTGTGAAGCTGAAATAATGTAAGATCTGTTCTGCTCAGGGTGTTTCACTCCCTGGATGGTAGGAATACTACAAGAAGACCAGATCTTGCAGTATTTCAGCCCCATAAGTGGCTCCTTGAGGCAAAGAAAGACTCATGAAGAAGAAACACAAATACAAATACCAAGATATTTGGTTTCCCAGTGTGATCTCTCTTCCTCTTCTGCTGTTCACATACTCACTGGTATCCATGCAAAAAATAAAACCTACGCACCCTACTCACAAACCAACTCTATGCAAAGCAGATATTATGGGATATGGCTTATGATTTCATAAAATGCTTTCACATACACGAAGAGTAGAGGCATAGGTGGGACAAAATAAATATCAAAATTTGTCTGTGGTTTTGCCGTAAGATATGTGTGAGTTGGGGCCCAAATGCATGATATCGTAGACAAAAGCCAACTCATGTATGTTCATACACAGAATCACCATGGAGCATCTTCACAAGTGTGTCCTGAACTGCCACAAGCATGCCAAAATCAGACTGGAACACCCCCAACAGCTTGGGAATTTGGACATGTATATGTTGGAGTGTGTCTTACAAAATGTGCATAGGGGCATAATGAAATGTGCAATAATCATGGACACGTGTGTCAGAAATCATATGTCCATGTGTGTGCTGCTGAGCAGGAGGGAGCAGCCAGCAGGGGTGCTGGAGGCCAAGATTTGCAAAGCTACTTAATGTTAACTTCAGAATTTGCACCTTGTATGAGAGAAGAACCCCATCTTCTTGCCTCCTCTTCTGCTCTGGAGCTGTCTGTGTCAGCCCAACTGCATTTGGGACATCAAAAACACCAATGTGGGTGGATGTGGAGGGTTGTCAGTAGGCCACTTGTTTGGTACAAGGTAAACCCAAATCACATGTTTCTCAATATCCTGGGTCCTTTTTCTGGAACCCGCTTCCCTGTGTTGGGCTGGACAGAGCAAAGCAGAAGTGGGACATTGGGGCAGGAAAGGTACAAGATGAGCATGAAGGTATAAGCCTGTGTCTGGGAAATGGTCCTTCCATGGACATTTCTGAGAAAATGAGTGCATGTTCAGAGACAGGAAGGGACTGGACCTTCTATGAAAAGAATGATGTAAAGTGTTAGAAAAAAGGACACCCTTTTTTGAAAAACCCACATTTCTCATCCAGAACTTCTGTTCAGTGGGATGGCTGGCTTTTTGCCTGGCAGTTTGGCATGCAGAACTACTATGCTGAGTTGTGTGTAAGGTACTGTTTTCCAGCCAGGTTTGTTCCTGGCTGTGCTTCACTTTCATTTGTTCTTTGTCATTTGTTCTTCTCCTCTTTGAAACATTTTAATTGACTAATCAGTTTGCAGAGTCATCAGCATGTGAGTCTCTCACACGGACACGGGCCTTCCTCCCCGAGCATGTCCCTGTGAGGTGAGGTGAGCAGTGGGCACCTCCACTGAGGCATGGAGGCAAGGACCAGACTGCACAGCAGCCAGAGAAGGCAGTGGTGCCCATCCAGACTTTGGACAAGTTATGGATGTGGAACTGATTTGTGTGATGCTGGTGGGACATGGAGCAGTGGGGCACTGCTGTCCTTGGCTGTGTGGAGCTGCACACCCTGGACACCCAACAGGGCTGAACAAGATGCCCTGGCATCTTGGTACCTCCTTGCAGCTGGGATAGGCAATGTGGATGTGTAGATGCCCTTCTGGAAGGAGAAGGAGGGGCTCTGATAGAGAAGCTCCATGCAGGTCTGTGATAAGGATTTGAGCTTCACAGGATGACAGTGCTGGTGGGGCACAGCTCTCTGTTTGCACTGGGTTGGGTGTGCAAACAATGATGCTTGCTGCTGACAACCTTGGAAATTTCCTGGAATTCCAGGGTTGGAGCCAGGCCCTGCTCCGGGGAAGGTGGATGCTGCGTCTCAGTCCATAAAGTCCCCAAAATGGGAGAAAGGGGTGAGAGACACACAAAGTCAGTAGTAAAAAGAAATGAAAGTCGGCAGCTGGCCACAGCGGAGTGCAGACTCTGCAGAGCTGCCTCTTTTATTGGCGCCCAGACTGGAGGGAGGTTTATGCTCTCAAACAAGCCAAATTGGAAATGGAGCACGGGCCAGAGCCCTGCAAGCAGGCTGCTGCCCCTGGTGCCAGGAAGGGTATGTGGACACCTGAAATCCTCGCCTTTCCCTCACCCTTCTCTTCTCTGTCCTTCCTCCTTTCCACTCCTTTTTCACTGTCCCTTTCCATGTCTCAAACTTTCCCCTTCCCATGGCTGGGCTTGTCCCTCAGTGCTGATTTCCCAACAGCTCCTGTCATCAGCTGGTACTGAAAGCCCTTTTGGTGGTGGTGATGGGCCAGGTTGCTCAAAGGCAGCCAGTCTGGGTGGCCCAGTGAGTCTGAGAGGAGTTATCTGTGGCCTTCTCTTTCTACTGCTTCTCTGCTAAGTGTAGAGGAGCAATTTGCATTACAGTGACCATGTGTTGCATGCCTGTCCTCATGTTTCTGTCCTGCTACTAGGAGGAGAGGAAGTGTGCGAGACATGGAAGAATCAGAGCAAACAGCAGACATGATGTTGAAGGCACAGAGAGGAGACCCATCACCCAAGGGCCTGGCACATAATCTAGCATGGCCAGTGGTGGTTAGCAGCTCGATGCCAGATATGACATGAAAATAATTTGCTAATTAATGCAAAGCCTAAAGTCATACAGGCAATAGGTGGGGAGAATTGGGTGTTCATTCCCCAGCAAGCTCCCCAAATCTGTGCTGAGCAGGGCATGGAGACCACTGTGATGCTCCAGGATCCAGCTCTGACATGCTGAGTCTGTTCCGTGGCATCCAGGTATGTCAATAAAAGAGCACTAGAGACTGAAGGTGAGAGCTCAGTCACCAGCTACTCTGGGGACCTGAGCTCTCGTCTCCTCTCCAGCTGATTTTTTTTCATGTCATTTCATTTATCCAATGCCTCAGTTTGCTGCCTGCAGAAAGCCCAAAGGGATGATGACATCTGTTGTCGGATTAAAGTGCAGTCTTGACTGTGAGAGGTCAGGTACCATGGTGGGACCGTTTCCAGTGTGAAACTGTGCTCCCATCCCACGTGGTGCTCCACAGCCTGGTTTCATTTGCTGGGAAAATGTCCTGCTAAAGTCAGCTCCGTGCTCATGGACTGTCTTCCAGCCAGCATGCGGGGAAATTGTTTGCTCTCTTTCTTTCCTCCAGTTTTGGCTGTTGAAGCAAAAACACATAATAAAGTAAAGAGGGTTTTAATGACAATCTGCCGGCATGTTTAATATTCCAGCTTGAGGAATGATCCAGTTATGTACTGGAGCCAAGGGAAGGGATGTCATTACTTCCAATGCACACTGAATCAGTGTCTTTGCAAAGAGAAGCAAACATCACAAAGGACCTGGCTGCTCACCATTGACCCACAAAACAAAGCCATTGCTCCAACAGATACTGAGCTTTAGAGTCAGGGCTTGCTCTCCTGTAATCACTGTGTTACAGATCCATAAAGGAGGGAGAACCTGGGTGCTCTATGCAGCTTTATTGAGTGTTTTTTCCCCCTGCAATGCTCAATAAGGTGGTTTTTTTTTCTGCTCAGGGAAAGGTACAGGAAGTTTTTTGTACAAAACCTTGGCATTCCCCAGTTCAGGTCTGAGAGAGTGATTCAGATGTGTGCTTTTGCTGCACTTCTTTGTAGCTGAGACTCTCGCCACATCTGCTGGATTTATGGCCCCAAATTGGCTCTGTCATCCAGTAATCCTTCCTGTGCACACAAATATTTGGACAACTCTCATTGTTTCAGAAGCAGACTAGCCTGTGTGGCTCCACTGACATTACCTACTCTGCCAGGCAGGTGGCTGCAGAGAAAACAGCTTTATTTATACAGTGCATTGGAATGACAGAAGTGGATTCTTGATAGCAAGGAGGATGAGGGACCTCTGGATACAAGGACCAGTTGCCCTTTTCAGCCCAATTGGCAGTGGAATCTAGTCTGCTCCTGCCACCAAATCAACACCACGTCTTCCTGGGGGAGACCTGGATTTTGAACTGACTGGAGGTTGAATCCAGGGTACTTGTAGGGGTTCCAATGCTTCCAGATACATGGGGGCAGGCAGAAAATCACATGAAGAACCTAAGGGTTGTAATAATGTCACAGAGTGCAAGTAGAGCTTCTTAAGAACCAAAGCTGCTTGTGGGACAGAGTCAGAGACCTCTGAGAGCTGAAAACTTACTGACTGTTGAAAGTTTGCCAGCATTTTGGAGTCAGGATTTGAGAGATAGTGTGCAGTAAAGTTAGCAAAATCACAGCAGGAGTGTAACTGATTCATTCCATTGAATCTTTGTCCGAATGGAAAGAGGTCCACAAGGCCGGATGCTCAGGCTCCAAGTGGTAGCAGGGTTTATAGCTAGGTTGGGGAAAGGAAAGGTCAGCTTGGGGGGCAATGCCAAGTGAACATCTGCTGTCTTTGTACTTGTGGGTCAGAGGCAAAAATATCTAAGAAAGGTGGAAAGAAAGGGTCTAGCTTATGATGCCAGTGAAGAGAGGACCCCTCTCACTTTAAGATGAAGTTGAGCATCTCCTTTTGCCCAGGTGCTCACATCAGGCTGTCCTTATCAGGGCCCAGGCAGTCTGTGTAAGCCACGGCGGCCTGGCTCCCTGCAGTGGCTGTGCCGTCCTGTGCTGGGGACTCAGCCCAGCAGATCTCTCAGAGGCAAAGCTCGTTTCTCTCCTAATCGAGCAGGTGGTGGCAACCTGGTGTTTCAGGCGTGCTGCCTCCATTCCCAAACACAGCTGAACTCCTGATGCAAGGAGACTTTACAAGACCCATGAGAGACACCAAAGGCTGACCCTTGCTGTCATTGGGAGGGAGGAACTTTCTGGTTACCTCTAAGCAAAAGGACAAAGCATTATAAGATATATTTAATAAAACAAAACACACACACACATAGAGGGGAAAAAAAAAGGAAAAGAGGCCAATGCGCAGGAAGGTAATGTGTTCATTTGAATAATGGGCAAAATCAAATTAATTCTACATTAAATAGTTCTGAATAAAGGGTTTAAGTCAGCAGTTTCAAACTTGTTTTCCTTAATTACTTTCCGTGTTTAATGTCATTAAGAAGATTAAAAATTCATTAACAAGAGTAGTAAAGTGGCAAATCAGTAAAGCTATCACTCCAGGTTAAAAACTACGCTGAGGTTGACACTTTGTACACTTCCACAGGCGTTGTGTGGAACGCTCCTGGGGAGCTGGGGTGGCTGTGGGGAGTCCTGCCAGCCCCCTCCTGCCAGGCCAGCCAGGGGGGCAGCCCAGGGGCCAGCCTGGGCTGGAGGTGGCAGCCAGTTTAACCATGAAATTAGCAAGACAGAAGGCAGCATTTAGCAGAAGGGCAGCATGGGCTATGAGGGGTGCAGCAGTGTAACCCCTGAAAATGGCTAGCACCACAGACAGGCTCAACCATGGAGAATGGCAGGTGTTATGGAGCAGCAAGGCATGATGAGGCAATCCAGCTGCTTCACTGGCCTCATGGCCTGAGCCCTCTGAGAGAGAAGGCTCAGAGGGCACTGAGCACCAGGGAACCACCAGGCTGGCCTGTCGGGATCAGGCAGAATGGGGAGAGAGATCTGGGGTATTTTTTCCTCCTTTAGCCTTAAAGGATGCAAACACTTCTGCTCCCTAGGAGTGGGTACACAGCTTGAGAGCAAATAAGGCTGCTTGTTTAGGGAGTGCAACCAAAGCATGCAACTCCATCAGCTTTGGGAATCCTGCCCATCGCTGCGCTCTCAAAGAGCCTCAGGGTGCTGGATGACACACAGACCCCACTGCAGCCCATCCCAGGCAAGTGAGAGATCATCTTCACCCAACAGCTCTGATTCAGATAAGCCAAGCAGGTGAAAGGCTCATGGAGACATGAACCCCAAATCACGCAGCAGGGCTGTGCCAGGGGCAGGAAACAGGCTCCTGCAGCTGGCTGCTGGTGTCGCCCCACAGCAGCACTGCAGAACTGGCCATGCTGGCCTTGCCAAACCAGCCTCCTGCAGTCATGACATCAGCTGTTTTAAAATGGTCTCATTGGGTCACTTTTGTTTTCTATTTTTTGATCTCACAAGGGGTTTTTATTTATCTTTATCTTGAAAAAGCTCCATTCAGGCAAACAGGAGTGCAGAGCTGCTTGCAGCCCAACACTTGGATCGTGGTGGCTCCCAGCCACCTGCATTTACCTGTGTGTCCTGTGTCCGTGATGTGCAACACACAGTGTGAAGGTTCTGGTCTCTTGGGTTTTGAGGTGCAAAAGCTGGGATTGCAGAGCTGTGCCTGGGAATGGAGAGGGAGTCAGAAAGCCACAGAGGTGTGGTGCCATATGACAGAGCAGCATCCCTGCTGCCCTGGCGCCTGGTAAAGCACACAACTGGCAAGAGGGCTCTGCACATTGTTAGTGCCTGTCAGCAAGGAGCTGAGTCCTGCAGGAGACTGCCCAGACCCCCAGAGCACATTATCCCCAGTTATGAGATGAAGAAACAGAGGCACAGAAGAGAGACTGATACGTATTGCTCAATGCCGTGGGGGAACCTGTAACACCTTTCTGCCTTAACTTCCCCGTGCCTGTTTGCAGCCCATGCTTCAGCAGCATCACTCTTATCTGGAAACTAGCAGGGTCCACTTGGGAAAAACCACTGTTTGAAGTGTGTAAGAAATAACAGAGGCAGTAGAGGGAGTGAAAAAACCCCAAATTCTTAGACACAAAGATGTTACTAAACCTAGGGACATACATGAGATCCCAAGACACGAAGAAGGTGGGTGCAGGAAAAAGGGCTATCCTCAGCTGAAGGCAGTGGGAAGTCTTTTATGTGCCATGCACCAATCCCTTTTGCCTGCCCCTGCAGACCTCCTGGGAGCCACCCTATACAACACCCCAGACCCCTGCTGTGTTGCAGGAACAAATCCCAGATTGTGCTGGGTATACACATGCATTTTTTAAGATACTCTGGTCAGCCAAACCAGGGCAGTAGGGGTCTGTGGGTTGCCCAGTGGCTGAATTTTTCTCTTCTTTTGCTTAGTAGAAAAACACAAAGGTTTGCCTTCTTTCTGCTCAGTTTTGGAATGGAAATGTTTTTGTCTTCAGTTTCCAAATTTTCCTCGGATCAGGAAGTCCTGGTGCTGCTCTGATGATCAGTGAAACAGAAAAACACATTTCCCCCCTATTTTTCCCTAGCTTTGATGAGGGGCTCCCATTTGCAGGGCCACACGTTTGTCCCGCTGCTCCCTCCCAGACACTGCAGGATCAAGCAAAAGCCCATTCTCACCACATCTCTTTGTTCCCCGGGAAAGTCACAGCAGCCCTGTTTTGGGAGCAGGTGGGAGGAGGGAAGGACCTTTTTATTTATTTTTTTGCCCTCCCCTTTTATTCTTTTGCAAGCTTTAATTATCGAAGGACTGAATTTGAGCTGTTCCTGTCTTCTTCCTTCCTTCCCGGACAGCATTTCTAACAAAGGCCTGTGGTTAGAGTTTGAGGGGGTTTTTTTCCGTTTTCTTTTCCCCTCCAGAGATCTAAGGCCTGTAATGAGATACCAACACCCTCTCCTTCCTACAGCCCCCAAAACAAACCCTCCGCCCCGCCAGCCCCTCCCTCTGCTCCGGCTCCAGCATCCCTCCCGTGCTCCCAGGGGAGGAGGGCACCCGATCCCAGCGCAGGGCTGTCCGGCCTGGGAGGTGAGCACGATAGAGTTACAGGGGAGAGCAGCTTGCAATCTGCCTCTGCTTTGATGAAGCAACAGTTCATTATCTCCCTCTCCCCCACGGTGAGAAAGGTCTTCTATTGTCGAGGCTAGTTTGTCCCTTTTATTTAATTCCTTAACCTGTGTGCAAACCTGTGGTGACATTACTCTATCACCCGTCTCTCCCCATCTTCTCCCAGTCTGTAAAATGCAAGGGCAGGAGTCTCTGGGTGCCCCTCTTGCTCCCTGTGCCAGGGTCAAAGCCTGAGATGTGAAGCCAGAGGCATTGAGTACCCTCAGTCCTCACTTCGACAAGGAGGCAAGGTGCCTAAAAACTTCTGGAGGTTTGTCTCCCATGGCTCCATGCCTACCTGAGAGAGCTGCCAGGAGCAGTGCCCGTGCTCCTCACCACCCCAAGTGTGGTTACACAACCTCGGGCAGCTGGCTGGGAGGGCAGAGGGGAGGAGGATTTCTCACTCCAACACCTCTCTGCCTGCCTCTCAAAGTCACCTGTCCCCAGGTCTCTCTCTTTACCTGGAGGGACTTGGTGGTTGCTGAAATTCCTGTTTGGACTGGGAAGAGAGGGAAGGAGCAGAAACCTGTAAGCTGTTTTATTTGGATATTTTCCTTGTATCACAGGAGTGCTGCCTGGTGCCAGATGCTGCATATCCCAGGGCCCTGGGAAGGAGCCGAGCCCGGTGCCTGGGTGTGGCCCGATGCCTGAGCTGCTTGTGCTCCCGCTCTTTCTGCGATGCAGAGGCTCGGAGCAATCGCAGAGGGAAGCTGGGAGGGGAGGGTGTAAGGCCGGGAGCATCCCTGCTCTCACCCTGGCTCTGCAGCCAGGGCATGACTCTGCAGGGGAACAGCCACGGCTGCCCCCCTGCCATGAGCCCAGAGGCTCAGAGTGGCTCAGTGTGCAGCACAGGCCAGTGTGCCGCGGAGGGGAGATGGGATTCTGGTCATCTGCAGCTGCTCTGGCCATGGATGGGGACTTGAGGATAAAACCACACAGGGAAGCCAAGCCTTTCCCCCTCACCTTCCTCCAGGAGGAGGGCCCTGGAAAAAGGCGTTGAGCAAGGGGCTGTTGTGCAGCAAGGAAGGGCTGGAGAAGAAGAGCTGAAGAGGGGAGGAAGGCAGAGCAGTTGCCAGGCTGCCTTGAGCCAGAGCCTTTCATGGAGGTGCAAGGGGATTGGAACATGGAGGATCAACGTCGTCTTCTCCAAAGAAGAAAAGAAACAAATGCAGAAGGAAGACAAAGGGAAACAGGACTTGTTGGGAGGAAAATGGGGATGCTCAGGGATTGAAGCAGGCTGGGGTCCAACTTAATAAGAAGCGAACCAAAACAAAACCCAAACAAAAAGTGACTGGAATTGGCGGTGGGCACCCCCTCCCCCAGGCAGCCATCCCCAGAAGGCAGTGAAGCTGCCTTTTCAAACAGCCGCCTCACAATAAATTCATGGCAGCCAGGGCTGGGAAACAGGCTGCTGCAATTTAAAGGAAGCGTGGATTTGCATATTGAATTAAAATTAAGAGCTAATTATGCAAATAAATTATGACATTTGGCAGGAGAATTTGCTTCAAGATCATTTATTACGTTCTTTTTATAACAGTGCGAGCATTTAACGGTCAAAGACAATATTTTAAAGGAAAATTAACGCAAGATTATTAACCTAAAAACAATTCCACATTAATGAGATGTATTTCTCTTCAACTTCTCACACCTGGCTGCCTATTGATGCCCAGCCAGGACTGTCTCTTAATAATTGGCATTTTTTTTGCAGGCAAATATTGAATGAGGTGGTGAATGTTGCTTTGGACAAACTCACTCAGGAAAATTCCTTCAGGATTTTAGCTTGCTGGTCTGTAAAGGAAACTTGTGAAGGTCAAACATGTCTCATGTTGTTCTGTGCACTTGTACTGACCAGGTCTGGATGTGCTTGGGAGAAGACACTGTGCTGTCTACCCCATCTGCATGAGAGTAAAAGCTCCCCTGCTAAAATGCGCATAATTGCTTTTCCGAAGAGATATAAAGCAAAAGTCTTAGCCATTTGTGGTCATTAAAGATCCCATGCCTTTTTTTCCCCAGATCAGGGTTGTTAACCCCGGTGTTTTGGCTCCCCTCCAGCCCAGGTACTGCTGCCTTCCCCAGCCCTGCACTGGGACTCTCAGGTGGGGCAGACACTGCTCTTCCCCTCCTGGGACCCTGGAGTGCCAGCCACATTCTCCCAGTGGCCAGGAGCCTCCCATGAGGAGAATGGCTTCAGGAACGCCCCATGTTGAGCCCTTGGAAGGCCACACTGGTTTTTGCTGGAGCACTGAGGGATTCAGGTACCTCCAGGACCCAAAAGCTGCCCATCCCCAGCCATCACCTGTTACCAGCCTCTGGCCCAGGTCCATCACCCACAGCTGAGGTGGTTGTCTGCAGGTGAGCAGTTGTCAGTCTAGAGGATTGACTCTTGTTCAACTAGGAAAGATGGTCAACCATTTGGTTTTTGATATGAAATTATCTTCAAAAAAATAAATTCTCAGGAAAGACAGGTGGTGCTTGTGTTCCATCCAGCACTCTTGCTTTGCTTCTCTTTTCCAGGCAGAATCCTGGACAACTGGGAGTCTGTGTTTGCAGCCAGGTTATAGGGGCAGTTGTTGGGAGTTATGAGAGAGCTGTAGCCAGGAATGACTAGAAGGGAACAAATTAGGAGGTTTAGGAAACGAGAAACAGTCTTTGTCAAAGGTGGTTCATTGCAGCCTGGAAGCCCAAGGAAGAACAGGGTAATGTGCTACACATCCTTCAATCATTTTCACCCCTGCTTTGCCTCCAGTGTGGCTGTTGTCCACTGTGAACTGTACACTGCTAGGGCAGGATGGGATGTGAGGACTTGATACTGGAGTTTCCTTTTGTTCCATTTCTTTACCCCTGTTTCTCAAATGTTCCCTTACAAAGCCATCTGCCTTTGCTATAGCTGGGTTTTTCAGAATCCCACACCCTGCTAAAGCTTTAAGGGACTTCACCCACAGACTGAGGGGCATTTCTCTTCTGAGGCTGCTAAAAGTCTGTCTTTCATGACTCTCCCACATCCACTCTCAAGGGATTTTTCTCCTCTCAAGTTCAAAGTGGAGAGGACATTCCCTGCAAAATCAGCCCCGGCACACAGCACACAGTGGTGTGCAGAGCCAACCACAGGTAAGAAATTGTGTTGCAAGAAATGAAAGGTTTGGAGCCAGACAAAATGTGTGACATTCGAAGTTCTCAGCTCTCCTTCCTCAGAAAGGCAATCTGTGACTTCTGGACCCTCCTTAATGACCCAGAGCCAGATGGAAAATAATATTAATAATAATAAAAGAAACAAAGAAGGGGCTGGCGCATTTTTTAAATAAAGAAATTTCCCTCATCTTGCGGTTAATTTAAAAGGTTTATTTCTTGAAATGAATCCTCTTCATCAAATCTCCGATCCTTGAAAATCAGTGCAACCTGCCTCTGTGGATAATGAATTGATTTGTAATGTAAATTATATAAAACACCCTCCCCGCCAGCATTTGTGTGTGAGTGTGTTTAATCTAAAGCGTTTAAGTCTGAAAATGAGCTTCTCCATCAAAAGTCTCGATTCCATTTACATTTCTTGCATACGAGTCAATTTGTGCCTGACCCAGTCTATAAATCACTGCCAAGGAGTGCTGTGTCTGTACCTCTCCTCTTCCCCCACTCCCCTCCCCTCCTCCTCCCATCCTTGCACATGCAATGTTCAAAAAGGCATTTTTGGATACCCTCTATAAACAGTAGAGTTCCCAGTTGTCTGGCCAGAGGCTGACCAGTGCAGAAGGAGCCCCAGCTCAGAGGGGTGTGCAGTGTGGGCACTTAGCAGGTGGTGAAGAAGGGGGAGGAAGGGAAGTCCTTCTCAGCTTCTGCTGGCTGCTCTGGGAGGATCTCCCAAGGGAAGGTGCTCTTTCTCTTGGTGGATCCTTTCCAACATGTGTTTGCTTGGCCACTAAAGAAGTCTACGGCTTAATGGCACTAGAGGGTGAGGTCTTCTTCTGGTGCACAGCAACACGGCTCTCTAAATTCCATGAAATGGGAATTACTTGAATCACCAGAGCCTTTAATCCTGTATTTATGTCCCCAGCTGTTTGATCATGCCAAGTTTTATCCTTCATCTCATGCCATTGGTGGTGAGATGACATGGGCCATACCTCCTTATCTCACCTCCAGTGGGAGTATCCTCTGGGAACTGGGGGCTCCCCTTGCTGGTTGGACTTCTGTACAACAAAGGCCTATGGCCCTTTCAGAGAGGAGGGGAAGTAACAGCAGTGGTATCCTCACTGAAAAAGTCTGTTGACCCATCTTGGTACAGGCATTAGAAGGGGTTTAGTAGCAATGCACTTGAGAGAGCTGTTGGAGATCCACATTTCCCTGAATATTTACGCACAAAGATTTACAAAACCACTTAAAACAGTCTTTCTTGGATTCTCTTGCTCTCCCTTTTCCCATAGCAGAAGGATGCCTGAAAGTGTTAAGAAATTAGAACATCAAATCTATCCAGGTCTCCAGAAGAGCATGAGACAAAGAACTGGACCATTGGCCACCTATCCCTAAGGCCACTTTATGTCCTCCATCTGCGAGCCTTGACTTGCCCTAACACAGCTATCTCTGAGCACCCCTAAGAAGTGAACTCCATCCATTGCCATCTGTCTGGTCTGTCACCAGAATGAGAAAGATTGATGTCCAGCAAAACAAAGTGAAAACTCAGCTTGAGTCAGGAAGGCAGTGTGAGGTAAATCTTCCGAAAAGACTTATATTGGTACTTACAACCAGGAAAGGCTTCCTCCCTGTGCCTTGTTTGTTTACCTTTGAAATGGGGTTAATCCTTCCCTTCTCCTGGCTTTCCTCAGCTTCCATATCAGGGCTCAGAGTGTGGGGTGTATGTTACTGTATGAACATGCAGCCCTGAGCATGATGGGGCTTCTGGCATTGGAGGAGTCCTATGAGCTGCTATAATACAAATACTAGGAAGAGTTTTTCCTCAAGATTACCCCAGGGGATTGAGGTCAGACTTTCAGTGAAGGAAGACACAAACCTATTACCAGTTTCTGTGGGGACTAATGCAATTTACACTTTGTTAGAGGAACTCGCAGTGATTTGTACACATTAATTACTCCTTGCAGCATCCCAGCTGGATAAATATTATTACCTTCATTTTACAGAAAGTGTAACTAAGATGTAGAGAAGTTCATTTGTTTGACTACAGCTGTACAGTGTGCCAATGACTGGAGCCAGAAATAAAACATAAGAGGACTGATTGTCAGTCCCTTCCTGCTCTAAAACTGCGGGTTCCAAATATTTTTTTCCCAGAATGTCACAAGCAAAGAAGGCAGAGGTGCCTCCTGGCTGGGCTGGGTACCACTGTAGTGGGGATTGGGTACTGGGGGTGGTGCATGAAACACAGCCTGGGAAGCACCGCTTCGAACCTCAGCCTGCACAGCCTGCAACGATGGGAGGAGGAAATGAAAGTGCAATTAGCTGGAAACAAATGAATTTGTGTTGCATATATTTCCCAAGCTGATGAGTTGGTGAATGAACCACTCGTTATTTCATGGAGCAGCATCTCTAAAGATCTGTAGAACAACTTGGAAAAAACCCAGCTTTTCTGTTTTGACATTTTTTGCAATATTTCTGAATGCTGTCTGTTCTAGTTTCAAGCATAGCTACTGCTGTATTTCCATTTTCTTTTCATGAAAAGGAAATTCTGAAGAAGTTTTGTAGTTTTTTAGCTGTTTAAACTTCTCACTTTGAATTTTTCAAGGTCTCATGAGTGTTATGTTGACAGTATCAGCATATGGCCTACAGAACTAAAATATATTGTAACCCCAATATCAAGCTATTTTTATTCCTGTTTTCCTATTTTTCTTGTACTAGGTGAGTTAAAAACAAGTGATATTCCCCTGTCCAGAAATGTTTAACTTCAGCCAGAGATGCAAAATTAAACAGACAACACAAAGCAGCGCCAAAAATAGGAAATAAAAGTGAATAGTGTATTTGAGCATTAATTTGTTTTTATGGTTGTTGAAGGTGAGGAGAGAGTACCTCTAGAATCAATATCCTTTTTTTCTACAAGAAAAAACCATGTTCAGAAATTTTCCAGCTGTCTATAATCTCTTGCATTTTTCTAATGGGGTGAACACAGGAACTGGATATTATGAGCAGCAAATAAGCCTGCAAGATGGGACCAGAGTGATGAAGCTCCTGTGTGTGCTTCCCTGAGATGGCAAAACAGGTTCTCCAGGAAAGATGGACCTGAGAATATTACAGTAACAATAGTGCCATATTCAGTTGGTCCTTATTTAGTCTGTCTTGGTTACATTTGAACTGGTTTCCTGTAGAATGGTATTTTTCAACCTGCAATGGTCTGCAGATTCCTGGTAGAACAAAGAGGGTGAGTAAAGCAATTTCACCAATGCTCTCCAGTGGTTAGGGCTTGTGAATTTTCTAGGGGGTTGCTGAGCCTTCTTGAGAGATTTTCTAGGGATCCACAAATCAAAGCAAGTTGAAAGACACTACAGTAGCATAATGTTATATTGATTGCTTTGTTTTTGCAGAGGATAGATTTTGTTTAATCTTCCCCTTCCTTATATTGCTTGACACCATTAGTTTTATCTTAACTGATATTAAATTAAAAAAAACACTAGAGAAGAGACTTTCTAATGTATTTTGTAATACTTTTGGGTGGGTAATAACAAGAAGTATTTTCTGGGGCACGGTAGCTCTTTAAAGAAATATTTGCTAAAAAAGAAATCAGGTAGGACAGAAAAGCATGGGCTTGAAGTGAGATCTTATTCAGTGCAAGTTTTAGAAGAAACTAGGATTCAAAACATATTGAGAACTAGAAACTATGGGGCCTGCCCAGAGCTGGACAGAGGGAGCCACAGAGTCCCTCCCTGGCCTTGAGAGCCCACTGATCTGATCCTACTGCAAGATGGGGCAAATGGATGTTACAGGGGAAACCTTTGTTTGATGAGGCTTTTGGTCTGTGGTGGGGGTGGCAGGAAGCAGTACCTCACCCCACCAGGGACAAGGGTGTGACAGAGGCTGTGGTCTTGGGATGGAGTGAGTGGGATGGAGCAGACTTCACTGGGAAAGAGCCCTCCGCAGCACTGTCCCCTGCTGCCTCGTGAGCCCCAGCTTCCAGCCCTGCTCATCTCCAGGCACAGTCCAACCCAGATGGGGAGCCACGAGGGACGCTGGGGAGGGGGACATACGGACACAAACAAACTTCCCCTCAACAAACACAAACTTGTTTCTCCTGCTCTTCCATCCTTCACAAATTCCCGGTGCCTGTCACTCCCTGTCCACTCCGAAGGTTTTAATAACAAGGGAAACCAACATGAGCACAGTAGGGAGAGGAGAGGCAGTGCAGAGGGAGGAGACAGACAATGTACCCATATGGAGAACAGAAGGATGCCAGGGCGGCCATTCAGAGCCCGTCCCTCTCTCCTCCCTGCACCCACAGCCTCCTCTCCGCCGATGTTGGGTTCTTAACATAACAAGTGAGCCGGGGGGCGGCCGGCCCTGTGCTCGGCTAAAGCCCCGGATTCCTCCGCCCGGAGCCCTGTCTCCCAGCTACTGATCCCAGGAATCAATCGCTGGGCTCTTCCCTGCTTCCCGGGCAGCACTATTGTCTGCTAGCTCTGCACTGGGGAAGGATGCCCTGGGTCCTCTCCTGACAAAGACCAATAAAGCCCGAGGGAGAAAAATACATATATAACCATATGTGTATGTATGTATGTATGCATATGCAATAAATAAAGCAAGCCAGCCAAGCCCTTCAGGCAATTTTAGCTCCATGTATTGTTCAGGAGGAGAGGTTTCCTCCCTCCCCTCCCATCTCCTAATGAAATCCCCCAAGCCCTCCTCGTTTCTCCCTCCTCACCCCCTGCTGCCAGAGGGTACTCACACAGGCATGCTCTCAGGGATTTTGTCTCCTGTAGCTGGATAGGCTCTCATGATGGGGGAATCTTTTATTTGCTAAGGTTGTTGGTGACAGAGCCCCTTCAAAGCTCTCATTGCTTTCTTCATTTGCTGGACATTTGATTTGGGGTATCCCTTCACCCCATTTCACCCAGACCTACCCCTGTCTTCTCCTACCTCACCACTGCAGTAACACACATGCACACCAAACCTGGCCATGGCTGGAGGGATGAAGGTGTAAAATTGCTGGATATCCTCTCAGAGCCCCAGGTCCTGGCCGTGAGACCATCTGCCTGCATGTCCATCTGTACAGCTGCCTCCATCCCCTGCCTCTTGGGGCAACCCAAGACATGCTTGGTGTATGGATGGATGGGGCAACCCGCCTGTATCCCCATCGGTGTAGCTGCCTCTTAGACCTTTCCTGTAGTGCTCGTGGTAGTGGATAGAGGCAGGACAGACAGCAGAGGCTGCTGGCCAGTGACTAGACCCTGGGCCTTCTCACAAGGCCTCTGGCCACTCACTGCCCACACACTCCTGCCTTCAGGCTGGGCTTCACACCACATTCTCGCTTGCTTTCCCTGAGCAGCGCTGAACTGACAGGCCTCGTACTCCTGGGCTCTCCACAGAACAGAAGAAGGGCTGTGAAGGCACGGGGAGCCACACAGCTCTGATGGCCACCAGCCCTGGGTGCTCCCCTGTGATAGAAAGTGCAGGTGAGAGGCTTCACCATGCTTGGTTCTGCTCACCTCCATCCCCTGCCCAAAACTCAATTTCTGTACAGAGAAAATGAGTTCTCCTCCAGTGTCTGTTTCTTTTTGCCTCCCATTGCACATGAAAATGCTGACGGATTTCCCTGATCACTAGCCATGCTGGCTAGTGGCTAAAGCAGTTCATTTCAGACCCTGTGCAGGTATTTCTTACCATATATTATAGTGAATAATGTATCCCCAGCCATGCAGCACAAGGCTTATAAGGCTATCTCAGTATTCTGGTGACAGCTTTAAACCACTCGACCATTGACCATTCAGGTCTCATGGTTTATAGAGTCACCAGCACACCTTGACAGGGTTATAGCCTACTTATTGGTATAAAGCATGGTTAGGGATACATTATTATAGCACGTTGCCTCTGAAACGGGGCTCTGTGCCACTGGTGGCCTAGAGAGCCCTTGCTGGTGATCTGCAAAGGGCTAGGTGATGTGGCCAGCCCGATTCACATCTACCTGCTAAACCACGATGAGCGATTGCTGCAGTGACCTGAGGGACAATGTTCACTCTCAGATCTGGAGGCCCAGAGGTGCAGGTGGCTCTGACAAGAGGGGGGCTGCAAAGAGCTGCTTTTCATCACAGCTGCACCCAACCATACCTGAAGACCTCTCTTTAGCGCCAGTGATCCAGCAACCACTGTGCAGGTTGCCACAAGGATGAGAAATTCTTTGAAGACTGCTGCTTCCACACTACATGGTTTACTTCCACCTTCTCTGGACTGCTTCTGGTTGGATGCAACCTGACCGTCTTGCTCCTCTACAAATGCCAATTTGGCCTGGCTCATGCTGAACACTCATTAACAATTACTACAGTTAAGGTAGTTAATCACTACAGCTAAGGTTGAAATCTGACTTTTCTTCTGATTCCAGATCCCAGGTCTGTGAGCTTTTCCCATCTCCCACAGAAGGGTTTCTTCCTTGTTTCCATTGTTTCAGTCTTGCTCCTCAGTTAGTGATTTTATTATAAAGTTTCCAGGGATTGTTTGAATTGCCTTTGAATGCACCATGTACTTGTTCTTGTTGCTGTTGCAGAGCTGCAACAATTTAACAAACAAGTCAGGTTAAAAATGTTGACCTCAGGTTACTTCCTGATCTCACTCGATTTGTTAAATATTGAGCCAAATTTGGAGAAAAATTACCTTGGTACTTTGAAAGCCCTCAAAACTGGAACTCAGCAATAATGTTTTAAAATTTCTCTCCTTGTACTCCCTCTTTAAGTGCTATTATAGGAAATATTTGTTAAGGATATTTCAGCTTTAGGACTAGTTGAAGAGATCCATTACAGAATTACTATATGCCAATGTTCAGGATTCGTCTGGAACAAATGGACTCATTTTCTCAAATGTTATGTTTAAGTCTCAGTGAGCTCTTGACCATAGCCCCAGCTGACATATGCTTCTTTAGTGTCTTCTCTTAGTTTCCTCTGCAGCCTTGATCCTGAAGAGATTTAAGGTTGTGATTAACTTTAGGCATGTAAATGACCCCTCTGATGGTTACAGTTAACACTGTGAGCATCCCCTGATGGGGCTGAGGCTGCCTCAGCCCCACTCTTGTGGGTGCTGCTGCACAGTTTGGGGTCAGCCTGCACAGCCAGCACAGACCTGGCCTAGGTCAGGCATCCTTGCAGCATCACATCTTACCAAGTTAGTCAGAGCACACATTGCACGGCTTTTGTGCCAGCTTCAATTTTATTTCAGCTTTCTGCAAGCTACAGGGGGATGACAGGCGATATTTTAAGGTATAAAGTCAGAGCCACAGACAAATAACACCAAATGCACATTGAGTCTGTCAGAAGTTAACCTGTCAGCACTCCCTGAAAGGATCTGCATTAGCAGATCAGCTTCACATCAGATCAGCATTTGTGTCATGTGGCCACAGTCTTTCTGGCCCAGTATTTGGAGCCCTAAAGCCTGACTTTCTCTCTTGTTGAATCCAGGCTTCAGTAGGTTTAAGACAGCAGGGTGATTGCTTACCTTTGCACAGTAAGTTCTGCTGGTGTGAGGCTTTAGTGGAGTTTTTTAAAAAGGGAGACAAAATCCTGTAATGTGTAGATGTGAGGCTATTAGTCTTTCCATAGTCTTTTTCACTTAAGAAGGGGAAGGTACAAGATACTGAAGACAAACAAGCAGATAAACTTTTGTAGATGTACATTTTTACAGTCTTTTCATGGCTTGCACAAACTGGCAGGTATGTGGGAAGGGGGTCTGAGATGGCAATACAGACATACTGACACTTAGTAGGGATAAATTGGTTGCTTTGCATTCAGCTTCTCAGTTCAGGTTTCCACTTCAAGCACAATAAATCCCTGAGTCCAGAATGGCATCTCTCCTTCCCTTTACAGAAATGACTCTGCCAGGCCCTGAGTTCCAGCCACTAGGTCATGCCACACCAATACTAAAGCAGGAGTGCAAGGGGAGGAACCAGGCCCACCTCTGTAAAAGGACAGACAGATCACAGTGCAGATGGAACAACCGAGGGATACACAACTAATTATATGCACAAGTGTGGGGTATTTATTACTGTAAAATGCTCACAAAATTCATAGGCACCTAAGACTTATGATGGCATTATCCACCGCCACTGGAGAATTAATGGGCAGCCTTTTCCCTGTGCTAAAGCAGACAACAGAGGGGGGTACTCTGTCATCCAGAGGTGAGAGCAGGGAATGAATGCATAGACAGTACTCCCCTCTAATGCTAATGGACCCTAGCACTGAGATTAGATTTACACCCTCCCTCTAAATGTACACCAGGGGAAGGCAGCTCCCCCAGGCTGCCTTCCCAGCAGCGTGGTGCTGCAAGAGCTGCTCTCTGCTCACCCTGCCTTGTCCCCACTGGCCTCCACGCTGGCCAGCACAGGCTGTCCTGCTCCCCACATCTGCCATGCCTGGGCTGCAGAGAAGGAGCGCTCACATTTTCTTCTGGGCAGTGCCCCGTGGCAGTGGGGAACAGGGCAGCACTTGTTCCCCTGCCCGGTCCCACAGGAGGCCCCAGCTCACCCCTTCACGTGTACTCACCACCCCGCTATGGGTGCTGGGCAGCAGCTGGTGGTGCAGTCCTCAGCACCATGGGAACACCACACCGTACTACAGAGGGTTAAACAGCTGTTCTTTAATCTCAGCTCACCCAAAGAACAAAAGCCTGGAGAAATTATCCTTCTCCCTTCCAGCATCTTTGCTTTGGGATGGGAATCAGATTTTGACCTGAGGAATAATAAACCTTACAACAGGCAATGTGTAACTACTGATCCTCAGCTTGTGGAAGGGGCTGGCGAAAGATGTTCAGGAAGAGAAAGACAAAGCATCAGAAAAGTTCTCAAGGATTTCTCCATCATGGCTCCACGCCTGGCCCAAGTCCCTTGAGCAGACCAGACCCCATGTGAGTCCCCAGCACCAGCCCTGGACGGAGCTGTGGTTCAGAAGGCACAGACCTGGAGACGGGGAGGAGCATGGTGGTGCTCACACACCTCTCCCTAACACAGCCGGGAGCACAGGCACCACAGAAGGTGAGAGGAAGGACTTCTGCCACAGGTTTGAGCAGCCCAGCTCTGCAGCAGCCTTCCCTCCTCCCTGGGAGTGGGATTGCTCCTGGACAACATCACCCCACGCGCAGCGCGGAGTGACCACAGGCCTGCTAAAGAACTCCCTGCAAATAATTCACACCAACTTGTTTAAAGGAGCAAATGGGTTTAATTATTAGTTACAATCTTGTCAATAATTATCACCCCATCTGTGGGTAATAAATGGCAGCTTCTCACAGACTGCATCATTAGAGTTTAAGGACACCAATGGGGTGCATTAAAATGCTGAGGAAAGCATTGATCTGGTGTAAAAATGCTCTTTACAAATTACAGACACGGGTCAAGCCCGCTGGTGAGTCCTCCCTCTTCCCATCTGATGCCAGCCTGCCCTCTCCTCTCGCTGTGCATCCTCCCAGTACCCCCAGCCCATGGCTACTGGAAAGACAAAGAGGCCAGCAGATCACAAGGGACCCAGCCCTTGCACAGGACCCTGGGCTTTATGGAGTGAAGGTTGTGCACTTATGACAGGGCTGGCATAAAGCACCACAAGCTCCATCCTGGTCAGCTCTGCTGCTTTATTCCCACAAAGGGGCTGGTCGTCTCCACAGCAGTCTTTATCCAATGGGCAAAAGAAGTAGGATGATATAGGCAATGTTTCCCAAAATGCAGCTACTTCTAGGGTGGAAAAGCATTGGTCATCACACAGCAGGACTTCTTGGAGGAGAAATGATAACTCTATAACTGTTTTTTTAGGGGGAGTTCTTTTTTTGTTTTAATTTTTTTTCCTTTCAAACTGCAGGCTTGAATATAGGCCGGCAGAATGCAATTATCCAGGCTGGAATTTGGCCAAAATGCTGAGGCTAACAGTCCTACTGTTTCAAAATATGCCACAGTACTCTAAATGATCACATCTTGCAGAATTTGATTTTGCATTTCATCCAAAACAATGTTGGGAAGTTCATGAGTAGGATAAGCAAAAAATGAGTCCTACTTATCTCTGTACCTGCTGAAAGCTCAGCCCAGAATAGCTCCTGAAATTGCTTTAATTTCTGAGCAAAATATTGAAAGCAGTCTTTCAATATTTTGCCTTTCTTAAATGTTTTATTCCTTTTGCAATTTCTCTGCCACCAGTTTCCATTTTTTTCAGTAAAAAATACATCAACTTTCAGAAGGAGAAGCTTGAGTAAAACAAGCTATTTCAAATTGAAACCAAAAAGAAAAAGAAGGGGATTTCTTTCATTTACAACAGTATTTTAGATGGACCTTCCTTTTTTCCTAGGTTTTGTTTTTGTGATTCAGCCTGTTAGGACAGACAGAGGATTAAGATAGCTAATGGACAGTCTTTATTGGCAAACAAAACTAACACCTAAATGTCTCCTTGCATGTACAAGTTGTAAACTCTTCATTAAAAAGAGAGCTACACTGATAGAGGCAGACTGGGCTACAACTGAGCCCCAGAGTAAATAAACCTCTGCCAGGGCCCATACAAACCCCATCCTTCCCATGCTTGCATCCTATTCCCTCAGTATTAAACAGCTCCAAATGCTCCCTGTTGTTTTGAATGCTATGCAAATATTGGCAGAAGGACACATGCTCTGTTTTAAAGATACCTCAGATACAGCCATACCGACCAAACTTTTTTGGAGAGCAACATCAGGACTTGCAGTTTCTCTTTTTACTTCACCAAATGAAATTTATCTGCACATTGAATTGTGTTTTTAGGTGCCTCAGGCTGTTCTAGCTCTTGCTGAATTTGGCCAATCATCCCTCACAAGGGAAGAATAGAAAATGAAGAGGTAATTTTGAAAAGTAAAAATATTTCATTTTATATTTTGGAAAAGGAATCATTATAATTGATTTTATGGTTGAAATAACTTCCCATTGTGAAACACAACTGTTTTTCTAGAAAGGACAGTGGCTGTCTGTAAAAACACAATTCATTGAGGCTGGAAAAATTATAGTGTCCTTCTGTTTTACTGGAATATCTCAAAAAACTCCCATCTTAGTTTGACCAGGGAAAACCAAACCCCTCTTAATTTTCAGTTGGAATGAAAGAAAATTAATTATAGGGATATTCACTAGCAATTTCAGATGCCACAGCTGGTGGAAGCCCAAAAGGAGAATGTGGAACATCCCATCAGCTCTGCAGCATCACCAGCACATGTGTCCTACAGTGTCTTCATGTCCCTGCTCTCTGCATGTCACTGTTGGAAAATCTCAAACTCTCACTTATCTCACATGGATCAACCACACTGAGATGAACTGTCCGAGTGCTGCCACTGCCCAGCTCACATCTAGTTTCCAGCACAACCCTCTCTGGTGCTGAGGGGAATATAAAAAAGAAAAATAAACTGGATGCAGGAAATGACAACTTCAGTTCTTAATTTACAGTAATTAATACTCTACTTCTAAATATCATGGTAATTCCTCTGATTTTCTGAAAATGTAAGTGGATCCTAAAGGCAGTGCGACCTTTTTGGCATCCTGTACCAGAAACGAATTATTCCCATGTTGTAACGCATAATGCTTAGTAAGGTCTGCATGAGAACTGAAGCTGGCCACTGCACAAACACAATTCCACCGGTGAAGCTTCCAGCCTCATTCATAGTACCTGCTCTTCAGTTCTGCTCCCATTTAAAAGATGCCATGTCACTTAATTGACAGACTCTATGCCACAAGCAGTTTGCAAATACACTTGTTTGAAGAAGATATGCCCTGGCTGATTTGGAAAATCCCTATGCAGTGCATTCAAAATAATTCCAAGCTGATTAATGACAAGTTGAGCAAATAGAGGGAATGAAGGGCCTGGCACAGGTTGTGGTTAGTTAGAATTCGCTGAGTTCACTCCAACTAATTTTGTACCTTCTTCCATTTCACTTTCTGTAAAATTCCCAGCAAATCACTTCATGGTAAGGGATGTGTTGCAAACCAGAGTGTAATGAATAGAGGAGAGGAGAAAAATCACAACAACACGTTTAAAAAATTCCCTGTGTAAATATTTGGACCTCAAGATTCACTGCCCACAGCCAGGGGTCAGAAACATTACAGGTCCACTCAAAACAAAGGCAACTTGGAACTGGGAAGTGGTCAGAGTCAGTGCAACCTCACCAGTGTCAGGGAACTGTGTCTTTTATTGTAGCTGAAGATCCCAACCCTGCATTTGTGCACATACATCCATGGGTGTTCACATATTTAATGCAAACACACACAAGTGCGGGCACTCACACATTCTTAAAATGTATGTGCATATATTCCTGTATTCACAATGAACTGTTTATGAGCAGGCTATCAAGAAAGAGTTTTCACTGAAATTATTCAGTGAATGACTTCAAACAATGAATACATTGCAGGAAATGGCGATTGGCTCCAGAGCAATCCACAAGCAGAAAAGAAAGCATAAGCAGTTGAATAAATGGGTGGCTATGAATTACTCATTTAGCTGCATTATCTTCTTGTGGTCCAAGTTCAGCAAATGTCTAAACACCCACTTCCCATTAAGAGCATGAATAGTCCCATTGATTCAATAGGGTTATTTTCTCTGCCTTCCATGGGGCAACTGAAATACTTAAATTTAAGCAAGTGCTTAAAGTGCTTTGCTGAATCAGGAGGTATGTCCACACTGTATATACCTGTGTTATACAGAAGGTCAGGTTAGCTGATCCAAGAATCCTTTATGGTCTTAAGATCTATAAATCTATGAATAAAACCAGCCTTTGCTGGAATTGCTTCTCCATAACCTTCCTGAGCACTGAAATTCATCCACACCCCAAAAATATTAATAAAACATCCTGTACTTAACTCTTTTCATATTATACTAAGTACACCACTAAATAAACCTCTTAATATTCCAGTATATTTTGCAATGAACATTTTCCTGGTACGCTAGAGCGGTTCCTCCTTTTGTGCCATCCCGAGCACAATCCCCATGAAATACTGCAGTAAACATTTCTCTGAGTACTACAGCAAACACTACCAGCATTAGCAGATTAACCATTCCACTGAGCGCCATATTAAGCACACATTTAAATACTGAGAGAAGACATATAGCCTCCTCTTCCCACTGCGCCTCGTTACCCTGCCCAGATCCATATTTTTCTGCTCAGAGTCGACCAGCCCTGCATGTACCTGCTCTGTTCCCTCCCCTCCCGATGCCTCTCCCTCTCTTTTTCTCCTCTTTCTTGTTTTGTTCATCCTGGACCTATTCTTCTGGCTTGGAAAATTTGTCAGGGGCCAGAGAGCAAGAGATAAAAGGGGGTCAGAGGATTTGGCACATTGTTCCACCACAAAATCAACAACAAATCTGTACTGTGTGCATATTTCTGCCTCTGTCTCTCTCAGAATTCGCTGCAGTCTGTTGATGGAGAAACACAGTTTAAGTGTGGGTCCCTCTCCCTGGATCAAAAGAACGAAGTAGCAGGCCTTGACTGGTGTAATTTGGAATTATAAAGCATTGTTTGGATTTTACAGGTGTACTTATTGTCAGCAAATTTACTGTGCTCAGAACCTTCAATGGATTCATCTTTAGCAAGTGTTTAAGAGCCGCTGACTCGTCTCTTGCTGCTGACAAACCACCTAGATTCAACCCATGGTTCTGTTCAGCTTTTTCCTTTCCCCCCTCTCTCTCTTTTTTCCTCTCTTTTTTCCTCTTCTTTTTTTTTTTTTTTTTTTTTTACTAGCAATTTGATGTTTGATCATTTGAGGCAATGAGGCGGAGGGTAATTTACGTTATCAGGGAGGTATGAGGGGTGCTGGGAGCCCAGACGCAAGGCCCATTCGCCTGCTAAAGCGCCATCGTAATGTAATGAGACTCCAGTCAAGTGCAGCTAGTAATGGAGAGGAACATTTCCCATTCATCTGCCTACCTGAGACTCCACCGAATACGACAATAACTTTTGCACGGGAGGAGCAGGGGGGACACGGGGAAGGGGGGCCAGAGTCCCCATGGCATGACTCCCTCTGTCTCCTAGAAAAGCACCACAGCCTCATCCTTTAGACCATTGAGGGAAGCAAATTAACACAACTCAGGAAGTCACAAAACGGGGTTTGGAAGTGCTTAACCCTTCCCATGTCCTTTCCAGTAGGGACCTGGTCAGCACAGACCCTCAGCCTATCTCTGAGACTGGGT
The DNA here is from genome assembly GCF_901933205.1 of Camarhynchus parvulus. Lineage (NCBI taxonomy): Eukaryota > Metazoa > Chordata > Aves > Passeriformes > Thraupidae > Camarhynchus > Camarhynchus parvulus. The sequence continues at coordinate 16,659,278 of NC_044576.1, read as the reverse complement.
CCCCTCCTTAGACCCTCAGCTGTTGCATCCCTCAGGGCAGAACTGGACCCTTGTGCAGAGGGAGCTTGGAGAGGATGGGCCCACCAGAACAGACCATTGGGAAGGTGCCTGCACATCAACTAGCAAAAGTTGTAAAAATGAGGAAAACAATTTCCCAGAAGTGCTCCAGTGCTGTTTCCCTCTAAAGGAGTTTCTAGGAAAGCCTTTTTCCCTGATTGCCCCTCACCAGCTCCAATCCCTTTACAAGTGTGGCTTCCTGTTAAAAAAACCAGTTTTGAGAAACTCCTTCCCTTTGTTTTCAAGTGTGGCAAACAGGACATTGGGATTGCATCAACAATTTCTTTTAATACCATTTCCTAATATCAGTCAAAACACAAACAAAATCTCAAGCCCACACACACTCCTAGTGCCGTGGAGTCCACCCCTGAGGTAATTTCCTGCCCCATGGCTTTGTCAGAGCAGCCTCCTCCTGCCATGCACTCTAGGGAAGCAGATACAACTTCACAGTGTCCTGGGAATGGCTGTCCCCATCACAAGGATGAGCATATTCACATCACTCTGACCATTAGGGAAACTGAGGCACGGAATGATGTTCCATGTCATGCCACAATGAATAAAATCCAAGAGTTTGTGTCTTTTTTCAGAGAATGAATATCAAGGATGATAGAAGTAAATTCTGTCCCCACAGCCCCCCCTCCAAACTATGCTCCTGAGCCTTGGCCCTCGCCTGTAAAACCTTCCTGCCTGCAGATGCACTTTCCACTGTGCCTGTGTAGACAGGGCCTCCCAGCAGCACAGTAATAACCATAGCAGAAATACCCACCATCAGCAATAACAATGATGCACATATTCAAGTTCTCACAGGCAACCTCACTACTCTGTACACTTTGTTTGCAAGCTGAGGGCAATTATAGCTCAAGGGAACCTCCTGGATGCAAACAGATCTCTTGGTGTGAAAATCGCAATGTATGTCAAAGGGTGTAGGTGGCCTGGACAAGATACAGGTGAAGGAGAGAGAATTTCCTTCATCAGCCTGTCCTGAGCTTGCTGTTTGTTCCCAGAACTCAGCCTGAGAAAGGGAGAGAGAGGAAAGGAGAGGGGGAGCTAAGGTCTCTCCCTCCTAGCCCTCACCAAATTCCTGCCACATGGACCCTTCCAATTATATCCCTGTTTGAAAGGCTGCTGTCAGGATGAAAGGCGCAGAGCAGTAATGAACTGACGATTAATTTGCAGTTGGCTCACCCAGTGCGTGAGTGTCTCTCAGGCTCGCTGCATGCGGGTGCTAAATATGACGATGTCAGCAATTGTCAGCCAGAGCCAGGGGTACCCTTAATAAGAGGCTCTCTCACTCTCTCACCGCTGCCTGAGCGCCTGTTGCCAGCTTCCGGGGGCTCCAGCCCGGCTCCCCATCCTCCTGACAGCAAGGGGAGCTCTGTACCAGCCTGGCAGCTGCCAAACTAGCAAGAGGAAGGGAAAAGAAATGACCCTCTCCCCTGGCAAAGCAGCAGGAGCAGCTGCCAGTGCTAACTGCCTCTGCCCATGCCAACTTTGACCTGGGAGAGTTATGGCTTATGCTGGCACAAAAATAGCTCTGGATTCAATTGCACACGTGAGCACCAGCCATGCCTGGGCTGGGATCCCTTGCACCTCCAAACCTGGCAGCAAATTTCACAGCCCCTTAATCCATGTTAAAAACAAGGCTCTCACTCTCCTCATTCGAGTCAGCATCCCCATGTCAGAGTGGGCATGTGGCCACGGAGCATGATTGACATGGAGTTTCAAGAGAGAGCTCTTGCAGAGGAACACCCTCTGCAATGCCCTGCAAACCTGTCCTGCCAGCAGCTGGCTTTCACCTGATGCATTAAGGGCTGATGCAGCCTGACAGGGTCTGGGTCAGGACCTGCTCAAACATCCTTGCCAGCCTCAGAAGGGAAGCAAGAGACACACACTTGGGAACCAATGTGTCGAGCAGTCTGTGAGAGCACAGAGAGGGATCTGAAGCAGAGCTCCAAAGAGTTTGCAGGCTCACCAGCCAAGATGTGTGGAAGGGACACAGTGGAGAACACAGGATTGACAGGGCTGGGAATACAACCAGCGTCCTCTGCATTAAGGGGCTGTCACCAGGCCGCAGGGGAGGGCTGCTTTGCAGAGGGAAGCACAACACCTGCTCAGAAGACACAAATATTCAAAGTAAAGACCAATCCCTTGACACTGCACAAAGACATCTCCTGCATGCTCTCAAGAAATCTGGGGCATGCACAGTGGTCCTGTGTATTCCATTCACCCTTTTAAGCCTGTCCACCAAACCCAGACACTTCATCTTCTTTCCTCACAACAGGAATGGAACCCAGACCTGAGCCATTAGCCTCTATAAATGTGGTTAGCCTCAAAACGATATTTTCTTCAACTGTCTGAAGTTTGGCACTGAAAATTCCTGGACACCTTTGAGAATCTGGGTTCAGGAGGGTCATAATAAATTCTGCTGTGGAGCAAGCCTTGGATACTTGGGATGCAGCAAGGCAATGCTCTTCAACTGATGTGAGACATTGTGCAGAGCATTAGAAATGTTCATACTGCAACTTCCTTTTAGATTGCCCAAAGGCCTGTAAAATACATTTCATGTCTGTCATTCAGTAGATAATAATTTAGATTATTAGACCTGATTTCATGTGATTATGTTGGGATCTGAAAGATGGGTGCACTGATTCTATCCTGGGCATGGACTACTAGAGCTTCAGAAGGCTTATGAGAGTTCAAAACTCAGCTGCAAATGGTAGCTACCTGGAATTTTACACCAATCACTGTATCCTTCCTGCTACAAATAGTGAGTGCCATTTCTTTTGAAACATTCTGAAAAACCCTTCTGACAGTTGGCTCAGAGAGAGATTTAGCTCTAATTTTGTTTGGATGCTATTAGACAATGTTTACAGAGCTCAGACACCAAAAAAAGCATCCTTTTTCACCTTGAGTAAGAGAGTTTAACCAAAAAATTAGCTGTGGCTCCCTGTTCCCCCTTCAGCCAGTCTCTTGATTTGCAAAAAAATTTTCTGCATAACCAAAACCAGGTTATGACTAGGTTTGTGTGTCTTTGAAACTGCTTGTGACTAGAAGTCTGATATTCATCCTGTTCTGGTACACATATGACTTTATTTTATCACTACAGTGTTCAGGTGCCCACACAATACAACCAGTCAGATTTACCAGTCAGTTTCCCTGCATGAAATCACATGCCCTTTCTGGAGAAAAATACAGAATGAAGAAAGGCAAAAAGATGTTCAGAGATGGAATTTACTCACAAGGCAAGTGTTCAAGATGGTCTAAGGCGCATGTTAGCAGAATGGATGTACTACTGTTACAGCCCCCAGAGTACCCTGGTAGTGTTTGATTCCAAGTCCTGTCATAGCAGGCTGAGGTGGGGACAGTGGTGATGGGCCTGTATCTCCAGCAGCACTGCATGAATGGCACAGAGTCTTTCATTTATGGCTGCAGCTCTTCATGTAACTTACAGGTCTTGCTGCAATCACAAATGTGTTTTTACTGTGGAATCTCTGCCATCAGAGCTGGCATTTCAGGCCCTGCTCCTACCATGGCTCTCACTCCCTCCCAGTGCTGTCCCAGCAGACGTGCAGGGTGTCCTGCCAGATGGACACAGCCCACATCCAGCTCACATACTATCTTAAAAAACTTGCTCAATGAGACCTTCCTGCAGAGATGCTGTCCAAGCTGCTTTTCCTGCCCACCGAGCGTGCCTGGGCCTGGGACAGACAGAGACACTTTTTGGCCTCCCCTGCTCCTTCCGCCCTGCCTGGCTCCCACTGGGAAGTGGCTCAGTGGCCACGCTGTGATACAGTGCAGAGCAGGAGGCAGCAGAGCCACGGCACCAGTGCCACTTGGCAGGGTGTCCTGATGACACTGTGTCCCTGTGACAGCCCAGTGCAGCCCTCTGAGGGGCGAGGGCTCCTCTGCAAAGGAGACCTGAGCCCTTCAAGGAGGAGAGAGGAGCAGAAATCAATTGTCTGCTCGCCTTCCTCCCCAGGCCCCCCTCTCCCCCTCCTCCGTCACCACCACCACCACACACGCACCCTATTCACCCTGCTGGAAGGTGACATTTGCTATTAACCTTATATTGGGCCATTTTGTAAATCAATGTCACTTACATTTAATAACAAGTGTAATCAAAGGAATTATGCAAATTTAATTTGATGCTTCTTGAATTATGCAAATCTGCACCACATATAATGGCTTCTGACATGTGCCCAGTTGGAGAACGTTCCATTACCTCCTCTCTTATTACCCCTATTATTATTTTTATTTTTTTATCCCGTGGGGGGGGAGGGGAGAAGGGAGGGAGCAGCAGTTAGGCTTAGAGGCAGGGGGGACAAGCTAGTGCAGGGAGAAGAGAAGGGAAAGAAGAGGGGTGGTGGAGAAAAGTGCTCCTATGCCTGCATTTTGAGTAGAAAAGCCTCCTGAAGGCATTTCTGTTATTGTTATTGCAGAGCAAGGAGAGGGGGGGGGGGGCGGAATGGGGATGGGTGGAATCATTTCCCATGAATGGCTTTGCAGGCAATAATACTATAAGCCTCTGAGTCTAAATTACTGCCCTTCCAGTCCTGTCTTCAGCACAATATTACTCTCCTTGGCCTCTTCTTCCTGAATCACCAGGCAAGCTGGGGGAGGGTGAGGAAAGAGGGGAGCAGGACCCACAGAGTGGAAAATGCAAAACAAATGGGTGAAGATATGTTTCAGGTTTTCTGTTCTGTGGCCATCCCAGGTGCCCCCACATTCTTATTCCTTCCGTCAGGGCCCCAGAGAAATAACTGTTCTTTTCCCCTTTGTGTTCCCACCAATTGTTTCTTTGCATGTGACCCCAAGGTCAGGAAAAACAGCCACAACATGCATGTGCCTCAGTTTGTAATATTATCACAGTAACCTGGGGTATCTTTGGCCTGTGACATCTCAAGTTTCTCCTTTTGCAAGGACTTCAGTGTCTGTAGCACCAGAAGTCAGTTTGGACCAGCCTCTGTTTCTTCTGCTGGTCAGAGATGGCAGGAGTAATTGGTGATCACAGGATGGACTTGAAAAACAGTGCCATGGTGGTAGTCCAACACAGGACGCTGGACAACATTTTCGTCTGCTGTTCCTCACAGAGCTCATGAGTGACTCTTGCCATGATAATTTGTCCAGTGTGACCTTGGGTAAGACCACTCCCATCTCTGTGTCTTGGTGTCCTCACGCAAAGAAGATAAATTGATCTGTATTTTGCAAGGATGAGAAGAAGGAAAAGAAAATACATTTGTAAAAGTCTGTGCACTGCTCTAATGTGAATTGAGCCACTCAATGAGGGAACAGTACCAATATGGCACCATCATATCTATAAAGCAGAGTCACTAATATCCAAAGTCTCCTTAGACTTTGAGAATTGAAAAGTAGGGAGTATTTCTACATTTTCCAGTTTATACTTGCCATGTTTCCTTCCAAAACTCTTCCAGAAACACTGCCATTTTTTCTTCTTTTCTCTAAATATTTCTTCTATTCTTACTAAGCCCTACAGGCCCTGCAGTTTTTTCTCAAATTGAAGATAATTTCCAGAAACATACTCTGCATTTATATTTTAAACACAACAAATTGGAAAAGATGTCTAGATTAAATTTTTCATACTTACCTGTACTTCAAATTCTTTTAAAAGCTAAATAGAAGGTTTTTGTTTCCTTAAATGGAAGGATTTTTCATCTGCTATCCAAATTACACCCTCATAGAAATACTGGTGAGAGAAAACTGTCCCTGCTCTGCCCAAAGTGAACATCATTTGAAGTTCACTGTGGAAAATGTCATGTTTTGGCCAGCCCTTAATAGTATGGTTTCCACCAATGATGGGGTGAAATGGATGTGCTCACCCTGCTTCAAGGCTAACACCTGCAGGCCTTAGAAAATAAGTATATAACACCCAGGGGATGCTGCTGACATTGCTTTTCAAGCTCTGATGGTATTTGACAGCATCACCAGCAGCTCTCCAATGCCATCAGCACTCTGCCACTGCTAATTCTCTGTAGAGTCCATATGGGAAACAAGGCCTCTACAAATGGGATCTCAAGAGTTGCAGCTGTGGGTAGAAATCCTGCTGGGATGTCTCAGTCCAGCATCTTCTCTGACCCCTGTTCAGGGAGCCCAGCCCTGGCCTCTCCAGCCCCCAGGTCTGTGCTCTCTGAAGGGAGGGTGTCAGCAAGAATGTCAATAAGGGTGCCTGACACTTGCCCACCTCTTCCTGAGGTTGTTGATTCACTGCCCAGAGACAGTTTCTGTCACTAGAGGCTGAAGAAAGGAACAAAGCTCATTTCAGAATCAGACACCTCTGAAGTCCTCCTCAGCCCAACATTTCGTGACTGAACAGAGGATGTTTGCTTTGCCTTGCCTTGCTCTCCCAGCAGATGACCTCCATGGCTCTCGAGGACACGGGAATGGTCAGGACTCAGGACCATTTCTTGGTTCCAAGTGCTGCACAAGCAGATCAGCAAGAGGGTGTCCATGGCAAAGGGCTGATGTGGGTGCCCGCCTCACATAGCCCTGAGCCTCTAAGGTCCTTCAGGGGAAGCAGGTTAATGAGTGCATGGAGCTAAACTTGTCCCCAGTGATCAACCTGCTGAGGTCAACAGAGGTACCAAACAGCCCGAAGGGTCCTATCCCTGAATTCCAGAGGTGTGTTCCAGGTGGAAGTGCCTCTCCTACAGACAGAGCTCAGCACACAAAACACTGTTTCATAGCTGGTGTTTCTGGGCTTATCTCTCCACAAAGATTCTCAGGAGGATGTCTCTGAATGACTCCAATCGTGGATATTCCAGCATAAAAGAGTCTGTGTTGGAGTTTGTTTGGAATAGTTGCAAGGAACAGCCAGAAAATGTCCTGTACTCTACACTACAGCCAGCAGCATCAGTCACAGAGCTAAGGCAGCAGTGGCTGCTGTAGTGTGGGCTCACTGCTCTCTGTGTTCCTCAGCCCCAGCTGGAGGATGCCAGATACAACAGGGATGCCAGAGTGAAAGTGAGCACCTTTTCCTTAGGGATCCTGTTCCACGGAGCTTAGGTCCTGATGCTGTAGGTAGACTCAGAAATAGGCAATGCAAAGTTCCTGAGCCTCGGCTGAAAGACCTTTGTGCTGTTGCTGGGACAGAGAATTTGCCTGCTTCAAGCCCTGAAGGGAGCATGCTGGGCTTCCCCAGGGTAAACAAATAGAGTGGGGAAGTCATAATTGACACAAGGGCTCTAAAAGGGACACCTCCCAGCAGGAGGCCATGCTGCTTGAAGTTTCCTTGCTCTCCCCTTCCCTGGAAATCACAGGTCATTGCTTGCAGCCACCTCTTTCCCAATAAAACTGTAACCAGTGAAGAGCCATAAAAACACTGAAGCACAGAAAGGCTGGGAATCTGATCTGGTGAGAAAGAACACACTGACAAAATGAGCGTGAAACATCATGGGAAGCAGTTTGGAGGGATCAGGCTGGGACAGTGCAAGATAAGAGCTCCTGAAGGAAGATGGTGATGGCTTCAGAGACGGGGTGAAGAAAGTGGTGACACAGTGCTGTGACAACTGCCAGCAATGTGGAGAGGAGTTTCCCAGAAAGATCTTTTTCCGTAAAATAAACTTTTAAGTGAGAGCTGCAGAAAAAATGAAATTATGGACAGTCTTACTTCTGACCAGGGTCTCAGCTGTCACACTGCTGCCTATGCTTGGCCAGGGCACACAGGAGTAAACAGGTGTCCTGCGTGCTCCATGCCTCTGTTTCACCACCTCTAGGGAGAAGACAGGATAGGCACTCACCCCACAGGCTGGAACAGACCCCATCAACAGTGGCTCTTCTGCAGTGTGACTCCATTGGCATCAGGGAAAAACCTCTTCCTTAGCAAAGAAGAAAGGTATAATGTTGGTGATGCAGAGGGAACATATTCCAATTTACCTTTGCCCTTGAAATGACAGGGGACTGGAAGTTTCCCTGGGAAGGCACCCTAGTTTTGGGCAGATGAAAGGAAGATAGCAGTTTCATATACAGGTAAAAGTCACATAAGAAACTAAACAGGCAGATAAGCTGATTTTTTACATAGAAGTAACTATGTATTTTGTTATTATGTTTTTAGAGGTTTTTAGACTCTGTATTTCATAATTTAATTACTGAAAAGAGTTCTAGGAGTTAAATATTTGGAAAAAAAATATTTTGAGGACAGGTGTTGCCATCCTATAAGCATGACTGAGATTTGCATGAGTCTGCCAATGCCCCTTTAAGCTGGCAGGCATCTGATGAAATGCAGAAGCAAAAACTAGGGACCAGAGGGAGCCAGTGTCTTCTGGAGCTCCTTCTTCCCAGCACCCTGAAAGTTTTGTGACCAGACCCTGCTGGCATGAAACCCCACACACTGCTTTCCACAGTGAGCTGGGAAAACTCCTGACACGTGTGAATAACAAGAATCTCTATCATCTGTAGAATACAGAAAAACAGTGAGGCCCTGTGGAGAACTCTCTCTCTGTCCTTGCTGTACGGTCCACCTACCACAGGCCTCTGGCAAAAGTCAGCATCACCCTCCTCTGGCTTCCTCTTACAGCCCATTCTTCCCTTGTTTGAGCAGTGGCTCCACATCTTTGTTACCTGCATCTGGGCCCAGGAATGCTGAAGAGTTTTGGGGCATCACTCTATCCCCAGCAATGTCACAGAGTCACCCAAGGGCTGCTTTTAGCTTGGTCAGAGCCAAGTCACACCAGTGTGATCCTGCCAGCATCAGCGGAGCCTCACAGAGAGTGAGTCCTGCTTGCTCAGCCTCGCTCCAGCCCCTGATTCTGCATGCAAAGAACATGAAGATTTTTTTTTCTCCATCTCCTCATTTCATTCCTGTCCATTTTTCATTCCTCCCATTCCTTATTCCTGAATACATGGGTGCAGCTCTGCTTGTAGAAATCCCATGGAGTTATTCCTTCTGCGTCCCAGGGCAATTCAGTAGAGATGGGGATCCTCCAATTTCTCACCTTACACCCTTTCCAAGAAGCTATCTCATGGCACTGAAGGAAGAGGGATTATTTGATCTTTATTAATTTATTGAAGGGAAGGAAAAGGGTGGAAATTGTAATGAAAGGGACAACCAGCAAGATGGCAAGGAAGGGAGGTTAAAAATGAAATCATCATCTAATTGGCCTGCAGTGAATTATTCACATGTATAATCTTTTAAAAAAAAATTCAGCACAAGGCAATGCAAGTAAATGCTGTTCATGTTTAAAAGTCATTTCCATAAGTAAGTGCAATTTCTCTACTGTTTGCCCCTGTTTAATGAAGTGAAATCTTGTTTGCATTCCTCCCAATTTCCCAACGAAAGGCGCCCAAGCGTTTGCACCAAAATTACTTGGCCCAAATTAAAACCCTCCAACACTTCAAAAAAAAGAGGAAAGGGGGGAAAAATCAGACTTATTTTTAAAATGCCTTAAGTGCATCCCAGCATCCTAATTTATTTTTAGACACTGGTTATTAAGAGTAGTAGTAAGTTTCCCCTTCTTTCTCGCTCTCTCTCTTATTTAAATGAACTTAATGGCAATAGATGCAAATGTCTGGAAGAGGAAAATAGTTAACATTTATTTATTCTTACTGTTGTCTCTTCCCTGGCTGGTGTCATTAGAACAGTTCGTTGCATCCCATTCGCTCCCATTAGCTCTGCTATCAGAGCCACCCAGCACGACTCCAGCACGGCTCGAAGTGCTTTCTGCGGCCCACATAGGGACTACATCATCATCTCCGAGGCACTGGCTTAATGACAAGAAAAAAAATCAGAATATATTGCACAGCGTTCTGGGGAAACAACAACAAAAACCGCTGCTGCCGTCGCTGCCACCCAATGCCACGTCCCCTTGACCCGGGGCATGTGTCCTGCTTCAGCCAGGCAGGGGACAGACAGACGGACTGGCTGTGGAGCCAGGGCAGGCATCCCTTCGCAATTCATTGATCCGGGCAATGTGCGCAGAAATTTGCCAACAGGGACCTGGAGTGCTTGGAAACGTGCTCGGGAGGACCCAGCAAGACTGGAATAGGTTCAAACAGCTGCTCGTCGCCAGCAGAATCATCACCCCAAAGCAGGGCTGCCAGCCGGCTGACTCCTGGCTCCCTGGTGTGGGCAGGAGCTGCCAGCCAAGGCTGGTGGTGGGATGGAGGGTTTGCAGCCCCTTGCTGGATGAACCCTGCATTCCTCCAGTGCCCCTGCTGCTCCCTTTAGGAGCATTTCCTAAAGCAAACCAGACCAGCTCACATGTGTGAGCAACCACGTACCTCAGGGTTGCGTGGCTGGAGCTGGCAGCTCAGGCTGCCATGGGCGCCTGTCACCCTGCACACGTTGTCCCAGTCATTGGCCACCACTGCAGAGACAAGGGACTTTGCCCTAATCCTCCCCTGGGGAACAGGGGCTGAGGGCCTGCACAAGTAGCCCAGAAGCAGGTGCCCCAGTGCCAGGGAGTAATGGCCAAAATCCACCCTCCCCCTGAGCACTGGTGTCCTCTCTGACCCTCTGAATGTGCAGGTGGGCCTGGCCCACACCAGAGGGACAAAATCCCCTTGCAAGCAGGAGGAACACAACAGGTTGCCCACCCAGAGCACCAGCAGGTTTGGAGGTCTTGTGAGCCCTTCACCCCTCAGGGGACACACAGGTGGGGGTGGTGGCAAGCATCAGAGAGGGAGAGCAGGACTCGCTGACAGCTTTGGCTGACAAAGCAGCATTTGGGACGAGGAAGGACACGAGCATCTGCAGCGCTGACACCAAGAGAGAGGCGCGGCTGTTGCAGGCGGGGATGGAGCCTGTGAAGGGCCCTCCCCCTCCGGAAAGTTGACATTGTCTCCCGTGATAACTTTTCTGCTGAGGTAGGAGACACTTTACTGCAGAGTTGCACACAGCAAGTAGCTGCCCTCCCCCGCCCCTTCCCATCCTCTCCCCCTCTCTCCCTCTCCAGCATCATTTACATCCTTAATTAGCTGTAATTCTGCAGTGCTCATTAGGGAAGGACTAGAAAATATCAAGGAGCCCACAAGCAGGGGGCTTCAGGGGAGAGGGAGGAAGAGGGGGCTGCATCAGCCTGAGAGGGTATGATACCCAAGGCTGGATTGTGGAGTCAGAGGCCAGGAGCTACTTGCTTAATTCAAGTGGGATGGTCACACTAGTGTAGTTTGGGAACATTGATCCAGTGATAGGGTTAAAGAGGCCACACTGTCCCACCTAGAAAGGCAGAAGAGCTATCCAGAGAATCACAGCATCTCACCAAGAGGACATGCTCTTACCTCCTTGCTCCCAGGTGATACCTCTCTGCTGGGTTATTCAGTGTCCCACACTTGTAAAGCCAACAGACAGGTGCAGGAAGAGGGCAATATTCCACTCCAATGCAGACAGCTAAACAAACCTGTCCTTTCCTGCAGCCTCATCAGGAGTAATCCAGCAAAGAGATTTTCAGGGAAAATTGCAGCTGACAGAATGAAAAAACTTCTGCCAGGTGTGTGGCTGCACTGCAAACTTTGAGTTAGAAGAAAAGCACAAAAATTATCCAGAAGAAAATCTGAATGAGTTAACTGTTCTGTAAAGGAGCACTGTCTTGATGTAAAACAAGGAGGGGGTAAGCACTTTGAATTTTACTTCAATGACCAAAAATAATTTTACAAAACTCAACCCAACCCAAACTGAACCAAACAAACAAACAAACAAAATAATCCCACATAAACAAACAAAAAAAAAACCAACAAAAAACTAAACCCAAAACAGCTCCAAGAAAAACAAATACACCAAGAAATAAGGGATCACAACTATAGCCAAACTTTGCGTTCCAGGTTATTGAACAAAATATGTCCTCTAACCCCAAATGGGAAAACATTGTGAAGTTGTATTATTGCTTCAGATATTTGATATCATTACTTTGGGAAGCAGCAGCAGACCCAGGCTGTTCTAATCTGGAATCCCTTTTGCTCAGGGGTATATTCACAGAGTAAAGTCCTCCCTCTTCACAGTCTCAAGAGACCTTCCCAAGACCATTAGGGAGGTACTATTGTCTCCTTTAGCTGGAGAACAGCTAAAGTAAGTGAATGAGGCAAGGACATAAAGGAAATATGTGGCAGAGCCAGGCAGTGACCCCAGATTTCATGCTAGTTCTCTTAGCCATGCTTCTTTGTGGTCCAGCATTTGTATGACCACTTGCACGTGCAATTCTGGGCACACACCTCACTGGGTTTTAATTGACTGCCGAGCTGTATCTTTGCTCAGGTTAGATCACAGAATACTTTGGCTGGGAGGAACCTTAAAGATCCTCCAGTTCCAACCCCCTGCCATGGGCAGGGAAAGCTGCCACTAGTCCAGGTTCCTCAAAGCCCCATCCACCCTGGCCTTGAACACTTCCAGGGATGGGCCATCCACAACTTCTCTGGGCAACCTGTGCCAGTGTCTTACCATAATCACAGCAAAATTTTTTTCCTGCCATATAATCCAAACCTGACCTCTTTTGGTATGAAGCTGTACCCCCTTGTCCTATCACTACATGCTCTTGTAAAAAGCAAAGTCTGTCTCCAGCTTACCTGTAGGTGCCTTTAGGAACTGGAAGGTGCTATAAAGATATGCATGTCAAAGTCTATCTGGGAACAAGTGAAGTTGATGAGGATGGTCTATGGAAGTTCATCCTCCTACTTTCCACTTGCTAGCAATAAAGTGAACCTAGAGGCTGAGCTGTGCTGGTGTGTCCCACCAAAGGCAAAATGACCCCCAGCACATGTGGTATTATTTACAAATATGTGGGCATGTGCACAAATGGGCATTTGCACTTCAAAGTACCTTTCTCTTTAATCAAAATCTTCAAATTTCTGTTAGTGTTTAGATGAAACTTGCCATAACAGCTAATCAGAATAAGTTAACATGCCAGGACAAGTGAAGAGAAAACCCTGCTGAAGTACAACTTTATGGAAATGCCTAGGACCTTTGCAAAACAGCGTTTCAGTGATTCATATTGCTTTCTCTAAGGAAGATGAGGAAAATAAAATGCTAGATCTGCATGCCTATTTGAGATATTCAGCGGGAATAAGGAGAGAGGCCTCCCCTTTTCCTGGCTTTAGAAGACAGTTGGCTTAAACTTCTGTGTGGCCGTGCTGAGCCCACATGACATGGGCAACTAGTAGGATTCTGCAAAGGGTAAACTCCTGCTCACAGACATCCACAGAGGAGTGTGGAAATGGAAAGAGACGCTTGTATTCTTGTGTAGCTGCGAAGGGCAGCTCCTGGGCGATAGCTCACAGCTCACGTTTGCATGAAGCACTCTCCTGCTCAAAGCAGCCAGTGATTTCCTTCAAAATGGCTCAAAAGTGTCTCTTGTAAATTGCCTGTTAGTGAGTACTTTGATACCTAGAGTACCAATGAATGGTGTCATTCCCACAACCTACTTACCATCATTACATTTTCCTCTTCTGTACTTCATCCTTCCACTAGAAAGCCTTGAGGAGCTGCAGGTATCTGCCTTCTGCCTTGCAGGAGTAGTGAGGAAACCTGAGTTCAGACAGAGTCTGGGATGAAGGGATGCTAAGAAAATGTCTAGAGAACCAGATAAAGTATGAATTACAGATAGGGTATTCAAATATGAGCCGCCTTTCCCACAGTTTGATGTCAGGGCTGGCTGTACAGAGGATGAACCCAAAGCATGAAGTTGTGTTTCACATGACTGTCAGAATTGGAAGCAAATCCGCACCAGGGATGGATTGCTCTATATGAGTAAATGAAAATGAGAAAAGAGGAACATACTAGCATGATAGGCACATGGGAGTTACATTACATATGAGTATGCTTATTTGCATTGTCATGTGTGTTGGGGTGTGCCTGACTCTGCACATAACTATGGGCAAGTGCCAGGAGGGGAAGGGCTACTCCCCAGGCTGCACACCAGATAAGTGTGGGTGAGAGTTTCTGGACGTCTACTAAATAGCTTGAGGCATCAGCTGTAAGGGCTTATTTCCAGTGCAGAGTATTTTCCCCGACTAATGAAACCATTTCTGCAAACCTCCCTCAGGTGCCACACAGCAAATGTAACATCAAGGATTTCTGGTCACTCAGACTGTGGTAACTTGAGGAGAAGCCTAGCCCGTGAAAAGAAACTGCTCGTGTAATTTGCAGAGATATTTGGCTGACTGAACAGCCTCGCACTTTGCAAGTATTCTTTCAGTTTGCAGCAGCATTTTCTCCCTGATTCTTTCACAGAGTCTTGGAAGAGACACAGATTTGTTCCACTCTAGCTTTCCTGGCATTATTGCATCTGGTGACTCCTGCCAGGAGAAGCTGAGAGGGGTAGAGCTCTGAACTGGCCCACCCTGCATCCCCACACTGCTGCACACCAGGCTGCCTGCAGGGCTGTCACAGTCAGGGTCCTTACAGATTTCAGCGACCCAGCTCTCCCCTCTGCACCCCTGCCCCAGTTCTGCAGCCAACTCAAAGCTTCTCCTGCCCTTCACCCTCCTGATAGGACTTGGCTTGCTCTCTTTGGCCCAGATCCAGACAGAGTTTTTGAGCATCTCCTCCCAAAACAGGTCCTCTCTCTTTCATCAGTCAGAGCTAAGCTTAACAGTGCCTCCTGCTGAACCTGCTGGAGTGGCCAGCACCTCACTCCGTGGGCATCCTGGGCTTTCCCACAGGAACTCAGGCAGTGAGAGGGAGGGAGATTTATAGCAATGAAAAGCAGCAGATGAAAAGTAAACTCACACTACATAAATTCTTAAATGATTTTTATAAGGACACAGCATTGTAACAACTTGCCAAGAACAACACCGAAATTCTTTCAAGGTTTCCCATTTGTTTGTAAAGTGAATATTAAAAGTGCAGGCAGCAGTCTCCTGGTGTTCCCCTGGGAACTGTTAGTGTCCGTAGTAACGAGGTCATTCCTTTTTTATTAGGAGAAGGTTTTCTGTAAAGTTAAATGTGCTGACAGCCTCTTGCCTTTGATGTTGGGTTTCACCTCAGTCCCTCCTGCAGATATTGCTGCTCCTCCCTTGCAAAGACACATCCCTGACAAACAATCTCCCCTCTGTCTTCCCTACTTGTTTGTTTAGATGCATGATAGGCAGCTCTGTTAAAGGGCAGCACATGAAGGCAGCTGGTGTTTCAGTGGACAGGAGATGTGAGAGATTTGGATGCTGTAATTAAGTCAGTCTTCATTCCCCCAAACTGCCAGCACTCAGTACCCTTTATTTTATTGACCAGACAGATAATTACACTGATAGCAGTCACAA